>NC_053435.1:56655057-58036690 GCF_007990345.1 Gossypium hirsutum
AATAACTTTGAAAACAACAAAATAAAATATGATGATGATAAATTGGGATCCCCAACATGAATCTTCAGCAGAATACTAAGTGCTCACTAGGTATAAAAGTATAGGTGATTGTCGATGCAATAAAATTCAATGCATATCTTACTTAGCATTACTCCTTCATTTAATCTCAGACTTAACTATGTATATTAACCTCACCTTTCAATGATGGCAGAATGGCACTATTAAGAACAAATGGACTAAATTCCTCTAATCCTCACTCAACTTCCTTTGTAATGCTTGTTGGCTCAATTTGTAACTGCACCTTCTAGTGTCAGTGATTGCAATAACACTTACGTGTAAAAAAACATCCAAACCCCAAGATTAAACAATAAAAACAAGATTAAATAAGATAAAATTTCACCAAGAATTCATCGGTACTTCCGTACAACCAAAAATCAGAGACTAATCACCAATATTTAGAAAGAAATAAGAAAGACTTGAATAGAGAATACTATCTCGAGACAACTCGATTGAATCTTTCTATTCCTTTTTGTCGTGCACTTAGGTCTCTTCGTCAGAAGCTAGTCTGCATCTGGTTTTCACGTTGGCTCACCCATGAGAGGTTTAAGCTACCATGGCCATGAGCTTTAAGGTTGGATGATGAAGATGATGATGGAGAAAAACCACTCAAGAAGGCCCCATTTTTCTTCTCATGTCCACCTTTTATGTCCTCCCCCACAGTACATGTGTCCTTTCCTTAAAATTATTCTATCATTGTTCGTACAAGTTGGTTCTGGACAACTATCAAGTGTGACGACAATTCTGAACACAATCTAGAATTAACCCCATGCAGTGACATGTGGACATCTGTCAGTTGCGGCGATAATTTTGGATGCAATCTGGAATTAACTCATACAGCAACATTAATGCAAAAAGATAGCAAAATTAAGGATAAAATAGGCTAGGATTTAGTGAGATATAAAATGCAATTTGCTAAACTGAAAATGCTAAAATGTATGCTAAGGATTCACGGCCATGTGACCCCTGCAGTACAATTTTTCCAACTTTTTCTTAAACGTTCTAAATATTTCCAATTTAGTCCTGAGTTGTTTTTAAAGTGTTTTTAAGGTCTTGAAGGCTCGATTAAGGGATGATATGCATGTAAATGAATGATTTATGCTATGTTTATGTTGATGTATGAGATGTATATTTTAAAGTTATGTTTTTACGGTAATACTCCGTAACCCTATTCTGAAGACAAATTCGGGTTAAGGACATTACAAGGTTGGGTAAAAGGTGTTACATTTTTTCTCTTCCTAATTAATTTCCATCTAAAATGCACTGGATTTGGTCCCATTAACCAAATTTATTACTTAAATTATTGGGTTCATATAAATATGCTTTGTTTATAATTTGCGGGCTCATTTATCAACAAATAGTTTCTTCAATTTCCAAAAATACATACAATGAGAATTAGAAAGATGATTTCAAAGTTGTAGTTAGCATTACATACTAAATCTGTCATCGTTTTTCATCTATTAGCACCATCTATTTATACAACATGTATATAAACAAATGAATATTAATTCCATTAATATTTTCTACTTTAAATTCATGGAGCAATGCAACCCTTTGATTTAGTTCAATTTATGGTTTAATATTTATGGCTCTCACATAAATCAAATTTTTATGTGTACCAATCATGATGGATGAACAAACTTAGTTTTCTTAATGTCTATCATATATAATGTGTTTCAAACCCTCTTTGAATTTGAATAGGTTTGATTTTGGAATGTGTATCTATAGGTTTCATTTCTGCCATTGACAACAAGCAAAGCACAAATTAAAAGATTATAGTTTTCTTGAATAATTCTCAATTTGACAATTTTCTCAACAATCTTAGCATGTATTTAGATAGTGCCGACTATGGGAACCAAACTGCAAGTAATATTTAAATTTTCATGAGTTTAATCACTAAAACATTTTTAGGGTTTTGAATTTGATTCTCTTTTACTGCCACTTGGAGTTTGACATTAGAGTTCTTTTGCTTTTAAGGTATTTTGATATATCATTTTTCAGGCTTTTCTTTATGCTTCATGCTTACATAAGCAAAGATGATTTGTTTTGGTATAAGCAACGATAGCTTGACGTTCAATAAAAAATTTCAAAAACCAATTATTGAATTGGTATGATCAATTATTGTTGTAATCTTCAAAAATTACCTTCTTTTGCATCTTACACTATATGATAATTCTTCAATTTGGAGTTTGAATTAATTGTATTTGTGGTTCAATAAAACATGATTCAGTGTAGAAAGCTCTGTTTATGGTTGAATCAGTCTCATCAATGCTCACCAACTATGTTACTGTCGTTTAAAATTCAGATTTCTGAGCATTTTTCTTGTTATCAAAATATGTCGTGAAATGAATCTTTGAATGAACCTTTTTCTTACATGCTATTGTTCTTTGGTTCTTTTGGACAAGATTATCCACGAAAGGCTGATATTTGTTGAATATGCAAATGATAAGTCTCCAAAGATAGATTATGGGAGTTGAAAAATGGCACACTAATGCTCATTTTAAGATCTTCTCATTTTACTTGTAAAGTTTGTTTCTAGTAGTATTATATGCTTAAAGAACTCAAAAAAATTCAAAAAAAAATATTTTTGCATAATGTAACTTTGCATTGGTGAGCAAAGCATGTATCAACATTCTACGGGAACATTGTGATAAAAGCACTTCCAATTTCATTTCTCCACAAATAAAAAAGATTAATGGAAATAAATAAGTAGGCATTATCATTGGTCTGGTTGCCTCTTCATGCATATTCACCTAGAAACTTATAGACTAAGAAAACTTTGTTCTGGTTCTTAAGAAGCTAGCTATAGTATAATTAGTAAATGATTTGGCTTTTATCTCTTTGCTATAGTGCTTTTTTCATTGACTTCATGATATACCTGCTTATTATGATCATGTTCCTTTTGAAATTGAATAATGAGTTAATTCTAGCTATGGTACAATGAGTTAATGACAATTTTCTTTTATCTTATTTTGCAATTGGATATTGATCTTTGACAAAAAAAAAATGGATGCCCTTGATAACGTCATATATCCTTTGAGAGACTTCGCTATAGACACTGTCTGTCTCTTCAAGCGTTGCCACAAGCCCGATTGTAAAGGTATTCCCTCCATTTCTTATTCCCATTTTGGTTTTCCTCTTTTTCTTTTAAACTTGGATTTGTTGGAATTTTGGGTTTTTTTTTTTTTGAATATTTAGTGTTTCCTATGTAGAGTTCACGAAGGTGGCACTTTGTATAGCGATCAACTTCGCAGTGATGGGATTCATCGAATTATTCGTCAAACTCATCTTTTTTTCTATTAAGAACATCATCGTCGGCTCTACTTAGGTAATTTACTTTATCTGATTTTTCATGTGTATTATGCATGCAAGTTTTAATTTAAAAATTGACTTTATTTTCTAATCTTTTGGATGATTCTGAATTATAGGATTTTACAGTACGTTTGGTTCACTGTAATGGAATAGGGCTGTAATTGAATAGAGCTGTAATGAAACAGAGCTGTAATGGAATAGAGCTGTAATCAGTAATTCAATTGTTTGGTTGAATGGAATGGAATAGAACTGTAATAGTATTCTTATATTTGGTTGAATGGAATGATATTGTAATAAAATAAGAAAAAAACTAAAATGACCAGAATACCCTTAGCAGAATTTTTTTTGTTAGGTAGATGATTATTGTTATTATTATTAAATTTTAATAAGATTATTATTAAAAATAATTTAATAAAAATAATAAATAATTTAATCATATTTTTACATAATTATTATTAAATATAATTTAATAAAATAATATACAATTTAATAATATTCTTAATATAATTATTTATGAATTAAAAAAATCATAATATATAATATTATTAAAATAAGATATAATCTATTTTATTATTTTTAAACTGCATTACAATTTAATGTGCTAAAAGCAGGAGAGAAGTTAAAAAATTATTTTAAGGGTTAAAAATGAGTAATTAATTTATAAGAGATCAAATTATAATTTTATCATTATATTAATTTATGATTTGATAAAATTTAAAAGGTTTTTATAATAAATTTACCTTTTTGGGAGAGTCAAGTCTTCATGACCTTATTATCACGATATAAATTGAATTTAATCAAAGGAATACCTTCACATAATGTCTATATGAGGAATATATTAAATCCAATCAATTATAAAACTTACAAAATTATATTTCAACAAAATTATCCGAAATTCATTAAAAAATAGAAAAAGTAAAAAGATTATTAAAAAAATCTTAGTATGGAATAATATTAAAAACTTTGGATCGATGCGTACATGTGAATACAAAAATAAAACAATAACTATACCAATATTTTCTTTCTCAAAATTATTACATGCCAGAGAGATAGACTAGTGGTTCTACTACGGAGCTACCAATTTTATTTTTTTTTTCATTTTGTCAAATTCATTTTTTTGAGCAAATAACATATAGTATTATTAACATTTAAACATGGATCTTTTAAGAATTTTGTATATAAAAATCTCAAAAATAATGAATAGACCTACACTAGATACATCATACATACCCTACTCAACACCTACAATCGAATGAATCCAAATAACATAAATTGTAGATGGTGCAGATTATGTTGAACCCAGATAACAGCTTATTCAAAGTATACTTTGCATCCACGTCATCAATCTCTTCCTTCGTTTTAGCTTCATTGAGAGACTTTGATATTGATTCGAATAATTGCTTATTCAAAGTATACTTTTCACTGTTATCAATCTTCGAACATTCCTCATCGTAAATTTTCCTTTGGTGCATCTGAAGCACACTCTTACGCTTCTGAAGGAGAAACCACATGTCTAATTCTTTTATAATCCAAAGTACCTGAAAATAATGCAGTAAATATAACTTGTTCTTGGAAGTCACACTTTCAGTATAACATCACAGTATAAAGACCATTATTATGGCTCGGCCATTGATTAAGGCATCTGAGCCACTCTCGACTCTTGGCACATAAGCAAAAATTTAATAAAAAACTTACCTTATGCCACTTCAATTGCCCTGCTTGTCCAACATCATCATTATCTTCATTCTCAGCCTCATTTTGCTCAAAATCATCCAGCAGACTCAGACATTGCTGCTTCCGATACATGGCAATAAATGGAATCTAGCATAGAGAGAAAACATGCATGTAAGTTTGCATTTTAATTTCAAACTTTGAACAAAAGTTTTAGTATACTTACATCAAACTTCTCCACATGATGCAATTCCAGGAACCTCATAATATCTTCCTTCTTAATTTTGTTCAATAGAACATATACCTCTACAGATCTTTCTTCAGTTCTTTTCTTACAGAACAATATATATGAATTCATTACAAGTTGATTATGTATCCAAATAGTCTCCTCTTCTATGCTTCTTATATCAAGTGGAGGAGGCCCCACGATTTCTTCAATCATCTAAGGAAAAAAAATAGAGAAATTAATACAAGTCTGGTACCTTAAGGGATTGAATGCAACAAAATATACCTGCATCCTTTCTGGGATGTTAGTCTGCCTGATAAGACCATCCCTCTCAGTTGTACACTTGTTGGCTAGAAAAAAGGGCTCAAACTCACTAGAATTATCCAGGTTCACTTTTGAAGCTTAAACTTGCTTCTGATGATTCAGGGTCTGATTGGCATCATCAGTAATAGGAACCTTGTCATCTAAGGCAGACAAACAAATGGTTACGACTTGCTCCATCTTCTTTTTGTTCATCTTCAACCACCTACAAAGATAGTTAGCATTAACAAACAGATAATATAAGGTAAAATGTTTAACACTCAACCAATATTCAAGGTACTTAATGTTTGTCAAAAGCTTCATAAAAAGTGACTTTATGATGAGTAATATGTACCTTAGAGATGATCCCTCTCCATAAGATTTTTCCTCACCCACAATAAAATCACTCATCTCATAGTTTTGACCACAGAATGAAGCTTTCTCTTCTCCGAAGATATCATCAAATAGTAGGCCTACAATATCTAACTGCATTAATAACGCTTTATACAGTCTTTCTTTCTTGGTAGGCAATGCATAGGCAAGTTAAAACATTTGAGGAATTAGTGACAATCAGAGGCAAACAACAAGTAAAATTGTTTCCAACATCATTCAGCAGAACAAGAGAAAGATTACTCAAATCAGAGTAGGAAATTACTCTAATCATCAGAAGAACCAGATTGCTCAACCACCTTAGTACGTTTTCCAGCTCTTTTAAGCCGCTTAAACATTTCAGTTTCCTGAGTAAATTTTCATCCAACAAAGCCATCAGGGAAAATCATGGATATTGTAACCTCGGCAGCTCATATCAAATATCAAACATAGGAATTTTTCTTAAGAATGCTAGAACTATCTTACAATGATTAGTAATACAAATGATAGCAACGAATAAAATTGAGTGTATGGATCAAGTTCGATGTTTACTTTTGGAAATTGACAAATGCCTGAAATTCTGTTTTCTTGAACCAATTCACCATCATCATCATCAGAACAGGATCCTTCACTGATCTCCTAGAGAATTAAAAGCCAGTAGCACTTCATAAATGGCAAAGATAGTCATAAGATTAAAATCAATCAACATAACACATTGGGATATAAAGTTTACCTTTTCCTCTTTTTCTTTTTCATCTTCTTGCTTTTCAAAACTTGATCGTTTTTGTCTTCCTCCTCCTCTTCATCATCCACTATAAACCCATCACATTCAAATTGGTCCAAATTCTCTGCTCATCCCCATAAACACAGATTCAGACAACATTATACATGAACGAAGAACTTCAAGAAAAATAAGATTCGGGACAATGAAAATGTAACCCAAATGCCACTTTGGAAGATTTTAAGAGAGAACGTTAAAAAAAATTCCATTTTTCTTCAAAATTCAAGAAAATTATGGAAAATAATTACTTAATGTGAACTAGATTTCTCAATATTCTTCTGGGTGATTCTTATAACAATGATAATTGAAAAAAAATTCAAAAGAAAAGAGGAAAAACAAAACCAATAATACAAACATAGTTGAAATTATAAAACAAGAAGAGGAAGAAAAAAAGGGGAACTTACAGAGGTTCTCACAAGGGAAAGGAGGCAGCTTTGCGGAGGCAGGGAACGAGTCGGAGATGAATCGACGGTTCTCAATGACAAAATCGACGGAAGCACCACTTTTACAGCAACGACGAAATTGACGAAGGATGGTTGAACAAATACATGATAAAATTATCTAGGGGAAAGGGGAAATTTTGCTATTACGTCCGTTGTTGAAGAGGCTATTCTTAGCCCCCTTCACCGAATGATGATTCGGCAAATCAGATGAATAGGAGAGGAATAGCCATTCGTCGAATGAAGAAAACGGTGAAACAAACTATGGCTTAACTATTCATTTAAGAATAAGGAGGGAATGGCTATTCCATTCCCTCCAGCCAAACGTTATGTTATTGTTTTTATGAAGAAGGGAATTTGTCAATTTGCAAAAATTGGTCAAAGTTCGAGGCAATAACCTTTTACAAACAATTCATTTGTTTTTTTTAAGCCTAACCCATTCGATTTAAGTGATACATTATCAACACCTCTGTAATTTTAAAAGATTAAAAAATGTAATAGGTTTATTCATTCCTAACTAGACCAATGATGGGTTTGTTCAAATGATGTGTTTTGTTCCATACGTTTGCGAAACTAGCAACTTCATTCTATCTTTTGATAAGCTATCATTCGACTTGAGTCTTGATTAGATTTGACAATTAATACTATTTTTCAATTTTAATCTTATCAATCTTTTTATTAAATTATTTATCTTTTTATTAAATTATTTATGTCAGATTTAAAGCTCACCTGGTCCTTTCTAGTTTTTGTAATTAAAGATTTATAATATTTGGGTTGTTATTCGTTATAGTAATTTGTACTTCTTTTTTCTTGTTTGAGAGTTGCTTCTTGTTATAACTTCAATAAAACCTTATTTAATTTTTAAGTTATTTAATGCCTTAGATAAAAGTAAAAAAATTATAGTATATGAGAGATTCTTATATTGATACTTTATACTGACGGTAAGTTATAAATATATAAAAAATTTCAAAATGAATTTACTGACTGAATGACCATAAGAAAATCATAGTAATATAGTGACGACAATGAAACTGCTAGTACAAGGTATAATATCTATTTTTGGGTAAGAGTAAAATTGGCAAGTGTATATATAGGAAAATAATATTTTATCTATTGCTTTAAATTATTAATTGATTATAAAAATAGGATAAAACTCTAATAATAATAATAATAATATGACTAGTACAACTCAAACTCAAATTTTATCTAGAACGATGAATAATATTACTATTAGGTTAACACACAGAATTAAAATAAATTTTTATACTGCTCACAAATACTAAGATAGATATATACATTTTGGTTAACAACAAATTTGATCGTGTATACCAGTCAAATTGATATAGAAAAAATATATATATATTTTGTATTTTTAAATTTTAGCTTGAAACTGTATTCTATTCTAGCATATTCTGCCTTAGATAGTTTCTTGATGGCTCCGAATTGCAGTCCTAGCCGGCATCCAGAAAATTATCGAACTCCTTTTTTTTTTTTTTAAAATACTTGAGATGCATAGGTAGTTAAAATCAAGAAATTTTTGTTTGTCTGTTTGTTTCTTTATTTTTATTTTGCATAAATGTCTAAGGCAAGAGAGTGGACATCACGTATATGTATGGAATATAAGCATATACAAGGCTTTTAATCCGGATATAATTTAATTAATTTATATATTATCCGATAAATATGGGATTTAACAAGAAAAAAGAAAAAAAAAGCTTGACATGTCCCACTCAACTCTTTTACAACCAATTTCCATGTATGGCATGGTCCCTTGTTTCAAATTACAGACATCAATGGCTAGATAAAAGGAGCCATTTACAAAGAAGAAACTGTAGCCAACTCATGCTCCTCAATTTCTTCCATGGTCCACGATCAAATAATTAAGAAACCCCCACTATCTGTTTCGCTTCAAATATATATTTATATATTCTCTTAATCAACGCTACAACAACTTAGGGTAATAAAATACTTTACAGCTTGAGACACCTGTTCTTCTTATTACTTATCTTGGAACATTAGTAAAATCTGTCAATAAGTTCCTGTTGTCGGCTTGTGTAGTACTGTTTGTGGGCAGCCAACCAGCCTTTCAAAACTTGCTTTCTTAGTTTCTCCCTATATATAAATATTCTCTAAAATATAAAGAAGAGCGTTTAGAATAGGCTATCTGGTTTTTGAGAGCTGAGGAAACATGGGAGGTTGCGCTACCAAACCTAAGGTTTTAAAGGGTGATGAGATGCCTTCTCCGGTTGCACCATCTCCTGAGCCGGCGAAACAACATGTTCAGGTCGCTGATGATGAGGGAAAGAAGGTGGAAGCTGAGATTGTTAAGGCCAAGGATGTTGACGAGACAAAGGAGGTTGTTATTGTTAATGATGCGAAGCTTGATGATCAAGCCAACGATCCTCAATCTGGTAGTAACTTATTGAATGAGGTATCTCTTTCTAATTCTATAATTACATCGTAGAATTGTTTTTGATGGTATTAATATATTGAATAAAGGGTTTAATCTTATTGGAACTATAAACGTTAGTTTTGGGATGGTGGGATTGTTCATTTATTTAATACCATCTTTCACTCAATTATGACTGGTTTTGTACCGTCTGGTTGGTAAGAAAGTGCAACTGAAGGGACGATCCAAAAAGAATATAAAATTATTCCACATGTGTTTTTCTTTTGATTTTGTATTAACAATCAGCACTCCAACCAGGAGATTTGAGGGGAAAAGCACAAAAGAAAAGGCATTTCTCAAATTCTAGCCATATTTAAGCTGACCCCATGGCTTCTTGCTTGTCTGATGTCCTGTCAGTATCAATAATTTACCACTCCTAGTATCATGCATCTTGTCCAATGGTTCATTCGTGCACAAAGAAGTATCATAGATTAAAAAAAAAATCTGCATCATTCGGAATCATTGAATGAGTTCTGTTAGTATGGGGTCATTTTTATTAGTTCAACTGATATTTATGCAGAATGAAAAGAAGGGGGTAGCTGAGACTGAGAGTGATAGCAACACACCATCAGAGCCAACGAAAACCGAATCAGTAGAGGCAGTGAAACAAGAATCAATGGAGACCGAGCCTCCGTCTATTGGAGGCAAAGCAGCAACAGTGGCTGTCGGTGAGACACAAAATAGGGAAACAGCAGCAGCAGCTGAAGGTGAGGAAGGGAAGACTGAAGTAACAAAGTGAAGTTATGGGAACAATTATGTTCGAAGAAAAGAAAAAAACAGATTTGATGTTTTTCTCCTACGATGTGAGATTAAATACTGTGGTGGAGAGAATGTTGTAGAAATCAAGTATTTTACTTGGTTTAGGCGGCTTTCGAGTGACTTGCTTTTTGTTCTGAAATAATTATTTTCTTTCATCTGAGTTTATCTTTTGCTTTCTATATTTTCTACTTCTCCATCCATATACATATATGGATCATTAGATTGAATTGTATATGCATATATATGGGATGATCTTAAGTATCCGTTAGGCTTAACAGGTTCAGCCCAAATTAGGGGGGAACTCGGGCAAGTTCTTGGCAATCCAAGTTGAGTTGATCCAAACTTGAGGAAGGAAATCCTTTTATTTGAACTTCATCAAAATCCTGGAAGGTTAGCTGGATATAGTTTCGATTTGTTAGTTAATGAAACCTTTCTTGGGCTTTTAGCTGCCATCCAACACTAGTTACTACGATCAATTTTCTTTTTAGGATAAATTATCTAGTTCGTCACCTAATATTTAAGTTTGGTCACACAAAATGAAATCTTTACAATTTTGCCACCCAACTTTTAAGGTGCTTTCAGTTTTGTCACCGAAGCATTAAATCTCTAATGAAAGTTAACTCTATGCGCCACATCATATTTACATTTTCATTTTGTTACCCAACTTCTAGTTCCCTTTCATTTTAGTGAAAAAAATTATATCTTTTTTAAAAAATTGACCGGGTAAAAAAAGTCTAAGATTAAAGTGAAAAAAAAATTATATAAACTAAAATAATACAAAAAATTGTCAAACTGTACTTATTTATCCCGTTGCCAAAAAAATTGAATTTATTATTTTAATATTAAATTTTTAAATTTCAAAATATTAAAAAAATTAAACAAACTGTTGAATTTTTTTTATCCCTTAATAATATAAACCAATTTGTCCATTTAATATTGAAATTAGCTAATTTAATCTCATTCTAAATTTTAAAATTTTATTTTATATTTTTAAATTATCCTTAACGAATTCAACTCAAATAATTCATATTTAGTGATTGCCTACAAAATTTTAAATTCTATTTGATTAAATAATCTCGATCCTTTCATGCTATGCTAAAAACAAAGGGAAAAGAATCATTTCAATTATTAAATTATTTTCTTGTTCTTCATTTAGGTAAAGAAATTATGAAAAAAATTATGAGTTTTGTTTGACTTGGAAGATAAAATTAATTAATTTAATTAATTACAATATTTTCTTTTCTTTTAGCTTAGCATGGAAGATTCAAGATCATACAATCAAAAGAAATTTGTGTTTCGTAGATAATTATTAAAGATGAGTTATTTGAATTAATTTTAATTTAGAAATATAAAATAAAATTTAAAATTCTAGAAGGAGATTAAAATAATTAATTTCAATATTATAGTAACAAATCGATTGACACTATAAAAGGATAAATTTTTTCAATAATTTATTTAATTTATTTTGATGCTTCAAAATTTAAAATTTCAATATTGGAAAAACTTTCGTCAATGTGGTAAACATATACAATTTGACAAATTTTTTAATACATTATTTTAGTTTCTATTTTTTTATTTATATTTTAATCCTTATTTTAAAAGTGAAATCTTGATGAGTGATAATATAATCAAATAGTGTTGATGATCTTAATAATTGAATACTTCAGCATTGTGAAAATTGGATTAAATTGTAAGTGAAGTAAAAGTGAGTTAAATTAAGTAAATGGTGAATTAATACTAGAAAGAATGAAACAACAGTATGTCATGAACTAAGAATGTAATGATTGAAATTTAGTAAATATTGATGATTAAATTCACATACATTCCCGAAATAATGGACTTGTTTAAAAGAAATGTAAAAGTGTAGTGACAACATGAAAAATGTGAAATGTTATATTGGTGAATAAATATAGTGAATTCAGTGTTAATGGAGAGCCTATGTAGATTAGTATTTAACCAAAGAGTAATTAATTGAGAAAAGAAACCTTAAATCTTGATCTTGTTATAATAAGCTAGCATATAATGCTTCTGACATTATGCACTTCGATGCTCCTGATATTCTGCACTCTGGTGCCGCAGTTGTCTAACCTCTGGTGTCCGTGATTATCTCGTGCTTATACACCCTTGATAATTGTTGTTATGCAGTCCTAATATACACACATCAGTACCTGTGATATTTAGCACACATGTGCTTCTGATAAATAACACTCTCATGTTTCTATTATATCTAGATTATTTCATATATATACATATATCTAGTTTACTAGTATAATTGGAGAACTATTACTTGTGGCATTTGCACTACAATATCCCGAACATTGCATTTGTATGTTCCAACTTAATTTTATGTATCCTCCTGAGTTCCTTGCGCTTTATTAAAGCTTATTCGAATAAAAAGAAGAAATAAAGTAAGTGACAATGGAATAAGTCAAAGTAAGTGATATGCAAAAATGAAAGCCACCATTTGAAGAAAAGTAAAAATTGGTTGTCGACACAAGGGAAATTTTGAGGACGAAATTTTTATAAGGAGGGAGAGAAATGTAACATCCCTAAAACCCCTTGGTCCTAAACCGTATATGATAGATTCTTAGTGAAATAAGGTATAAGATTAAAGAAAGAGAAGATTGTAGGACATTAAAGGAAGTTGAATCAAGAAGTATGACATGACACATTAATTTAAGGTAGGGACTAAATTGTAAAAATATGAAAAGTGTTATGATCTTAGTGTAAATATTTAAAATTTTATGAGGTTAAAGTATAAATATGGAAATTTTAAAGGACCAAATTTGTAAATGCCCTAAGGGAGGAAAGGACTAAAGAGTAAAACAAATTGGTGAATGATAATCAAACTTATAACACCCCTTACCTAGTCCGGTCGCAGAACTCGACTAATAAAATGCTACAGACAAACACAAATCATTTACATTCAATTTATTATTCAAAATATCAATTAAATATCAATACGTCAAATATAATTAAGAAATAACAAGAATTACAACTAAATTTGGGTCAATATTGAGCTTACAAAAGCTTAAAATCAACCTGGTATGAAAAAGGGATCCATTTGAAATAAAGACAAAAAGATAGGAAAATTCTGTAAATAGGGGTCACACCGTCGTGTCTTTGATCGTGTGGAAGGTTGAGGCAGTGTGGGGATATGGGACACATGACTGTGTGGGCAAGCTGTATAATAGCTTAATGCCATGTATGATTGGAGTCTCATAGTCGTGCGAACAAACCGTGTAACTCACTGAAGCAGTGTGGGTCAAAAGTGCAAATATTCAAAAGATGTCACACGACTGTGTTGTTGGACCATGCAACAGACTAGGGTCGTGTGCACCAAATATCATCCATAACCAATAGACCACACGGTCGTGCCATATGCCCGTGTATGCCACACAGCCGTGTATACTTGAAGAAACCTTTCAATACAAGTTTTCTATCCCTAGTTCACTTATGCCACAAACCAACATTACATCATATCTCAACCAATTCAAAAACATCAAAATCATACAAAAACTTCACTTAAAACAATCATCCTAAGTGCCTAACCAATATGCCACAATTGACACCTCAATCAACAATTCATAATTCAACCAAAATATCACATTCAAACCATACTAATATGCCTTCAATGACACCTGAAAGCAACCAACCAAACATGCATCCATTTAACAATTGAAAAAAATCTCACAATTGGCTCCAAATCAACCTTATATTTTATGCAATAAATCTACAAAATATTTTCAAGCATGATATAAGTATAGTTATCACCTTTCTATATCTAGTCCATGACATATCACCTAATTACCTTATAAAAAAATAACGTACAAGCTAACTACTTAACAAAATATCATCATCATGATCATTGCCATCACACATTTATACATATACATCTTAATGTTATTCAAAATACCAATCTCATCCAAAATATAACATTTTTACAAACATAAGACTCTCTAAGTACATATAAATATTTTTACAAACATAAGACTCTCTAGATGCTGAAGTTGATTGTCAAATCAAAAAGTACCTAGCCTGTGTATAGAAGAAAAAATCGCACCCTGAGTATAACTTAGTGGTATTTCTATAATCCGAACATTAAAGCATAACATAAGTCAATTTAGATGTATAAGTTAAAAATGAATTATGATATGCAATTAACATGTAATATATACCAAATCACACATTCTTTGTTCACAACTAACAATAAGACATGTCAACTCCATTTCATATGTCATTTGTTAACTCAATTCATATTTGGCACATTCCATCTCAATTTCCAATTTATGATTTCAATGAACATAATCTATCAATGTTCCAACTCATTTCACAGTTCACATAATCTATCAATGAACAATCTTATCCATTTACCATTTGAAAATAAAAAATTGGATCTCAATAGATTTTTTTTCATTTTCATGGACTTGCTCATCATCATCAATTTAATTGTGAATATTTTATTTTCACCATTTATTTCCCTATTAACATGACTCAGACTCAAATGATTACACGAATCCAACCAACACACCAGTTTTGCACCTAGTGCCTCATCGGAGAAATCTAAAGCAAATGGTTATGTCCAATGCTTATCAATAAGTTTGACACCCAATGTCTCATTAGTATAACCAAAGAAAATTGGCACCCAATTCCTCATCGACTCATAGTCGAAGTAACCCTAACTCTTCTAATCCTATGGCATGCCAACTATATCTAACTCTGCCCAAATAGTTAGTAGGGTATTCATTACTCAATTTATTGTCAACCAATACCTCAATTCATATGAATAATCATCATGGCAACATATGGCAGCAATAAATCATCTCAATAATACTCAATTTCACATTTGCATAAGCATTTACATTTTCCACATATATTCAATTTAGTCCTCATAATCATCAAACAATTCAATTCAAATCAATCCAATACATTTCGTTTTAACAAAAGATCTCACCTTGCATTCTTATCATGCACAAACAATTCAATATGCAACAACTACAAGATAGTTCGGATAATAGAAACACAAGCCGTAAACTCTGAGCTATTCATCGACAACTTTGTATTTTCCTTTCTTTTATGAAGAATCCAGGTTGACATTTGCTACGGATTAAAAAAAACATAATAAATTATCAGTACACAACCATTTTCACATTCAATTGCTATTTTATAACCTTAGAGTAAAGAGGTACTCGTGGAGCTTTCAGGAAATATACAAAAACCTATAGAAATAGCTCCAAAATCAAATCCTAATAGTAGACCTGCAAACGATCAGCAACATAGGGAGCTTCATCGTAGTGGGAGTGCCTCTCGTGCGCCTGAGTTCTTCCAATTTGGTGGAAGTGTTCTTAACACTGAGTCTTTCAAACAAGAAGATGATGACCTACTCACACATGATGAAGTGATACCGAGTGCTAATTCCAAGCTCTGGGAAATAGCTATGAAATTTGAGATGGACTGTATGTGTTCCAACTCAGTTTGGGAACTTCTAAACTTACCAGAAGGGATAAAACCCATATAGTATAAGTGGATCTATAAGAGGAAAAGAAATGTGGATGGAAAAGTGGAAACTGATAAGGCTAGACTTGTAGGAAAATTTTATACTCAGAAAGAATGTATCAATTTCAAAGAAACCTTCTCTCTAGTTTCCATGCTCAAGCTAATCCGCATATTACTATCCATTGTGGCTACTCTCGATTACGAGATCTGGCAAATGGATGTTAAGGCAACTTTTTTGAATGACTATCTTGAATAGAGCATCTACATGATGCAACCCCCGGATATATAGTTAAAGGAAATGAACATAAAGTTAGCAAACTACTTACATCCATATATGGGCTTAAGTAAGCATCTCACTTATGGAATCAAAGATTTGATCAAGTGATCAAGACTTTTGAATTTGAGCAAAACGTAGATGAACCTTGTGGTTACAAACATTTAGGGGATAGAGATGTGGTCTTTCTCGTTCTATATGTCGATGACATTCTACTCATTGGAAATGATGTAAGGACAAATAAATCTATTTACAGGAGTCACATGACCTGGGCATTTCTACACGGGCTGGACACACGCCCATGTGCTAGCTTGTGTCAATTTCAAACCATGCTTCCCAAATAAGCGAAGAAACACAATTTCTAGGCTTTCTAAGCATTCAAAAGTCTATAAATACCAATTAAAAGAAGACATAAGTGAGCCACCATGTGACCCTTTTTAACCCTCAAACCTTAAAATTTCTTTTTCAGTTTGTGTAACACCCCTAACCCGTATTCATCGCCGAATTAGGATTATGAGGCATTACTTGACAAAACACAGATTAGCATGCTCATATAAATCATTTCATGTTCAAAAACATATCAAATTCTTTCATAATAATTTTCAATCAAATAGCAATAATCTATTCATTCATATAAACTAATTTTGCACATAAGAAACACTTAACCAAATAAAATCAATCATGCTTTATTACTTATTATACATATACGAACCATGCTGCAAAATTTCAATCATATCAATATCATTTTTAATCACATATTCGAACTATCTAATATGTAACAAAACCATATTGCATGCATTTTACAAATATAATATTCAAACTATAAGGGAATCAAATACTCGATATTCGAAAACCTATATTGAAAAAAAACAAGCATATTTACTTATTTCATATAACAAACACATATATGACAACATTTGTTTGTTTATAACTATTTATTTTATTAGCTAATTATCAACATGCCAGTTTAACAACACATGTCGTTACTATTTATCTTATTCAAGTCAGTAGCTCAAACAAATCCAAACTATGCCCAATTCGAACCATAATAATGCAAACATTTCTAAATTCATTTTTGCCTAAAACCAATTTACCAAAATCGAACAGCACATATATACAAGGCATCAACTAACACATAAATTCCAGCCAAAAACATACTAATTCATGCGCATTTCATACTTTACAAAAAATATCACCTAATATTATATCAATTTTCATTCATTACATAACCAATCACCTAATCAACAAGACAACCATATTAATTTGGCTAAATACATACGGCATCACAAAACATATATATATACTACCTGGCATTAGCCGAATTTAAGTACACATCTTATACCATATTTTATCTCACAAATGACCGAAGCAATTTTATTATTAACAATATGCCGAATACACAATCAACCATTTGCCAAAATTATTCATTCAAACATTTCTAAATCATTAAACATTATAGCCACATCATAAACCATGTAACATATTTTCCAAAATAAGTTAAGTAACAAGGCCGAATACAAACCAACCTAAACACCATTTTTAAACCAACTCACAAGCCAAATTATACATCAAAACATAGGTAATTAATAAACCATACCAAATAGTCAAATTCAAAGGCAAAGCTTACTCATACCATGGCAATTATAAACACATATCATAAGTTAATTACACTTCCATTAACTACATCATTCATAAGCCAATTCACATGGCTATTAACACATTTCAAAACATACCATTTGATTACTAGCCTATACATGCCATATAACATATTTACAAGCTTTAAAGTATTAAAATAGAGATTGATAGTGTGATGATTATCCTTGATGACCCCCAAGCTTGAGCTAGCTTTATATATCTATAAAACAACGAATAAACACACAAAGTAAGCGTGGACAGCTTAGTAAACCATAATCAAATAAATCAACACAAGAACATTCATAATTCATTTCGAAATAGCCGAATCTAATTAATTTCGTACACATATATAATCACATTTCTCCTGTAGTTCATATAATCACATTAAGTATCCACATTTACCTTATTTTTCAATAAACAAATAAACTCCATACGTACCTAAATCATTTAGCTCAAATTCATATTCGGACTCATTTTGACATTGCCCATTGAACCATTAGGAATCGTTAAGGATACTCGGAAACACATATATCACATACACTTTCATATCCCAGATATGGTCTTACATGTTATCACATACCGATGCCTCTATCCCAGACAAGGTCTTACAAGAATCATATCGATGCCAATGTCCCAGACATGGTCTTGCACGAAATCACACCTCGGAAGTCCTAATGTCATGACATACGTATCCTATACTATTCTTATGGTTTGTACGGGGCTTTCAGGCATCGTAATTCAATCAATTCAAGCTCGAAACAAAATTCCCATACTCAATTCAATTCGGCACATATATATTTAATTACAATTCAATTCGGCACATATAATATATATACATTTGAATTTAATAACATTTATTTACTTATGAACTTACCTCATACGAAAACGAATGGACCAGAGCGACTATTGATGCGTGCTATTCGTGACAGGTTTTAAATATTTATAATGAATCGTTCTTGAAACTAACTATTATCACGCTGAAGGCAAGTGTACCTATCGAACAGTAGTATAGTTTTAGCAAGACCAGATTGTCGAACCTAAAGGAACTAAAAGTACTAGTAATGACTATCTTTTTATTATCTAGCATAAGAATAATGGGGTTTGTTTTAACTAACTAATTAACTAAACTAAGAAATCACAGAAAATAGAATTGGGGAATTAATTTTTGGAAAAACGATTGAATCAAGACAATACCTAAGGAAAAATCCACCTAGACTTCACTTGTTATTTGACTCTGAATCGGACGATTTATTCATTTGACTTGATCCGTAGAAATCCCTAAGTTATATTATTATCCCTCTTGAGACTAACAACGTCTAAACCTAGGTTGAATAATTGAAATCTCTTTCTAATTAACCCCCTAGGGTTGCATTAACTCGATCTATGGATCCCCTTATTAGGTTTCACCCTAATCCGACAAAATCTTGTCACCCTATCTCTAGGCGCGCAATCAACTCCGCTTGGTTATGACAAATGTACTCTTAGACAGGGTTTATTCCTCCTCTGAATAAGAGCTTAACTTGAATCAATATCCTGGAATATCAAGACAAGAATTAAGAACACATAATTAAGAACAAGCCAAATTTTATCATACAATTAAGATAATATTAACAAGATCCGTCTTAGGTTTCATTCCCCTTAGGTATTTAGGGGTTTTAGTTCATAACTAAAAAGGTAAACATCTTAGAAGAATAATGAATACAAAACATAAAGAAAAATCTAAAACTCTTGAAGGGAAATTGAGGGGAGATCTTCAGTCTTGATGATGAATCTGGCTTCTGAGATGGATCAATGGGCTTTCCTTGAGCAGTTCCCTGCTTCCTTCCCTGTGTCTCCCTTTTTCCTCCTCCTCTAGGGTGTATTTATAGGCTTTGGAATGCCTAAGAACCCTCAAAATTGGCCTTTTCCGAATTGGACTAAACTTGGGCTCGGTAGGGACACGCCCGTGTATGATTGCTTAAGGCTGTGGTTAAGCCTGTTAAATAGGCACGAGCGTGTGGTCTACCCGTGTGAGTCATGCTTCGATTCTGCCAAATTGACACGGCCATGTGGTCTGCCTGTGTGAGAAGGTCCAGGCCGTGTTGATTTCATATGTTGGCCCATTTTCTCCGTTTTTGGCCCGTTTCTCATTCTTTTCACTCTCCTATGCTCACCTAAGTATAAAACATGAAATTAAGGCATTAGGAGCACCGAATTCACCAAATTTAAGGAAAAATCATCCATAAAATGTGCTAAGCATGGGATAAAAATATGTATGAATTATGGTTTATCAAATACCCCTACACTGAAGCATTTGCTTGTCCTCAAGCAAAATTCTCAACTCATAATCAAAATAAATTCTTCTTAACTTATAATTTCTATTGATAATATCTCAAAATAATCCATAAGTAATCATACATTGAGAATTCAACTGAAAGAATATCAAAGTTTCAAACATTTCAAGTTGAGCATTTTATCATGAAAACATAGGTGTCTCCCCTCATTTAAGTAATTACCTTTGATTCAAAATGTCACAGAGTTTCACATCCTCACTAAAGATTCACTCAAATCACTCGAGGTGTTTAAGGACAATAAATGAAGCATTCAATAGTCAATAATGAAAAGTCATTGCCATAGGCTTGCATAAAAATCAAATCTCTACCACTATAAATTGAGATGAAACATCAATCAAAAGGTCTTTAGAAGGTTGTAACGTGGCTTTGGTTAGAGGGTATGGTCACAAGGTGAAAGAAAGGGTTAGAATCGAGATTGAATTGAAAAATTGCCTAGCTAGAAAAATGACTAGTCATCAATTGCGTACAACAGAGCTTTTTTTCTCAGAATATGGAATTTAACTTCTTTAGCTCATAATATCACTACTACTAATATGTATACATGTATATTTTTTCAGAACAAGTCAAATTACAAAATAGAATAAAACATAGCTAATCAATTATTCCAACTCAGACCTCGACAAAAATAGGGATCAAATTGATTTAGGGGATTTCAACAATAATGAGTTATGGGTTAATATCGAGGGTAAATCAATGAATAGGTTGTTAGGCTCAAGGGGGTTCACTAAGGGTGAATTGTGAAGGTAGGCTTTTATGGAGTGAGTGGGTTAAACCTAAGTGCCTTTATCATTTTGACATATCAAATGGTGTGGTCTTGACATGCATAATCAAGCAAGTTCTAGAATAACAATTCAATACTGACGCACTCATAATGGAAGTTATCATAAAAGAAATAATAAATGCTATAAAGGCTCAAAATCTCACAAAAATTATGGCTTTTTGATGTTTAAACATGTGGATTTCAATTCAAAATAATACCTAAACTTGGGGAAACAACTTAAAATTTTAAATTCTTAAAAGTCAACTTATCATGCTTAATTCTCTAATGTGTTAAAGTTTAAATAATCAATGCATGAATGCCTATGTTTTAATTTGAGATATATCAATAAAAATCCTAAATCAATCAAAATTTATCCTAAACATGATATGAGAGCTTTTCAAGAAATAAGGCAATCATTTAGGGATTTTTTTATAGTGAAATGAATACCCCCCCACACTTAAGATGTACATTACCCTCAATGTACAAAGATAGATATATAGAAAAGAATATAAAAATAAGATAAGGAGAGAAGTGAAACTTCTTGAGTGATGAATGAATTTCCTTGAACTGGAGCTTTGGAGAATAATCGGCGTGAGAGTGGAGGAGGATACTCCGGCGGTGGTTGAGGTTCATTAGTCCATAAGTCCTATGCCAAAAGAATATTATATCTGAAGTTGGTTATGGTCGTGGTCGAGCAGGACATGACAGTCGTGGAGAACCTTCCTCAGTGGAGTTTCGAGTCGCTGAGTAATAATGAGCTTTGGAGCTCTTTATAACTGTTATAGAATCAGGAACTCTTTTAGAAAATATATAAGGAAGAATAATTACTCGATAGGAAATAGCCGAAATTCAAAATTGTTAAATAAAAATTATAAAACCTAATAAAAATAAGCTTAAAGAAAAATAAAATGTAGTCCTAAAGTAGAATAAAAGTAAAAACATAAAATAATAAACAAAAGTTTTTAAACATCTTCATCACTAGATGGTTCGCGAGGTGGGGGTGGCGATGAGATGTGGAAGTGTTGACAAATATGGTGTAGTGTAGCAACAATGTGATCGAAGCGCTAAAAACATTGTTGCTCGAATCAAGTTAGGCGCTCGTGACGTGGAAGGACATCATCAGTAATGTCCTTGGGGGCCTCCTCCTCGGTGGATTGGGTGAGATGATACTGAAGAGGGAAGGTGCCACGTGGTTTCTCAATCATCCTCATACTTAGCATGCTCGAGATGCCCTGTGGGGACATCTGGCCCATTAGAGTGAGGAAGGGTGACTGGGCTGCTGTGTTGAGGAGCCCGAAGTGCCGAGTCAACCGTGTCACATAGGGCCCAATGGAGATGACCCCCTTCCTATGCCGTTCCATCTGATGTTGAATGGCGAGGGCAATGAAATAAGAAAGGTCTATGATGTGCCTGTGCGACATACACCATAGAAAGTAGGCGTCGTGGGTGTTGACAACGCCAGTGCTCTCTCTCCTTCCTGTTAACGTGTGACCCAAAATGGCGTGTAAGTACCACAGAGATGGAGAGAGAGCTGATGTCTTGGAGTGGCTAGGATTGTAGGAGGTAGCGTCGAGGGTGAGGGCGCCCCAGCACTTCGAGGGAGAGTAGTGGATGTGGCGGTGGAGAGTGTCGAGGTCGTTCTCATCCCTAAACTCCTCTGTATATAGACCCAAAG
This sequence comes from Gossypium hirsutum, assembly GCF_007990345.1. Lineage (NCBI taxonomy): Eukaryota > Viridiplantae > Streptophyta > Magnoliopsida > Malvales > Malvaceae > Gossypium > Gossypium hirsutum. The sequence goes on from NC_053435.1 coordinate 56,677,595, forward strand.
CGGTTCCAAACTCTAGGACGTTCAATTGGTAGACTAGACCACCGAGGCGAAATTGGATTGTTCCCGGGTTATTAAAACGGGTCATCACAGTCTAAAGATGGAACGTTGAGCAGAGTTCCATAGTGAGTTCGAGATATGTCGGCTCGAGAATCTCATAGAAAAGCCCCCAAGGGTCGATGGTGAGGAGGGCCCGAATTGCATCCGCGAGTTGGACTTGTTCTAGCGCGACCTAGTCTATACAGCGGCCCACTTCTAAGGGTCGGGCCCGTAGAATCTGGAAAAGTTCTTCTTGGGTCCCAATGGGAACTACAGGAAAGGGTGACAAATTTTCGGGGTAGGATCCGAGGAAGATGACACTCCTTTCCTTTTTTTCGAAGCAAGGACGACGACTTTCTTTCCTTGTGAAGATGACATGGTGTACCTGTAATGGAAATTGAAGTGGAATGTGAATACTTTCCATGGGGCTTACACATTAATCTATACTATAATAGCCAAAGTAAATGTGCCAAATAACCCTATCAGAATAAGTAATGGAGATATCTAAAGAATGAATTTATGTGGGGTTAATAGTATGAAACCCATAGAAACAATAACCATGAATGAATGTAGCCTAATATACTGACTAAGAAAATAAAAAAAATTACCAAAACAAAATTTAAAAATATACATTTATCTACTTAACTATGAATGTGCACGTAAAATAGTCAAATGGAGCATAGAAATCATGAAATAATTAAGAACTTCAACATGAAAAGGAGGATAACTACTCTAGATACGAAGTTTGAGTGATAGAAAGATGAAAATAACATGAAAAGTGCAGATTACTATGATAAATAGCATTGAAATCAGTAAAATAATAGAGAAAAGAGTAAACAAACGCTAGAAAGAGGAGAATGAGCATAAAAAATGGGGTTGGAAGTGACGCACGGGAGTGTTAGAGAGGCCGTGTGGACTTGCAGTGGCTAGGGTTAGGGATTTTGGGTGAGGGAGATGATGAATAGTGAATGGTATTTATAGATTTTGGGACGCACGGCCAGGGAACATGCCCGTGTTCCCCAATTTTTGCCCATGTGATTCACGAATTTTTGAATTTGGGCGCATCTGAAAATTTTCCCATGCCTGTGTACCTTGGGCGTGTTAGTGCACACGGCCATGTCGCACGGCCGTGTCTGTCTTTTTTCGCTTCTCCCACTCCCATGTGTGAAGGGCCACGCCCATGTTGTTTTGGCAGGTTCGCCCTTGGTTGCTTGGCATGGGCGTGTCACGCGCCCGTGTTAATTTGATAGGTTCGACCACGGTTTCAAGGCACGAGTGTGTCGCACACCCGTGTTGTTTTGGCAGGTTCACACATGGCCGTGGCGATTTATCGTAGCCCGTGCTAGGGAAAATCTTTGTCCTATTTCCACACGGTACTAAGCACGCCTGTGTTCTTGGCCGTGTGTGCTTTCAAAAGCCTATGTTCCATGAGTCGGTTTGTATGTTAGATGTTAAAACTAAAATTTAAAGAAATTAATATTGTTATTGCTCGGGTTGCCTCTCGAGAAGCGCTTATTTATAGTCTAAGCTCGACTTACCTTTCCATTGAATGATCATGGTGGTTCGAGGAGTTTATACTCTTAATTCCTGCTGTGAATCTCATCAAAATAAGGTTTTAGGCGGGTATTGTTGTAACGCCCCCACGCCCGAGACCGTCGCCGGAGTCGAGTATGAGGTGTTACTAAGCTTAATTTAACATATTTAGAACTTTGGATTATTTATTTCTACATTCACAGCTTTTAAGCTACTTGCATCACAGTCACAAGAAAAATCATATATCGAGTTACGAAACTCGAAATCAAGATCCATAAATTTTCCATAAATCTAGACTCATATACCTATCTACTAATTTTTTTCTAGAATTTTTGGTTGGGCCAATTAGCACAGTTTATTAGTTAAAGTTACCCCTGTTTCAAGACTTGACTGGTCTGACCTCTATTTACTACGACAACATTTCTCTCTGTAAAAAATCCATATGACTATGAGGTTTATTTCTCCTGAAACTAGACTCAATAAGGATTCTGATAATATAAAATACACTACCTAATTATATGTTTACAATTTATGGTGAATTTCTAAAGTTGGAACAGGGGATTCAGAAACTGCTATGACCCTGTTTCACTAAAATTCGAATATATTGTAACATATAATTCCTTTACCTGTTTGATTTGTTTCATGTGAAACTAGACATAATAAGCTTCAATTTGATATGTAGTCCATCACCAAGTTCAATTTCTACGATTTTTAGTAAATTTTTAAACTCACGTCAGTGTTGCTGTAGTATTCTGTTTATGGCAAATTTCATCCATTTTATGAGCTTTTATGCACTGAGTATCTTAATAATTTTCCTTAACATCAAATATAATCTAAACTAACTATTTTCATAATTTATCATTATCAAGCATTTCCTCAACCATTCCATCACCATACCATAAGATCATTTACACAAAAAAGGTATATTGCTATACATGCCATACTTAAATTTACAAGCCATTACCAAAAGTCTTCCGGATAGTGTGACTGAGTCTTCGACCTATCCCGACTCCTGAGCTGGCTTGTCCAAAACTACAATGAGTAAGAAGGAGGGAGTAAGCATAAATGCTTAGTAAGTTCATATGCAAATAATAAGTAACATAACAAACAGTCATACCAATCAACATTAGCATGTATCACTAAAACACATATCACATTTTTAATCATTTTTCAGCATCTTATTACCTTATCGTGGTTGTATCAATACCCAACCCGAGGGTTAAATACATACCTGTTCAAAATATCCATTTCACATCACTTACCAATACGTCTCTTTACATCTCGAATATTCCTCCATTTGAGTAGAACTTTACCCGTTGAACACATCGGAATATAATTCGGATACATGGATAACTTGCACATAAGTGCCATATATGCAATCAAGCAATCATGTAACCCGCCCATAAGCGAACTCGGACTCAACTCAATGAGCTCGGGCGTTCGCATCCATAAGTGAACTCGGACTCAACTCAACGAGTTCGGATGCCTAGTTACATCTCACGAACTCGGACTCAACTCAACGAGTTCAGACATTCGCATCCATAAGTGAACTCGGACTCAACTTAACGAGTTCGGATGCTCAACCATCCTAGTGACATGTCACTTGTATCCTAATCTATTCCTAAGGTTCAAACGGGCTTTTTCCTCGAACACTTATCCTTGCTGTCTTCCGTAGAATGCCGAAATCAATTCTCGGTAACAATTATATTTAACAAGTAGTTCACATAATTTACATATTATTTGGAATTAACCACAAAGCATACATTTCATAATAAAATTCAGCATAACATATAATTAACATCAATAACTTAAAAATAACCATTATGCTACATTATTTACACATGAACTTACCTTGGTACCAAAATACAAAGATTTTGCAATTTAGTCCACAATCTTTTCTTTTCCTCGATTGAGGTCGATTCCACGTCTTTCTTGATCTAAAATAACACATTTAGCTTATTTAATACTCATATTATCAAATTAATCCTTAACTCAAATTTTGGCAAAATTACAATTTTACCCCTAAACTTTTGCATATTTACATTTTTGCCCCTAGGCTCGGGATTAAAATTTATTCCTTATTCTTATGTTTTACAACATGCTGATCACTTTTCTCTTCTATGGAAACATCAAATTCTCACTCTAACATGTACTTGTGACTATTAGGTATTTTTATCGATTAAGCCCTTCTACTCGTTTTTGCTTAAAATCGAGTAGTACAAGTTGTCTAACATAATTTAAAACTTCATATTCTATCATAAAACATCAAAATACACAAATTTCACCTATGAGTATTTTTCCAAATATAAACCCTAGGTTAAATTATTGCTAACATAAGCTTTATCGAGTTACCGGGATCTCAAAAACGTAAAAATCATTAAAAACGGGGCTTGGAATCACTTACTATGGAGCTTGGAAGCTTGAAACAAACCCTAGCTATGGAGAACCCTTGAAATTTCGGCCTAATGAAGAAGATGGACAAAATTGGCTTTTAATTTTGTTTTTAATTCATTTTAATAACTAAATGACCAAAATACCCTTACTACTAAACTTTCCAAAAATTCATTCCATGTCCTAATTTTGTCCATGAACTTAAAATTGGTCAAATTGCTATTTAAGACCTCCTCATTAATATTCCAAAACAATTTCATACTAAAAACTTCTAGAATGCAAGTTTTGCAACTTATTCGATTTAGTCCCTACTTTCAATTTAAGCACTTTAGGCTTAGAATTTCATCACGAAATTTTCACACAATCATGCAATCATATCATAAACCTCAAAATAATTATAAAATAATTATTTCTATCTTGGATTTATGGTCACGAAACCACTATTCCGATTAGGCCCTAATTCGGGATATTATAATTGTTTACCTTAAAAGTGTCGAACTTGGGATGATTTACCTCGACTGTACCAAATGGGAAAATGCTAAGTACCGTAAGAGGAATTTATTCATTCGGTTTGACAATGATAATATGAGGATCTGCGACATCTAATAAAACTTTATCTCCAACCTTAAGTTGATTTGGAAAGGTATTGAGCTTGTTCTGGCATAGTTTTGGTTTATCGTGTGTTCTCGGTTTATGTATCTGCCATTCATCTAGCTCCTCGATTTGTAGCCTTCGTTCTTCATGAATAGGTCCTCTACTATTGCTTGAAAATGGCTCATGTACTTCCTTCAAACTCATTTCCTGCAAAGTAGGTTGCACCATATTGTCAGTTTTAGTAGAATGGTTTAGACAATCACCTTCAATTTTTGATGTGTTGCCGGAATTGCGAGCTTAAAGGGTGATTGTGTCGTCTCCCACACGAAGTGTGAGCTCACCTATGCCAACATCAATAATCGTTCTAGCAGTTGCTAAAAAGGGCCTTCTTAAAATCAAAAGGGTGTTGCTATTCTCCTCTATGTCTAGAACAACAAAGTCAATGGGAAATATATATTTATCAATTTTAACTAACACATCTTCAATAATACCCCTAGGAAATATTATAGTTTTATCTACTAATTGAATGCTCATCCTAGTCTGTTTGGGTTTCCCAAGACCTAGTTGTTTAAACATTTTGTAAGGCATGACGTTAATACTAACCTCTAAATCAGCTAATGCATTATTAACATCTAAACTACCAATTAAGCAAGGAATTGTAAAACTCCTTGGATCTTTCAATTTGTTGGGTAGTTTACTCTGTAGAATAGCTGAGCAAACTGCATTTAGCTTCACATGCGAAGCCTCCTCTAACTTCTGCTTATTTCCTAAAAGCTCTTTTAAAAATTTCATTGCATTTGGCATCTCCGATAGAACTTCAATAAACGGTAGGTTAATATGTAATTTTTTCAAGAGTTTAAAGAATTTACCAAATTGTTCATCTGAGTGGTCTTTCCTTGTTGCATTAGGGTATGGCACACGAGGTTTGTATTCTGTACTTACCAGTTTCTGCTCATTGTGGTCTACCTCACCTTTACCTTTACTTATCTCAGTTTCTTGCCTTGGTTCTGGTTTAGGTGTGACTAACCGTTCCTCATCTTGACTAGTAATCGAGTTCAGTTGCTCCCTTGGGTTAGATTCTGTATTGCTTGGCAAGCTACCTTGTGGTCATTCAAAACTCAATTTGGCAAGCTGTCCAATCTGAGTTTCGAGCCCTTGGATAGATGCTTGTTGATTTTTGAGTGCTGTCAACGAGTTTCTGACACCAAGATGAATTTGGTTAGCATCTCCTCAAGGTTCAGCTTCTTTTCTGCTGGTAAGGTGGTTGTTGAAAACCCGGAGGATGTTGTGGCTTTTGATTTCCTTGACCGCCCCACGAGAAGTTGGGATGGTTCCTCCAACCTGCATTATAAGTGTTACTATATGGATTATTTTGGGATCTAGAGTTATTGTTACCCATATATTGGACTTGTTCCTCCTCGATTTAAGGGCTGAAGGGTTGATATTCTGTGCATGCTCCTCCTCCATTTGAATCGCACCTCATCATTGGATGTACCTGAGTAGAACCACACAAACCGTCAATCATTGGATCTACTTGGTTAGATAGCATAGTAACCGTGACAAGGTTGAAAACACCGGCTACTTTCATCGGGTTTGTTGTCATAACTTATCACTGATAGTTATTTAGTGACATCTCCTCAATAAATTCGTAAGACATCTCAGGTGTTTTATTATTGATAGTTTCTCCAGCGGCTACATCAATCATCTACCGAGTCGAAGGATTCAGGCCATTATGAAACGTTTGAACCTGTAGCCAAAGCGGTAACCCATGGTGAGGGCACCTTTTCAAAAGGTCCTTGTATCTCTCCCATGCATTGTAGAGTGTTTCTAAATCCATCTGCACAAAAGAAGAGATATCATTAAGTAATTTGGCTATTTTAGCCAGTGGAAATTATTTTAATAAAAAACTTTCGGTCATTTGTTCCCATGTAGTGATTGACCCTCGTGGTAACGAGTTTAACCATTGTTTAGCCTTATTTCTTAACGAAAAAGGAAACAATCGAAGACGTATGGAATCATCAGAAATGCCATTGATTTTAAAAGTATCGCAAAATTCTAGGAAATTTTCCAAGTGAGCGTTGGTATCCTCGTCCTGCAAACCATCAAACTGAACAAACTATTGTATCATCTGAATTGTGTTAGGTTTCAGTTCAAAATTTTTTGCAGCAATAGCAGGTCTAACTATACTTGACTCAGTTCCTGTTAAATTAGGTTTAGCATAATCATACATACTACGCGGAGTAGGATTTTGATTAACAGCAATTGCAGGAGGTAGCGGATTTTCTTGGTTTTCAGCCATCTCCTCGGTTGGGGTTTGAATATCGTCCTCTTGCTCGTTCTCTGTGTATCTTAAGCTTCACCTTATTTCTCTTTGGTTTTTGTGAACTGTGCGATCGATCCCACTGTCAAAAAGTAATGGTCTTGACGGGTTTTTTCTAGTCATAAATTATAAAAAAAAACTGCCAGAAGAAAATAAATGAAGAATTAGAAAACAAAATAAAAACTTAAATTGCAATAAAAGTAAAACGGCTAAAGTAATAAACATCGAGTGTTCCTAATATCTTAGTTCCCCGGCAACGGCGCCAAAAACTTGATGCGTGGTATTCGTGTCAGGTTTTAAATATTTATAATGAATCATTCTTGAAGCTAACTATTATTACGATGAAGACAAGTGTACCTATCGAACAGTAGTATAGTTTTAGCAAGACTGGATTGTCGAACCCAAAGGAACTAAAAGTACTAGTAATGACTGTCTTTTTATTATCTAGCCTAAGAATAATGGGGTTTGTTTTAACTAACTAATTAACTAAACTAAGAAATCACAGAAAATAGAATTGGAGAATTAATTTTTGGAAAAACGATTGAATCAAGACAATACCTAAGGAAAAATCACCTAGACTTCACTTGTTATTTGACTCTGAATCGGACGATTTATTCATTTGACTTGATTCGTAGAAATCCCTAAGTTATCTTATTATCCCTCTCGAGTCTAACAACATCTAACCCTAGGTTGAATAATTGAAATCTCTTTCCAATTAACTCCCTAGGGTTGCATTAACTCGATCTATGGATCCCCTTATTAGGTTTCACCCTAATCCGGCAAAATCTTATCACCCTATCTCTAGGCGCGCAATCAACTCCACTTAATTATGACAAATGTACTCTTAGACAGGGTCTATTCCTCCTCTGAATAAGAGCTTAACTTGAATCAATATCCTGGAATATCAAGACAAGAATTAAGAACACATAATTAAGAACAAGCCAAATATATATCATACAATTCAGATAATAATAACAAGATCTATCTTAGGTTTCATTCCCCTTAGGTATTTAGGGGTTTTAGTTCATAACTAAAAAGGTAAACATCTCAGAAGAATAATGAATACAAAACATAAAGAAAAACCCAAAACTCCTGAAGGGAAATTGAGGGGAGATCTTCAGTCTTGATAATGAATCCGGCTTCTGAGATGGATCAATGGGCTTTCCTTGAGCAGTTCCCTGCTTCATTCCCTGTGCCTTCCTTTTTCCTCCTCCTTTAGGGTGTATTTATAGGCTTTGGAATGCCTAATAACCCTCAAAATTGGCCTTTTTCGAATTGGACTAAACTTGGGCTCGGCAGGGACACGCCCGTGTGACACGCCCGTGTGCGATTTCTTAAGGTCGTGGTCAAGCCTGTTAAAAAGGCACGGGTGTGTGGTCCACTCGTGTGAGTTGTGCTTCAATTCTACCAAATTGACACAGCCGTGTGGTCTACCCGTGTGAGAAGGTCTAGGCTGTGTTGATTTCGTACGTTGGCCCATTTTCTCCATTTTTGGCCCGTTTCTCGTTCCTTTCACTCTTCTATGCTCACCTAAGTATAAAAACATGAAGTCAAGGCATTAGGAGCATCAAATTCACCAAATTAAAGGAAAAATATTCCATAAAATGTGCTAAGCATGGGATGAAAATATGTATGAATTACGGTTTATCAACTATTCAACAACTTTCGACTTCCCCCGATTCAAATTCGATTTCTTCCTTTCTTGATCTAAATTAATACAAATTTAACTTATTTAATTATATATTCATTCAATTTAATCCACAAATACATAAATGAGCATTTTTCACTTTAGCCCTTAACATTTCATATTTTTACAATTTAGTCCCTATTTCAAAACAACACAAAATACTCAAAATTTCAACATGTTCATGCTTGGCCGAATTTTTCCTAGGTCCCTAGCAGCCCATTAATTTCATTTATTTCACATTTTGACCCCTCAATTTACAAATTTCATAATTTAATCCTTAATAAGCATTTTTCTTATCAAAAATCACTTAATTAAACATAATAATCTATCAACAATTATTTATTTTTCATCATCAAACAACAAAAACATCAAGCTACCATCAATGGCAAAACACAAAATCCTCAACCAAATCGAAAATTTAAGCATGGGCTGGCTAGTATACGAAGCAACGATCTCAAAAACATAAAAATTATCAAAAACCGAACAAAGAACATACCAAATCATGTCTCCTAAGTGCCGAACTCAAAAGCTTCAAGATGGTTTCTTTCTTCTCAATATTCGGTCATGAAAAAAGAGATGAACATGCATGTGTTTTTCTTTCTGTTTTATTTTATTAATCATTATTATTAAATTACAAAATTAACCTTTATAATATAATATAAAAACCTTATAATATATGCCCATGACTGTCCATCACATTGTTTAATGGTCAAATAACCACATAAGGACCTCATTTTTAATTAATTAAAGCAATTAAGCACTTTAACATATAGCATGCTACTTTTACATTTTACGCGATTAAGTCATTTTTTCAAATTAAACAACCAATCGATAAAATTAAATCAAAAAACTTTTACACATATCAAATAACATGCTGTAAACACTAAAAATAATGTTAAATAGTTTAACAACCTTGAATTTTTTGTTCTGAAACCACTGTTTTGATTTAGCTTAAACCGAGTTATTATAATTTGTCTTTTTCTTCCTCTCCTGCCCTAGCCGCCACCGGTCTCCTACCCCTTCGCCGCCTTCCCTAACCAACAGCCCCAACTCCCCATTCTGTCACCATTTTATTCTCTGCTTTCCCTTTCCTTTCCTTTTCCACTCACCACTCCACCACACACCTTCCCCCTCTTCCCCTTTCTTCCTCTCTACTTTTTCTTTCCCCCTGGTCCCTCCCCTCGCCTCACCTCCTGCCCATTTTCTGTTCTCCTTTCCTCTCCCTTCTTTCCCTTGTCCTTCCTTTCACCCTTCCCTTCCCTTGCCTTGCCAAACCACCCCCATCTCCCCTCTTCCATTTCTAAAACGTGCCCAAGCCACCTCTGACATCCACTCCCTCACCACGCCTTTCCTCCTCGTCGGAGCCTCGTATCCTCGTCACTAAACCACGCCCGTCCCCTGCATTACCCTCCGTCCTAACTCCGGCCACCATCTCCCGTTGGTCCCCCCTATTTGCCTTATTTTTATTCATTTATTTATTTAATAGTTTATTATTTTCTTTAATTAATCTATTAATTTATTTATTTCATTCTTTTGCTTAATTTTATTTTAACGTATTTATTCTATTTAGTAATTTCCTTATTATCATTTTATTATTATTTAACCTGTTACCTTAGTATTATTGCTTTTGTTATCCCTTTTATTATTTAATAGTATATGTTTAGGTTATAGTTTATTTTTATTATTTTTGTTATTTGTGTTACTATTTTGATGATTATTATCATTATTGTCATTGTTTTTATTTTCTTAGTCATAATTGAATATGTTTGCGATAACCTGTTTACTCATATTATTTTTAGTTCGTATTTTTATTATTAGTAGTATTATTTTTTACTTATTTTTGTATTTTATTATTACTATTATTGATTATTCGTGTTTCTTTTGGATTCTTTTAGGATCATTATTTATGTTATTCTCGTCGTCGATTTATTTTCGTTCCTCGAGTTGTTGATAATTGACTTCGATTATTGCATGAGTTATTGGATTGTCTTGCTTATAATTGGTTTGTCTATTTACTTCATTTGATTTTAATATTTGATTACTTTATTTTTTACATATTCATCATGACGAACACGCGAAGCAAATCTAAGGTCGCCGTATCCACTTTGAAAAAGCGGAAGACTTCGAGCGTAACCTTCTCTGGTGCTTTCTCCGATTCATGCCACCCCTATCTTCATTTTTCGTAGGGTCCCCAGAAGGACTTATATTAGCATCTTCAATTGAGGCCATTAGGATTAGGCCGTTGCATTGATTGGGCCACTTTAGAGTAGGTCTAGTTAACTGATCATGTCCATGCCATCATTGCTACACCTACTTGGGACTGGTTCTTTTCCATCATCGAACCCACATACTCAGAGCTCACTTTGGAGTTTTGTTCAACATTTTTCCTGCAGTAGGTGATGACGACCCATGACAAGCCGGACACCATTTCTTTCAGACTCGGTGGTACAGTGAGACATATGACTGTCCCAGAGTTTGATGCTGCATTGGGACTTTACACTACCGATTTTATGAGTGCGAAGGGGTTCGTTTGATTATACCGACACATCCAGTACTCGCCATCTCTTCGCTGGGTAGATCTTACGACGAGCATGACGCCTTATGACTTGAGTCAGTCGAAGGTGACTTCTTTCCTCCGGCCTTACACTACATTATTGCCATCTTGGCTCACACATTGACTGTGACAGCCCTAAAGTGACCCTAGTCAGAAAGCGGTTTCGGGACCGCTAAACCGAGTCACCAAAGTATTTGAATATGATATTTATTGTCTAAAATATGTGAATATGAATGTGTGAAAATTTTAAGCTTCGATTTAGTCGATTGCATGTGAATTCAGCTAATAGGACTTTTGTGTGACACTTTTGAAATGTGATAGGTTAATCTATAAGGATCTATTCGTGTATGTACTCAAAAGGGTGGACTTGCATGTCAATTTCCCCACTTAATTAATAGTGGCCGGCCATGACAAGGAAGGTGGACAAAATGTTATGGGTAAAACATGTCATAAACATGTTATGTTAGTGATTTATGTTAGGAAAAATAAAATAAGGAGTATGGGCAATAAAATAATAATGGGAAGGTAAATGATGAAAGGAAAAAAAAAAAGCTCTCATGTTGTTCTTGGCCGAATAGAAGAAAGAAAAGAAGGAAATAGAGCTTTGAGAAAATCGGCTATGGTGGGTTGCTAGACTAAGGTATGTTTAATGTTGCTTTGAAAGTTCATACATCCCTTGGATGATTAGTCTAAATTCTAACTATCTCATGGATGGATTTGGGGTTATTAGAGAGTTAGTATTCGACTAAGAGGCTTCAAAACTTTTGGTTGAAGCCTTGATACTATTAGCATGTTAGCTATATGGATGTGTTATGATGCTTGAGGTGTTAGATAAATTTGAACTCATCACCAAGTTCTTTAAGCAACCCAAGTTAAAAGTTTCGGTATTGAGGTATCTTGAGCATTCGGCCATGGTAGGAAGTAGAAGAAAAACATGGTTGTTGTTAGATGAAGTAGAGTCTAACAAATGAGCACATATGTGCATTAGTTGCTAGATGGAGAAGAATCGGCTAGCAAGTTGTGTGCTAAGGCCGAATATAATTTTGAACATTATTGAGTAATGTATGTGTTTTGGAATTGATGGAATGGAGAGTATGCTTAAATTGTGTTATGAACAATTATATGTTAAATCAAGGTTTGCTAAGCTAGCTATTAAGGTGAAGTGCAAATGTTAGTATTTGATTTCTAGTGTATATATGTGTATTAGCCGAGTTTTGAACTTGAAACAAAATGGTATTTAGTCAATACAAGTGACCATATTTGTAGAATGTATTAAGTATACAATCGGCCTCAACATAGACTTGCATATTCGGCCACATGAATGAGTACATAGGTTGATGTGTATGTTCGGCCATAGGTAAGCATATTGATGGCTTATCTTGACTTAGAAAATTTGGCTAAAGAGAATATTGGCTAATATGTTGAATTTGATTCGTGATTTCATACATATATGACTCTAATGCCTAATATATAAGGGCTAAGTACCTTTAATTCCTCTTTGATGTTCAAACTGATATCAATTTATTTGTTAATATTAAGCTCAAGAGCAAAGGGGAACTAAATCTGATAAGGGAAAGGAAAAGGTGATCGAATAGCCGTTGAAATCGTTCAACAGCATCTGAGGTAAGTTTTCGAGTAATGAAACTTAGTTTACGATTTGATTAAGTCATGACGTATAATCATAACTAATATACGGTGATATAATGATTCTACTTGAATTATATGTTGAGTTAATTAGTCTATACGTATGACGGGTAGCCGTATGTGCATAGAGATCATGTCACAAAGCAAACCAAATCATGCTGTTTTGTATGTGGCTATTGAGCCGAAAATGGGAATGCTTAATGATTGACTTGTGTTTGAATTCTAGTTATGAGATTTTAAAGTTTTCGTGAAACAGGGCCAGAGCGGTTTCTGGATTCCCTGTTCGGACTTAGAAAATTCATTAGAAATTAACTAGAGATAGTTAGATGTCATGCCATATATGTATAGATTCCTTTTCAAGTCTAGTTTCTTTAGAAACAAACGGCATAAGTATTGAAGCCCTGCACAGGGAGATATATAAGTCGTAATGCATGAAGGTCAGAGCAGCCGAACCCTAAAACAGGGGAGACTTTAACTAATAAACTGTACTAATTGGCCTGACCAAATATTTTGGAAAAAAATTGTAGATGGATATATGAGTCTAGTTTCAGGGAAAATTTACGAAACTGATTTTCGAGTTTTAGAACTCAAGATATGATTATTAAGGTGACAGTGACGCAGTTAGCCAGCTAGTCTGGAAATTTTTAAAATGGACTGTAAAAATAAGGGAATTAAGTCTGTTAACCCCTCGTGTCCGACTCCGAAAACGGTCTCGGGTACGGGGTGTTACAATTTTATTGGTATCAGAGCTACGGTTTAGTCGATTCCAGGACTACCGTAATACGTTTGGATCTAGCTATACATGCCATTTTGTGATTATTTGATAGTGTGGTGATTTCTGACATTTGCAAATGTGTTTATTTATAGTAATGGATCCCGATCCCGACCGAGCGGTAGCTGATGATCTTGAGAGTGTAGCGCCTGCTCCCACACAAGGGACAGCGCCGGCGGACTCTCAACCTATTGCTAGCAATCCGAATGATGAGGCTAGACAAGCTTTTTATAGCGTGATGAATGATTGGTTCAACCAATACATTCGAACTAATACGGCTGTTCCACAACCTCCATTCCCGACTAATACCACCTCCGCACCTACAATACCTCTGGTAACTGACCAAATAAGGTCGAATAAGCCCCCAGTTGACAGGATCTGAAAATACGGGGCTACTGAATTTAAAGCTACGGACAGCGATGATGCCGAGCAAGCTGAATTTTGGTTGGACAACACTATTCGGGTACTCGATGAGCTATCTTGCACACCCGATGAGTGCCTAAAGTGTACTATCTCCTTGCTACGTGATTCTACCTACTATTGGTGGAATATGTTGACTTCTGTTGTGCCCAAAGAGCAAGTAACTTGAGAGTTTTTCCAAACCGAGTTTCGAAAAAAGTATATCAGTCAGAGATTCATGGATCAAAAATGGAAGGAATTTCTTGAACTTAAACAAGGTTCCATGTCAGTTACCGAATATGAACGAAAATTTGTGAGGCTTAGCCGGTACGCACGAGAATGCATTTCCTCAGAAGCCGTAATGTGTAAACGTTTCGAAGATGGGAGCAAAGGAGTTTCGTAAGAGATCTTCGGGAAAGCCTTTCCAACAGTCATCGAAGAAATTTAGAGATGACTTAGGCCGGTCTAGAGACACTTCAGGTTTTGCTAGACGAGATCGTGATCGACCCCCTGTGAGTACACGAGTCACTTCGGTCGCCAGTGTTGGAAACGGTCGTCGAGATAGAACAGAGTGCCAGTATTGTGGTAAATGGCATTCGGGGAGTTGTAGATTCCATGACCGCTCCTGTTATAAATGCGGATCAGCTGACCATTTTATCAAGGATTGCCCGAGACTGTCTGAACAAAATGTAAATCAGAGTGGGAAACCAGGGGCTACTACTGCTCGGGGTAGACCGTCCAGAAACACGGGCAATGATTGTGGCGGTCAGAGAGGATCTAGAGATGCTACAACCAGATCTGAGGCTCGTGCTCCCGCTAGAGCTTATGCCATACGCGCACGCGAGGATGCTTCCTCGCCAGATGTTATTACCGGTACTTTTACTCTCTTTGATACTAATGTGATTGCTTTGATTGACCCTGGTTCTACTCATTCTTATATATGTGAAACCTTAGCATCCAGTAAGACTCTACCTGTTGAGTCTACTGAGTTTGTAATTCGGGTGTCAAATCCCTTGGGTCGTTACGTGCTTGTCGACAAAGTGTGTAAGAAATGTCCCCTAGTAATTTGAGGTTCCTGTTTTCTGGCGGACTTGATGCTTTTGCCGTTTGATGAATTTGATGTTATTCTTGGTTTGGATTGGTTGACCGTGCATGATGCGGTTATGAATTGCAAAAGCAAGACTATTGATTTGAGGTGCGCAAATAATGAGATAATCCGAGTTGAGTCTACTGTCTTGAGTGGATTGCCAACAATAATATCCTCGATGTTAGCTCAAAGATATGTGAGAAAGGGGTGTGAAGCGTATCTGGCATACGTACTTGATAATAAAGAGCCAGAGAGGAAACTTGAATCTGTGCCGGTGGCTTGTGAATACCCGGATGTTTTTCCCGAAGAATTACTGGGTTTACCACCTGTTCGGGAGGTAGAGTTTGGCATCGAGCTTGTACCTAGGACTACACCGATTTCGATAGCTCCGTATCGTATGGCACCAACGGAATTAAAGGAATTGAAAGCTCAGTTGCAAGAGTTGACGGATAGAGGTTTCGCTCGACCAAGTTTCTCACCTTGGGGTGCACCAGTATTGTTTGTGAAAAAGAAGGACAGAACCATGAGGTTGTGCATCGACTATCGTCAGCTGAATAAGGTGACAATAAAGAATAAATATCCGATACCGCGCATTGATGATTTGTTTGATCAACTAAAGGGAGCCTCGGTGTTTTCAAAGATAGATTTGAGATCGGGTTATTATCAGTTGCGAATTCGAGATTCGGATATACCCAAAACTACTTTCAGAACGAGATACGGTCACTACGAGTTCTTAGTGATGCCGTTTGGGCTCACTAATGCCCCTGCGGTATTTATGGATTTGATGAATCGGATCTTTAGACCGTATTTGGATCGATTTGTAGTTGTGTTTATCGATGATATTTTGGTCTATTCGAGAAATGAAACCGATCATGCTGAACACCTGGGATTAGTGTTGCAAATTTTACGGGATAAGCAGTTATATGCTAAGTTCAGTAAGTGTGAGTTCTGGTTGAGAGAGGTTAGCTTCTTGGGTCATGTGGTATCTGCATCGGGTATTCGTGTTGACCCGAACAAAATTTCGGCCATACTTAACTAGAAGCCTCCGAGAAATATTACTGAGGTTCGAGCTTTTTGGGACTTGCCGGTTACTACCGACGGTTTGTAAAATGTTTCTCGATGATAGCCACACCAATGACGAAACTACTTCAGAAAGACGTTAAGTTTGAATGGACAGAAAAGTGTCAGAAAAGTTTCGATCAACTGAAAACTTATTTGACTGAAGCTCCAGTACTAGTGCAGCCCGAATTAGGCAAAGAGTTTGTCATTTATAGTGATGCATCCCTACTTGGGTTGGGTTGCGTATTGATGCAAGAGGGTCGAGTTGTAGCTTATGCGTCGAGACAACTGAAGCCACATGAGAAAAATTATCCGACCCATGATCTCGAACTAGCTGCCATCGTATTCGCTTTGAAAATATGGCGACACTACTTATTTGGTGAGACGTGTCATGTATATTCGGATCACAAAAGTCTCAAATATTTGATGACTCAAACAGACTTGAATCTGCGACAAAGGCGTTGGCTTGAGTTGTTGAAAGATTATGAACTTGTCATTGATTATCACCCGGGAAAGGCTAATGTGGTTGCGGATGCCTTAAGTCGTAAATCACTGTTTGCTTTACGAGCGATGAATGTACACTTGTCTGTTCTATCCGACAATGTGTTAGTGGCAGAATTAAAGGCCAAACCATTATTGATTCATCAAGTTCGTGAAGCTCAAAAAGTCGATGATGAACTGGTTGCAAAACGGGCTGAATGTGTTTCGAATATGGAATCAGAGTATCAAATTGATGATGATGATTGTTTGAGGTTCAGAAGTCGTTTGTGTGTTCCAAGAAATTCAGAACTCATTTCGATGATTCTGAACGAAGCTCATTGTAGCCGAATGTCAATTCACCCGGGGAGTACGAAAATGTACAACGATCTGAGACGTCAGTTTTGGTGGCATGGTATGAAACGAGACATTTCTGATTTTGTTTCGAGGTGCTTAGTATGTCAGCAAGTGAAGGCGGAACATCAAGTGCCTACGGGTTAACTTCAGCCAATCATGATACCTGAATGGAAATGGGATCGAGTAACGATGGATTTTGTATCTGGGTTGCCAGTGTCAGCAAGTAAGAAAGATGCGATTTGGGTCGTTGTTGATAGACTGACTAAGTCGGCTCACTTTATCCCCGTACGCATGGATTTTTCAATGGATAAACTAGCTGAATTGTATGTTTCTCAGATTGTGAGATTACACGGGGTACCTATTTCTATCGTGTCGGATAGAGATCTGAGATTCACCTCGCGATTTTGGAAGAAATTGCAAGAAGCTTTGGGTACCAAGTTGCATTTTAGCACTGCTTTTCATCCCAAAACCGATGGTCAATCCGAGCGGATAATTCAGATACTCGAGGATATGTTGAGATGCTGCATCCTTGAGTTTAGTGGTTCATGGGAACGGTATCTACCTTTGATTGAGTTCGCTTACAACAATAGTTTTCAGTCAAGCATTAAGATGGCGCCTTACGAGGCTTTGTACGGTCGAAAATGCCGTACACCATTGTTTTGGACCGAGCTCGGTGAAAGAAAAATTTTCGGAGTTGATTTGATTAAAGATGCTGAGCAGAAAGTAAAAATAATTCGTGAAAGTCTGAAGGCAACATCAGACCGTCAGAAGTCGTACACGGATTTGAAACGAAAGGACATTGAGTATCAGGTGGGAGATAAAGTGTTTCTTAAAGTTTCACATTGGAAAAAGATTCTCAGATTTGGGCGTAAGGGCAAGTTGAGTCCGAGATTCATTGGGCCGTATGAAATCTCCGAATGAGTTGGTCCAGTTGCGTATAGGTTGCTTTTACCCCCTGAACTTGAAAAGATTCACGACGTCTTTCATGTTTCGATGCTTCGACATTATAGATCTAATCCATCACACGTAATTAATCCATCAGAGGTTGAAATTCAATCCGACATGAGTTATGAAGAAGAACCGATTCGTATCCTAGCTCGTGAAGTGAAAGAATTGCGAAACAAAAGGGTTCCGTTAGTAAAAGTGTTATGGCTCAAACACGGAATCGAAGAAGCTACTTGCGAAACCGAGAACTCTATGAAAGAACGTTACCCAAACCTATTTACCGGTAAGATTTTCGGGGACGAAAATTTCCTAAGTGGGGGAGAGTTATGACAGCCCTAAAGTGACCCTAGTCGGAAAGCACTTTCGGGACCGCTAAACCGAGTCACCAAATTATTTGAATATGATATTTATTGTCTAAAATATGTGAATATGAATGTGTGAAAATTTTAAGCTTCGATTTAGTCGATTGCATGTGAATTCAGCTAATAGGACTTATGTGTGACACTTTTGAAATGTGATAGGTTAATCTATAAGGATCTATTACTGTATGTACTCAAAAGGGTGGACTTGCATGTCAATTTCCCCACTTAATTAATAGTGGCCGGCCATGACAAGGAAGGTGGACAAAATGTTATGGGTAAAACATGTCATAAACATGTTATGTTAGTGATTTATGTTAGGAAAAAATAAAATAAGGAGTATGGGCAATAAAATAATAATGGGAAGGTAAATGATGAAAGAAAAAAAAAAAGCTCTCATGTTGTTCTTGGCCGAATAGAAGAACGAAAAGAAGGAAATAGAGCTTTGAGAAAATCGGCTATGGTGGGTTGCTAGACTAAGGTATGTTTAATGTTGCTTTGAAAGTTCATACATCCCTTGGATGATTAGTCTAAATTCTAACTATCTCATGGATGGATTTGGGGTTATTAGAGAGTTAGTATTCGACTAAGAGGCTTCAAAACTTTTGGTTGAAGCCTTGATACTATTAGCATGTTAGCTATATGGATGTGTTATGATGCTTGAGGTGTTAGATAAATTTAAACTCATCACCAAGTTCTTTAAGCAACCCAAGTTAAAAGTTTCGGTATTGAGGTATCTTGAGCATTCGGCCATGGTAGGAAGTAGAAGAAAAATATGGTTGTTGTTAGATGAAGTAGAGTCTAACAAATAAGCACATATGTGCATTAGTTGTTAGATGGAGAAGAATCGGCTAGCAAGTTGTGTGCTAAGGCCGAATATAACTTTGAACATTATTGAGTAATGTTTGTGTTTTGGAATTGATGGAATGGAGAGTATGCTTAAATTGTGTTATGAACAATTATATGTTAAATCAAGGTTTGCTAAGCTAGCTATTAAGGTGAAGTGCAAATGTTAGTATTTGATTTCTAGTGTATATATGTGTATTAGCCGAGTTTTGAACTTGAAACAAAATGGTATTTAGTCAATACAAGTGACCATATTTGTAGAATGTATTAAGTATACAATCGGCCTCAACATAGACATGCATATTCGGCCACATGAATGAGCACATAGGTTGATGTGTATGTTCGGCCATAGGTAAGCATATTGATGGCTTACCTTGACTTAGAAAATTCGGCTAAGGAGAATATTGGCTAATATGTTGAATTTGATTCGTGATTTCATACATATATGACTCTAATGCCTAATATACCTTGAATTCCTCTTTGATGTTCAAACTGATTAAATCAATTTATTTGTTAATATTAAGCTCAAGAGCAAAGGGGAACTAAATCTGATAAAGGAAAGGAAAAGGTGATCGAATAGCCGTTGAAATCGTTCAACAGCATCCGAGGTAAGTTTTCGAGTAATGAAACTTAGTTTACGATTTGATTAAGTCATGACGTATAATCATAACTAATATACGGTGATATAATGATTCTACTTGAATTATATGTTGAGTTAATTAGTCTATACGTATGACAGGTAGCCGTATGTGCATAGAGATCATGTCACAAAGCAAACCAAATCATACTGTTTTGTATGTGGCTATTGAGCCGAAAATGGGAATGCTTAATGATTGACTTGTGTTTGAATTCTAGTTATGAGATTTTAAAGTTTTCGTGAAACAGGGCCAGAGCGGTTTCTGGATTCCCTGTTCGAACTTAGGAAATTCATTATAAATTAACCAGAGATAGTTAGAAGTCATGCCATATATGTATAGATTCCTTTTCGAGTCTAGTTTCTTTAGAAACAAACGGCATAAGTATTGAGGCCCTGTACAGGGATATATATAAGTCGTAATGCATGAAGGTCAGAGCAGTCGAACCCTGAAACAGGGGAGACTTTAACTAATAAACTGTACTAATTGGCCTAACCAAAAATTCTAGAAAAAAATTGTAGATGGATATATGAGTCTAGTTTCAGGGAAAATTTACGAAACTGATTTTAGAGTTTTAGAACTCAAGATATGATTATTAAGGTGACAGTGACGCAGTTAGCTAGCTAGTCTGGAAATTTTTAAAATGGACTGTAAAAATAAGGGAATTAAGTCTGTTAACCCCTCGTGTCCAACTCCGGCAACGGTCTCGGGTATGGGGTGTTACATTGACTGGTAGGAGAGAGAGCACCGAAGTTATCAGTACAACTGAATCATATTTCTTGTGGAGCATGGCCATGGGGTACACCTTAGATTTTGCTTATTTCATCGCCCTCATTGTTCACCATCAGACAGAGCGCAGTAGAAAGGGCCTTATCTATTTAGGCCCTTATGTGACTCGACTCGCATGTCACTTCGATCTCCTCGACACATTAGAGCAGTCATCCTCCCTTACACTAGTTGGAATAATGTCCCTGTAGGGATTCTCGAGTATGACTCACATGAGGATAATCAAGCAACTTCGTGGTGTAGAACCTCCTCAATATCGACTATCTCATTCTGATGCACAGGATGAGCATGAGAACTTTGCTGGTGATGTCTCTGTCCACCATGAGGTCCCACCTTCGAGTCACTGTCCTACTTCTTTTGCTGTTACCTTAGAGGACCTTTCCCAGTAGTTCACTCACTTCGAGCAGCACTGCTTTCAAAGGTTCGACAGTACTGACACGACATTGCAGCAGATTTGTCAGCACCTTCATATATCCTCTTCAGCACTAGTGACTCACAATACCAATGCCTTTGACGATGATGATCATTGATTTTATTTGTTTTCTTTTTCTTTTTCTTTTTCTTTTTCTTTTCTTTTATGTTTATGTTTATGTCTATTTTTAGTTGTTTTATTTTTATGTTCTTAGACTTATTTCGTTTCTTATCTTTTGAACTATATTTTTATGGTTGTTTCTAATTGAGTTGTAACCTTTTAATCTTCTTTACTATTTGTGTTTATTTTCATATTAGTTTGCTCAGAATCGTGCACTACATTTAGATTTGCCTACAATTCCTCTTTTTACCATTCTAGTGATTTCATCAAATGTTCAGGGCAGTTTCAATTTTCTCCCTCTCTTATGATATTCTACATATACTATGATTATATTTGTTTGTACATTGAGGACAGTGTACATCTTAAGTGTGGGGAGGCTATTTATATAATGATTAGAAAATCCCTAAATTATGTCTTGTATTTAAGTAATTTTCTCATACTTCCAAAAGAATGATTTTTTATCGAATTAGGATTTTTTTTATGTGTTTTGGATTAATTTGTAGATATTTGTGTATTGGTTGATTTAAACTCTAAGACATGATAGAATCAAGCATGATAAGTTATTTTTCAGAAATTAAAAAAATTTAGGTTATTTCCTTAAATTGAAGTATTATCTTGAAGTTTTAGATTTGCAAGTTTGAGATCAAAAACCATGATTTTTTGTGAGATTTTGTGCCTTGAGAAATACATTTTTCTTGCTCATTTTATTATTGGTTGTGAGTATGTCAATTTGATTTGTCTTCTAGAACTTTCTTCGATTATACATGTCGAGGCCACTCTTTTGATTTGACATACTGATGTGATAAAGGCACTTAGGTTTTAACCCACTTATCCTATAAAAAGGCTACCTTCGTAATTAACCATTAGTGAACCCCATTGAGCCTAACACACTATTTATTGATTTACCCATTAATGTTAACCCATAACTCATTTTTTGTTATTGTTGAGACTTTTTCCCGTTTTATTGACTCCCTTTTCTGTCAGGATTTGATTTGGTTAGTTGCTTAATTATGCTCTTCTGTTTGATTTGCTAAATTATTTTTTATTGCTCTAGATAAAAAAAAGAGAGAAAAAATATTGATTATTATTTAGTTCTATGTTGATTGAGCTTGAACAATTAAATTCATATTCTGTGAAGAAGCTTATTTTTGTTCTTGAATAGTTCTTGATTGACGTGATTGTTTTTAATTCAACATTTGCTTATTTTTTCTGGTTTGGTAATTTTTCAACTCAATCTCGAATATAACCAACTTTTCTAGCCTTTCTCCACACACTTAACCTAAGCCGTGTTACAACCTTTTAAAGACCTTTTGATTTGTGTATCATATCATTTTATAGTGGTGGAGATTTGATTTTCATGCAAACCTATGGTAATGACATTTCTTGTTCGACTGTTGAGTGCATATTATTGAGCCTTAAACACTTTGAGTGCTTGAGTGAATATTTAGTGAGGATGTCAACTCTTGTTGATTTTGAATTAAAGGTAACAACTTAAATAAGGGGAGGCACCTATGTTTTCATGCTTAAAAATGACAGCTTGGATTGTTTGAGACTTTAGTACTCTTTTAGTTGAATTCCCATTGCATGATTATTTTTGAATTATTTTGAGACATTATTGATGGGAATTACAAGTTGAGAAATATTAACTTAAATCTAAGTTGAGGATTTTGCTTGAGGACAAGAAAACGCTTAAGTGTGGGTATATTTGATAAGCTATAAAAGTAACATATTTTAATCCCATTCTTAATGCATTTTCAAATGATTAATTATGAAAATTAGTTAATTTGATGATCCTAATCCTTTAAATTCATGTTTCTATACTTAGGAAAACATTTGAGAGTGAAAGGAGCAAAAATGAGCCAAAATCGGACTAATAGAGCTGTTTTCGGGAGCCATATGGTCTGGGCATTTCCACACGAGCTGGACACATGCACTTGTGTGCCACACGGGCTGGACACATGCCCTTGTGTGCCACATAGGCTGCACACATGCCCTTGTGCCAACCCGTGTTGATTTTGCACCCTGCTTCCAAAATACGTGGAAAAACACAATTTCTAGGCTTTCTGAGCATTCTAAAGTCTATAAATACCATTAAAAGAAGACATAAGTGAGCCATCAAAGAGGATCGAAGAAAACACTCGAAGAACACCATCGAAGCCAACTCAGAATCAGATTTCCATTAAGATTAAAGATCTCCTTTTAGTTTCTTTCAAAGTTA
Source organism: Gossypium hirsutum (assembly GCF_007990345.1). Lineage (NCBI taxonomy): Eukaryota > Viridiplantae > Streptophyta > Magnoliopsida > Malvales > Malvaceae > Gossypium > Gossypium hirsutum. The sequence goes on from NC_053435.1 coordinate 56,700,826, forward strand.
TTATGAGTTTCTTTATGTCTTGTGGTTATTCTGAGTTTCAGATGTTTTCATTTAGGATTATGAACTAATTCCTTAGATACCTAGGGAAGATGAAACTTATGATGAATTCTATTATTTAATTTCTGATTTACATGGTAAATACTTGACTCTTGTTCTCAATTATATGTATTTATTTCTTGTTTTATATTTCCAAGATATTAATTCATTTTTAATGTGCTTAATTTAGTGGAGGAAAAGTCCTTATTTAAGTTTAGATCTAGCATAATTGAGTGGAGTTTCATGCAATTCTAGAAATAAGACGAGATAAATCTACCATATTAGACTCAAATCTAATAGGGGAATCCATAGATCGAGTTAATGTGACAGTAGGGGTTTAAATTGGAAAGATATTTCAAATAATCAAACTAGAGTCAGTTGTCAAATAATCAAACTAGAGTCAGTTGTTCTTACTCTTGAAAGAGATACTAACAGAAGTTAGGGATTTCTACTGATCAAGACACCAAGTGAATAAATTGTTTAATTCAGAGTCATAATAATAGATGAAGTCTAGGTGGATTATTTCCTAGGTATTGTTTCTCTCGTTGGTTATTTTTTAATTATTTTCCTGATTCGTTCTCTGTTGCATTTTTTGTTAAACTAGTTTAGTAATTTTAGATTAAAACTCATCACTCCAAATTGTCGACTAAATAATAAGAAAACGATAATTACTAGTACTTTTAGTCCTCGTGGATACAATATCTTTACTCACTGTAGCTATACTATTGTTCAATAGGTGCACTTGCCTTTGTCGTAGTTATAGTTAGTTTCGTGAGACAGATCATGCACACAAAGCAGAATGGAAGCTAATGTTGCTTATTGGTTGACTAATGTTTAACTAATACTAAGCCGTATTACGTGGTCGGATTGTAGTATAGAAAAACAACTTATATTAGTTAATGAACCTAAACATGTTTTTAGCCTAATCGAAAATGTGCAAACCGATTGAAAGATTAATATGTCGTCTATCAAGTCCAATTCGGGAGATGCCTTGTCTTAGGCATCAGAGCGGATGACTATTAGAAGATAGAGACATAGATGCGACTAACTGGATTGATAGTACATTGGACAAGACCCAAGCGTAATAGATCCTAATTTATTTTATGGATATATTCACTTATGATGTTCATAGTGTGATATACCTAAATCCTGAGTGGATGACAGACTATGTATGCATAACTTGTACACTTTGATATAAGTAAAAGCCTGAATTCAAATAGAAAAGGAATTGAAAGATAGTGCGTTGGATGTTCAACTTCTATAATATGTAGCATAATTCAAAACAGTGAAATTCATAGTCCAAAACATGGGTAAATGATATCCTCTCATTGGAATCACATGGTTGATGAAAAGTAAATGTGGCCACGGGTCATCCGTTTTGTGATAGATAACTTGACCATTATTTGATAGCGGTTAACTTTTAATGAAGGAAGATGTAATAGTTACCATGAGATAAAATAAGATCATATTAGGAGAATAGATATTATCCCAAAAAGATCAAGAATATCCTATGAGGGTAACACACCTATGACAAGGTCATTGGACGAGCACTATGTAGCTTTTTTCGTAATGGTATATCATTGAGAAGAGCTCAGTCATAATACTATAGTGGAATTAATTTTTGACTAAATGAGTTTATAATTATTAGGTGAAAAATAGGAATTTAATTATAAATCATTTGATCCTCAACCACATTTGTCCAATTGGTCCCTCTATTAGCTCATTGAAACCAAAAATGAATTCCATGTTTGAATAGAAATGAACATAATGAATGAAAAGGAGAAATGAAAAATAATTAGGAATGGTTATGGTTTTCTCCTAAATAGAGAAATGAAATCATTTGGAAATGAGATCAGGATTCCAAAAATGGAAATTAAAATGAAAATGGAAAGTTGCAGTCCTATATAGGTTACTTAAAAAATCATGGACGAATAAGTTTATGTTTTTGGACTGTTTTGAATTACAAAAATGAAAATAGACCATTTGGTCATAGTAAACATGCTAAGTTATGAAATTTTGAATGAATTTTCTCAAAATTTTACTAGGGTTAAAATCTTCAAAATTTTATCAGGGGTAAAATTGTCAAAAAATTTATTAAGGTAAACTTGGGATGATAAAATTATTTAATATGTAAATATTAAAGTTGATTTTAGGAAATAGAAAAACTGAATCGGATTGGATCATATTATAGAGTATTGGGTCAAAAAGGCCTAGGAAGTACTCATAATTTGACCCAATGTGAGTAAGGCCTAGAAACCCGTCATATAATATGAAGGGGAAACCCTAGTAGAAATACAAGGGTGAGTCGTTCACCCCTCTCCTACTCTAATTAGGATGTTGATTTTCTATTTAAAATAAAACTCTACAACTCTATAAGGGTTCTACATTCTCTTACTATAAAGAGATGACACCAGTAGAGCTATCAACACAACTTTTGGGAGATTATTATTTCGTTGAAAAATAGAGAAAATCTATTATCAACTTCTAAACATATTTTTTAGAATGACAATTTTATCAGTTTCTATTAAAAAAGAGAGAATTTTTGTTTCACCCAAAATGAAAACCTTTTTCTAGTTCTGTGTTTTAGTTCAATTGTTCCGAGCCGACACTCGAAGCAGTTTGTGGTACAAGAATAGCAGAAAAGATCGTTTGGTTGAAAGCCAAAAAAATCATGGATTTACTTATCCAAAAACACATGTACTATTACGGTATAAGGTTTATAGCTATAAATATGACAAACTGGGTCGATTTTCAAAATTTTAATTTTTCTTATGTACAAGAAAACCAGTTTCAAACTAAGTTTTTTTCCTATAGAAACAATATGGGATGTGTCTACACGATACTTCTTCAGCATGGACACATGGAACACATCATGAATTAGATCAAGCTTGCGTGGCAACTTAAGTTGACAAGCTACTAGACCAATCCTTTCAACCACTTTGTAGGGACCAATAAACCTCAAACTTAGTTTTCCATTACGCTTGAACCCTAGGAATTTCTTCCATGGCGAGACCTTAAGAAACACTTGTTCACCCACTTGGTACTCAACATCTCACCATTTCCAATCAGCATAAGACTTCTGGCTATCTTACACAAGCTTCAACCTTTCAATCATCTTCACCTTGTCCTCTGTCTCGTGAACCAAATCAGGTCCAACCATTCGCTTTTCATCCAACTCAACCTAACACAAAGATGTTCGACATTTCCTTCCATACAATGCTTCAAAGGGTGGCGTCTGAATGCTTGCTTGATAACTATTGTTATACATGAATTATGCCAAAGGTAAGTAATGTTCTCAGCTTTCTAATAACTCTAACACCCAGCTTCGCAACATGTCTTCCAGCACCTATATCACACTCTCGGATTGGCTATCTTTTTGAGGATGATACACAGTGTTGAAATTAAGCTTCGGTCCCAAAGCTTCTTGCAAGTTCTTCCAAAATCTCGAGGTGAATTGATGATTTTGATTAGAAATAATTGAAATGGGTACATCTTGAAGTCTTACTATCTTAATGATGTATATGTGACAACCCGAATTAGGGCCTAATTGGAATAGTGGTTTCGTGACCATAAATCTGAGATAGAAATAATTGTTTTATAATTATTTTAGGGTTTATGATATGATTTCATGATATCGTGAAAATTTTGTGATGAAATTCTATGCATTGAGCGCTTAAGTTGAGATTAGGGACTAAACCGAATAAATTGTAAAACTCATGTTTTAGAAGTTTTTAGTATGAAATTGCTTTAAGATATTAACAAGGAGGTCTTAAATAGCGATTTTATCCATTCCTAAGTTATGGACAAAAGTTGGACATGGAGGGAATTTTTGGAAAGTTTCGTAGTAAGGGCATTTTGGTTATTTGTATATTTAATGAAATAAAATGGGAAAAATAACACAAAATTGGTCATCATCTTCACTAGTTGCTGCCGAAATTTGCTCTCCTCCATAGCTAGGGTTTCTTCAACTTTCAAGCTTCATAGTAAGTGATTTCAAGCCCCGTTTTTAATGTTCTTCACATTTTTGAAATCCTCGTAGCTCGGTTTACCTATTTCTACCATTATTTTGAGTTAGGGTTTATGTTTAAAAATTTACCCATGAATGATAGGCATGTATTGTGTTGTTTGATGGTAGAATATGAATGTTTGAAGTTAGGAGAACGATCTTTTCTAAGCAATTTTTAACGAAAACGAGCAAAACGGCATAATCGATAAAAATACCTATTGTTCATAACTATGTGTTAGAGTGAGAATTTGATGTTGCCATAGAAGAGAAAAATGATCAGTAGGTCATTAAACATAAGAATAAGGGCTGAAATTAAATTTCCGAGCCTTGAGGAAAAATCATAATTTTGTAAAAGTTAGGGGTAAAAATGTAATTTTTGTATAATATGATTTTTGGATTAAAATAAATAGTTCGAGTGTTAAATGAGCTAAATATGTTGTTATAGATCAAGAAAGGCGTGGAATCGACCTTGAACGGGGGAAGGAGAAAGTTTTGGACTAAATTACAAAATTCCCATATTTTGCACCGAGTTAAGTTTGTATGTAAATAATACATTAATTTCATTTACATTCTAATATTTTAGCCTATTATATATATACTAGTTGATGTTGAAGTATAAATCGACTATTGGAAGAATAGAAATAAGTAATAGAGAGAGATCCCGGTTGAACATTCGGAAAGATCGAATAAAATAGAGGGAGCGTAGCTAGGTCACATGTATGGTGCTGAGTGCACATCATGTGTACAAGAAAGCTACGAGATACTATGTAGTAGCTAGGTCACATGTGTGATACGGGATGTATCCTATGTAGACAAGAGAGCTACGTGAGAGATAAATGTAGCTAGGTCGCATGCGTAATTCCAAGTGATGGACACCATGTAGACAAGAGAGCTACGAGACAAATCGGCTAGGTCGCATGAGTGGTACTAAGTGTTCACCATGTGTATAAGAGAGCAGAATTAAATGAAATATGATGGTGGGGCTGTGTGCTGAAACCATCAAGTATCGAGGATTAATCCGATTTGTTCAACGGGATGGCTTTGTGGTGACATTGTAGTCATGGGCCTATACTTGTGATGTATGAAATGTGGTGAAAATGATTTGTGATATATATATATAAGTTAAAATTAGGTTAGTACAAAGAATGTGTGAAAGAGTGAAATTAGCATTAAAACTGTTTTGGACAGTAGCAGTGATGTGATTTTTAAAAATCACCGAAAATAGAAGGAAATTAATTAGAGGTTGAATGAGATGTGAAATTAAATATTAATGAGTCTATTTTCATAGAAAAGAAACAGAGCAAGCAAACGAATTCTATATTTTGAGATATTTACAATTGTGTGTGACTTGCTCAGGATGACTATGTGATCCCCTGTTCTAACTTTGAAAAATCATTAAAAATTGTACAAAACAAATTAAGAAATATAGTTTATATTCCTAAATTACTTATTGAGTTTAGTTTTAAATGAAACAGGTTTCATGATTATTTGAATTGTGTACTGAGAGAAATTAAATTCGTAGTGAACAGAGGTCAGATCAGTTGAGCTGTGTAACAGGGGAAACTTTAACTAATAAACTGTACTAATTGGCTAAACCAAAAATTATATAAAAAAATTAGTAAGAATTTTTATGAGTCTAGATTCAGGGAAATTTTACAGACTTGAATTTCGAGTTTCGTAACTCGAGTTATGATTTATTTAGTGATCATGACGCAGGAGGGACAACTTGATCAAATCGGAGTAAATAGTAAAATTAAAATATGATATAATTGAGTTATGTTGTAAACATATTAGATTCCTTATTTGTTATTTATATACTTACTTACTAAGCTATAAGCTTACTTTCTTTTCTCTCCTTTGTCTTATAGTGTCATCCAGCTAGTACAGGAGTTAGAGATCGTTGAAGATCTGCCCGCACTATCAATACTCTTGGTATTCGAACTCAACATTTTGAAATATGGCATGTATAGCAGACTTAGTTATTTTGTTACGTGTCATAATTGTCTAGGTTTAAAATACTAATTATAGTATCAAACTAATCATTTTGTATGAAGCCTTTGAAATTGGTTTGTATTGTTAATGGCATATGTTATAATGATTCATGATCAAATTGCACACCATATTTTTGTTGGGTTTTATTTAATAGTATATACTATAATTTTTTAATACCTCGTACCATGTTTCGGCGACGGATACGGGTAAGGGGTGTTACAGTATATCTCTACGAGCCTTTGCAAAGTGTAACAGCCTGTTTTCAGTGAAATCAGAACAATGGTTTTGGGACCACAAATCCAATGAGTAAATTATAATTTTATTATTATTTTAATGTCTATGGAAAATTAGTAAGGTAGTATAAAAATTTCATTAAGAAATTTTGATGTTTGCATGCTTAATTAAGTGAAAAGGACTAAATCCTAAAAGGTGCAAAAGTGGAGTTCTCTTAGTAAAAAGGAAAAATGGCTACGAAACATAAAAGTGAGAGGACTTAGATAGTAATTAGACCATTTAATTAGTCTGTGGACTTTTATGGACACAAATTAAGTGATTTTTAAGTTAAAATGTAAGGTTAATTAGTAATTTAATTAATAAGTTAAAGAAAAATAAGTAAAAACAAATGTATGATCTTCTTAGTTGATATTTTCCACCGAAAATTGATGAAGGAGAAGCCATAGCTAGGGTTTAAAGCTTCGGTCACTTATGTAGCTTGCATGAAAGTGATTTTTGATACCGTTTTTAATGATTTCTATGTTTTTGAAGTCGTTGTAGCTTAACTTAGCTAACTCGGGGATCAATTTGTAAAATTGTTAAAGATTTGGGGTTTTCCCATGAATGTTATTTCATGATTCTTGATGTTTAATGGAAGATTATGAGTCCTTGTTGATAAATAATCTAGTTTTGTAAAGTGATTTTGGATGAAAATGACATTTAGGAACTTGTTTGATGAAAGTTCATGATAAATTTGTGAAATGATGCTTATAGGTCCCTAGAGAAATTGACTAGCTTGAGGAAAAGATGAAAATGTTTAGATTTCAATTTAAGAGCTTAAGGAGTAAATTGTAAAAATTTAAAATATTAGGGGTAAAATAGTGATTTTGAAAAAAATTGGTCTGAATTGAATAATAGAAGTATTCAATAGATTGAATTTGTCTATTTAGATCAAGAAAGACCATGTACGAATCTAGGTCGAGGAAAAGCTATAACCTCAGATTAATTGACTTCGTTTTTATGCCCTAATCGTCGAGGTAAGTTTGTACGAATAAATGTGGTTTTAATGTTATTTTCAATTATATGTTAATATGATAGTTGTAATGTAATTGAATGATGAATATCAAACAATGCTATGATAGTGATCGAGTCCCAGTTGAACCTTAGGAATTCGTAGGATACAAATGACACGTCATTACGATTTTCATGTTTTGGGTGCTCGTCTTCAATGTCCTACCGATGGCTAAGGTCCTGCATTTGTTGTAGATGCTCCACAACTCATGTGAGCTTCATTGTGTAACTTACATTCTGACCCACAGCTCGTGTGAGCAAAGCCCATTTCATAGCTGGTGTGAGTAATGATGTAAAGGAAAGATTACAGTTATATGTTTAAGCAGACTTTGTGTGAGCTTTCCCAAGTATCCGATGATATTCTAAGTGGTTCAATGGGTATGAAAAGGAAAGGAATGGGAAGTGTTCAAATGAACTATGTCATGTATTCATGGAAAGGAAATGATGAAATCAAATGAAGTATGTTTATGTACAAATGGCTTATCTTATGTTTAATACAAGTGAATTATGTTTGAATGCACTAACATGTGTTGTTGATGGTGCTTAGGCTTTTGCCGAGCTTGTGGTTGGATTATATTATGCTTAATCTTAATGTTTTATATTGAGATGGTAAGTTATGTTCATGTTTTACGAACTTACTAAGCATTATGTGCTTTCATAGTTTTCTTTCCTATGTTTTATAAATAATCAGAAGCTCGATTGGTTTGAAACCTCTTATTAGAGATGTATCACACTATCCAACATAAATTTCGGTAGTTTTTGATGTTTTGGCTAAGGTTATAATGGTATGTATAGGTGATTTTGGATTGGTATCTAGTTTATGATTTTGGCTTGTATAAGTCATTTTGGGTACCAATTGATATTGGTTGAATTGTGTCATTTTGTCCTTGTGATGCATGGTATGGCTTAAATGGTAAGTTTATGTTGAAGCATATTTTAAAAAAATATCAATACCTGAATCATGGTGTCGATAATTTTTAGGTTTTTGACAGAATAACTTTTTGGTCTCGATTTTACTAAGGTTATCGATTATTTTAAAAAATTATCGATAATAGGCCAAATGGTATCGATACCTTTTTACCTGAAGCAATTATCACTTGTTAGAAAATCATTTTAATGTGTTAAAATGGTTTTAACTTAATTGGGATTATTTTGACTTGGTTAAAAATAATTTCACTTGATTTTAAAATTGTTACAAAATTTTTCTAAGATTTTATTGTAAGTATTAAAAAATTTATCTCTTAGAATTCAAATTTAAATTTTTTGTCAAATTCATCTTATATTCAAAAACACTTACAATTTTTTATATCAAAATCTTTTATCAAATAAAGCTTAATTTAACAATATCCCAACACAATTTGGCCAAATGCCTAAGCACATATTCACCAACCATGTTAGCCATATAAACACATATATATAAGTTAATAATCATGGATGAACACAACAATTTATCGAATTCCATATACATATATCATCCATTTCATATATCTATATATCATGTAACACCATTTCTATGTATTTCATGTGTATACCTGTAATAGTTAATATCGAACTCATATTGTTTCGTAACAAAACATTGCTCGTTGAACCATTTAGAATACCGTTGGAAACCCCGAATAGCTCACACATAATGTACTAGCTCATATAACTGTAATCCGTCAATTCATGTACATGTATGGTAATACGAGCTGTGAATTGGTATGCTCATTTGAGCTGAAGACCGTTATGCTCTCATGAGCTATAAATCGGTGACCATAATGACATGTCATTTGTATCCTACGAATTCCTAAGGTTCAAACGGGGCTCGTTAATCATTGTACGTAATTGGATATGAACTTGGTAATTATATATGACAACCCATAACATTTATAATTCAATTAAAAATATATAAACACAATTTAATTACACGAACTTACCTCGACGAGTATTCGTAGATATGCGATTAATCCGAGAGTTTCTCTTTGCCCGATCTAACTCCATACAAGGTCTAATTGGATCCATACGGATAAATTTAACTTTCAACATACAATTCATTCAATTTAGTCCAAAACATACTTTTGGAAAAATTACCATTTTGCCCCTATATTTTTAATTTCTTTGCAATTTAATCCCTAGGCTCAAAAAATGAAATTCATACAATTTTACCCCTATCGAAGCCTAGCCGAACATCCTACAAGCTTATAGGATCCCACATATTTCATTAATTCACAAATTACACCATAAATATTTCACATTTTCAATTTAATCCCTAATTGACAATTTCATCAAAATTTCCTTTACAAAAGTTGTTTAACCAAAAACAAACAATTATTTTCATCCATCAAACATAAAAAACAATCAATTTTCATTCATGGTAAAACCTTAGACTTTTAACAATTTTGCAAATTAGTCCCCGGGCTAGCTAGAATAAGTTACAACGACTCCAAAAACATAGAAATCATTAAAAAGGGGACAAAAATGCACTTACATGCATTAAAGAGAGATGGCCGAATGTTGAAGCTCAAAACGGTGGTGTTTTCTCCTTAGAAAATTGGCAAGAAGAAGATGGAGAAAAAGAACGATTTTGTTTTTACTTATTTTGGTTTTGATTATTAAATTACTTATATAACCTTAAAAAAATATTCATAATTTCACTTATACCAAGCCATCACATTCCACTAACTCCAATAGTGATCTAATTATCATATAAGGACTTTTACTTTAAGGTTCTATAACTATTTAATACCTTTAGCTACTAGAACTAAACTTTTGCACTTTACGCGATTTAGTCCTTTTTATCAAATTGAACATGTAAACGATAAAATTTCTTAACGAAATTTTTTAAATGAATTTACTATCATGCTGTAGAAAATAAAATAATAATAAAATAAAATTTCCAACTTTATATTTGTGGTCCCAAAACCACTATTCTGATTCTCTAAAAACGGGTTGCTACAGCAACAATAATTCCGAATAATGGAGAAATACCAGCAAAGGCTGGCCACTGATTTTGGCTAAGCTCAAGAGAAAATGGCTCTATTTTGGGGGTATGTTTGACAAAGAGGTAAGGCCATGAAGAAATCTCTTTAGAAAAACTTTACTCGACCCATGCCTACATTCCCTATTTTTCCTAAAAAATTGTTGTTGGAGCCAGATAATGATGATGAAAATAGCAAAGAAACCACTGCGAAGAACAAGACCACAGAATAAGAAGGAGAAGTGGAGAAATCTAAATATGTCCATGTTGAATCTGAGAAGGATGACAATGATGTGACTCAAGCCACTACACCTGTGAACACCACAACTATATCGACCACTGCACCTATGACTAAACAAGAACGTGCGTTCATCAACTAATTGATGATCTCAACAAGTCAGACACTAATGATGAAGAAGAAGTGCTTATTAACTAGCTGAAATGGAAGTGCTACAAGCATGCTACTGGAAAATCCATTCAAGACTACAAACGTGCTGCCAAGAAATCCACCCAGCCCAATTAGACCCCAATTTTTTCCAAGCTTTTTTTTTTCTTTTTTCATTTTACACACATGTTTCATACATTCATATTTAGTTTTCATTGCATTTTTATAATTTTCAACTGTTTTTTTTTGCATTTTGTCATGTTTCATTGTTCATGCATTAAGGACAATGCATCCATTAGGTTTGAAGGTGTGTTGTGTTGTAAATAGAGAATGTCATAGATAGATGCTTTAATATTCATGCATTTTTTACATTCCTCAATGCATCCATTAGGTTTGAAAGTGTGCTGTGCTGTAAATATAGTATGTCGCAAATAGACTGTAATAGCCCGATTTAGGGCCTAGTCAAAATAGTGGTCTTGAAACCACAAATCTGAAGTCAGAGAAATTATTTTATTATTATTTTGATATTATAGCAAGTTTTTAAGAGAGCATGAAAAATTTAGTGAAGTAATTTTAGTGTTTGTGAGCTTAATTGCGTAAAAAAGACAAAATCGCATAAAGTGCAAAAGTCCTAATTTGATAGCTAAAGGTGTCAAATAGCTAGAGAATAAATATTGGGGGTCTTTAAAGGGAAATTAGACCCTATTGTGATAGCTTGGCCGGCCATGGTGATAAAAGTGTTGAAAAGTCAACGTTAGGTAAATTTTGATGACATAAGGTGCATTATAATAATACCTAAGCTTAGCTATCATCTTTTTCTTTCATTCTCTCTTCACTTCCACTAATTTTTCAGCCATTGTTAAGGGTTTTGAGCTTCAAAAATTTCAGTAACTTATTCCTCTCAAGTAAGTGATTTTCATACCCTTTGTTGATGATTTTTGCATTTTTGAGACCATTGAAGCATAAGATTTCAAATGAAGGTACTATTTTGCAAAATGATTAAGAGTTTAGGGTTTTTTCATGAAAATATTTGTAATGTTTGCTGAGTTTTTATGGAAGAAAATAAGTCTTGGGTGTATTATGAACAATTTTTGTGAAAGGTGTTAACATGAAAACACCTAAAAGGACTTTATTGCATAAGTTGTAAAATAGATGTTAAGTATGTGAAATAGTGGGAATTTGGAGTTGCTATAAGAGTAAAAAGGGTTCGGCTAAGCTTAATATGTGAAGAAATTCGATAAAAATTAATTTTCGGACTTAGGGTAAAATGGTCATTTTGCAAAAGTCTAGGGGCAAAATAGTCATTTTGCCCAAATATAGGTTATTGAATACCTAGATCGATAAAGTGATTAAATTTGTGAATTTTTGTTATTATAGATCAAGAAATACCAAATCTGAACCTAGATCGGGGGAAAGCCAAACAAATCGACTAAATCGACTAGTCGCCATATTTTGTAATCCGAGAAAAGTTTTATGTAAATAGTACAACTACAATATTAATGTATGTGTTGAATTATACTTGAACCTAATATAGCATGAATTGTTTGATTGTGAAATTGAGAAATTGAGAAAGCAATATGATAATAGAAATAGTAGAGTTCCCGTTTGAACCTAGGAAATAAATCGAATATTCATGCCATAGCATATGGGCTATTGTGAGCTAGTGTAAGACATGTCTGGGACATGCATCGGCCACATTATGAGAGCCTGTGTAAGACCATGTCTGTGACATGGCATCGGCATTGACACGAGTGCTAGTGTAAGACATGTCTAGGACATGCATCGGCCTCGAGACATAAGTCAATGTAAGACATGTCTGGGACATGCATCGGCTATGAGATGTGTCAGCATAAGACCATGTATGGGACATGGCATCGGCACAGATATGCTAGAGCCTGTGTAAGACCATGTTTGGGACATGGCATCGGCACCTTACCCCATGTTTGAGGCTTAATGAATATCTTATAGTGTTCTAAATGGTTCAACAATGAAAGTTACGATTTCAAGTTAACAAAGAAAGTATAACCGTGTTGTGAGTGGTACAGGTACCTATATGGTATGTATGAAATGTGAGCTCATTATATGCTATATGAAGTGTAATGAATATTGATGAGTAAGTTTTTCTTATATTACTTGTGTATTATGATACTTGTTGATGGATGGTTAGGATATATTGTATATTTATTTATGTGCAACTTACTAAGCTTTATGCTTACTCCCTCTCCTTTCCCATTTTCTTATAGTGTTTCCTATCTAGCTAAAAGATCAACTGAATTCAGAGACATCGATCACACTATCAATCGAGGCATTCAGTATAGTTTGATTTATATTTTTGAATATGGCATGTATAAGGCTTAGACTTTACTATTTTTATGTCATTGAGAACTGGCCAAATGTGTTGGCTTGGGTTGGAAACCCTTCATTTTGTATTAAGCCTTGAATGGTGGAAAATATTCATTTTGATTTATATGTAAAGATGTATTTTCATAGATAAATGAAATGCATTATTGGAATGTTGTCTATTATGGCTGATTGGTTTAAATAAGTTATCCTTGTATTGGTTTGGTTGTCGTTGTGTAGGTTGTATAAGTAAAGGTGGAAAATAGGCTAGGTAAATTGTCTTATATTGTCCACACGGGTAGACACATGGGCATGTGTCTAGGCCGTGTGTGACACACGGTCTGCCCTACGGGCGTATGGTCCGACCGTGTGTCCCCTGCACATAAAAATTCCAAGTCATAATGCATTATAGTAAACACATGGGCAGAGACACGACTGTGTGTCTCAGCCGTGTGATGGACATGGCTTAGCACACGGGCGTGTGCCTTGGCCGTGTGGCATTTTGGGGATGCTGACGTCAGAAACAGAATGTCCATGTTTTTACACTCGGGCCAGGGACACGGGCATGTGTCAGGCCATGTGAAATCCCCTTAAGGTGTACAATTACAATTAATTCCACATGGGTGGAGGACATAGGCGTGTCCCTGTAACACTCCTAACCCGTATCCGTTGCCGGAATAAGGTTATGAGGTATTACTTGACTGAACAAAACTTCTATAAGGTCAAAGATACTTACCAAACATAAATTATCAACAATGCAAACATGTCTCATTGATTTTCCATAAGAGCTCTTATAAATTTCCAAAATGACTCACTATCAAAATATAACCGAATATCTAATAACAAATTAACTACTGTCAAGTTATAACTAAAACATTTCACCACATTAGTTCAATTATAAGGCTTCTCTAAACAAAATGAGCAAGCCATCTTCGCATGGCTATAATGTATACAAAGTCAAAATATCATTCTACCTATAGTCTATCCTATACATGCCTTAAACCATGATGATATACAATCTTCTCAACTCACATGATGACTCGATAGTGTGATGATATCTTTGACCCTTCCAACTCGAGCTAAACTATAAACCTATAAGAAATGGAAAAGAGAACACGGAGTAAGCTTCAATGCTTAGTAAGTTTTAAGCAATGCAAACAATTAATTTACTTATAGATCGATTATTTCAAATTTTCAAGAAATCATTCCTAGATAATTGCCATTTTGGCCAAGTATCCATGAACATAATGCATATTTAGCAAATTCACCTCACTTGAATCTGAACTCAATTAAAACCAAATATTGAAATCACACATAAGATCATAAGAACTCGCAAAGCATCTCATTAACAAGTTTTAACCATGTTTGCAACAAAATCACAAATTCACTACAAGCTATCTTCCTGAGCAACAGTCACTAAATTATTTATAACTTGAGATAAGAAACTCCAAATCAAGTGCCGTTAATTTTCCATGAAAATAGACTCATATATCTTCTATCCATAAAATTTTCAAATTTTTTTTGTTTGACCAATCAATACCAGATTTTTATTGAAATTTCCCCTGTTTCACTGTTTGACTATTCTAACCACTCTTCACTACGAATCAATTTTCTCATTATACAGAATTCAAAATATGTTATCGTTTATTTCATTTGAAATTAGACTCATTTTTGGAGTCTATTAATATAAATTTTATCTTATAACCATTTTTGTACCATTTATAATGATTTTCTGAAAACAGAACAGGGGACCTCGAAGTCATTTTGACTCTATTCCACGCCACTTCAAATATCTCATTATTGGAAATTCTTTTGCTTACACGGTTTCTTTTATAAGAAACTAGACTCATTAAGATTTCGTGACATAATATATTCAGCCTCTAACTCAACTCCCACAATTTATGGTGATTTTCCGAAATCACATTACTGCTGCTGTCCCAAGCAGATTTATTACCCATTCTTTGCATTCATATTATTTAACATGTATATCACCAAATCAATCTCATGTAACCTTTCACCATAACCGAATACACACATACACATATGAGATTTTCACATATACTTCTCATTTCACATTCATGATTCAATTCCGATCAATCTAACATATAAAAGTATATAATACATACCTGACCAACTTAATGTCTTGAACATATTCAATGGTAGTTTACTACGAACATTCGAAATCAAAATCTTACTCCAATCATCGGCATTAAGTCTGCCAGGTTTAAAACCCAAATCCAATCACCACCACAAAGCATGCTGGACTTTAAGCCCGGATATAATACCAGCACAAAGCCTGCGGGACTTTAGCCCGGATATAATACCAGCATAAAGCCTGCGGGACTTTAGCCCGGATATAACACCGGCACGAATGCCTTCGGGGCTTAACCCAGATATAACACCAGCATGAATGCCTTCGGGACTTAGCCCGGATATAACACCAGCACGAATGCCTTCGGGACTTAGCCCAGATATAACACCAGCACGAATGCCTTCAGGACTTAGCCCGAATATAATTCTCCATTATCATGCACATATATATATCATAACACATTAGCATTTCATTTAGATTACTTGAACACAAGCACAACATGCTTATCAACCATTCCACTTTCGGCTCAATAGCCACATACAAAGAACACGATTTCGTTTCGCTATCCAACATGATTTCTATAACCATTCGGCTACAAGTCATATGCACAAATTATTTATCCCACTACATAATTCAAGTAGAACCAATAGGTCACAATTTATTTATTATGCTTATATACCATGATTTTATCAAATCATAGGCTAAGCTTCATTACTCAAAGACTTACCTTGGATATTTTGAACAGTTGTGGATAGGCTACTCGATTGCTTTCTCCTTTCCCCTATCTGATTTAGTTCCTCTTTGCTCTTGAGCTTTAAATTTAAACAAATGAATTTGTTTAATTACTTACTCAACTTTAATTCTATCTACTCGATTGCTTTCCCCTTTCCCCTATCTGATTTAGTTCCTCTTTGCTCTTGAGCTTTAAATTTAAACAAATGAATTTGTTTAATTACTTACTCAACTTTAATTCTATAATAGTCACATTTGACAATCATATAATTTCAATGCATATTATGTTTTATAAAATATGTCATGACTCGATTTCATGCTTATTATATCAATAGCTAATTCGCATACACAAACAAAGATTCACATAACTTACCATGCTACCTTATACATGAATTCAACCATATATACGAATATCAACTTATTAAACATTTATCACATTTCCACTTGCTATTTATCAATAATGCCGCACACACACAAATACATACATACATACTCATATGCATGCAACCCATTTTTGATTAATATATATCCCATTCAGCCCTAACTACTCAATTTAACCTTCATATTCAAATTTATAGGTAATGCCGAATGCCCAAACTTAATCAATCTCAAAATTTAGCTTTCATCACTTTAATTAACTACTACTTATTCTTCCAAAACCTCAAATACAAGGTATTTAGCACCTATACACTTATACCGAATTAGCAAGCACATATGATCCTTGGCTGAATGTCATTAAACACAGGTCATCAAAATCTTATTATTTAACATCTTATATATTATTAGATAAATGGACTAATTATACATATATACTACCAAAGCCGAACATAAAAATTTTACCTATGTATAACATTACTCAAATTCCAATACTCACTAAAAAAAATCATGTACAATGCCGAACACTTAGATGATCAAACATTTAATTTATTCATTTCAAAACACCCCAAACGGCATTTGTTCAAGACATTAAGCAAATCCATGTTCGGCTATTATACATATGAGTATTAGCAATTTATATTTTTAACAAGATCAACTTCTTTCATCAACAATTCTTCATCAAAACTTAAAGGCAATAATCAAATTCCTTCCTTATCTACCATAACCGAATGCTCAATTCATCACTCAAAATTCAAAGTTTTGGCATGGGCTAAGTAAGAAACATGATAATTAACTTAAAACAAGCTACAATTTCAAAAATCTAACATAGTTTACTAACCTTCCTTATGTTTCAAATGGCCGAATGTCTTGCTCCTCTTTTTCTTTCTTTAAGTTCTGCTAAGAAGAACAAAGATCAGACTTTGCTTTCTTCACCATTATTTCTATTATTATTATGATTTTATTCATCTATATTATAAAATATAAAGCCACTTAACTAATAAATAATACATATATTTTATATAAACCATTATCATGGCCGGCCACTACTAAAAAAAATGGATATTTGACATGCAAGTCCATCCTCTTTATTACATGCATTAATAGACCACTTTAAAATTAACCTATCACATTTCACAATTGTCTCACATAAGTCCTATTTAATAAATTTCACATACAAATGAAAAAATTAAAGCATGAAACTTTTCACACATGCATTATCTCATATAATAGACATGAAATTTAACATTTAATTATTTTCATGACTTAGTTTTGTGGTCCCGAAACCACTTCCCGACTAGGGTCAAATTAGGGCTATTACAGTCCCTATATTGCTTAAGTCGTGTGAGCCACACGGGCCATAACCACGCCCATGTTGAAATGGCCACACGAGTGTGTTGTCCTTCCACATGGGCGTGTGCCTTATTTCAAAGTCAAATTTTCTATAGGTGGTTAAAGGGCTCGGGTTGATCCCAAATAGTTCCTAATGGTCGATTAGGGGCACGTAAAAACATCACAAGAGGTTTAATGTAGAAATTGAAAAATTTTTATATTGGACCGAGTCTAGGTGACTTGTGAACGTTTGTGTGCATGAGATCGAGTTAGGTAATGCCTCATATTCTGCTCTGGCGTGGGTTACGAATATGGGTTGTTACATAGACGCTTTAATATTCATGCATTTTTTGCATTCATTTTGCCATTACATACAAATGCCAAATAACTGCTAGACTATGCTGAGTATATTGATATCGTTGATGTTCGATGAGGATAATAACTATTTGATTAATGTAGAAAATTGTGAGAATTGATTACGCATGTTTAGCTTAGGATAGTTGTTTGAAAATTGATTTCTAAAAGTTGTATAACTAAAGTATCAATAAAATTAAATCTATAGTGTAACAGCCCATTTTTGGGTCAAATTAGAACAATGGTTTTGGGACCAAAAATTCAAAGTAGAAATATTTGTTTTACTATTTCTTTAAGGTCTACCGGATGATTGAATAATTGTGTGAAAATTTCGTTAAGAAATTTTATCGATTGAGGACTCAATTTGACTAGAAGGACTAAATTGCAATAGGTGCAAAATTTGAGTTCTATAGGATAAAGGTAGTAAATTGTTATGAAATTCTAAATTGGAGATCCTTAAATGGTAATTAGACCATTATGCTTTAGGATGGACAAAAAATGGAGATGGAGTAGGTAAAATTTCAAAGTTTAAGTGAGGGGTAAATAGGTAATTTGGTAAATAAAGCCAAAATAACTAAATAAAAGATGTCATCTTCTTCAATTTAGTCTGTTATAGCCAAACTTTTGGGGGAAACCATAGCTAGGGTTTTAGACAAGCTTTCAAGCTTGATTGTAAGTCCGTTCTTGTCCCATTTTAAATGATTTTTACATTTTTGAGATGGTTGTAACTTGATTTAGCTATTTCAAGTACTAATTTGAAAGAAAATTAAAGTCTAAAATTTTACCCATGTTAGATGTGCATGTATTTTGATGTTTGAAGGTAGAAAATGCATGTTCATTGTTTGTTAAATGACTTTGGTAAAGTGATTTTCGATAAAAACGTTAAATAGGGACTTATTTGTAAAAGTATATAAAATGTGTAGAAAAGTGTTAAAAAATGAAAAATTTGGGCTGCTATGAGTATGAAAAACAATCATCTAGGCTTGGGTTGTGATGAAATTGAATGAAATTCATTTTACGAGCCTAAGGACTAAATTTTAAAATGATGAAAAGTTAGGGGTAAAAATGTAAATTTTGTCATAATGTGTTTTTGGGCTGAATTGAATAATGTGATGATTAAATAAGTTAAATGTGGTATTATAAATCAAGAAAAATGAAGTTCGAGTGTAGATCGGGGGAAAAATAAAGTATTTGATGAATAGGTCCTTTTAGTTGTTTTTGTAATCGAGGTAAGTTCATATATTAAATAAGCTTTACTTTAAATGTATTTTAAATGCTTTAATTTATGTATGAACTGTGTAATTGACCTTACAAACACATTTGACGATGTTTTTACAAGCGAGAAATCCCAATCGAACCTTAGGAATAGATTAGTATACAAGTGACATGTCACTAGGGTTTTATGTTATGTGATCTGGGTGCTGGTCCTGCACATCCTACTGGTGGTTGAGTATATTAGCATCTGTTGTGGTTACTTGACAGCTTGTGTGAGCAGCACCGAGTAGCTACGTGTTGACTGAAAGTTTGTGTGAGCAGACCTGTTGTTTGCTCGAGGGCTAGCATATATGTGATATGAGATAGAGGTAGCAATGGCTACATATGTAGCACCTTGTGTGCAAGGTTTCCCAAGCATCCAAATTTAATATTCCGAGTGGTTCATTGGGTATGACAAAGATGAGAATGTGTATGAAATTATTTCAAGCATGTGAGTTTGGTGTGATTTGGTTTGGTAAAATATGATGTTGTAAATATGTTGAGTATGGATAATGAAATGACATGAATTGGCCTTATTTTGTTGATGTTTGGTAGCTTAAGCATATCATAATTTATGCCATTGAACTTGTGTGTGTGTAGGTGGAAATGAGGGTGACAAATGGCTTGGTAAATAACCTTTATTTTGTCCATATGGGTAGACACACAGACGTGTATATACACACGGTCTACCCTACAGGCATATGTTTTGGCCGTGTGTCCCCTGTACCTTAATTTTGAGAAACAGAGTGCTCAGAATTGAGCACATGGGCTTGTGTCTCAGCCGTATAAGGGACACGGCCTCAAGAATGGGCAAGTGTTCTGACCGTGTGAAGTCTGCACCTATTTTATAAAAATTTAATTAACCACACGACCTAGCACACGGGCGTGTGGCTTGGCCGTGTGACCTCAATTTGTTCATGCTTTGCAAAATAGAGAGTTACACGGGTTAGGGACACGGGCATGTGTGACCACATGGCCTGCCCACACGGGAGTGTCCCAAACCACATGGGCATGCAACCCCTATTCATA
Organism: Gossypium hirsutum; assembly: GCF_007990345.1. Taxonomy (NCBI): domain Eukaryota; kingdom Viridiplantae; phylum Streptophyta; class Magnoliopsida; order Malvales; family Malvaceae; genus Gossypium; species Gossypium hirsutum. Next base: position 56,720,993 of record NC_053435.1, read on the forward strand.
GCAAAAATTTTCTAGGTTTTGTAAAATTTTCTTAAGTGCTCGGTTTAGTCCCGAACCACTTCCAAAGCGTGTTTCTAGCCTCGTAGGCTCCTATTTGGAACTTTATGATTGAATACAAATGGTTTTAATTTGGATGCAAATTTATGACTCGATTTGTCTGTTTTCTAACGATGTAAGTCTGGTAATGCCTAGTATCCTGTTCCGACGTTGAATACGGGTAAGGGGTGTTACATTTAGTGGTATCAAAGCTATGGTTTAGTTGATTCTCGGACTAACGTAGCGTGTGTGAAAGTCTAGCTATACATGCCATATTTAATTTGTGAGAGTGTGACGACTCTTAACAATTTAAATTGTGTTTTCATCTAGTAAATGGATCCCAACCGAGAGGTAGCTGATGATATTGAAAGTAATGCGCCCGCTCCCGCCCAAGGGACAGTGCCATCTGAAAGTAGATCAGTAACGAGTTGTCAGGGAGGAGAGGCTAGGGAAGCCTTCTTTGAAAGGATGAATAAGTGGTTTGCCGAGGTTGTTCGAACAAATTTGGCTGCCCAACATCTTCCACCCCCACCTAACCCCAACCGATTCCCGTAGCTCCCTAAGGTGTGGAATTTTTAAGAGTGAACAAGCTTCCAGTTGATAAGATTCAGAAGCAAGGGGCTGAAGAATTTAGAGTCAATGTTGACAATGATCCTAAGAGGGCAGAGTTTTGGTTTGAGAACTCGATCAGGGTATTTGATGAGCTTTCTTACACACCGGATGAGTGTTTGGAATGTGTTATATCACTTTTGAGGGACTCGGTATACCGAGAGAAAAGGTTACCTAGGAATTCTTTCAAGATGAGTTCAGAAAGAAATGTATTTGTCAATGGTTCATTGATTGAAAACGCAAAGAGTTTTTAGAGCTAAAACAGGGTCATATGTCTATGACTAAATATGAGCGGGAGTTTGTTAGGCTCAGTAAGCATGCTTGGGAATGTGTTTTCACCGAGGCTATCATGTGCAAGAGATTTGAAGATAGGTTGAATAAAGATATCAGACTGCTAGTTGGGATTTTAGAGTTGAAAGAATTTGTTTGTGCTAGTTGACCGAGCTTACAAAGCCAAAGAGTTGAGCAAAGAAAAGATAAAGGCTGAGTTTGAGCCTAGAGACTCAAGAAAAAGACCGATAAATAAGTCTTTTTAGGCTTCATCAAAGAAATCAAGGGATTTGTATACTCGTTCAAGTGTTTCAGCTGGATATCCTAACAGAGATCGTGGGAAGCAATATTCGGGTTCCAAGGCCCAAACTACGTCAATAGCGAGCGTTGGTAATGCTAGGTCTAATAGACCTGAATGTCAACACTGTGGTAGACGACATCCCAGTGAATGTAGGATGAATAACTAGGCTTGCTTTAAATGTGGCTCCCAAGATCACTTTATTCGAGATTGCCCTGAAATGACTGAGAAAGATAATTTTTAGAATGCAAGACCGAGCAACACTGCCACTAGAGGGAGGCCACTGAGGAATACTGGAAATGGGAACAATAACAGAGGTGTAACGAAGGATTTAATTGTGAGATCAGAGGTCAGAGCACCTGCTAGAACCTACGCTATTCGCGCTCGTGAAGATGCGTCATCCCCTGATGTTATAACTGGTACATTTTCTCTCTATGATACTAACATAGTTGCATTGATTGATCCTGGATAGACTCTTGCATGAATTTGGTATCAAGTAAGAATTTATCTATTGAGTCTACTAAGTATGTGATTAAAGTGTCAAACCCCTTAGGCAAATATGTTCTAGTTGATAAAGTTTGCAAGAGTTGTCCTTTAGTGATTCGGGGTCACTGTTTTCTGGTTGACTTAGTGTTTTTACCATTTGATGAGTTCGATGTAATTCTTGGAATGGATTGGCTGACTCTACATGATGTAGTAGTGAATTGTAGATGAAAGATTATTGAATTGAAATGTCAAAATAATGAAATTCTTTAGATTGAATTGGATGAGTTGCCTATTGTGATTTCGTCGATGTTGGCTCAGAGGTATGTAAGAAAAGGTTGTGAGGCTTCTCTTGCATATGTACTGAATACGAAAGTGTCTAAATTGAAGATCAAATCCATACCGGTAGTTTGTGAATACCTAGATGTGTTTCCAAAAGAGTTGCTTGGATTACCACCGATCAGAGAGGTTGAATTTACTATTGATTTGGTACCAGGAAATTCACTGGTATCTATAGCTTCATATAAAATGACTTCAAATGAACTGAAAGAATTGAAGTTTCAGTTGTAAGAGTTGACAGATAAGGGTTTTGTGAAACCGAGTTTTTCGTCCTCGGGTGCAACAATGTTATTTGTCAAGAAAAAAGACGGATCCGTTAGACTTTGTATAGATTATCGTCATCTTAACAAGGTTACGATAAAGAATAAGTATCCTTTACCGAGGATTGATGATTTGTTCAATCAGTTGAAAAAGGCAACGGTGTTCTCAAAGATAGACTTGAGATCAGGCTATTATCAGTTAACAGTTAAAGAGTCGGATGTGCTGAAGACTGCGTTCAGAACGAGGTAAGGGTATTATGAATTTCTTGTTATACCGTTTGGGTTAACTAATGCTCCTGCAGTTTTTATGGACTTGATGAACCAAATCTTCAGACTGTATTTAGATAAATTTGTGGTTGTTTTTATTTATGACATCCTGATTTATTCCTGAGATGAGTCTGAGCATGCCAAACATTTCAGAATAGTATTACAGACTTTGAGAGATGAGAAATTATTTGCTAAATTTAGCAAAAGTGAGTTTGGCTCCAAGACGTTAGATTTTTGGGACACATTGTTTCAGCGGAAGGTATACGGGTTGATCCGACTAAGATTTCGACAATTTTTGATTGGAAACCACCAAGGAATGTATTCGAGTTAAAATATTTTTGGGTTTTCCCTGTTATTATCGATGCCTTGTTAAAGGATTTTTATGATTACTACACATATGACCAAATTGTTACAAAAGGATGTGAAATTCGAGTGGTCTGAGAAATGTCAAAAGAGTTTTAAACAATTGAAAGCGTTGTGGACTGAGGCACCAGTGTTAGTGCAACCTAAGTTAGGAAAAGAGTCTGTGATCTTTAGTGACATGTCATTGAATGGTTTTGGTTGTGTGTTGATGCAAGAGGTTAAAGTGATAGCTTATGCTTCGAGACAGTTGAAACCATACGAAAAGAATTATCTGACACACGACTTGGAATTGGCTACTATTGTGTTCGCTTTAAAAATTTGGAGACAGCAATTATATGGCGAGAAGTGTCGCATCTTTACTGATCACAAGAGTTTAAAGTATTTGAAAAATCAGAAATATTTGAATTTGTGACAACAGAGGTGGCTCGAACTGTTGAAAGATTATGAATTAGTTATCGACTATCACCTGGAGAAAGTGAATGTAGTCGCAGATGCTTTAAGTAAAAAGACTTTGTTTGCTTTAAGGGCAATGAATATGCGGTTAACTTTATCTGATTATGGATTAATTCTAGCTGAGTTGAAAGCTAGATCGGTATTTCTTCTGCAAATTTGTGAAGCTCAGAAAGGTGATAATGAGTTGCAAGCTAAAAGAGTTCAATGTGAATCGAATAGTGATTCAAAATATCAGATTAGATCCGATGATTGTTTGAGGTTTCGAGGTAGGATTTGTGTACCGAGAGATACTGAGCTGATTCAGAAAATTCTTCATGAGGCACATAATGGTTGTCTATCTATTCAACCTGGAAGTAGAAAGATGTATAATGATTTGAAGAAATTGTATTGGTGGTCAGGCATGAAATGAGACATTTCAGAGTTTGTAACGAGATGTTTGATTTGTCAACAAGTAAATGCCGAACATCAAGTGCCTTCGGGTTTACTTCTGCCTGTGACTATACCCGAGTGGAAATGGGATAGAGTTACAATGGATTTCGTAACGGGGTTACCTCTAAATCCGGAGAAGAAAGATGTTGTATCGCTGTTGATAGATTGAAAAAATAGGCTCATTTTATTCCGGTTCGTACTGATTATTCACTTGATAAACTGGCTAAATTGTAAATTGTTGAAATTGTTAGATTGCATGGAGTGCCTACTTCTATTATTTCAGATATAGATCCAAGGTTTATGATAAACTATAAAAGTAACATATTTTAATCCCATACTTAGCATATTTTTGGATGATTTATTATCTAATTTAGTGAATTTGGTGCTCTTAATCTTTTAATTTCATGTTTTATACTTAAGAGAGCATAGGGGAACAAAAGGAGCAGAAAACGAGCCAAAAATGGACAAAACGAGCCGATTTAAAGATCCACAAGGTCTGAGCACACGCCCGTGTGAGCCACACGGGCTGGCCACTCGCCCATGTGGCAGCCCGTGTCGATATCACTCCCTATTTCCCAAACACACAGAAAAAGCCAAATTTTAGGGTTTTTGAGCATTCTAAAGTCTACAAATACATACTAGAAGAGCACCTAAGGGGACACACGGAGTAGAAAGCAGAAATTACTCGAAGAACGACAATAGATTCAACTCGGAAGTAAGATATCCTTCAAGACTGAAGATCTCCCTTCAATTTTTCTCGAAGTTTTTGGGTTTCTTTATGTTTTTCTACTTTCCTATTTTTGAGATGTTTTTCCAAAAAATTATGAACTAAATTCCCTAGATACCTAAGGAAGATGAAACCTATGACGGATCTTATTATTAAATTTTCTAAATTACATGATAAATACTTTTTCTTGTTCTTAACTATGTGTTATTAATTCTTGCCTTAATATTTTCAGGATATTAATTAAAGTTTGATGTGCTTATTCAGTGGAGCAAAAGTCCCTGTTTAAGAGTAGATCTAGCATAATTAAGCGGAGTTGATTGCAATCCTAGAAATAGGATGATATAAATCCTCTGGATTAGAGTCAAATCTAATAAGGGAATCCATAGATCAAGTTAATGCGACAATAGGGGTTTTAATTAGAAAGAGATTTCAATTAATCAACCTAGAATCGGTTGTTTTTAGTCTCGAAAGAGATATTAACCTAATTTAGGGATTTCTACGGATTAAGACAAGTGAATAAATCATTTAATTCAGAGTTAGAATAATAAGTGGAGTCTACGTGGATTCTTCCTTAGGTATTGTCTTTATCATTGGTTTATTCGATTATTTCCTTCACTCTCTGTCGCGTTCATTAGTTAATTAGTTTAGTTAATCTTAGATTAAAACAAATCACTTTTATTTTAGGCTAAATAATATAAAGATAGTTAATACTAGTACTTTTAGTCCTTGTGGATACGATATTCTGGACTCACCATAGCTATATTACCATTCGATAGGTGCGCTTACCTTAGTCGTGATTGTAGTCTAGTTTAGTGGTTCATAAAATGATCATCAAGTTTTTGGCACTGTTGCCGGGGACTAAAATATTAGTAACACTAGATTTTTATTACTTTAACTATCTTTATTTTTATTTTATTTTATTTTATTTTTTACTTTTAATTTACTAACTTTTCTTTTATTTGCTTCTGGCAGGTTCTTGTGGTTTATGACTAGAAGAAACCCCTCAGGACCTCTACTTTTTTATAGTGAAATTGAAAGCACAGCTCGCAGAAATCATAAAGAAATAAGGCGGAGTATAATCCGCTACCTCCTGTGGTTGCCGCAAATCCTGTAAATCAGAATCCTGCTCCTCGTACTATGTACGATTATACTAAGCCCACTCTAACTAGGGCTGAATCGAGTATTGTTAGACCTACTATTGCTGTAAATAATTTTGAACTGAAACCAAACACTATTCAAATGATTCAACAGTTTGTTTAGTTTGATGGTTTGCAAGATGAAGACCCAATTACTGATTTGGCGAATTTCTTAGAGTTTTGTAATACTTTCAAGATAAATGGGATTTCTGACTATGCCATTCGCCTACGATTATTCCCCTTCTCATTGAGAAATAAGGCTAAGCAGTGGTTGAACTCCCTACCACGAGGTTCTATCACTACTTGGGATCAAATGACCGAGAAGTTTCCCACCAGCTAAGACAGTTAAGTTGAGGAACGATATCTCCTCCTTCATGCAAATGGATTTAGAGACTTTATATGATGCATGGGAGAGGTATAAGGACTTATTGAGAAGGTGTTCTCACCATCGGTTACCTCTATGGTTACAAGTTCAGACTTTTCATAATGGTTTGAACCCCTCAACTAGGTAGATGATCGATGCAGCTGCCGATGGTACTATAAATAATAAAACACCTAAGGAGGTTTATTAGTTCATAGAGGAGATGTCACTGAATAACTATCAGTGGCAAGTCATTAGAACAAAGCTAACAAAAGCCACTGGTGTTTTCAACCTCGACACGTCACCATGTTATCAAACCAAGTAGAGCTCTTAAATAAAAAAGGTTGATGGTTTATGTGTTTCTACATAGGTACATCCAGGGATGCAGTGTGACACAAGTGGAGGAGGAATGAATAATCCAGAATGCCTAGCCTACGACCCTAACACTACGAATGAACAAGTCAACTATATGGGTAACAATTTTAGACCTTAGAATAACCCCTATAGTAATACTTATAATGCAGGTTGGAGGAACCATCCCAACTTCTCTTGGGTTGGTCAAGGCAATCAAAGACCACACCCCCCTCTGGGCTTTCAACCACCTTACCAGCAGGAAAAGAAGCCAAACCTTGAGGAGATGCTAACGAAATTCATCTTAGTGTCAGAAACTCGTTTCCAAAACTGTGACAGCCCAAAATTGACCCTAGTCGGGAAGTGGTTTCGGGACCACAAAACCGAGTCTTATAAATAATTAAAGATTATATTCTGTGTTTATGATGTGCGTAAATGCTTGTGTGATAGTTCCATACTTTAATTTGGTCAATGTATGTGGAATTTATTAGTGGGGACTTATGTGAGACAATTTAGAAATATGCTAGGCAAGTGTTCAAGTGGCCCATTAATATATGTGGGAAAGTGTTTGTCCTTGCATGTCAAATTAGCCAAATTAAAGCATAGTGGCTGGCCATGCTATGGGTGGAAACATGTCACCAACATGTTATGCTAGTGATGTATGCTAAGAAAAATAAAATAAAGAGCATGGTAATTAAACAATGAAAAGGAAGGGTGATGAAAAAAAATGGTCTCATCCATACCCCCCTTGTTGCCGTGAGTTGAGGAAAGAAAACAAAAAAAAAATGTGTTCATTCTTGAACACCTTTGGCCAAATAGAGGAAAGAAAGGAAGGGGAAGAGCTTGAGAAAATCGGCTATGGTGGTTTGCTAGACTAAGGTATGTTTGATGTTGTTCTTGAGATGCATGCATGTTTTAGTAGTTGACTTGAGTTCTAAAAACCCATGGTTCAATTTTGTGGATTGATGATGATTTTGTGTTTTGCCATTGATGAGTGCTTGAGCTTTTTGATAGTTGTTGATGAAAAGTGAAAGATATGTTAAAGATTAATATGTTAAATTAAGGCTTGGTAAGCTAGCTATTAAGGTGAAATGCTAATGTTAGTATTTGATTTGGTAATAATCTGTTTGGGGACAGCAGCAGTAAGGTGATTTTGGAAAATCGCCATAATTTGTAGGAGTTGAATTAGAAGCTGAGTGAATTATGCCATTAAAGCTTGAAGAGTCTATTTTCTTACAAAAGAAACTATAAAAACAAAAGAGTTGCCGATCTTGAGATATTTGAAGTATTGTGGGGCTGAGTCAAAATGACTACTAGATTCCCTGTTCTGTTTTTAGGAAATCATTATAAATTGTACAAAAATGATTATAAGATAAAATTTATATGCTTAGACTCCTTAATGAGTCTAGTTTCAAATGAGATCAAATACAACACATTTTGAATTCTGTAAAATGAGAAATTTGATTCGTAGTGAAGAGTGGTCAGAATAGTCAAACAGTGAAACAGGGGAAACTTTAAGAAAAATCTGGTATTGATTGGCCAAGCCAAAAATTCTGAAAATTTTATGGATGGAAGATATACGAGTCTATATTCAGGGAAAATTAACGGCTAGTGATTTGGAGTTTTGTAGCTCCAGTTATAAACAATTTAGCGACTACTGCTCAGGAAAACAGCTCGTAGTGAATATGTGATTTTGTTGTAAACATTAATGAAAATTTGCCAATGAGTTATTTATTGACTATTATAAAGCTTACTATAATCTATGTGTGTGAAGGTCAAATCAATATATATATTATTCTGAAAGTAATACTTGAATAGTCGATTAATGACTATTTTAAATTTTGTTGAACTTAAGCTCAAGAGCAAAAGGGAACTAGATCCGATAAAGGCAAAGAAAAGATCACTGAGTAGTCGAGTTGGAACCGTCTTACCCAACACAAGGTAAGTCATTAAGCATGTAGTTGGTATTATTTCAAATGGTCATAATGTTTATGTATTGATGCTGAATGGAATGAATAAATATACATATATATATGCATGTACGTATGTGATGATGAAATTGTTGAATGAAAAGAAAAGAGGTAAGATGTACTGAGTTGTTGATCTCGGCACTAAACGTGCGGGTATAACCATTTATGACCATGAGATTGGCGCTAAGTGCGCGGGATTAAATTGTACAGCACTAAGTGTGCGATTTGACTATGTTGCACTAAGTGTGCGAAATGAATATGATGCACTAAGTGTGCGAATTGACCATGCGGCACTAAGTGTGCGAGTTTGACTATGTAGCACTAAGTGTGCGATTTGATTACGTAGCACTAAGTGTGTGAGTTGACTATATAGCACTGAGTGTGCGGACTCAATATGCATTCGTGAATCATTATGGACACTATGTGTGCGACACTATTGAGTCGATCGCGGACAGTGGATCGGGTAAGTGTCTTGAGTACATGGCTAATAGGTGCTATGCTTATACTTGGTGTTGAGCTCGGTAAGTTTGAACCTATGTGACAACTATACTTGAAGTCACGTACATAAAATTTATCGTAGGATGGGTGAAAGGCCGTTTAGTCGTTTGATTGTAACGAAAATAAATTGATTTATGAAAATGCTTCAATGTCCTATTGATGAGTATATGGAATGTGAATGCATGAATTGATATGAAATTGAATCGATAGGTTGGAGGAACTATGGTATGGTTCGGAATGGATGGAGTAATTAGCCTCATTCCATTTTGTTTTCTCTTGTGATAATGTTATTGATGGATGGTAGTGCATAGCTTATGACTTACTGAGTTATAAACTCACTCGGTGTTTCCTTGTCACCTATTCTAGGTTTCTTGGACACATCTCTTTTTGCGTGATCGGGCCGTCATCGAAGTCATCACACCGGATAGCAAGTTTTGGTACTTTCTTCTTAGTTGGCTTAGAAGAACATTTTGGCATGTATAAGCTATTACGTTGTGTTTGAACTTTGGCATGTAAACTTTAAGCCATGCGAAAATGGCACGAATGTTCGATTGAGTTGGATCAAGGGTAGGCATGAAATGGACCTAGTTACTTTCGTAACAGATGCTGGCAGCAGCAGTGTCATGAGATTGAAAAATCACTAAAAATAGTAGGAGTGGAATTAATTGATGAATAAATTATGTAATCGAAGCTCGATGAGTCTGTTTTCATGAGGAAGTAACGAAAAGATCATATGGGCAGTATATTAAGAGATAATCAGATTTTTGTGGGACAGGGCCAGAACGGTTTCTGGATTCCCTGCTCCGACTTTGGAAATTCATTATAAATTAACCAGAGATAATTAGGGGTCGTACCATATATGTATAGATTCCTCTCTGAGTCTAGTTTTCATAGAAACAAACGGCATCAGTATTGAAGCCCCGTGCAGGGAGATATCCAAGTCGTAATGGGCAAAGGTCAGTGTAGTCGACCCCTGCAACATGGGAGACTTTGACTAATAAACTGTACTAATTGGCCCGACCAAAAATTCTAGAAAAAAATACATAGATGGGCACATGAGTCTAGTTTCTGGGAAAAATTACGAAACTGATTTTCGAGTTACGAAACTCAAGATATGATTTTTAAAACGACTAGTACACAGATTGGGCAGTGTCTGGAAAATAAATTTTATAAGGGGTTAAAGTCAGTTAACACCTCGTGTTCGACTCCGGTGTCGGTTTTGGGTTCGGGGTGTTACATTTGATTGGTATCAGAGCTATGGTTTAGTCGGTTCTAGGACTACCATAGCACGTATGAGTCTAGCTATACATGCCTTAATGTTAATGTTTAAAAGGGTGATGACTTCTGACGGTTGAAATGTTTTTGTTTTGATTAGTAAATGGATCCCGGTGTAGAAAGAACCCTAGCGGATGACGTTGAGAGCGTAGCGGCTGCTCCTGCACAAGGGACGCCGCCTGTTGAACCTCAGTCATCTGCGAATAATCAAGGTGAGGGGGCTAAACAAGCCTTCTTTACCATGATGAATGAGTGGGTCGCGCAATATGCCCGAACCAACCCGGCTGTCCAACAATTCCCAAATTTGAATAATCCACCCCAAGAGCCTGTAATGCCATCAGTCCTTGATCCTGTGAGGCTGAGTAAGCCACCTGTAGACTTGATTAGGAAGCGTGGGGCCGAGGAGTTCAAGGCCATAGTAACTGATGATGCCGAAAGGGCCGAGTTCTGGCTTGATAACACCATTCGGGTGTTCGATGAATTGTCATGCACACCTGACGAATGTCTAAAATGTGCTGTATCTTTGTTGCGAGACTCAGCCTACTATTGGTGGAGGACCTTGATTTCCATAGTCCCGAACGAGCGAGTAACTTGGGACTTCTTTCAAACGGAATTCCGAAAGAAATTTATTAGCCAACGGTTCATTGATCAGAAGCGTAAGGAGTTCTTGGAACTCAAGCAAGGCCGTATGACTGTATCTGAATACGAACATGAATTCGTAAGACTCAGTAGGTATTCCCGGGAGTGTGTAGCTGATGAGGTTGCTATGTGCAAAAGATTCGAGGAAGGATTGAATGAAGATTTAAAGCTACTAATGGGTATTTTGGAAATAAAAGAATTCGTAACACTAGTCGAACGAGCCTGCAAGGCGGAAGAACTTGGAAAGGAGAAGAGGAAGGCTGAATTTGAAGCTAGAGATTATCGTAAAAGATCGACGGGTAAAGCTCCGTTCTCAGCTGTAAAGAAGTTCAGGGAGGACATTAATAAGTCGAGGGCGACTGCGGGAATTTCCATCAGGGCAAGACCATCGATGGGCTCCCGAGCTACTTCGGTAGCTAGTGTGGGCAATAATCGTCACGAGAAACCTGAATGTCCCCAATGTGGAAGACGACACCTAGGTGAATGTTGGGGCAAGTCTACTAGCAGGGCCTGTTACGGATGCGGTTCGAAGGACCACTTCATTAGAGATTGCACGGAGCTGGATGAGAAGAATAAGATTCAAGGTGCAAGACCTAGTGGAGTGACATCTAGAGGTAGACCACCGAGAATTTTAGGAGGCAGGGGTGGTAGTCAGAGGGGGGCCTCTGATACGGCCGATCGAGCCGAGAACCGTACTCCTACTAGAGCATATGCCATTCGCGCACGAGAGGAGGCATCCTCCCCCGACGTCATCACTGGTACCTTCACTCTCTTTGATACTAATGTGATTGCATTGATTGACCCTGGTTCTACTCATTCATATGTACGCGAAACCTTAGCAACCAGTAAGACTCTACCTGTTGAGTCTACTGAGCTCGTAATGCGAGTATCAAACCCTTTGGGTCAATGCGTACTTGTTGATAAAGTGTGTAAGAGATGCCCTCTAATAATCCGAGAATCCTGTTTTCCGACCGATTTGATGCTTTTGCTATTCGACGAGTTTGATGTTATTCTTGGTTTGGATTGGTTAACCGCGCATGATGCGGTTGTGAATTGCAAAAGCAAGACTATCGATTTGAGGTGCGCAAATAACGAAATAATCCGAGTTGAGTCTGCGGACTTAAGGGGGTTGCCAGCTGTAATATCAGCAATGTTGGCCCAGAAATATGTAAGGAAAGGGTGCGAAGCATACCTCGCGTATGTACTTGATGACAAGGAGTTAGAAAAGAAACCCGAATCGGTGCCGGTGGTTTGTGAATACCCGGATGTTTTTCCTGAAGAGTTACCGGGTTTGCCACCTGTTCGGGAGGTAGAGTTTGGTATTGAGCTTGTACCTGGAACTACGCCAATTTCGATCGCTCCGTATCGTATGGCACTAACTGAGTTAAAAGAGTTGAAAGCTCAGTTGCAAGAATTGACGGATAGAGGTTTCGCTCGACCGAGTTTCTCACCTTGGGGTGCACCAGTATTGTTCGTGAAAAAGAAGGACGGAACCATGAGGTTGTGCATTGACTATCGTCAACTGAATAAAGTGACGATAAAGAATAAGTATCCGTTACCGCGTATTGATGATCTGTTCGATCAATTAAAGGGAGCATCGGTGTTTTCAAAGATAGATTTGAGATCGGGTTATTATCAGTTGCGGATTCGAGATTCGGACGTACCCAAAACTGCTTTCAGAACGAGGTACGGTCACTACGAGTTCTTAGTGATGCCGTTCGGGCTCACTAATGCCCCTGCGGTGTTTATGGATTTGATGAATCGGATCTTCAGGCCGTATTTGGATCGGTTCGTAGTTGTGTTTATTGATGACATCTTGGTCTATTCAAGAGATGAGACCGAACATGCTGAGCATCTGAGGCAAGTGTTGCAAATTTTGCGGGATAAGCAGTTATATGCTAAGTTCAGTAAGTGTGAGTTCTGGTTAAGAGAGGTTAGCTTCTTGGGTCATGTGGTATCCGCATCGGGTATTCGAGTTGACCCGAGCAAAATTTCAGCCATACTTAACTGGAAGCCTCCGAGAAATGTTACCGAAGTCCGGAGCTTTCTAGGGCTCGCCGGTTATTACCGACGATTTGTCAAAGGTTTCTCGATGATAGCCACACCAATGACGAAGCTACTTCAAAAGGATGTTAAGTTCGAATGGACGGAGAAATGTCAGAAAAGCTTCGATCAACTGAAAACTCATTTGACTGAGCTCCAATTTTGGTGCAACCCGAATCGGGTAAAGAGTTTGTCATTTATAGTGACGCATCCCTACTTGGGTTGGGTTGTGTATTGATGCAAGAAGGTCGAGTTGTGGCCTATGCGTCAAGACAATTGAAGCCACACGAGAGAAATTATCCGACCCATGATCTCGAACTAGCCGCCATTGTGTTTGCATTGAAAATATGGCGACATTATTTGTTTGGTGAGAAGTGCCATGTGTTTTCGGATCACAAAAGTCTCAAATATTTGATGACTCAACGAGACTTGAATCTGCGACAAAGACGTTGGCTTGAGTTGTTGAAAGATTACGAGCTTGTCATTGATTACCACCCGGGAAAGGCTAATGTGGTTGCGGACGCCTTAAGCCGGAAATCACTGTTTGCTTTGCGAGCGATGAATGTACACTTGTCTGTTCTACCTGACAATGTGTTAGTAGCTGAATTAAAAGCCAAACCATTATTGACTCATCAAATTCTTGAAGCTCAGGAAGTCGATGATGAATTGGTTGCAAAACGAGCTGAGTGTGTTCCGAACAAGGAATCGGAGTTTCAGATTGATGATGATGGTTGTTTGAGGTTTAGAAGTCGTTTGTGTGTTCCAAGGAATTCGGAACTCATTCCGATGATTCTGAACGAAGCCCATTGTAGCCGAATGTCAATTCACCCGGGGAGCACGAAAATGTACAACGACTTGAAACGTCATTTTTGGTGGCATGGTATGAAACGAGACATCTCCGACTTTGTTTCGAGATGTTTAATATGTCAACAAGTGAAAGCGGAACATCAAGTGCCTTCAGGGTTACTTCAGCCGATCATGATACCCGAGTGGAAATGGGACCGAGTCACAATGGACTTTGTGTCCGGACTGCCATTGTCCGCAAGTAAGAAGGATGCGATTTGGGTTGTTGTTGATAGGCTGACTAAGTCGGCTCACTTTATCCCCGTGCGTATGGATTTTTCATTGGATAAACTAGCCGAATTGTATGTTTCTCAGATTGTGAGATTACATGGAGTACTTATTTCTATCGTGTCGGATAGAGATCCGAGATTCACCTCGCGATTTTGGAAGAAATTGCAAGAAGCTTTGGGTACCAAGCTGCATTTTAGCACCGCTTTTCATCCCCAAACCGATGGTCAATCCGAGCGGATAATTCAGATACTCGAGGATATGCTGAGATGTTGCATCCTTGAGTTTAGTGGTTCATGGGAACGGTATGTACCTTTGATTGAATTCGCTTACAACAATAGTTTTCAATCAAGTATTAAGATGGCACCTTACGAGGCTTTGTACGGTCGTAAATGCCGTACACCATTGTTTTGGACCGAGCTCGGTGAAAGTAAAATTTTTGGAGTTGATTTGATTAAAGATGCCGAACAGAAAGTAAAGGTAATCCGTGAAAGTCTGAAAGCAGCCACAGATCGTCAGAAATCGTATGCGGATTTGAAACGAAAAGACATTGAATATCAGGTGGGAGATAAAGTGTTTCTTAAAGTTTCGCCTTGGAAAAAGGTACTTAGGTTTGGCCGTAAGGGCAAGTTGAGCCCGAGATTCATTGGGCCGTACGAAATCTCCGAACGAGTGGGGCCAGTTGCGTATAGATTGATTTTGCCCCCTGAGCTTGAAAAGATCCATGACGTCTTTCATGTTTCGATGCTTCGACGCTATAGATCTGATCCATCGCACATAATTAGCCCATCAGAGGTTGAAATTCAAGCCGATATGAGTTATGAAGAAGAACCGATGCGTATCCTAGCTCGTGAAGTGAAGGAGTTACGAAACAAAAGAGTTCCGCTAGTAAAGGTGTTATGGCTCAAACACGGGATCGAGGAAGCTACTTGGGAAACCGAGAGCTCGATGAAAGAACGATATCCAAACCTATTTACCGGTAAGATTTTCGGGGACGAAAATTTCTTAAGTGGGGGAGAGTTGTGACAGCCCAAAATTGACCCTAGTCGGGAAGTGGTTTCGGGACCACAAAACCGAGTCTTATAAATAATTAAAGATTATATTCTGTGTTTATGATGTGCGTAAATGCTTGTGTGATAGTTCCATACTTTAATTTGGTCAATGTATGTGGAATTTATTAGTGGGGACTTATGTGAGACAATTTAGAAATATGCTAGGCAAGTGTTCAAGTGGCCCATTAATATATGTGGGAAAGTGTTTGTCCTTGCATGTCAAATTAGCCAAATTAAAGCATAGTGGCTGGCCATGCTATGGGTGGAAACATGTCACCAACATGTTATGCTAGTGATGTATGCTAAGAAAAATAAAATAAAGAGCATGGTAATTAAACAATGAAAAGGAAGGGTGATGAAAAAAAATGGTCTCATCCATACCCCCCCTTGTTGCCGTGAGTTGAGGAAAGAAAACAAAAAAAAAATGTGTTCATTCTTGAACACCTTTGGCCAAATAGAGGAAAGAAAGGAAGGGGAAGAGCTTGAGAAAATCGGCTATGGTGGTTTGCTAGACTAAGGTATGTTTGATGTTGTTCTTGAGATGCATGCATGTTTTAGTAGTTGACTTGAGTTCTAAAAACCCATGGTTCAATTTTGTGGATTGATGATGATTTTGTGTTTTGCCATTGATGAGTGCTTGAGCTTTTTGATAGTTGTTGATGAAAAGTGAAAGATATGTTAAAGATTAATATGTTAAATTAAGGCTTGGTAAGCTAGCTATTAAGGTGAAATGCTAATGTTAGTATTTGATTTGGTAATAATCTGTTTGGGGACAGCAGCAGTAAGGTGATTTTGGAAAATCGCCATAATTTGTAGGAGTTGAATTAGAAGCTGAGTGAATTATGCCATTAAAGCTTGAAGAGTCTATTTTCTTACAAAAGAAACTATAAAAACAAAAGAGTTGCCGATCTTGAGATATTTGAAGTATTGTGGGGCTGAGTCAAAATGACTACTAGATTCCCTGTTCTGTTTTTAGGAAATCATTATAAATTGTACAAAAATGATTATAAGATAAAATTTATATGCTTAGACTCCTTAATGAGTCTAGTTTCAAATGAGATCAAATACAACACATTTTGAATTCTGTAAAATGAGAAATTTGATTCGTAGTGAAGAGTGGTCAGAATAGTCAAACAGTGAAACAGGGGAAACTTTAAGAAAAATCTGGTATTGATTGGCCAAGCCAAAAATTCTGAAAATTTTATGGATGGAAGATATACGAGTCTATATTCAGGGAAAATTAACGGCTAGTGATTTGGAGTTTTGTAGCTCCAGTTATAAACAATTTAGCGACTACTGCTCAGGAAAACAGCTCGTAGTGAATATGTGATTTTGTTGTAAACATTAATGAAAATTTGCCAATGAGTTATTTATTGACTATTATAAAGCTTACTATAATCTATGTGTGTGAAGGTCAAATCAATATATATATTATTCTGAAAGTAATACTTGAATAGTCGATTAATGACTATTTTAAATTTTGTTGAACTTAAGCTCAAGAGCAAAAGGGAACTAGATCCGATAAAGGCAAAGAAAAGATCACTGAGTAGTCGAGTTGGAACCGTCTTACCCAACACAAGGTAAGTCATTAAGCATGTAGTTGGTATTATTTCAAATGGTCATAATGTTTATGTATTGATGCTGAATGGAATGAATAAATATACATATATATATGCATGTACGTATGTGATGATGAAATTGTTGAATGAAAAGAAAAGAGGTAAGATGTACTGAGTTGTTGATCTCGGCACTAAACGTGCGGGTATAACCATTTATGACCATGAGATTGGCGCTAAGTGCGCGGGATTAAATTGTACAGCACTAAGTGTGCGATTTGACTATGTTGCACTAAGTGTGCGAAATGAATATGATGCACTAAGTGTGCGAATTGACCATGCGGCACTAAGTGTGCGAGTTTGACTATGTAGCACTAAGTGTGCGATTTGATTACGTAGCACTAAGTGTGTGAGTTGACTATATAGCACTGAGTGTGCGGACTCAATATGCATTCGTGAATCATTATGGACACTATGTGTGCGACACTATTGAGTCGATCGCGGACAGTGGATCGGGTAAGTGTCTTGAGTACATGGCTAATAGGTGCTATGCTTATACTTGGTGTTGAGCTCGGTAAGTTTGAACCTATGTGACAACTATACTTGAAGTCACGTACATAAAATTTATCGTAGGATGGGTGAAAGGCCGTTTAGTCGTTTGATTGTAACGAAAATAAATTGATTTATGAAAATGCTTCAATGTCCTATTGATGAGTATATGGAATGTGAATGCATGAATTGATATGAAATTGAATCGATAGGTTGGAGGAACTATGGTATGGTTCGGAATGGATGGAGTAATTAGCCTCATTCCATTTTGTTTTCTCTTGTGATAATGTTATTGATGGATGGTAGTGCATAGCTTATGACTTACTGAGTTATAAACTCACTCGGTGTTTCCTTGTCACCTATTCTAGGTTTCTTGGACACATCTCTTTTTGCGTGATCGGGCCGTCATCGAAGTCATCACACCGGATAGCAAGTTTTGGTACTTTCTTCTTAGTTGGCTTAGAAGAACATTTTGGCATGTATAAGCTATTACGTTGTGTTTGAACTTTGGCATGTAAACTTTAAGCCATGCGAAAATGGCACGAATGTTCGATTGAGTTGGATCAAGGGTAGGCATGAAATGGACCTAGTTACTTTCGTAACAGATGCTGGCAGCAGCAGTGTCATGAGATTGAAAAATCACTAAAAATAGTAGGAGTGGAATTAATTGATGAATAAATTATGTAATCGAAGCTCGATGAGTCTGTTTTCATGAGGAAGTAACGAAAAGATCATATGGGCAGTATATTAAGAGATAATCAGATTTTTGTGGGACAGGGCCAGAACGGTTTCTGGATTCCCTGCTCCGACTTTGGAAATTCATTATAAATTAACCAGAGATAATTAGGGGTCGTACCATATATGTATAGATTCCTCTCTGAGTCTAGTTTTCATAGAAACAAACGGCATCAGTATTGAAGCCCCGTGCAGGGAGATATCTAAGTCGTAATGGGCAAAGGTCAGTGTAGTCGACCCCTGCAACATGGGAGACTTTGACTAATAAACTGTACTAATTGGCCCGACCAAAAATTCTAGAAAAAAATACATAGATGGGCACATGAGTCTAGTTTCTGGGAAAAATTACGAAACTGATTTTCGAGTTACGAAACTCAAGATATGATTTTTAAAACGACTAGTACACAGATTGGGCAGTGTCTGGAAAATAAATTTTATAAGGGGTTAAAGTCAGTTAACACCTCGTGTTCGACTCCGGTGTCGGTTTTGGGTTCGGGGTGTTACAAAAACACTGAAACAATGCTTAAAAATCCACAAGCGTCGATTCCAAGGCTCGAGTATCAAATAGGTCAGCTTGCTAAGCTAATCTCAGAAAGACCACAAGGTAGCTTGCCTAGCAACACCGAAACTAACCCTAGAGAACAACTCCATGCGATTACTGTTTGAGATGAAGAAGGGTTAGTTGATTCCAAACCAGAACCAAGGCAAGAAGGCATGGTAAGTAAAGGTAAGGTTGATGAAAGCCATAGTAAACAGAAACTGGTGAGCAGAGAATATACACCTCGTGTCCTATACCCCAATGCGACGAAAAAAGACCACACAGATGAACAATTCGGTAAATTTTTTAACCTTTTAAAAAATTACATATTAACTTATCGTTTATTGAAGCTCTTTCGCAGATGCCCAACTCAGCAAAATTTTTAAAAGAGCTTCTGTCAAATAAACAGAAGTTAGATGATTCGTCGCACGTGGAGTTGTTGCAGTTTGCTCGGCCATTTTGCAGAATAAACTACTCAGTAAATTAAAAGATCCAAGGAGTTTTACATTTCTTATTTAATTGGTAGTTGAAGTGTTAATAAAGCTTTGGCTGATTTAGGGGCGAGTATAAATGTCATGCCCTATAAAATGTTTAAACAACTAGGTCTTGGGAAACCTAAACAAACTAGGATAAGTATACAACTGGCAGATAAAACTATTAGATTTCCTAGGGGTATTGTTGAGGACGTACTCGTTAAAATTGATAAATTTATATTTCCAATCTACTTTGTTGTTCTAGACATGGATGAGGATAATGACATACCTTTAATTCTAGGTCCGCCCTTTTTAGCAACTACTAGAACTATCATAGATGTTGGTACAAGTGAGCTAACACTTCGTGTAGGTGATGAAACAATCACTTTTCAGGCTCGTGATTCAGTTAAGACATTGAGTGATGAAGGTAATTTTCTAAATCCTGATAATAAGACTAATCATGTGGTTCAACGATCTTTGCAGGAAAAATTTTCGAGAAGCATAAATGAAGCACGTTCTAGTTCATTCGACAACATTAGAACAGTCCATAAAGAAAGAATACTGCAAATCGATGAATTGGACGAATGGCGGACCTATGTCAACGAAGAACAAAAGCAACACCATGTCAAGCTTAAGGATAGAACCAATCAATTTAAGGTTGGGGGTTAGGTACTATTGGATAAAACGAACCCTCGAGTTGTCACCTCAAAGTCTAATACAGACAGAGCAACTCCCTTCACAGTACTGAATGTCTTCCTATACGGTACAGTAGAGGTAACACATAATGAATTCGAAACTTTTAAGGTAAATAGTACTCGACTCAATCCTTATTTTGATAGAATTGATAACAGGGAGGAGGAGTTTCAACTCCTTAAACCACTGTGACCATACGAAATTGAAGTAAGTCAAGCTTAGACTCTAAATAAGCACTTCTCGGGAGGTAACCCAAGCACTAACACCACTAACTAGTTTATTTTTATTGATTTTCATGCTTAAATGCAGGTTTTTGACCCACACGGCCTGGACAAATGGGCGTGTCCCAGGTCGTGTGCTCTAACAAGGGTTAAACAGTGAGTTACATGGCCTAGCGACATGGAAATGTGATCCATACGGCCTGGACACACGGGCGTGTCCTTGGCCGTGTGGAAACAAGACTTAAATTTCCCAAAATGTTGACAGAGACATGGCCTAACACAAGCCACACGGGCATGCGACACGGCCTGGATACACGGGCGTGTCCTAAGCTGTGTGAAAACTAGAGCTAAAATTTCAAATTTTAAACAACTCAGAGAGCCACACGAGTGAGGTACATGGCCATGTATTCAGACACAAGGGCGCGTGGGGGACCACACGAGCATGGGAGAAGTGAACAATGTAGCACACAGCCATCCGATATGGCCGTGTGAACTGCACAGGCATGTCCAAGGCCGTGTGACGAGTGGGCTATTATTTTCCTTAACAAACACGAGCTGAAATTCGAGCCACACGGGCGTGTGACACAGTCGTGTGGTCCAACATGAACCGTTACACGACCGTGTCCAATTTAAAATAGCCCAAACCCTAATATTTTCTTTTTATTTTGTTTTTTCTTTTCTTTCAAATTCTTTTTAGCCGTCGCAAGACCTAAACCTCTATCTCTGGCCATCGTTCATCTCCACCATCCCGATCAGCCACCCTCACTTCTACCCTCCTTACCCTCGTGCACTAGCAGGCCTCGCACGACCAACCCCCTCTATCCCTCCTTTCCTTTCTTTTCTTCTTTTTCCCACTCCTTTCTTTCTCTTTCTTCCTATTTTTGCCCCTCTCTTCTTCCTCCGTTCGTTTCCCCCTGCGTCGTCCGTACCTCCAACCACCGGCAGTCGGATCTCCTTTCTCACCCCTTTACTTCTATCTATTAATTTATTTCCTTATTTTTATTTATCATTATTCTTAGTATTATTTTATTCCCTTATTATTATTGTTTTCTTATTATTTTTTAGTCATTATTATGAGTTTATTTATTTACTAATTTTGATTGTTTAGTTTCTTGAATTTTCATTCTTCATATTTGGCCATGTGTTTACTTTCTTTCATATTTTCTCCATTTCAGCAATTTTGTTCTGATTTGATGATATTTTCTTCTATTTTTATAGTTAGTTAGTTAGCTACTGTTCTCATGATTATTTTTGTTATTGGCTGAATTATATTATTTCTATTGGAGTCTTGCTGCTAGTTTTTAGTTAACTTTTCTTGTTAATATGTTTCTTTCTAGTCTTATTAATATGTTTCTTTCTAGTCTTATTGGTCATTATTAGTACTCCTTAGGTTTTAACATATTGTTTCTTAGTTTGCTTATTATCCTCATTCAATTATTATTATTATTATTATTAAGATTTTCTATTTATTCTGTTGGTTTATTTATTTATTATTTTTGTTCGCTCTTTGTCAGGTACATTATGACGAACATTCGAGGTAAATCCAAATTCATCGTCCTCGCTTCGAAAAAGCGGAGGGCTCTTGGCACGACCTCCTTGAGCGTCTTTTTCGAGGTTCAGCATCCTTATCTTAGATTCTTTACAGACCCGCCTGAGGACTTATTTTAGCTCCTGCGTGTGCAACAACTAGGTTTGGGCCGATACACTGACTGGGCCGCGTTGGAGCAAGTAGGACTAGCTGATGGGGTTCGCATTTTCATGACTACAGCAACATGGGACCGTTTATTTGATATCATCGAGCCTACATATATGGAGCTTACTTTTGAGTTTTGCTCGATGTTTTTCCTTTAGCTCATGATGTCATTGTATGATGAACATGGTACCATTACATTCCGACTTGGTGGCTTGGTGCGACATATGAGCGTCCCTGAGTTTGGTGCAGCTTTGGGCATCTACACCGATGAGTTTATGAGTGCCGATAACTTTCCTCACCTCCACCGTCACATCCATTACTCACACTCGTGCTGTTAGACCGATCTCACAGCTAGTCAGATACCTTATGACGTGAGTCGCTCGAAGGTGACATCTCTTTCTCCGGCTGTACGATACATCCACCCCTTATTAGCTCACAATTTGACTACCAGGAGAAAGAGCACAGGAGTTGTGAGCATTACTGACGTGTACTATCTCTGGAGCATGGCGACCGGCCAGATATTCGACTTAGCTTATTTCATCGCTCTCGCTTTTTTCCACCAGACAAATCACCACAAGAAGGGTCCCACATGTCTAGGCCCTTACGTAACTCGTCTCGCTAGACACTTCGGTCTTCTCAACACATCAGAGTAGTCCTCAACACTTACACTCGTCGGCCAGATGTCCCCTCAGGGCATCTCTACCATGATCCACATGAGGATAATTGAGCAGCGACGTGGAGTAGACCCCCCTCAGTATAGACTAGTCCAGTCTGACATTCAGCTTGACCCAGAGGACTTCTCTGATGATGTTCCTCCCTATCGCGAGGATCTAACTCAGAAACCACATTCGAGTCATAGACCGGCCCATTCTACTGCTAGCTCTCGAGGAGTGTCTTATAAGGAGTCCATGAGTTTCAGTCAGTATTGTACTGAGCAGTTCGACAGTCTTGATGCGACTTTATAGTAGATCTACCAGCATTTACATATTACTCCTCCAGCACCGGCGATGTACGCATCTAATGACGAGGACCATTGAGTCCAATTATTTTATTTTTATTTTTATTTTTATTTTCATGTTTATTTTGTTTTTCTATTTTGAACTTTATTTTCATCATTATGGTTGTTTCTAATCGAGTAACCCTCTTAATCTTCTTCAATTTTGTGTTTATCTTCTTATCAGTTGCTCAAAATTTTGCAGTACCCCTACATTTATCTCCAATTCCGCTTTTCACTATTTTAGAAATTTCATCCACAAATCAGGGCAGTTTCAATTCTCTCCCTCTCTTATGATGCTTCTGTTTCTATTGTGTTTATCTATTTTTTTACATTGAGGATAATGTACATTTTAAGTGTGGGGAGATTATTTCTATGATTATATGAAAATCCCTGAATTATGCCTTGTGTTTAAGTAATTTTCTCATATTACTTTTAGAATGAACTCTCATTGATTTGTGATTTTTATTGATATGTTTTAGATTAAATTCATAGGTACTTTTGCATTGGTTGTTTAAACTTTATGACACTAGAGAATCAAACATGATGAGTCTATTTTTAGAATTAAAAATTTTTAGGTTGTTTCCTTAAATTGAGGTATTACCTTGAAGTTTGAAATTTGCAAGATTGACATCAAAAGCCATATTTTTTTGTGAGATTTTGAGCCTTTAGAGCATATATTTTTTCTTGATCACTTTATTATTGGTTATGAGTGTGTCAATACTGAGTTGTTATTCTAGAACTTGCTTCGATTATACATGTTGAGACCACACCTTTGATTTGATATACTGAGATGATAAAGGCACCTAAGTTTTAACCCACATATCTCATAAAAAGCCTACCTTCATAATTAACCCTTAGTGACCCCTTTGAGCCTAACGAACTATTTCTTAATTTACTCTTAATATTAACCCATACATCATACTTTTTAATTCACTGAGAATTTTTATTGATTCCCTTTTTGTCGGGATTTGATTTGGTTAGTTGCCTAACTATTTTCTTTTATTTTAGTGGTGTAATTTTCTCTTATTGTACATTCATTCATTCGTTCTTAAAAAAAAGAGTCAAAAAAATAAATAATAATACAATACATTTAAGTTGATTATTTCTAGTTCTTTGGTTTGAGCTTAAGTAGTAAATTTCATATTCTGAGAAGAAACTTGTTTTATTCTTGAATTATTTTGATTGATGTAATTATTTAGTATTAGTTTAGTTTTTCTAGTTAGGTAATTTATCAATTCAATCTCGATTCTAACCTTTTTTTTCACCCTTTATCCACACCTTTAACCCAAGCCCCATTACAACCCTTTAAAAACCTTTTGATTTGTGTATCAACTCATTTATAGTGGTGCAGATTTGATTTTCATGTAAGCTTATGGTAATGACTTTTCATAATTGACTTTTGAGTGCTTTATTTTTGAACCTTAAATACTTTGAGTGATTTGAGTGAATCTTCAGTAAGGATGTCAATTCTTGTTAGTTTTTGAATTAAAGGTAATTATTTAGATCAGGGGAATTACCTATGTTTTCGTGCTTTAAATATCAGACTTGGATTGTTTGTGCTTTTCGTACTCTTTTAGTTGAATCATCAATGTTTGATTATTTGTGAAATTATGATAAAACATTATTAATGAGAATTATGAATTGAGAAAGTTAATTTTAATTGTGGATTGAGGATTTCGCTTAAGGACAAGCAAATGCTTAAGTGTGGGGATATTTGATAAACCATAAAAGTAACACATTTTAATCTCATACTTAGCATATTTTTGGATGATTTATTATATAATTTAGTGAATTTGATGCTCTTAATCCTTTAATTTCATGTTTTATACTTAGGAGAGCATAGGGGAACAAAAGGAGCAGAAAACGGGCCAAAAATAGACAAAACAGACTGATTTAAAGATCCACATGGCCAAGACTAATTCCACACAGTCTGAGCACACGCCGTGTGAGCCACACGGGCTAGCCACATGCCCATGTGGCAGCCCGTGTCGATATGGCTCCTGTTTCCCAAACACACGAAGAAAGCCAATTTTTAGGGTTTCTGAGCATTCTAAAGTCTATAAATACATACTAGAAGAGGACCTAAGGGGACACACAGAGTAGAAAGAAGAAATTACTTGAAGAACACCAATGGATTCAACTCATAAGTAGGATATCCTTCAAGACTGAAGATCTCCTTCAATTTCTTTCGAAGTTTTTGGGTTTCTTTTTGTTTTATTATTTTCCTATTTTTGAAATGTTTTTCCCCAAAATTATGAACTAAATTCCCTAGATACCTAGGGAAAATGAAACCTATGACGGATCTTATTATTTAACTTTTTAAATTGCATGATAAATACTTGTTCTTGTTCTTAACTATGTGTTATTAATTATTGCTTTAATATTTTCAGGATATTAATTCAAGTTTGATGTGCTTATTTAGTGGAGCAAAAGTCCCTATTTAAGAGTAGATCTAGCATAATTAAGCGGAGTTGATTGCAATCCTAGAAATAGGATGATATAAATCCTCTGGATTAGAGTCAAATCTAATAAGGGAATCCATAGATCGAGTTAATGCGACAATAGGGGTTTTAATTAGAAAGAGATTTCAATTAATCAACCTAGAATTGGTTGTTTTTAGTCTCGAAAGAGATATTAACCTAATTTAGGGATTTCTACGGATTAAGACAAGTGAATAAATCATTTAATTCAGAGTTAGAATAATAAGTGAAGTCTAGGTGGATTCTTCTTTGGGTATTGTCTTTATCATTGCTTTATTCTATTATTTCCTTCACTCTCTGTCACGTTCATTAGTTAATTAGTTTAGTTAATCTTAGATTAAAACAAATCCCTTTTATTTTAGGCTAAATAATAGAAAGATAGTTAATACTAGTACTTTTAGTCCTTATGGATATGATATTCTGGACTCACCATAACTATACTACCATTCGATAGGTGCGCTAGCCTTAGTCGTAATCGTAGTCTAGTTTAGTGATTCATAAAATGATCATCAGTTTACGTCATAATTTTGGAAGAAATTACAAGAAGTGTTGGGTACGAAGCTGAATTTTAGTAGCACGTTCCATCCGCAAACCAATGGTTAATCTGAGAGACTGATTCAAATCCTCAAAGATATGTTTCACTGTTGTATTTTAGAGTTCGAAGGTAGTTGGGAGAAATATCTACCGTTTGTCAAATTTGCTTATAACAACTATTTTTAGTTGAGTATTAAGATGGCACCGTATGAAGCATTGTATGGCGACAAGTGTCGAACTCCAATATACTGGAATGAGCTTGGTGAGAAACAGATTCATGGGGTTGATTTGGTCAGAGAAACCGAAGAGAAAGTGAAAGTAGTTCGTGATTGTTTGAAAGCTGCTTTGGATCGACAGAAATCATACACAGATTTAAAATGGAAGGATATTGTATTTCAGGTTGGTGATAAAGTGTTTCTGAAAGTGTCTCCATGGAAGAAAATTCTTGGATTTGGCCACAAGGGCAAGTTAATTCTGCATTTCATTGGGTCATATGAGATTATGGAAAGAATAGGGCCAGTGGCATATTGACTAGCTTTGTCGTCAAAATTAGAGAGGATCTATCGATGTTGCAACGATACCAATCAGATCCTTCGCATGTAATTTCCCCAACAGAGATTGAGATTCGACCCAATATGACATATGGTGAAAACCCGATCAAAGTGATAGCTTGAGAGGTTAAATAGTTGAGAAATAAAAGCATAGCTCTAGTGAATTTTTTGTGGCAACAACACGGGGTCGAAGAGGCTATGTAGGAACCCAAGGAAGCTATGAGAAAATAGTACCCTAACCTCTTTTCTAGTAAGATTTTCGAGGACGAAAATCTGTAAAGGGGGGAGAGTTGTAATAACACGTTTTTTGGGTCAAATCAAAATAGTGGTTTTGGGACCACAAGTTTGAAGTAGATATATTTGTTTTACTATTTCTTTAAGGTCTACAGCATGATAGAATAATTGTATGAAAATTTTGTTAAGAAATTTTATTGATTGAGTACTTAATTTGACTAGAAGGACTAAATTGCAATAGGTGCAAAATTTGAGTTCTATAAGCTAAAGGTAGTAAATTGTTATGAAATTCTAAATTAGAGGTCCTTAAATGGTAGTTAGACCATTATACGAATGGACAAAAATGGACATGGAGTAGGTAAATTTTCAAAGTTTAAGTGAGGGGTAAATAGGAAATTTGGTAAATAAAGCCAAAATAACTAAATAAAATATGTCATCTGTGACAGCCCTAAATTGACCCTAGTCGGAAAGTGGTTTCGGGACCGCTAAACCGAGTCACCGAAGTATTTAACTGTGATAATTATTGTCTAGAATATGTGAATATGAATGTGTGAAAGTTTTAAGCTTCGATTTAGTCGATTGCATGTGAATTTAGTTAATAGGACTTATGTGTGACACTTTTGAAATGTGATAGGTTAATCTATAAGGACCTATTAAAGCATGTAGTGAAAATAATGGTTTTGCATGTCAAATACTCCTTTTTTATACATAGTGGCCGGCCATGATGGAGCATATATTAGAATATGTGGTAAATTTCCATGAAGTGGTCATTATTTTATGTAAAAGAAAGGAAATAATAAAAGAAAAAAAAAGGAATGAAAATGTGATGAAAACAAAAGAAGAAAACGGTTCTTCTTGGTCGAATGAAGAGATGAAGAAATAAGGGGAACTTACCAAAAGAAATTCGGCATTCTTCTTTAGCTAGTAAGAGGTAAGTTTCGAATTGTTGATTTAGTTTTATGATAGGTTAAGTTAGTAATTGGATGCACTCTTGGTAATGTTAAGAAAGTTGGAGCTTTTATGGTGGTTTGGGCATCATGCCGTGAATCTAAGTGTTAACATTGGAGGTCATTTTCATGTTGTATGTGATAAAAGGGGGATGATAGTATGGAATGAAGATTTTTGAATAAGTAGGTTAGTAGCACTTGGTACATTCGGTTACATTGAGTCTAATTAGAATGTTAATTTCTTTCTCTATGATTGTTTTCCTTGTATGTTAAAGGGGTCCTTTGATGGGGCCGAATGAATTATGAAAGTCATAAAAAAATGTATGAAGTTAAGGTACGAATTTTAATTCGGGTGATAGAGATAATTCGGTTGAAATGTTGAGTATGGGAGTTGTCATTTTAGGTTAAGATCAAAAGAATGGTTAATAGGCATTAAAAGGTTAAATGTATGAAATTTGATGTATAATAACTTATAGGTAATTACATAAGTAAGGTTAAATTTAATTTGGTATATTTGGCCATATAGGTGTATATGTTTGTGATAATATTTTTTGTTAACTCTCTATAATCGATTGAAGGAGTAATATTGGCTTAAGGTTGAGTTGATTCATGATGTTGTACATTAGAATTAAAAAATACTTGAGACTAGGTTCCCCTAATAGTGATAATACATTCGGCCTTGAAGCATTAATCGAATATTGGTTAAGGTTTTGATATTTTGAACAATGATAGTTGTGAAATGGAGTGAAAACCATTAAATTATACACATAAGTATCCTGCAAGAAAATTAAACTACTAAATGTATTTATTCTAGATCAAGACATCAAAGGGGGAGAATCAAACAAAGGCAAAGCAAAGATAATCGAGTAGTCAATTGGGAATCATTTCATCCAATATAAGGTAAGTCCTTAAGCACTCCTGTGAGGTTGATTAGCTTGTATATAAATAATATTAGTGAATCATAAAAGGGATTCCTTTCGTTAGGAGTTCTTTTGGAATAATTTTCCTATTTATTAATATGACCATATGTGCTATTTAAATTAAGTAAATTTCCTTATCAAAATGAGTTAACATATGGCACTATGTGTGCCGATTTGGGTGTTGAAGTATAAGAGAAAATCCAATGCACTGAGTGTGCGGTGTACTATGGCACTATGTGTGCGAGTGTCACGAGCACTATGTGTGCAAATTCGATTAATAATATAAAATGAGCGTGAAAGAACGAAGTGGTAGAACTAGTAACTAAAGTATCGAACTTGAGGCATGTACTGAGTAGGTACAAATTTATCTAGTGCATCAAAATTCCATGCTTTGAGGGATCGGGTCTAAATCAATTGGGTTGTTTTGGTGTTTGATTTGATTGTAGGACTTGGCATGAGATTGAATCGAAATTCTAAGAAATGATAGCATAGCTTGGTATAGTTGGAGTAACTGATTTTTTTGCATTATTTGCTTCTCTTATGATCTCTTATAATTATACGGTATGTAATGCTTATGACTTACTGAGTTATATACATTGGTGTGTTTATTTGTCACTTATTTAGGTTCCTTTCATCCATTTTTGTGTGCTCGGGATCACCGTTGAAGTCATCGCACCAGCTTGCAACTTTTTGGTATCTTCTTCTTAGTTGGTCTAAGAGAACATTTCGGCATGTATAGGCTATTATGTTTTGTTTGAACTTTGGTATGTATACTTTTAGCCATGCGAAAATGGCATAAATGTTAAGTTGAATTGGGTCTTATGATACTTAGTTATAAGTAACAGTTAAAGTCTATTTAATTATTATGCCGTTTGTCAAGGCTAATCATTCCCGGTGTTACACTCATGATATGGTTATTGAGTAGTAAGGAAATGCTTGGTAATGATTAGCCTCGGGTATGGCTAGTCATGATCATACTTGGTGATATGCATGCTAAATTACTCTAATAGAAAAAAAAATTTTACTCTAATAGTAGAGGCAGGCAACAGTGGTGTTGTGAAATTGAAAAATCACTAAAAATAGTAGAAATGGAATTAAATAATGGATAAATTATGGAATCGAAGCTTGATGAGTCTATTTTTACATGGAAGAAGTAAAACAAGTATGCAAGCTATATTGTATGAGATATTTAAAATCTTGTGAAATAGGACCAGAACGATTTCTGGATCCCCTGTCCCGAATTTAGAAATTCACCATAAATTCTACAAAGATAATTAGAAGTCATACTTTATATGTACAGATTCCTTATTGAGTCTATTTTTATTAGGGACAAACGGCATAGTCATTGAATCTCTGTACAGAGAGATATCTGGTTCATAATACACAGAGGTCAGAGTAGTCAAACCATGAAATAGATGGGGACTTTAACTAATAAACTGTACTAATTGGCTTTACCAAAAATTATAGAAAACAAATTGTAGATGGACACATGAGTCTAGTTTCAGGAAAAATTTACGGAACTGGTTTTCGAGTTTTGTAACTCGAGATATGATTTTTAAGGTGGAAGTGACGCAGTTGGCCAGCTTGTCTGGAAATGGTAAAATGAACTATATAAATAAATGAGTTAAGTTCGTTCACACTTCGTGTCCGACTCCGGCAACGGTCTCGGGTACGGGGTGTTACATCATCATCTTCAATTTAGTCCCTTATAGCCGAAATTTTGGGGAAACCATAGCTAGGGTTTTGGTCAAGCTTTCAAGCTCGATTGTATGTTTATTCTTGTCTCATTTTTAATGATTTTTACATTTTTGAGATCGTTGTAACTTGATTTAGCTATTTCAAGGACTAATTTGAAAGAAAATTAATGTCTAAAATTTTACCCATGTTGGATGTGCTTGTATTTTGATGTTAAAAAATGCATGTTCGTTATTTGTTAAACGACTTTGGTAAAGTGATTTTCGGTAAAAAGGTCAAATCGGGACTTATTTGTAAAAGTCCATAAAATGTGTGGAAAAGTGTGAAAAAAATGAAAAATGTGGGTTGTTATGAGTATGAATAACAATCTGCTAGGCTTGGGTTGTGATGAAATTGAATGAAATTCATTTTATGAGCCTAAGGACTAAATTGTAAAATGATGAAAAGTTAGGGACAAAATATAAATTTTGTCATAATGTGTTTTTGGGTTGAATTGAATAATGTGATGATTAAATAAGTTAAATGTGGTATTATAGCTCAAGAAAAATGAAGTTTGGGTGTAGATCGGGGGGAAAATAAAGTATTTGATGAATAGGTCCTTTTAGCCATTTTTGTAACCGAGGTAAGTTCATATGTTAAATAAGCTTTAGTTTAAATGTATTTTAAATGCTTTAATTTATGCATGAATTGTGTAATCAACCTTACGGACACATTTCACAACGTTTTGACAAGCGAGAAATCCCAATCGAACCTTAGGAATAGATTAGGATACAAGTGACATGTCACTAGGGTTTTATGTTAAGTGACACGTGCTGGTCTTGTACGTCCTACCGGTGGTTGAGTATATCCGCATATGTTGTGGTTACTTGATAGCTTGTATAAGCAGCACCGAGCAGCTACATCTTGACTGACAGCTTGTGTGAGTAGGCCCGTTGTTGGCTCGAGAGCGAGCATATTTGTGATATGAGAGAGGTGGCAAGGGCTACATATGTGGCACCTTGTGTGCAAGGTTTCCCGAGTATTTGAATTTATTATTCTGAGTGGTTCATTGGGTATGACAAAGATGAGAATGTGTATGAAATTATTTCAAGATGGTACAGGTATGTACTTAAAGCTTATGACTATTAATTCGTGATATGACGATCTTAAGGTAAGTTTGTGATGGTAGTGATTTTTTATCATAAGATTATGGAAAATTACATTACCTTTTATTATATTACTTGCATGTCAATTTATGATAAGGTTTCCTTGTTTCTGTCATATGAGCTTACTAAGCTATATCGCTTACTCCATTTTATTTTCCATGTTTTATAGTGTCACCAAGCTAGATCGGATTGGTGATCGTCAGAGTTCGTATCACACTATCAACTGTCATTTTGGGTATCGATGATCTTAATATTTTGAGAATATGGGATGTACAGGGACTTGGTTATTTTGTTATATGTGTCATTAAAAAATTGGCCAAATGTATTGGCTTGTAATTGTTAAGGCTTGATGTGGTATTTGACCATGAAACTTGGCTTATTTTGGTTGAATTGGTTGTAAGCTTATATATATTTATATATGCATGCATGTGCAATTATCTCTTCTGTGATATAAATGCTTGGTAAATTGTTGAATGTGGCTTAAAGGTTTTGGATGTTGAATAGTTAAGATTAGCGAATTGGTGTAACACCCTGAATTTGGGCCTAGAAGTTTTGGGCCTTGAGCATGGGAGCGGTTGAAGGTAGCTTATAATATTCTGTTGTGCATGCAAATTTCGTTAATGAAGGCTTGTTTTAGTGGTTAAGTGTGTTGAGAAGTGTTGGAGAAGTCCTGGGTTTAAACCTGGACTCTAGCAAAAAATTTGGTTTAAGGTGAATCAAACCCTGGGTGTAGTAGGTAGGCCTTAAGAATATTGTTGGAGAAATTGTGACACAAAAAAACCTTATGGCTTAGTGGCAAGTGGCGTGTGGAGCATTTGAGGGGAGGCATAGGTTCGAATCCCATAGCAAGCAAAGAGCATTTATTTTGCTAACAGGGGGTGGCAAGAGTTGGTGTTGAATTTAAACTCTGATGTTGGAGAGATCCAACATCGGGAAGCTAACATAAGAGTGGATGGGAAGCTGGCTTTAAATAGAGAGAACCATGAGTAGAGTAAAAATACCTTTTTTGGCTGATCCCTTTCGCTTTATGGCGTGCTCGTTTGGGTTGGGCGTCGGCTAAGAGTGTTCGGAGCGTGGATTAACTCCAGTCTCCAATCTGGTGTGTATTTATCACTACTCTTGTTGTTGGATGGCTACTTCGGGCCGCGATGGGCCGAAAGGGGCCATGTGGGCCCAATGGGCCTACGGGCCCAATTGGATAAGTTGTTTGATTGTGTAGTAAATATTGGACTAGGCTAGGTGAATCTCATATCTGTAGCTAGGTTTGGGATGAAAGGGCCACACGAGCGTGTGGGCTCATTTGGGCCGAGAATAGGCTTTAGGCCCATTCGTATTGTTATCCATGTTTAGAATACTTTAGTTTACCAATTACTGAAATGCCCTCGACTTGTAAAATTACCAAAGTACTCCCGATTTACAGAATTACCGTTTTACCCTCGATTTATAGAATTACCATTTTACCCTCGATTTTTAAAATTACCGTTTTACCCTCGATTTACAGAATTAACGTTTTACCCTCGATTTACAGAATTACCGTTTTACCCTCAGTTTATAGAATTACTATTTTACCCTCGATTTACAGAATTACCATTTTACCCTCAGTTTACAGAATTACTGTTTTACCCTCGATTTACAGAATTACCGTTTTACCCTCGATTTGTAAAATTACCGTTTTACCCTTGATTTATAGAATTACTGGTTTACCCTCAGTTTACAAAATTATCGTTTTACCCTCGATTTACAGAATTACCGTTTTACCCTTGATTGTGAAATTACTGAAATACCCCTATAGGGTAGAATTTCCGAAATACCCTTATAGGATAGAATTACCAAAATACCCCTGTAGGGTAGAATTATCGAAATACCCTTGTAGGGTAGAAATACCGAAATACCCCTGTAGGGTAGAATTACCGAGATACCCTTGTGGGGTAAAATTACCATTTTGCCCCTAGGGTGTTAAATGACTGTTTTGCCCTTGTGGGCAAGTGACTGACTTGGACTGCATGTTTGACGGATTTGATTGTGAATATATGTTGGTGATATGAATGACTTGACTGTGATTGTTTGATTCAAATATGGGCATGACATTCTGCATACATGACATGTTGCATGGGTTGGGATTTTGTACGGAGGAAGCGTTCTGGTGGCTATGCCACAAATATCTGTTCTGGTGGCTCTGCCACAATATCTGTATTTGGTGACTCTGTCACAATATCTGTTGACCGATCGATGGCTAAGTGCCGATCACGCTACCGAAGGCTGTGTACCGTTGTTGTGGGCTTCGTGCCGATTATAGACCCGTTATTAATGGCTCTGTGCCAACCTAAATATGGCTTTGTGCCATCTTGACTATGGCTTCGTGCCAAACGTATTTACCTGTAGCTATGTGCCTAACATATTTGTTGACGACTCTGTGTCGATCATATTTACCGAAGGCTGTGCGCCAGTTATATTACCGTCACTGATGGCTATGTGCCGAAGTTATTACAGTTATCTATTGCTTTGTGCCACGTATTCTGTTAGGTGGGTTTGCCACATTATCTGATTCTGGTGGCTCTGCCACAATATCTGTATCTGGTGAATCTGTCACGATATCTATTCTGGTAGCCATGCTGCAAATTCTGTGGTGTGTAGCGGATGGGTGGGTCGAGTTGTCTCCCCACATGGTGTAAGGTTGGTACGGGGGTGTATACGGCTGGATTGGGTTGGGATTGCATTCACATTCTGATTCTGATTCTGTCACGTAATTCTGATTCTGTCACGTAATTCTGATTCTGTTACTAATATTGATTCTGATTCTGATTCTGTTACTGATTCTGATTCTGATTCTCATTTTGGTTCTAATTCTGATAATGTTTCTTATTCTGTAATGGGCTAAGGTCCATCTGATACTGTGTGACGTAATGGGCTAAGACCCGATTGGTACTGAAATTGTAAGTAAGGCTGGGGCCAGACTTTTAATTCTTTTAGATGACTGACTGTTCCTTTTTATAGTAGGGGATTTCACACTGAGTTTTCGTAAACTCACCCCGTTTATTAACCTTTCAGGTAATTTCCAGCCTTAGATGGATCGGGGTTGCTAGGGGCTCGGAGGAAGCCACACACACTGTTTATGTTACAGTTTTGATTATTACCTTTAAATTATTTTATGTGGGTTGTAGTAAAGCCGTTTTAATTTTTTGGATTTCAAATTTGGAATTTATTTATTGTTCTTATAATTTCTAGTATTACAACACAATTTTCCAAAGCAACTACTGTTATTCAAAACATCACGTAACCGCAATTGTTTTTAAAGTAAGTTTCCGCAACTACCAAGATTTTTACAAAGTTGTTAAGAATGTTATTCAGCTGAGGTTTTCTAACAAGGTTTAAAAAGGGTATAAGTTTTTAATTATTAAGAAGGGTTTTTAATGGAAACATGGTTTTCGAAAAACACTTCAGTGTGACACGCCAAGTTCGAGCCAAACTTCCAGGCCGGGTTTGGGGTGTTACAATTGGTGTGCTTAGAAAATTAACTAAAATTATTGATGTTTTTGGTAGCCATATTGAAACTTGTAGCATGTGAGTTTGGTGTGATTTGGTTTGGTAAAATATGATGTTGTAAATATGTTGAGTGTGGA
Organism: Gossypium hirsutum; assembly: GCF_007990345.1. Taxonomy (NCBI): domain Eukaryota; kingdom Viridiplantae; phylum Streptophyta; class Magnoliopsida; order Malvales; family Malvaceae; genus Gossypium; species Gossypium hirsutum. The sequence continues at coordinate 56,755,504 of NC_053435.1, forward strand.
TAATGAAATGACATGAATTGGCCATGTTTTGTGGAAACTTAAGCATATCATGATTTATGCCATTAAACTTGTGTGTATGCAGGTGGAAATGAGGGTGGCAAATGGCTTGGTAAATAACTTTTATTTTGTCCACATAGGTAGAAACACGGGCATGTGTCTAGACCGTGTGTTACCCCATGGGCATGTGTTTTGGCCGTGTATCCCCAGCACCCTAATTTTGAGAATCAGAATGCTTAGAATTGAGCACACGGGCAGAGACGCATGCATGTGTCTTAGCCGTGTGAAGGACACGGCCTCAAGAACGGGCGTGTGTTCCAATCGCATCTTTATTATGAAAATTTAATTAACCACACGGCCTAGCACACGGGTGTGTGACTTGGCCGTGTGACCTCAATTTGTTGATGCTTTGCAAAATAGAGAGTTACACAGGTTAGGTATACAAGCATGTGTGACCACACGGCCTGCCCACATGGGCGTGTGACACCTACTCATAGCAAAAATTTTCTTTAGTGCTCAGTTTATTCCTGAACCACTTCCAAAGCGTGTTTTGAGCCTCGTAGGCTCTTATTTGGGACTTTATTATTGAATACAAATGGTTTTAATTTGGATGCAAATTTATGACTCGATTTGTATGATTGCTAACGATGTAAGCCTGGTAATGCCTCATATCTTATTCCGGCATTGAATACGGGTAAGGGGTGTTACATGTATAGAATTTCTTGAACCTTAATTCAATAATTTGGTTATGAATGATAAGGAATACCCTATCAATTTACACTCCAATGATTGAAACTATTGAGTAGGTCAATAATGCTTTGCTTGCTCCATCATATCATTGATCAGAAAAATGAGTTCAAATAAGATTGAGTAAAAAAATGTTGTATTAATAATAATTTAAGGACACTCCACTGTAATAATAGGCTGATTAGCTAAGAAGGTAATTGTTTTCTTCATCCATCTCTTTAGTTAAAAGCCTTAGCTTTATGAGTGAAATACATTAAAATTGTGGCATGATATACTACCTGGTGATCTAGTGTATGCTACATTGAGATTGTCAAGTAAAGAAACCATTGAGATTGTCAAGCGAAGAAACCATGTGACAAGATGAATACCCTAGAGAAAATAATATTTGTGATTAAAATTTTGAAATGACTGAATAAGTGAGAATAGTGAAACTAAGTTTAGAAGAAAGATATCTTAAATACATTAAGAAAGGTCTGCTATAGTCAGAATTGCATAATTATTTAGGAACTTTTATTTTTAGGAAACATTTTCTGCACTTCATTTGCTAAGCAAGCCTATAAAACTCGAACCATTTTTTTTAGAAGACTGTTAAGGATAGAGGTATTAAATATACTTCATATGGTTCAACAGTGCAAATGGTAACTATGTGTTTTGGCAAACACTCATGCATTCATGCATACTCATATACATTTTGCTTGAGGGCAAGCAATAATTCAGGTTTAGGTGTGTGACAACTCTTGAAAAGAGTTATACTTCAAGCCTCTAGATTGAATTAATTGTTTGTAATCAAGTAAACATGTTTGCATTTTTAGGTATTTTTAGAACAATAAATAACAAAGCTTGGATCGTGCTGTAAATGTTATTATTTGTTACTTCTATTATTGGGGAAGAAATGTGTTATTTGTGGTTGGCAGCAGGTGCAGGATAAAGAAGAGAAGAGAAACAAAGTAGGAAAATGAAAGGAGTGAAATATTGCCATGACAAAATGTTGGTTAGATTGCCAACACAAATGCCATGGCAATTCTAGGAAGATGACGCAACACTCAATCCATGTTACTCTCAGCCAGCTATACTTGTAATTGATAAACCACCCTAAAAAAGAGGAAGAAAAAGGTGTGTGCTGAGAGGGAAGGACCTACCCTATAAAGAAGAAAAAAGAAAAGAGAAAAAAGGGGGGAATCAAGAGAGAGAGAAGAATTAGAAAATAGTTTTTCTATCTACATGGGTTTTTGGTGAAAAAAAAATCTTAGGGAAAGAGAAGAAAGGTTAGTAGCTTACAGAGGAGAAGAATTACATATACAAGGAAGGGGAAGAGAAATCTGCCCTAGGTTTTGTATCAAATCTTATTATTAGAGTGAAAGTGGAGTAGCGAAAGCTTCCTATAGTTCTGCCTTTATTTTTTGTTTTGAACTTTACGATTCGTGAATTTAAAAAATGACGTTGAATGATTTTGTTATGGATTTGAATGTTCAACCCTTGAGCTAATTCTTATTGGGTTGGAACTATTTGGGTCTATTTTTATTATCTTTAATGTCCAAGGTTTAATTTTGAGTAGGATACTGTTTCATTCCATTTGTGATTATTTTAAATGCATGTATGCAAGCTTCAGACATAGATGATTGTATGGTATGTTATTAGATCTAATTTAATTCTAGAAAGATTAATTAGATTGGAGTATAATCAGTTGATACAGGCAAGTATTCGAAAGAATTTTTGTAGCACTCTAGACATAGAACTTGCAATCTGTACAGGGATAGGGAGAAAAATCTGGATATCATTCTTGAGTTCTGTATACATATAAAAACTCAAAATGATAGCTCAAAGTCTAGTTTTCGAAAGAAACAGAATGCAGTAGTGAGTCCCTGAGCAGTAGAATGGTCAATATTTTGCTATGCCATTATTGTGTTATAAAAATAAGCCCAAGTAATTCACACATTTATCATTCAACAGTACAAACTCTTTCCCACTTATTCTTTGAGAATTGCCTCAGCATTTTCATTTCCCTAGGATATTCTCATTCATAGTTGATTTCATTAATCCATTCTTATATTTCTTTATCAATTAGTCACATGTTTCTTCTGGCAGTTTAATTAGTCAATTTCACAGTGATAGCATAACAAATTATTTTAATAAATTACGATCCCTGTGGAGACGATACTCACTCATCACTTTATTACTTGATTCAACGTGTTTACTTGCACATTTGCACTATGTAGACTGATAAATTTGGAACATGGCAACGGGTTGTTTGTTGTTGAACGAGCAATTTATCACTGTCATTTGTTGACAATGATCATATTAATCATTAAGAAGACACAATGGTGACAATGAGATAAAATAGGATTGTATTGAGTGAATGAATTTAACTAAAAGGAATCAAGGATATCATATGAAGGTAACACACACATGACGAGGTCATTGGACAATATAATTGGATGAATTGTTCTCGTAAAGAGTATACAATAAGGAGTTTTCAGCCATGGTACTTCTTGTGGACTGACTCCATGATTAAGTAATTGTGAATTACTGGAACAATGCTTCTAGATATAATTGCTATTACTATAGCCTAATTGTATATGTCTAATTGGTCCCTCCACTAGCTTAAAAAAAGCTCGATTGAATTGCATTTGAATCAGAAGAAAATTCTACAATTTGGAAATAATTTAATTGAATCGATTTATTTGATGTGAAATTAAATTAGGTGGTTTTGAGAATTGTTCAACTAGAGAATTTAATTAACGAATTTTCTTGAAAAGTTAATTTGGAAAATCTAACTGTTTTTTGGAAAAATTAATTTTGATCAAATAAAAATAAATTAATCAAATTAATTAAAATTCATATGATATTTTTTGAAATTAATTTTCAAGTCAGACAATTGGCCAAATAGGTAATTGAACTTGAAAATTGGACATGAGATCATAAATTGGGCCTGGGAGCCCAAAATTGAGACCAACACCCTAAAAACTGATCAAATCGAGCTCGGTATGTGAACCCAGGCTGACGATCCAACCCGCAAATAGACCAGACTGGTCAGTTCGTCACTAATCTAGACTGAACCAGCAATAGTCAAACTGGCTCGGGGTGCCATTAGGGTGTTACACCTCCACCACCAAACACGGCTGCGACATTTTGGGGGAGTATCCTTTATTTTCTATTTGGCCACACACCTTCTAATGAGCTGATCAGCTCACTTTTGAAAGGCATACAGTTCTTCCTAAATGTAGTCTTTAGCATCATGAGCAATCTTTTTCTTTTGTTAACTAGAAGCTTTAGCTAGAAAAACACCTCTCATGAAATAATTTACAATGTCGGCATACCAAGGTATGGGAGATAGTTTGTCTCTAATGCTCATCAACAAAGGTCTCATTCATGACCTAAGTCCCATCTTGGTCATTATCTAGTTCTAACCGTGATAAGTGATTGGTGATCTAGTTCTATGTCCCTTTTTTTTCCAAAATATATAGATCAAACTCTTGCAGAAGTAACACCCACCTCATTAAACGAGATTTAGTTTCTTTTTTATCAAATACTTCAATTTTGAATGATCCATGCACACATGAACCCAATTTTCCATCAAATATGGTCGAAACTTCTCACACGCAAAGACAGCAACTAACATTTCCTTCTTCATCATTGTATAATTACATTAAGTTAAATTTAATGTCTTGCTCACATAGTGAATGACATGAAAAGTCTTGTATTTCTTTTGTCCCAATACTGCACCAACCGCATAGTCACTTACGTCACATATTATCACAAATGGTTCACCCCAATTTGGACTGGTTATGATAGTGGTTGTGATTAGTTTCTTTTTCAACACCTTGAATGCTCACACACATGCTTCGCCGAAAAAAATGGGACATCCTTTGGAGAAGACAATTCAATGGTTTCGCGACTTGAGAAAAATCTTTGATGAAGCACCGACAAAATCATGCATATCTGCTAAATTTTTTGTTTCCTCGGATTGAATCTGGTGGAAGAAATGATCTGCCACAGTTCGTTGTGGCAAATTAGAGTCTTTCGACTCTTAATGAGCATGTTTTTAATTTGTTTTATATTATTTTCTTATGTTTTTCATTTCTAGTAGTTTATGTTTGATTTTAGTAAAATAAGAAATTTTATGCATATTTTGGTAATGTAATAACCTAATGGGCCAATACAGGCCTAGGAAGGACTGAAAAGTCGATTTAGTGTGCAAAACACCATTTTTAGGCTGAGAACACAAGGGATGACGCCAATGTCGCAACACTAGTATGTGGTGTTGCAACACCGTACTTCAAAATCAAAGAAGTCCCCTGCAAAGTTCAGTATCATGACATCGATCCTGTAGTGTCGCGGCACCAGAGTGATGGTAGGCAAAAATAAGCTAAGGGTGTTTTCATCTGCACAACACATTTTATTCAGCCTTATGGATTGTAATAGACCTAGTTAGGACAGAAAACATTGCTATATATATTCATACTTAGGCTAAGTTCATAAGGTCGTTTAGAGAGCAATTTTTAGAGTAGGATTTTAGGATTTAATGTTAGTTTTAGTTTATTTTCAATTTAGTCTTTTATTTCTAAAAATAATTTTTTTCTTCTTGTTCTGAATTGGTTTCGATTTGAATTGTAGCCTTCAGTTATTTAGTTCTTTATAATTTTATTTTAGTTTTCAATTGCAATTAGTGTTATCTTTGCAGCTGTCAAAGGAATTATGGCTTTCTCACACAACTCGATATCAAAATGGATCAATTTCTCATTTCCCTTTCTTTATTTAAATATTTTCTTTGCATGTTTAATTTGAATTTAGGGGAAATTGTATTTAGATCCATAAGCGGCTAATTTCGTTAGGGAGATTAATAATCAGATGTGGGAATAATTAATAGAAGAATTAGGGTTTTTTTTCGAGTTAGTTGGGTTAAATTATGTGAGTGTAAACCTTAGGATTGACGACCCTAGGAAGTAATTTAAGTAAACGAGATTGAGAGAATAGAGTACATCATAATTTGTCCCAGTTTAAACGGCAAAGTCGAGAGATAAGTTGTTTTTGTCAATTAATTAATTAGTTAGAAGTCGAGAGGTAATAACTGATTAGTTATTAGCTAATTCAAGAAACATATGTTCTGAAGTTAATTAGGAATACTGATGTGAGTTAATCTTTTGTTTGTTTATTGTAGTTAATTTTGATTTTTGATTTGTCTTCTTTAATTTTATCTAATATAGGATATTTTTGTCATTCAATTTTAATTTGATTTTTCGTACTATAATTTTAGATTATTATTGTTTAGCCTTATTATTGTAGAAAAGGGAATTTTAGTTTAATTCAACATCTTTTGTGTATGATCCTCAGAATACTTCCCGGAGTGTTTTGTTGTAAGACTTTACTATATTACTATTTGACCCATAAAATTGCGGACACTGCTGCTTTATTTAATATCTTTTTGACATAGTATTTCTAGTCCAGACGTTCGCACATTTGGCGATGATCAGGAAGTTTCTAAATGATTTCAATTGTAGTCTTATCTATTTCTAGTCCCTTCATAAAAATGTGATGCCCCAAAACAATTCCCTTATTAACCATGAAGTAGATTAGAGTCTTTTCACCTTTCCAAAACCCATTCCAATTTGGATAAATACACGGTAAAAGAATCCCCATATACAAAAAATTCATCCATGAAAGCATCCAACCCGTCTTCCATCATGCCAGCAAAGATCAATGCCATGTATTGCATAACCATAGTTAGAGCATTACATAATCCAAATGTCATTCTTCAGAAAGCATAGGTCCCACAGAGGCAGGTAAATGTGGTCTTTTCTTGATCATTTAGATGAATCGAGATATGATGGTATCACGACTAACCATCAAGGAAACAATAATACTCTCTCTTTGCCAGCTTATCCAACATTTGGTCGATAAAAGATAAGAGGAAATGGTATTTCTGTGTTGAATCATTAAGTTTCTTGTGGTCGATGCAAACACTCCATTCGGTTAGAGTTCGAGTTTGACAAAATCATTCTTTTCATTTGGTACCATTATCAAACCACCTTTTTTTTGGAACACATTGAGTTAGGCTAACCCATTCACTATTAGGAATTGCACACACAATTTTAGCGTCTAACCATTTTGTCAATTCCTTTTTCACAACTTCCTTCACAATCGGGTCTAGCCACCTCTGAGCATCCACAACCAATTTTTTACCTTCCTCTATGTAACAGCCTATTTTCAATGAAATTGAAACGGTGGTTTTGGGATTACAAATTCAAGTTAGAAAGAAAAATTATTTTAATATTATTGCATGAATTGTATTATGATTTCATTAAGAAAATTTTACCGATTTCATGTTTAATTGTGCAAAAGACCAAATTGCATAAAATGAAAAAGTTGAGTTCAAGAAGCTATAAGTATCAAATAGATATGGAATTCAAAACTTGAGGTCCTTATATGGTAATTAGACCATTAAGAAAAGTTAGTAGATATTTATGATGAATCATCCATGGAAAATTAGGAGAAGAAAAAGACCAAATTGGAAAGTAGGAAAAATAAAGGATGATATAATAATTAAATAGAACTAACATATTATAATTATCATCTTCTTCCCCAAAATACATGGAAACCCTAGGCAAGAGAAAGGAAATCAAACAAGCTTAATTGGATCTAGAAAGATCAAATAAGGAGTTAGATCAAGGAAAAGAAAAGGTATTGGATTAGTAGATTTTCATACACGAACAAATGTTGAGGTAAGTTCGTGTAACTAAATTATGTAAATTAATATGTTTGAATCGCATGTTGTATTTGTGTGAATTGCATAAATGTTTAATGTATGAAATTAATCACATACCGATATTATTCGATAAATGGTAAGTCCCATTTGAATAATGAAATGCGATGGATACAATATTTTTCCCGTATTGATTATAGTCCTGCATATGTTGTGGACATTATAACTCAGACAAGCATTCTGTTAAAAGCCTTCTCGAGCATTCCTGTTACATGGTTCCTTCGAGCATCTTGATTGGTAGTGATCGTGCATGTGTTATAAACTACTGCACTTCTTTTTGAGCGTCCCGTTTTATGATCGGTTGTGATCCTGCAAATATTGCAGACACAAACACAGCTCTTTATGAACGCCCTATTATAGCTCGCTTGAACTTATTGTTAAATTGCTATCTTGAGCTCCCTGATAATAACTCTTCAGAGTTACCTATTAAGCTTAATGAGCTGCCTGATTAAAACTCTTATGAGTTTCCTATTTAGCCCAGATAAGCTTCCTGATACATGGCTCAAATGAGCATCCTGTTACATGGCTCGAGAGAGTGCTTCCTGATTATGTGCCCTAATTAGGTACCCCTGAATACAAAGTGACGGATTTACAGTTTTGGACACTTTGAGAGTACTATTGATGTATCCATTGATATTTCAAATAAATTCAACAAGTAAAGTTTTAACATGTCTACACTGAACTTGAGATGACTTGTTATGGAAATGTATGAGTTATGTGAAAATACGATATGAAAGGATTATGTATATGAAAGTTATTACCTGATGTTCTCATCATCATTGTTATTTGAAAAGTATTTAGAAAATTTCTGACTAACTTGTTTGATTAAGTGTATGTGATTAGGCAAATGGCTAATTTTGTTGTGATGCATGTTATTGATATGTTTATTCTAAATGGACATGATTGGTAAGTGAAATTCTTGTTATATGAACTTACTAAGCATCAAACGCTTACTAGGTTTTCTTTCCTCTATTTTAAAGTACTCAGAAGCTCGTAAAGGTTGGAGATTGGTCGGAGCATCATCAAACTATCCTCCAGCTCATTTTGGTATAAATAGGAATCTTACCTTGGTGTAATGGCATGTATAGGCTAATGATAATAAATGAGGGTATGTAAATGATTTGGTTGTAACTAGCCATTAGAATGGCTAATGATAGTAAATTTAATGCATACTTATGCACGAGGTTTAATATATTTAGTATATGAATGTGTTTGGTTTAATATATTAAATGCAATTAAGTTTGGGTAAGTATATAATTTTAATGTAAAGATGATACTTGAAAGCATGAGTAAATGTGTCATGCATAAAACTTGATCATTAGATTGATTTTTATGCCTTGGATTGGTTGGTGAATAAGGCTTGGAAAATGACCTTATTCTGTCCACACGGACAGACACATGGGCTTGTGTCTCAACTGTGTGTGACATACGGCCATGCACACAGGCTTATAGTTTAGCCATGTGCCCCCTGCATCTTAAAATTAGAGAAATAGAATACTCAGAATTGAGCACACGGGTAGAGACGTGGGTGTGTGTCTCAGCCTTGTGAGACACACGGCCCAGCATATGGGCATGTGCCCTGGTCGTGTAACCCCTGCACCTAATTTTTGAAAATTAAATTGTCCACACAGTCTGGCATATGGACGCGTGGCTGGCTGTGTAACCCAAGTCAAAGAGTTACACGGGTAAGGACAAAGGCTGGGACACGACGTGTGCCTTACATCAAATGCCGACACAACCTAAGCCATGGGCATGTCACATGACCGTGTGAGCCACACGGCCTACCCACACGGGCGTGTGTTCCCTGCACCTACGAAAAAGTTTAAAATTTTTGAAAACTTTTCTGTGATCTCGGTTTAGTCCTGACTTGATTCTAATATGTATTTTGACTCGAGGACCCATACGAGGGACATTATGATTGACTGTGATTGATTTTCAAAAATGAACAGTAACTGACATAAATTAACTATAATTGAACTATAAACTCTAGTAATGCTCTATAACCCTATCCAGTATGTAAGGTGTTACATTTATTGGTATCAGAGTTACGGTTTAGCCGATTCTCAAACTAACATAGCAAGTACGAGTTTAGCTATACATTCCATTATATAATTTGTGATAGTGTGATATCTCTTAACCATTTTAAATGTGTTTTTCACATAGTAATGTCATCCAACCAAGCTAAAGCTGAATCCGAGGAAGCTGAGAGCACTGCTAAAGCTTCTGTACAAAGAGCTGCATCTAGTTATAGTGCAGGCCCATATCTGAGGGCCGAGGTGAGGAGGCAAAAGAAGCCTTCTTTCAAATGATGAACGAGTGGTTCACAGAATTTTTGAGAACAAATCTTGTGGTACAACGACCCCCCTCCTGCTCATCAACTGTTTCCTGACATGCCACAAGGTACTGACCTGTTAGAACTGGTAAGCCTCCGGTAGATAAAATCTATAGGTATGAGGCAGAAGAATTTAGGGCTACTACCAAAGATGATCTGGAGAGGGCTGAATTTTGGCTGGAAAATACTATCAGGGTTTTAAATGAATTATCATGCACACTAGCTGAGTGCCTAAAATGTGCTCTATTATTGTTGAAAGACACAGCTTATCAGTAGTGGAATACATTAATTTCTGTTGTGCCAAGGGAATATGTTACATGGGAGTTTTTTCCAAACGAAATTTAGAAAAAAGTATATTAGTCAGAGATTTCTGGATAAAAAAAAGAAGGAATTTCTACTACTCAAATAGGGAAATATGATAGTATTTGAGAATGAACGAGAATTTGTTAGATTGAGGAAGTATGCTAGGGAATGTGTTCTGACTAAGGTTGCTATGTGTAAACGTTTTGAAAAAGGATTAAATGAAGACATCAAATTATTGATTGGAATTCTTGAATTAAAGGAATTTGTAGTATTGGCCGATTGAGCACACAAAGTCGAGGAATTAAGTAAAGAAAAGAAACAAGTGGAGAGAGAAGCCTGTATTTCTGGTAAAAGATTTATGAACAAATCACAACCATCTACTTCAAAGAAATTAAAGAAATACCATGATCATTTTACCACATCTGTGGGATATTCCAGAAAAGAACAAGGTTCTCAACGCTATAACCCGAGATCTTCGTCTCCATTTGTAACAAGTGTTGGAAGTTTTGGTAACTCCAAACCAAGGTGTAAACATTGTAATAAATTTTATTTTGGGGAATGTCGTATAAGAAGTGGAGCTTGCTATAGATGTGGTTCTCTTGACCATTATCTTAAAGATTGTCTAGAAAGGATTGAAAAATATATTGATCAGACTTTGAAGCTCCTCGATAGGTAGACCACCCCATCACCCTAGCAATGTTAGTGGTAGTTGAAGTGCTACAAAAGATTCAATGGTTAAATTTGAAGCAAGAGCACTGGCAAGGACATATGCTATACGTGCAAGAGAGGATGCATCTGCACCAAATGTCATTACTAGTGCATTTTCTCTTCTTGATACTGATATTACTGCTCTGATTGATCCTGGTTCAACATATTCATATATATGCACAAATTTAGTGTCTATTAAAAATTTACCTGTTGAGTTCACTAAATTTGTGGTTAAAGTTTCAAACCCCCGAGCCAGTAACTATCCATTGATGGTAAAGAGTTATTGTTTCTTGGCTGATTTGGTGCTGCTGCCTTTTGATGAATTTGATGTAATTTTGGGAATGGACTGGCTAACTCAACATGATGCAGTGGTGAATTGTAAACAAAAATACATTATGTTGAAATGTCAGAATGGTGAATTACTTCATGTTGAATCTGATAAACTGGATGGGTTATCTAATGCAATCTTAGCTATATCAGCACAAAAATATGTCAGAAAAGGGTATAATGCTTATTTTGCATATGTGTTGGACATTAAAGTATCTAAATCAAAGATTAAGTCAGTACCAGTTGTTTGTGAGTTTCCTGATGTGTTTTTGAAAGAATCACTCGGATTACCCCAACAGAGTTAAAAGAGTTGAAAGCACAGTTGCAAAAATTGACAAATAGGGGTTTCGCTCGACCTAGTTTTTCACCTTGGGGTGGACCGATTCTATTTGTAAAGAAGAAAGATAGATTGTTGAGGCTGTGTATTGATTACAGGCAGCTCAATAAGGTTACAATCAAGAACAAGTATCCATTGCCTCAAATTGATGACCTGTTTGGTCAGTTAAAAGTTGCCACTGTGTTCTCTAAAATAAATCTCCATTCTCGATACTATCAATTGCGAGTGAAAAACTCAGATGTGCCAAAGATAGCTTTCAGAACCAGGTATAGGCACTATGAATTTCTTGTGATGTCGTTCAGGTTGACGAATGCACCTGCAGTATTTATGGATCTGATGAACAGAATTTTCAGACCATATTTAGACTAGTTTGTGGTGGTATTTATTGATGATATCCTAGTAGACTCCCGAGATGAAAATGAACATGTTGATCATCTGAGAATTATGTTGCAAACTCTACATGAGAAATAATTGTCTATCAAATTTAGTAAATGTGAATTTTGGCTTCAGAAAGTTGGTTTTCTTGGACATATAAGTATCTGTTGAAAGCAACAGGATCCAAATAAAATTTCAGCAATTGTTAATTGGAAATGACCTAGAATTGTGTCTGAAGTCAGAAGTTTTCTGGGACTAATGGTTATTATTGGAGGTTTGTAAAAGGGTTCTCAATGATAGCTTTTCCGGTAACTCGTCTGTTACAAAAAGATGTGAAATTCGAGTAGTCTGATAAATGTCAGTAAAGTTTTGATAGATTGAAAACTTTGTTGACTGAAGCACCTATGTTAGTTCAACCTGAATCGGGTAAAGAATTTATAATTTACAGTGATGCATCATTGAATGGTTTAGGTTATGTTTTGATGCAAGAAGGCAAAGTAATAGATTACGCTTTTAGACAGCTAAACCCACATAAAAGTAATTACCCGATACATGATTTGGAGTTAGCAGCTATTGTATTTACATTGAAAACCTAGCAACATTACTTGTTTGGTGAAAAAAGTCACATATTTACGGGTCACAAGAGCTTGAAGTGTCTGATGATGCAGAAAGACTTGAATTTGAGATAGCGCAAGTGGCTTGAGTTATTAAAAGGTTATGATTTGGTTATTGATTATCATTCCGGAAAGGGCAATGTGGTTGTTAATGCTTTGAGTAGGAAATCACTGTTTGCTTTGCAAGCAATGAATACTGGATTATCTTTTTCTGATGATGGTTAAGTTATAGTTGAGTTAAAAGCTAAACGAATATTCCTGCAACAGATTTGTAAAGTTCAGAAGAGTGATGATGAATTACAAGCTAAACAGGTACAATGTGAGTCAAATTCTATTCAGAATTTTAGATTGGGTCTGATGACTGCTTATTGTTCAGAGGTAGAATATGTGTACTAAAGAATGTAAAACTTGTACAAAAGATTTTATATGAAGCTCACAATGGTACAATGTCTATTGATCCTGGTAGTAATAAAATGTACAATAATTTGAAAAAAGATATACTAGTGGCTAGGAATGAAACGAGATATTTCTGAATTTGTATCTAAATGTTTGATATGTCAACAAGTAAAAGCTGAACATCAGGTGCCTTCGGGATTATTACAGCCAGTTACTATACCGGAGTGGAAATGGGAAAGAGTTACAATGGATTTTGTATCGGGATTACCCTTATCCCCGAAAAAAAATATGCCATCTAGGTAATAGTCAACTTTTTAACGAAGTCTGCACATTTTATTCCGGTACGTATGAATTTCTCCCTAAATAGATTGGTTGAATTATATGTTTCCAAGATTGTTAGACTATATGGAGTGCCAATTTCCATTATTTCAGACAGAGATCCCCAGTTTACATCTCAACTATGAAGCAAATTGCAAGAAGCTTTTGGTACACAATTACAATTTAGTACTGCATTTCATCTTCAGACTGATGGTCAATCTGAATGTGTAATACAAATTTTAGAGGATATGCTCCAGTATTGTGTTTTTGGAATTCGAAGGTAACTGGGAAAAATACCTACCTTTGGTTGAATTTGCATATAATTTTAGTTATCATTTGAGCATTAAAATGGAATCGTACAAGGCTCTGTATGGTCGTAAATGTAGAACTTTGTTGTACTGGACAGAACTCAGTGAGAAAAAGATACACAAGGTTGATTTAGTTTGTGAGACGGAAGTAAAGGTGAAAGTAATTCATGATAGTTTGAAAGCAGCCTCTGATCGTCAAAAGTCTTATGCTGATCTTAAGCGAAAAGAGACTGAGTTTTAGATCTATGATAACGTATTATTGAAAATATCACATTGGAAGAAAGTTCTCCGATTTGGCCGTAAAGGAAAATTGAGTCCACGGTTCATTAGACCTTAGGAGATTACAGAAAAAATCAGACCTGCTACATATCGACTGGAATTACCACCAGAGCTTGGTAGAATTCATAATTTTTTTCACGTGTCCATGTTACGATGGTATCGACCATATCCTTCACATGTTATATCTCCGACAGAAGTAGAAATTCAGCTTGACATGACTTATAGTGAGGAACTGATCAAAATATTGGCATGTGAAACAAAAGAGTTAAGAAATAAAAAGGTAGCTTTAGTAAAAGCTCTCTAGCAACGACATGGTATAAAAGAAACTACTTGGGAACCGAAGGATACCATGAGGAAGCAATACCCAAACCTCTTTACTGGTAAGATTTTCGAGGATGAAAATTCTTTAAGGGGAAAGAGTTGTAACAGCCTATTTTCAGTGAAATTAGAACAGTGGTTTCGGGACCACAAATCCGAGTCAGAAAGAAAATTTATTTTAATATAATTGCATGAATTGCATTATGATAGAAATGACGTATGAAAATTTCATTAAGAAAATTTTATTGATTTCATGTTTAATTGTGGAAAGGACCAAATTGCATAAGATGCAAAAGTTGAGTTCTAGTAACTATAAGTATCAAATAGCTATGGAATTCAAAACCTGGGGTCTTTATATGGTAATTAGATCATTAAGAAAAGTTAGTAGATATTTATGATGAATCATCCATGAAAAATTAGAAAAAGAAAAGGATTAAATTGGAAAGTAGGAAAAATAAATGATGATATAATAATTAAATAGAAATAACATATTATAATTATCATCTTCTTCCCCAAAATACATGGAAACCCTAGGAAAGTGAAAGGAAATCAAACAAGTTTAATTGGATCCGGAAAGATCAAATAAAGAGTTAGATCGAGGAAAATAAAAGGTGTTGGATTAGTATATTTTCATAAACGAACAAGTGTTGAGGTAAGTTCGTGTAACTAAATTATGTATATTAATATGTTTGAATCGCATGTTGTATTTGTGTGAACTGCATAAATGTTTAATGTATGAATTAATCACATGCTGGATATTGTTCAATAAATGATAAGTCCCGTTTGAAAAATGAAATGCGATGGATACAATATTTTCACGTATGGATTACAGTCTTGCATATGTTGCGGACATTATAGCTCGAACAAGCATTCTGTTAAAAGCCTTCTCAAGCATTCCTGTTACATTGTTCCTGTGAGCATCCTGATCTATAGTGATTCTGCATGTGTTGCGGACTACCGTAGCTCTTTGCGAGCGTCCTGTTATATGATTGGTTGTGATCCTGCATATATTGTGGACACAAACACAGCTCTTTATGAGCGTTCTGTTATAGCTTGCTTGAACTTCCTGTTAAATGGCTATCCGGAGCTCCCTAATAATAACTCTTCAGAGTTACCTGTTAAGCTCAATGAGCTTCCCAATTAAAACTCTTATGAGTTTCCTGTTTGGCCCAAATAAGCTTCCTGATGCATTCTAATACCCCGAAATTTTTTACAATAAGATATTATCCTTGATATAGTAAAATAAGGAAATCAAGTGACAAAAAGGAAAATTTTGAGTTATGTCAATATTGGGAAGTATATTATGATATATTAATTCAAGAAAGAACTAAATTGTAAAAGTGAAAAAAGTTTTGTTGCACAAGTTTAAATACTCAAAATTTTAGGGGTTAAAGTATAAATATGAAAAAGTTGAAGGACTAATAGTGTAAATATTTTAAGGGTGGAATGATCAAGAAACTAAGGAAAATGGATGAATTAAGACCAAATTAAATAGGTGAGGAATTATGATGGACTAAATTGTAATTTTACCAAATTTAAATGATGACTTGTAACACCCCAGACCCGGCCTAGATGTTATGGCCGAATCTGGTGCGTCACACCAAACCATTTTTCAAATTTGATCTTTCCGGTGAAAATCCATTATTGAATCTAAATTTATTATTAAACCACAGTTCCCATCAAAACGTTTACTAATTTGTTTGCCTTTGGTATATTACCTCATTTAAAATCGCGGAAGCATTTTGAAAACTTTGTTGTTGGAAGCTCGTATTCCTTAGAAAAATCATGCCATTTTGAAATCTCGAGTTTGCCTAGACTAGCAGTTTAGTATAAGAAATCACAATCCAAATTAAAACTTAAAACCCACCAACGGCCTTATTACATAAAAAAAACCCAAAACGAAATCTAATTGCAATTAAAAGAAATAGAAACAGTAGTGTGGCCATCTCCGAGCCCCTCACAGCTCCGATCCGTCTAAGGCTGGAAATTACCTAAAAGGTTAATAAACGGGGTGAGTTTATGAAAACTCAGTGTGTAATCCCAATAAAAATAAACAGTGAATAACACAGTATCAGTACAATCTAGGCCAAAGCCTTATTCAGTCTCGACATATACTGGGCCGAAGCCTTTTCATAAATCATATCACTGGGCTGAAGCCTTTACTGTAAATGGTATGGCCCATAGGCCCATCTCAATATCACATGTAATACCAATGGATGTATACAAGCCCATATGGGGAGACTACTCAACCCACCATCCGCTACTCTCCACCCGTACCAACCAAGCTCTCCATGTGGGGAATAACTCAACCCACCCAACCAAACTCTCCATTGGCAGCATAGCTGCTTTATCACATAACTGAAGTCCTAGCCTCTTTTAATAACTAGGGCAAAGCCCTTTTTGGTAACTTGGGGCAAAGCCCTTTTCGCACTTCCTCCATTTATATAAACCCAACCCATGCAACATGTCATGTATGCAGAATGTCATGCCCATATTTGAATCAAACAATCACAGTCAAGTCATTCATATCACCAACATATATTCACAATCAAATCCGTCAACCACACAGTCCAAGTCAGTTACTTGCCCACAAGGGCAAAACAGTCATTTAACACCCTAGAGGCAGAATGGTAATTTTACCCCACAAGGTTATCTCGGTAATTCTACCCTACAGGGGTATTTCGATATTTCTACCGTACAAGGGTATTTCAGTAATTCTACCCTACAGGGGTATTTCGGTAATTCTACCCTATAGGGGCATTTCAGTAATTCTACCTTATAGGGGTATTTTAGTAATTCTACCCTATAGGGGTATTTCGGTAATTCTACCTTATAGGAGTATTTTAGTAATTCTACCCTACAGGGTATTTCGATAATTCTACCTTATAGGGGTATTTCAGTAATTCTACCCTACATGGGTATTTCAGTAATTCTACCCTACAGGGGTATTTTCGTAATTTTACAAACCAAGGGTATTTTGGTAATTTTACAAACTAGGGGTATTTTGGTAACTTTGGTCAACTAAAGTATTCTAAACGGGGATAACAATACGAATAGGCCTAAAGCCTATTCTAGGCCCAAATGGACCCACACGCTCGTGTCGCCCTTTTAGCCCAAATCTAGCCACAAATATGAGATTCACCTAGCCTAGTCCAATATTTACTACACAATCAAACAACTTATCCAATTGGGCCCTTAGGCCCATTGGGCCCACATGGCCCCTTTCGGTCCATCGCGGCCCGAAGTAGCCATCCTACAGCTAGAGTAGTGAGAAATACACACCTGATAGGAGACTATAGTTAATCCACGCTCCGAGCACTCTTAGTCGACGCCCAACCCAAACGAGCACGCCATAAAGCGAAAGGGATCAGCCAAGAAAGGTACCTTTACTCTCCTCATGGTTCTCTCTATTTAAAGCCAACTTCGCATCCACTCTTATATTAGCTTCCCGATGTAGGATCCCTCCATCATCAGAGTTTAAATTCAACACCAACTCTTGCCGCCCCTTGTTAGCAAAATAAATGCTCTTTGATTGCCATGAGTTTCGAACCCTGGACCTCCTTGCCAACTCTATGACGCCACCTTCCTGCTCCTTATGCGGCACTACTTTGCCACTAGACCACAAGGCTTTTTGTGGCACAATTTCTCCAACAATATTCTTAAGGCCTACCTACTACACCCAGGGTTTGATTCACCTTAAACCAAAATTTTTGCTAGAGTCCAAGTTTGAACCCAGGACTTCTCCAACACTTCTCAGCACACTTAACCACTAAAACAAGCCTTCATTAATGAAATTTACATGCACAACAAAATATTATAAGCTACCTTCAACCGCTCCCATGCTCAAGGCCCAAAACTTCTAGGCCCAAATTCAGGGTGTTACATGACTCAATGATTGAATTTTAAAAGATCATAAAGGGCAAAAATGGTCAATTGGAAAGAGAGAGATTTCTAGAAGGCAATAATGATATTATAGATATTTTGATATTTTATAATTATTTAATTAGATTAAATATTATTTTATTAATATTTTAATAAGATATATTATTATTTTATTAGTATATAAAGAAAGAAAGATTAGGAATTCTCATCCATCTTTTCCATGCAACCAACGTTAGAAAAGAAGAAAAGAAAGAATTTTTTTTCTTTACAATTTGCTTTCACCAAAAATTCACTATTTTCACTTTGAATTCAAAAAAATTTCCATAGCCATCAAGAGAGAAAGATGACAAGGAGACTATGGGGAGCTATAATATCAAGTTAGACTCAAGAAATAAAAGCTGGAGGAGAGATAAAAATCAAGTTAAAGATTGAAATCAATGGAACAAGGTAAGAACATCTAGATTTCAATATATTTTTAAGTTTGTTATCTTTGAAAATGCATGGAAATGATGTTATAGTAGAGTTTTCTTATATAAGTTTTTATTTTCTTGATATGTTAGTAAAGGGAAGTCAGACAAAGGGATGAGAAATATTATAGAGAAAGGGAATAAGTGTGTTATAAACTTAGTAGTCAACATTTTAAACTAAAACAGTTTTGGACTACAATAGTAGTCTAATTTTCAAAATTCACCAAAAATTGTAGAGTTTGAATTAGAGGTTAGATAATATATGAAATTAAATAGTATTGAGTCTAGTTTCACCTAGAAGAAATGGTATAAGTAACGGAGTTTTAGATTGTGAGATATAACAATTTATGTGAGACAAGGTCAGAATGATTTCAGGTTCCCCTGTTCTGACTTTTGAAAATCATAAAAAATTGGATGAAAATAATTAGGGGCTTAAATATATATTTTTAAATCTTTAATGAGTCTATTTCCAAGAGAAGCAAATAAGAGCATCATCTGAATGTCATACTAAGAGATAATTAATTTTTAGTAAAGAAAGGTTGAAGCTATTAAACAGCAGAATAGAGATAAATTTGAAGATTTTACTATACTTATTGGCTAAAGTATAAATTCTGAAAGTTTTATGGTAGAAATATATTTGAGTCTAGTTTCAATAACATCAAACGGATCTTAATTTGGAATTCAGTAACTCAAGATATAAATAATTTAGTGACTATGACGCAAGTGGACAGCTTTGAATGAACATATAAGTAAATAGTGAAATTATAGATAATGTTACGTATAAGCATGTTATATATATTAAGGATGTGGAATGGAGAGGAGGAGGAGGAAAATAAATATATGAATATTCAGCAGGTAAGGGCTTACAATTAAAATGGATAATTTGCATGCTTTAGATTCAGGGACTAAATTGAATAAAAGTAAAAGTTTAAAGGATAATTTTGCAAAAATGTCAAAACTGATCAAATTGCATGAAATGAATTCTTTTATTATTTAAGTTAATAAATTTAATGAAATTATAAATTTAGATCAAGATCAGATTGAAATCGATGAAAATGTAAAATTACCAAAATGCCCGTTAATCTTGGTATTTCTGCAATTTAGTTAGGTAAGTTCATATGGTTGAAATTTCATGATTATTTGTTAAATTAGGAATTATATAATGTATTATTTCATATGTTTTCAATTGAATTAGGAATATTTTTAAATTATGGAAATCGGATCAAAAGTTGAAATTGAGCAGAATGTTGAATTGAACATGATCGTTTAGTGGTCAGTGACAAATTGACCGATAAGACCATGGCTGGGCCATGGGAGTATATGTGTAAGACCATAGCTAGGCTATGGCATCCTGATGATAAGACCATATCTGGGATATGGCACTACGAGTGTAAGACCATGGCTGCGCCATGGCAATACATATGTTAGACCATAGTTGGACTATGGCATCATTCCAGAAAGGAGTAAGACCATAGATGAAAGACGCTATGGCATCGCGATTCAGACAAGTAAGACCATAGCTGAAAGACGTTATGGCATCACGATTCAGATATGTAAGACCATAGTTGAAATATACTATGGTAATATGACGAGATATGAATAAGACCATGGTTGAAAGATACCATGGGAACATGACAGAAAATGAATAAGACCATGGTTGAAAGATACCATGGCAACATGATAGAAAATGAATAAGACCATGGTTGAAAGATTCCATAGCAACATGACAGGAAATGAATAAGACCATGGTTGAAAGATAGAAATGAACAAGACCATAGTTGGAAGACATTATGGCATCATGTCAAAGATAAATAAGATTGTGGATGGGAGACGCTATAACATCTGTTGAACAATTGATATTCAGCTAATATGTATCAGATGACGAATGGTTATATGAATTGGTTGTACAAAATGGTTGTGTGAAATATTTACAAGAATTTGTCATATGGAAATATATGTAAAAAATAGTTGTATGAAATAATTAGGAAGTTAGATAAACGAAATAAGTATAGGTACATGGAATTTAATTTATGTTAAGTTTGATATGAACTATTACCGGAATAAATATACATAAAATATATGGAAATGATAGTGCATGAAATATTGATATAATGAAATGAATGATATATGCTTATGAAGAAATGGTAAGAGAATGATATGTTTCATCACATGTACATATATGATTATCTTTGATATGTTGATACAATAAAATTATGTAAGTTGAGACAATTATTAAACTCAACTGTGACATGTCAAGAAAATAAGTATATCAATGTTGAATTTATATGAAATATGTGCAAGTATACTAATAATGTTGTTGTTTGATGCTTAGACAAGTGCCAAGCTATTGATTGAATGGTAATATGTTTATTTATATGATGCATTGAATCGGTAAGTATTTAATTGAAATTTTTTTAAATGATATGTAAATCCTAGTAATGCCTCGAAACCTTATTTCGGTGATGGATATGGGTTAGGGGTGTTACTTTTAGTGGTATCAGAGCTACAGTTTTGTCGGTTCTTGGACTGAATGTAGTATATGTGAAGTTTAATAACACATGCCATTCTATAACCTGTGATAGTGTGATATCTCCTAACTCTGATGAGATTTATTTTACTTATAGATAGAGATGTTTTCCAACCGAGCTAATTTCGATAATGTTGGAAGCGATACTCAAGTATATGAGTAGAAAGCTAATGAATCGAAATTCATAAAGGTATGAATTAATCTTTTATAATACATGTCGATGATGAAAATTATGTTATATGTATTATTAAAAGTAAATTGTATTGCTACACGAAATATTGTGCTGATGGCTAAATTACAAAATATAAAAAGTAATAGATGAAGTACATGATAAGGATTATTAGGGAATTATAGATAAATAGTAAATTTTGAAATATATTATATGTATAAAACATACAGAAGATATAAATGTATGAATTATTGGTACAAGGATTAAATTGTAAAGCATGTAAAAGCATTATGCGAAAAGTGAAAAAGTGATATGCGTGCATAAAATAATTTGCCCAAGTAGACGAGATTAGAACTACTAGGAATATTAGTGGCATGCCATTACGGGACCTTAGCACGCCAATGCTCTCTGATTATTAGCACGTTAGTGCTCTCCGTTGAGCACATTTGTGCTCTCTATTTAATAGTACATAATAATGCACCTCTGTATTAGTCCCGTATATCCTAAGTGTTTTATCTAGTCTACTGGGCCTCTGCTAAGTAAAAAGTAAACAATTTTCGTTACAAGGTAAAGGATTATCCCTGAGTAAAAAAAAGTTGATTTTGATGAAACAGAACTCGCAAAGGTATGGATAAATGTTTTATAGTACTTGAGAATGATAAATGTTATGTTATATGAGTAAATACATGAAAATTTAATTATAAGGTTTTACGATCTTTACCCCTTACAGTACAGTTATATGCAATGAAATTCATGAGATTTATATTGATCAAGTTCAGAAGTGTGAAAGTGAAAAGTTCAATGGTTGAACAATTGATAATGCAGTCAGAACTACGAATGAGTTAATAAGTAAAGATGGGTTCTGAATAGAAATATTAGATTTTTTTGAAAACTAGTTTGGATATACAAGTACCACTGTTAAAGAAAGAAGTTATTTATGGGAAAATCGATTTATTCAGATATGGTATTTACAGAATGGTTAACTAAAAAGTTCTTCTAAATTAGTTTCTTGAGTGAATTGAATGATATGAAATTATTGATAACTATACTAGTCAATGGATTGGTGAATAAATTGCAAAAATATTTGAATATAGCTATTATAATTAGGCGTATTACAATAAAATTTTTGGGGATTTTATATGGGTATTTTTTATGTACTGATATTTATAGAGGTATATGCAACTGTTCATGTTTGGATGCTATAATCATTATATAAGAAGGTTGGATAAATATGTTAATAGACGGAAATTATCGCAAGTCCGATTGATTTACAAGTGGAATTACTCTATCTTTCTTTGGTTTTCCAAGCTAATATATGTGTGTGATAGAACACTTGATAATAAGATTCATATGATATTATCTTCTATTTCTATTGATGGAAGATCTGAAAGGCAAATGTGAAATATTGAATTAAAAATAAATTGTGAAATGAAAGGATAGATAATGGATATAAATGATAAACTAGGTAAATATGTGGAGAAAGAAACTATAGAATCAAAAAAAAACAATGAAGTTCATGAACAAAAGAAAACAAGGAAATTTCGAGGACGAAATTTATTTTAAGGGGGAGAGAAATGTAATACCCCGAAATTTTTTACAGTAAGATATTATCCTTGATATAGTAAAATAAGGAAATAAAGTGACAAAAAGGAAAATTTTGACTTATGTCAATATTGGGAAGTATATTATGATATATTAATTGAAGAAAGGACTAAATTGTAAATGTGAAAAAAGTTTTGTTGCAAAGAGTAAATACTCAAAATTTAAAGGGTTAAAGTGTAAATATGAAAAAATTTAAGGACTAATAGTGTAAATATTTTAAGGGTGGAATGATCTAGAAACTAAGGAAAATGGAAGAATTAGGACCAAATTGAATAGGTGAGGAATTATGAGGGACTAAATTGTAATTTTACCAGATATAAATGATGACCCAAGGATGGAATTTTAAAAGATCATCAATGGCAAAATGGTCAGTTGGAAAGAGAGAGAATTCTAGAAGGCAATAATGATATTAGAGATATTTTGATATTTTATAATTATTTAATTAGATAAATATTATTTTATTAATATTTTAATAAGATATTTTATTATTATTTTATTAGTATATAAAGAAATAAAGATGAGGAATTCTCATCCATCCTTTCCATGCAACCAACGTTAGAAGTGAAGAAAAGAAAGATTTTTTTTCTTTACAATTTGGTCCTTTCACAAAAAATTCACCATTTTCACTTTGAATTCAAAAAAATTTCCATAGCCATCAAGAGAGAAAGATGACAAGGAGACTATGGGGAGCTATAATATCAAGTTAGACTCAAGAAATAAAAGTTGGAGGAGAGATAAAAATCAAGTTAAAGATTGAAATCAATGGAACAAGGTAAGAACATCAAGATTTCAATATATTTTTAAGTTTGTTATCATTGAAAATGCATGGAAATGATGTTATAGTAGACTTTTCTTATATAAGTTTTTATATTCTTGATATGTTAGTAAAGGGAAGTCAGACAAAGTGATGAGAAATATTATAGAGAAAGGGAATAAGTGTGTTTTAAACTTAGTAGTCAACATTTTGCACTAAAACAGTTTTGGACAGCAGCAGTAGTCTAATTTTGAAAATTCACCAAACATTATATAGTTCGAATTAGAGGTTAAATAATATATGAAATTAAATATTATTTAGTCTAGTTTCACCTAGAAGAAATGGTATAAGTAACGAAATTGTATATTGTGAGATATAACAATTTATGTGAGACAGGGTCAGAATGATTTTGGGTTCCCATGTTCTGACTTTAGAAAATCATCAAATATTGGGTGAAAATAATTAGGGACTTAAATTTATATTTTTAAATCCTTAATGAGTCTATATTCAAGATAAATAAATGAGAACATCATCTGAATCTCGTACTAAGAGATAATTAATTTTTAGTAAAGAAAGGTTGAAGTTGTCAAACAACAGAACAGAGATAAATTTGAAGATTTTACTATACTTATTGGATAAAGTATAAATTCCAGAAATTTTATGGTAGAAATATATTTTATTCTAGTTTCAATAACATAAAGCAGATCTTAATTTGGAATTCTTTAGCCCAAGATATAAATAATTTAGTGACTATGTCTCAAGTGGACAGTTTTGAATAAACATATAAGTAAATAATGAAATTATAGATAATGTTCCATATAAGCATGTTATATATATTAAGGATGTGGAATGGAGAGGAGGAGGAGGAAAATAAATATATGAATAATCAGCTGGTTAGGGCTTACAATTAAAATGGATAATTTTCATGCTTTAGATTCAGGGACTAAATTGAATAAAAGTAAAAGTTTAAAGGGTAATTTTGTAAAAATGTCAAAAATGATCAAATTGAATGAAATGAATTATTTTATTGTTTAAGTTAATCAATTGAATGAAATTATTAATTTAGATCAAGATCGGATGGAAAATCGATGAAAATAAAAAATTACCAAAATGGTATTTCTGCAATTTAGTTAGGTAAGTTCATATGGTTGAAATTTCATGATTATTTGTTAAATTAGGAATGATATAATGTATTATTTCATATGTTTGCAATTGAATTATGAATATTTTTAAATTATGGAAATTAGATCAGAAGTTCAAATTGAGCAGAACGCTGAATTGAATATGATCGTTTAGTGATCAGTGATGAATTGACAGATAAGACCATGGCTGGGTCATGGCAATATATGTGTAATACCATGATTATTTGTTAAATTAGGAATGATATAATGTATTATTTCATATGTTTGCAATTGAATTATGAATATTTTTAAATTATGGAAATCGGATCAAAAGTTCAAATTGAGCAGAACGCTGAATTGAATATGATCGTTTAGTGATCAGTGATGAATTGACAGATAAGACCATGGCTGGGTCATGGCAATATATGTGTAAGACCATAGCTAGTTATGACATCCTATGATAAGACCATATCTGGGATATGGCACTACGAGTGTAAGATCATGGCTGCGTCATGGCAATACATGTGTAAAACCATAGTTGGACTATGGCATCATACCATAAACGAGTAAGACCATAGTTAAAAGACACTATGGCATTGAGATTCAGACGAGTAAGACCATAGTTGAAAGACGTTATGGCATCACGATTCAGATATGTAAGACCATAGTTGAAAGATACTATGGCAATGTGACGAGAAATGAATAAGACCATGGTTGAAAGATACCATGGCAACATGACAGAAAACGAATAAGACCATGGTTGAAGATACCATGGCAACATGACAAGAAATGAATAAGACCATGGTTGAAAGATAGAAATGAATAATACCATAGTTGGAAGACACTATGGCATCATGTCAAAGATAAATAAGACTGTGGATGGGAGACGCTATGACATCTGTTGAACAATTGATATTCAGCTAATATGTATCAGATGACGAGTGGTTATATGAATTGGTTGTACAAAATGGTTGTGTGAAATGTTTACAAGAATTTGTCATATGAAAATATATGTACAAAATAGTTGTATGAAATAATTATGAAGTTTGATAAACGAAATAGGTATAGGTACATGGAATTTAATTTATGTTAAGTTTGATATGAGCTATTATCGGAATAAATATACATAAAATATATGCAAATGCTAGTGCATGAAATATTGATATAGTGAAATGAATGATATATGCTTATGAAGAAATGGTAAGAGAATGATTTGTTTCTTGACATGTACATATATGATTATCTTTGATATGTTGATACAAGAAAATTATGTAAGTTGAGACAATTATTAAACTCAACTATGACATGTCGAGAAAATAAGTATATCAATGTTGAATTTATATGAAATATGTGCAAGTATACTAACATGTTGTTATTTGATGCTTAAACAAGTGCCAAGCTATTGATTGAATGGTAATATATTTTTTTATATGATGCATTGAATCGGTAAGTATTTAATTGAAAGTTTTTGTTAAATGATATGTAAATCCTAGTAATGCCTTGAAACCCTATTCAGGTAACGGATACGGGTTAGGGGTGTTACAATACATGGCTCATTTGAGCATCTTGTTACATGGCTCGAGAGAGTGCTTTCTGATTATGTGCCCTAATTGGGTAGCCCTGAATACGAAGTGACGGATTTACAGTTTTGTACACTTTGAGTGTACTACTAATGTATCCATCAATATTTCAAATAAATTCAATGGGCAAAGTTTCAACAGGTCTACGCTGAACTTGAGATGACTTGTTATGGAAATGTATGAGTTATGTGAAAATACGATATGAAATTATTATGTATATGAAAGTTATTATCTGATGTGCTCATCATCATTATTATTTGAAAAGTATTTATAAAATTTATGACTAACTTGTTTGATTGAGTGTATGTGATTAGGCAAATGGCTAATTTTGTTGGGATGCATGGTATTGATATGCTTATTTTAAATGAACATGATTGGTAAGTGAAATTCCTGTTATACGAACTTACTAAGCATCAAATGCTTACTAGGTTTTCTTTCCTTTATTTTATAGTACTCGGAAGCTCATAAAGGTTGGAGATTGATCAGAGCATTATCACATTATCCTCCAGCTTGTTCTAGTATAAATAGGAATCTTACCTTGGTGTAATGACATGTATAGGCTAATGATAATAAATGAGGGTATGTAAATGATTTGGTTGTAACTGGCCATTGGAATGGCTAGTGATAGTAAATTTAATGCATACTTATACATGAGGTTTATTACATTTATTATATGAATATGTTTGTTTAATATATTAAATGCAATTAAGTTTGGGTAAGTATATAATTTTAATGTAAAGATGATACTTGAAAGCATGAGTAAATGTGTCATACATAAAACTTGATCATTAGATTGATTTATATGTCTTGAATTGGTTGGTGAATCTATTGGAGTGTTGATGTAGGTGCAAGGTAAAAAGGGTGAGAAATAAGGCTTGGAAAATGGCCTTATTCTATCCACACGGGTAGACACACAGGCGTGTGTCTCAACTGTGTATGACACATGGCCATGCGGACGGACATGTGGTTTGGCCGTGTGTCCCCTGTATCTTAAAATTAAAGAAATGGAATGCTCAAAATTGAGCATACGGGTAGAGACACGGGCGTGTGTCTCAGCCGTGTGAGACACAAGGCCCAGCACATGGGTATGTGTCCTGGCCGTGTAACCCCTGTACCTAATTTTTGAAAATTAAATTGTCCACACGGTCTAGCACATGGATGTGTGGCTGGCCATGTGACCCAAGTGAAGGAGTTACACATGTAAGGACACGGGCTGGGACACGGTCGTATGCCTCACATCGAATGCCCGCATGGCTTAAGACACGAGCGTGTCACTTGACCATGTGAGCCACACAGCCTACCTACACGGGTGTGTGTTCCCTGCACCTAAGAAATATTTTGGAATTTTGCAAAAAAAAATTTCTACAATCCCATTCTAGTCCTGACTCAATTCTAATATGTATTTTGGACTTCGAGTATGATTGATTGTGATTTATTTTTGGAAACTAATAGCAAATGAAATAAATTAACTGTAATTGAACTATAAACTCTGGTAATGCTCCATAGCCCTATACGGGGATAAAGCTCTTTGATGTGCGTGATAAGTTTTATATTTACTGTTGATCGTACTTGAAAACTAACTATTATCACGATAAAGGCAAGCGCACCTATCGAACAGTAGTATAGCTTATAGCAAAACCGGAAAGTCGAACCTACAAGAACTAAAACTACTAGTATTAACCTTCTTTTTATTATCTAGCCTAAAAATAAGAGGATTTGCTTTATCTAAACTAATTAACTAAACTAAGAATGCACAGGAAGTAAATTGGGGAAATACTTTTGGGAAAAATTGATTGATTTAGACAATACCCAAGGAAGAATCCACCTAGACTTCACTTGTTATTTGACTCTAAATTAGACGATTTTTTCACTTGACTCGATCCGTAGAAATCCCTAATTTAGTTTATTATCT
Organism: Gossypium hirsutum; assembly: GCF_007990345.1. Classification (NCBI taxonomy): domain Eukaryota; kingdom Viridiplantae; phylum Streptophyta; class Magnoliopsida; order Malvales; family Malvaceae; genus Gossypium; species Gossypium hirsutum. The sequence goes on from NC_053435.1 coordinate 56,783,637, forward strand.
CTCTCGAGACTAAAAACATCTAACCCTAGGTTGATTAATTGAAATCTCTTTCTAATTAAAACCCCTAGTGTTGCATTAACTCGATATATGGATTCCCTTATTAGGTTTGACCCTAATCATGCAGATTTATATCTCCCTATGTCTAGGGGTGCAATCAACTCCGCTTAATTATGCTAGATCTACTCTTAGACAGAGACTTTTGCTCCTCTGAATAGGCACATCAATACTTGAATCAATATCCTGGAATATTAAAGCAAGAATTAAGAACACATAATTAAGAACAAATCAAGTATTTATCATATAATTCAGAAAATAATAACAAGATCTATCTTAGGTTTCATCCCCCTTAGGTATTCAGGGGATTTAGTTCATATGTGTAAAAGAAAACATCTCAGAAGAATAATGATAACAAAACATAAAGAAAACCTAAAAACCCCTAAAGGAAATTGAAGGGAGATCTTTAGTCTTGACGGAGAATATGGCTTCTGAGATGGATCAATCGGCTTTCTTCGAGTAATTCCTTGCCTCCTACTCCATGTGTTTTCTAGGTGCCCTTCTAGGGTGTTTATATAGGCTTTAGAATGTTTCCAAACCCTTAAAAGTGGCCATTTCCGAGTAGAACTAGGCTTGGGCTCGACAGGGACATGCCCGTGTGACACACTCGTGTAGGGTGGCCTAGGCCGTGTTATAGTCTGCTAAATAGGCACAGGCGTGTGGTCTACCTGTGTGAGGAAGTCCAGGCCGTGTTGATTTCCCACGTTGACCCATTTTCTCTGTTTTTGGCTGATTTCTCACTCTTTTTACTTTCCTATACTCACCTAAGTATAAAACATGAAATTAAAGGATTCGGAGCATCAAATTCCACAAATATAATGATAATTCATCCAAAAATTTGCTTAAGCATGGGATAAAATATGTATAAATTACGACTTATCAAATACCCCCACACTTAAACGTTTGCTTGTCCTCAAGCAAAATCCTCAATTCACAATTAATAATTCATTTTTCTCAACTTATAATTCCTATCAATAATATCTCAAAATAATTCATAAGTAATCATACATTGATAATTCAACTAGAAGAACATCAAAGTTTCAAACATTCCAAGTTGAATATTTTATCACAAAAACATAGGTGTTTCCCCTCATCTAAGTAATCACCTTTGATTTAAAATATCACAGAATTCAACATCCTCACTAAAGATTCACTCAAATCACTCGAGGTGTTTAAGGACAACAAATTTAGCACTCATCAGTCAATATGAAAAGTTATTACCATAGGCTTGCATGAAAATCAAATCTCCACCACTATATATTGAGATGATGTATCAATCAAAAGTTCTTTAGAGGGTTGTAACGTGGCTTTGGTTAGGGGGTGTGGTCACAAGCTAAAAGAGAAAATTAGAATCAAGATTGAATTGAAAAATTACCTAACTAGAAAAATATTAAAACTGACAAATTACATTCCTAATTAGATGATCTTAAAATTGAGCTTTTCTTCATGGATAACATCATTTTAATCCAAGCATTACATAATTTCGTCATATGCTAGACGAAAAATCTCAATTACAGCACTTCGTTTTTTTTAAGAACATAGAACTTTGCTAACTATCAAAAATAAAACATAGCTAAGCAATCTATTCAAATCAAATCTCAACAAAAATAAGGATCAAATTAATTGAGGGGATTTCAACACTAATGGGTTATGGGTTAATATTGAGGGTAAATCAATGAATGGCTTGTTAGACTCAAGGGGGTTCACTAAAGGTTAATTATGAAGGTAGACTTTTATGGAGTGATTGGGTTAAACCTACGTACCTTTATCATCTCGACATATCAAATCAATGGTGTTGTCTTGAGATGCATAATCGAAGCAAGTTCTAGAATAACAAATCAATATTGACGCACTCATAGCAACAATAAAATTGAGCATGAAACAAATAATATATATACTCTAAAGGCTCAAGATCTCACAAAAATTGTGTCTTTTTTATGTTAACCCCGTGAATTTCAACTTCAAGATTATACCTGAACTTGGGGAAATAACCTAAAAATTTTTAATTCTCAAAAATCAACTTACCATGATTGATTCTCTAATTTCTTAAAGTTTAAACAATCAATGCAGCCTATGTTTTAATTCAAGACATATCAATAAAACTCATAAATTCATCAAAATTTCATTCTAATAGTGATATGAGTGAGTCACGTGAGAATAAGACAAAATTCAGGGATTTTTCTGATAATGATATAAATAACCCCCCACACTTAGGATGTACATTGTCCTCAATGTACAAAGATAGATTTACTGAAAAATATAGATATAAGATCATAAGATAGGGAGAGAAGTGAAACTTCCTGAATGTTAAATAGAATCTTTGAATTGGAGTCATAGAAAGTAATCGGCTAAAGCAAGGGTGAGATTGGAGGAGGATACTCCAGTGGTGGTAGAGGTTGTTAGTCCACAAGTGCCGTTTTCAAATTTGGGCACGTTGGTGCACACGGCCATGTCATTTTGACAGTTTTGACCACGGGTGCTGGGCACGGGCGTGTCGCACACCAGTGTTAATTTCTCAGTTTCTACCATGGCTTATAGACACGAACGTGCTGCACGCCGTGTCCTACTTCGTTCGCTTCTCCCACGCCTGTGTATGTATGTGCACGCCCGTGTTATTTCGACAGTTTCGACCATGGGTGGTGGACACGGGCGTGTCGCACGCCCGTGTTAATTTGGAAGGATTGCCCACGGCCATGTTGCACGGTCTTGGCAACATATCGAATCTTGTGTTTTGGGAAAAATTTTGCTCTATTTTCACACAACCGTGTCACCGCCCGTGCTCTGAGCACGACCTAAGGCACACCCGTGTGCCTGGCCGTGTGGATTTGGAAAACTTGTGTTCAAGGACTCACTTAATGATTTAGATGTTAAAAACTAAAATTTAAAGAAATTAACACCGTTAGTGCTTGGGTTGCCTCCCGAGAAGCGCTTATTTAGAGTCTAAGCTTGGCTTTACCTTGTAGGTATATTCAAGTAAGTTCGTGGAGTCGTAGCTCCTCTTTATCGTCTTTAAAACTCTCATCGTTATAAAGTTTGAGACGATGTCCATATACCTTGAAAGTGCCTTGTAATGAATGACTTACCTCTACTGTGCCATATGGTAACACAGTTTGGACTATGAAAGGACCTGACCATCTTAATTTAAGCTTTCCAGGAAACAATTTGAGCCTCGAGTTATATAAGAAGACAAGATCTCCAACTTCAAATTGCTTGCGTTGCCTCAAAAGGGCGACGTGGCAGTGCTTTGTTGCTTCCTTGTATAGGCGTGAATTTTCATATGCATTTGTTCGCCACTCATCTAACTCGTTCAACCGCATCAACCTATTTTCACCTGCAAGTTTAAGATTAAAGTTTAAAAATTTTATAGCCCAGAATGCCTTGTGTTCTAACTCAAACGGCAGATGACAACTTTTTCCATGAACAAGTCTGTAAGGAGATGTTCCTATGGGGGTCTTAAAAGCAGTTCTATAAGCCCATAATGTAACGCCCCAAATTTCTGGGAATTCTGTAAAGGTTGTAAAATTTAAAATTCTGTGTTCTGTTTGTTATGAGTAGGATTAAATATGTTGGTGGGCCTCTAGAAGGCCCAAGCTTAGGATAAAACCCGGTAGTTTTAATTAATTTTAAATCTGTAGGGGAAAGGGGTTCTAATAAATTGGGTTTTTTAGGAATTATTTGTGAAAAATGGATCACAAGGAAGCAAGTGGTTAAGTGGCATGTGACGCCACTGGAAAGGATGTTAGTGGCGTGTGGAAGCTTGGGGAGGACCCAGGTTCAAGTCACAATGACAGCAAATTAAGTGATTAATTTTTTATGTACAGGAAAGGGAAGTAATGGAACTGAAATAAAAGTCTGTCAGGAAGAGTTTAAGAAGGTAAGGGGATTGAATAAGGATAAAGATAAGGGAGGAAATATAGGAGCTGATCAAGGAGCAAGAGGTGGCCGGCCAAGGGACTCTAGCATGGGAAATTCGGCTAGGTATTGTAGTAGTGGGAATTTCGGCATTTGGGGTGTGTTGTGCCGAAATTCTGATCATCTTTTCTTCTCCTCTTTTCTTTATTTCTTTTTCTCCATCTACCTTCTCCTCTTCCTTCTCCATAGCCGAACCCTTCTATCTCTTTACTCTTCATCACATCCTTAATCTTTTTATTTTTAGCCTTATAAGCCGAACATCATAAAAAGCCGAAATCCCGAAAGCTTATTCTTTTTGTGCCGATTTCTTATAACCAAAACCACATCTCTTCCCTTCATCATTTGTGGCCGATTCATCAGCCCTCTAAAACCTTAAGTTTTGACGACAAGACCATAGCAAGACCCTCTCGTTTTACCTTTCTAAACACAAGTTGCAAAAAAGCCAAAAAACCCCACATTAAAAGGGACTTGGCCGAATACTGGAGTCACTGAAAGCTTGACTTTTGTTATCATTTGAGGGCTTAGATCTACATCGGGATCGAGTGGGAAACTCATTGGAATCATTCACTAAGGAATCGGTGGTAAGTCTTCTCCAAAACTTAGTCTTCTTACATATTTTAAGAAAAGCCAAAATCCCTAAAAGTTAGGGAGGTTGTCGATTTGGACTTGTAACCCTGAGGGGTCGTAATAACTATTTTGTTTTGGTAATAGCGTGATTTAGAGGCGGTTGATCAAGGGCTTGGACAGGTGGAACGATCGGATCTTTGGAGTTAACCATCTTTCGACAGTAAGGTAAGAGCAATAAGGGTGTTAGGCATGTTTGGTCGAATGTGGTAGGGGACTATATACTCAATCTTATTTTGATATTTGGAGTAATATTAAGTGATTCAATTGTAGGCAGTTCGTGTGTAGATCTCGTCGAGGAAATCCCAAAAATAGGTGTGTAACTGACACCCTCTCATAGGCTAGATCGGCAAAAGCCGAAAAGCCAAAATGCCGAAAAGCTGGTATTTTGGGCACTTGCGAGTGTGCGAATGCTCGTAAGACGTATGGGTAATTATTACTGGTAATCGAAAGTGATAAAACTGCAGTATGCGTGATTTTGTGCGTTTTGATATTTTGGGCTTAATGGGCCAAAACTGGGTTAATGGGCCAACGGGCCCAATTCGGTAAGAACGCTCGGTAAGTGTTTCTGGCTAAATGTAATGGCTACGATATGCATGAAAACCTTAGAAATAGTTAGATTTACTAGAATACCCCTATGTATGCAAAATTACCATTATACCCCTATGTGTGCAAAATGACCTTTATACCCCTAGGGTTAATTTTGTCTGAAAAGCATGATGAATTAAATCTGTATGATGTATGCCATGAATGAATATTTGTTGCATGGGGACATGGGTTATATTATGGAGGAAGCGTCCTGGTGGCTATGCCACAAATTATCTATTCTGGTGGCCCTGCCACGTATATCTGTTCTGGTGGCACTGCCACAAAATATCTGTATCTGGCAGCCATGCTACATATTTCTGTGGCGTGTAGGGGTTGGGTGGGTCGAGTAGTCTCCCCACATGGTGAAAGGATGGTACGGGGGTGTATGTGGTTGGATATGGTTGGGTTTCTGCATAAGCATGATATATCTGTTCTGGTCTGTTTTGGGCCTATGGGCTTTATTCTGAAATCTGTTCTGGGCTAAGGCCAACTTATTTTGTCTCTATGGTTTGAACTGATTTAGGCTATGGTTGGGTTGAATTACACACTGAGTTTCCCAAAACTCACCCCTTATTTTCATCCTCGCAGGTAAGCCTCAACCATAGTGGGCTTGGAGCTGTGAGGGATTCGGACTGGCCACATGTTTCTACGAACCTGGTTTCTTTCTGGTGAACTGGACGTCCTTTTAATTTCATTTATGGTTTTGGGTTTTAAGTGTAATAAGGCCGCTTAATTATTTTTATGGTTTTGTTTTAATTTTATTATTTTATTTTATTATGATGAAAACAACTATGATAACTAAGGAAAATGGGTTAGCTTTAGGACGCGTTTCCAAAAACATTAAGTGATTTCAAAATAACTCGATTACAAGTAAGACTTCCGCTAAGCAAACGTTTTCAAACTTAATCACGTTATTAAGATGGACTTAACCAGACGGTTTTCTCACAATTACACGAGATGTTAGAGTGTGGCAATGGCGGTGTGCATGTCTAGGATTGGATCCGAAGGGAGCTTGGTACTTAAGCAGTCCGACAGACTCACCTCCTCTTTTTCTGGTTTCCTACCTGGTGCACAGCTCCCATTCACTTTAACCTATATTAAAAGTATCTTTTACATCACCAATAAGGTTTTCCAAACTAAGTAATACGGAATGTTTTGTACGTATCAATGTGGCACACTGGATCCGGTCATAACGTCTAGGCAGGGTTTGGGGTGTTACATTTAGTGGTATCAGAGCCTAGGTTGCAACAACTCGGCTGTGGAATGGGTTTACAAAAAACGAAGATTTTCGAAAAAAAATCAATTTTTTTAATCTGGACTTCTGAAGGTGGCATTCCGAACCTCTAGCCCAAGCCTGTAAGTATTCTGAATTTTTCTGAATATATTCTGAATTATCTGTCTGTACTGAAACTTTACTAGAATACTCTAGATAGGATGCTACTGAAACCCTAGAAAAGCTTGCTAAAAGACTGAAACTGTAGTTAGACGTCGATTCTACGAAAACCATCTCTGAATTACTGTTTGAATCATAAAACATCTGTAATAATCACTTGAATGCTAAAATTAATGCATAAAATTCGTAATCAGATAATACGATATGAGTACGCGAGTAGCTCGAGGTAGAGGCCGTGGACGAGGCCGAGGAAGAGCTCGAGCGGGATCTTCGTCTTCAGTAATATGCTAGGGCAGAAGCACCGGTACCTTCGGCAACGGAAGTGGAATCTCATGATCATGGTGCCGGGGATGATGCCCTATCGCAAGCAATGCTTCGAGTTCTGGAAAGGGTTGCCGGGGCAAGTTCGGGCAACGGAATTCGAGGATCGATTTTTGAACGACTCCAGGCTAACGGAGCGGAGATCTTTAGGGGTGTATCTAGTGAAGCCCCGAATGTGGCAGAATATTGGTTGGAGGCCACGGAACGAATTATGGATGACTTGGACTGTTCTGTGGATCAGAAGCTGAAGGGGGCCGTATCGTTGCTGCGAGATGAGGCTTATCAGTGGTGGCTCACCGTGAGGGATGGAACCCCAGCTGATAGGGTTACTTGGGAGCTGTTTAAGACAGCCTTTAAAGGAAAGTACGTCGAGGCAAGTTATGTGGACGCCCGTAGGAAAGAATTCCTGAATCTGGTCCAAGGAGGCAAAACTGTTGCTGAGTATGAGGCTGAATTTCTGAGGTTGAGTAGGTATGCTGTGGGAATAGTTGCTACGGAGTATGAGCATAGCGTTCGCTTTGAAGATGGACTCAGAGATGACCTTAAGGTGCTGATTGCTCCGCAGAGGGAGCGTGACTTTGCGGTTCTTGTGGAAAAACCTAAGATCGCTGATGAGGTAAAGCGTACTGAGAGGCAGAACCATGAGAAAGATCGGAACCGTTTCCGGAGGGATTCTGGACCTTCGGGTGGACCAAACAAGAATGCCAAAAGGGCGAGAGTGGAGGAGCCAGTTCGAGCCGTTCCGATGAATGTGGTTAGACCGCCAATCTATGGGGACTGTGGTAAGGTACACCTGGGTGGGTGTAGGAAACGTTCTGGTGCTTGTTTCCGATGCGGATCTATGGAGCATAGAGTTAAGGACTGTCCACAGAGAGCTGATCAGGCTCAGGTTGCTGTACAGAGGGTTGTTCAACCCATGAGAGGTGGACCACAACCACGGAGAGGACGTAGACAAGGTAGGGGCGGAAATGGGAATAGAAATGGTCGAGGTCGAGGGGCGCCTGGTAGGGGGCAAGAAATGCTGAGGCTCGATAGCCAGCGTTGGTGTATGCAGCTCGTCGTCGAGAGGAGGGCGACGCACCTGATGCCATAACTGGTACGTTCTTAGTTTCTAATATGTCGTATACTGCCTTGGTGGATATTGGATCTACTCATTCTTATGTTGCGTGTGCCATATCTGGGTCTTTGGGAGTGCATTCTGAGAAGATAGTGAGTGGGGTATCTGTGCTAAGTCCCTTGGGTCACTCAGTTAGGGTAGACAAGCTGTATAAGGATGTACCCTTAGAAACTCAAGGTAGGATCTTTCCTGGCGATCTAATGGAGTTGCCGTTTGGAGAGTTTGATCTCATTCTGGGAATGGACTGGCTTGTTAAGCATAAGGTGACTCTGGACTGTGCTGCTAAGCGAATGGTGCTAAGGACCACGGAAGGGGATGAGGTTATGGTGATAGGTGAACGAAGGGACTATTTGTCTAATGTGATATCGGCATTGAGGGTTGAAAAGTGGATTCGGAAAGGTTGTGAGGCCTATTTGGCATTTGTAAGTCAAACAGATGTAGAGGGGCTGATAGTGGATAAGGTTAGAACTGTAAAAGAGTTCCAAGATGTCTTTCCGGAGGAGCTTCCGGGATTGCCTCCCAACCGAGAAGTCAAATTTGGAATCGACCTGTTGCCTGGGACAGCACCAGTGTCCATTGCACCATATAGGATGGCACCGAAGGAGTTAGTGGAGTTAAAGGCACAAATTCAAGAATTATTGGGTAGGGGCTTTATTAGGCCAAGTGTGTCTCCATGGGGAGCATCGGTGCTATTCGTGAAGAAGAAGGATGGGACGATGCGCATGTGCATTGATTATCGCCAGTTGAATAAACTGACGATTAAGAATAAGTACCCTCTGCCAAGGATTGACGATCTGTTCGACCAGCTTAAAGGAGCTTCTGTATTTTCCAAGATCGATCTTCGATCTGGATATCATCAGTTAAGGGTCAAGGAGGCAGTTATTCATAAGACAGCATTCAGGACTCTTTATGGTCATTATGAGTTTCTAGTTATGCCATTTTGACTAACAAATGCTCCTGCAGCGTTTATGGATCTGATGAATCGTGTGTTCTAACCTTTTCTGGATCGGTTCGTGGTCGTCTTTATTGACGATATTCTGGTATATTCTGAGACCGAAGCAAAACATGATGAGCATCTCTGCACTGTGTTGCAAGTGTTAAGGGAGAAGGAACTTTATGCGAAGTTCAGCAAGTGTGAGTTCTGGTTGAGGGAGGTAACCTTTTTGGGGCATGTGGTCTCTGCAGAGGGGATTAGAGTGGATCCTCGAAAGATTGAAGCAATTTTGGAATGGAAGCCACCTAGGTCGGTTTCAGAAATTCGAAGTTTCCTAAGATTGGCAGGTTACTACAGAAGGTTTGTGGAAGGTTTTTCTGTGATGGCAGCACCTCTCACAAAACCTATAAGGAAAGGAGTACCGTTTGTTTGGACAGAGAAGCAGCAAGAAGCTTTTGAGAGGTTGAAGAAAGTTTTGACTGAAGCACCTGTGTTAATTCAACCAGAGTCTGGAAAAGATTTTACTGTGTACAGTGATGCATCACACGTAGGTTTGGGTTGTGTGTTGATGCAAGAGGGTAAGGTGGTTGCTTATGCGTCTCGACAACTTAAGCCTCACGAAGGGAACTATCCTACTCATGATTTGGAGTTAGCAGCAGTGATCTTTGCGCTTAAAATCTGGAGACACTACTTGTATGGGGAAAGGTGTATTATATACACAGATCATAAGAGTCTCAAGTATTTGCTGACTCAGAAGGAACTGAACCTTAGGCAAAGGAGATGGATCGAGTTGTTTAAGGATTATGATTGTTCAATCGAATATCACCCAGGCAAGGCTAATGTGGTAGCCGATGCTCTAAGTCGTAGAGCTGTATCTGATCTGAGAGCAATGTTTGCTCGTCTAAGTCTGTATGATGATGGAAGTCTGTTGGCTGAATTGCAAGTGAGGCCAACCTGGGTGGATCAGATTAAAGAGAAGCAGTTGAAAGATGAGTCTTTGGTCCCTCGTTTTCAACAAGTTAAGGAAGGGGAAACTTCTGAGTTTGGGTTAAATAATGATGGGGTTCTGTGTTTTCGAGGAAGAATTTGTGTTCCGAAGGACTCTGGCTTGAGACAGTCAATTTTGAAGGAAGCTCATGGGGGACTTTGTGCCATGCATCCTGGAGGGAATAAGTTGTACCATTACTTGCGAGAACTGTATTGGTGGCCTAGACTTAAACGAGAGGTAACTGAATTTGTGGGGAAATGTCTGACATGCCAGCAAGTGAAAGCTGAGCATCAGTTACCTTTTCGATTATTGCAGCCAGTAAAAATACCACTTTGGAAATGGGAGAGGGTAACCATGGACTTTGTGAGTGGACTACCCTTGTCACCATCGAAGAAAGACTCGATATGGGTGATTGTGGATAGGTTGACCAAGTCGGCTCATTTTATACCTATTCGCACAGACTGTTCTCTTCAGAAGTTAGCCAAGTTGTATGTGGCAGAGATTGTGCGACTGCATGGAGTTCCGGTTTCGATTATCTCTGATCGGGATCCTAGATTCACATCTCGGTTTTGGCAAAAGTTGCATGAGGCGTTGGGAACGCGATTGAACTTTAGTACGGTTTTCCATCCCCAAACTGATGGTCAGTCGGAAAGAGTTATTCAGATTCTGGAAGACATGTTGAGGGGATGTGTTATTGATTTCCGAGGTAGTTGGGAGGATTACTTGCCTTTGGTAGAGTTTGCCTACAACAATAGCTATCAGTTGAGTATTCGAATGGCACCTTATGAAGCACTGTATGGGCGAAGGTGTCGAACACCTAGTTGTTGGACTGAACTGGGGGAGCGACAAGTTCTTGGACCTGAGTTGGTGGCAGATACTGAGGATAAGGTCAAGTTAATTAGAGATCGGTTAAAAGAAGCGTCTGATAGGCAAAAGTCGTATGCAGATCTGAAGCGTAAGGAGATTGAATACTCAGTGGGCGATATGGTCTTCTTGAAGGTTTCACCTTGGAAGAAGATACTAAGGTTTAGCTAGAAGGGCAAGTTGAGTCCGCGGTTCATTGGGCCTTATCGGGTTTGGAAGCGAGTAGGCCCAGTGGCTTATCAGTTGGAATTGCCTCCAGAGCTAGACAGGATTCACGATGTTTTTCACGTCTCCATGCTAAGGCGTTATCGTTCTGACCCTACTCATGTCGTGCCGGTGGCAAAAATTGAGGTGCGAACTGATTTGACCTTTGAGGAGGAGCCTGTACAAATATTGGATCGAGACATTAAGGTTCTGAGGAGGAAATCGGTACCATTAGTGAAAGTGCTTTGGCGTAACCATGGCAGAGAAGAAGCTACTTGGGAGCCAGAGGAGGCAGTGCAGCAACAATACCCTCATCTGTTTGGATCAGGTAAATTTCGAGGACAAAATTTCTTTAAGGAGGGTAGAGTTGTAACGCCCCAAATTTTTGGGAATTCTGTAAAGGTTGTAAAATTTAAAATTCTGTGTTCTGTTTGTTATGTGTAGGATTAATTATGTTGGTGGGCCTCTAGAAGGCCCAAGCTTAGGATAAAACCCGGTAGTTTTAATTAATTTTAAATCTGTAGGGGAAAGGGGTTCTGATAAATTGGGCTTTTTAGGAATTATTTGTGAAAAATGGATCACAAGGAAGCAAGTGGTTAAGTGGCATGTGACGCCGTTGGGAAGGATGTTAGTGGCGTGTGGAAGCTTGGGGAGGACCCAGGTTCAAGTCACAATGACAGCAAATTAAGTGATTAATTTTTTATGTACAGGAAAGGGAAGTAATGGAACTGAAATAAAAGTCTGTCAAGAAGAGTTTAAGAAGGTAAGGGGATTGAATAAGGATAAAGATAAGGGAGGAAATCTAGGAGCTGATCAAGGAGCAAGAGGTGGCCGGCCAAGGGACTTTAGCATGGGAAATTTGGCTAGGTATTGTAGCAGTGAGAATTTCGGCATTTGGGGTGTGTTGTGCCGAAATTCTGATCATCTTTTCTTCTCCTCTTTTCTTTATTTCTTTTTCTCCATCTACCTTCTCCTCTTCCTTCTCCATAGCCTAACCCTTCTATCTCTTTACTCTTCATCACATCCTTAATCTTTTTATTTTTAGCCTTATAAGCCGAACATCATAAAAAGTCGAAATCCCGAAAGCTTATTCTCTTTGTGCTGATTTCTTATAACCAAAACCACATCTCTTCCCTTCATCATTTGTGGCCGATTCACCAGCCCTCTAAAACCTCAAGTTTTGACGACAAGACCATAGCAAGACCCTCTCGTTTTACCTTTCTAAACACAAGTTGCAAAAAAGCCGAAAAACCCCACATTAAAAGGGACTTGGCCGAATACTGGAGTCACTGAAAGCTCGACTTTTGTTATCACCTAAGGGCTTAGATCTACATTGGGATCGAGTGGGAAACTCATTGGAATCATTCACTAAGGAATTGGTGGCAAGTCTTCTCCAAAACTTAGTCTTCTTACATATTTTAGGAAAAGCTGAAATCCCTAAAAGTTAGGGAGGTTGTCGATTTGGACTTGTAACCCTGAGGGGTCGTAATAACTATTTTGTTTTGGTAATAGCGTGATTTAAAGACGGTTGATCAAGGGCTTGGACAGGTGGAACGATCGGATCTTTGGAGTTAACCATCTTTCGGCAGTAAGGTAAGAGCAATAAGGTTGTTAGGCATGTTTGGCCGAATGTGGTAGGGGACTATATACTCAATCTTATTTCTATATTTCGAGTAATATTAAGTGATTCAATTGTAGGCAGTTCGTGTGTAGATCTTGTCGAGGAAATCCCAAAAACAGGTGTGTAACTGACACCCTCTCATAGGCTAGATCGGTAAAAGCCGAAAAGCCGAAATGCCAAAAAGTCAGTATTTTGGGCACTTGCGAGTGTGCGAATGCTCGTAAGACGTATGGGTAATTATTACTGGTAATCGGAAGTGATAAAACTATAGTACGCGCGATTTCGTGCGTTTTGATATTTTAGGCTTAATAGGCCAAAACTGGGTTAATGGGCCAACGGGCCCAATTCGGTAAGAACGCTCGGTAAGTGTTTCTGGCTAAACGTAATGGCTACGATATGCATGAAAACCTTAGAAATAGTTAGATTTACTAGAATACCCCTATGTATGCAAAATTACCATTATACCCCTATGTGTGCAAAATGACCTTTATACCCCTAGGGTTAATTTTGTCTGAAAAGCATGATGAATTAAATCTATATGATGTATGCCATGAATGAATATTTGTTGCATGGGGACATGGGTTATATTATGGAGGAAGTGTCCTGGTGGCTATGCCACAAATTATCTATTCTGGTGGCCCTGCCACGTATATCTGTTCTGGTGGCACTGCCACAAAATATCTGTATCTGGTGACTCTGTCACATTTTCTGTATCTGGCAGCCATGCTGCATATTTCTGTGGCGTGTAGCGGTTGGGTGGGTCGAGTAGTCTCCCCACATGGTGAAAGGGTGGTACGGGGGTGTATGTGGTTGGATATGGTTGGGTTTCTGCATAAGCATGATATATCTGTTCTGGTCTGTTCTGGGCCTATGGGCTTTATTCTGAAATCTATTCTGGGCTAAGGCCAACTTATTCTGTCCCTGTGGTTTGAACTGATTTAGGCTATGGTTGGGTTGAATTACACACTGAGTTTCTCAAAACTCACCCCTTATTTTTATCCTCGCAGGTAATCCTCAACCATAGTGGGCTTGGAGCTATGAGGGATTCGGACTGGCCACATGTTTCTACGAACCTGGTTTCTTTCTGGTGAACTGAACGTCCTTTTAATTTCATTTATGGTTTTGGGTTTTAAGTGTAATAAGGCCGCTTAATTATTTTTATGGTTTTGTTTTACTTTTATTATTTTATTTTATTATGATGAAAAAAACTATGATAACTAAGGAAAATGGGTTAGCTTTAGGACGCGTTTCCAAAAACATTAAGTGATTTCAAAATAACTCGATTACAAATAAGACTTCCGCTAAGCAAACGTTTACAAACTTAATCACGTTATTAAGATGGACTTAACCAGACGGTTTTCTCATAATTACACGAGATGTTAGAGTGTGGCAATGGCGATGTGTATGTCTAGGATTGGATCCGAAGGGAGCTTGGTACTTAAGCAGTCCGACAGACTCACCTCCTCTTTTTCTGGTTTCCTACCTGGTGCACAGCTCCCATTCACTTTAACCTCTATTAAAAGTATCTTTTACATCACCAATAAGGTTTTCCAAACTAAGTAATACGGAATGTTTTGTACGCTTCAATGTGGCGCACTGGATCCGATCATAACGTCTAGGCCGGGTTTGGGGTGTTACACATAAAGCATCATCTACTTTCATCGTACAATCCTTCCTGTTTGATTCTACTATCTTTTTTAGGATACGTTTGAGCTTTCGGTTTTCTGCTTCGACTTGTCCACTAGTTTAAGGATGATAGAGGGTAGCTGTTCTATGGTGAACTCCATATCTCTTAAGGGTCTTATCAAATTGGGCGTTACAAAATGAGTACCCTTATCACTGATAATTGCTCTAGGTGTTCCAAATCGAGAGAAGAGTTTCTTAAGGAATCGTACTACGACTCTAGCATCATTAGTAGGTAAAGCTTGGGCTTCCACCCATTTAGACGTATAATCAACGGCTACTAATATGTATTTATTCCCAAATGAGCTGGGGAATGGACCCATGAAATCAATACCCCATATATCAAATATTTCACACGAGAGCATGTATGTGTGGGGCATTTCATCATGTTTAGAGATATTACCTGTTCGTTGGCATTTATCACAACTAGAAACATACATGTTGGCATCCTTGAAAAGTGTAGGCCAATAAAAACCTGATTCGAGTATTTTATGTGCGGTCCTATTTCCACTGTAATGTCCTCCAGTTGGTCCTGAGTGGCAATGTTCCAAGATATTCAAAGCTTCTGACCTTGTAACGCATCTCCTAATGACTTGATCTGCACGTATATGGAAAAGGAAAGGGTCTTCCCAAAAGTAGGTATTCACATTAGTAAAGAATCACTTCTTTTGCTGATGTGTCAACCCTTTTGGGATAATGTTAGCGGCTAAAAAATTCACAATGTCTGCAAACCAAGGTACTCAGAATCAGATATAGCAAAAAATTGTTGTTCAGGAAATGAATCATTAATTTCAACTTTATCTAGCTCTTTGGTACTTGAATTATCATTAATTTTCAGCTCCTTTCTTATCGTGAATCTCTAAGTCAAATTCCTCCAATAACAGAATCCATTGAATAAGTCGAGGTTTTACATCAGTCTTAGTTAAAAGGTAGCGAAGAGCAGAATGGTCAATATAAACGACAATTCTAGACAATATTAGATATGGCCTAAATTTATCGAATATAAAAACCACAACTAGCAGCTCTTTCTCCATGGTGGTGTAGTTTTCTTGTGCGGCGGTCAAAGTTTTGCTAGCATAATAGATAGGTTGAAAATGCTTATCTCTTCGTAATCCCAAAACTGTACCTACTACAAAATCACTCGCATCGCACATTAGTTCAAAAGGTAAATTCCAATCAAGTGTGATTATAATTGGAGCATTAATCAATTTATCCTTTAAAGTATTAAATGCCTATAAACAGTCCTGATCGAAATTAAAAGGAACATCTTTTTCTAGTAATTTAGTCAAAGGCTTAGTCATTTTAGAAAAGTCTTTAATAAATCTTCTATAAAACCCAGCATGTCCTAAAAAGCTTCCAATAGCTTTAACCGAACTAGGGGGAGGTAGTTTTTCAATGGTTTCAATTTTAGATTTATCAACCTCAATCCCTTTATTAGAAATTTTATGTCCTAACACAATACCTTCTTGAACCATAAAGTGATATTTTTCCCAGTTAAGTACAAGGTTCATTTCCTCACATCTTATTAATACTCGTTTCAAATTTTTAAGGCAAAGATGGAAAGAGTTACTGAATACAGAGAAATCATCCGTAAATACCTCCATGATGTCTTCTATGATTTCATCAAAAATGGCCATCATGCAGCGCTGAAAAGTAGCAGGAGCATTACATAATCCAAAAGGCATTCTACGATAAGCAAACGTACCGTATGGACATGTGAATGTCGTCTTTTCTTGATATTCAGGAGCTATTGGGATTTGAAAATAACCAGAGAGTCCGTCTAAAAAGCAGTAGTACATGTGCCTGGATAATCTTTCCAACATTTGGTCAATGAATGGAGGGGGAAAGTGATCTTTTCTCGTGGCGTCATTCAGCTTCCTATAGTTAATGCAAACTCTCCGACCTGTGACTGTCCTTGTTGGGATTAATTTATTCTTCTCATTGGCTACAACAGTCATGCCTCATTTCTTAGGAACAACCTGCACTGGACTTACCCAAGAATTGTCAGAAATAGGATAAATTATTCCAGCATCTAGGAGTTTAATTACCCAGCTTTAACAACTTCTTTCATGTTGGGGTTCAGTCATCTTTGAGCTTGCACACATGGCTTATAATCATCTTCCATTAAAATTTTGTGGGTGCCAAAAGAAGGGTTGATCCCTTTAATGTTAGAAATTTTCCAAGCTATGGCTCTTTTATGTTCTCTTAATACTTGGAGAAATTCCTCTTTCTCCTTGGGTTGCAAGTTAGAAGCAATAATCACTGGTAATGTAGAATTATTTCCAAGGAATGCGTATTCCAAGTGATTTGGAAATTGTTTAAGTTCCAGTTTGGGAGGTTCTTCAATAGAGGTTTTTTGCTTAAGTTCATTGTGTACCTTAATACCCTCATATTCTGCTTGTCTTAGGGGTGGTTCATTGAAATTTAGTTCAGCTTTTATCTTACCTATTTCAGAATCATCATCATCTACCTCCTCTCCTTGGGCAACACATAGTTCCAACATGTCCTTATGTACGATTTCCTGAGAAGAATCTTGAGTAGCATGATTAATAGAGTCAATAAAATAACATAAGTCATCCTGTTCTCTATAAAATCGCATGGCATCATAAATTTTAAAAATAATCTCTTCGTCACCTACTCTAAGTACCAATTTACCATCACCCACATCAATAACAGCCCTAGAAGTGGCTAAAAATGGACGACCTAAGATTAAAGGCACTTCAACATCTTCATCCATGTCAAGCACAACGAAATCAACAAGAAATATATATTTATCTACTTTTACAAGTACGTCCTCTATAATACCCCTACGATATTTAACAGATCTATCAGCTAATTGAATACTCATCCTAGTTGGTTTAGGTTCCCCAAGACCAAGTTGTTTAAACATTTTATATGGCATCAAATTAATACTAGCGCCTAAATTAGCTAGTGTCTTATCAACAGTCAAACTACCAATTAAGCAGGGAATAGTAAAGCTTCCTAGATCTTTCAGTTTGGTTGGCAGTTTATTTTGGAGTATGGTTGAGCACTCCTTATTAAGTTCTATTGTAGATAAGTCTTCAAATTTCCTTTTTTTATTTAGAAGCTCCTTTAAAAATTTGCATATGTAGGCATCTGCGATATAGCTTCAACAAAAGGTAAGTTGTTTAAAAAGTTCAAGAAATTTACCGAATTGTGCAACCATGCGATCTTTCTTCAACTTTGCTGGATATGGGATTGGTGGTTTCTATTCCTTTGGAAATAGATTGTCATTTTTTTCAAGTTTTACTTTTTCTCTTTCATTTCTGTCAGCTTCTTGTGGTGGCTTCTTTTTAGATTCAGCTAACACATTCTCACTCCTTAGTGTAACTGCTTTCACATGCTCTTTTGGATTGAGTTCAGTGTTACTAGGTAGACTTCCTGGTGGTCTTTCTGAAATTAGTTTAGCAAGCTGGCCTATTTGAGTTTCGAGCCCTTGGATCGACGCTTGTTGATTCTTAAATGCTTTTTCGGTATTCTGAAAACAAGTTTCTGACACCGAGATGAATTTCGTTAGCATCTCTTCAAGGTTTGGCTTCTTTTCCTGCTAGTGCGGTGGTTGCTGGAAAATTATGGGATGTTGTGGCCTTTGATTTCCTTGGCCATGCCACGAAAAGTTGGGATGGTTCCTCCAACCTGCATTATAAGTGTTACTATAAGGATTATTTTGAGGTTGAGGATTATTACCCATACAATTCAATTGCTCATTTTCCATGTTGTGGCCATAGGGTGGGTTTTTTGAATTGCTTGTTCCACCTCTATTTGCATCGTACTACATTACTGGATGAGCCTGTGAAGAACCAAGTAAACCATCAATTTTTCTATTCAAAAGTTTTACCTGATTAGAAAGCATAATGACCGAATCGATGTTAAAAACGCCGGCTGCTTTCGTTGACTTTATCCTCATGACTTGCCACTGATAATTATTCAGTGACATCTCTTCTATAAATTCATAAGCCTCTTCAAGTGTCTTATTATTGATAGTCCCACCAGCAGTTGCGTCAATCATCTGTCTAGTCGAAGGATTCAAGCCACTGTGAAAAGTTTGAACCTATAGCCAAAGTGCTAACCCATGGTGAAGGCACCTTCTCAATAGATCATTGTATCTCTCCCATGCATCATAAAGAGTTTCTAGATCCATCTGCACAAAAGAAGAGATTTGATTCCTCAATTTAGCTATTTCAGCAGGTGAAAAGTATTTAAGCAAAATTTTTTTGGTCATTTGTTCCCAAGTGGTGATCGATCCTCGTGGTAACAAGTTCAACCACTATTTAGCCTTATTCCTCAATGAAAAGGGAAATAACCGAAGGTAAATGGCATCGTCAGAAACGCCATTGATCTTAAAGGTGTCGCAAAATTCCAGAAAATTTGTCAAATGAGTGTTTGGATCTTCGTCCTGCAAACCATCAAACTGAACAAACTGTTGTATCATTTGCATCATGTTAGGTTTTAGTTCAAAATTATTTGTAGCAATAGCAGGTCTAACTATACTTGATTCAGCTCCTGTTAAACTAGGTTTAGCATAATCATACATAGTACGAGGAACAGGATCCTGATTTACTGGGTTCGCAACAGCCACAGGAGGTAGCGGATAATTATGATTATCAGCCATCTCCTCGATTATGGTTTGAATATCGTCCTCTTGCCCTTCCTCTATGTATTGTAAACTTCGCATTATCTTTGTTCGGTTTCTGCGAGCTGTGCTTTCGATCTCACTATCAAAAAGTAGAGGTCTTGACGAGTTTATTCTAGTCATAAACTATAAAAACTTTCCAGAAGTAAATTAAAAAAATTAAATTGCAATAAAATAAATGGCTAAAGTAATAAAAATTAAGCATTCCTAATATCTCAGTTCCCCGGCAACGGCGCCAAAAACTTGATGTACGTGATAAGTTTTATATTTATTGTTTATCGTACTTGAAAACTAACTATTATCACGATAAAGGCAAGCTCACCTATCGAGCAGTAGTATAGCTTATAGCAAGACCGAAATGTCGAACCCACAGGAACTAAAACTACTAGCATTAACCTTCTTTTTATTATCTAGCCTAAAACTAAGAGGATTTGCTTTATCTAAACTAATTAACTAAACTAAGAATGCACAGGAAGTACATTGGAGAAATACTTTTGGGAAAAGCTGATTAATTTAGACAATACCCAAGTTATATTATTATCTCTCTCGAGACTAACAACGTCTAACCCTAGGTTGATTAATTGAAATCTCTTTCTAATTAAAACCCCTAGTGTTGCATTAACTCGATCTATGGATTCCCTTATTAGGTTTGACCCTAATCCGGCAGATTTATGTCACCCTATGTCTAGGGGTGCAATCAACTCCGCTTAATTATGCTAGATCTACTCTTAGATAGGGACTTTTGCTCCTCTGAATAAACACATCAATACTTGAATCAATATCCTGGAATATTAAAGCAAGAATTAAGAACACATAATTAAGAACAAATCAAATATTTATCATATAATTCAGAAAATAATAACAAGATCTGTCTTAGGTTTCATCCCCCTTAGGTATTTAGGGGATTTAGTTCATATGTGTAAAAGAAAACATTTCAAAAGAATAATGATAACAAAACATAAAGAAAACCCAAAAACCCCTAAAGGAAATTGAAGGGAGATCTTTAGTCTTAAAGGAGAATCCAGCTTCTGAGATGGATCAATCGGCTTTCTTCGAGTAATTCCTTGCCTCCTACTCCGTGTGTTTTCTAGGTGCCCTTCTAGGGTGTTTATATAGGCTTTAGAATGTTTCCAAACCCTCAAAAGTGGCCATTTTTTAGTAGAACTAGGCTTGGGCTCGACAGGGACACGCCCGTGTGACACAACCGTTTAGGGTAGCCTAGGCCGTGTTAGAGTCTACTAAATAGGCACGGGTGTGTGGTTTACCCGTGTGAGGAAGTCCAGGCCGTGTTGATTTCCAACATTGACCCATTTTCTCCGTTTTTGGCCCGTTTCTTGCTCTTTTTACTTTCCTATACTCACCTAAGTATAAAATATGAAATTAAAGGATAAGAGCATCAAATTCCACAAATCTAATTATAATTCATCCAAAAATGTGCTTAAGCATGGGATAAAATATGTATAAATTACGACTTATCACTCTTAAAGGTTGGAGATTGGTCGGAGCATCATCACATTATCCTCCAGCTTGTTTTGGTATAAATAGGAATCCTACCTTGGTGTAATGGCATGTATAGGCTAATGATAATAAATTAGGGTATGTAAATGATTTGGTTGTAACTAGCCACTGGAATGGCTAGAGATAGTAAATTTAATACATACTTGTGTATGAGGTTTATTATGTTTAGTATATGAATGTGTTTGGTTTAATATATTAGATGCAATTAAGTTTGGGTAAGTATAAAATTTTAATGTAAAGATGATACTTGAAAGCATGAGTAAATGTGTCATGCATAAAACTTGATCATTAGATTGATTTATATGCCTTAAATTGGTCAGTGAATATATTGAAGTGTTGATACAGGTGCAAGGTACAAAGGCTGAGAATTAAGGCTTGGAAAATAGCATTATTTTGTCCACACGGGTAGACACACGGGTGTGTGTATCAACTCTGTGTGACACACGACCATGCACACGAACATGTGGTTTGGCCTTGTGACCCCTGCATCTTAAAATTAGAGAAACAGAATACACAGAATTGAGCACACAGTTAGAGACACGAGCGTCTGTCTCAGTCATGTGAGACACAATGCCAAGCACATGGGCATGTGTCCTGGCCGTGTAACTCCTGCACCTAATTTTTGAAAATTAAATTTTCCACATGGTCTAGCACACGGGCATGTGGCTAGTCGTGTGACCCAAGTCAAAGAGTTACGCAGGTAAGGACACAGCCGTGTGCCTCTTATTGAATGCCCACATGGCCTAAGACACGGGCGTGTCACATGACTATGTGAGCCACACGACCTGCCTACACGGGTGTGTGTTCATTGCACTTAAGAAATATTTTGAAATTTTGTGAAAATTTTTTTATCCCGGTTTAGTGTTGAGTCGATTCTAATATGTATTTTGGACTTCAAGGACCCATATGAGGAACATTATGATAGATTCTGGTTTATTTTTAGAAATGAATAGTAAATGACATAAATTAACTATAATTGAATTGTAAACTCCAGTAATACTTCATAACCCTGCTCGAAGATAAAGCTCGTAAAGGTTTAAGATCGGTTGGAGCATCATCACACTATCCTCCAGCTCGTTTTGGTATTAATATTAATCTTATCTCGGTGTAATGGCATGTATAGGCTAATGATAAAAAATGACGGTATGTAAATGATTTGGTTGTAACTAACCATTGGAATGGCTAGTGATAGTAAATTTAATGCATAATTATGCTTGAGGTTTATTATATTTAGTATATGAATGTGTTTGGTTTAATATATTAGATGCAATTAAGTTTGAGTAAGTATATAATTTTAATGTAAAGATGATACTTGAAAGTATGAGTAAATGTGTCATGCATAAAACTTGATCATTTGATTGATTTATATGCCTTAAATTGGTTGGTGAATATATTTGTAACACCCCAAACCCGGCCCAGACGCTATGGCCGAATCTAGCGTGTCACATTGAAGTGTTTTAGTGAAAATCGTGTTTTCATTGAAAACCCTTCTTAAAATAAAAGAAACCCTAATTAACTAAAAAAAACCTTTCAGTTACGAAAGTCCTGCGTAAAACATTTGATTTTTAAAAAAACTTAGTTGCGGAAACGTAGAAAACATACTATAATTTAAGAAATTCATGTTCAACTTCTCGTAATTACAATGAAAATAATAATAATTCAGGAAATAATAACATAATGAAAACCTTATTACAATCTGGTCTGAACATACTTAAAAAGAAATAAAAACTTACATGCTTAAAAGAAACCAAGTCCGAATTCTCTTGCTAGCTGGCCACCCAGAGTCCCTCCAAATATTGAACCTTCTACTGAGCATCACCTGAAAATAAAATAAAAGAAGGGGAGAGTTTTCGCAAACTCAGTGTGTACAACCCTCGATAAAAAACAAACATTCAAAGACAAATCATCAAACATGCAATGCAATCCCATCCAAATTATCCATCCGCTACACACCAGCTCCATTCCCCATAAAACTATGCAGGGATATAAATATCGACCCACCCAGCCCACACACCAATGGTAGCCCGGTTGCGGAACTACCTTCATTTACATATTAGGCTTTAAAAGCCGCCGGTGGATCCACGATTGTCAGGCAACCATGCGATCCTCATATACTTCCTCCGTACCATAATTCCCACCCATATGCAACCTAAGCAGAATATCATATGTATGCATGTCACATCCATAAAACTTACATTCTACACCTAGGGGTATTTTGGTCTTTTTCACCCTTAGGGGCATTTCGGTAATTTTCCCTTAAGTACTGTTTTCACTTACCTTGGCCCGTTAACGAGTCTCGTGAGCTAAGATGAACGAATACTATGCACCAGGTAGGATTTCAGAGAAGAGGAGGTGAGTCATTAAGACCGCTTAAGTACCAAGCTCTCCCTAAATCCAATCCTAGACATGCACATACTCGTTGCCACAGCTTAACCCTTTGACTTGTCCACGGTCGCAATATATTAATTAAGTCTTATGTGGATATCATATACTAAGCCCAAAACCCCTTACAAAGCCTAAACAATTTCACATACCTGTATCTGGCCCATTAAGCCTAATCATATTCATATGGCCCATTAGGCCCACATCACTTGTACATGGCCCATTAGGCCCAAATCACATTTATATGGCCCATTAGGCCCAGTCACATTCATATTCATGCTCACATACAAGTTCCTATCACATAGTATCAGCATTCAGTTTTTGCCTATTATGGGTCCAACAGCCCATCGGGCCCATTTAGCCCATTCCGGCCCATATGGCCAAATCACAACCCAAGTCCACAGAATCGCCTGTAGGCCTCAGGAAACCTACCGGTCTCCCCCTTATGAGTGTTCGCACACTCGCAAGACTACCGTAGCCAAACTTTCGGCTTTTCGGCATTTCGGCTTTTGCCGATACATAATGTGTGTGCAGTGTATGTACACACCTGGTAAGCAAGCGTGATGCGATCTCCTTAGCCCAACCTACAATCGATATCACTCAAAGATTAATCTTACATACTTATCGAATACTTTACCAAAAGCTAGAATCTCACCTTAACCTTACCTTGCCCGATAAGTATAACAACCCCTTCACTAACCACGATCAACTCCTAGATCTACACCAATTGTAACTATTAAAACCAGAATAATAGGTGACTCGTATCCAACACAAGTCCCTTTACCTTACTATGGCTATTCGGCCAACCTTAGCCAATGGATGAGGAATACTTACCAAAACTGCAAACACCTAAAAAGCAATTTGACAGAGAGCTAAGATCCGAGATCCGATATTAATTCTACTAGATTCGGTCAAAGAGTATTCAGCCCTTGAAAGATTTGGCTTTTCGGCTTTTCAAACTTAGTATGGTGAATAAGGTTTAATTGGTACATATTAAAGAAGAAGAGTAGAAGAAGAAATTGGCTGAGTGAAATAAAGAAAATTGTGTAGAGAAGAATAAAAATCGGCAAGAAGAAAAGAAAGAAAAATAAAAGGGTTTTTGGCTTTTTGGATCTTGAAAAGAAAAGGGTTTTCAGCTTTTGGAGAAAGGGGTTTCTGGCAACAAGGTGAAAAAGAATTTCGGCAGTAGCCTGGTAACCCTATATTCAAACCCTATTTATAGCCCTTATAGCTGAATTTTCCATGCCCAATTCCCAATTCGACTCCATCACTTCTCCCTTCTCATCTCCTCGTTTTTCTCCCTGATAACCCCTTGATCCTTTCCTTAATTTTCTCTTCTGAACACTCCCCTTAGAATCCATCTTCATGCCACTTCCATCCTTCTAGAAGGCCAAAATTAAACTTCTAAAACACAAAACTAGGACTCAAACCTTGGACCTCGTTGCTAGCTACTAACGCCACCTCCCTGCATTCTAAGTGGCGTCACTTAGCCACTCTTCCACAAGGCTTTTTTATGCTATTTTTCCCCTATTTTTATTTAAAAGCCCACCCCTAATTCTTTTAATAATTAAACTATAATTTCAGTTATTCCTAGGTCCAAACTCAAACCTTTATTAAGACCTACTATAATTATCACATGGCTAGGAACATAAAATACAATTTTTATCAAAACCGAAAACAAAGAAAGTTTAGGATTTTGGGATTTTTGGGGCGTTACAACTCTACCCCCTAAAAGAAATTTCTTCCTTGAAATTTCCAACTACTAACATAGACTACCACACCACACTCCAACTTAGGTAAATAGCACACTATGGGTAAATATGTACCGTTATTCGCCTATGGAGCGTCTTCATCCTCTTGACGACGTGCTGCATAGACCAAAGCTAGCTGCCTCGCCTCAGCATGATCAGTACCTCTGCCTGGTGCTCTACGACCCAAACCATTTCCACCCCTAGCCTGATCACGACGTCTCGGCAGTAGCTGACCACCCCTCGGTGGCTGTACACCACCTCAGTCCACGACTGGCACCTGAGCTGACATTCTAGGGCAATTGCTGATCCTATGCTCCATAGATCCACAAGCTAGATAAGCTACCGTCCTCTTCCAACACTCGCCTACATGACCTTTCCCACAATCAACACAAAGTGTGTAACACCCCTATCCCGTAACCGTCGCCAGAATAGGTAAGGGGCATTACCGGACTTGTAACTCATGTCAGAACAGTAAAATTTTGAACTTTTTCTTGAAATAAAGATCGTTCATTTAAATAAGTACTAAGCACAACCAGGGGTAAAATTTAAACTTCACTAAGTAAACATTCAAAAGAACTCATTTTCGCATGGCTTATATACATCAACCAAAAATATTCTTCCGCCACTAGTCTATTCTATACATGCCATAAAATAATTCTAAACATAACAGTAACAAGCAGTGGATGGTGATAGTGTGACTAGTTGCTGACGATCCCCGAGCCTGTAGCTTCGCAATGAGATCTATAAAACAGAGAAAACAAAGTAAACGGAGTAAGCATTACAATGTTTAGTAAGTTTTAAGCAGTGTCAACAGATAACAATCGAATTATAACATAGTTGTTCCTATTTTTATTTCACTCTTCCTTCGGGCATACCATCCCTTTACCGAATATGCACATCTCATCATATACAATAGGCAGATAAACTTTCACATAAAAGTG
Organism: Gossypium hirsutum; assembly: GCF_007990345.1. Taxonomy (NCBI): domain Eukaryota; kingdom Viridiplantae; phylum Streptophyta; class Magnoliopsida; order Malvales; family Malvaceae; genus Gossypium; species Gossypium hirsutum. Next base: position 56,809,186 of record NC_053435.1, read on the forward strand.
AGCTCATGTGACATAGATATATTGTATGATTTCACATAACCTCTCACACTGATCCGATGTCACATAATCATAGGAATAGTCTCGTAGATTGCTCTCGTATGCATCACATAACTACCTTATGATTTAGTTCAAATCAAGCTCACATATAAACTTGGAGTACATACCTGTTTAACCTTTCGCATTGAATATATTTATAAGCAATTCTTATTACGAAGTCTTATAGCCTTAACCTCTACTCGGATTATCGGTGAGACCTTTAGCTCAGACGAAATCTCCACACGAAGTTATCGGGTCTTACCCGGACAAAATCTCCACACGTAGTCATCGGGTCTTACCCGGACATAATCTCCACACGTAGTCATCGGGTCTTATCCGGAATATATTTCCAAGTTTCATGTACATTTAATCACATGTTACAACATTCACATCGACTGTCATATTTGTAATTCATTTGCCTCATCAAATATCTAATAATACACACCTTTCACATTGGTCGTTCGGCCACAATATACGCACATCGCCTACATATTTCACACTAGCCATTCGACTTTACCACATATACATATCTCATATATATATATATATATTTCACATTGACCATTCAGCTTTACCACATATACATTTCTCATACATATTTCACATTAGCCATTCGGCTTTACCACATATATGCATGTTCATATTCACCACATTGGCCATTCGGCCTTATCACACATATGCATGCTCACATTCATCACATTGGCCATTCGGCCTTATCACATATATGCATGCTCACATTCATCACATTGGCCATTCGACCTTATCACATATATGCATGTTCACATTCATCACATTGGCCATTCGGCCTTATCTCATATATACACATTCACATTCATCACATAAAATCCTAAATCAAAACATAAATTTTCATGTATTCACATCACAATTATCCAAATATACTTCACATACCACATATACTATCATGTATACACTTTGTCTTGGCCGAATCTACATCAATCGTTTTCCAGTGAATAATTCAATTTCACGCCATACTATCATTTCATAATCGAATACTCATAAACTTACAATTTCCCAAATTTTAATATCAAAGATCCGTCTAACACTCAAATATCATTTTACAATATCACGATTTAGAATTCACGTATGGGTTTAATCAATAGCTTATGAGCAACTAAAACAAGTTTTATCCATGTTTACAACAAAATCACATATTCACTACGAGCTGTTTTCCTGAGCAATAGTCACTAAATTATTTATAACTGGAGCTACAAAACTCCAAATCACTTGCCGTTAATTTTCCCTGAATATAGACTCATATATCTTCCATCCATAAAATTTAAAAAATTTTAGGTTTGGCCAATCAATACCATATTTTTCTTAAAGTTTCCCCTGTTTCACTGTTTGACTAATCTGACCAGTCTTCACTACGAATCAAATTTCTCATTGTACAGAATTCAAAATATGTTCTATTTGATTTCATGTGAAACTAGACTCATTAAGGAGTCTAAGCATATAAAGTTTATCTTATAACCATTTTTGTACAAATTATAATGATTTTCTAGAAACAGAACAGGGAATTTCGGAGTCATTCTGACACTGTCTCACACAACTTTAAATATCTCTTTATAGGAAATTTATTTGCTTACACGGTCTCTTTTATAAGAAACTAGACTAATTAAGCTTGATTTCACATTTTATTCAGCCTATAATTCCACACCAACAATTTATAGTGATTTTCTAAAATCACGTTACTGCTGCTGTCCTAAGCAAATTATTACAATTTGCTCTTAAATTTCCAAGTCCAAACACTTATGAACTTACCATTTGAGTTTAAGACATATCATGGCCACATCATATCTTATTAAATCAACTCATTATGTCCTATTATGATTTAATTTACTCAACGTTTAATCACTTAAAACTTACCTCGGAAGTGGTCGACGATTAGATGTCCACGGCTATTCGTTTACTTTCTCTTTTCCCCTATCTGACTTTGATCCTCTTTGCTCTTAAGCTTAAGTAAAACAATAGATTGCTTAAGTACTTAACTAATATTATTCACTTAACAATCACATTTGGCAATCACATATCATTTAATCTTTGATTAACCAATTTAACACATACCAAAATCCAATCATACATCTAACCTTTATCTCAATACCAAACCGAGTTATAAGATCATACATTATACTAAGCATATCATTAAACATACCTATTCAATTTAGCTAATTTCATAGCCGATTAATCACCTTACCCCACATTACTCAATGCCGAATATTAACCCAACATCACAAGCATAATCACCATGAAACTTACCTTAATACACATTTTATCCCATTGCCGAATACATATATATATCATCAAACAAATATTTATTCACATAACAACAATTCAAGCACATCAAAGCATAGTCGAATGTATCATTCTTCTTAAATTCAAAAATAAATACATGGGCTAACTTCAAAATCTATTTAACAACTCAACTTTATAAACACATATTCGGCTAGGAAGAAATATTGATAATTTAACAGCCTTAGCTTAACATATATATATACAACCTAAATCCCTTTCTTAACTCGTGATTCACTAACTCGGGAGTTATTTTCTAACAAATTTTAACTTACTCTAATACCGAATGCTACTCAAGCTTTAAGCTCATGTCCTTTCATTATTAAGCAAATGTTATAACATAACTAACATCCCTTTTTCAATTTGAACATCAACACATAAAGAAATTAAACACAAAGATTCATAGCCGAAACCTATACATAACATCATTCAAGGTTTAATCCCCTAAATTCATGCACAAAGCCGAACCTATTGAGAGATGTATATAAAACAATATCTAGTTAGTACATTCAAGCACCTACGGCATTCCCTTCAATTTAATACTAAGACAAACCAAAAGATTTATTCATGTAAATTCAAAAATTTCAAGTTCATCTCTTTCACATATAAATACCAAAAATTAAGTATTTACTAGCTTAAACTCTATTAAACCTTAAAACATCAATCTATCCCTACCATTTTCCCCCATGGCCGAATGCTCAAGACACCATAAAACTAAAAATTTTGTCATGGGCTATGTAATGAACTTAATATCTAACTCAAAATATGCTAAAAAATCCATAAGCTAACATGAATTTCTCACCTTATTTATGACTTAGAATCACCGAATGGTTGCTCCCTCTCTCCCACTTAGAATCGGCCAAGAAGAAATAAGAATAAAGACTTGTTTCTTTCACCCCTTTCCTTCTTTTCTTTACTTTTTTTCTAACCTTTTATTTTATTCTTTCTCCCATAAAACACTAACACCAAATGTTTATAATAGGCTTTAACTTTTAGCATGGCCGGCCACCATCTTGTTCTTTGGTTAATTTGACATGCAAGTACAATTATTTTGCAACATGCATAAATAGGCCACTTTACAATTGCCTAGCACACTTCTAAATTTTCTCACATAAGTCCTATTTACTAAAATTCACCTACAATTAAACAAAATTCAAATATGAAATTTTCACACATGCATATATACATATAATAAGCATCAAATATGACAGCTAATTATTTTTATGACTCGATTTTGTGGTCCCGAAACCACTTCCCGACTAGGGTCACATTAGGGGTGTCACAAAGTGGTACCCATGGATTAACAGTAAGGGGCCCTGCTCTATCTGGCCCATTAACTCTGGACCTAACCCTAGGCATCTGTCCAACACTAGGAGTCTCAGCCTCCTTTTTACTCTTACCCCTTTTTTTTCTCGATTTAAGCACTCAGTACTCTTTACCTCCTCCGCTATCTTTACCTTCTCCACCAACTCCAAGAAAACTCGCTCCCTTTGTGGAGCTATCAGTGCCCTGAGGCTATCTCTAAGTCCATCCTCAAACCTAACGCAACGTTCATACTCCGTTGCCACCATTACTCTTGCATACCTACTAAGGCGTAGAAACTTCGCCTCATACTCCGCCACCGATTTGTTTCCTTGGGTCAGGTTCAGGAACTCCTTCCTTCTAGCATCCACATAGCTTGCACCCACATACTTCCCTTGGAAAGTAGCTTTGAAGAAATCCCAAGTGACCCGCTCAGGTTGGGTGCCCTCTTTCATTGTCAACCACCACAGGTAGGTTTCTTCCCTTAATAGTGACACAGCTCCTTTCAGCTTTTGTTTCGGTGAGCAGTCCAAATCCTCCATTATTCTTTCAATGGCCTCTAACCAATATTCAGCCACGTTAGGAGCCACACCAGCCACGCCTTTAAAGATCTCAGCCCCGTTCAATTGAAGTTGCTCCGGAATAGACCTCTAATTTTCGCTGCCATTATTGGGCCCAGCGACCCTTTCCAAAATCCACAGCATTTCCTGGGACAATGCATCTTCTCCTGCGATCCGATCATACTGTCCATTCCTAGCCACAGGTAAGGTCGGAGCCTCTTCTACTCCAACATCAAGCATATGGCCCGATGTCGACGATTCAGCCCTAACACTTCTACGGCCTCGGTCACGACCCCTTGCACCTCTTATAGTACTCATCGTTGATTCGTGTATTATCTGGATTAAGAAATTTTATGAAATTTTAGTTAGTTTTAATAATTAACCCAATGTTTTATGGAAGTAATTTAAGAGAAGATTGTTTTCGAAAATCCTCTACAGTTTCAGGATCCTATGGGCTTCAGTTCCATTCTAACATAATCATCTAAAGTAGCCCTCTAACTATCTACTGTATAACAATTTAAACAGGCTTAAGAATAAGAATACTTACTTGGTTCGACATTGGAGACTCGGTGTGCCGCTTAGCAAGACTTCCCTTTTTCCAAAACATTGCGGTTCCAAATATATTTTTTTAAGGCAAAAAAAACCAAGTAATAAGGCCCAATTCACAGCCCGAGTTTTGCAACCTGGGCTCTGATACCACTAAATGTAACACCCCAGACCCGGCCCAGACGCTATGGCCGAATCTGGCGTGTCACATTGAAGTGTTTTAGCGAAAATCGTATTTTCATTGAAAACTCTTCTTAAACAAAAGAAACCTTAGTTAACTTAGAAATAAACACACCATTCAGTTACGAAAGCCTTATTTAAAACATTTGATTTAAGAAAACTTATCATTTAAAAATTGAGTTGCGGAAGCGTAGAAAACATGCTATAATTTAGGAAACCCATGTTTAACTTGTAATTACAGTGACAATTAATAACAATAATTCAAGTAATAATAACATAATGAAAACCTTATTACAATCTGGTCTGAACATACTTAAAAAGAAATAAAAACTTAAATGCTTAAAAAAAACCAAGTCCAAATTATCTTGCTAGCCGGGCCACCTAGAGCCCTCTAAATACCGAACCTTCTACTGAGCATCACCTGAAAATAAAATAAAAGAGGGGGTGAGTTTTTTCAAACTCAGTGTGCACAACCCTCGATGAAAAACAAGCATTCAAAGACAAATCATCAAACATGCAATGCAATCCCATCCAAATTATCCATCCGCTACACACCAGCTCCATCCCCCATCACACCATGTGGGGATATAAATATCGACCCACCCAGCCCACACACCAATGGTAGCCCGGTTGCGAAACTACCTTCATTTACATATTGGGCTTTAAAAGCCGTCGGTGGATCCACTATTGTCAGGCAACCATGTGATCCTCATATACTTCCTCCGTACCATAATTCCCACCCATATGCAACCTAAGCAGAATATCATATGTATGCATGTCACATCCAAAAAACTTACATTCTACACCTAGGGGTATTTTGGTCATTTTTGCCCTTAGGGGTATTTCGGTAATTTTCCCTTAAGTACGATTTTCACTTACCTTGCCCTGTTAACGAATCCCGTGAGCTAAGATGAATGAACACTATGCACCAGGTAGGATTCCAAAGAAGAGGAGGTGAGTCATTAAGACCGCTTAAGTACCAAGCTCTCCCTAGATCTAATCCTACACATGCATATACCGGTTGCCGCACCTTAACGCTTTGACTTGTCCACAGTCGCAATATATTAATTAAGTCTTATGTGGATATCATATACTAGGCCCAAAACCCCTTACAAAACCCAAACAATTTCACATACCTGTATCTGGCCCATTAAACCCAATCATATTCATATGGCCCATTAGGCCTAAATCACCTGTATATGGCCCATTAGGCCCAAATCATATTTATATGGCCCATTAGGCCCAGTCATATTCATATTCATGCTCACATACACGTTCCTATCACATAGAATCAACATTCAATTTTTGCCTATTATGGGCACAATAGCCCATCGGGCCCATTTAGCCCATTCTGGCCCATATGGCCAAATCACAACCCAGGTCCACGGAATTGCCCGTGGGCCTTAGGCAAGCTATCAGTCTCCCCCTTACGAGTGTTCGCACACTCGCAAGACTACTGTAGCCAAACTTTCAGCTTTTTGGCATTTCGGCTTTTGCCGATACATAATGTGTCTGCAGTGTATGTACACACCTGGTAAGCAAGCATGATGCGATCTCCTTAGCCCAAACCTACAATCGATATCACTCAAAGATTAATCTTATATACTTATCGAATACTTTACCAAAAGCCAGAATCTCACCTTAACCTTACCTTGCGCGATAAGTATAAAAACCCCTTCACTAACCACGATCAACTCCTAGATCTGCACCAATTGTAACTATTAAAACCAGAATTATAGGTGACTCGTATCCAACACAAGTCCCCTTACCCTACTATGGCTATTTGGCCAACCTTAGCCAATGGATGAGGAATACTTACCAAAACCACAAACACCTAAAGAGCAATTCGACAGAGAGCTAAGATCCGAGATCCGATACTAATTCCACTAGATTCGGTCAAAGAGTATTCAGCCCTTGGGAGATTCAGGTTTTCGGCTTTTCAAACTTAGTATGGTGAATAAGGTTTATTTGGTACAGATTAAAGAATAAAAGTAGAAGAAGAAATCGGCTAAGTGAAACAAAGAAAATTGTGTAGAGAAGGATAGAAATCGGCAGAAAGAAAAGAAAGAAAAACAAAAGGGTTTCTGGCTTTTTGGATCTTGAAAAGAAAAGGGTTTTTGGCTTTTGGAGAAAAGGGTTTCTGGCAACAAGGTTAAGAAGAATTTCAACAGTAGCCTGGCAACCCTGTATTCGGCCCCTATTTATAGCCCTTATAGCTGAATTTTCCATGCCCAATTCCCAATTCGGCTCCATCACTTCTCCCTTCTCATCTCCTCGTTTTTCTCCCTAATAACCCCTTGATCCTTTCTTTAATTTTCTCTTCTAAACACTCCCCTTAGAGTCCATCTTCACGACGCTTCCATCCTTCTAGAAGGCCAAAATTAAACTTCTAAAACACAAAACTAGGATTCGAACCTTGGACCTCCTTGCTAGCTATTAATGCCACCTCCCTGCACTCTAAGTGGCGTTACTTAGCAACTCTTCCACAAGGCTTTTTTATGCTATTTTTCCCTTTTTTTTATTTAAAAGTCCACCTACTTGCCAACCCTTATTCTTTTAATAATTAAACTATAATTTCATTTATTCCTAGGTTCGAACTCAAACCTTAATTAAGATCTACTATATTTATCACATGGCTAGGAACATAAAACATAATTTTTATCAAAACCGAAAATAAAGAAAGTTTGGGATTTTGGGATTTTTGGGTTCCGGTATTTTTGGGCGTTACAATATTGAAGTGTTGATGTAGGTGCAAGGTAAAAAAGGTGAGAAATAAGACTTGGAAAATAGCTTTATTCTGTCCACACGGACAGACATAGGGGCATGTGTCTCAACCGTGTGTGACTCATGGCCATGTGCAAGGGTGTGTAGTTTTGCCGTGTGTCCCATGCATATTAAAATTAGAGAAATAGAATGCTCAGAATTGAGCACACGGGTAGAGACACGGGCATGTGCCTCAACAGTTTGAGACACGCAGCCTAGCATATGGGCATGTGTCCTAACTGTGTAACCCCTGTACCTAATTTTCGAAAATTAAATTGTCAACATGGTCTAGCACACGAACGAGTTGCTGTCCATGTGACCCAACTCAGAGAGTTACACGAGTAAGGACACGGGCTAGAACACGGTCGTGTGCCTCACATCGAATGCCCACACGGCCTAAGACATGGGCATGTCACTTGACCATGCGAGCCACATGGCCTACCCATACGAGTGTGTGTTCCCTGCTCCTAAGAAAAATTTTGAAATTTTGCAAAAATTTTTCTGTAATCCCGGTTTAGTCCTGGCTCGATTTTAATATGTATTTTGGACCTCGATGACGCATATGAGGGACATTATGATTGATTGTGATTGATTTTTGGAAATGAATAGTAAATGACATAATTAACTGTAATTGAATTGTAAACTCTAGTAATGTTTCATAACCCTGTCTGATGACGGATATGGGTTAGAGGTGTTACACTCTAACCTAATCTTATGTTGGCAAAAGGATGGGCTTATACCTTTTATGTCATGCTTGGAAAAATTGAAGCATCCTTCTTTCGCAGGAAAGCTTAATTCCCTACCATGAATTAAAGAAACAAATCAAATAAACGAATCATACAAATTCTCCAATTAAAACACTGAATATTCAATTCACGAGAAAGAAAGAAAAATACTGTAACACCCTATACCCGATCCAGTCACTTGACCCCAGCTATAAGCTATTAGATTTGTTAAACATTACTATCATACAAAGATTCAGCTTAAATAATCAACAAATATATTGAACAATATTAACACAAGTATGATGTGATTTACAATCAAAATCGGGCATTAATTAAGCATATGAGACCTTTAAACCAACTCGATAACAACCTAAGACTAAACTAAAACTTTTAAAAAAATTTAGTTAAAACTGTAAACAAAGGTCACACTGTGACAGCCCTAAATTGACCCTAGTCAGAAAGTGGTTTCGGGACCACGAAACCGAGTCTTATAAATAATTAAAGGTTATATTCTGTGTTTATGATGTGAGTAAATGCTTGTGTGATAGTTCCATACTTTAATTTGGTCAGTGTATGTGAAATTTATTAGTAGGGACTTATGTGAAACAATTTAGAAATATGCTAGGCAAGTGTTAAAGTGGCCTATTAATATATGTGGGAAAGTGCTTGTCCTTGCATGTCAAATTAGCCAAATTAAAGCATAGTGGCCGGCCATGCTATGGGTGGAAACATGTCACAAACATGTTATGTTAGTGATGTAAGTTAGGAAAAATAAAATAAGGAGCATGGTAATAAAATAATGAAAGGGAATATGATGAAAACAAAGAAAAAAAAAAGTGTCCATCCTTTTTCATTTCTTTGGCCGAAAGTTCTAAGGAAGAAGGAAGGAGCTCTTGCTTCATGTTCGGCTTGGAAGAGGATTAGGAAGAGGTTCAGCCATACTTGTATCTAGGTTAAGGTAAGTTTGATGTTGTGCCATGAGATTCATGCATGTTTTTAGTTGTTAGCTTGAGTTCTAACTAGCCCATGGTTTAAATCTTTGCTATGTGAGGGAGATGATACTCGGCCATGGGTGTTGTCTTCTTGGTGGATGTTTGATGTTGTGTTGGTGAGGTATGAAGATGATAGAGTGTGTGTGAGAATTTGAAAAAGGTAGGTCTTAGCAACTTCATGAAGCAATCGGCCATGGTATAACCATAAGTATGATTTATGCTTGTTATGTTACTCATGGTTAAAATGATTTGGCTATGCTTCATGTAAAAATAAAATATACATATGAATTCGGATATATGTTTATATTTGGTTAATGATTTATCCTTGTGAAGTATAAATTTGTAACATGATTTGAGTTGGAAGTTATTATAATGTATTTGTGCATTCGGGTATATGATGAAAATATATGAAATGGTTATAATCGACCTTATGATTCGGCTCTTGCACATATATATATATGTTTGCACTTAATGTATTGGTATGCCATTTATGGGTGGTATTAAGTATATAATTGGCCTCAACATATACATGCATACTCGGCCACATGAGAAGATTAGTGTTGCATGTATTCGGTTAGAGGCAAGCATATTGATGCCTTTATCTTGGTTTAGACAATTGGCTAAAAGAGAGTGTGGGTTAATATGTTGAGTTGATGCATGATTTCACATGTATGTGACTTTAATGTCTAATGTATATATATGGGCTAAGTACCTTGAGTTCCTCTTTTCGATGCTCAAATGATTAAATCAATTTATTTGTTAAATTAATTTCAAGAGCAAAGGGGAACTAAATCCGATAAAGGGAAGGAAAAAGTGGTCGAATAGCCATCGAAATCGTTCGACAACATCCGAGGTAAGTTTTCGAGTAACGAGACTTAGTTACCGATTTGATTAAGTCATGATGTATGAGCATAACGAATATGCGGTGATATCATGATTCTACTTGAATCATATGTTGAGTTAATTAGTCTATACGTATGACGGGTAGCCGTATGTGCATAGAGATAGAGTCATAAAGCAAATTAAACCATGCTGTTTGTATGTGGCTAGTGAGCCGAAAATGGGATTGCTTAATACGTGACGTGTGTTTGAACTCCAATTATGAAAATGAAATATAGATGTGTCATGATTTATTGATATGTGTATGAATATTTGGATGAAAACTGGGCTAAGTCCCGAAGGCATCTGCGCTAGTGACTAGTTCCGGGCAAGTCTCGAAGGCATTTGTGCGAGTTACTAAATCCAGGCTAAGTCCCGAAGGCATTTGTGCGAGTTACTAAATCCGCGCTAAGTCCCGAAGGCAATTGTGCGAGTTACTAAATCCGGGCTAAGTCCCGAAGGCATTTGTGCGAGTTACTAAATCCGGGCTAAGTCCCGAAGGCAATTGTGCGAGTTACTCTAACCGGGCTATGTCCCGAAGGCATTTGAGCGAGTAGCTATATCCGGTTAAATTCCGAAGGTACGTGATTTGGGAATGAGCGATCTGCTGTAATAATTTCAATTAATACGCTCGTAAAAACTCAACAACGAGGTATGTGTTGTACATGCATTGGATTAATTGATTCCTCTTAAATAGTATTCGCTCAGTCGATTCAGGAGCTTCCGGTTATGTATGAATATAAGGGTTGGAAATGTGAAGTAGGACTGATTTTTGAGAATATATGTGTATATGAAATTATCCGTTTAGTTATATGAATGCTATACTTCAGTTGAGCCTAATTCCATTGCTCAAAACTTACTAAGCATTAAATGCTTACTCCGTTCTTTGAATCTCTGTTTTATAGATTTTGGTTCGTCAGCTATCGGACTCGGGATTATTGAAGTCGAAGTCTCCCACACTATCAAAGCCCCTTTTGGTACACTTTTGGTTGAACTTTGAAATGGCATGTATAGGACTACCCTTTTTGTTGTTGGTCATGGACCTTTTGGTTTTGTATAAATTTGGATAGCCATGCGAAAATGGCTTATATACACTTTGAGCTTAATATTATAATCGTCTCGTATGATATTCATTAAGAGGTATGGAAATGTTTGGGAACGATTAGCCATTGGAATGGTTAATTATGATCATATTTTGTGCTATATATGAAAAAGGGCTAGGAATCATGGAAACTATGTAATAGGTAAAGTCTACCTTAAAAATAGATGCTGATAGCAGCAGTAACGTGAATGTGAAAATCACTAAAAATAGTAGGAATGGAATTAAATAGTGAGTAAATTATGTAATCGAACGTTGATGAATCTATTTTCAGAGGAAAGTAACGAAAAAATCATATGAACAGTATGTTAAGAGATATTTAAGTTTTCGTGAGATAGGGCCAGAACGGTTTCTGGATTCCCTGTTCCGAATTTGGAAATTCATTATAAATTAACCAGAGATAATTATAAGTCATGCCATATAGTTATAGATTCCTTTTCGAGTCTAGTTTCTATAGAAACAAACGGCATCAGTATTGAAGCCCTGTACAGGGAGATATCCAAGTCGTAATGTGCAAAGGTCAGTGTAGTTGAACCCTGAAGCAGGGGAGACTTTAGCTAATAAACTGTACTAATTGGCTTGACAAAAAATTCTATAAAAACATTTGTAGATGAAAATATGAGTCTAGTTTCAGGAAAAATTTACGGAACTGGTTTTCGAGTTTTGGAACTCGAGATATGATTTTTAAGGTGACAGTGACGCAGTTAGCCAGCTCGTCTGGAAATTTAAAATGGACTGTGCAAATAAGTGATTTAAGTCTGCGAACCCCTCGTGTCTGACTCCGGCAACGGTCTCGGGTACGGGGTGTTACAATTTTATTGGTATCAGAGCTACGGTTTAGTCGATTCTAGGACTACCGTAATACGTTTGGGTCTAGCTATACATGCCATTATGTGATTATTTGATAGTGTGGTGATTTCTGGCAATTGCAAATGTGTTTATTTATAGTAATGGATCCCGATCCCGATCGAGCGATAGCTGATGATCCTGAGAGTGTAGCGCCTGCTCCCGCACAAGGGACAGCTCCGGCGGACTCTCAACCTAATGCTAGTAATCCGAATGATGAAGCTAGACAAGCTTTTTATAGCGTGATGAATGATTGGTTCAACCAATACATTCGAACTAATACGGCTGTTCCACAACCTCCATTCCCGACAAATACCACCCCCGCACCTACAATACCTCCGGCAACTGACCAAATAAGGTCAAATAAAGCCCCAGGTGATAGAATCCGAAAACACGGGGCTACTGAATTTAAAGCTACGGACAGCGATGATGCCGAGCAAGCTGAATTTTGGTTGGACAACACTATCCAGGTACTCGATGAGCTATCTTGCACACCCGATGAGTGCCTAAAGTGTACTATCTCCTTGCTTCGTGATTCTGCCTACTATTGTTGGAATACGTTGACTTCTGTTGTGCCCAGAGAGCAAGTAACTTGGGAGTTTTTCCAAACCGAGTTTCGGAAAAAGTATATCAGTTAGAGATTTATGGATCAAAAAGGGAAGGAATTTCTTGAACTTAAACAAGGTTCCATGTCGGTTACCGACTATGAACGAAAATTTGTAAGGCTTAGCCGGTACGCGCGGGAATGCATTTCTTCAGAAGCTGTGATGTGTAAACGTTTCGAGGATGGGCTGAATGATGATATAAAGTTGTATGTTGGCATTTTGGAAATCCGAGAATTTGTGGCACTTGTCGAACGGGCTTGCAAAGCCGAGGAACTCAGTATGGAGAAAAGAAAAGCTGAGGTGGAAGCAAAGGAGTTTCGTAAGAGGTCTTCGGGGAAGCCCTTCCCACAGTCATCGAAGAAATTTAGAGATGGCTTAGGCCGATCTAGAGACACTTTGGGCTTATCTAGACGAGATCGCGATTGACCCCCTGTGAGTGCACGAGTCACTTCGGTCGCCAGTGTCGGAAATGATCATCGAGACAGAACGGAGTGTCAGTATTGTGGTAAATGGCACTCGGGGAGTTGTAGATTCCATGACCGCTCCTGTTACAAGTGCGGGTCAGCTGACCACTTTATTAAAGATTGCCCGAGATTGTCTGAACAAAACGTAAATCAGAGTGGGAAACCTGGCGCTACTACTGCTCGGGGTAGACCATCTAGGAATACAGGCAATGCTAGTGGCGGTCAGAGAGGATCTAGAGATGCTACAACCAGATCTGAGGCTCGTGCTCCTGCTAGAGCTTACGCTATACGCGCACGCGAGGATGCTTCCTCGCCAGATGTTATTACCGGTACTTTTACTCTCTTTGATACTAATGTGATTGCTTTGATTGACCCTGATTCTACTCATTCTTATATATGTGAAACCTTAGCATCCAGTAAGACTCTACCTGTTGAGTCTACTGAGTTTGTAATTCGGGTGTCAAATCCTTTGGGTCGTTACGTGCTTGTCGACAAAGTGTGCAAGAAATGTCCCCTAGTAATCCAAGGTTCCTGTTCCGGCCGATTTGATGCTTTTACCGTTTGACGAATTTGATGTTATCCTCGGTATGGATTGGTTGACCGTACATGATGCAATTGTAAATTGCAAAAGAAAAACCATCGATTTGAAGTGCGTAAATAACGAGATAATCTGAGTCGAGTCTACTGACTTGAATAGGTTGCCAGCTGTAATATCGTCGATGCTGGCTCAGAAATGTGTAAGAAAGGGGTGTGAAGCATAGCTTGCATATGTACTTGATGACAAAGAGTTAGGAAAGAAGCCTGAATGTGACAGCCCTAAAGTGACCCTAGTCGGAAAGCGGTTTCGGGACCGCTAAACCGAGTCACCAAATTATTTGAATATGATATTTATTGTCTAAAATATGTGATTATGAATGTGTGAAAGTTTTAAGCTTCGATTTAGTAAATTGCATGTGAATTTAGTCAATAGGACTTATGTGTGACACTTTTGAAATGTGATAGGTTAATCTATAAGGATCTATTAGTGCATGTAATCATAGGGGTGGACTTGCATGTCAATTTCCCCCATTTAATTACTAGTGGCCGGCCGTGACAAAGGGTGATGGGCAAAACATGTCATAGACATGTTATGTTGGTGCATCATGGGAGAAACAACAAAATAAAAAGTTAGTAATAAAGAAATGGAAAAAGGAAAATGATGAAAGAAAAAAAAAGGGATCATCATTCATGTTCTTTGTGACACCCCTAATTTGACCCTAGTCGGAAAGCGATTTCGGGACTGCTAAACCGAGTAACCAAATTATTTGAACATGATATTTATTGTCTAAAATAAATGTGTGAAAATTTTAAGCTTCGATTTAGTAAATTTCATGTGAATTTAGTCAATAGGACTTATGTGTGACATTTTTGAAATGTGATAGATCAAAACATAAGGACCTATTAGTGCATGTTGAAAAAGGGGGGACTTGCATGTCAATTTTCCCCCCATCTAGTAGTGGCCGGCCATGACATTAGGATGGACAAAGGGTGATGGGCAAAACATGTCATAGACATGTTCTGTTGGTGCGTCATGGGAGGAAACAATAAAATAAAGAGCATGGGCAATAAAATATTAGTGTTAGTAGGATGAGAAACAAAAAAAAAGAAAGGATATGTGTGATTGTCCCCCCCCCTTGCCGTGAGTTGAAGGAAAGAAAAACAAAAAAAAGTGTTCATCCTTTGGTTCATCCTTGGCCGAAAATTTTAAGGAGGAAGGAAGAAGAAAGATTGAAGAGGTTCGGCCATGCATGTAACTAGGCTAAGGTATGTTTGATGATGTTCCATGAGATGCATGCATGTTTTAGTTGTTAGCTTGAGTTCTACCTAGCCCATGGTCTAAATCTTGCTATGTGATGGAAATGACACTCGGCCATGGATGCATCATTCTTGCTTGGTGTTGATGTTGTGCTGGTGAGATATCAAGTTATTTTTGTGACCAAGTTGAGATTTGAATTTTTGGAATGAGTAAGGTTTTCGGTTATGTTGTTTTGTATGAGTAATGGATTGTTGAGTTCATGCTATTATGAATAAAATTGATTAAGAGAGGCTTGAGATAATTAAATATGCATGTTGGTGGTAAGATGAGCATTCGGTTTTTATCATGGAAGCATAGGAAGCTTGTTAAAGTTGAATTTTAGAAAAGTTAAATGTGTGTGCTTGTGCTAGTGCCGAATGTGCCTAGGGTGATTTAGCATTGAGTTTGGTGTTATATGAATTGAGTTTTATGGTTTTGGATTTTAAAGTGTTGTTAAATACTTTGAATAATATATATATGTGGCTTTGAAATGTGAAACTCGGCCAAGTGGTTATAAGCATGATTTTAGAGATTCAATGATATTCGGCCGATTTGAATAATTCATGGCACCCCAAGCAAATTAGTTTTAGATGTTAATAAATATTGAAATTATTTAAAAGCATATTACCGAATGTGATTTTAGTCAATGATTCGGTTATGAGTGTTGATTTGTTTTATAATTAGCCGAATGTGTATATGTATACTATGAGGTGGTTTAGCTTAAAGAAAATTAAGGTGCTCGGAAGGTGATTGTCGTGGATAGTTTAAGTAATGAAATTTAATTTCTGTTATGTAAAGTGATGACATTGCTGTTTGCAAATTTGAAGTTAAAAATTGTTGATTGAGCATCAAGAGCTTATGGAAACAAAGTCGGATCGTGGAAAAAGGGAAATTGGTCGAATAGTCGGAATTGACGTACATTAGCGATCGAGGTAAGTTTTAAGTATTAAAGCCTATAATGTGATTGAGTATGATATGTTAAGCACATATTAAAAGAATCATAACTCTATTGTAAATTTTTTATGCATATAGCCTAATGGCTATTATGAAGTATAGGTAAGTTATTGATATGATATGTTGCCAAATGGATATGATATTATGAAGTGCTAAAAGGATATGTCAGAAGAGTAAAATTGTGATAAACCTGCTCAGGACAGCAGCAGTAACATGAATTTAGAAAATCACCATAAATTGTTGGAGTTGAATGGGAGGCTGACTAAATTATGAAATTAAAGCTTAATGAGTCTAGTTTCTTATAAAAGAAACCGTGTAAGAAAATTTATTTCCGATAATGAGATATTTAAAGTTGTGTGAGACAGTGCAGAATGACACTGTAATCCACTGTTCCGTTTTCAGAAAATCATTATAAATTGTACAAAAATGGTTATAAGATAAAATTTATATGCTTAGACTCCTTAATGAGTCTAGTTTCAAATGAAATCAAATACAACACATTTTGAATTCTGTAAAATGAGAAATCTGATTTGTAGTGAAGAGTGGTCAGATTAGTCAAACAGTGAAACAGGGGAAACTTTAAGAAAAATCTGGTATTGATTGGCCAAACCTAAAATTCTGGAAATTTTATGGATGGAAGATATACGAGTCTATATTCAGGAAAAATTAATGGAAAGTGATTTGGAGTTTCGTAGCTCCAGTTATAAATGATTTAGTGACTATTGCTCAGGAAAAACAGCTTGTGCTGAATTTGAGATTGTGTTGTAAACCTTGATAAACTTGTTCTAGTTGCTCATAAGCTATTGATTAAACCCATACGTGAATTCTAAATTGTGATATTGGAAAATGATAGATGTAGATTCAGCCAAGACAGTGTATATATGTGATAAGGCCTAATAGCCGATGTGATGAATGTGAAAGTGTATATATGTGATAAGGCCTAATGGCCGATGTGATGAATGTGAAAGTGTATATGTGTGATAAGGCCTAATGGCCGATGTGATGAATGTGAAAGTGTATATATGTGATAAGGCCTAATGGCCGATGTGATGAATGTGAAAGTGTATGTATGTGATAAGGCCTAATAGCCGATGTGATGAATGTGAAAGTGTATATATGTAATAAGGCCTAATGGACGATGTGATGAATGTGAAAGTGTATATATGTGGTAAGGCCTAATGGCCGATGTGATGAATGTGAAAGTGTATATATGTGACAGGGCCGAGTGGCCAACGTGATGGATGTGAAAGTGCATAAATGTGATAAGTCCCGAAGGGCATTTGTGTCAGTACTATATCCGGGTTAAAACCCCGCAGGCTTTATGCGAGAATATTATCACTGATTAATGTCCGTAAGCTTCGTGCTCGTACTATATCCGAGCTCTAAAGACCCGATGACTACGTGTGGGAATTTTGTCCGGGTAAGACCCGATAACTTCGTGTGGAGATTATGTCCAGGTAAGACTTCGTAATAAGAATTGCTTATAAATATATTCAATGCGAAAGGTTAAACAGGTATGTTCTCCAAGTTTATATGTGAGCTTGATTTGCACTAAATCATAAGGTAGTTATGTGATGCATACGAGAGCAATCTATGAGACTATTCCTATGATTATGTGACATCGGATCAGTGTGAGAGGTGATGTGAAATCATACGATATATCTATGTCACATGAGCTCACTTTTATGTGAAAGTTTATCTGTCTATTGTATATGATGAGATGTGCATATTCGGTAAAGGGATGGTATGCCCGAAGGAAGAGTGAAATAAAAATACGAACAACTATGTTATAATTTGATTGTTATCTGTTGACACTGCTTAAAACTTACTAAGCATTGTAATGCTTACTCCGTTTACTCTGTTTCCTCTGTTTTATAGATCTCATTGCGAAGCTACAGGCTCAGGGATCGTCAGCAACTAGTCACACTATCACTATCCACTATTTGGTACTGCTATGTTTTGGATTATCTTATGGCATGTATAAAATAGACTAGTGGCGGAAGAATATTTTGGTTAATGTATATAGCCATGCGAAAATGGCTGATATATGTTTGAGCATAATGTTATAATCATTTGGTATGGAATGGTTAATCACTATCATAATTTGTGCTATTTATGCTAAAAGGGCTAGTTGAATCATGGAAACTATGAAATAGGTAAAGTCTACCTTAAAGGCAGATGCTGGCAGCAGCAGTGATGTAGATTTGGAAAATCACTAAAAATAGTAGGATTGGAATTAAATAATGAATAAATTATGCAAATTAACCTTGATGAATCTATTTTCATAGGAAAGTAACGAAACGATCATATGGACAGTATGTTAAGAGATATTCAGGTTCTCGTGAGACAGGGCCAGAACGGTTTCTGGATTCCCTGTTCCGACTTTGGAAATTCATTATAAATTAACCAGAGATAATTAGGAGTCATGCCATATATTTATAGATTCCTCTCTGAGTCTAGTTTCTATAGAAACAAACGGCATCAGTATTGAAGCTCTGTGCAGGGAGATATCCAAGTCGTAATGCGCAAAGGTCAGTGTAGTCGATCCCTGTAACATGGGAGACTTTGACTAATAAACTGTACTAATTGGCCCGACCAAAAATTCTAGAAAAAAATATGTAGATGGGCATATGAGTCTAGTTTTGGGGAAAAATTACGAAACTGATTTTCGAGTTGTGAAACTCAAGATATGATTTTTATGGTGACAGTGTCACAGTTAGCCAACTGCCTGGAAAATTCTAAAATGGACTGCGATAGTAAGCGAATTTAGTCTGTGAACCCCTCGTGTCCGACTCCGGCAACGGTCTCGGGTACGGGGTGTTACATTCTTGCTAGCCGAATCTAAAGAAAAAAAAATGGGAACAAGAGCATTCGGTGATGAAAACAAGTTGTGTCCTTTGATTCTTCTTGGCCGAATTGAAAGGAGGAAGAAAGGAGTGAAGCAATCGGCCATCTTAGGTCAATATTAAGGTAAGGTGTTCATATTAGTTCTTGAAATTTTAGTTGATCTTGAGTGAGATATCAAGTTATTTTTTTGTAACCCATGATGAAATTTTGATTTTGGATTGAGTAAGGTTTTTGACTATGGTAGTTAATAATGGTGAGTTTTGTTGTTTCATGTTAAAGTTAGGTGAATGATGATGGATGAGTGTTTGACCCATAAAAAGAATTCGGCTACCTTGTTATGAACTAGGGCCGAATGTGAGTTGGTTGTGGTTGAATATTGCATGCTTGGTAGAGTGGTGGATGAAAGTGCCGAATGTGGTCTTTGGTTTGGCATGAAGTGATAAATAAAGGTTTAAAAGATAGCTTAAGTTAATTGATACTCACTAATGAGTTCGAATGGAAGCTTTGTTAAGTGGGAAATGAGTGGCCGAGAGAGAGAATTATGGACTATTGCCGAATGTATGTTAGATTGATAGAGTCTCCAAATTGATTTTATGTGTGTATGCATGACCAAATATAATCGGCCACATGAGTAAAGAAATGGGTTATTTGACATGTGGTAAAAGTTAAGTGTTAAACGAAATGGAAATGAAATCATATTGGAATATGTATACTCGACCACATGAATGAGTACATAGGTTGATGTGTATGTTCGGCCATAGGTAAACATGTTGATGGCTTTATCTTGACTTAGAAAATTCGGCTAAGGTGAATATTGGCTAATATGTTGAGTTGATTCATGATTTCATATGTATGTGACTTTAGTGTCTAATGTATATATATGAGCTAAGTATCTTGAGTTCCTCTTTTGATGCTCAAATGATTAAATCAATTTATTTGTTAAATTAAGCTCAAGAGCAAAGGGGAACTAAATCCGATAAAGGGAAGGAAAAAGTGGTCGAATAGCCATCGAAATCGTTCGACAACATCCGAGGTAAGTTTTCGAGTAATGGAGCTTAGATTATGATTCGATTAGATTATGTCTTAAGTAAATCAAAATCATGCTCTTTGTATGTGGCTATTGAGCCGAAATTTGTAAGTGTGATAAGTGTTTTGTGTTTGAGCTTTGGTAATGAAAATGAAATATGGATGTGTCATGATTTATTGATATATGTGCATGGTTATTCGAATGATATCCGAGCTAAGTCCCGAAGGCTTTTGTGCTAGGTGACTATAACCGGACTAAGATCCGAAGGCATTCGTGCTAGTTGCTATATCCGGGCTAAGACCCGAAGGCATTTGTGCTAGCGATTATATCCGGGCTAAAACCCGAAGGCATTTGTGCTAGCGACTATATCCGGGCTAAGTCCCGAAGGCATTTATGCTAGTGACCACATCCGGGCTAAGACCCGAAGGCCTTGTGCAAGTAGTTATATTCGGCTAAATCCTGAAGATTACTTGAGTTTGGGAATGAGCGATCTGTTGTAATAATTTCAATTAATACGCTCGTAAAATCTCAACAACGAGGTATGTGTTGTACATGCATTGGATTAATTGATTCCTATTAAATAGCATTCGCTCAGTCGATTAAGGAGCATCCGGTTTTTGGTTAAGTTGATCCCTTATGTATGAATATAAGGGTTGGAAATGTGAAGTAGGACTGATTCTTGAGAATATATGTGTATATGAAATTATCCGTTTAGTTATATGAATGCTATACTTCAGTTGAGCCTAATTCCATTGCTCAAAACTTACTAAGCATTAAATGCTTACTCCGTTCTTTGAATCTCTGTTTTATAGATTTTGGTTCGTCAGCTATCGGACTCGGGATTATTGAAGTCGAAGTCTCCCACACTATCAAAGCCCCTTTTGGTACACTTTTGGTTGAACTTTGAAATGGCATGTATAGGACTACCCTTTTTGTTGTTGGTCATGGACCCTTTGGTTTTGTATAAATTTGGATAGCCATGCGAAAATGGCTTATATACACTTTGAGCTTAATATTATAATCGTCTTGTATGATGTTCACTAAGAGGTATGGAAATGTTTGGGAACGATTAGCCATTGGAATGGTTAATCATGATCATATTTTGTGCTATATATGAAAAAGGGCTAGTTGAATCATGGAAACTATGTAATAGGTAAAGTCTACCTTAAAAATAGATGCTGATAGCAGCAGTGATGTGAATGTGAAAAATAACTAAAAATAGTAGGAATGGAATTAAATAGTGAGTAAATTATATACTCGAACCTTGATGAATCTATTTTCATAGGAAAGTAACGAAACGATGATATGAACAGTATGTTAAGAGATATTTAAGTTTTCGTGAGACAGGGCCAGAACGGTTTCTGGATTCCTTATTCCGAATTTGGAAATTCATTATAAATTAACAAGAGATAATTATAAGTCATGCCATATATGTATAGATTCCTTTTCGAGTCTAATTTCTATAGAAACAAACGGCATCAGTATTGAAGCCCTGTACAGGGAGATATCCAAGTCGTAATGCGCAAAGGTCAGTGTAGTCGAACCCTGAAGCAGGGGAGACTTTAGCTAATAAACTATACTAATTGGCTTGACCAAAAATTCTAGAAAAAAATTTGTAGATGAACATATGAGTCTAGCTTCAGGAAAAATTTACGGAACTGGTTTTCGAGTTTTGGAACTCGAGATATGATTTTTAAGGTGACAGTGACGCAGTTATCCAGCTCGTCTGGAAATTTAAAATGGACTGTGCAAATAAGTGATTTAAGTCTGCGAACCCCTCGTGTCTGACTCCGGCAACGGTCTCGGGTACGGGGTGTTACGCTGAATCTGTGCCAGTGGTTTGTGAATACCCGGATGTTTTTCCCGAAGAATTACCGGGTTTACCACCTGTTCGGGAAGTAGAGTTTGGTATTGAGCTTGTACCTGGGACTACGCCGATTTCGATAGCTCCGTATCGTATGGCACCAACCGAGTTAAAAGAGTTGAAAGCTCAGTTGCAAGAATTGACGGATAGAGGTTTCGCTCGACCAAGTTTCTCACCTTGGGGTGCACCAGTATTGTTTGTGAAAAAGAAGGACGGAACCATGAGGTTGTGCATCGACTATCGTCAGCTGAATAGAGTGACAATAAAGAATAAATATCCGTTACAGCGTATTGACAATTTGTTTGATCAACTAAAGGGAGCCTCGGTGTTTTCAAAGATAGATTTGAGATCGGGTTATTATCAGTTGCGAATTCGAGATTCGGATATACCCAAAACTGCTTTCAGAACGAGATACGGCCACTACGAGTTCTTAGTGATGCCGTTTGGGCTCACTAATGCCCCTTCGGTATTTATGGATTTGATGAATCGGATCTTCAGACAGTATTTGGACCGATTCGTAGTTGTGTTTATTGATGACATCTTGGTCTATTCAAGAGATGAGACCGAACATGCTGAGCACCTGAGATTAGTGTTGCAAATTTTACGGGATAAGCAGTTATATGCTAAGTTTAGTAAGTGTGAGTTCTGGTTAAGAGAGGTTAGCTTCTTGGTCATGTGGTATCCGCATCGGGTATTCGAGTTGACCCGAGCAAAATTTCAGCCATACTTAACTGGAAGCCTCCGAGAAATATTACTGAGGTTCGGAGCTTTTTGGGACTTGCCGGTTACTACCGACGGTTTGTAAAAGGTTTCTCGATGATAGCCACACCAATGACGAAGCTACTTCAAAAAGATGTTAAGTTCGAATGGACGGAAAAATGTCAGAAAAGTTTCGATCAACTGAAAACTTATCTGACTGAAGCTCCAATTCTAGTGCAGCCCGAATCAGGCAAAGAGTTTGTCATTTATAGTGATGCCTCCCTACTTGGGTTGGGTTGCGTATTGATGCAAGAGGGTCGAGTTGTGGCCTATGCATCGAGACAATTTAAGCAACATGAGAAAAATTATCCGACCCATGATCTCGAATTAGCTGCCATCGTATTCGCTTTGAAAATATGGCGACATTACTTATTTGGTGAGAAGTGCCATGTATTTTCGGATCACAAAAGTCTCAAATATTTGATGACTCAAAGAGACTTGAATCTGCGACAAAGGCGTTGGCTTGAGTTGTTGAAAGATTATGAACTTGTCATTGACTATCACCCAGGAAAGGCTAATGTGGTTGCGGATGCCTTAAGTCGTAAATCACTATTTGCTTTACGAGCGATGAATGTACACTTGTCTGTTCTATCCGACAATGTGTTAGTGGCGGAATTAAAGGCCAAACCATTGTTGATTCATCAAATTCGTGAAGCTCAAAAGTCGATGATGAACTGGTTGCAAAACGGGCTGAATGTGTTTTGAATATGGAATCAGAGTTTCAAATTGATGATGACGATTGTTTGAGGTTCAGAAGTCGGTTGTGTGTTCCAAGAAATTCAGAACTTATTTCGATGATTCTGAATGAAGCTCATTGTAGCCGAATGTCGATTCACCCGGGGAGTACGAAAATGTACAACGATCTGAGACGTCAGTTTTGGTGGCATGGTATGAAACGAGACATTTTCGATTTTGTTTCAAAGTGTTTAATATGTCAGCAAGTAAAGGCGGAACATCAAGTGCCTACGGGTTTACTCCAGCCAATCATGATACCTGAATGGAAATGGGATTGAGTCACGATGGATTTCGTATATGGGTTGCCAGTATCGGCAAGTAAGAAAGATGTGATTTGGGTTGTTGTGGATAGACTGACTAAGTCGGCTCACTTTATCCCCGTACGTACGGATTTTTCATTGGATAAACTTGCTAAATTGTACATTTCTCAGATTGTGAGATTACACGGGGTACCTATCTCTATTGTATCGGATAGAGATCCGAGATTCACCACGCGATTTTGGAAGAAATTACAAGAAGCTTTGGGTACCAAGCTGCATTTTAGCACCGCTTTTCATCCACAAACCGATGGTCAATCCGAGCGGATAATTCAGATACTTGAGGATATGTTGAGATGTTGCATCCTCGAGTTTAGTGGTTCATGGGAACGGTATTTACCTTTGATTGAATTCGCTTACAACAATAGTTTTCAATCAAGTATTAAGATGGCACCTTACGAGGCTTTGTACGGGCGTAAATGCCGTATGCCATTGTTTTGGACCGAGCTCGGTGAAAGCAAAATTTTCGGAGTGGATTTGATTAAAGATGCTGAACAGAAAGTAAAAATAATTCGTGAAAGTCTGAAGGCAGCATCAGATCGTCAGAAGTCGTATGCGGATTTGAAACGAAGAAATATTGAGTATCAGGTGGGAGACAAAGCGTTTCTTAAGGTTTCACCTTGGAAAGAGATACTCAGATTTGGCCGTAAGGGCAAATTGAGTCCGAGATTCATTGGGCCGTATGAAATCTCCGAACGAGTTGGTCCAGTTGCGTATAGATTGATTTTGCCCCCTGAACTTGAAAAGATTCACGACGTCTTTCATGTTTCGATGCTTCGACGTTATAGATCTGATCCATCACACATAATTAATCCATCAGAGGTTGAAATTCAACCTGATATGAGTTATGAAGAAGAACTGATTTGTATCCTGGCTCGTGAAGTAAAAGAGTTACGAAACAAAAGGGTTCCGTTAGTGAAAGTGTTATGGCTCAAACACGGGATCGAAGAAGCTACTTGGGAAACCGAGAATGCCATGAAAGAACGATACCCAAACCTATTTACCAGTAAGATTTTCGGGGACGAAAATTTCTTAAGTGGGGGAGAGTTGTGACAGCCCTAAATTGACCCTAGTCGGAAAGTGGTTTCGGGACCACGAAACCGAGTCTTATAAATAATTAAAGGTTATATTCTGTGTTTATGATGTGCGTAAATGCTTGTGTGATAGTTCCATACTTTAATTTGGTCAGTGTATGTGAAATTTATTAGTAGGGACTTATGTGAGACAATTTAGAAATATGCTAGGCAAGTGTTAAAGTGGCCTATTAATATATGTGGGAAAGTGCTTGTCCTTGCATGTCAAATTAGCCAAATTAAAGCATAGTGGCCGGCCATGCTATGTAACACCCCGTACCCGAGACCGTTGCCGGAGTCGGACACGAGGGGTTCACAGACCAAATTCGCTTACTATCGCAGTCCATTTTAAAATTTTCCAGGCAGTTGGCTAACTGCGACACTGTCACCTTAAAAATCATATCTTGAGTTTCACAACTCAAAAATCAGTTTCGTAATTTTTCCCTGAAACTAGACTCATATGCCCATCTACATATTTTTTCTAGAATTTTTGTTCGGGCCAATTAGTACAGTTTATTAGTCAAAGTCTCCCATGTTACAGGGATCGACTACACTGACCTTTGCGCATTACGACTTGGATATCTCCCTGCACAGAGCTTCAATACTGATGCCATTTGTTTCTATAGAAACTAGACTCAGAGAGGAATCTATAAATATATGGCATGACTCCTAATTATCTCTGGTTAATTTATAATGAATTTCCAAATTCAGAACAGGGAATCCAGAAACCGTTCTGGCCCTGTCTCACGAGAACCTGAATATCTCTTAACATACTGTCCATATGACCGTTTCGTTACTTTCCTATGAAAATAGATTCATCAAGGTTCTTTACATAATTTATTCATTATTTAATTCCAATCCTACTATTTTTAGTGATTTTCCAAATCTACATCACTGCTGCTGCCAGCATCTGCCTTTAAGGTAGACTTTACCTATTTCATAGTTTCCATGAT
Source organism: Gossypium hirsutum (assembly GCF_007990345.1). Classification (NCBI taxonomy): domain Eukaryota; kingdom Viridiplantae; phylum Streptophyta; class Magnoliopsida; order Malvales; family Malvaceae; genus Gossypium; species Gossypium hirsutum. Next base: position 56,834,856 of record NC_053435.1, read on the forward strand.
TCAACTAGCCCTTTTAGCATAAATAGCACAAATTATGATAGTGATTAACCATTCCATACCAAATGATTATAACATTATGCTCAAACATATATAAGCCATTTTCGCATGGCTATATACATTAACCAAAATATTCTTCCGCCACTAGTCTATTTTATACATGCCATAAGATAATCCAAAACATAGCAGTACCAAACAGTGGATAGTGATAGTGTGACTAGTTGCTGACGATCCCCGAGCCTGTAGCTTCGCAATGAGATCTATAAAACAGAGGAAACAGAGTAAACGGAGTAAGCATTACAATGCTTAGTAAGTTTTAAGCAGTGTCAACAGATAACAATCAAATTATAACATAGTTGTTCGTATTTTTATTTCACTCTTCCTTCGAGCATACCATCCCTTTTACTGAATATGCACGTCTCATCATATACAATAGGCAGATAAACTTTCACATAAAAGTGAGCTCATGTGACATAGATATATCGTATGATTTCACATAACCTCTCGCACTGATCCGATGTCACATAATCATAGGAATAGTCTCATAGATTGCTCTCGTATGCATCACATAACTACCTTATGATTTAGCGCAAATCAAGCTCACATATAAACTTGGAGTACATACCTGTTTAACCTTTCGCATTGAGTATATTTATAAGCAATTCTTATTACGAAGTCTTACCAGGACATAATCTCCACACGAAGTTATCGGGTCTTACCCGGACAAAATCCCCACACGTAGTCATCGGGTCTTTAGAGCTCGGATATAGTACGAGCACGAAGCTTACGGACATTAATCAGTGATAATATTCTCGCATAAAGCCTGCGGGGTTTTAACCCGGATATAGTACTGACACAAATGCCCTTCGGGACTTATCACATTTATACACTTTCACACCCATCACGTTGGCCACTCGGCCCTGTCACATATATACACTTTCACATTCATCACATCGGCCATTAGGCCTTATCACATATATACACTTTCACATTCATCACATCGGCCATTAGGCCTTATCACATATATACACTTTCACATTCATCACATCGGCCATTAGGCCTTATCACATATATGCATGTTCACATCCATCACATAGAATCCTAAATCAAAATATAGATTTTCATGTATTCACATCACAATTATCCAAATATACTTCACATACCACATATACTTTCACGTATACAAACTGTCTTGGCTGAATCTACATCTATCATTTTCCAATATCACAATTTAGAATTCACGTATGGGTTTAATCAATAGCTTATGGGCAACTAAAACAAGTTTATCAAGGTTTACAACACAATCTCAAATTCAGCACAAGCTATTTTTCCTGAGCAATAGTCACTAAATTATTTATAACTGGAGCTAAAAAACTCCAAATCACTTTCCGTTAATTTTTCCTGAATATAGACTCATATATCTTTCATCCATAAAATTTCCAGAATTTTAGGTTTGGCCAATCAATACCAGATTTTTCTTAAATTTTCCCCTGTTTCACTGTTTGACTAATCTGACCACTCTTCACTACGAATCAAATTTCTAATTTTACAGAATTCAAAATGTGTTGTATTTGATTTCATTTGAAACTAGACTCATTAAGGAGTCTAAGCATATAAATTTTATCTTATAACCATTTTTGTACAATTTATAATGATTTTCTAAAAACAGAACAGAGGATTACAGCGTCATTCTGCGCTGTCTCACACAACTTTAAGTATCTCATTGTCGGAAATCCCTTTGCTTACACGGTTTCTTTTATAAGAAACTAGACTCATTAAGCTTTAATTTCATAATTTATTCACCCTCCCATTCAACTCCAAAAATTTATGGTGATTTTCTAAATTCATGTTACTGCTGCTGTCCTGAGCAGGTTTATCACAATTTTACTCTTCTGACATATCCTTTTAGCACTTCATAATATCATATCCATTTGGCAACATATCATATCAATAACTTACCTATACTTCATAATAGCCATTAGGCTATATGCATAAAAATTTACAATAGAGTTATGATTCTTTTAATATGTGCTTAACATATCATACTCAATCACATTATAGGCTTTAATACTTAAAACTTACAAAGGAATCAAACTCAAATACTTAAGAACTTACCTTGAATTTGATCGACTTAGTACAAATCGGCTATTCAACTACTTTCTCTTTTCCCCTATCCGAAGTTGGTGTCCTTTGTTCTTGAGCTAGATTTAAACAAATTCAAATCATTACTAATCCATAATTCATGCACCTTATTTCGGGTATATCAAAAATCATTCAACCAAGTATTCAAATATAGCTTAACACCAAATTCACATTCGGCACTCTATTAACGCAACATAACCATTTTCACCTTGTTAACACATAATAGGCAAGGTTAAATCCCATATACACAACTTAAGTCCATCCTTTAACAATCATAATTCACTATAAGGCCGAAAGCTACCTAAACATCACTCTCAAGTCTCTTTTTACCATTTAACAACCTTAAAGCTTACCTAATAGTCAATTTAAAATTAAAAAAAAAAACAACATCCAAAATTTAACACAATGCCACATAGCCGAATACCACTTTTAGTAATGAAATTCATCTTTAACACAAAATTACTAAGCCTTACTTAATAATTAACTATTTAGAACTCTCAAACATCAAATACTTCAAATTTTATGCAATCCACACCATAGCCGAAATGCTTAATATAAGAAATTGAGTTAAATTTGAGCTAAATTTAAGCTCCCAATCATAAACTAAACTTATAACTTTACACACTCAATAATTTTAACATTATCAAGTCCATCCAACACTTATCCAGCAACTTTTGACTTTAAAAACAAATCCCTAGCTCAAAAACACATGAACCGAACTTAATACGCCACTTAGACCAAAATTAGCAAATGGGTTTCGGCTAGATAAAGAAGTGAAGCTCGTATTCATCAAAATTTAACAAAATTACAATGAAATTACCTTAGAAATTGGCCTCCAAAAGACCAAACATTCCCAAAACACTTTCCCCTTTTTCTTTCTTTAGTTTCGGCTAGAACCCAAAAACAATGAAGTCTCCACTCCTTCCCTAGCTCACGGCACTTCAAGAAAAGAAAGAAGATGAAGACTTTCTCTTGCTTTCTTATTTTATTCCCCCTTTCTTTTTTTTTTGATCTATTTTAATCATTTACTAATAAAAGCATCATTAAAAATTCAACTTAATGGAAGAACCATCCTTGCTTGGCCGGCCACTACTTGAGGTTTGGGTGATTTGACATGCAAACCCAAGTTTCCTCACTTTGTTATCATTTGATCCTTACATATTCCCCTATCATATTTTCTTAGGTTCTCAACTAAGTCAATCACATGAAATTCACCGTCATAAGTCTAAATTAAAACATCAAATTTTCACACATGCACTATGGTTTAAATTCATGAACAATTACATAAAAATCACATTAACATACCTTTGATTTATGAACTAACCATGGCCGAATGCCTTGGCTTCTTCTTCTCCTTTTTTTTTCTTTCACTAGTTACGGCAATGGGGAAAAGAAAGATGGACATACCTTGTTTCTATCACTCTTTCCTTCTTTTAATTATTCTTTCTTCCATAATATAAAGCCATTAACTATTATCATGCTAAAATAAAATGCATATAATATCTATCAACTATCATTATGGCCGGCCACTAATTAAAAGTGGTCCATTTGACATGCAAGTCCCTCATGTCAATAACTCATGCATTATTTGGCCACTTTAAATTTCACCTATCACATTTTCAAGTCTTATCACATGGGTCCTTTCTTATAAATTAACACCGCCTTGATAAAATCAAGGCACGAAATATTCGCACATACAAATTCCACATTCAATAAGCACAGAATATAACATCTGATTATTTTTGTGACTCGGTTTTAGGGTTCCAAAACCACTTTCGACTAGGGTCAAATTAGGGGTGTCACATGCTATGGGTGGAAACATGTCACAAACATGTTATGTTAGTGATGTATGTTAGGAAAAATAAAATAAGAAGCATGGTAATAAAATAATGAAAGGGAATATGATGAAAACAAAGAAAAAAAAGTGTCCATCCTTTTTCATTTCTTTGGCCGAAAGTTCTAAGGAAGAAGGAAGGAGCTCTTGCTTCATGTTCGGCTTGGAAGAGGATTAGGAAGAGGTTCGGCCATACTTGTATCTAGGTTAAGGTAAGTTTGATGTTGTGCCATGAGATTCATGCATGTTTTTAGTTGTTAGCTTGAGTTCTAACTAGCCCATGGTTTAAATCTTTGCTATGTGAGGGAGATGATACTCGGCCATGGGTGTTGTCTTCTTGGTGGATGTTTGATGTTGTGTTGGTGAGGTATGAAGATGATAGAGTGTGTGTGAGAATTTGAAAAAGGTAGGTCTTAGCAACTTCATGAAGCAATCGGCCATGGTATATCCATAAGTATGATTTATGCTTGTTATGTTACTCATGGTTAAAATGATTCGGCTATGCTTCATGTAAAAATAAAATATACATGAGTATGATTTATGCTTGTTATGTTACTCATGGTTAAAATGATTCGGCTATGCTTTATGTAAAAATAAAATATACATGTGAATTCGGATATATGTTTATATTTGGTTAATGATTTATCCTTGTGAAGTATAAATTTGTAACATGATTTGAGTTGGAAGTTATTATAATGTATTTGTGCATTCGGGTATATGATGAAAATATATGAAATGGTTATAATCGACCTTATGATTCGGCTCTTGCACATATATATATATGTTTGCACATGATGTATTGGTATGCCATTTATGGGTGGTATTTAGTATATAATTGGCCTCAACATATACATGCATACTCGGCCACATGAGAAGATTAGTGTTGCATGTATTCGATTAGAGGCAAGCATATTGATGCCTTTATCTTGGTTTAGACAATTGGCTAAAAGGGAGTGTGGGTTAATATGTTGAGTTGATGCATGATTTCACATGTATGTGACTTTAATGTCTAATGTATATATATGGGCTAAGTACCTTGAGTTCCTCTTTTCGATGCTCAAATGATTAAATCAATTTATTTGTTAAATTAAGCTCAAGAGCAAAGGGGAACTAAATCCGATAAAGGGAAGGAAAAAGTGGTCGAATAGCCATCGAAATCGTTCGACAACATCCGAGGTAAGTTTTCGAGTAACGAGACTTAGTTACCGATTTGATTAAGTCATGATGTATGAGCATAACGAATATGCGGTGATATGATGATTCTACTTGAATCATATGTTGAGTTAATTAGTCTATACGTATGACGGGTAGCCGTATGTGCATAGAGATAGTGTCATAAAGCAAATTAAACCATGCTGTTTGTATGTGGCTAGTGAGCCGAAAATGGGATTGCTTAATACGTGACGTGTGTTTGAACTCCAATTATGAAAATGAAATATAGATGTGTCATGATTTATTGATATGTGTATGAATATTTGGATGAAAACCGGGCTAAGTCCCGAAGGCATCTGCGCTAGTGACTAGTTCTGGGCAAGTCCCGAAGGCATTTGTGCGAGTTACTAAATCCGGGCTCAGTCCCGAAGGCATTTGTGCGAGTTACTAAATCCGGGCTAAGTCCCGAAGGCAATTGTGCGAGTTACTAAATCCGGGCTAAGTCCCGAAGGCATTTGTGCGAGTTACTAAATCCAGGCTAAGTCCCGAAGGCAATTGTGCGAGTTACTCTAACCGGGCTATGTCCCGAAGGCATTTGAGCGAGTAGCTATATCCGGTTAAATTCCGAAGGTATGTGATTTGGGAATGAGCGATCTGCTGTAATAATTTCAATTAATACGCTCGTAAAAACTCAACAACGAGGTATGTGTTGTACATGCATTGGATTAATTGATTCCTCTTAAATAGTATTCGCTCAGTCGATTAAGGAGCTTCCGGTTATGTATGAATATAAGGGTTGGAAATGTGAAGTAGGACTGATTTTTGAGAATATATGTGTATATGAAATTATCTGTTTAGTTATATGAATGCTATACTTCAGTTGAGCCTAATTCCATTGCTCAAAACTTACTAAGCATTAAATGCTTACTCCGTTCTTTGAATCTCTGTTTTATAGATTTTGGTTCGTCAGCTATCGGACTCGGGATTATTGAAGTCGAAGTCTCCCACACTATCAAAGCCCCTTTTGGTACACTTTTGGTTGAACTTTGAAATGGCATGTATAGGACTACCCTTTTTGTTGTTGGTCATGGACCCTTTGGTTTTGTATAAATTTGGATAGCCATGCAAAAATGGCTTATATACACTTTGAGCTTAATATTATAATCGTCTTGTATGATGCTCATTAAGAGGTATGGAAATGTTTGGGAACGATTAGCCATTGGAATGGTTAATCATGATCATATTTTGTGCTATATATGAAAAAGGGCTAGTTGAATCATGGAAACTATGTAATAGGTAAAGTCTACCTTAAAAATAGATGCTGATAGCAGCAGTGACGTGAATGTGAAAAATCACTAAAAATAGTAGGAATGGAATTAAATAGTGAGTAAATTATGTAATCGAACCTTGATGAATCTATTTTCATAGGAAAGTAACAAAACGATCATATGAATAGTATGTTAAGAGATATTTAAGTTTTCGTGAGACAGGGCCAGAACGGTTTCTGGATTCCTTGTTCCGACTTTGGAAATTCATTATAAATTAACAAGAGATAATTATAAGTCATGCCATATATGTATAGATTCCTTTTCGAGTCTAATTTCTATAGAAACAAACGGCATCAGTATTGAAGCCCTGTACAGGGAGATATCCAAGTCGTAATGCACAAAGGTCAGTGTAGTCGAACCCTGAAGCAGGGGAGACTTTAGCTAATAAACTGTACTAATTGGCTTGACCAAAAATTCTAGAAAAAAATTTGTAGATGAACATATGAGTCTAGTTTCAGGAAAAATTTACAGAACTGGTTTTCGAGTTTTGGAACTCGAGATATGATTTTTAAGGTGACAGTGACGCAGTTAGCCAGCTCGTCTGGAAATTTAAAATGGACTGTGCAAATAAGTGATTTAAGTCTGCGAACCCCTCGTGTCTGTCTCCGGCAACGGTCTCAGGTACGGGGTGTTACACACACGGTCTTGTAGCTAGAATAATTCATCCACTTATAATTTTCCAACCCCTATCCAATCTTTCGTGAATATTCATTTCAGGTAAATTACCTCTTTCCCAAGTTAACTTTGGACCCAAAAATCTCGTATCCATTAATTGACAGTTCTCAAGTGTTATTCGGAAATTCTCCATCTATGTATCATCCCTTGGCCCACCACCAATCTTTTCGAAAGACTATACAATTTCATTCAAATCCCCACAGACAATCCAAGGCAATTCTTGATCCTCTCCTAAACGATGAAATAAATCCCAACCCTTCATCCTCTGACGAACATCCGAAAAACCATAAAAAGCCGTTAGCCTTCGTTCACCCTCCTTCATCCAACTGAATATTCACATCAATGTGGTTTTTTTTAGAATCTTCTTAGTTGAGTCGATCATTCCAATTCCATGCTAAGGTAATACTGCCTGTTGAACCATCTGCTGCAACATCAATCCTATTAGCGAATCCATATCTCCTTCTAACTCTTTCCATTCGTGCACCATCCAATTTAATCTCCATTAAGTAGACCATATGGGGATTATAGGACTTCAACATCTGTCAAAGCCTTCCTTTAGCCCGCGTACTCCCCAATCCACTGACACTCCAGCTTACAATTTTCATGGTGTCCAGCCAACTTACCCCCTAGCAGCCGCCGACACAATAGAAGAAACAACATTAGATTACTTTTCTATGGCCCCTAACAAATCCTGACAGTTAGAAACATTAGAGTCCAAAAAAACCATTATGGGCCTCTTCTTTCCATCTCCTCCCTCAATTGGGTCATCCTCCAAATCATACTCCATATCCACCCAGCCCAATTCTTTAGAATGCCCCACCTTAGTCAACGATTCTTGATTTGGAAATACTTCCAAATTCAATCCCAAAATTGGATGAATATTTGTCCCAACATCTCTCTTAATCTCTTTCCCTGAATTATTCCTTACACCGTGTTGAAAACGATTTGTTTCCTCGTTTTCATCATCTCCTTCCTCACGAAGACAAACACTGTTCATGGTTATGGCCCTTCTAGATTGCACCTTAAAGTTCAGATTCCATCCTATCTCGAAATCCTCTCCTCTTTTATTAAGTCTCACTAGGCAAAATTTATCATTATGACCTAAACATCCGCATAAAAATAAAAATAAAGTGAGCTTCTCATATCTAAAAGTAACATAGGCAAATTTTGAAGAAGAAGTCATTATCTTTTTTCTCCTTTCAACAGTTTGTGTACATCCAGCTCCACTCTAATCCTGAGAAAATTTTTAAACCCCCGATTCACCTGAGTTGTATCATATTCCATAAACCGCCCAATAAAATTCCCCAATTGCTTTGCCACTGTTTCCAAAAAACAACCTGGTGGTAAGTCATGTACTTGAACCCAGAAAGTCGAGAACACCAAAGGAACTTGCACTGGATCTTCATTATCTTCTAAATGGTGGATGATCAATAAATGATTGTTGAAATTCCATGGTGCTCCTTCAACCACTCAATTAATATCCATTTTGTGAAAGATTTTGAATAAAAATCGCTTGTCACCCAGATCTGATATTTGAACTCCCCTCAAAGGATGCCACAGGTTCGCCATGGTATTTTACATTGCTGGAAAATGAACAACACTGATTGTTAAAAAACAACCAACTAAACAATAATCAAACATCAACTTCTGTATCCTCGAATCTATTGGCAACAATAACACCTCATCCTCCCCATCTTCAATATTAAGCTTCGCCATATCTTTCTCCATAGTCGAAAATAAAACTCACGCAAAACTCAAAAGCAAGAGTACATCGAACCAATATGAAAACACCCAACACTATGATTTTAAAAACAGAAACACAAAGGCAAAGACAAAATCGTGCTACGAAAGCAGACATAAACGCGTGCCACAGAGAGCAAACTAGACCGAAGCAAATTTTTATAGTTTATCCATAAAAAATAATTTTCAGCAAGGTCCACATCATCATTAAACATATAAAATTTAATTGATGGATTAACTTACACACTTCAAAATATATAATGAATAATTTAGTTATTTTTAAGTAGAAAAGACGAAATACAACCTACCCCTAATTTAAATTTAAGCTAGTATTAACAGAACCAATTGCTATGTTTGTCATTTGGGAAAGGCTCAGTCCTAAGGTATCCTCGATGCAATGTAGCACGTTAAATTGGAATCGTGTGGTGAACTATGTTGTCATGATGCGTACCTGTGTATGATTGATTGCTTTTTACAAAGTACTGGATGGGATGAACTTGTTTACGTTTGGCAGCAGGGGATGGACCCCAGAGCAGCTTAATAAGGGAAGTTTTTATACCTTCTTTGTTTTGTTTCTATTTGCCCTTTGTGTAATTCATTATCACATTTTGGATGACTATCAAATGGTTTTGGCTTTCCAATATGTGAATGATATACTTAAAAGGGGATTAGTAATTGGGGCCATGATGCTGTTGTTGTAGTTAATTGTAATTTGGTTTGACTATGACATGACTTTGCACAATGGCATTGTGTTCTTTATGAATATATAAACCCTAACTATATCAGATATCTGTCTAATAAACGTGAAGGAGTTTTTATTTTGCTTTTCATTTTCAACTTCTCTTACCAGTTCAAAACTCTATGCTTGACATGTAGTCCATGTCCTTTAATGGCTTGCAAGTTGTTATCATTTCTAACTTCTGTCTAATTGCGTATGTTTTCGCTTATGGTGATAGAATGCTAGTGTTTCATGTAATGGCTGCAGATAGAGTACTTTGTATATACGCTACAACCATGACTTAATTAAGTGTTCGGCAACTCTACTCTTGCATATGTGCCTTTTATGAGCTAGCAGACGCTAACTTCTATTGCCTCTATAATCTTGAAGCAGCTCATACCTTTTTTCTTACACTGTGAGTCTAAATGCAACCCCTGATTATATGGCTTTCAGTATCCACGGAGACTCATCTTCAAGGGGGGAGCACCTCCTCCACGTCCCTTACTAACTTTTGTCTCCAAAATATCACTAGACTTTGAATTTGTGAAACTATGATCCCAGGGTTGAGCATCAAATTTTTTAATATCCATGTTCCCTACCTCTCTTCCACTTGATGATATAAAAATTGTTTTCAAAGTAGTATCTTCTGCTGCTTCTATAAAAGTTGTTTAATGGAGTAGGCATCAATACTAGATTCGTTTTTTGCTTGTTTTGGTGTTCACAATCATTCATTGCTTAGCTTTGCAATGGCAGAATTAAAGGGGGATGGGGTTGGAGACTATCATTAGGATTGGCCGGTATTCCAACACTTCTCCTGACTGTAAGGCCTCTCTTGGTGGTTGGTAGTCCTAACAGTCTCATCGAGCGTGGTCGTCTTGACGAAGGAAAGGCCGTACTCCGAAAGATTCGAGGAACTGATAAGATTGAGCCTGAGTTCCTGGAACTTGTCAAGGCGAGTCGTATCGTTAAACAAGTGAAACATTCTTTCAGGAATCTCCTTAAATGAAGGAACCGACCCCAACTTGACATTGCAATTGTGCAGGTTGGTCAATTGCAGCTTAATTTTCACGTCGGGTCGTAAAATGAGTAACTCTTACTGATATGTCTGTATTTTAATTGTTTTTGAATATTTGTAATAAAAAAATAAATTTTAATAGAATTTGACATTATAAATTTTATGATTTTAATTTTTGTTTATTATCTTATTATTTAAATGGAGATTATTGCAGTGATAATTGTAGTGATATTTTGAATTTCAATAGACTTTAATATTGTAAATTTTATTTTATGTTTAGTATCTCTATTTTAAATGTAAATAATTATTTTTAATAACTTGTATTATTAGATTTAACTTTATAATAATACCTTACTAAATCTTGGAAAAATTAAAGTTTGTCTTTTTTTATAATAAAAAATAAAAAATTAGTGTTTTATTTTTAACTTGGGATGCTATTCTTCTTCAAAGCTTTAGAGAGGAAATCCGTCCTTAATTATTTTGGTATATTTCGATAATTTTGGAAATGATATTAAGTTTTGGGTACAACATTTGTCCTTAATTATAAGGACTAATCAAGGACGATTTTCAATGATAGATCCTGTAACTTTTTAGACACATGGTTTTAAAGGATGCATGTTGGGGACGAGTTAAGTTGTCTCTAAAGCTTTTGGAGACGATTTTCAAGCTTTTAGGGACATTTTTAATCATCCTTGAAGCTTCTAAATTTTGTGGTGTTCAACATGTAAGTTTTCTATTCTAATTTTCAGCTAATTTGATTTAATATTTTCGACCTTATAACTGAATTTTTTGACGCCACTAAAAATCGGATCATTATAATTTTTCCTTCTTTTAAGAAATTTTATCCTTAAAATTCACCTAGAAAGATGTGAGGATATTGCGACTTATCGTTTCTTCAAGTTCCAAGTGGCTTCTTCAATTTTGTGACTTCTCCAAAGAACTTTTGCTAAAGGCATCCATTTTTTTCAGGTTTCCAAATGGCTTCTTCGAAAGTGAGTATCTAAGGATAATTAATCACAACATTAATATTTTTCTTTAGTTTGATATAAATGTAACTAGTAGAATAACAAATTTAGACCTCAAAATTTATACATTCTTTCTATTTTATATATGTTTTAAGCTAAATTTTTTTATATATATTCTTTTGAATTTTTTAGATTTTTATATATTTTTTAAAATTAGAATTAAATTAACAAAATATATAAACAATACGAGCTTAATTTAATATTATATCAATTAAATTTATATACAATTAAAGGAAAATATTAATTATCATAATTAACTGTCTTTAATTACTTACTTTTAAAATTAATTAAAATTAAAAACTAAGTCCATGTTTTTACTAAAATAACTCATTTCCATAAATGATGAAATCCCAAAATATGTACTTGGAGAGATTTGATATATACAGTGATAATTTAGTTGTTTTAATGCTGAAGTTGTCAAATGAAGACAAAAAGAGCGAAGATACGAGTTATGAAATCATGTCCTTCGGCAACTCATCAGTATCAAATTGTGAACTAAATTTTAGGTGCATTAATTAAAGATTAATAAGTTCGGCAACTGCATTGGTGGCTCATTAATATGCAATGCTAGCATGGAAAATACCGTTCACTATTAATAATGCCAATTGCCAATTTGCCCACACCAATCATATCCCTCCTTTTCTTCTTTCTTAAAAGATATCACATCAATACAGACATAATGATTAGTTTCTTTCATATTTTAATTAAAAATATATTAAATTATTTTATAACTTTTACATTTTTCTCAAATTACGCTACATAATATTTATAAATTAATTTAAATATTTTTCAATTACCCCGTCTAGTTAATTATGTAAGTTTTTTCCTGACATTTTGTATCTAAATTGAATTAATATTATTAGAAATCTATTCATGCGTATATTTATGTTGAATTTATGAATTTAAAATATAAATATTTTTTAAAAAATAACATACAATAAATAATAAAATGTATGATTTGAAACTAATTAATTATAATAACACATGAAATATTTATGATATTAAAATAAAAAATAGATTAATTTTGAGTAAAACGAAATTTAAACGCATAAATAATACTAAATTCATTACAAGTATTTATCATAATTTTGTCATCAATTGTGAGTTAATATCCGGTTGACTTGTGACACTAACTCAATTAATAATATTATTAATATATACAACTCATGGAGATAATAAATTGTGCATATTAAAATAAAAATACATTAAAATAAAGCTTTGACTGGATAGTAAATTTAAAGTTTTACTAATCTAATTACATTAAAATAGGCATATTTTATTAGTTTTTGTTAAAATGAAAAAACTAAAATGTCGTCAAATAGTATAACTTATTTTAATTACAAAATAACATTTCAATAATTTTTCTAACCGAATTGGTGACTTGATTGAAAGTGAAACTAACTCCGTAAAACATTTAATAAATAGTATAAATAATAGTACAAAATTAAAATATTTAAAATGTAATTAATTACATATTTTTTTGCTATTTAAATATTTTATTTTATTTTTCAAGGATAACACCAAATTAATTTAATATAAAAAGTTGTGATGTGTCAAGATAAAAAAAAATAACACACCCTCAATCCACTAATGGGTTAATGAGTTTTTTAATGATAATGACTAATTTGAACAATTATCTTAATTAGAGTGACTAATTTGACAAAAGAAATAGAGTGACCAAAATAGGAACAACGCTATTTTTATAGTGACCTGTGGTGCAGTTTATCCTTTTAGGGCCAGTTCTTCATTGCTTTTGAAAAGTGCTGTGGAAAAGTACTTTTAAGAAGTACTTTTGAGAAGTGCTTTAGAAAAATTTAAGTGTTTGATATTGCTGTCAAAAAGTGCTTTTGAAAAGTAAAATGTCCATTTTAGACATGATATTATAAAGTAACAAATATGTATTTAAATAATGTTCAAATTAGTTAATATTATGATATTTTAGTAAAAATATAAAAAAACAATTTATTATAACTTATTGTTAATATTTTAATATATAATATTAATTTTAAATATTTCTAAGTAATTAATATTAATTATTTATTAAATTTAATTAGAATATATAAACTATATTTAAATATTTAAATATAATAATTAAATATTTGTAATTAGATATTGGCACAATTGTATTATTTTAAAAAATATTTTTTATTTTTAATTAATGCTTTTAACACATTTGTAAAACTTATATTAAATAACCAAGAAAGAGAACACAAAATAATAGCATCAAACACATTTTAAGTCAAAAAGTAAGGTTAAAAAGGTAAAATAATAGCTAAAAATGCTTTTTGGCTGAAAAAGCTAAAATTTACTGCTTTTTCATATCTAAAAAAGCTCATCCCAAAAGTTAAAAAAGTTGTCCCAATGATTTGTATTCTTCATTGCTTTTAAGAGAAAAACATTTTTTTTAGCAAAAGTTCATCCCAAAAGCAATGGAGAATACACCCTTAATAGTTTATATATGCAATGATAAAATGATAATTTCATATAGTAAAGTGTGACAGAACGGAGTAAGCAATTACTATAATCACTCCATACCTACTGTTCAAAAGAAAAAATTCACTCACCTTACCATGCATCAACTTTTCAAAAAATCTATTTCATTCGGAATGGATTGGTTCAAAATCCATCGGGTGATTCGGGTTTTGCCATCCCTACTCACCATCAATATTTGCCCAACATAAACAAGTGGATAATAAAGTAAATAGTATTTTGTTATATCTAGTTATGATAAACATGAACGCTACGTTTGATTAGAGTATTGTTTTTTATCATGTTTTAGTATATGAGTTAGTAATAAATTAATTTTAATTGATAAATTTTAGCCCCTCACATGACTTGTTCTGATCAAAAATAGAGAAATTTTTTTCGAGTTTTATTTTTTTACTAAAGTTTTTACTCATATTTTTAATTTCAAGTTTAAATTTGTATTAACTATTCTTTATTTATATATAAATATTATAATACATATATAATAAGTATTTTTTTTCTTTGTATGATTTTTTATACAATATTTAAAAACTAATCATAATCCTACCCAAACTCTTAAATGAAGTACAGTATGCATAAATATACTTAAACGGACAACCTTCTATGAATGCCCACCAAGTTAATATTTAATGGACTCTTATACTATTACAGGAGTAACCAAACCACTCACAATAACACTGATATAGAACGCTATCAAATAGATGTCTGAGACCATAATTAAATACCCAGTACACATAAGCATTTTGTTTGAACATCTCATTTAAGATATAAGTAAATATTAATGTTTTATGATTTCGATTTCCTTTTTACCTAGTATCACCCCTTGGCTTGATCCTTGCTTTTAAGGTATTGCTCATCACCACAGTAAACTCGAATTTCCCACTGAAATCAATGTGAGAATTAGGAGGATAAGCAGTCCATTCAAATTCCTGAACCATTCTTGCTAACATTAGGTGAATATGAACAGTGGCCATTGTTAATCCAGGACAAATCCTCCTCCCAGCACCAAATGGTATCATTTTCACCATTGTTACACCTGTTATATCTATATCTTCTTTCCCTAAATAGAATCTATCAGGATCGAACTTTTCTGGGTTTGACCAGATTTTGGGATCTTCACTAATCCCAGGCAAGAAAACCTCGAGATTTGCATTAATGGGGATATTGAATCCACCCAAAGTTGTTGCCTCAGTCGCTGCATGAGTTAGTAAAAAGTAGGTTGGTGGGTGCTTACGTAACACTTCTTTCACTATTGCTTGTAAATACTTCATGTTTTCAACATCTTTCTCCTCTACTGTTCGATCACCAACTGTACTTTTGATTTCATCAAACAATTTAGATTGAATATTTGGATTGTGAATCAGCTGAGCAATACCCCATTCAAGTACAGTCGCGGTGGTATCAGTTCCGCCATTGATGAACTCGGAGCAAAGTGAGATCAGCTCTGAGTTGGATGGTGCTGAGTTTCTTCCTTCAACTTTGAGATAAAAAAGGGTGTCGAGATACGAAAACCGCATCGCGGAGTTATTTGATCCTGGATTCCTAAGAGCTACTCGACGTTGTTGGATGAACGGAGTGATATTTTCGACTTGCTGTTTACGAACTTGGAGTGCTCGCTTGCGTTGCTTGCCAAAAAAGGGTCTTAAAATGGGAAGAAAATCATCGATTCTTGGATCTAATGTAATCAGAACATTTTTCGTTATTAGATCCATTTTCTCAATAGTTTCTTCATCCATTTCAATCCCAAAACACATCATTAAGAGTATACAAAACACAGCGAAACGAGCATTTTTCAACACCGAAACAACGCCGCCATTGGCCTTAGCTTCGGCTCGAAGACGATCTATGAGTTTATCCATAGCTTGACTTCTAATACTGTGAAACTCTTTAATCCTACTTGAGCTTAGCATATTTTGAACCAAGTTTCGTCTTAGAGACCGCCACTCAAGGCCGTAAACGGCGCTATTTACGGTGAACTTGTTGCAACTAAAGATGTTTCGAGTGGGATTTTCTCGGGGTCTGCTGGCGAAGATAGCACCCTTTTCGATGAAAGCTTCATGGCAAAGCATGGCGTCGCTAAGTATAATTATCGTTCGAGTCCCCATCCTGAGAGTGAAAATGGGCCCATATTTACGGCGAAGATCGTCGACGTATTGAAAGAAAGGCTTGCCGGAGCGAGCAACCTGGAAAAGATTACCAACAATAGGCCAACCAGTAGGTCCCGGGGGGAGCTTGAGATGTTTGGATTGAGATTTACGATAAAGAAAGGGAACCAGGCATGAAAGAAAGAAAACAGCAAATGCGAAGAAGAGATGGGCATAAGAAGGCAATGAATTGCAAGTAAAATAGCCAAAGAAAGTAGCCATTGTTGATTAGTGAGGGATGATATTTAGGGTTAAGGGCGTATTAAAATGAGAAGAGCATGAAATTGCAGGTGGGTTCAATTAAAGCTGCCTAAAAGATGAAAACAACATTGATATCCCACTTATTAGAAAGATATCACATCAACACATTGAATCCTACATATTAATTAGTTTCTTTTCCCTATGATAATTTTAAGTATTAATTAAAAGATATTAAATTATTTTATAATTTTACAATTTTTTCAAGTTACGGTTCTTAATAATTTATAAATTAAATATGTTTCAATTACCTCGTCTAATTAATTATGTAAGTTTTTTCTGATATTTTTATCTAAAGTGTATTAATATTACTAAAAATCTTTTCACATTTAGGTAGGAATCACGAATTTAGAACAAAAATATTTGTTTAAAAAAACATATAATAAATAATAAAATGTATGGTTTGAAATTAATTAATCACAATAACACATGAAATATGTACGATATTAAAATAAAAATTTAGACTACATTATGCGTAAAACAAATTTTTTTGGTGAAAAAAATAAAATAAATTTCATCAAATGCATAAAAGCACCATTTTCTTCCTTTTTTTGTAGCAATTCTAATATTTCCTTAGGAGCCTCATTGAAGACTTGTAGACTCGATTTCCAATTCAGGCTAAGTTTAGCAAGTCGATCTGCAACCAAGTTATAATCTCTGTGTATGTAAATGATCCTCCACTGCCTTTCAAACTTCATAATACGTTGGGTCCTTCTAAGCATAGTGATCCTTAGATCCTCCAATCCCAAATCAGTCAGGGTTTGAACTACTTCAAGATTATCAGTCTAAAAAATGGCCCGTCTATACCCTTTATTTAGAAGAATAAGGATCCCATCTAGGATACCTCATACTTAGGCCTCAAACGGGGAACAAACACCCAAGTAGCGATTAAAACCCATAATCCAATTTCAAATCCTTATCTCGAACCATGCCTCCGGCCGTAGCATAACCAGTATCTCTAGCCACAACACTATTTGTAGATAGATGCACCCACTTATCATCAGAAATAATAACTGAATTCGAATTGGGAGTATTGATTTTGCATCCACTAAGATGTGTTTTGAATTGGCGAGCCCAACTTAAAGAGACTTTTACCACTTTGATTGTCAACCAGGAAATATTCTAAAAAATAAAGAGATTTCTATTCTTCTAAAGATGCCAAGCGATTAAAACAAAAAGGCACGACCATGTGACCCTACTATTCTGCAATCTCAAATGACAACAATGGTTAAAAGAAAGCCAATCCTGGAAAGAGTCGAAAAAAAACCTTTGTTTTAGATGATTTGGAAGCACATGCATCCACACATCCTTCGCTACCCAACAATCCTAAAGTACATGGACCATATCCTCAAAATCATGTCCACACAGAGTGCAAAAGTTGCAATGACCGATCCCTCGTCTATTACGTTCTTAATTAGTAAGAAGTTTTTGCTTAAAAGCGAGCCATAGAGAAAATCTCACTCTCTGTGGTCTTTGACATTTCCAAATAATCTCTCAATACTCCTTTCTAAAACTCCAAGTGTTCTCTTTTAGAGTCTAGAAAGCATTACGAACTGAAAATGCTCCTGAGGCTGAACGAGCCCAAATCACCTTGTCCAAACCAGAACCATGATGAAGAGGGGGGATACTATAATCTTATTAATGACATCTTTAGGTAGCCATGTAACATCTTGATTTTGGGCCTAGTCGGAACAGTGGTTTCGAGACCACTAATCCGAGGTCGAAGAAAGTATTTTATTATTATTTTAAGATTATAACATGCTTATATTAGTTCAAGAAAATTTTGGTAAAGTAATTTTAGCGTTTATGAGCTTAATTACGAAAAAGGACTAAAATCGCATAAAGTGCAAAAGTCCTATTTTGATAGCTAAGGGTGTCAAATAGCTAGAGAACCTAAATTGGAGGTCTTTAAAGGGCAATTAGACCCTTTAGAATAGCATGGCCGGCTATAGGAGACAAAGGTGGTCAAAAGTAAAAAATTTGGTGAAATTAGGTGTTGAAATTGAATAAAATAAAATAAATAGTAAAAGTTTTCATTTTTTCATCTCTCTCTTTCTTCTCCACTGATTTTCTCCAAGAAAGTGGCCATGGAAGCTTGAAAATTTTTCAGCAACTAAAAGCCTTGGCAAGTAAGTGATTTGAGGGTTTTTCTTGAATATTTTTGTACTTTTAAGGTCCTTGTAACATGAGCTTTCTAACAAGGGGACTATTTTGAAAAATGGTTGGAAGTTTAGGGTTTTGCCATGATAGTAGACATGCTATTTTCTAAAATTTTATGGAAGAAAATGAACCATGGTTGTGTAATAAACAACTTTTGTGAAGAGATTTATCATGAAACCCCTAAAAATGACCATTTTGCATAAGTTGTAAAATAGGTGATAAAGGTGTGAATTATTGAGAATTTTGGACTGCTTCTAGTTTAAAAAGTAATTGAATAGGCTTAAGATACGAAGAAAATCGATAAAAATCAATTTTTGGACCTAAGGGTAAAATGGTCATTTTGCAAAAGTCTAGGAGCAAAATGTTCATTTTGCAAAAGTCTAGGGGCAAAATGGTCATTTTTCCCAATTTTAAGTTTTTGAGTATCTAAATTAATAAAATGATTAAATTCGTAAATTTTTATCATTCTAGATCAAGAATTACAAAATCCGGGCCTAGACCAGGGAAAAACGAAGCAAGTGGACTAAGCCGAATTAGCCGTCTACATTTTGCAATCTGAGGTAAGTTGTATGTAAATAATACAACTACATTGTTATTACATGTGCTTGAATTGAGATAGCATGAATTTTGAACCTTAGGAAATAAATAAGATATTCAGGCCATGACATTCGGTATGTTTGTGTGCTAGTGTAAGACATGTCTGGGACATGCATCCGCCACATTATGAGAGCCAGTGTAAGACCATGTCTGGGACATGGCATCGGCATTATACCCTATGTTTGAGGCATAGTGAATATCCAATAGTGTTGCAAATGGTTCAACGGTGAGAATTACAGTTTAAGTTAAACGAGAAAAGTATAACCATGTTGTGAGTGATACAGGTACCTAAATGAAATGCATAAGATGTGAGCTTAGTATATGCTATGTGAATTGTGTTGGATAGTGACGAGTAAGTTGTGCTTATGCCTATTTTAGTGTAAAAAGCATGATGATGAATAGTAAAGATGTAGTTATATTTATTTTCATGCAACTTACTAAGCTTCATGCTTACCCTATTTCTTATAGTGCCGCCATAATAGTTCGAGGCTCATCTCTACGTCAGAGAAACCAGTCACACTATCAACCGAAGCACTTGGTATAGTTAAATCTATTATTTTGATTATAGCATGTATAGGACCCTAACTTTTGAGTTTTGTGTCATTTTTAATTGGCCAAATGTGTTGGCTTACTTTAGCTTTTGATTCATTTTGTATAAGGCCATGGAAAGATGGCTAATATTGAAAGTTATTATGTGAATGTAAGTTAATTTTTCATGAATGTGAAATTGTTGGCATGGTTGAATATATGTAATGTATATAGGTCTTGATTATGGTTGTTGTTATGTTGTGTTTCAGGGTGGCAAAAGGGCTTGGTAGATAGCCCTATATTGTTCACATGGGTAGACACACGGGCATGTGTCTAGGCCGTATGTGACACACGGTCAACCACACGGTCGTGAAGTTCGGCCGTGTGTCCCCTCCACGTAAAATTTACAAGTGAGTATGCATGGTACTAAACACACGGGTAGAGACACGACCGTGTGTCTCAGCCGTGTGAAAGACACGGCCTAGCACATGGGCGTGTGCCTTGGCCATGTGACCCTTAAGAATTGCTGATGTCAAAAACAAAATGTCTAGGTT
Organism: Gossypium hirsutum; assembly: GCF_007990345.1. Taxonomy (NCBI): domain Eukaryota; kingdom Viridiplantae; phylum Streptophyta; class Magnoliopsida; order Malvales; family Malvaceae; genus Gossypium; species Gossypium hirsutum. The sequence continues at coordinate 56,855,210 of NC_053435.1, forward strand.
TTTGCATGTAACATCCCTAATCTGACCCTAGTCGAGAAGTGGTTTCGGGACCACTAAACCAAGCCGCAAAAATAATTAAATTTTAAATTTCATGTCTATTATATGTGAAATTACATGTGTGAAATTTTGGTGTATTGATTTTTGTCATTTAGATGTGAATTTTATTAAAGGGGCTTATATGTGAAACATTGAAAATGTATGAGGTTAATTAAAAGGGCCAAATATTTGCATGATTTAAAAAATGGGATTTGCATGTCAAATGCACCATTTTAATTTTAGTGGCCGACCATGATTGCACTTAATTTATGTGTATATGTATTTTATATTAAGTAAAATGATTATAATAAAAGATAGTGAGTGATAAGAACATAGGGGAGACTTCATTGTTTTTGGGTTCTAGCCGAAACTAAAGAAAGAAAAAGGGGAAAGTGTTTTGGGAATGTTTCCCAATTCGTGTCATATACATGGGCTCTAGTGCATGATGCGGATTTAGAAGATGTTTCCCAATTCGTGTCATATACATGGGGACTACCATCAACCGCCTACCAAACAACAATGATTTCCCTATCTCACAGTACCATTGTAGGTACTGTAACGAGGGCTGGAGATCCAAACCATGATCCATCTAAGGTGCCCTCCCAAACCGGTTGTTCTACATCGTAACATATTCTTCATGCTTATCTCCCCAATCAAGCCCATGCTTCCCCCTCCTAGTCGTCCCATGGATATCCCCCAATCGTACTGGCGGACTCGGGATATATTGTATGCAACCAAACTGCCGAAGTACTCGATCGCCATGATACCACTCCACTATCTGAAAATTGATAACAGGTGTGCTAATGCACCGTAAGTTTGAGTGGACGCGGGCAGACGAGGGAATAACCGTCATAATTTCTAGAACAGAATACGGCATCCAAATGAACTGCATAGTTAATCACATTTTTTTATTAACGCAGGTCGCGTGAAATAAAATAATAAAATTAAATTGATATTGGAAAAACTTACCCCCTCTCCAGAATGATTCTCAATCATCAGACGGTATATCGGAACCGTGTATGACCTCCCGATACCTGGATTTGTACTCCATCTACGAAAAAAATTGTTAGAACAACATAATCCAAAAAAAAAGTCAACTAACTGTTATAACGCATAAAAATTCATCACCTATTAACGAGTGAAAATATATATGATTGGTGACTAATTGATGCCAAGAATGGCATCCGGTAAAGTGCCCATGACTGTAGCAGTATGAGGCATCCGCCTATGTCCATCACAGAAGGATTTGTTGTCCGAAAAAATTCGCGATACAACATGGCTAACACTGCGGACCCCTAACTGTATGAACGAGTGTTATGTAAATTAGATAATAGGGGTAAGTACATCAAGTGAACCGTATTGCCGTTTGAATCCGGCATAAGTACACCCCTATAAGGTGCATAATGTAAGCTCGAACGACCTGCATCACCTCCCATTCATTGGCAGTACTTGGCAAATACTCAAAATTGGCCTTTAGCCATGAAAACCACAAACTGGCAAATTTCCCCTCACTTGGTGAGCGTCCAAGTAATTCATAGCAAAGGGTTGTCGGTCTGGAGATTGAACTTACACCCGTGACCGCGTTCCCCTCAATGGGGAGCCCGAGCTGTAGTGCAACGTCTTCTAGAGTGATGGTGCACTCCCCGCATGGCAAATGAAATGTGTAGGTCTCCAGATGCCATCGCTCGACTAAAGCCGAAATCAATCATATTGCAGATCAAAAGTCCAGATCAATGCCACTGATTCGAACCCGGCTAACTCCAAGAACGGTATTAGGCGTTCATTTGGCTGAAACCCTATACTATTAACACGGCCTTTCAATATGCGGTACGACTCCTGACATTATTATATGAGCGAAATAATTAATACAATATAATTTAATTCAACAAATAACATGACTATGAAATAAAAATTTTATTACCATCTCATTAATGGTACTTGATATGTGATTTTTATTATCAATCAAAGAACCTATTTGTTACAAATCTGCAATAAAAAAAATTGAATTCATTTTTTCTTATTTCAAAAGATACAATAAATTATTTCAAATTTTAGAAACAAACACAGTAAATATCTCATAATTTCCCATTATTTACCTACAATAAAAAATATGTTAGATAATAATAATATAATTAAAAACAAATAAACTATCTAAATATAAAAACCATACGAATTAAAAAAAAAAGAACTAGAAACATACCTAATTAGAAGAAATTCCAAATAACCTATAAAATTATATAACAACAAATTTAATCAACATTTTAATAAATCAATAAAAAATTATCAAATAAATAAATAATAATATAAAATTACATTATATAAAAATTACATTAAAAATCACAAATCACAAAACACTAAACTATAAACACTAACAATTTAGAATCATAAATTACTAACACAAAATAACTATAAAATTATTTTTTTAAAATACATTACTAAATAAAAAATCATAATACACTAAACCACTAAACACTAACAATTTATATAACCTAATCTTAAATTACTAATAAAATAGCTATAAATTTTTTTTAAATATATTACTAAAAAAAATCACAATACACTAATACACTAAACCACTAAACACTAACAATTTATATAACCTAATCTTAAATTACTAATAAAATAGCTATAAAAATATATTTTTTAAATTATATTACTAAAAAAAATCACAATACACTAATACACAAAACCACTAAACACTAACAATTTATATAACCTAATCTTAAATTACAAATAAAATAGCTATAAAATTATTTTTTAGAAAATATATTACTAAAAAAATCACAATATACTAATACACTAAACTACTAAACACTAACAATTTATATAACCTAATCAACTATAAAATTATTTTTTTAAAAATATATTATTACTAAAAAAATCACAATACACTAATACACTAAACACTAACAATTTGTAACCCAATCCAATAAATTATTAACAAAACAAATAACTATAACAAAATACAAAGCACTAATAATTTATAACCTAATCATAAACTACTAACAAAATAACTATACATTTTTTTAAAAAAAATTTACATTGCTAAAAACTCACAAAACACATACTAAAATAATACATTACCTTTTTTTTTTTCTTCTTCTTCTTCTTCTTCCTTCTTCTTCTTCTCCTTCTCCTTTCTCTCCTTTCTTTCTCACAATCGGTGCCTGCTTCAACTTGGGGGAACCATGCTTATAAGGTCCCCCATAAAGTTTTTTTTCCCATGAGTGATATGACTCATGCATGGAGAAAATATGGGCAGCATGCAGGGGCAGCAAAAGCAACGGCAGCAGCAGCAGCAGGTGGGGGGTGTTGCGCCTACCTGTCAGGCACGACTAGTCGCGCCTACCTGACAGGCACGACCCGTTTCGGGTATTTTTTACTTGTATAAAACCCGTATTTTTACATATATATTAATATAAATATTAAAAAATAATATAATAATAATTTTTAAACGAAAAAAATTTAATAATAAAAAAATGGTTGCGCCTGTCAGGTAAGCTCGACCTAAAAAATATACAATTTTCGTAATTAATATGGCTGACAACCCATTTTTTCGTGTATAATTTTTTTTATAATATTGGGGTAAAAAACCCACATTTATATATCTAAAACCACATTATTCAATAAGGTAGGGCTCGTCCTAGACATTTCTCAAATTTTTTTTATTTTAAATACTATTATTTGATTATTTTAAATAAGCTTAATTTATGATTTAACCCTTAAAATATACTCATTTTTTATTTTCGTATTTAAATTTTTTTATTCCAACTTGGTACATAAAATATTAATTTCCTCTATTTTTGGTCCATTTTGTAACGACCTTTAAAAACAATTTGTTAGGTCACTTTGGCCAATGGAAAAGTGACATGTGACTTATTTTAGGCTAATGAAAAAAGCCACGTGGCAATTAAATTTTTTTTAAAATAAAAATATTAAATTTTTAAAAAATTATAATATTAAATATTTAAATATTAAAAAATACTATTGACTATGACTAGTTGTTGACTGACCATTGACCGACGTTGACCTACTACGTGACTCTATTACAATACACTACATGTCATTTTTATTTTTAATATTATATATTATATTGATTAAAAATAAAAAAATCATATATAATATGTAAAAAATTTAATTTTTTATAAAATTTTTAAAATATAATGATAAATTTTAAAAACTCAGAATGATATTTTTATAAAAATTAAAAAAATTAAATTTCAAGTAATTGCAAAAAATACCTTGAAATTTAAATACTTTTTAGACTTTTATAAAAATTATTTTAAATTTTTCTTTTACAATTTTTACATTTTTTGTAATAATATTATTAATTTCAACTAATTTCTTTTCAATTATTGTATTTTTGTAAAAGTTTTTATAATTTATATATTTTTTCTAGATTTTATACATATATTTTCTGAATTTTTATATATTTATTTTCATATTTCATATTTTTAATGTGTATATACATTTAATAATAGAAAATATTTGTTTTGTTACATAAAGCCACCAAGTGGCACTTTGTGATTGGCTATCAATTCTTTTAACATCTGTTAAATAATTGACTAAAAAATATAACAGATGCATACTTTAGGTATCAAGCTGAAAAGTGATTGATACTTTAGGTACCAAATTAGTACAAATAAAAGTTTAGGCACCAAAGTGAGAAAATAGGTATACTTCAAAGGCCAAATCATGAATGCCTTTTAAATATTTAGATTCGAATTATTATTTATACTACATTTAGAAATAAATAGTTTCTAATGTCACATGTGTTACAAGTAATTTAATGAATTTAACTTTTAATTAAAATTTAAATAATTTATTTTTTATTATTGTACTTAATTTTTATATTAATTATTTTAATAATTCAAATATCATACTAATAAAAAAACTCTTATTATTAAAGCATTAATACAAACTACAAAAAAATTGATATATCATTATTCAATTTTCAATTTTTTATTTTCTTAATTGTTTGTAAATATTATATAATTAATATAAATATATTAGAGTACATTATATAAATGTAATCAAAACGATTTTATTAACCTTCCTACTAATATTATAAATCATACCCAAATCATAAGAAGTAATTATAATCATTGATAAATACAAAAGATATTTACATTAAATTAATAAACTTGTTTAATAATAATGATTAAAAAATAATTATTAAAAATTAACTTTCTTTTCAGAAACAAACCCACAAATATATTTTTCATCTACTCCGAATAAAAAATGGATAAAAATAAAAAGAAACGATTTTAAGAGTGATTCGCATAATATAAATAACTTTACAATATATATATCATAATATTATATTACCTCATCATCATTTAAAATCATCTTCCATCTCTTCCAGTTGCATTATTGTTCAAATAGGATTCAATATTGCCACTTTGAAAAATTATTTCTTTAATGTTTCGTTCTTTTTTATATAATTCTAACGTATTACTGTTAAAACTCGCCATTTTTTTATCGATAATTTCTCTTTGATCTACTTTATTAAATATGTTTGACAACCTATGCTATTCATAAAACTAAACTTAAATTTTAATTGGTATATAACTCTAATATTAATTAAGTGATAATTAAGATGCTTAGAATTTTATTTAAGTAACAATCTTATTTTACATCAATAAAGTTAGTACAACTTATTTTTTAGGTCAATTTTTTTAAATAATAATTGTAAATTAAAATTTAATTTTAATTACCACAACTTTTGTCTTATATTTTATGTTAAGAGTTTTATTTAAGTGTTAATCCTATTTTTAAAATTAGAATAATTTTTTTACATCAATGTTTTAACTAATAATTTTTAATTATAATTATTTTTAAATGTGCAATTATCATAATTTTTATTTTATTTTAATTTTTAAACTAATAATTATTAAATATTATAATTATTTTTAGCTGACAATTTAATAATGTGATTGAAAAATAAAACGTATTCCTGCCACTTAAAAACTTTCTAGAAATCCTTGATATTATATATATAAATGAATTATTAAATGTTTTATATTTTAATTTTTTTTATTTTGATTAAGATAAAATTCGATGTCAAAATTAATTCATTTAAATTGGCTTTAGTTACGTAAATAATCGATATTAGTATAAATATATATTGGATTCAAATACAAAAATCCGCTATTTACCTAACTAAAACCAATTTAAATGGATTAATTTTGATATAAAATTTTATCTAAAATAATAATAGGATGTAAAATAAAAATCATAATCCTGAGTAAGCAAAAAAAATGTCTTCTCTTTGTGAGGATAATGGTTCAAGGAATTGCTTTGTGAATGGTTTGACCCCTAAAAAGTTCAATTTAGGGATAAAGATGATGTTTCAAACAAGAATATGTTGGTAGATCGGCCAACGAAACTAGCAATTTCTTGGAAGGATAAATTGTTAAGGAATTCCCTTAAAGATCCAAATAATGAAACAATGGTTGACGATGACTTTGACTTGTTGGAAGGGGATGTCAAGAAGTCTGTTGTGGATGGCATACCCTTCATCGATTTCTCGGAAAGGATTCACCATCAACTCATCAAGGATTTGAAAATCACCCTGATTCTTAAACTGATGGGTAGGAACATTGGTTTTTCAATCTTGAATAACAAAATATATAGTCTTTGGAAACCTTCGTTGCCGATTTGATAATGGATACTAAAAATGGATTTTTTTGGCTAGATTTTAGAGTATGGAGGATTATGAAAAGGTCCTAATGGAGGCACTTTGTAATAGCCCAATTTTCAGTGGCGTTGGAAATAGTAGTTTCAAGATCACAAAACCGACAAGAAAGTTTGTATAATTAGTATTTAAATTATACGAGTCAATAATAATTTTTATATTGATTTTGATTTGAGGAATTTTAATTAATTGAATTAATAGTTAATATAAGTGGTTTAGTCTAAAAGTCAAGTGGTTATTGAAAATGAGGTATTGGTACCTCGTTTTTGTAATTTAAGGTCGTAAATATTTTTATTTAATAGTTACAGAGTTGTATTATATGTGAATTGAAGTTTGGTCCAGAAGTTTTGATGATTTATTGATTAATTAAGGTAAAAGGATTAAATTGTAAAAGAAGTAAAAGTTAATTACTATAGATTTAAAATAGCAAAGGGACAAAACTGGTGATTAAACCATGGTCAAAAAGTCCAAGCGGTGGTGGATGTCAATCATTCCACTAACTTTTGGGTTATTTATTCATTTTGTCCTAATTAGTTTAAGGCTAATGTAACAGCTCGATTTTAGCTAAATGGGAACAGTAGTTTTAGAACCACAAATCCGAGGTCGTAAAATTATTTTAATATTATTTTTGGTGTTTATAGCATGTATATATGTGTGAAAGTTTCATGAAATAATTTTACCATTTGAGTGCTTAATTTGACGAGAGGATTAAATCGCGTAAAATGTAAAAGTTGTATACTATTAGTTAAAAGTGTCAAATTCCCTTGGCTTTTAAATATGATGGCCTTAAATGATAATTAGACCATTTTAAGTGATAGTGGTCTTTTATGGACAACATTTATGTGTTATTAAATGAATTATATTAAGGATAGCTTTGTAATTTGATAATAAGGTTAATTAAAACATAATAAAACAATTTTTTGTCCATCTTTTCTCTTGGATGGCTGAATGTGGAGGAAGAAGAAAGAATAAATGGAGTTTTAGGGTTTGGCTAGTGCATGGTTAATTTGGTAAGTGTTTTGAGCTCGGTGTTTAATGATTTTTACATTTTTGAGATCGTTACTTAGTAATCTAGCTAGCCCGTATCTTAATTTTTGAATTTGTTCATGATTTTGTGAAGTGCCATTGATGAATTTTTTAGCTTTTGAATGATTGATGATGAAATATGAAAGCTTGATGATAGATTTTACAGTTTTGCTAAGTGATTTTAGCTAAAAATGCATTTTAGGGATTTAATTGTGAAAAATTTAAATTGGGTGGATAAAATGTGAAATAAATGAAAGTTTTGGGATGATAGGGGTTCCTATGAAATTCGGCTATGTAACACCCCTTACCCGTATCTAAGGCCGGAACAGAGTACGAGGCATTATCAGACTTAACAATACACATAGACGAAAACCGGGCCCTAATATTTCATTTAATTCAAAACTTTTCGAACACATGCATAACAAACAAAGCTAACTATATCATCACATCAAAACATAGGACATGGCACGATTAATTAAACTTATAAACCATAATGGATAAAGGCCACATCTCATGATTTTATACGATAACTCAATGCAGACTGATACGTATGGTCAAAATCATAATAAAAATACATATCACAAACCAACTTCCTATACATGCCACTCACTTGATATTTCTAATATTTGAATTAATTTTTCCAAAAATGATAGTTTGATAGTGTGATTTTGCCTCCGACGATCTCCAACCCCGAGCCGACCTGCCAATACTAAAGAAATGGGGAGGATGGGTTAGCTTTACGCTTAGTAAGTTCATATGAAAATAATAAGCAATTACTACCATGCTTTTCAAGATAAAACACTCTAATTGTACAATTACACATATTCAGGACAGGCTGTTTTCTGGAGTCCCGGTATTAAAAAAAATCATATCTCAAGTTTCAAAACTCGAAATACAATTCCGTAAATTTTTTTTGAAACTAGACTCATATGTATACTTACTAATTTTTTTCTATAATTTTTGGTTGGGCCATTTAGTACATTTTATTAGTTAAAGTCTCCCCTGTTTCAGGGTATGACTACTCTGACCCCTGTGCACTACAAACCGAATTTCTCCCGGTACAGAATTCCAACGACCATGACGTTTGTTTCCCTTAAAATTATATTCAATAAGGAATCCATGCATGTAAGGTATGACTCTCAATAATGTCTTTACAATTTATGGTGAATTTCTAAAGTCAGAACAGCGGATCTCGAATTCATTCAGACCCTGTTTCACAAGAATTCAAATATCACAAAATATATATTTCTTTTCCATCGCCTATTTCTTTCATGTGAAAATAGACTCATTAAGATTTATTTCCATAATTTTTTTGAAATTTAATTCAACTTACACAATTTTTTGTGAATTTTCAAAGTCATGCACTGCTGCTATCTAATACTGTTTTACTATTGAAGTTCACTTTTACACAATTTCACTTAATCCATTCCATTTTACCGAGGTTCACTAAAATATTGAGCATATTACTCATAAATTCAAATAAACATATACTTGCACTTGTTCATCACATAATCACTTTCACATTTATTTTCATTTAATCGATTTCCCGTTGAATTCATCGGAATAATAACAGATACACAATTGCCTGCACATTTTCCCATTTCCACACTTGTAGCCGAAGCTATCTGGTACGCATAGTAGCCTGCACTTAGTACTACACATGCGACCAACAGTCTGGTACACGTAGTAGCCTGCACTTAGTACTACACACGTGATCACAGTTTTTGGGTACGCATAATAGCCTGCACTTAGTACTACACATGCGACCTCACAATAGATCATTCGTATCGTTTTTATTCCGAAGGTTCAATCGGAAAATTCCTCACTTTTCAAAATTTTACTAGATTGTCCGTAATCAATTTAAATTCATAATTTACATCAAATAACCATTTGATAGGCAGGCACATTTTATATGATATGAAAATATAATAACATAAAAAGAATCGATAGATTATTTATGTACGAATTTACTCTAAGTGTCGATCTCACTATCCATAGTACCAGTTGTCCATTCATAGTATAATAAGACACAACTCAAATATCAAATCAACTTTTGAGAATTTACATAACATATATCACATATTTCATATATCACTTGTCATGTATCTTCATTTTCTTGCATTTCATGTAATATTCTTTCATGTCATATTTCCACATCATAAACACCATTCCATCAACTTTTCCAATATATTAAATCATAAAATATATGCAATAATAGTAAGAAATACAATTCAAACATAACATTGCATTATTATTATCATACGAACTTACCTCGATTCAGAAACAACAATTTACCATTTTAGTCCATAACCTTGTATTTTCCCGATTTAAGCCCAAATCTCGATTTTCTTCATCTATAATATCACATTTAGCCTAATAATTAGTCACACTATTCATACGGGTCCAAAAATCATATTTTTAAAATTTTCATTTTGACCCCTAAACTTTTGCATATTTGCACTTTTGCCTCAAGGTTCGGAAATTAAACTTCATCCTATTTTCTTATGTTTTATGACACGCTGATCATTTTTCCCTTCTATGGCAACATCAAATTCTCACTCTAACATGTACTTATGACTATTAGGTATTTTTACCGATTAAGCCCTTTTGCTCGTTTTCACTTAAAACCGAGTAGCACAAGTTGTCTAACATAATTTAAAACCTCATATTCTATCATAAAACACCAAAATACACAAATTTCACCCATGGGTTTTTTTTTCCAAATATGAACCCTAGGTTGAATTATTGATAGCATAAGCTAAATCAAGTTACCGGGACTCCAAAAACGTAAAAATCATTAAAAACGAGGCTAGAACGGACTTACAATCGAGCTTGGAAGCTTGGAAACCCTAGCCATGGAGTCTCCCTTGGTATACACATCCATGGTGAAGAAGATGAGAAAAATTGGCTTTTAATTTTGTATTTTAATTCATTTTACCCCTAAATGACCAAAATGCCCTTACTACTAAACTTTCCAAAAATTCCATTCATGTCCAATATTTGTCCATAAACTTTGAAATTGGTCAAATTGCTATTTAAGACCTCCTAATTAATATTTCAAAGCAATTTCATACTAGAAACTTCTAGAATGCAAGTTTTGCAACTTATTCAATTTAGTTCCTAACTTCAAATTAAGCACTTTATGCATAGAATTTCTTCACGAAATTTTCAAACAATCATGCAATAATATCATAGACCTCAAAATAATCATAAAATAATTATTTCTATCTCGAATTTGTGGTCACGAAACCACTATTCTGATTAGGCCCTAATTTAGGATATTACAATTCTCCCCCCTTTAGGGATTTTCGTCCCCGAAAATCTTACCAGAAAAGAGGTCTTCAGTTAGATTCCTCAATTTCATATTCAGTGTTGAAGAACTTTCACTCAGGCGGTGCCTCCAATATATCTCTTTAATTTCTCATATATTCTGAAATTCATTATCAGAAGTCGATCCTCACTGTACTCTTTTAGTTTGCTACTCACTATCATATTTTCCTCTTTCCGCTACGGAAATAATTCTGATATAACCTCGAAAATAATCCTTTCTTCTAGTTACAAAATAATTCATCATGCCATCCTTTACTATTCATTCATTACGTTAATCAAAACCGTCTCAATTGCATTAGCTCAAGTACCAAAATATCTCAATTGAAGATATTAACTATAATTGACTTACTTGAGAAAAGTAATCCACCATACCAATTGAAACTCGCACTTTTATCACTTATACCTTTACTGTTGTCAAACCTTACACGAAAATTAGAAAAATCCCAATACTGAAATCACCACATCACCCAAATCAAATCAGAAGTATAGCCATACTTGACATGATTATCACGAGCAGAAGAATGCACTCCAAACATGAGTCATAGTTGACAAATTACGGAATAAAGATAACAAGAAAACCGAATAAAGAAATCCAAGATAGAAAAACCCAGAATAAAGAAATCCAGAATAAAGAAAACCAAGATACGATACTATGTCGAAAAATTGAAAACCAAACTCATAGGAAAATAAAGAAGATCCCAATAATTTCTCAGAGAAAAGAAATCCAGTAGAAAACATCATTTAGTCTCACTGGAATCAAATGCAACAAGAACAATGTATCTTCCCATATATATACATATCAAATGGAGCATCAAGTAGAAGAAACAGAATCATAGTATCATACATATTCTCTCATCAATTTTTTGTTATCAGGCAGAATATAATAGAATGCCCGAATGAATAGAGCAATATAAATTATAAACCAGTCAGGCTACCAATGCTTTCATTTAACATCAGGATTAGAAAACATCCCCATATAACAAGAATTTCTTCAAAAGATCAATAACCATAGAAATATTTCTGGGAACGGATAAACACATAGACCATATTAGAAGAAACTACTAAAATCTGTCCAACCATAACTATCACACTCAGATATTACACATTTTAGATATCATTTCCCCAACTATTTCTGCCATCACAAATTTCATATTACTTTTCTCTAAATAAGACTAGTTCTGAATAAATTTTTATTTGCACTTTTCTCGACCTTGTACCTTAGTAATTCGATTTATCAAAATAAATTTCTTCTCTAACTGGAACAGTGCATAACTCCAATAATCCTTATGCCAATCTGATACTTTTCTAGCTTTGACTTTACTTATCAATTCATTCTTCAATCTCTAATCATATTTATAATTATTCTAGCACTGAACTCTTTGGTTTCTCAACCGGAAACTTATTCAGTATAAATCTCATGAAATTCCATTATAAACACCACTTTGGTAAGGGGAAAGGGGTCGTAGGGCCTCTGATTCAACTCTCATATACATATACATATACATGTAACACAGTTTTCTTCATAGCAATCATATCTCAATCATGTTATTCATTTCGAGTAACTAACATCCATATTGATTTAATGCTCACTTTCCAGTTATCTCATTTAGTCAAGTATAATTATGCATGCATCCTATGTTTTCTGGATAGCTTGACTTATCCATTCATCTACTCGAACAAATCATACTCATGACATCATATAAGGGTTAAACAAACATAGATATTTATATCATAATCACAACTTTCGTTTCGTGCATCATCATATACATATAATTACAATCACATAATTCAGTCCAAACAATTTAACATAGATAAATTCATTTCATTATAATCATTTATCTCATAAAAAATATCATTGACATTCATCAACATTCAACGTTCAATCAAGGCAATGACATTTTCATTCATATAATGATATTAGGAACTTTTACTCATACTTCTACGAATTTCTATTTATCCCGTTCATCTTATCAAGTAAGCCAAGTGCACTACATCATATGAGCATCAAGCAAGTATGGATATTTATCACAACATGTCCTTTCATCTCACGTGTTATCACTTATATATATATATCATAAACTTTTATTCATACTTTTCTAAATTGAGACTCATCATAATCGTAATTTTATTCAAACACCTTCGCATCACATTGAACATGGTCAGTGTAGCTGGTTGGAGAGTACCTCTGTCTAAGTAAGACGGTGCTCATACGCGTCGGGAGACATCACACTATCACAAATTAGTGACATGTATACCTGGACTTTTACACATGCTAGGTTAGTCCGAGAACCGACTAAGCCATATCTCTGATACCACTAAATGTAACACCCCTTACCCGTATCCAAGGCCGGAACAGAGTACGAGGCATTACCAGACTTAACAATACACATAGACGAAAACTAGGCCATAAAATTTCATTTAATTCAAAACTTTTCGAACACATGCATAACAAACAAAGCTAACTATATCATTACATCAAAACATAAGACATGGCACGATTAATTAAACTTATAAACCATAATGGATAAGGGCCACATCTCATGATTTTATACGATAACTCAATGCAGACTGATACGTATGGTCAAAATCATAATAAAAATACATATCACAAACCAACTTCCTATACATGCCACTCACTTGATATTTCTAATATTTGAATTAATTTTCCCAAAAATGATAGTTTGATAGTGTGATTTTGCCTCCGACGATCTCCAACCTCGAGCCGACCTGCCAATACTAAAGAAATGGAGAGGATGGGTAAGCTTTACGCTTAGTAAGCTCATATGAAAATAATAAGCAATTACTACCATGCTTTTCAAGATAAAGCACTATAATTGTACAATTACACATATTCAGGACAGGCTGTTGTCTGGAGTCCCGGTGTTAAAAAAAATCATATCTCAAGTTACAAAACTAAAAATCCAATTCCGTAAATTTTCTATGAAACTAGACTCATATGTCTACTTACTAATTTGTTTTTAGAATTTTTGGTCGGGCCATTTAGTACAGTTTATTAGTTAAAGTCTCCCCTGTTTTAGGGTATGACTACTCTGACCCCTGTGCACTACGAACCAAATTTCTCCCTGTATAGAATTCTAACGACCATGCAGTTTCTTTCCCTTAAAATTAGATTCAATAAGAAATCCATGAATGTAAGTTATGACTCTCAATAATTTTCTTACAATTTATGGTGAATTTCTAAAGTCAGAATAGGGGATCTCGAATTCATTTAGACCCAATTTCACAAGAATTCAAATATCACACAATATAGAATTCTTTTGCTTCCCATGTTTCTTTCATGTGAAAATAGACTCATTAAGCTTTATTTCCATAATTTTTTTAAATTTAATTCAACTTACACAATTTTTGGTGAATTTTCAAAGTTATGCACTACTGCTGTCTAATACTGTTTTACTACTAAAGTTCACTTTTACACAATTTCACTTAATCCATTCCATTTTACCGAGGTTCGCTCAAATATTGAGCATATTACTCATAAATACAAATAAACATATACTTGCACTTTTTCATCACATAATCACTTTCACATGTATTTTCATTTAATTGATTTCCCGTTGAATTCATCGGAATAATAACAGATACACAATTACCTACACATTTTCCCATTTCCACACTTGTAGCCGAAGCTATCTGGTACGCATAGTAGCCTGCACTTAGTACTACACATGCGACCAACAGTCTGGTACACGTAGTAGCATGCACTTAGTACTACACACGTGACCTCACCATCTAATACATGTAGTAGCCTGCACTTAGTACTACACACGTGATCAAAGTTTTCGGGTACGCATAGTAGCCTGCACTTAGTACTACACATGCGACCTCACAATAGATCATTCGTATCATTTTTATTCCGAAGGTTCAATCGGGAAATTCCTCACTTTTCAACATTTTACTAAATTGTCTGTAATCAATTTAAATTCATAATTTACATCAAATAACCATTTGATAGGTAGCCACATTTCATATGATATCAAAATATAATAACATAAAAAGAATCGATAGATTATTTATGTACGAATTTCCTCGAAGTGTCGATCTCACTATCCATAGTACCAATTGTCCATTCATAGTATAATAAGACACAACTCAAATATCAAATCAGCTTTTAAGAATTTACATAACATATATCACATATTTCATATATCACTTGTCATGTATCTTCATTTTCTTGCATTTCATGTAACATTCTTTCATGTCATATTTCCACATCATAAACACTATTCCATCAACTTTTCCAATATATTAAATCATAAAATATATGCAATAATAGTAAGAAATATAATTCAAGCATAACATTGCATTATTATTATCATTCGAACTGACCTCGATCCAAAAACAATAATTTACCATTTTAGTCCATAATCTTGTATTTTCCCGATTTAAGCCCGAATCTCAATTTCCTTCATCTATAATATCACATTTAGCCTAATAATTAGTCACACTATTCATACGGGTCCAAAATTCATATTTTTAAAAATTTTCATTTTGACCCCTAAACTTTTGCATATTTGCACTTTTTCCCCAAGGTTTGGAAATTAAACTTCATCCCATTTTTTATATTTTATGACATGCTGATCATTTTTCCCTTCTATGGAAACATCAAATTCTCACTCTAACATGTACTTATGACTATTAGGTATTTTTACCGATTAAGCCCTTTTGCTCGTTTTCACTTAAAACCGAGTAGCACAAGTTGTCTAACATAATTTAAAACCTCATATTCTATCATAAAACACCAAAATATACAAATTTCACCTATGGGTATTTTTCCAAATATGAACCCTAGGTTGAATTATTGCTAGCATAAGCTAAATCAAGTTACCGGGACTCCAAAAACGTAAAAATCATTAAAAACGAGGCTAGAACGGACTTACAATCGAGCTTGGAAGCTTGGAAACCCTAGCCATGGAGTCTCCCTTGGTATACATGTCCATGGTGAAGAAGATGAGAAAAATTGGCTTTTAATTTTGTATTTTAATTCATTTTACCTCTAAATGACCAAAATGCCCTTACTACTAAACTTTCAAAAAATTCCATTCATGTCCAATATTTGTCCATAAACTTTGAAATTGGTCAAATTTCTATTTAAGACCTCCGAATTAATATTTCAAAGCAATTTCATACTAGAAACTTCTAGAATGCAAGTTTTGCAACTTATTCAATTTAGTCCCTAACTTCAAATTAAGCACTTTATGCATAGAATTTCTTCACAAAATTTTCACACAATCATGCAATCTTATCATAGACCTCAAAATAATCATAAAATAATTATTTCTATCTCGGATTTGTGGTCACAAAACCACTATTTCGATTAGGCCCTAATTCGGGATATTACAGGCTAGCATGTAATTGGATTGAATTGTGTGAATTTTGTGTATTTTTGAAATAATAACTAAATTGAATAAATGTGAAACTTTAGGGGCTAAAGTGTAAAATTTCCGAAATAGGTATTCTTGGATGAAATTGAATGAATAGGTGATTAAACGAGTTAATTTTGAATTTATATAGATCAAGAAAGAAAGAAATCATATTTAGATAGGGGGAAATTAAAAGTTATCGAGTAATTGGTCCCATTCGTCAATTGTGAGTACGAGGTAAGTTCGTATGTGATATTTCATTATAATTGTATGTTATATGATTTGGTATTGCATAAAATGTGATTATGAGATTACGGATAATGTTTGAATTGTGAATATGAGTATACAGATGTGTTTGACGATGAAATTGACAAGTGAAACTTCCCGGTTGAACCTTAGGAATAGTTAGGATGCTAATGACATGTCATTAGGTTAATGTATTGGCTTCAGGCCATGATATCGGCACTTCAGGTGCGAATAATACCTTGATTTGGCTACGCGCGATGGTATAGGTATTCAGAGAGGAGTTACCTTGTTTTGGCTACGAGCCATGGTATAGATACTTATCGATTGAGATCTTGAGTATTCGACTTCTATTCGAAATGGTTGAATAGATAAAGAATGACGTATTTGAGAAAGAGGTTAGTACAAAGTGGTACAGGTACGTACGAAACCTATTTGAGTATTACATTGAGGAAGTTCGATGCGATGGTATTAGATCATGTTGTGAGACATGAGTAAGGTTTGTGGTTAATGTGATTCTGATTTGGTAATGTGTTAATAGTTGAATTACAATTATTTAATGAATTGAATTAATCACTTACGAACTTACTAAGCTATGAAGCTTACTATGAGTTATTTTTTTATGTTTTATAGATAATCAAAGCTAGCTCAGACTCGGGGATAGTCGGGAAATGTCATCACACTATCGATCACTTTGTTGGTACTTTTGAAGCCTTGTAAATATGGTGTATGGCATGTATAGGCTAGTTATGGTACTTTGGTTGTGAATATAGCCATGAGACTTGGCTTATAATGTATATGTTTTGATTTGTATAGATAGCCACGTGTGAAGGCTTAGTTTGGTATGTTTTGGTATAAATGTGGCTAAGGTTTCATAGTTGTTCAAATGGTAATGTTTTGAGTTTAGTAAAGGATTTATATGGTATCATTGAAGTTGATAAATTGAGAAGATATATGCTTGTGAATGAATGTTGGATGATATAAGTTTTTGAATAGGTATTTGGCTTGAATTGATTATGGAATTTGTTTGAAATGGATATGGTATGAATTGTGCATTTGGTTGATGATTTTGGGAAGCCTATTGTATGATGAATTGGTACCATTTTAGTTGTTTAAGTGAGCATGAGAAAGGGTGAAAAATTGGCTTTGTAAATGGTTTATTTTTGTCCAAATGGGCGTGTGTCTCAGCTGTGTGCGACATACGGTGATGGTACATGACCGTGTGTCCTCTAGGGTACCCTTTCGAATTAAGTCAGTATACCTTATAGGTTTGGCACAGCCTAGACACACGGGCGTGTCTACTAGTCGTATGTGGCATACGAGCTAGCACATGAGCGCGTGGTTGGCTTTGTGACCCAAGTCAGTAACCCCTCCAGTTTTCCCATGGCCATGACACACAGGCGTGTCTCTGGCTGTGTGGTGCAAGTCAGTATGTTTGCGCTATTTTCACACGGCCTATGACATGGGCGTGTCTGGTAGCCATGTGAGGCACACGGCCTATTCACACGGGCATGTGAACCTTAAATGCATGAAAATTTTCTAAGTTTCCCAAAGTTTTCAAATGTTATCAGTTTAGTCCTGAACCTTTTCTAAGCATGTTTTAAGGTCTCATAGAGCCTTACAAGGAACAATGTAAATGGGTTGAATAGGTTTTAATTATGACTGTATAAATGTATGTGTTACGTATGTGAATGATGTGTATTGATCGATAGTGCCTTGTAATCCTATTCTGGCAACAAATACGGGTTAGGGGTATTACATTTTATTGGTATCAGAGCTACGATTTAGTCTATTCTTGGACTAAAGTAGCGAGTGAGAGTCTAACTATACATGCCATAGATATAAACTGTGATAATGTGATGATTCCTAACAGCTTAAAGTGTATTTTCATATAGTAAATGGATCCCGATCGAGCTTTAGCTGATGATGTGGAAGGTAATGCGCCTTCTACTGCTCAAGGGGCAGCGCCGACTGATTCTAGGCTGATTTCAAGTAGTCAAGGGGGAGAGGGTAAGCAAGCCTTCTTCCAGATGATGAGTGAGTAGTTCACGGAGTTCGTTCGAATGAATCCTGCTACTTAACAACCTCCACCCGCACCTGTGCTTCAACAAACCCCTATAGTTCCTCAAGGTATTGATCTTCTGTGGTTAAATAAACCACCTGTTTATAAGATTTGGAAACATGGGGCTAAAGAGTTTCGGGCTACTATTGATGATGATGCTAAGAGAGCTGAGTTCTGGCTCGAGAACACAATCCGAGTATTTGAGGATTTGTCTTGTACTCTTGATGAATGTATCAAATGTGTGGTATTTTTACTTCGAGATAATGCATACAATTGGTGGAAAACATTGATATCTATAGTCTGAGGGAATGGGCACCTGGGAGTTCTTCCAATCTAAATTTCAAAAGAAGTAAATAAGTCAGCGATTTCTTGATCAGAAACATAAAGAGTTTCTAGAATTGAAATAAAGCAGGATGACTATGACCGAGTACGAAAGAAAATTCGTACGATTGAGAAAATATGCTCAGGAATATGTTTCTAATGAAGATATTATGTGTAAGCGGTTCGTTGATGGATTGAATGAAGATATAAAACTTCTAGTCGGGATTCTAAAAATCAAAGAATTTGTTGTTTTAGTCGAAAGGGCTTGCAAAGTCGAAGATTTCAGTAAAGAAAAGAGAAAAGTAGATTCAGAGGCTAGAGACACCAGAAAAAAATCGATGAATAAGCCGTATCAGTCTTCATCAAAGAAATTTAGGGATTCGTATACTCTCCCAGATGCTTCGATTGGATATCTGAATAAGGATCATGCTAATCAATACTCCGGTCCAAAGCTCAAGCTACATCAGTAGCTAGTGTTGGCAGTGTAAGATACAATAAACCTGAATGTCAGCATTGTAGACGATGACATTTTGGAGAATGTTGGAATAAAAGTAATAAAGCTTGTTACAAATATGGTTCGTTAGAACACTTCATCCGAGATTGCCCGGAGTTAGATGAGAAAGACAAAGTTCAAAGTGTGAGATCAAGTAATACTGCCGAGGGAAACCACCCCGAAACACTAGAAATACGAGTGGTAACCAAAGTATTGCGAGAGATTCTGTTGTAAGATTTGAGGCACGAGCACCTACTCGAGCTTATGCTATTCATGCAAGGGAGGAAGCATCCTCGCCAGATGTTATAACCGGTTCTTTCACCCTTTATGATACTAATGTGATTGCATTGATAGATCCAGCATCTACTCACTCTTATACTTGTATGAGTTTAGTATCCAGTAAGACTATGCCTTTAGAGTCTACTGAATTTGTAATTAGAGTATCGAACCCCTTAGGCAAGTGTGTGTTGGTTGATAAAGTGTGCAAGAACTGTCCATTGATGATTCGAGATTTCTACTTTCTGGCCGTTCTGATGTTGTTACCATTTGATGAATTTGATATAATTCTGGGTTTGGGTTGGCTAATGCCGCATGATGCTATTGTGAATTACAAATGAAAAACAATTGATCTAAGATGTTAGAATAACGAGATTATCCGGATTGAGTCAGATGATCTGATTGGTTTGCTAGTAGTGATTTCATTGATGTCGACTCAAAAATATATGAGAAAAGGTTGCAAAGCTTATTTTTCTTATGTGCTTGATAAAAATTAAGTTAGTGTTGGGAACAACGCCGATATCAATAGCTCCTTACAGAATGGCTCTGACTGTAACGCCCCAAAAATCCCGAAACCCAAAAATCTCGAAATCCCAAACTTTCTTTATTTCAGTTTTGATAAAAATTGTGTTTAATATTCTTATCCAAGTGACAATTTTAGTACGTCTTAGTTAAGGTTTAAGTTTGAACCTAGGAATAAATGAAATTATAGTTTAGATATTAAAAGAATTAGGGCTGGCAAGTAGTTGTGCTTTTAAATAAAGTTAGGGGAAAATGACATCAAAAAGGCATTGTGGATGAGTGGCTAAGTGACGCCACTTAGGGTGTAGGGAGGTGGCGTTAGTGGCTAGCAAGGGATCCAAGGTTCGAATCCTAGCTTAGTATTTTTAGGAGTTTAATTTTAGGATTTCTAGAAGGTTGGAAGTGGTGTGAAGATGGAATCTAAGGGGAGTGTTCAGAAGAGAAAATTTAGGAAATAGATTGGAGAGTTATTAGGGAGAAAAATGAGGAGATGAGAACGGGGAAGTGATGGAGCTGAAATGGGAATTTAACCATCAGGCAATTCGACTATAGAGGCTATAAATAGGTGTCGGATGCAAGATTGCCAGGCTAATGCCTAAATCTTTGTCACGCTGTTACCGGAAACCCTTTTCTCTTCAAGATCCAAAAAGCCGAAAACCTTACTTGTTTATTTCTCTTCTTGTGCCGATTTCCTATTTTTCTTCTACTCAGGTTTTTGATTCATTTTTTTTAGCTGACTTCCTCTTTCTTGAAGCCGAATAACTCTCTTTTTCCATACAAATCACAAGGGCAGAAACTTTCTTGGCCGAATACTCTTGGTGCCGTAGTGCCCTTCCTAATCGGTCAAGCCTAGTGTAAGTGCTTTGTTCTCATAATTGGTTTTGTTAAGAATCTATTACATTGTTCTTCCCTCACTCTTTCTAATCAACTGTGGTAGGGAGTTAGTATCGGATCTTGGATCTTAGCTCTCTGCCGAAATTGCTCTTTAGGTGTTTGCGGTTTTGGTAAGTATTCCTCTCTCATTGGCTAAGGTGGCCGAATGTTCATAGTTAAGGTAAGGGGACTTGTGTTGGATACGAGTCACCTATTATTCTGGTTTTAATAGTTAAGATTGGTGTAGATCTAGGAGTTGGTCGTGGTTAGTGATTTAAGAAGGGGCTATTATACTTATCGCGCAAGGTAAGGTTAAGGTGAGATTCTGGCTTTTGGTAAAGTATTCGATAAGTATGTGAGATTAATCTTTGGGTGATATCAATTGTAGGTTGGGCTAAGGAAATCGCAGCAAGCTTGCCTACTAGGTGTGTACATACACTGCACACATAATGAAATGGTAAAAGCTGAAATGCCGAAAAGCAGAAAGTTGGGCTACGGTAGTCACACGAGTGCACGAACACTCGTGGAGAGGAAATCGATAGGTTTCTTGAGGCCCACGGGTGATTCTGTGGACTTGGGTTGAGAATTGGCCAAATGGCCGGAATGAGCTAAATGGGCCTGATGGGCTGTTGGCCCATAATAGGCAAAGATTGATAAATGATGTTATGTGTTAGAAAATTTTTATGTGAGCATGTATATAATATGATTTGGGCCTAATGGGCCATATGAATGTGAATTGGGCCTAGTGGGCCATAAGAATATGAACAGGGCCAGATAGGCCATTTGAATAAGATTGGGCCTAGTGGGCCATATCATGTATGTAGGGGTATTGGGCCTAGTATATGATGATTACATAAAACTTAATTAATTAATTGAGATCGTGGACAAGTCATAAGGTTAAGGTGTGGCGACGGGTATATGCATGTCTAGGATTGGATCTAGGGAGAGCTTGGTACTTAAGCGGTCTTAATGACCCACCTCCTCTTCTCTGGAATCCTACTTGGTGCATAGTATTCGTTCATCTTAGCTCGTAGGACTTGTTCATAGGCCAAAGTAAGTGAAAACCGTAATTAAAGGAAAATTACCGAAATGCCCCCAAGGGCGAAAATGACCAAAATACCCCTAGGTGTTGAATGTAAGTTTTGTGGATGTGACATGTATACATATGATGTTCTGCTTAGGTTGCATATGGGGTGGGAATTATGGTACGGAGGAAGTATATAAGGATCGCATGGTTGCCTGAAAATCGTGGATCCACCTACGGGTTTTAAAGCCCAATATGTAAATGAAAGTAGTTTTGCAATCGGGCTACCATTGGTGTGTGGGCTGGGTGGGTCGATTTTTATATCCTCACATGGTGTGACGGGGGACGGAGCTGGTGTGTAGCAGATGGATAATTTGGATGGGATTGCATTGCATGTTTGATGATTTGTCTTTGAATGCTTGTTTTTCATCGAGAGTTGTACACATTGAGTTTACGAAAACTCACCCCCTCTTTTATTTTATTTTCAGGTGATGCTCAGTAGAAGGTTCGATGTTTGGAGGGACCCTAGGTGGCTGGCTAGCAAGATAATTCGGACTTCATTTTTTTAAGCAATTAAGTTTTTATTTCTTTTTAAGTATGTTCAGACCAGATTGTAATAAGGTTTTCATTATGTTATTATTGCTCGAATTATTATTTTCATTGTAACTACGAGAAGTTAAACATGGATTTCCTAAATTATAGTATGTTTTCTACGTTTTCGCAACTTAGTCTTTAAATGATAAGTTTTCTTAAATCAATTTTTTTAAATAAGGCTTTCACAACTGAAAGGTGTGTTTATTTTTTTTAAGTTAATTAAGGTTTCTTTTGTTTAAGAAGGGTTTTCAATGAAAACACGATTTTCGCTAAAACACTTCAATGTACCACACCAGATTCGGCCATAATGTGTGGGCTAGGTTTGAGGTGTTACACCGACATAATTAAAAGAATTAAAAACTCAGTTGTAAGAATTAACCGACAGAGGTTTTGTAAGACTGAGCTTCTTGCCCTGGGGTGCTCCCGTATTGTTTCTGAAAAAGAAAGATGGCACAATGAAAATGTGTATTGACTACCATAGCTCAACAAAGTGACAGTCAAGAATAAGTATCCTTTGCCTAGAACGGATGATTTGTTTGATCAATTAAAAGGGGATACAGTGTTTTTAAAAATAGATTTGAGATTGAGTTATTACCAGTTGCTAGTTAGAGACTCTAATGTGCCAAAGACAGCTTTTAGAACGAGGTATGGTCACTTTGAATTTTTAGTTATGCCTTTCGGACTAACGAATGTACCTATTGTCTTTATGGATTTAATGAACCGAATTTTTAGACCATACCTAGATCGATTTGTTGTTCTGTTCATAGATGATATTTTGATTTATTCACGAAATGAATCTAAGCATGCCGAGCATCTGAGAATTATACTACAAACTTTGTGAGATAAGCAGTTGTTTGCAAAGTTTAGCAAATGTGAGTTTTGGTTACGAGAGGTTGGATTTCTGGGGAATATTGTCTCAGTTGATGGTATCCAGGTTGACCCAAGTAAGATATCTGTAATTATAGATTGGAAGCCTTCGAGAAATTTTTCTGAGGTCCGCAGTTTTCTGGGACTCGCCAGCTATTGTATACAATTTGTGAAAGGCTTTTCGATGATTGCGACTCCATTTATGAGATTGCTTTAGAAAGATTTAAAGTTTGAATGGTCTGAGAAATGTTAGAAAAGTTTTGATCAGCAGAAAGTTCTTTTGACTGAAGCTCCAGTGTTAGTACAACAAGAATCGGGTAAAGAATTTGTGATCTATAGTGATGTATCGTTGAATGGTCTGGGCTGCATTTTGATGCAGGAAGGCAAGGTCATAGCCTATGCCTTGAGACAGTTGCAGCCGCATGAAAAGAATTACCCGACACACGATTTAGAGTTAGCAGTCATTTGGTTTGCGTTGAAGATTTGGCACCATTATTTGTTCAGTGAGAAATGTCATGTTTATTCCGATCACAAGAGTTTGAAGTATTTGATGACTCAGAAAGATCTAAATTTGCGACAACGCAGGTGGCTTGAATTATTAAAAGATTATGAGTTAGTGATCAATTATCATCCGGGAAAGGCTAATGTCGTTGTTGATGCTTTGAGCCAAAAATCCCTATTCGCTCTACGTGCGATGAACACTCAAATAGCTTTGTGTAATGATGGTTCAATTGTGGCTGAATGAAAGTTAGACCATTATTTTTACAATAGATTTGCGACGCTCAGAAAGTTGATAATTAAATGTTAGCAAAACGAGCTCAATGTGATTCGAACCCTAATTCATAATTTCAAGTTGACTCTGATGATTGTTTAAGATTCATAAGCCGAATAAGTGTTCTGAGAAATTCAAAGTTGATTCGGATGATTTTGAATGAAGTATATAGTAGTAGTTTATCTGTTCATCCGGGAAGCACGAAAATGTATAATGATTTGAAACAACTTTATTGCTGGCATGGCATGAAATGTGATATTTCGGAATTTGTTTTGAAATGTTTGATTTGTCAGCAAGTTAAAGCTGAGCATCAAGTACCGTCTAGTTTATTGCAGCCAATTATGATTCATGAGTGGAAATGAGATAGAGTAACTATGGATTTTGTTTCAGGATTGCCCCTATCTCTGAGAAAGAAAGATGAGATCTGGGTTATAGTTGACAGATTGAAAAAATTAGCTCAATTCAACCCGGTATGAATGGACTATTCGCTTGAAAAGTTAACTAAGTTGTATATCTCCGAGGTTGTGAGATTACAAAAAGTACCTATTTCTATTGTTTCAAATAGAGATCTGAGATTCACATCGAGGTTTTGGAAGAAATTGCAAGATGTACTGGGTACAAAACTACATTTTAATGCCACATTTCACTAGCAGACAAATGGTCAAACCGAGCTAGTTATACAGATACTCGAGGATATGTTGAGATGTGGCATTATTGAGTTCGAAGGTATGTGGGAAAAGTATTTGCCATTGATTGAATTTGCTTACAACAATGGTTTTCAATCAAGTATTAAGATGGCACCATACGAAGCTTTATATGGTCGAAAGTGTCAAACATCATTGTACTAGACTGAACTTAGCGAGAATAAGATTCTTGGGTTCAATTTGATTAAAGAGACCGAACAGAAAGTGAAAGCAATTCATGATAGTTTGAAAGCAGCTTTGAATCAACAGAAATCTTACGCATATTTGAAACGTAAAGATATTGAGTTTTAGATCAGGGATAAAGTTTTTTTGAAAGTATCTCCATGGAAGAAAATAATTTGATTTGGTCGTAAAGGCAAATTAAGTCCGAGATTCATTAGGCAGTATGAGATCATCGAGAGAGTTGGACCAGTTGCTTTAACATTACCATCTGAGTTAGAAAAGATTCACAATGTATTTCATGTATTGATACTACCAAGATACAGATCTGATCCCTCGCATGTTATTTCCTCGACTGAAGTTGAGATTCAGTCAGATTTATCATACAATGAAGAACTGATCTGATTCTAGCTCGTGAAATAAAAAATCTAAGAAATAAGAAAATTTCACTAGTGAAAGTATTATAGCATTGACATGGGGTTGAAGAAGCTACGTGGGAACCTGAGAATGCTATGAGAAAGCAATATCCAAATCTATTCACTGGTAAGATTTTCGGGGACGAAAATCCTTAAGAGGGGAGAGTTGTAACAACCTAGTTTTAGCTAAATCAGAACAGTGGTTTCAGAACCACAAATCTTAGGTTGTAAAAATATTTTAATATTATTTTTGGTGTTTATAGCATGTGATTATATATGTGAGAAAGTTTCGTGAAATAATTTTACCGTTTGAGTGCTTAATTTGACGAAAGGAATAAATCGCGTAAAATGTAAAAGTTGTATGCTATTAGTTAAACGTGTCAAATTGCCTTGGCTTTTAAATATGATGGCCTTAAATGGTAATTAGACAATTTTAAGGGATAGTGGACTTTTATGGACAACATGTATGTGTTATTAAATGAATTATATTAAGGATAGTTTTGTAATTTGATAATAAGGTTAATTAAAACATAATATAACAAATTTTTGTCCATCTTTTCTCTTGGATGGCTGAATGTGGAGGAAGAAGAAAGAATAAATGGAGTTTTAGAGTTTTTCTAGTGCATGTTTAATTTGGTAAGTGTTTTGAGCTCGGTTTTTAATAATTTTTTTATGTTTTTGAGATCGTTGCTTAGTAATCTAGCAAGCCCGTATCTTAATTTTTGAATTTGTTCATGATTTTATGAAGTGCCATTGATGAATGTTTGAGCTTTTGAATGATTGATGATGAAATATGAAAGCTTGATGATAGATTTTAAAGTTTTGTTAAGTGATTTTAGCTAAAAATTGCATTTTAGGGATTTAATTGTGAAAAATGTAAATTGGGTGGATAAAATGTGAAATAAATGAAAGTTTTGGGCTGCTAGGGGTCCCTATGTAATTCGGCTAGCATGTAATTGGATTGAATTGTGTGAATTTTTTATATTTTTGAAATAAGGACTAAATTGAATAAATGTGAAACTTTAGAGGCTAAAGTGTAAAAATGCCTAAATAGGTATTTTTGGATGAAATGAATGAATAGGTGATTAAATGAGTTAATTTTGAATTTATATAGATTAAGAAAGATAGGAATCGGATTTAGATCGGGGGAATCAAAAGTTATCGAGTAATCGGTCCGATTCGTCAATTGTGAGTACGAGGTAAGTTTGTATGTGATATTTCATTATAATTGTATGTGATATGCTTTGGTATTGCATAAAATGTGATTATGAGATTACAGATAATATTTGAATTTTGAATACGAATATACGGATGTGTTTGACGATGAAATCGACATGTGAAACTTCCCAGTTGAACCTTAGGAATAGTCAGGATGCTAATGACATGTCATTAGGCTAATGTATTGGCTTCGGGCCATGATATCGGCACTTTGGGTGCCAATAATAACTTGATTTGGCTATGGGCCATGGTATAGGTATTCAAAGAGGAGTTACCTTGATTTGGCTACGGGCCATGGTATAGATACTTATCGACTGAGATCTTGAGTATCCGACTTCTACTCCAAATGGTTGAACGGGTAAAGAATGACGTATTTGAGAAAGAGGTTAGTACGATGTGGTACAAGTACGTACAAAACCGATTTGAGTATTACATTGAGGAAGTTCGATGAGATGGTATTGGATCATGTTTTGAGACATGAGTAAGGTTTGTGGTTAATGTGATTTCGATTTGGTAATGTGTTAATAGTTGAATTACAATTATTTGATGAAGTGAATTAATCACTTACGAACTTACTAAGCTATGAAGCTTACTGTATGTTATTTGTTTATGTTTTATAGATAATCAAAGCTAGCTCAGACTCGGGGATAGTCGGGAAATGCCATCACACTACTAATCACTTTGTTGGTGCTTTTGAAGCCTTGCAAATATGGTATATGGCATGTATAGGCTAGTTATGGTACTTTGGTTGTGAATATAACCATGAGATTTGGCTTATAATGTGTATGTTTTGATTTGTATAGATGGCCATGTGTGAAGGCTTAATTTGGTATGTTTTGGTATAAATGTGGCTAAGGTTTCATAATTGTTCAAATGGTTATTGTAACACCCCACATCCAAGTCCTACACCGGGGCGGGATACGAGGCATTACCTCACTTAAACACATGCATTCCAATGTTTTCGATTCATTAAGACTTGATCAAACTTAAAACTTTTTCAAACTTTGTTCAAATTCCTAAACAAGGGCCTACGAGGCCTCAAACCTCCATTTGAAACCATTCGGGACCAATTCAAGTCCTTAACCAACTTTAGAAAATTAACCCCAAAAAAACATAGGGCACACACCCATGTGGAAAGGTAACATGCCCGTGTGTTCATTATGACATGGACGTGCTAATGGCCCTTGTGACACATACGGCCTAATCCTCTCGGGACACACCCGTGCCCTACGTTCGTGTGAATTAAATTCTAAATTCGAACCTACAGGGGTTTTCACACGGCTTGACACACGCCCGTGTCTATGGCCTGTGTCTCTTACATGGCCATCACACGCCCGTGTCCTAGCCCGTGTCTAAAAACCTTGACATTCTATTTTTGATGTCAGCAATCCTTAAGGGTCACACGGCTAAGGCACATGCTCGTGTGCTAGGGCATACTCTTTACACGGCTGAGACACACGGCCGAACAACACGCCCATGGGGTTGGCTGTGTGTCACACAGGGCTTATACACACGCCCATATGTCTACCCATGTGGACAACATAAGGCTATTTACCAAACCCTTTGCCACCCTGACGCACAATATAACAACAATCCACCATGCTAAGATTAACATAATATGATTTCTCAATCCATCAACAACATCTAAGGCTTCTACACATTCCATAAATACTTAAGCAATCAACAAATTACTCATTCAGGAAAGAACTTCTTGTATTCATAAAAAAAACTTTCAACTTTTTCCATTTTTCTATGGCCTTGTACGAAATGAATCAATTTCTAAAATGAGCCAACACATTTGGCCAATTTACATTGACACGGAACACAAAAATCAAGGTCCTATACATGCCATAATCAAAATAAAGAGATCTAACTATACCAAGTGCTTCGATTGATAGTGTGATCGAGGCCTCTGACGTCCGTTGATCCATGAGCTAATTAGGCGGCACTATAAGAAAATGGAAAGAATTAGGGTAAGCATAAAGCTTAGTAAGTTGCATGAAAATAAATAAAACAACAACTTTACCGTTCATCATCATGCTTATAACACTAAAATAGGCATAAACACAATTTACTCGTCACCATCTAACATAATTCACATATCATATACTAAGTTCACATCTCATGCATTTCATTTAGGTACCTATATCACTCACAACATGGTTATACTTTTCTCGTTTAACTTAAACTATAACTCTCACTGTTGAATCATTTGAAATACTATCAGATAGTTACTAAGCCTCAAACATAGGGTATAATGCCGATGCCATGCCCCATACATGGTTTTACACTGGCTCTCACGTTAAGTCCATGCCATATCCCAGACATGGTCTTACACTGACTCTCACGTATCTATGCCGATGCCATGTTCCAAACATGGTCTTACACTGACACATCATGTGGCCAATGCATGTCCCAAACATGTCTTACACTGGCTTACATCTCGAGGCCGATGCATGTCCCAGACATGTCTTACACTAGCTCTCCTCTCAATGCTGATGCCATGTCCCAAACATGCTCTTACAGTGGCTCTCATAATGTGGCCGATGCATGTCCCAAACATATCTTACACTAGCACACAAATATACCTAATGTCATGGCCTGAATATCTGATTTATTTCCTAAGGTTCAAGTTGGAGTCCTATTGTGACAGCCCTAATTTGACCTTAGTCAGAAAGTGGTTTCGGGACCACAAAACCGAGTCATAAAAATAATTAACCGTTATATTCTATGCTTATTGTATGTGTACATGCATGTGTGAAAGTTTCATGCTTTAATTTTGTCATTTGTATGTGAAATTTATTAAATAGGACTTATGTGAGAAGATTTTGAAATGTGATAGGTAAATTTAAAAGTGGCCTATTAATGCATGTTATAAAAAGGTTGGGCTTGCATGTCAAATATCCATTTTGTTTATAGTGGCCGGCCATAATGATACTTTTATATTAAAATATGTATTTATTATTAGTTAAATGGCTTTATGTTTAATAATATAGATGAATAAAATAAAATAATGGATGTTCATCTTCTTTCTTCATTTTGCCGATTTTGAGAAAGAAAATTTTTGAAGAAGAAGCCAAGGCATTCGGCCATGGTTATCTCCATTTAAAGGTAAATGTAAATTTTCTTTGAAATTGATTGTGAAATTAAATTGATAAATACATAGCATAGCTAACCCATGGTCTAAATTTATGAATCAATGAACAAGTGTCCATTCGGCAAGTGCTAAATTTTGTGTTATTTTGATAAGTTTTTGGGAAGATGTTAGTTATGTTTAATGTGTTAAGTTGCTTGTTATTTTAGCTTAAAAGTTGAGGCTAGTATTTGGTTTATGGGGTATGCCGAATTTGGATTTTGGGAGAAAAATAGGTAATTGGTCGTGCTGGATTTTTGATGAAAAATTATTTTAATGCTTTATATGTTTTATAAATGAGCTTGTAAATGATTTTGAAGATTTGTAAAATTTTGGATGAGAAGTGCCGAATGAAATTTTTGGGTGTAACTTAAGGGATAAAAATATGGTGGCTTGAGTTTAGTAATAACTAGCCATATGTGATGATATATTGAGCCTTGTATATTCGGTCTTATAGGTATGTACTTATGTAATGATATAATGAATTTGGTATGTCCGGTCATATAGGTAAGTATTTATGTGGTGTTCCAATTGAACTTGTAAATTCGGCCACATAGGTATATATATATATATTTGTAAAGATATGTTTGATCTTGCATATTCTGCTAAATAAGTGATGATGGTATATGAAGTCAAATGTGGTTTTGTAAGCTTGTATAGATGTGTGAAAGTATATTTTAATTTATAATGATATTTGGCTTTGGAAGTAGTATGAAAACTTACAAAATGCTAATCTTATAAGTATTCGGCCAAAATGGTAGATATGATAATCATGTGTGGTTATGGAATTGTTAAGTTAAAATTTATTATACATTGATTGAGTAAATTAGTTTATGAAATTCGTAAATTAGTTTATGAAATTAGAATATGCAAGGTAATAAGTTAGTAAAATGTTCCTTGATAGTTTTAATCTATCATATGGGGATAAATGTAGTTGCTGATTGTAGCCTAGTAATATGTTCGATTGTGCATGAGTAGGGCATATGTATGATGTTTAAATAGCTAGTTAGTAAAGTCATTTGTACCTTAAATATATGATATACATGTATTAAATTAAATTGCTTAATTGATAAGTAATTGAATAAATCTATTTGTTTTAAATCAGGCTCAAGAGCAAAAAGGGTCGAAATTAGATAGGGGAAAAGAGAAAGCAATTGAGTAGTCTATCCGTAACTATTCAAATATATCCGAGGTAAGCTTTGAGTAGTCTCCTTTATTATATAATTGATGATGCCTCTATACGAGTATATTAGGTGAATTGCGATCTTTTGGTTTGTACTTAAATTAGGTTGTGAGATAAATAATTCATGTATATGACTTATAGTCTAATGGTCACTTTGGGTTTAAGCTTGAATGGTGAAATAAATATGTGATATTATGTATGACTCTAGAGCCGAATAGTGAATGATGATATGCATATTTAGCTTATATCCGAATGTAGCAAATGACTACTAAAGTGATAAGTCGAATGAGATGTGTTCAAATATGACTAAGAATGCATGATATTTGGAAACACATCCGGACTTGAGGTCCGCAGGCTACGTGCTGGAAACATATCCGGACTTGAGGTCCGCAGGCTACGTGCTGGAATATATCCGGGCCTAAAGTCCCGCAGGCTTTGTGCTAGTAACTAGATTCGGGTTTTAAAACCTAGCAGGCTTAACGCCGGTGATTCGAGTAAGATTATGAATTCGAATATTCGAGGAAACCACTATTGATTATGTATGATACATTAAGATGGCCAGGTACGTATTATGTACTCATATGTAAATTGATTTTTAAAGCGAATTATTATTATCAAAGAATGATATATATATATATGAATATATATGTGTGGATGATTACCGTATCTACGAATAAGAGAATGGCCTATTCGGTCGACGACCATCGTTATATGAAAGTATATGCCTAAATTTAATTGTATGAGCCAAATAGTATAGTGAAAAATGTGCTGGAAATCTCTAGAGTATTCATATATATATTCGGCCAATAGGTCTTATAACTAGTGTACTTATGTAAAATTGGCCAAATGATTTACAATTTGAATTCGAATTTTGTGATACTTAATGTTCGATTTTAATGACAAGTTTTTTTTCTTTAATTGTTTGAAATGCTTAAAACTTACTAAGCATAGAAATGCTTACTCTGTTGCCCTTAATTCTCTGTTTTATAGATCTCGTTCGCTAGCTAGGGTCTCGGGGATCTCAAAGTCGAAGTCGTCCACACTATCTAAGCCTATTCGGTACTCTAGTAGTTAAACTTTGATAATGGCATGTATAGGCTTGACTTTTTGTTGTTAAATATATATCTTTTTGATGTTGTATATATGTATAGCTATGCGAAAATGGCTTGTTAAGTTACTATATGTATTCCACATAGTTAATGTGAATGTGTGGTTGATATTCGATTAATGTTTTCAATGTTTGAGGTGAATCGAACTTAAGAATGAATCAATATACCCATTACCGGAGATGACTCTTTTATAGGTGTGCCAACGAAAGTTATTCAAATAAAGTTAACTGGAATTTCATGCTTGCATGGTAATACTCTTTAACACTCCGACGCCGGGTATGGGTTAGGGGTGTTACACCTATTAACTCAATGTTCATCATACATGACTATTTTCACAAATAAGCAATTCATGCTATCTCAATTCAAGCACGTGTGATATTTTTGAAAACGAGAAATCAACTTTTGAAAACGAAAAGTTGGGAGTCGCCACCAATCGTTTGTAATAGGGTGTGCTTGGATCACCTCAAAACACGGTCGTTTTTAATAAATAAATAAAATTTTCAAAACGATGATTTTTGTCTGCGAAAATAGAAAACCGGTTCGGGAGTCAGTTACGTACGAGGAAGGATTAGCACCCTTGACACGCCAAAAATTGGTACTTGATTGATTATTTAGCATCTTAATGTCAAAAATTAAAGATTTGGACAGAGTTCAAAACGCGATCCTCCTTTTATTGGCTTTTAAAACATTTAGGTAAGTCAAATGTGTATTAAAGACCATCTCACCTCAAGGTAAAACATTACATCCATTACGTTAGGACACAATATTTTTGACCCTCAATTGTGAGCTTGCCTTTAAAACGTGCGTTTTAGCCTTAAGACGATATTCGAATATTCAAAACAAACAAAGAAAACGAAACCCAGTACGTTAGGGCACAATTCTTCGAATTCTTTAAATACCGAACATTGCCTTTATTTTGAAAAATTTTGAGAGAAGATCAATGGATAAATGAATTAAGGACATAGATTTTTTTAACAATGATGATAATAGACAACATGAAAATAATAATATGAGAATAATGCTAACCATATATAAATAATAATAAAATAATAATAATAGTAATTAATAGAAATAATTAATAAAACAACAGTAATAATAAATACAATAATGTAATAAACATTGTTCTAATAGTATTAATAATAATATTAAAAACATGATGATAATAACAAAAAATATGTTGACGATAACATTAAATATGGGGGATAATAGTAAAAAAAAATGGAATAACAATGTTAAATTAGTAATAGTGAGAAGTAGTAAATAATAATAATTTGATATAAAAATGGTAACCGATAATAAACAATGGCATATAAAAAAATAATATAATAAGTCTATGTATAATAGAAATTTATATTTAAAATAATTAACTTCGCTTAAAAATATATATGTATATATTTACATAATAAATATATAATAATAAATAAATAATATAATAATATGAAACATAACTCAAATTAATTAAATTAATAGAAAATAATAAAAAACAAATATAAAAATAATGAGAATAAAGCTCAAATTAATTAATTTAACAGTAAAATAACAAAAATAAAAAAGGGGTTAAATTAAATTAAAAATGAAAACTTTGGGGCCAAATCAGAAAGGAAAAAAAATCAGATGTAAACTCCCTCTCTTTTCCCTTCTTTCGTTTGTG
Source organism: Gossypium hirsutum (assembly GCF_007990345.1). Classification (NCBI taxonomy): domain Eukaryota; kingdom Viridiplantae; phylum Streptophyta; class Magnoliopsida; order Malvales; family Malvaceae; genus Gossypium; species Gossypium hirsutum. Next base: position 56,889,300 of record NC_053435.1, read on the forward strand.
TAAAGAAAACTGTGAACGCCAAAGTAAACAAAATTGAATAATATAAAAAGTTACCTTAAAAATCTGATTTGTATTCTCTTTGATTTCGTATGTGTATTATCTAAAAAATTCCCCCAAAAATCTTCTAAAAATCCTCTAAAAATCCTCTCCAAATCCCCCCATACAATAGTTTTTCCATGGCTTTTCTAGCCAAATTTTACAACTTATAACAAGTAGGGTGATGGAGGTAGTGGGGGTGATGGACGTAGTGGACGGTTTAGTAGGGTGTGGGGGTGATGGAGGTAGTGGATGGTTTACTAGGGTGATAGAGTTAGTGGTCGGTTTAGTGGGGTGTTTAATTTGGGCTGGTTTGATTGGGCCCGGGTAGAAATTTGGTCCTACAGCTGCCCCTCTTTGCTCATTGTCATGTAACGAGAATAGAACAAAGATTTTAGAAGGGCCAAATTTGCCTGGGCTGGATGAGTCTTGTCTTCTTTGCCGCAATCCACCGCACCTTATTGCTTCAAAACGCTCCGTTGCTGCTTCACAGAGATGTGATCTACTGAAATTTTATCTGCTTTACTCCTGCTCAGTAAAGATAAGATATGGTATGTTTAGCCTGCTCCACTCTTGCTCAGTGAAGATAAGGTTGGTGGCTGAAATCTGTTCCATTGCCGATACATGGAGATAAGATTCACCAAAATTTTATCTGCTCCGCTCCTGCTCAGCGAAGATAAGATCTAGTATTTAGCCTGCTCCACTCCTGCTCAGTGAAGATAAGGCTTGTGGCTGAAATCTGCTCCATTGCTGATACATGGAGATAAGATTAACCAAAATTTGATCTGCTCCGCTCCTACTCAGCGAAGATAAGATCTAGTATTTAGATTGCTCCACTCCTGCTTAGTGAAGATAAGGCTGGTGGCTGAAATCTACTCCATTGCCGATACATGGAGATAAGATTCACCAAAATTTGATCTGCTCCGCTTCTGTTCAGCGAAGATAAGATCTGTCGAAATTTGATCTATTCCACTCCTACCAGTGGGATGAGATCTGCTATATTTAGCCTGTTCCACTCCTGCTCAGTGGGATAAGGCTTGCCGAAATATGTAATTTTAATCAATCTTGCTACACTGTCCACTGGGGAATTCATCTGTAGAAGTGATTTCCTATAGTTTATGCTTATGCTAAATGATTAGAATGCTTTGAGGAACATGAATCAAATGCCCCTAACTAAATGTATTATGAATGACATTTGTACGAATGCAAAATGTCATGAAAATAATCCCATTTTAATGCTTGGGCTACCATTACTCGCTGTCTGTAAAGGCTGTCGCTTCACTGACATGAGTCTTTCTTGTTCAGGTGCTACTTTCTGACAGAAAACTCATAGAAACAATCCATTTTGTTCAACTAGTTTGCCCCACTATAATTTCAAGGTCCAGTCCACTGTACTTCGTGGGATATAAGGCTTGCACCATTTTTAAACTCTTCTACTGCAACTCGGGGGAATATAATCTAATTCCTCTCCAATTTACTCCCCCTGCAATTTTAAGGGTACAGGATTTGACTCTTCTTCCATTAATTTGGTCTACTACACCATTCCTTGGATATCCAAGGTAATATAATAAAAATGATTAGGGCGTATCTCGAAAAGAATAAGGCAACCAAGGATAGTAAACATGGGTAAGATAGAAAATTAAGTGCCCCAGATATTGCAGCCTGAGCTTCTCTATACAAACTTCTTGATGACCATTTGAGCTCAACATGTGTTTAGGTGATCCGAAGTACTTTGTCAATGCCCCAAGATGTAGCATACTTCCTCATTGTTAACTCATGCATAGTAAGAATACTGTATGCCCCACTTTTGATCCAAATTCGAGCCGCTCTTTTCAGGTTTTCAACTCAAATCCCCTTTGGTCTCAAAGCGCCCTTGGCGGGTTTTAGCCTTGGCCTCTCCTTTGCTTTTCTTTTCTTTCTCTTTTTTGTTTTTCTCTTCTTTTTCCTTTTCCTTTTTTCTCTTCTTTTTTTTTTGAAAGTGATGTATTCTTCGATTAAATCCAAGTTTACAGGGTCAGGCAAGTTCTTGCCATTTATCTTAATCAACATCAATGCCCCCACCAGGGATAAGGTCATTCCTAATTTGACATCCATTTTCACTGAGATCCTTTTGTATGGGAAGGATCCTTCTCAAAACTAAGTTTCCTTGATGAAATTTTCTAGAATGATCTTTCCGTCATCACTTCATATCATTTGACCGTAATGGATAATTTTCGACCTCCTTTTACAATCAGTTTCACTTGATCATCGGAATTGGATTTACTCAACTCTGACGAAACTCGTGGAGAAGAGACCTTGCCAAAATTGCATTCATTCCATAAATCAACGAAAAACGTTGCTTGGTTGGATTTGACTCTTCTTCCATTAATTTGGTCTGCTACACCATTCCTTGGGTGTAATGACCAGATGTATATGCTTGATATTTACCTGGATGCAAAATACCATCTTTCTCTTGAGAATGAACCCCTTTTAAAGCTTGGGTTGACATTGCTTGCTACTCGTCAAGATTGTACCTTCGATGCAATATTTGTCTCTGATATATTTGACAGAAAATCATAAGGGGTAGCCCCTCAGACAATTCCAACCCTTAGGCTCGGTAAATTCTAAACAATAGTCCTGTTTCAAGTTCTCGTATTATTTAGAAACTTCTAGAGTCATAAGCAGAATCTCCTTTATGGAAATATTTTAATCTATATTTCAATGCAAAATGCTTGAAAAAGATCATGGCAAGGGATAAGAATGAAATTAATTAAGAGCATATCTCGCAACAATTAAAGTAATCAGAGATATCCAAGGTAATAAAATAAAAATGATTGCGGCGTATCTCAAAAAGAATAAGGCAACCAAGGATAGTAAACATGGGTAAGATAGAAAATTAAGTGCCCCAGATATTGCAGCCTGAGCTTCTTTATAAAAACTTCTTGATGACCATTTGAGCTCAACATGTGTTTAGGTGATCCGAAGTACTTTGTCAATACCCTAAGATGTAGCATACTTCCTCATTCTTAACTCAGGCATAGTAAGACTACTGTATGCCCCACTTTCGATCCAAATTCGAGCCGCCCTTTTTGGGTTTTCAACTCAAATCCCCTTTGGTCTCAAAGCGCCCTTGGCGGGTTTTTGCCTTGGCCTCTCCTTTCTTTTCTTTTCTTTCTCTTTTTTGTTTTTCTCCTCTTTTTCCTTTTCCTTTTTTCTCTTTCCTTTTTCTCTTCTTTTTTTTTGAAAGTGAAGTATTCTTGATTAAATCCAAGTTCACAGGGTCAGGCAAGTTCTTGCCATTTATCTTAATCAACATCAATGCCCCCACCAGGGATAAGGTCATTCCCAATTTGACATCCATTTTTATTGAGATCCTTTTGTATGGGAAGGATCCTTCTCAAAACTAAGTTTCCTTGATGAAATTTTCTGGAATGATCTTTTCGTTATCACTTCGTATCATTTGACCGTAACGGATAATTTTCGACCTCCTTTTTCAATCAGGTTCACTTGATCATCGAAATTGGATTTACTCAACTCTGACGAAACTCGTGGAGAAGAGACCTTGCAAAAATTGCATTCATTCCATAAATCAATGAAAAACGTTGCCCCGGTGGAGGTTCCGATAGAGGCTCCCATGATCTTTTTTTTGCACCGTTCATTTTTGGGCTAAATGGTATTTACCGGATGCTTCAGATATCATACTGCTATTTAAATTCGGTACATCGTCAGATATGGTCCCTTTCGGTACTCCATACTAACATAGAAAATGCTGGCTATTGACCTCGCATCATTGACATATGAGGTAGCTTCTGTCCACTTGGCAACATAATTGACGACCACAAAAAGAATCGATACTCGTCAGAGGCTTTTGGCGAAATCAGCCTGACGGCACACATGCCCCATATAGAAGAAGATTATGGGTTTCACTGATTCTTTGCAACATGAGGTTTGCTTCTCATCTTGTTCACCGTCATCAACAGATCAGGAGATAAGCTACAATCTTAGTCATCGTTAAAGTCTTGAGGTCCCACTAAACACATATATCGCTCAAAAGGAGATTCTAAGTTAGCAACAGTGTCACTCATATCATTGATATCTGGAGACCTGTTATAAGAATGAAAGAAAATTTGAAGAACAAGAGAAACCAAGAATATTTACTCGTGTGGTATTATCATGAATGAAATTGTAAAGAACAGATGTTTGAAATAAGAAACAAAAGAATGTATTTCATTGAAATAAAGATGCTAGACATAAGCCTATTTCACAAAAGGATTCTTATTGCCTCTAGGCTTAAAGCAACAAGTGTGTTTTGAATATGACTCTAGATTAGCCCTAAAAAATATAGGGATCTCTTCTACCGTCCCATCGTTTAAAACACTCCCAAGTATGCAAAGGTGAATGCCTGTCAAATTCTTTTCTCTGCATCATTGATTGTTGCATTTACCCCCTCATCAACATGGTTGGGTAACAGATTTCCTACGCCAGACCTGTTGTCGAACTTCACAATACCCATTTCAACGAGCTTTTCGACTAACTTCTTAAAAGGGATGCAATTTTCTATCGACTGCCCCGTGATTCCCACATGGTATTTGCATTGGGCGTTTTCATTGTACCACTTAGGGTATGGAGGTTGCATGGGTTTTGAGTAGAACGGTGCTACAACATGTGCATCAAATAATCTTTTGTATAGCTCCTTATATGTCACTGGGATAAGAATCCTTTTGTGAAATAGGCTTATGTCTAGCGTCTTTATTTCAATGAAATACATTCTTTTGTTTCTTATTTCAAACATCTGTTCTTTATCATTTCATTCATGATCATACCACACGAGTAAATATTCTTGGTTTCTCTTGTTCTTCAAATTTTCTTTCATCCTTATAACAGGTCTCCAGATATCAATGATATGAGTGACACTGTTACTAAATTAGATTCCCCTTTTGAGCGATATATGTGTTTAGTGGGACCTCAAGACTTTAACGATGACTAAGATTGTAGCTTATCTCCTGATCTGTTGATGACGGTGAACAAGATAAGAAGCAAACCTCATGTTGCAAAGAATCAGTGAAACCCATAATCTTCTTCTATATGGGGCATGTGTGCCGTCAGGCTGATTTCGCCAAAAACCTCTGACGAGTATCAATTCTTTTTGTGGTTGTCGATTATGTTGCCAAGTGGACAGAAGCTGCCTCATATGTCAATGATGCGAGGTCAATAGCCAGGATTTTCTATGTTAGTATGGAGTACCGAAAGGGACCATATCTGAAGATGTACCAAATTTAAATAGCAGTATGATATCTGAAGCATTCGGTAAATACCATATAGCCCGAAAATGAATGGTGCAAAAAAAAAAAGATCATGGGAGCCTCTATCAGAACCTCCACCAGGGCAACGTTTTTCGTTGATTTATGGAATGAATGCAATTTTGGCAAGGTCTCTTCTCCACGAGTTTCGTCAGAGTTGAATAAATCCAATACCAATGATCAAGTGAACCTGATTGAAAAAGGAGGTCAAAAATTATCCGTTACGGTCAAATGATACGAAGTGATGACGAAAAGATCATTCCAGAAAATTTCATCAAGGAAACTTAGTTTTGAGAAGGATCCTTCCCATACAAAAGGATCTCAGTGAAAATGGATGTCGAATTAGGAATGACCTTATCCCTGGTGGGGGCATTGATGTTGATTAAGATAAATGGCAAGAACTTGCCTGACCCTGTGAACTTGGATTTAATCGAAGAATACTTCACTTTCAAAAAAAAAGAAGAGAAAAAGGAAAGAAAAAAAAGGAAAAGGAAAAAGAGGAGAAAAACAAAAAAGAGAAAGAAAAGAAAAGAAAGGAGAGGCCAAGGCGAAAACCCACCAAGGGCGCTTTGAGACCAAAGGGGATTTGAGTTGAAAACCCGAAAAGGGCGGCTCGAATTTGGATCGAAAGTGGGGCATACAGTAGTCTTACTATACCTGAGTTAAGAATGAGGAAGTATGCTACATCTTGGGGTATTGACAAAGTACTTTGTATCACCTAAACACATGTTGAGCTCAAATGGTCATCAAGAAGTTTGTATAGAGAAGCTCAGGCTGCAATATCTGGGGCACTTAATTTTCTATCTTACCCATGTTTACTATCCTTGGTTTCCTTATTCTTTTTGAGATACGCCCCAATCATTTTTATTTTATTACCTTGGATATCTCTGATTACTTTAATTGTTGCGAGCTATGCTCTTAATTAATTTCATTCTTATCCCTTGCCATGATCTCTTTCAAGCATTTCACATTGAAATATAGATTAAAATATTTCCATAAAGGAGATTCTGCTTATGACTCTAGAAGTTTCTAAATAATACGAGAACTTGAAATAGGACTGTTGTTTAGAATTTACCGAGCCTGAGGGTTGGAATTGTCTAAGGGGCTACCCCTTATGATTTTCTGTCAAATATATCAGAGACAAATATTGCATCGAAGGTACAATCTTGACGAATAGTAAGAAATGTCAACCCAAGTTTTAAAAGGGGATCATTCTCAAGAGAAAGATGGTATTTTGCATCCAGGAAAATATCAAGCATATACATCTAGTCATGACACCCAAGGAATGGTGTAGCAGACCAAATTAATGGAAGAAGAGTCAAATCCTGTACCCTTAAAATTGCGAGGGGAATGAATTGGAGAGGAATTAGATTATATTTCCTCGAGTTGCAGTAGGAGAGTTTGAAGATGGTGCAAGCCTTATATCCCATGAAGTACAGTGGATTGGAACTTGAAATTATAGTGGGGCAAACCAGTTGAAGAAAATGGATTGTTTCTATGAGTTTTCTATCGAAAAGTAGTAGCTGAACAAGAAAGACTCATGTCAGTGAAGCGATAGCCTTAACAGACAGCGAGTAATGGTAGCCCAAGCATTAAAATGGGATTATTTTCATGACATTCTGCATTCGTACAAATTTCATTCATAATACATTTTGTTAGGGGCATTTGATTCATGTTGATCATAGCATCGTAATCATTTAGCATAAGCATAAACCATAGGAAATCACTTCTACAGATGGATTCCCCAGTGGACAGTGTAGCAAGATTGATTAAAATTATAGATTTCAGCCACAAGCCTTATCTTCACTGAGTAGGAGTGGAGCAGGCTAAATACTAGATCTTATCTTCACTGAGCAGGAGCGGAGCAGATCAAATTTTGGTGAATCTTATCTCCATGTATCGCCAATGGAGCAGATTTCAGCCACCAGCCTTATCTTTACTAAGCAGGAGTGGAGCAGGCTAAACATACTAGATCTTATCTTCGCTGAGCAGGAGCGGAGCAGATCAAATTTTGGTGAATCTTATCTCCATGTATCGGCAATGGAGCATATTTCAGCCACCAGCCTTATCTTCACTGAGCAGGAGTGGAGCAGGCTATATACTAGATCTTATCTTCACTGAGCAAGAGAAAAGCAGATCAAATTTTGATGAATCTTATCTCCATGTATCGGCAATGGAGCAGATTATAATCATCAGCCTTATCTTCACTGAGCAGGAGTGGAGCAGGCTAAACATACCAGATCTTATCTTTACTGAGTAGGAGTAAAGCAGATCAAATTACAGTAGATCACATCTCTGTGAAGCAGCAACGGAGCGTTTTGAAGTAATAAGGTGCGGTGGGTTGCAGCAAAGAAGACAAGACTCAGCCAGCCCAGGCAAATTTGGCCCTTCTAAAATCTTTGCTCTATTCTCGTTACACGACAATGAGCAAAGAGGGGCAGTTGTAGGACCAAATTTCTGCCTGGGCCCAATCAAACCAGCCCAAATTAAACACCCCACTAGACCGACCACTCACTCTATCACCCTACTAAACCATCCACTAACTCCATTACCCTACTAAACCATCCACTACCTCCATCACCCCCACACCCTACTAAACCGTCCACTACCTCCATCACCCTACTTGTTATAAGTTGTAAAATTTGGCTATAAAAGCCGTGGAAAAGCTATTGTATGGGGGGATTTGGAGAGGATTTTTAGAGGATTTTTGGGGGAATTTTTTAGAGAATACACATACGAAATCAAAGAGAATACAAATCAGATTTTTAAGGTAACTTTTTATATTATTCAATTTTGTTTACTTTGGCGTTCACAGTTTTTCTTTACACAAACGAAAGAAGGGAAAAGAGAGGGAGTTTACATCTGATTTTATTTCCTTTCTGATTTGGCCCCAAAGTTTTCATTTTTAATTCAATTTAACCCTTTTTTTATTTTTGTTATTTTACTGTTAAATTAATTAATTTGAGCTTTATTCTCATTATTTTTATATTTGTTTTTTATTATTTTCTATTAATTTAATTAATTTGAGTTATGTTTCATATTATCATATTATTTATTTATTATTATATATTTATTATGTAAATATATATATATTTTTAAGCGAAGTTAATTATTTTAAATATAAATTTCTATTATACATAGACTTATTATATTATTTTTTTATATGCCATTGTTTATTATCGGTTACCATTTTTATATCAAATTATTATTATTTACTACTTCTCACTATTACTAATTTAACATTGTTATTCCATTTTTTTACTATTATCCCCCATATTTAATGTTATTGTCAACATATTTTTTGTTATTATCATCATGATTTTAATATTATTATTAATACTATTAGAACAATGTTTATTACATTATTGTATTTATTATTACTGTTGTTTTATTAATTATTTCTATTAATTACTATTATTATTATTTTATTATTATTTATATATAGTTAGCATTATTCTCATATTATTATTTTCATGTTGTCTATTATCATCATTTTTAAAAAAATCTATGTCCTTAATTCATTTATCCATTGATCTTCTCTCAAAATTTTTCAAAATAAAGGCAATGTTCGGTATTTAAAGAATTCAAAGAATCGTGCCCTAACGTACTGGGTTTCGCTTTCTTTGTTTGTCTTGAATATTCGAATATCCTCTTACCAGTTCACTCTAAAAAATTTTCAAAATAAAGGCAATGTTCAGTATTTAAAGAATTCAAAGAATCGTGCCCTAACATACTGGGTTTCGCTTTCTTTGTTTGTTTTGAGTATTCGAATATCCTCTTAAGGCTAAAAAGCACGTTTTAAAGGCAAGCTCACAATTGAGGGTCAAAAATGTTGTGTCCTAAGGTACTGGATGTAATGTTTTACCTTGAGGTGAGATGGTCTTTAATACACATTTGACTTACCTAAATGTTTTAAAAGCCAATAAAAGGAGGATCGCGTTTTGAACTCTGTCCAAATCTTTAATTTTAGACATTAAGACACTAAATAATCAATCAAGTACCAATTTTGGGCATGTCGAGGGTGCTAATTCTTCCTCGTACGTAACTGACTCCCGAACCGATTTTCTATTTTCACAGACCAAAATCGTTGTTTTGAAAATTTTATTTATTTATTAAAAACGACCGTGTTTTGAGGTGATCCAATCACACCCTATTAAAAACGATTGGTGGCGACTCCCAACTTTTTGTTTTCAAAAGTTGATTTCCCGTTTTCAAAAAAATGGTTTCGACAGCTTGGCGACTCCACTGGGGACCAATAAGAGAGTCAGCCGTAAAATTGATTATTTTCTATCCTTTTGTCAAAAATTTAAAATTTAGATTTTAACATACGATCCTTTTATTGCATTTCAGGGGTCTTCTGGTTTGTGGTCATTTTATTCGTGTTTTACATTTTGAGTTTTTTTATATCCCTTCGCATCATCGTTCATGACCGTTGTGGTCGCACCTTTTTAAGTGGGAGTGAGAAACTATGCCTTCGTGAGGTTTTCACCTCCGCATGGGCTAGTGGACTGCTTTCGGGATACATCCATACCTATGTCTTCGTGAGGTTTTCACCTTCGCATGGCAATAGGGAAATGTATTCCCCTGAACTGAACTCGATCTGCATGAGCCTATAATGGGTGAGGGTTGAGGAATCTGCTGGTTCAGGTACCATTTCCTTAGAACCGAGCCACATATAGTGAACTCTAGGAGCCCGCCCTAGGTAGAGCTATGTTGAACTCTAGTGATTACCCAGTTAGGTGTTTAATTATTTTCTATTTGCTTAAATTTTTATTTCTTCGATACTAACTTGTTGTGTTTTGTTGTGATTATGTTTTGCATGTCATTTCATATTAAAGAGGTGTCGATTTCTGTTCGGTTGCTAAATTAAAAAGCTTGTTATGGAGAGTGAATTCCTTAATAAAGTAGAGGATAATGCGGCTGTCCGTATGTGGTCAGAGAAGATGTAACTTGAGAAAGGGGATAGCCTAGCTGAGGGGTATATATCGGGGTTGTCGGGTTTCACTCGTATCAATGTGACCCAAAACGAGTTCCAAGAATTGAGAGATATATAGGCTCATTGGGATGATGAGGCCAAGCAGCTATTCTATCAAAGTTATGGTGACTTACCCTACCTGCTCGATATCAAGGTAGACAAGTACTTGTTTCGGGCTATGGCTCAGTTTTGGAACCCGGTGTATAGTTGTTTCACCTTCAGGAATGTGGACTTGGTGCCTACCATGGAGGAGTATACAGCTTTGCTTCGTTGTCCAAGGGTTCAAGTCAACTAAGTTTATTCCAAGGCTGCTAGTGCCCCAGCTTTTGTAATGAAGTTAATTAGTATCACTGGGATGAGTGAACAATGGGTTACAGCTAGAATTCAGCAAAAGGGTGATGGTAGGTGCATTCCTTGGGTAAGTTTGAGGGATCTGATCGTAGCACATCTGGATACAAAGAGGAAATTTGACATCTTCTCCCTAAGTATCTATGGTTTAGCAATTTTTCCCAAGGCTTTAAGGCATATAGATGAAGCAGTTGTTGAATTCTTCGATCGACTTGATAAAGGGGTCGCACCGGTGCCGGCAATTATTACTGAGACATTTAGATCCTTGAGTGCATGTCGGAAGGCAAGTAAAGGTAGATTTATAGGGTGTGCGCAGTTATTATTGGTTTGGTTCCACAGCCATTACTGGAAGGTAGATAAGGTTTCCTATCGGGCTTTTTCTGAGAGTTACTCCCTGTTAAAGGAGATAGCAGCCATGTCTAGGAGAGATGACATATCAGAAGAAAATTGGATCGCGCTCCTTCGAAATCTTCAAGAAGATGATGTTGAGTGGAGAGCTCATTGGTTTGTTCCTGATGAGATCCTCTATCGGTGTGGGAGTTTTGATTGGGTACCTCTACTTCGAATTTGGGGAGCTGCTGGATATGCCCCTTTGCTCGTTTTAAGACAGTACAGGTCAAGGCAGTTTATACCGATGACACATGGATTAGCCCAGAGTGAGTTTGCATATAGGGAGAAAAATTATAAGAAGAAGGTTCAAGAGATTTCTAATGCTTGGAAACAGACGCGCTGGATGAAGAGATTGGCTGTTGGATCAATGAAGACTCCTGAATACAAGGGTTGGTTCAGTAAAAGAGTTAATGATAATATCCCCGAGCCGAGTTTGGAGAATGTTCGTACGATGGAAGAATATTTGCAAGTAATCCCTTCCGAGCTTGAAATCGTAAAACGAGACTTCGAAGAGAGAAATACTGAGTTGGGGAAAAAGATAGAACAATTAGAGGAGGAAAAGATGCATTTGAGATTGGATGCTGACGTTCAGAAACTCAAGGCCGAGAAGTTGAGAAAAGGAAAAAGAATGGTTAAGGAAGACCTGGACAGTTTGAAGACTGATTACAAGAAGCTACGTATGTCGATGAGAACTGCCGAGTTGGGGAAGACTTCAGAGTAGTGGCGACAAGAAAATCAAGAGAAAAAGGCTAGAGCTGATCAGTGGGAGAAGAGGTTCCATGATGCTCGAGCACGTGAAAGCGCTTTAAAGAAGAGTTTGGCTGAAGGCCAAGGTGAGAAAGAGAAGTTGCAAGCTCGGGTGGCGGAGCTAGAAAAGGCCCTGCATCAGCACCATGGTCGTAACTCTGATATTGAATTAAAGGCCAGCCTGAATAGAATCGAAGATTTGAAAGGGAAGGTAGAAGAGCTCGAGACTGCACTACAAAACTGTAAGCTTTGAATTGAATTACTTGAGTCGAACAATGAGCAGTGGAAGGAACAACTCCGTCAATCATAGGACCAGGTCTGAGATAGAGATCACATCATGGGTGAAGCTATGGCTCATATTCGAGAAGTGGCTGATTATTTATAGACCTTAGTGGTTCAGGCTGATGTCCTAAGTGTGAAGTATGAGTTAGAGTCGGACCGGGGTCGTGAGCTAGCTTGCCTTCTTAAGAAAGTTAAAGCTTTGAGCATTAGGGCTAAGCTGTATACGTGATCTATTTTATGGAAAGGATTTTTCTTTTTAATAAAGTTTTTTAAATGGAATTGAATCAAAATCGACGTCTCTTTAGTTTTGCATTCATTTCATGCATTTGCGTTTCATCGCATCATGTGCATTAAATTTCACAAAAGAATCCTGATTAAAAACTGTATTATAGTTACCCTGGAACATCAATACTACACACGGAAAAAGACTAAAGCTATGGATCAAAGATTGGAAAAGTTGGAACAAATGCAGAAAGAAATGCAGGAACAGATGCAAGCGCAAATGCAAGAGTAATTAGCTAAGATCCAGCAAGATATGAAAGATCAAATGCTGGAATCTCAGAGGAGTATGATAAGCGAATTAACTTAGCTACCAGTTGGAAAGCCAGAAAAGGGGAAGAGTTCCATGATCAATGCTGAAGATGATAACGAGATTCTTACTTACCCTCCGGGTTTCACCCCAACAAACACCCCAGTGCCTCAGTAGAAGGTGTCTGTTAGTATCAAACCCCAATACCAGACTGGTACTTCGGTACCAGTAAATTTTCCAACGGGCTCATGTTTTAACCCCGAAGACAATTGTGCAAATCTTACAGTCCCTGACTTCGATGAGGCCGCGGAAGTAGGAAAGGAGGAGCAGAATTTCCAAAGTAGCTAGAAGACCGATATAAGTGGTTGGAGGAAAAATTCAGGGTGTTAAAAAGCGTTGATTATCATTACGGAATGGATGCCAAGGAGTTGAGCCTGGTCCCAGATCTGGTATTCCCTCCGAAGTTCAAAATGCCAGAATTTGAAAAATACAACGGAACTAGTTGCCTTGAGGCTCATATCACGATGTTTTGTCAGAGAATGACTGGTCATGTCAATAATGATCAGTTATTGATCCACTGTTTTCAGGACAGTTTGGCTGGGGCTACAGCTAAGTGGTACAGCCAATTAAGTCGTACTCAAGTCAAATCATGGAAAGACTTAGCGCAGGCCTTTATGAAACAATATGGCTATGTGACTGACATAGCGCCTTATAGGATCACATTGCACAACATGGAGAAGAAGTTGAATGAAAGTTTCAGGCAATACGCTCAGAGGTGGAGGGAGATTGCCACACAAGTCCAACCCCCACTGTTAGAAAAGGAAACAACCATGCTTTTCATTAATACCTTGAAGGCACCTTTTATTAATCACATGTTGGGAAGCACAACTAAGAGTTTTTCAGACATAGTTATGTTCGTTGAAATGATTGAGAATGCAATAAGGTGCGAAAAGATAGAGGTAGGGGAAAGTACTAGGAGGTCAGCCCCGAAAAAGAAAGAAAATGAAGTCAGCAATGTGAATATGGGTTATGCGAAACCAATCATGGTAAATCAACCGAAGGTGGTAGTCACGGGCCAACAAGCTTTGCCAAGACAGGAGCCCAATACAAAGCAGAACATAGAGAAGCCCTAGTTTACTCCCATTCCAGTAACGTATCCGGAGCTGTACAAAAGTTTGTTCGATGCACACGTCGTATCTCCTTTTTATTTAATACCACTGCAACCTCTATACCCCAAATGGTATGATGCAAGTGCTCAATGTGAATATCATGCTGGAATTGCGGGACACTCGATAGAGAACTGCACTTCTTTTAAAAGGGTAGTTGAAAGGCTCATCAACATGGGTATTGTGAAATTCGATGATGCACCTGGTGTAGGAAATCCGTTACCCAATCATATTGATAAAGGGGTAAACGCAATAGTCGAGAATATTGGAAGGAGAATTAAGTTGGATGTGGCAGAAGTGAGAACCCCGATGAGGGAGGTTTTGAAGAAGATGGTAGAGAGAGGTCTAGTCATGCAAGACTTTAGGAGTAAATCCCGAGAAGCAGGGAACTATTGTGAGTTCCATGGAGAGGAGGACCATGAGATAGAAGCATGTAATGAATTTAGGGCCTTGGTACAGGCTCTAATGGACAACAAAGAACTGGAATTCTTTGAGTTTATTGAGAAAGAAGATGTATGCTCTTCGGAGGAGGGGTTGATAAAGAAGGTTCTTAAGGTCAATCACCCAGTGGTAATCATTTCGTGACCGAAAATTAATGAAGTTGGAGCAAAAATTACACCGAGAGTTGTAATCTAGAGACCCGTGGCTTTTCCGTATGAGGATAACAAAAGGGTACCTTGGAATTAAAACTGTAATGTGACATATCCAGGGGAGATAGTTTGGTCAGCACGCCAAGTGCGAAGGTCGAGCCTGGAAAAGGGAAGTCCGTGATGGTTGAACAAGGGAAAGAGAGGACAAAACCACTGGTTAATGAGCTAGTAACTGAAGATGAAGCTAAGGAATTTCTGAAGTTCCTAAAACACAGTGAGTATAGTGTTGTGGAACAGTTGCATAAGCAGCCGGCACGCACATCGATACTAGCTCTACTCTAAAACTCGGAGGTTCACCGAAACGCATTGATGAAGGTGTTGAATAAGACCTATGTTGCTGAAGAAATTTTAGTGAACAAGCTATACTGCCTTGTCAGTAATATAAGTGTCGATAACTTCATCTCCTTCAGTGATGATGAAATACCATCAGGGGGCATGGGATCCACCAAGGCTTTCCACATCACCCCTCGCTGCAAAGGGTATACACTGCCCGGGGTATTAATTGATAATGGGTCAACGCTGAATGTTTTGCCCTTGTCCACATTAAATAGGTTACCAATAGACAGCTCTCATATGAAGACAATGCAGAACATAGTGAGGGCATTTGATGGCACTGAGAGGAAAGTGATGGGAAGAATTGAGGTACCTCTGCAAATCGGACCAAACACATACGAGGTAGATTTCCTTGTGATGGATGCTACAACTTCTTATAATTTCTTGTTGGGGAGGCCTTGGATTCACTCGGTAGGGGCAGTACCGTCATCATTGCACCAAAAGTTAAAGCTGGTGATGGAGGGCCGCTTGATAACGATAAATGCTGAGAAGGACATTATTGCATCCATTACTAGTAGTGCATCGTATATAGAAAATGATGATGAAATAATTGAGTGTTCCTTCCGGTCATTGGAGTTTGTAAATGCAACTTTTATCGTTGAAGGGGGCAGGGTCCCAATGCCAAGAATATCTGAGGCTACGAGGGTGAGTTTGCAATTAACAGTGGGAAATAGAGCATTGCCCGGAAGAGGACTTGGAAAGTATCTTCATGGACGAGTTGAGGTACCAGTTTTGGCTGACAAACAAGATCGCTTTGGCTTAGGGTATAGGCCAGATGCAAAGTAGAAAAGAAAGGAGATGGAAAGGAGGCAGAAGAGACGAAGAGCGCGACTGAATGAGGTAGAAGTTGAATAGGAATCAATGACTTTTCCCTATATATCCTATACATTTGTGTCGGGTGGAGTTATTTATCCTGAATTGAGGATGACAAGAGAGGGAATAGTAGAAGACGCAATGGAAAATTTGAATATCAATGCCATATCTGAAGAGAAAGTGATGAAACATTACTTAGCAAGCATTCACCCTTATGAGCCGGGAAGTGTTCTGAACAATTGGATTGCGGAGGAGATTCTTGTAGTTTTTAGTGCTAATACAGAGTAATGTTCAAAACACACTTGTTATTTTAAAGCCTAGAAGCAATAAGAATCTTTTGCGAAAAAAAGCTCATGTTCAAAACGTTTATTTCAATATAAATACACTTTCATGTCTTATTCTGAGCAAATATTCTTTTATCTTGAGCAAATTTTCTTTTCTTGCATTTCATTTATAATCATACCATACAAATAAAGCTATACTTAGGTTCATTTGTTTGTTGGATATTCTTTCATGCCTACAATAGGTCTCTAGATATCAATGGCATGAGTGACACTGTTGCAAACCCGGAGTTCCTTTTTGAGCGAGACGTGTGTCTAGAGGGATCTCAGGATTTTGAAGATGATGAAGACTATAACTTACCTTTAGATTTGTTAAGGATGGTAGAACAGGAAGAGAAACAGATTCTACCCCATAAAGAGACAATCGAGAGTGTAACCTTGGAAGATGGGAAAGAGGTGAACATTGGAACTTGCATAATTGAGGAAACAAGACGGGACCTCATTGATTTACTGCAAGAGTTCAAAGATTTCTTCGTGTGGTCGTATCAGGACATGCCTGGGTTAAGTGCTGATATTGCAGTGCATCGCGTCCCTAAAAGAAGATTGCAAGCCTGTTCAACAGAAGCTTTGAAGGATGAGACCCGATGTTGCAGTAAAAATAAGAGAAGAGGTCCGAAAGCAATTTGATGCTAGGTTCTTACAAGTTGTTAATTATTCAAAATGGGTAGCTAACGTCGTCCCCGTCCCTAAGAAAGATGGAAGGATGAGGATGTGTGTAGATTACAGGGACTTAAACAAGGCCAGCCCAAAGGACAACTTCCCTTTGCCTCACGTCGACACTTTGGTGGACAACACGGCAGGTTACTCACTGTTCTCTTTCATGGATGGTTTCTCTGGGTACAATCAAATAAAGATGCATCCTGAAGATATGGAAAATACCACATTCATAACCTTATGGGGGACTTTCTGCTATAGGGTGATGCCATTCGGGTTGAAGAATGCGGGGGCAACGTATCAAAGAGCCATGGTAACCTTGTTTCATGACATGATGCATAAAGAAATTAAGGTCTACGTCGACGATATGATCGCAAAATCCCGAACAGAAAAGGACCACATACAGGTTTTGAGGAAATTGTTCCTGAGTTGAGGAAGTTTCAGCTAAAGCTCAATCCAACAAAATGTACTTTTGGAGCTTGGTCAGGGAAGCTGCTTGGTTTCATAGTCAGCAAAAGGGAATCGAGGTCGACCCCGACAATGTCAAGGCTATACAAAAATTGCCTCCGCCACGCACTCAGAAGGAAGTTCGAGGTTTCCTGGGAAGACTAAATTATATTACCCGCTTCATTTCATAGCTGACTGAGAAATGTGACCCCATATTTCGCCTTCTCAAGAAACACAACCCAGGCGTGTGGGATGATGAGTGCCAGAAAACTTTTGACAAAGTTAAACAGTATTTTTCTAATCCCCCAGTGCTAATGCCACTTAGCCCTGGTAAGCCGTTGATATTGTATTTGACAGTATTTGATAATTCAATGGGATGTGTGCTCGGTCAACATGATGAGACAGGAAAGAAAGAAAAGGCAATATACTACCTTAGTAAGAAATTCACTGAGTGTGAAATGAGATACTCGTCAATTGAGAAATTATGTTGTGCCTTAGTTTGGACCACTCGAAGATTGAGGCAGTACATGTTATACCACACGACTTGATTAATCTCAAAATTGGACCCTTTAAAGTACATGATGGAGTCAGCTGCTTTGAGTGGAAGGATGGCCAGATGGCAAAATTCTTCTTTCCGAATTCGACATAGTTTATGTGAGTTAAAAAGCTGTGAAAGGGAGTGTAATAGTAGATTTTCTAGCTAGCAGAGCTTTGGAAGATTATGAGCCTTTGAACTTTGACTTCCCAAATGAAGATCTAATGTATGTGGCAACTACCAAAGAGGACACCTCAGAAGATCATTCGTGGAAACTGAATTTTGACGGAGCATCAAATGCCGTTGGTAATGGAATTGGGGCAGTCTTGATATCCCCAGCTGGAGATCATTATCCGTTCACTTGCAAATTGGATTTTAATTGCACAAATAATATGGCAGAGTATGATGCATATATCATCGGAATCCGTGCAGCCATCGAACGTAAAATTAGGGTGTTAGAGGTGTACGGGGATTTTGCACTAGTGATCTATCAGCTCAAAGGTGAGTGAGAGACAAGAGACCCAAAGTTGATCAACTATCGAGAGCTAGTTCGGGATCTAATTAAGGTGTTTGATGATATCACTTTCTTTTATCTCCCGCGAGACGAAAACCAGATGGCAGATGCCTTGGCTACGTTAGCTTCTATGATCAGAGTAAATGAACGAGAGAATATGAAACCGATCTAGATGAGTATTTATGAGGCTTCGACTCATTGTTGCAATATAGACGACGAAGAGGAAATAGATGATTATCCTTGGTATCATGATATTCTACGATATGTGAAAAATCGTGAATACTCTGATCAGGCAACGGCAAATGATAAAAGAACATTGAGAAGGCTAGCCAGTGACTATGTCTTGGATGGAGAAATCCTGTAGAAAAGGAGGAAAGATCAGGTGCTGTTAAGGTGTGTTGATGCTGTTGAAGCTAAGAAAATCCTGGAAGAGGTCTATGGGACGCATGCCAATGGGTTCACAATGGCCAGGCAAATCATGAAATTTGGGTACTACTGGTCCACAATGGAAGGAGATTGCATCAGCTATGCCAAGAAATGTCATAAGTGCCAGATTTATGGTGACAAGATCCACGTGCCTCCTTCAACCATTCATTTCATGACTTCTCCGTGGTATTTCTCAATGTGGGGCATGGACGTTATTGGGCCGATTTCACCGAAGGCTTCTAATGGGCATCGATTTATCTTTGTGGTCATCGATTACTTCACCAAGTGGGTAGAGGCTGCTTCATATGCCAACGTCACAAAGTCGGCAGTCAGCAAGTTCTTGAAAAAAGAAATCATATGTAGATATGGCATGCCAGAAAAGATCATATCTGATAACGCGTTGAATTTAAATAATAGCGTGATAGTGGAGGTCTGCAGGCAATTCAGGATTAAGCACCACAACTCGTCACCTTATAGCCCAAAAATGAATAGTGCGGTTAAGGCAGCCAATAAGAATATCAAAAGGATCGTGGGGAAAATGACTGAGACTTACAAGGATTGGCATGAAAAGATACCATTTGCTCTTTATGCCTATCGTACATCTGTCAGAACTTCTACCGGGGCAACACCTTACTCATTGGTTTATGGGATGGAGGCAGTTTTCCCCATTGAAGTCGAAATTCCTTCTTTTCGAGTTTTATTAGAGTTGAAGCTAGACGAAGCAGAATGGATTCAGTCCCGATATGATCAGCTGAACTTGATTGAAGGAAAGAGACTGAAGGCTATTCGTCATGGTCAAATGTACTAGAGGCGAATGATGCGAGCTTATAACAAAAAAGTTCGCCCCAGAGTATTCTGTGAGGGGGACTTGGTATTGAAACAAATTCTTCCTATGCAAAAAGATTTCAGAGGGAAATGGATGCTAAACTGGGAAGGACCTTATGTGGTAAAGAAGGTTTTTTCTGGACGAGCACTAATATTAACTGAGATGGATGGTAGGAGCCTGCCTAACCCAGTAAATTCAGATTCAGTTAAGAAGTACTTCACTTAAAAGGTGAAAACCTGCAAAGGGCGCCTAAAAAAAAGAGAAAAATGGAGAGGCCGAGGTGAAAACCCGCAAAGGGCGTCTTGAGACCAAAAGGGGTTTTGAATTGAAAACCCAAAAAGGACAATTCAAATTTTGACCAAGGTTGGGGCAGGAAGTAGTCCATGCTATGCTGGAATTAATGAAGAGGAAGTACGCATGTCTTAGGGCATCGACAGAATACGCTAGATTTTCTAGGTACATGATAAGCTCAAAATGGTTCTCGTGGAGTTCATACAAAGGAGCTTAGGTTGTGATATCTGAGGTGCTCATTTTTGTTCCTCTTTACCTATTTTTGTACTTTGGCAATATTTGCTTCTTGTAATTAATCCATTTTTCTTGAATCTTGTTCTTAATAAACTTCAGTTTTGACCATCTTTATCTTTATGTTCACGTGCTTGTATTGAAATAACGAGTAATTGGACTAATAATACTTTTGCAAAAGAGGTTTTGCATATTACTCTGGAAGTTTCTAAATGGTATAAGAACCTAAAACAGGACTATCGTTTAGAACTTACCCAGCTTAGGGGTGGAATATTTGTGTTCAAATTGGGATTATCTCTTCACTCAAAAATATTGATTGAATAAAGGATATTGTGTCAACCAAAGCATAAGAGGCGATCATGATATTCCTCATTAATATAAATGTCGGGCGTACACATCTAGTCATGATGATCAGGTATGGTGTAATAGACCGAGTTAATGAAAGTTTCTAGGTGACAAGAGGGGGTTTGAAGATGGTACAAATCTTAGGTTCTAGAAATACAATGAAATAGACCCTGAAGTTGCAATGGGGCAAACTAGTTGAGTAAAATGGGTTGTTTCTGTGGGTTTCGTTGGAAATGCTAGTCGAGCAGGAGGGCAGCATAATACGATGTGATAAAACCCTGATGAATAATAAGGGATGCCACTTTAAGATTTTAAAAAGGAATCATTCTGATGACATTTCTACATTCATGTCATTCATAAAGCATCACATCTAGTTAGGAGCATTTGATTTATTTCGATCATAGCATCCTAATTATTTGGCATAAGCATGGATATATGACACTGAGTCTACAAGACATGTCTCACAGGACAGTGTAGTAGCATTTGTGAAGTCAGATCTTATCTCCCTGAAGTGGCAGAGGAATAGATCAAAGATTACAAACCTTATCTCTCTGAAGTTGCAGAGAGCAGGTTGAAGATACAAGTCTTATCTTCCTGAAGTTGCAGGAAGCAGACTGAAAGTTACAGATCTTATCTCCATGTATCGGCTATGGAGCAGATCAAAGATGGTGAGTCTTTTCTCCATATATTGACTATGGAGCAGATTTTAGCCACCAACCTTATCTCTCTAAAGTTGCAGAGAGCAGGTTGAAGATACAAGTCTTATCTTCCTGAAGTTGCAGGAAATAGACTGAAAGTTACAGATCTTATCTCCATGTATCGGCTATGGAGCAGATCGAGGATGGCGAGTCTTATCTCCATATATCGGCTATGGAGTAGATTTTAGCCACCAACCTTATCTCTCTGAAGTTGCAGAGAGCAGGTTGAAGATACAAGTCTTATCTTCCTGAAGTTGCAGGAAGCAGACTGAAAGTTGCAGATCTTATCTCCATGTATCGGCTATTGAGCAGATTTTAGGCACCGGCTTTGTCTCCCTGAAGTTGAAGTGGAGCAGGTTGAAGTCACAAACCTTATCTTCTTGAAGTTGCTGTAAGACTACTTGAAGAAGAGGAGCACCAAAGAAGTTAAAGATTCAGCAAGACCGGGAAAATTGCTCCTTTTGAGGTCTTTGCTCCGTTCTTGTTACACAACAACACGCAAAAAGGGGCAGCTGTAGACCTAATTTTTGGCCCGGGCCCATACACATACAAAAACCAATAAATAAAACCCACATAAAAATCCAAAAGTCCAAAAATTACAAAAACAACAAGCCCAATTATAAGCCCAAAATAGACCTAACCCTAGAGCCCAAACAGCCCAATACTGGACTAACTTTTTAGCAAAAAAGGAAACAGTTGCTTCTCCCCTCCACCACGTGCGTTGGCACACGCCCATGAACGCCATCTTCACGTCTCCACGTACCTGTAAAATGGGGAATAGTAGGGAACCGTTTGTATTTGGCTATAAAGCATTTGATTTTTTATTGTAAAGGGATGGTTTTTCTCTCCCTTAGAGAAAGAGAATACAGATTGAATGCAATATATACAAAAAATCAGTAGAGAGCAGCAAAAATAGTACATTTCAAAGGTGATTGTTACTGCAATTTATTCTATTTTACCTTTTTTTCCCTTTCCCATTCAGATCCACAACACGGATTAAAGGTAGGAGAGAAAGAGAGGAAGTTCACTGGAGTCACACCGGGCATGCACCGTCGGTGGGCCTTTGCTGGCTGTGAATGGAAGACCGAGGTACTGGCCTTTCGGCTGAAGAGCGAAGGGAGAACGTGGGAGATGGGGAGCCATAAGGCATTTAGGATTTTTCTTAAAACAAAAGTCAGAGTGTTTGTATTTTTTTTCAAAGAAAAAATTGTAAAAACATGTTTTAATTAAGTAAAATAGCATTGGGAAGGGAAAAAGTAAGTAGATGACTTGGTCCACGTGCATTTGCTTTCTAAATGGGGGATTTGCACTTTTAATCCCCCTCCTTTGAGTCCACTCCTAAATTGGCTTAATTCACATTTTATTGTCTTTTAAAATTTTCCCTGAAGTTTGCATATTGTTTTAATTTGGCCCGCGCATGGGTGAAGTGTTTTGGAGCATGGTTTATTTGCTTTTTCAGTCCTTACGAGTTTACGCGCGCTACATTTGGATCTTGATTTTGGTTTCAACCGCTTATTTTGTTTATTAATTGTCCCTTTTATTTTATTTTTATTTTAATTATTTTTTTATTATTATTATATCTATAATTCATTATTTCTTTAATTTATTTAGCATTCAACTTTTAAAAAAATTATTTAAACATACGTTTTGGATTACTTTATGATTATTATTATTATGATTATTATTTATTATTTATTTATTTGTTTCAATTGTAAAGTATAATTTTAAAATTCTATTTTATGTAGTATTATTCTAAATTCTTGTATAATATTTAATTAAAATACTTTTATATATTATTATTGTACATATATAATTACGATGAAATTAGTTTTATTTCATATACATTGCTAATTCTATTTTATTTTTATAGTTACTTTTAAATCTATTTAATATATATATTTTCTTTTCAAATCTGTTATGTAAATATTCTTTTTTTTAAAAAATTTTTTATATATATTTTTAAACTTATTTATGTATAATTCGATACTCTTTAAAGGATCATTGTATACTTTATTAATTTAAAATATTTTAGCATCTTGGTATATATCATTTGCACTTTTTTATGTTTTTCCCGTTTTCATATATACATGTTTAGTTAAATTAACGTGTCTATGTTTTATATTATTTTTGGTCCTACAGCTGCCCCTCTTTGCTCATTGTCGTGTAACGAGAATAAAGCAAAGATTTTAGAAGGGCCAAATTTGTCTAGGCTCAATCAAACCAGCCCAAATTAAACACCCCACTAAATCGACCACTAACTCTATCACCCTACTAAACCATCCACTACCTCCATCACCCCCACACCCTACTAAACTGTCCACTACCTCTATCACCCCGACTACCTCCATCACCCTACTTGTTATAAGTTGTAAAATTTGGCTATAAAAGCCATGGAAAAACTATTGTATGGGGGGATTTAGAGAGGAATTTTAGAGGATTTTTAGAGGATTTTTGGGGGAATTTTTTAGAGAATACACATACGAAATCAAAGAGAATACAAATCAGATTTTTAAGGTAACTTTAGTTGTGTTATTTACATACAACTTACCTCGGTATTCAAAAATTGACGGCTATCTTGGCTTATTCCGCTAGTTTGGCTTTTCCTCGATCTAGGCCCTAATTTTGTAATTCTTGATCTATAATGATAAAAATTCATGAATTTAATCATTTTATTAATCTAAGCACTTAACAATTTAAAATTGGGCAAAATGACCATTTTACCCCTAGGTTCAAAATTCAATTTTTATCGAATTTCTTCATATCTTAAGCCTAGCCGATTACTTTTTATACTAGAAGCAAGCGACAATTCTCATTGTTTTTCACATTTATAAACAAATTTTCAACTTATGCAAAATAGTCCTTTTTAGGGTTTCTATGAGAAATCTCTTCACAAAAGTTTTTTTATTTCACAACCGTGGTTCATTTTCTTTCATAAAATTTCAGAAAACAACATGTCTACTATCATGGCAAAACCCTAGACTTTCAACCATTTTGCAAAATAGTCCTTTCATTAGAAAGCTTATGTTACAAGAGTTCTAAAAGTGCAAAAATCATCAAGGAAAATCATCAAAATTACTTACTTGTGAAGGCTCTAAGTTGCTGAAAATTTTGAAGCTTAAAAACCCCTCTTTTGTTGGTATGAACAGTGGGAAGAAGATGAGAGAAAATAAAATATCATTCTCTCTTTATTAAATTTTATTTTTAACTAATTTTGTCACCAAAACCCACCTAACCTATTCAACATGCCTCATTTTGCCCCATATGGCTGGCCACCTCTATTTTAAGGGTCTATTTTCCCTTTAAAGACCCCCAATTTGGGGTTCTCTAACTATTTGGTATGTCTATCAAGTAAAATAGAACTTTTAACCTTCATGCGATTTAGTTTTTTTTCCCCATTTAAGCATGCAATTACTAAAATTAATCCACCAAAATTTTCATAGTCTCATATAATCATGCCACAACACATAAAATAATATAAAAATATAATTTCCCCAACCCTGATTTAGTGGTCCCGAACCACTGTTCTGACTAGGCCCAAAATCGGGCTGTTACAATTCTCCCCTTAGGGATTTTCGTCCCCAAAAATCTTACTGGTGAATAAGTTCAGGTATTTATCTCTCATAGTATCACTGGGTTCCCACGTGGCTTCCTCTACTCTGTGTCTATGTCACAGAACCTTTACAAGTGCTACATTTTTATTACTCAACTTCTTGACCTCTCGATCCAAAATGTTAATCGGTTCTTCACAATAGGTCATATCCGGGCTTATTTCAATTTCTTTCGGTGAAATCACGTGTGAAGGGTCAGATCGGTAGCGGCGCAACATTGATACATGGAATACATCATGAATTTTCTCTAGCTCACGAGGCAAGGCTAGTCAGTATGCTACCGACCCAATTCTCTCGGTCACCTCATAAGGTCCAATAAACCGCGGACTTAGCTTGCCTTTTCTACCGAATCTAAGGACTTTTTTCCACGGGAATACTTTCAAAAACACTTTATCCCCGACTTGAAACTCGATCTCTTTCCGTTTCAAGTCCACGTAAGATTTCTATCTTTTCGATGCGGCTCTCAAGCAATCACGAATTACCTTAACCTTTTCCTCGGTCTCTTTCACCAAATCAACCCCATGAATCTAATTCTCCCTCAACTCGGTCCAATATGAAGGCGTTCGACACTTATGCCCGTATAAAGCCTAATAAGGCACCATTTTCAGACTCAATTGATAACTGTTGTTATCGGCGAATTTGACCAACGGTAAATACCTTTCCCAACTTCCTAAAATTGGAGAACACAACACCGCAACATGTCTTCCAATATCTAAATTACTCTTTCTGACTGATCGTTGTTTACGGGTGAAAAGCCGTGCTAAAGTTCAATTTTTTTCCCAAAGCCTCTTGTAATTTCTTCCAAAACAGCGAGGTAAACCTCAGATCTCTATCTGAAATAATCGACAAGGGCACTCCATGAAGTCTCACAATCTTAGAGACATAAAGATCGACCAATTTCTCAAAAGAATAGTCGGTACGCACTGGTATAAAATGTGCTGACTTAGTAAGTCTATCAATAACAACCCACACTAAATCCTTTTTTCTTGGTGTCAAAGGCAATCCTGACACAAAATCCATGGTTACTCGGTCCCATTTCCACTTGGGAACCATCATAGGTTGAAGTGAACCCGAGGGTACTTGGTGTTCAGCTTTCACTTTTTGATAAACTAGACATTTAAAAATAAAATCAGAAATGTCTCTTTTCATCCCCGACCACCAGTACATTTTCTTCAAGTCGTTATACATCTTTACACTACCCGGATGGATAGACAAGCAACCACTATGTGTCTCTCGTAAAATCCTTTGAATAAGATCATTACCATTGGGTACACAAACTCTGTCTTAGAACATCATGCATCCGTTGGTACTAATCCGAAAATCTAATTGAACACCCGACTCACACTGATTTCTCTTGGCTTGCAATTTACTATCGTTATTTTGGGCTTCACAAATCTCTTGCAGGAACATAGATCTAGCTCTCAACTCTGCCAGAATTGAACCATCATCAGTCATTGACAACTGAGCATTCATAGCCCTCAAGGCGAACAATGATTTCCTACTCAAAGCATCAGCGACCACGTTCGCCTTTCCCGGATGGTAGTCGATAACTAACTCATAATCCTTTATCAACTCTAGCCGCCTTCGTTGCCATAGATTTAACTCCTTCTGAGTCATTAAATACTTGAGACTTTTATGGTTGGTGAACACTCCACATCTCTCACCATACAAATGGTTTCTCCAAATCTTTAATGCGAATACAATGGCAGCCAACTCTAAATCGTGCATCGGGTAATTCTTCTCGTGTGGTTTTAGCTGTCTCGAGGCATAGGCTATTACCTTACCTTCTTCCATGAGCATGCACACTAACCCATTCAAGGATTCATTGTTGTACACCACAAACTCTTTTCCTAGTTCCATTTGCACTAAGACAAGGGCTTCGGTTAACAAAGCCTTTGGTTTCTCAAAACTCTATCGGCACTTCTCTGTCCATTCAAACTTGACATCTTTTTGTAACAGCCTCATCATCGGAGTAGCTATCATAGAGAATCCATTTATGAATATTCTGTAATACCTAGCTAAACCCAAAAAGCTTCGAACCTCTGCCACATTCCTCTGCGGTTTCCACTCAACAATGGTTGAAATCTTTCTTAGGTCAACTCTGATTCCATCTCTCGACATGATGTGTCCTAGGAATCCAAGCAAAATTCACTCTTACTGAACTTGGCATATAATTGTTTATCTCTCAAGGTTTGTAAAACAGTTCTCAGATGCTCAGCGTGCTCACTCTTATCACGCGAATAAATCAGTATTTCGTCGATAAAGACCACTACAAACTTATCCAAATAAGGTTGAAAAATGTGGTTCATCAAATCCATAAACACTGTAGGAGCATTCGTTAAATTGAAGGGCATAACAAGAGTTAACTAATTTAGTGCCCAGAGTACCCTACGGTGAATAACTCGACCTAAACTTATAGTGCCCATATCTCATCGACCCGTCTTTCTTTTTCACAAAAAGTACCAGAGTACCCTACGGTGAATAACTCGGCCTTGCAAAACCTTTATCCGTTAACTTTCGTAGCTGAGCCTTCAACTCCTTTAACTCTATTGGAGCCATTCTATACAGAGCAATCGAGATAGGTGTCATACCAACGACCAACTCAATGCCAAATTCAACTTCTCTGGTTGGAGGTAATCCAGGAAACTCTTCCGAAAACACATCTAGATACTCACATACCACCGGCACTGTTTCAATTTTCACTTCTGAATCTTTGGTGTTCAACAGAAATGCTAGGTAGGACTCATACCCTTTTCTTAAATATTTCTTGGCAGTCAAAGACGATATTACTATAGGTGAGTCATCTAATTCCCCTGGTTCAACCCGAAGAACATTCCCATTTTCACATTTCAACTCAATAGATTTCCTCCCATTGTTCACTACAACACTATGAGAAGTTAACTAATCCATTCTAAGGATTACATTGAATTCATCGAATGGTAACAACATGAGGTTAGCCAGAAAACTATGACCCTTAATTGTCAAGGGACAATTTCTACATACTTGGTCAATTAACACATGTTTGCCTAGAGGGTTAAACACTTTTACCAAAAATTCGGTAGGTCCAACTAACATATTCATACTGGGTACTAATTTTATGCAGATATAAGAATGGGTAGACCCCAGATCAATTAAAGTAACAATAGAAATATCATGAAGAGAAAAGGTACACGTAATCACATCTAGTGAAAATGCCTCCTCGCGAGCGCGAATGGCATAAGTCCTTGCAGGCGCACAGCTTTCAGACCTCACAGCTGAATCTCTAGGGGGACCTCTACTGCTAGCCCCACCGTCCGGGTTCTTCTGTGGTCTACCCCTCGTAGGAGCACAACTCGCCCTCACATCTTGCTTTTTCTCTTTCTCATCTAATTCAGGGTAGTCTTGGATAAAGTGGTCCAAAGATCCACATTTGAAGCAACCTCTTTCGTTCACTCGGCATTCATCGAAATGACGTCTACCACATTGTGAACATTTCGGCTTGTTTGACCGAGCACTACCAACACTCGCGACAGAAGTTGTTTGGGCTTTAGACGCCGTATGCTGCTTATTCTTGCTCTTATTCAAGAATCCCACTAGTGCGTTCGATCGGGTAGAAAACTCTCTCGATCTTTTAGATGATGTCTACTGTGTTTTCCCCATCTGTCTTTTCCTTGAGTCTCGAGACTCAATGTCAGCTTTTCTCTTCTCTTTGGCCAACTCCTCAGCCTTATATGCTCTTTTCACTAGCACCATGAATTCCCTCAATTCTAAGATGCCAACTAACAATCGGATGTCTTCATTCAATTCGTCCTCAAATCTCTTGCACATGATAGCTTCGATAGACATGCACTCCCTAGCGTATTTTTTGAGCCTCACAATCTCATGCTCATACTCTGTTATGGTATTTTGGCTCTACTTTAATTCTAGAAATTCCTTCATCTTCTGATCTATAAACCTTTGACTGATATACTTCTTTCGAAACTCTTCTTAGAAGAATTCCCATGTTATCCTCTCTCTCGGTACAACGGAATAACAACAATATGGTAAGATGATAAATGAAAATGTGATATGAATGTCTTGGTGATGATTATGCAAATGATGTTTTATGTTTGCTTATATGGTTATGTTACTTGCTATTTGCATGTGAACTTATTAAGCATTTATGCTTACTCCCTCCTTTTCATTCCTTGTAGTTTTGACAAGCCAGCTCAGAAATCGGGCACCATTGGTAGGCTGAATCTCGTAAGAGTGACACTGTGCACTTCACGCACTCCTCATGCGTACAAGATAACTCATCAAATACCTTAATGGTAGTTTTCAACCAGAATTCTGCTCTTTCTAGGTCATCATTAACATTAGCCTGAAATTCCTTGGCCCCTTGGTTCTGTATTTTATCCATTGGAGGTTTCTCTTTTTCGACCATATCTACTCCTTGCGGAGCTGCAAGGGCACACTGAGGAATCAAAGGAGGTGGAGGAGGTGGAGTGTTCGGATTCGCACGAACTAACTCTGTATACCAAGCGTCCATCATATGGGGGTAAGCTTCTCTAGCTCCTCTGCCCTGACTCATCGTCACGGTCTCACTATCTACTGGCGCGGTCCCTTCAGCGGGAGCTAGCGCATTGCTCTCCATATCATCCGCCGTAGTTACGTCAGAATCTATTTACTATATGAATAAAACACAATTTATCTCGTCAGGAGTCGCCACAATATCGATATACAGTTATGACATGTATAGCTAGACTAGTACTCATGCTAGGTTAGTCCTAGAACTGACTAAAACATGCTCTGATACCATTAAATGTAACACCCCACACCCGAGTCCTACACCGGGACGAGATATGAGGCGTTACCTCACTTAAACACATGCATTTCAACATTTTTGATTCATTAAGACTTGGTCTAACTTAAAACTTTTTCAAAATTTGTTCAAATTCCTAAGCAAGGGCCTACGAAGCCTCAAACGTCCATTTGAAATCATTCGGGACCAATTCGGGTCTGTAACTGCCCGATTTAGACCCTAATCAAAATGGTGGTTTCGGGACCATAAATTTGAGTCAAAAAATATTTTAAAGTTATTTTCTATGTTTATTTTGTGTGAATTTATATTTGTGAATTTTTCGTGATTTAATTTTATTGTTTGGGTGTCCGATTAAATAAAAGGACCTAATCGTGTAAAAGGGAAATTTGGTGGTTATTTCTAAAAGGGGCCTAATTGCTATTGGAGTTATTAATGGGAGCCTTTAAGTTGTAAATAGCCCACTTACATATTAGTTGGACGGTATTAGGCTTATTGTAACAGCTTGATTTTGGGCCTAGTTGGATTAGTAGTTTCGAGACCACTAATCTGAGGTTAGATAAAGTATTTTATTATTATTTTAGAGTTATAACATGTTATATTAGTGCATGAAAAATTTGGTGAAGTAATTTTAGCGTTTGTGAGCTTAATCGCGAAAAAGGACTAAATTGCGTAAAGTTCAAAAGTCTTGTATTGATAGCTAAGGGTGTTAAATTACCATGAAAATTAAATTGGGAGTCTTTAAAGGACAAATAGACCCTTGGATAGGTGATGGCCGGCCATAGGAGACAAAATATGGAGAAAGTCAAAATTAGGTAGAAGTTTGGTAGCTTATTTGACCAAAATGAAATAAAATAAAGAAAATGGGGTGTCATATTTTTCTCACCTTTTTCACCACCGAAATTTACCAGCAAAAATAGGGTTTAGAAGCTTGAAAAATTGCAGCCACTCTTTACCTTCACAAGTAAGTGATTTTGATAGTTTTTCTTGATGATTTTTGTATTTTTGGACCCCTTGTAGCATGAGCTTTCAAAAGAGGGGACTATTTTGCAAAATGGTTGAAAGTTTAGGATCTTTCCATGATAGTAAACATGTTTTTTTTTAAATTTTATGTAGGAATATGAGTTATTATTGTGAAATAAACAAGTTTTGTGAAGTAGTTTTCATGGAAACCTTAACTAGGGACCATTTTGCATAAGTTGAGAATTAGATGATAAATGTGAGAAATAATAAAAATTTTGGATTACTATAAGAATAAAAAGGGTTCAGCTAGGCTTATATAAGGAAAGTCGATAAAAATCAAATTTCAGACTTAGGGGTAAAATGGTCATTTTGTAAGAGTCTAGGGGCAAAATGGTCATTTTGTCCAATTTTATATTGTTGAGTATCTAGGTTAATAAAATGATTAAATTTGTGAATTTTATCATTTTAGATCAAGAAGTGCAAAATCCCGGCCCAGACCGGGGAAAACCAAAGCAAGTAGACTAAAATGAATAGCCACCTACTTTTTGTAATCTGTGATAAGTTGTATGTTAATAATGCAACTCTATCTTTATGTTGTGCATTTGTATTGATATGGCATAATTACTTTGATTTTAAATATGAGAATACATGTTGAAAAATGGACATAGTAAGGACTTTCGTAGAGCATTTAGAATAAACCTGGATATTGGTTTCCTGATATTGGGTGGTATGTGTGCTAGTGTAAGACATGTCTGGGACATGCATCAACCTCACGATGGACAAGCTAGTGTAAGACTTATCTGGGACATGACGTCAGCTTGTTACGTGTCAGTGTAAGACCCGTCTGGGACATGACATCGACACCGATAGATGAGAGTCAGTGTAAGACCATGTCTGGGACATGATGTCGGTATCTTAGCCCATGTTAAGGCTATCGAGTATTTGGTAGTATTCCAAATGGTTCAACAAAAGGTTTATGATTTATATTGAAATGAGAAAAGTTGTGATCATGTGATGAGTGGTATAGGTACCAAACTGAAATGTATGAGATATGGGCGCAGTGCATGAGATATGAATTGTATTAGATGGTAATGAGTAAGTTGAACTTACGCCTATTTATAGTATTTGTGAAAAAACTCTGAAAGGTTATGAGAATATTGCTTTATGAGAAATAGTTGTTGTTTATTTTTCATGCAACTTATTAAGATTTATTCTTACTCTATCTCTTTTCCTTTTTCTCATAGTGCCGCCCAATTAGCTCGTGGATTAACAGACGCCGGAGACATCAATCACACTATCAAATCGAAGCACTTGGTATAATTAGTTCTTAAATTTGATTATGGCATGTGTAGAAACTTTGATTTTGTTTAGTGTCACATTGTTTTGGGACCAAATGTGTTGACTTGTTTTAGTAATTGACACCATTTTGTATTAGGTCATGTAAAATGGCTAATGTTGAAGGTTGTTATATGAATACAAGAGGTTCTTTCATGAATGAGTAATTCGTTGGTTGCTTCGATATGTCACATTGTTTTGGGACCAAATGTGTTGACTTGTTTTAGTAATTGACACCATTTTGTATTAGGTCATGTAAAATGGCTAATGTTGAAGGTTGTTATATGAATACAAGAGGTTCTTTCATGAATGAGTAATTCGTTGGTTGCTTCGATATATATATATATATATGAAATGTGTAGATGCCTTAGATATGGTTGTTGATTTGAGAAATTAGGTTGTTTTTATTGAGTTTCAGGGTGGCAAAGGGCTTGGTAGATAGCCCTATATTGTCCACACGGTTAGACACACAGGCGTGTGTCTTGGCTGTGTGTGGCACACGGTCAGCCCCATGGGCATGTTGTCCGACCATGTGTCCCCTATACATAGAAACTTCAAGTTAGAATGCATGGTAGTAAAAACACGGGCAGAGACACGGTCATGTGTCTCAGCCGTGTGATGGACACGGCCTAGCTCACGGGCGTGTGCCTTGGCTGTGTGGCATTTTGGGGATGCTGGCGTCAGAAACAAAATGTCTATGTTTTTGCACACGGGCTAGGACACGGGCGTGTCATGGCCCTATGAAGCACACGGGCCAGGGACACGGGTGTGTGCTAGGCCCTGTGAAAACCCTTGTAGGTGTACAATTAGAATTAATTTCACACGGGCCATCAACATGCCCATGTTGAAATGGCCACACGGGTGTGTTGTCCTTCCATACGAGTGTGTGCCTTGTTTCAAAGTCAAATTTTCTATAGATGGTTAAAGGGCACGGGTTGATCCCGAATAGTTCCAAATGGTCGGTTAGGGGCTCGTAGGCCTATCACAAGAGGTTTAAAGTAGAAATATTTCAATTTTTAAATGGACCGAGTCTGGGTGACTTGTGAATGTTTGTGTGCATGATATCGAGTTAGGTAATGCCTCGTATTCCGCTTCAGCGTGGGTTACGGGTATGAGGTGTTACACTTATATTATAAAGTTTTTATATTAACTCATTAAGGTTATATATGTAAATTAAACTTTAAGTTATAATATGTTATAATATATATATCATAAAACATAAAATAAAGTTAACATAAGTGTTTATATTATTGTTCTTGCCGAAACCAAATAAAAGAAAAAGAAACTAGGGTTCGGTTGCTTTCAAGCTCAATCAAGATCAAGAACCAAAGAAATCGGATGTGGATCGGGGGAAAATAAAAGTTGTCAACTAGTTGTCCGTTCATCTTCATTGTCCGAGGTAAGTTTATAAGCAAATAGACGTACTTAGTTTTAATTTAATGTAAAGTATATATGCTGAATTGAGATATATGAAATTATGAATGCAATAGTTGAATATTGTTAAGCTTGGTAACTATGTTATGACTTTGTTTCGATCAAGTTACGACGCTCGAAAGCCCCGTATGAACCTTAGGAATAGTTAGGATACATATGTCATGACATAGGATTCCGATATATGTGTTCGAGTAAGACCATGGCATCGATATGTCATTCTGATATATGTGTGCAAGTAAGACCCTGTCTGGGACAGTGTATTCGATATGTGGCTACATGTAAGACCACGTCTAGGACGTTGGCATTGTACAATGTGTGTGATTATCCGAGTGTCCTATCCAATTCCGAATGGTTCATCGGGCAGAATAAGTTGTGTTCGAATGTGTATGATGAGCTAAATGTTAGGTACGAATTGGCTTGTTGTTTACTTAAAATAAGGTAAGTGTATTCAGCCTTGAGATTATTATTGAAACGAAACTTAGTTATATGCATGCATGATTATACGTATTTGGTTTCATATCTAATATACGAATATAAAACTATGCTGTAACACATGAGATTATATGTTTATGAGTATGTGAACTAGGTTACAATGACTATTTGGCTATGGAAGTTAAATGATAATAATGATAATTTGGCTACATGAGCATTCAGTCAAGGTGATTATTTGAGAATGAAGTGATATATATGTATATATATAATATGAACTTCATACGTTTGGATCTAATGTGTTATGATACTATAATTTAGTTTGGTTTAATTAAGTTGATAATATCAATGGAATGTTCATTTGCTTATGACTTACTAAGCCCTAAAAAACTTACTCTGTGTTTGTATGTGTGTTTCTATTTTGTAGATTTTGGACTCAAGTTACAAGCTCAGGGATCGTCAGCAAAGTCTATCACACTATCGACCGTTTTCGGTATTTTATAAGTTGCATTTTGGAACGATGGCATGTTTAGGATAGATTACGTTTTGAAATGTGAACTTTGGTCTTGTATAAAGGCCATGCGAAAATGGCTTAAATTCTATGTTTAATTTCGGTTTTGTTAGACTATGACTTAAGTTCTTTTTGATTATTATATAATGTGTCATGGTTGATTTTAACTTATTAATATATCAAAATTATTGATTAGGCTATATATATATATATGTTTGGTCTTGTATTGAGCTAGTTTTGAGAGTGTAACCAAAATGCATGATGATTGTGATGATGTTATGTATTCGGCCGTATGGTTCATTATGGAAGATAGTTAAGGTAAAAAGGGCAAGTCATATGCAAGGTTTATGTTCTGAGTATGTTTATATGTGATTTGTGCCTTCTAAAGATAAATATAATCTCCTTTAGTTAATATGTAAATTCGGTCTAACTTAGTAAATTGTGGTTGCATGCTTAAATTTGATAATTATGAATATGTTATTAAAGTTGGGTCTCAAATGTCAATAAGTAAATCCAAGCTTAAGTTGTCCGAATGTTAACTATTATTGTAACACCCCGAACCCGAGACCGACACCGGAGTCGGACACGAGATGTTAACAAACTTTGAAAAATTTTTTTTTTTCAGACACTGCCCAGTCTGAGTACTAGTCGCTTCAAAAATCATATCTTGAGTTTCACAACTCAAAAATCAGTTTTGTGATTTTTCCCTGAAACTAGACTCATGTCCCCACCTATGTATTTTTTTCTAGAATTTTTGGTCGGGCCAATTAGTACAGTTTATTAGTCAAAGTCTCCCATGTTACAGGGGTCGACTACACTGACCTTTTCCCATTACGACTTGGATATCTCTCTGCACAGAGCTTCAATACTGATGCCGTTTGTTTCTATGGAAACTAGACTCAGAGAGGAATCCATACATATATGGTATGACCCCTAATTATCTCTGGTCAATTTATAGTGAATTTCCAAAGTCGGAACAGGGAATCCAGAAACTGTTCTGGCCCTGTTCCACAAGAACCCGAATATCTCTTACTGTACTGTTCCTATGATTGTTTCGTTACTTCCATATGAAAGTAGATTCATCAAGGTTCGATTACATAATTTATTCACTATTTAATTCCACTCCTACGAATTCTTGTGATTTTTCCAATCCACACCACTGCTGCTATCAGCTTCTGTTTTCAAAGTAAACCTTACCTAATTTGGGGTTTCATGGACCAACTAGGGCCTTGTCATACATAAGCCCACATATGATCATACTTAGCCATTCTAGTGGCTGGTCATTTGCTCAACACTTCCATTCCAACTATAGTTACATCATGAAACCATCTATACATTCATAAATACGCATGGTCTAATGCCATACTCCACTTCTACAAGCCATTTTCGCATGGCTGTACACTTATACATTTCATAAAGTACTCGAAAGACAACGATGGGTAGTCCTATACATGCCATATCAAAATTCAACCAAAATAGTACCCAAAAGAGCCTTTGATAGTGTGGGCGACTTCGACTTCAAGATCCCGAGTCCGATAGCTGGAGAACCAAAAATCTATAAAACAGAGGAGCAATGTAACGAGTAAGCAATTTATGCTTAGTAAGTTTGAGCAAGGAATTCCAGCATGCATAAATAATAGCACACATTTAGCTAAACGGAATATTTCATAATACGCAATTTACCGATATCAAACTTGCTTCACAACATTAACAACCCTTATGTACATACACAATAAACTAACTTGGCCGAAGGCCGGTAGCTCGTTTATCAACTGAGCGAACATTTATTTGTAAGGGCTCGATTAATATTTAACACATACGTAACATATCCCCATATTGGGATGTTTTTCGAGTATTCGCTGAAATTTTACAGCAAGCTCATTCATTACCAAATCACGTACCTTCGGGATTTAACCGGATATAGCTCCTCGTTCAAATGCCTTCGGGACATAGCCCGGTTTTAGTAACTCACACAATGCCTTCGGGACTTAACCCGGATTTAACAACTCGCACGAATGCCTTCGGGACTTAACCCGGATTTAACAACTCGCACGAATGCCTTCGGGACTTAACCCCCGGATTTAACAACTCGCACGAATGCCTTCGGGACTTAACCCGGATTTAGTATCTCGCACAAAGGCCTTCGGATCTTAGTCCGGATATATTCACTTAGCACAAAGCCTTCGGGACTTAGCCCGGACAGCATTCAATTAATCATGCACATCTAACAATAATTCATGGCACATTCATATTTCATTTTCGTTTACGAAACTCAAACACAAGGCACATATTGTCCTTGTACATTCGGCTCAATAGCCACACATAGAGCATGATTTAATCACATCGAAATTTAAGCTCTCTTACTCAAGAACTTACCTCGGGTGTTGTCGAACGATCCCGCTAACTATTCGACCACTTTTTCCTTCCCTTTATCGGATTTATTTCCCCTTTGCTCTTGAGCTTAATCAAACAAATAAATTGATTTCATCATTTAGGCATCAAAAGATGAACACAAGGCACTTAGCCCATATTCATACATTAGACATTAAAGTCTCATACATGCAAAAATCATGCATCAACACAACATATTAGCTAATTTCTTTCCCCTTGGCCGAATATGCATGTCCATTTTTGGGGTCGATTTCAACACTTAATACACACATATACACACTAGTAAAGCATCCTCCCCCTTTTCATCGATTTAACACATGCATTGCTCATCAACATGCAAAGTTACATTCGGCCTTAGCACACATCTTGCTAGCCGATTCTTCTCCCTTTAGCAACCAATGCACATATGTGCTCACACAAAAATGCTAAAAAGGAGGTTCAAGAATCATCAAGCCATCATCACATGCATCATTAACAAGCTTCATATTTTGCATGCAATGGCATTAACACAACCCCCACCTAGGCCGAATCTTAACTCATCCTCATGCCTCATCACCACAACATCAAACACCAACCAAGAATGATGCATCCATGGTCAAGTGCCATTTCCATCACATAGCAAGATTTAGACCATGGGCTAGGTAGAACTCAAGCTAACAACTAAAACATGCATGCATCTCATGGAACATCATTAAACATACCTTGGCCTAGCTACATGCATGGCCGAATCTCTTCACCTTTCTTCTTCTTTCCTCCTTAAAATTTTTGGCCAAGGATGAACCAAAGGATGAGAAATTTTTTTCTTTGTTTTTCTTTCTAATTTAGGCTAAAATGGAGGTGAGAAAGGATGAACACAAACTTTTCTCCTTTCTTCTCTTGAGCTCACGGCAATGGGGGGGGACAAACACTACACACACACATTTTTTTTCTTTTGTTTTCCATTTCTTTATTACCCATACTTCTTATTTTATTCTTCCACTAACAAAACATGTTTCATGACATGTTTTGCCCATCATTCTTTGTCATGGCCGGCCACTACTCATTAGGGGGGGGGAAATTTGACATGCAAGTCCCCCCCTTTGTCCACATGCACTAATAGGTCCTCACACATTGACCTATCACATTTTTGAATTTTCTCACATAAGTCCTATTGACTAAATTCACATGAAATCAACCAAATTGAAGCTTGAAATTTTCACACATTCATAATTACATATTCTAGACAATAAGTATCACATTCAAACATTTCGGTGACTCGGTTTAGCGGTCCCGAAACCACTTCCCGACTAGGGTCAACTTTGGGCTGTCACAACTCTCCCCCACTTAAGAAATTTTCGTCCCCGAAAATCTTACCGGTAAATAGGTTTGGGTATCGTTCTTTCATCGAGCTCTCGGTCTCCCAAGTAGCTTCCTCGATCCCGTGTTTGAGCCATAACACCTTTACTAGCGGAACTCTTTTGTTTCGCAACTCCTTCACTTCACGAGCTAGGATACGCATCGGTTCTTCTTCATAGCTCATGTCGACTTGAATTTCAACCTCTGATGGGCTAATTATATGCGATGGATCAGATCGATAGCGTCGAAGCATCGAAACATGAAAGACATCATGAATCTTTTCAAGCTTCGGGGGCAAAATCAATCTATACGCAACCGGACCAACTCGTTCGGAGATTTCGTACGGCCCAATGAATCTTGGGCTCAACTTGCCCTTACGGCCGAACCTGAGTATCTTTTTCCAAGGTGAAACCTTAAGGAACACTTTGTCTCCCACCTGATACTCGATGTCTTTTCGTTTCAAATCTGCGTACGACTTCTGACGATCCGTGGCTACCTTCAGACTTTCACGGATTACCTTTACTTTCTGCTCAGCATCTTTAATCAAATCAACTCCGAAAATTTTACTTTCACCGAGCTCGGTCCAAAACAATGGTGTACGGCATTTACGACCGTACAAAGCCTCGTAAGGTGCCATCTTAATACTTGATTGAAAACTATTGTTGTAAGCGAATTCAATCAAAGGTAAATACCGTTCCCATGAACTACTGAACTCGAGGATGCAACATCTCAACATATCCTCAAGTATCTGAATTATCCGCTCGGATTGACCATCGGTTTGGGGGTGAAAAGCAGTGCTAAAATGCAACTTGGTACCCAGAGCTTCTTGCAATTTCTTCCAAAATCGTGAGGTGAATCTCGGATCTCTATCCGACACGATAGAAACAGGTACCCCGTGTAATCTCACAATTTGATAAACGTACAATTCAGCTAGTTTATCCAATGAAAAATCCGTACGTACGGGGATGAAATGAGCCGACTTAGTCAGTCTATCAACAATAACCCATATCGCATCCTTCTTACTTGCTGACAAAGGCAGTCCGGACACAAAGTCCATTGTGACTCGATCCCATTTCCACTCGGGTATCATGATCGGCTGGAGTAATCCTGAAGACACTTGATGTTCCGCGTTCACTTGTTGACATATTAAACATCTCGAAACAAAGTCAGAGATGTCCCGTTTCATACCATGCCACCAAAATTGACGTTTCAAATCGTTGTACATTTTCGTACTCCCCGGGTGAATTGACATTCGGCTACAATGGGCTTCGTTCAGAATCATCGAAATGAGTTCCGAATTCCTTGGAACACACAAATGATTTCTGAACCTCAAACAATCATCATCATCAATTTGAAACTCTGATTCCTCGTTCGGAAAACACTTAGACCGTTTTGCAACCAATTCATCATCGACTTTCTGAGCTTCACGAATTTGGTGAGTCAATAATAGTTTAGCTTTTAATTCAGCTACTAACACACTGTCTGGTAAAACAGACAAATGCACGTTCATCGCTCGTAAAGCAAACAATGACTTCCGGCTTAAGGCGTCCGCAACCACGTTAGCCTTTCCCGGGTGGTAATCAATGACAAGCTCGTAATCTTTCAACAACTCAAGCCAACGTCTTTGTCACAGATTCAAGTCTAGTTGAGTCATCAAATATTTGAGACTTTTGTGATCCGAAAATACATGGCACTTCTCACCAAACAGATAATGTCGCCATATTTTTAAAGCAAACACGATGGCAGCTAGTTCGAGATCATGGGTCGGATAATTCCTCTCGTGTGGCTTCAATTGTCTCGACGCATAGGCCACGACTCGACCTTCTTGCATCAATACGCAACCCAACCCAAGTAGGGATGCGTCACTATAGATGACAAACTCTTTACCTGATTCGGGTTGCACCAAAATTGGAACTTCAGTCAAACGAGTTTTCAGTTGGTCGAAACTTTTCTGACATTTCTCCGTCCACTCGAACTTAACATCCTTTGAAGTAGCTTCGTCATTGGTGTGGCTATCATCGAGAAACCTTTCACAAATCGTCGGTAATAACCAGCGAGCCCCAAAAAGCTCCGAACTTCAGTAACATTTCTCGGAGGTTTCCAGTCCAGTATGGCTGAAATTTTGTTCGGGTCAATTCGAATACCCGACGCGGATACCACATGACCCAAGTAGCTAACCTCTCTTAACCAGAGCTCACACTTACTGAACTTAGCATATAACTGCTTATCCCGCAAAATTTGCAGCACTAGCCTCAGATGCTAAGCATGTTCGGTCTCATCTCTTGAATAGACCAAAATGTCATCAATGAACACAACTACGAACTGATCCGAATACGGTCTGAAGATCCGATTCATCAAATCCATAAATACCGCAGGGGCATTAGTGAGCCCAAACGGCATCACTAAGAATTCGTAGTGACCATATCTCGTTCTGAAGGCAGTTTTGGGAATATCTGGATCTTGAATTCGCAACTGATAATAGCCCGATCTCAAATCTATTTTTGAGAACACTGAGGCTCCCTTCAGTTGGTCGAACAAATCATCGATGCGCGGCAACGGATATTTGTTCTTTATCGTCACTTTATTCAGCTGACGATAGTCAATGCACAACCTCATGGTTCCGTCCTTCTTTTTCACGAACAATACTGGTGCACCCCAAGGTGAGAAACTTGGTCGAGCGAAACCTCTCTCCGTCAGTTCTTGCAACTGAGCTTTCAACTCCTTTAACTCGGTTGGTGCCATACGATACGGAGCTATCGAAATCGGCGTAGTCCCAGGTACAAGCTCAATACCAAACTCTACCTCCCGAACATGTGGTAAACCCGGTAATTCTTCCGGAAAAACATCCGGGTATTCACAAACCACCGGCACAGATTCGGGTTTCTTTTCTAATTCTTTGTCAACAAGCACATATGCAAGGTATGCTTCACACCATTTTCTTACATATTTCTGTGCCAACATTGCTGATATTACAGCTGGCATCCCCTCCAAGTCCGCAGACTCAATTCGGACTACTTCGTTATTTGCGCACCTCAAATCAATAGTCTTGCTCTTGCAATTCACAATCGCATCATGCGCGGTCAACCAATCCAACCCAAGGATAACATCAAATTCATCAAACGGCAAAAGCATCAAGTCCGCTGGAAAACAGGAACCTCGAATTTTCCAGGGGACATTTCTTACACACTTTGTCGACAAGCACGTAACGACCCAAGGGATTTGACACCCGAATTACAAACTCAGTAGACTCAATAGGTAAAGTCTTACTGGATGCTAAGGTTTCACATATGTAAGAATGGGTAGAACCGGGGTCAATCAAAGCAATTACATTAGTATCAAAGAGGGTGAATGTACCGGTAATAACATCAGGCAAAGAAGCATCCTCGCGGGCACGTATAGCATAAGCTCTAGCAGGCGCACGGGCTTCGGATCTGGTTATATCATCTCTAGATCCTCTCTGACCACCACCAGCATTGCCCATATTTCCAGATGGTCTACCTCGAGCAGTGGTAGCACCCGGTCTCCCACTCTGATTTGCATTCTGTCCCGACAACCTCGGGCAATCTTTAATGAAGTGGTCCACTGATCCGCATTTGTAACAGGAGCGGTCAGGAAATCTACAACTCCCCGAATGCCATTTACCGCAATATCGGCATTTCGTCATGTCTCGACGTTCATTCCCAACACTGGCGACCGAAGTGCCTCGTGTACCCACAGGGGGTCGATCACGATCTCGTCCAAAAAGGCCCGAAGTGCCTCTAAACTGGCCCGCATCATCTCGAAATCTCTTCGATGTCTGTTGAAGAGACCTTCCCGAGGATCTTTTACGAAACTCTCCAGTTCCCTCATCAACTCTTTGCTTTTCTTTTCTAAGCTCTTCGGCTTTACAAGCTCGTTCAACAAGTACCACGAACTCTCGTATTTCAAGAACGCCAACGAACATTTTTATATCTTCATTCAGCCCATCCTCGAAGCGTTTACACATAATAGCTTCGGACGAAACACATTCCCGAGCGTATTTGCTAAGTCTAACAAATTTTCGCTCGTAATCAGTAACCGACATGGAGCCTTGCTTAAGCTCAAGAAATTCCTTCCGTTTTTGATCAACAAATCTCTGACTGATATACTTTTTCCGAAACTCAGTTTGGAAAAACTCCCAAGTTACTTGCTCTCGGGGCACAATAGAAGTCAGAGTACTCCACCAATAGTAGGCAGAATCACGTAGCAAGGAGATAGCACACTTTAGACATTCATCGGGTGTACAAGATAGCTCATCGAGTACCCGGATAGTGTTGTCCAGCCAAAATTCAGCTTGCTCGGCATCATCGCTATCCATAGCCTTAAATTCAGTAGCCCCATGTTTTCGGATTCTGTCAACTGGGGGCTTATTTGACCTTATTTGGTCAGTTACCGGTGGTATTGTAGGTGCGGGGGTAGTATTTGTCGGGAATGGAGGTTGTGGAACAGCCATATTAGTTCGAATGTATTGGTTGAACCAATCATTCATCACGCTATAGAATGCTTGTCTAGCTTCATCATTCGGATTACTAGCATTAGGTTGAGAGTCTACCGGCACTGCCCCTTGCGCGGGAGCAGGCCCTACACTCTCAAGATCATCAGCTACCTCTCGGTCACGATCGGGATCCATTACTATAAACACATTTACAATTGTCAGAAGTCACCACACTATCAAGTAATCACATAAAATGGCATGTATAGCTAGACCCAACACATTACGGTAGTCCTAGAATCGACTAAACCGTAGCTCTGATACCAATAAAATGTAACACCCCGAACCCGAGACCGACACCGGAGTCGGACACGAGATGTTAACAAACTTTGAAAATTTTTTTTTTTCAGACACTGCCCAGTCTGAGTACTAGTCGCTTCAAAAATCATATCTTGAGTTTCACAACTCAAAAATCAGTTTTGTGATTTTTCCCTGAAACTAGACTCATGTCCCCACCTATGTATTTTTTTCTAGAATTTTTGGTCGGGCCAATTAGTACAGTTTATTAGTCAAAGTCTCCCATGTTACAGGGGTCGACTACACTGACCTTTTCCCATTACGACTTGGATATCTCTCTGCACAGAGCTTCAATACTGATGCCGTTTGTTTCTATGGAAACTAGACTCAGAGAGGAATCCATACATATATGGTATGACCCCTAATTATCTCTGGTCAATTTATAGTGAATTTCCAAAGTCGGAACAGGGAATCCAGAAACTGTTCTGGCCCTGTTCCACAAGAACCCGAATATCTCTTACTGTACTGTTTCTATGATTGTTTCGTTACTTCCATATGAAAGTAGATTCATCAAGGTTCGATTACATAATTTATTCACTATTTAATTCCACTCCTACGAATTCTTGTGATTTTTCCAATCCACACCACTGCTGCTATCAGCTTCTGTTTTCAAAGTAAACCTTACCTAATTTGGGGTTTCATGGACCAACTAGGGCCTTGTCATACATAAGCCCACATATGATCAT
This sequence comes from Gossypium hirsutum, assembly GCF_007990345.1. NCBI lineage: Eukaryota > Viridiplantae > Streptophyta > Magnoliopsida > Malvales > Malvaceae > Gossypium > Gossypium hirsutum. Next base: position 56,932,432 of record NC_053435.1, read on the forward strand.
ACTTAGCCATTCTAGTGGCTGGTCATTTGCTCAACACTTCCATTCCAACTATAGTTACATCATGAAACCATCTATACATTCATAAATACGCATGGTCTAATGCCATACTCCACTTCTACAAGCCATTTTCGCATGGCTGTACACTTATACATTTCATAAAGTACTCGAAAGACAACGATGGGTAGTCCTATACATGCCATATCAAAATTCAACCAAAATAGTACCCAAAAGAGCCTTTGATAGTGTGGGCGACTTCGACTTCAAGATCCCGAGTCCGATAGCTGGAGAACCAAAAATCTATAAAACAGAGGAGCAATGTAACGAGTAAGCAATTTATGCTTAGTAAGTTTGAGCAAGGAATTCCAGCATGCATAAATAATAGCACACATTTAGCTAAACGGAATATTTCATAATACGCAATTTACCGATATCAAACTTGCTTCACAACATTAACAACCCTTATGTACATACACAATAAACTAACTTGGCCGAAGGCCGGTAGCTCGTTTATCAACTGAGCGAACATTTATTTGTAAGGGCTCGATTAATATTTAACACATACGTAACATATCCCCATATTGGGATGTTTTTCGAGTATTCGCTGAAATTTTACAGCAAGCTCATTCATTACCAAATCACGTACCTTCGGGATTTAACCGGATATAGCTCCTCGTTCAAATGCCTTCGGGACATAGCCCGGTTTTAGTAACTCACACAATGCCTTCGGGACTTAACCCGGATTTAACAACTCGCACGAATGCCTTCGGGACTTAACCCGGATTTAACAACTCGCACGAATGCCTTCGGGACTTAACCCCCGGATTTAACAACTCGCACGAATGCCTTCGGGACTTAACCCGGATTTAGTATCTCGCACAAAGGCCTTCGGATCTTAGTCCGGATATATTCACTTAGCACAAAGCCTTCGGGACTTAGCCCGGACAGCATTCAATTAATCATGCACATCTAACAATAATTCATGGCACATTCATATTTCATTTTCGTTTACGAAACTCAAACACAAGGCACATATTGTCCTTGTACATTCGGCTCAATAGCCACACATAGAGCATGATTTAATCACATCGAAATTTAAGCTCTCTTACTCAAGAACTTACCTCGGGTGTTGTCGAACGATCCCGCTAACTATTCGACCACTTTTTCCTTCCCTTTATCGGATTTATTTCCCCTTTGCTCTTGAGCTTAATCAAACAAATAAATTGATTTCATCATTTAGGCATCAAAAGATGAACACAAGGCACTTAGCCCATATTCATACATTAGACATTAAAGTCTCATACATGCAAAAATCATGCATCAACACAACATATTAGCTAATTTCTTTCCCCTTGGCCGAATATGCATGTCCATTTTTGGGGTCGATTTCAACACTTAATACACACATATACACACTAGTAAAGCATCCTCCCCCTTTTCATCGATTTAACACATGCATTGCTCATCAACATGCAAAGTTACATTCGGCCTTAGCACACATCTTGCTAGCCGATTCTTCTCCCTTTAGCAACCAATGCACATATGTGCTCACACAAAAATGCTAAAAAGGAGGTTCAAGAATCATCAAGCCATCATCACATGCATCATTAACAAGCTTCATATTTTGCATGCAATGGCATTAACACAACCCCCACCTAGGCCGAATCTTAACTCATCCTCATGCCTCATCACCACAACATCAAACACCAACCAAGAATGATGCATCCATGGTCAAGTGCCATTTCCATCACATAGCAAGATTTAGACCATGGGCTAGGTAGAACTCAAGCTAACAACTAAAACATGCATGCATCTCATGGAACATCATTAAACATACCTTGGCCTAGCTACATGCATGGCCGAATCTCTTCACCTTTCTTCTTCTTTCCTCCTTAAAATTTTTGGCCAAGGATGAACCAAAGGATGAGAAATTTTTTTCTTTGTTTTTCTTTCTAATTTAGGCTAAAATGGAGGTGAGAAAGGATGAACACAAACTTTTCTCCTTTCTTCTCTTGAGCTCACGGCAATGGGGGGGGACAAACACTACACACACACATTTTTTTTCTTTTGTTTTCCATTTCTTTATTACCCATACTTCTTATTTTATTCTTCCACTAACAAAACATGTTTCATGACATGTTTTGCCCATCATTCTTTGTCATGGCCGGCCACTACTCATTAGGGGGGGGAAATTTGACATGCAAGTCCCCCCCTTTGTCCACATGCACTAATAGGTCCTCACACATTGACCTATCACATTTTTGAATTTTCTCACATAAGTCCTATTGACTAAATTCACATGAAATCAACCAAATTGAAGCTTGAAATTTTCACACATTCATAATTACATATTCTAGACAATAAGTATCACATTCAAACATTTCGGTGACTCGGTTTAGCGGTCCCGAAACCACTTCCCGACTAGGGTCAACTTTGGGCTGTCACAATTATTTGGTTATTGAGTATATGATCTTAGACATATTAGTTAGTCTAGGTAATAAGAGTACTTTTTGAGTAATATGTATTTATAAAATGATTAAATTTACTAAAGCCAAATGTGATTAATTTAATGACCTAGAATAAATATGTATAGTCTTTTGTGATTAATATTTTTAAAAGAAGTATATGGTAATGTATGGTTGGTGCCGAATGGTTGTAAAAATTGGTACATAAGTACAAAGCATGCAAGTTCAAAATTGATCTTGACCTAAGTTGCAGATGTAGAAAGTTTTATTTATGTGTATTATGGCTTATTAAATTATATGAATATGCTTGTGATATTTGGTGGTTATGCATAACTTCTTAAGTGACTTAATAATATGTTTCACCATGTTGTTAATAATTAATGCTGAATATATATGCATTATATGCAGTAAATGTTAGGTTGGAATTTGATATGATATTTGTTTACATTGTGAAAAATAATATATGTTTTGAAATGTAAGTTAACTATACTTTTTCCTTTTTTTATATAAATGGTTTTTGACTTGGGTGGAAATTTATTAATGATTGGAATTGCATTTTTGATCGGTAATGCCTCGTAACCTTAATCTGGTGACGGATACGGGTTAGGGGTGTTATATTTTATTAGTATCAGAGCCACGGTTTAGTCGGTTCTAGGACTAACGTAGCACGTATGAGTCTAGTTATACATGCCATATTGCATACTGCGATAGTAAGATGACTTCTGATATTTGAAAATGTGTTTTCATATAGTAAATGGATCCTGATAGAGCTATAGCTGATGATGTCGAGAGTGTAGTGCCTTCTCCCACGCAAAGGACAACTGTAACACCCCTTACCCGTGTTTGACGCCGGAACAGGGTACGAGGCATTACCGGACTTAATCACTAATCATCGTATAAAAACCGATTCATAATTTCACTCTAATTTCACTCTAATTTAAAACTTTTTCAAACACATTCAAGCTGTCCCTTGAAAAGAGCTTACAAGGCCCATATCATGCTTTAATTCAACCACAAACATAGGCAAGCATGCACATTCATAAATTGCATCATTTAATTAATAACATAATCAAGATTATCTACATTAAATGACTTTATACAATAGAGACCTTCAAATAACACAGGTCAGTATTTTAAGCCAATTCCTAGCAACTTAATAAAAATTAAACGAGTCTCCATACATGCCAAAGACTTAAAATACTTTAAAACCTTTATATATCGATTAATAGTTTGATAGTGTGATTTAACCTCCGGCGACCTCCAACTCGAGCTAACATCTGCGACACTATAGGAAAAAGGAAAGGAAGGGAGTAAGCATTTTATCTTAGTAAGTAAGTATGTAAATATTAATAAACAATACATTATCATACTTTAAACAAAATTACAATATGTTCCCAAAATATTACCATCACAAACACACATACTTTCACTATTACAATCATAAATAGGTTCAAAATAAGCTTCCTAGCAGAGTACTAGCAACTAAATTATTTCTTTCTGGAGCTAAAGAACTCCAAATTACAAACCATTAATTTTCCTTGAAACTAGATTCACATATATTCTTACCATAAAATTTTTAGAATTTTTAGTCAAGCCAATTAGTACATTTTATTCATTGAAGTTACCCCTATTTCACTGCTCAACTATTCTGCCCACTCTTCACTATGAATAAATTTTCTCCTCGTACAGAATTTAAAGAATGTTCTAGTTTATTTCATTTGAAACTAGACTCATTAAGTATTTCAGGAATATAAATTATATCCCCTAATTATTTTTTTAAAAATTTTAATGATTTTTCCAAGTAAGAATAGGGGATCACCTAGTCATTCTGAACCAATCTCTCAAAAAACTTAAATATCTCATAATATAGAATTTCTTTGCTTGCTCTGTTTCTGTTATATGAAAATAGACTCATTAAGCTCTAATTTGATATCTCATTCAATCTCTGATTCAATTTGTACTATTTTTGGTAAATTTTTAGATTTACGTGACTGCAACTATCCAAAATAGTTTTATTGTCAATTTTGATCTTTCACACTTCAATTGTATTCATCACTTTCCCATAACAATCTTTCCAATTTCCAATCACATATCGAGCATATTGCTCATAAGTTACACATGTATATACTTACACTTATCATCACAAAGTCAGACACAATTTCATTTCATCAATTTCCCAGTTGAACGCTTCGGAATAATAACAGATACGCGATGGTATCGCACACAGCCCACCTTTAAAATCGAAGCTCTCTTATACACATAGTGGCCTTCACTTAGCACCACTCATGTGGCCTAGCTCAATTGTACACATAATTTTGGCTGTCTTGTACACATGGTGAGCACTTAGTACCACCCATGTGACCTAGCTAGTTTATCTCGTAGCTCTCTTGTCTACATGGTGTCCTTCACCTGGAACCACACATGCGACCTAGCTACATATATCCCATAGCTCTCTTGTCTACATGGTGTACACATAGTATCACCCATGCGACCTAGCTACATCATAATGTCTCGTAGCTCTCTTGTACACAGGATGTGCACTCAACACCATACATGTGACCTAGCTACATACCATCTGTATCATCTAATCTTTCCGAAGGTTCAACTGGGATTTCTCTCTCTTTCAAGTACTTGATTCCATGCTTCCAATAGTCAATTATGATTCAAAAATCAGCTACAATACATAAAATATGCTGAAATAGAAAAAAATAATAAAGATAATGTATTATTTACATACAAACTTACATACTTTCTCATTTCCATGTCGAATTAATATTGAACATTTAAATCATCATGATTATACTTACTTTCAACACCGCAGCAATCATAGTAAATATATCAATTTTACATTGAAACATGCATAAATTAATGCTTATTATACATATGAACTTACCTCGATACTAAAACGGCCATTTTACCAACTTTCTCGATTTTTGATTTTTCTCCCATTCTAGATTCAAATCTCGTTTTTCGGGATCTAAAACATCATATTTTGCTTAGTTAATTAATGTACTATTCAAAACAGTCCTTAACTGAAACTTTGGAAAAATTACAATTTTGCCCCTAAACTTTTGCATATTTACACTTTTTCCCCTAGGCTCGGGAATTAAACTTCATCCCTTATTCTTATGTTCTATGACATTCTGATCATTTTTCCCTTCTATGGCAACATCAAATTCTCACTCTAACATATAGTTATGAACAATAACAACTTTTATCGATTAAGTCGTTTTACTCATTTTCGCTTAAAAACGCTTAGCAAAAGTTGTTTAACATAATTTCCGCCTTCATATTCTACCATAAAACATCAAAATAAACACTTTTCACCTATGGGTATTTTTCCAAATATGAACCCTAGCTTAAATTATTGCTAGAATAAGCTTAATCAAGTTACCGGGATTCCAAAATCTTAAAGAACTTGAAAAACGAGGCTAGAACGGACTTACTATTGAGCTTGGAAAGCTTGAAAACCCTATCCATGGCTTCCTCCATGCTAATTTCGGCCTCCATGAAAAAGAAGAGTCAATTTGGGCTTTATTTTCCCTTTCTTTAAAATTTTGTCCTATTCATGCCCATTTTTGTCCAAAAGAAATATAATGGTCTAATTACCATTTAATGACCTCCTCTTTAAACCCCCATCTCAATCAAGTACTTATGAATTAGAACACATATTTGCAACTTTTGCAATTTAGTCTTAAAAGTCCAATTAAGCACTTTATCAGTAAAATTACTTAACGATATTTTTTACATAATATTTTAATCAATAAATAAACCTCAAAACTTAATCGAAATAAATTTTTTGACTTCGAATTCGTGGTTCTAAAACCATCATTCCGTTTAGGCCCTAAATCGGGCTATTACAACAATTTCTGCAAATAAGCCTTAATAGGCAAATTAAACATGCAATCTATAAAATTTCTTATCAATACTCTAACACATGCATCTAATCACTCGGTAAATCATAAAAATTAATCAAAATAAACTTTTATATCTCAGATTTGTGGTTTTGCAACCACTATTCCATTTAGGCCCTATTTCGAGATGTTACAACAACGCCGGTTGATTCTCGACCGATTTCGAGAAACTAGGAAGGAGAGGCTAGACAAGCCTTTTACCAAATGATGAATGACTGGTTTACTCAGTATATCCGGACTAACCTGGCTGCATAACAACCTCCACCCCCTACTAATCCATCTTCGATGCCTGCTATACCTGAAGTAAGTGATTCGCAGAGATTATAGAAGCCACCTGTCAATAAAATCAGAAAACACGGGGCTGAAGAGTTTAAAGCTACTGATGATGATGATGCTGAGTGGGCTAAGTTCTGGCTTGATAATACTATCCGTGTGTTTGATGAGCTACCTTGTACCCCGGATGAATGCTTGAAATGTGATATATCTTTGCTTCGAGACACAACATATCACTGGTGGAATACCTTAGTATCAGTGGTTCTGAAAGAGTGAGTGACCTGGGAGTTCTTCTAGATTGAGTTCCGTAAGAAATATATCAGTTAGAGATTTTTTGACCAGAAGCGCAAGGAATTTTAGGAGTTGAAACATTGTCGTATGACTGTGATAGAGTATGAGTGGAAATCTGTGAGACTCATTCGGTATGCCCGAGAGTGTGTTTCTACCGAAGCCATAATGTGTAAAAGATTTGAAGATGGGCCGAATGAAGACATTAAACTGTTAGTTGGCATACTTGAGATAAAACAGTTCGTAGTACTGGTTGAGCGAGCCTACAAAGCTAAAGAGCTCGGGAAAGAGAAAAGAAAAGTTGACTTTGAAGCTAGAGATGCACGTAAAAGAACATTCGATAAGTCATTCCAGTCGGCACAAAAGAAGTTTCGAGATGATTTCAGCCATTCCAAAGCCATTTCGAGAGCTACTTGAGTAGCTTGTGTAGGGAATGTCAGATCAAATCAATTCAAGTGTAAACATTGCAGCAAATAATATCCTGACAGTTGCAGGTCGCATGATCTGACTTATTTTAAATGTGGATCGATGGATCATTATATTCGTGCAGAATACGAGATCGGGTAATACTACAGCTCGAGGTAGACCACCCAGAAATGTGGGTAATGCGAGTGGCAGTTAGAGAGGGACTAAAGATATAGCAGTCAGATCTGAGGCTCGTACACTTGCCAGAGCCTATGCTATTCACGCACAAGAGGAGGCTTCATTCTTAGATGTCATTACTCGTACATTCATTGTTTATGATAGTAATGTAATTGCATTGATTGATCCTAGTTCTACTCATTTTTATGTCTGTAAGACATTAGTATTCAGTAAGACTTTACCTTTTGAGCCTGCTGAGTTTGTGATTAGAGTGTCAAACCCCTTAGGCCGGTGTGTTATGGTTGACAAAGTGTGTAAAAATTGTCTCTTGATGGTTCGAGATTCGTGTTTTCCGACTGATTTGATATTATTGCCATTTGATGAGTTTGAAATAATTTTGGGTATGGCCTAGTTGACTTTGCATGATCCTGTTGTAAACTACAAAAGAAAGACTATTGATTTACGGTGCCAGAATGATGAGATTAATTAGATTAAATCTAATGATCTGAATGGGTTACTAGCAGTGGTTTCTTCGATGTTAGCTCAGAAATATGTGAGAAAAGGATACAAATCTTACTTTGTATATGTGCTTGATAGTAAAGTGGTCGAAAGAAACATTGAATCAGTACTTGTTGTGTGTGAGTGTCCGGATATGTTTCCTGAAGAATTACAGGGTTTGCCACCTATTCAGGAGGTAGATTTTGGTATTGAGTTAATGCTTGGGACAACTCCGATATCCATAGCTCCATACAAAATGGCACTACAGAGTTAAAAGAATTGAAAGCTCAGTTGCAAAAGTGGATAGATAGAGGTTTCGTGCGACTGAGTTTCTCACCTTGGGGTGCACCAGTGTTGTTTGTGAAAAAGAAAGATGGAACTATGAGAATGTGCATTGATTATAGACAACTTAGTAAAGTGACTATAAAGAATAAATATCTGTTGCCACGGATTGATGATTTGTTTAATCAGTTGAAAGGGGTTCAATGTTTTCAAAGATAGATTTGAGATCTGGCTACTATCAGTTGCGAGTTAAAGACTCCGATGTGCCAAAGACTACATTTCGAACGAGGTACGGACACTATGAGTTTTTGGTTATGCCTTTCAGACTTACTAATGTACCTACTATTTTATGGATTTGATGAATTGGATCTTCAGACAGTACTTGGATCGGTTTGTGGTTGTGTTCATAGATGACATTTTGATCTACTCTCGTGATGAAACCGAACATGCTGAACATCTGAGGCTTGTGTTACAGAATTTGCGAGATAAAAACTTGTATGCAAAGTTCAGTAAATGTGAATTATAGTTAAGCAAAGTCAATTTTCTGGGCCACGTTGTATCAGTGTCGGGTGTTTGGGTTGATCCGAGTAAAATTTCAGCTATACTTGATTGGAAACCCCTGAAGAATGTTTTCGAAGTCCGAAGTTTTCTGGGACTTGCTGGTTACTACTGACAGTTTGTGAAAGGCTTCTCTATGATTGCAGCCCCGATGACAATGCTATTACAGAAAGATGTTAAGCTTGAGTGGTTAGAAAAGTGCCAGAAAAGTTTTGATCAGTTGAAAACCCTTTTGGACCGAAACACCAGTACTAGTTCAGCCAGAATCAGGTAAAGAATTTGTTATTTATAGTGATGCATCTTTAAATGGCTTGGGTTTTGTTTTGATGCAGGAAGGAAAAGTTATAGCTTATGACTCGAGATAGTTAAAGCCACATGAAAAGAACTATCTGACACACGACTTAGAATTGACAGCTATTGTGTTTGCATTGAAGATATGGTGCCATTATCTGTTCGGTGAAAAATGTCATGTTTATTTTGATCACAAAAGCTTGAAATACTTGATGACTCAGAAAGACCTAAATTTGAGACAACGTCGATGGTTAGAGTTACTAAAAGACTATGAGCTTGTGATTGACTACCACCTGGGAAAGGCTAATGTTGTTACTGATGCTCTAAGCCGGAAATCATTGTTTGCTTTGCGTGTAATGAATGAACATATGGCTATGTCTGAGGATGGTTCGATAATAGTTGAATTAAAAGCAAGACTGTTATTTGTTCAACAAATTTGTGATACCCAGAAGGTTGATAACGAGTTGATAGCAAAACGAGCTCAATATAATTCAAATGCAGATTCAGAGTTTTGAGTTAATGTCGATGACTGTTTGAGATTCAGAAACTGAATATGCATTCTGAGGAATTCAGAGTTTATTCATATGATTTTGAATGAAGCTCACAATAGTCGGTTATCTGTTCACCTAGGTAGTACGAAGATGTATAATGATTTGAAACAACTTTATTGGTGGCATGGTATGAAACGAGACATTTCTGACTTTGTTTCGAAATGCTTAATTTCTCAACAAGTGAAAGCCGAACATCAGGTACCTTCTGGATTACTTCACCTGATTATGATACCTGAGTGGAAATAGGACAAAATTACTATGGATTTTGTATCTGGTTTACTGTTGACACCGAGCAAGAAAGATGCAATCTGGGTTATTGTGGATAGATTAACTAAGTTGGCTGATTTTGTTCCGATATGTACAGACTGCTCGCTTGATAAGCTAGCTGAATTGTATGTTTCTCATATTCTGAGATTACATAGTGTGCCTATATCTATTGCTTCAGATAGGGATCCGAGGTTTACATCACGGTTTTGGAAGAAACTGTAAGAAGCTCTAGGTACAAAATCACATCTTAGTACTGCTTTTCATCCGCAAATAGATGGTCAGTCTGAGCGAATCATCTAGATACTTGAGGATATGTTGAGATGTTGCATTCTCGAGTTCAAAGGTACGTGGAAACGATGCTTACCTCTGATTGAATTTGCGTATAATAACAGCTTTCAATCGAGTATCAAAATGGCACCTTACGAGGCTTTCTATGGTTGTAAATGTCGTACACCATTGTATTGGACTGAGCTCAATGAAAATAAGATACACGAGGTCGATTTGATTAGAGAGACAAAACAAAAAGTAAAAGTGATTCGTGAAAGTCTGAAAGCAGCATCAGATCATTAGAAATCATATACAGACTTGAAACGTAAAGATAAAGAGTTTCAGATCAGAGAAGTCTTCTTGAAAGTCTCACTGTGGAAGAAAATACTTAGATTTGGTCGTAAAGGCAAATTGAGTCTGAGGTTTATTGGACCGTATGAGATTATATAATGCATTGGCCCGGTTGCTTACAGACTGTTGTTGCCACCTGAGTTAGAAAAGATCCACAATGTATTCCATGTTTCGATGCTTTATAGATATCAATCTGCTCCTTTACATGTGATTAGTTAGTCTGAAATTGAGATTAAGCCCGATATGACGTACGAGGAAGAACTGATTCGTATTTAGGAGATTAAAGAGTTGTGAAATAAGAAGATTCCGTTAGTTAAAGTATTATGGCATAAACACGAAGTTGAGGAAGCAATGTGGGAGCTAGAGGATGCAATGAGAGAATGTTATCCGAACCTATTCATCGGTAAGATTTTCGGGGACGAAAATCCCTAAGGGGGAGAGTAGTAACAGCCTAATTTAGACCCTAATCAGAACGATGGTCTCAGGACCACTAATCTGAGTTAGAAAAATATTTTAAAAATATTTTCTATTTTTATTTTGTGTGAATTTATATCTGTGAAATTTTCGTGATTTAATTTTATCGTTTGGGTGTCCAATTAAATAAAAGGACTTAATCGCGTAAAAGAGAAATTTGGTGGTTATTTCTAAAAAGGGCCTAATTTCTATTGGCTTTATTAATGGGAGCCTTTAAGTTGTAAATAGCCCACTTACATATTAGTTTGTCGGTATTAGGATTATATTATAAAGTTTTTATATTAATTCATTAAGGTTATATATGTAAATTAAACTTTAAGTTATAATATGTTATAATATATATATCATAAAACATAAAATAAAGTTAACATAAGTGTTTATATTATTTTTCTTGCCAAAACCAAATAAAAGAAAAAGAAACTAGGGTTCGATTGCTTTCAAGCTCAATCAAGATCAAGAACCAAAAAATTTGGATTTGGATCGGGGGAAAACGAAAGTTGTTGACTAGCTGCCCGTTCCGTTTTTTCATTGTCCGAGGTAAGTTTATAAGCAAATAGACGTACTTAATTTTAATTAAATGCAAAGTATATATGCTGAATTGAAATATATGAAATTATAAATGCAATAGCCGAATATTGTTAATCTTGGCAACTATGTTATGACTTTGTTTTGATCGAGTTACGACGCCCGAAGGCCCCTATGAACCTTAGGAATAGTTAGGATACATATGTCATGACATAGGATTCCGATATATGTGTGCGAGTAAGACCATAGCATCAGTATGTGATTCTGATATATATGTGTAAGACCCTGTTTGGGACAGTGGCTTCGATATGTGGCTATATGTAAGACCACGTCTGGGACGTTGGCATTGTACGATGTGTGTGATTATCTGAGTGTCCTATCCAATTCTGAATGGTTCATCGGGCAAAGACAAGTTGTATTCAAATGTGTATGATGAACTAAATGTCAGGTACGAATTGGCTTGTTGTTTACTTAAAATAAGGTAAGTATATTCAGCCTTGAGATTATTATTGAAATGAAACTTAGTTATACACATGCATGATTATACGTATTTGGTTTCATATCTAATATATGAATATGAAACTATGTTGTAACACATGTGCTTATATGTTTATGAGTATGTGAACTAAGTTACAATGACTATTTGGCTGTAGAAGTTAAATGATAATAATGATAATTTGGCTACATGAGCATTCAGTCAAGGTGATTATTTGAGAATGAATGTATATATATGTATATATATAATATGAACTTCATACGTTTGGATCTAATTTGTTATGATACTATAATTTAGTTTGGTTTAATTAAGTTGATAATATCAATGGAATGTTCATTTGCTTATGACTTACTAAGCCTTAAAAAGCTTACTCTCTGTTTGTATGTGTGTTTCTATTTTATAGATTTTGGATTCAAGTTACAAGCTCAGGGATCGTCAGCAAAGTCTACCACACTATCGACCGTCTTCGGTATTTTATAAGTTGCATTTTGGAATGATGGCATGTATAGGATAGATTACGTTTTGAAATGATGAACTTTGGTCTTGTATGAATGCCATGTGAAAATGGCTTAAATTCTATGTTTAATTTCGGTTTTGTTGGACTATGACTTAAGTTTTTATTATTATTATATAATGTGTCATGGTTGATTTTAACTTATCCTATGTGTTTGCATTTTGTGGTTAGTTGTTGAGTTCAGATGAGGCATGAATATATCGAAATTATTGATTAGGCTATATATATATGTTTGGTCTTGTATTGAGCCTATTTTGACAGTGTAACCAAAATACATGATGTTTGTGATGATGTTATGTATTCGGCCGTATGGTTCATTATGGAAGACAGTTAAGGTAAATTGTAAAATCATTAGATAAAGAGCAAGACATATGCAATGTTTATGTTTTGAGTATATTTATATGTGATTTGTGCCTTGTAAAGATAGATATAATCTCCTTTAGTTGATATGTAAATTCGGTCTAACTTAGTAAATTGTGTTGCATGCTTAAATTTGGTTGTTATGAATATGTTATTAAAGTTGGGTCTCAAATGTCAATAAGTAAATCCAAGCTTAAGTTGTCCGAATGTTAACTGTTATTTGGTTATTGAGTATATGATCTTAGACATATTAGTTAGTCTAGGTAATAAGAGTACTTTTCGAGTGATGTGTATTTATAAAATGATTGAATTTACTAAAGCCAAATGCGCATGATTTAGTGATCTAGAATAAATATGTATAGTCTTTTGTGATTAATATTTTTAAAAGAAGTATATGGCAATGTATGGTTGGTGCCGAATGGTTGTATAAATTTGTACATAAGTACAAAGCATGCAAGTTCAAAATTGATCTTGACCTGAGTTGCATACGTAAGAAATTTTATTTGTGTATTATGGCTTATTAAATTATATGAATATGCTTGTGATATTTGGTGGTTATGCATAACTTCATAAGTGACTTAATAATATCGTTGACCATGTTGTTAATAATTAATGCTGAATATATATGCATTATATGTAGTAAATCTTAGGTTGGAATTTGATATGATATTTGTTTACATTATGCAAAATAATATATGTTTTGAAATGTAAGTTAACTATATATTTTTTTTCTTTTTTTTATATAAATGGGTTTTGACTTGGGTGGAAATTTATTAATTATTGGGATTGCGTTTTTGATCGGTAATGCCTCATAACCTTAATCTAGCGACGGATACAGCTTAGGGGTGTTACAGGGTTCTTAACCAACTTTAGAAAGTTAACCCTAAAAAAAAACAAGGCATACGCTTATGTGGATGGGTAACACGCCTGTATGTTCATTATGACACGGCCGTGCTAATGGCCCATGTGATACACACGGCCTAAGCCTCTAGGGACACGCCTGTGGCCCACGTTTGTGTGAATTAAATTCTAGAATCGAACCTACAGGGGTTTTCACATGGCCTGACATGCCCGTGTCTCTCACACGGCCATCACACGTCCGTGTCCTAGCCCGTGTCTAAAAACCTTGAAATTCTACTTCCGACATCAACAATCCTTAAGGGTCACACGGCCAAGGCACACGCCCGTGTGCTAGGCCATGCTCTTGACATGGCTGAGACACACGGCCGTGTCTTTTTCCATGTGTTTACTACCATGCATACTGACTTGAAATTTTTACGTGCAGGGGAAACACGGCCGGACAACATGCCCATGGGGCTGGCTGTGTGTCACACACAGCCTAGACATACGCTCGTGTGTTTACCTGTGTGGACAACATAAGGCTATTTACCAAGCCCTTTGCCACCCTGAAACACAATATAACAACAATCCACCATGCTAAGATTAACATAATATGATTTCTCAATCCATCAACTACATCTAAGGCTTCTACACATTCCATATATACTTAAGCAATCAACAAATTACTCATTCATGAAAGAGCTTCATTAATTAATTAATTAGATAGGTACTCCTAAAGATCTTTTAAAAGGATTAACAAATATTCTAAAAATAGAATTTTGTTATAAAAAAGATCAAGATAGTATATCTAGTTATACTTTGTCAAAAATGAAATTATGTGATATTAGATATCTAGAAGAATTTTCTAAAAAATTTCTTCATGAATATCAAAAGCTAAAAAATGAAAATATAGAATTTTGAAAAAACCAATATTTTCATAAATTACCTCCACCATGGGATGAGATATGTATAAAGAAATATGTATCTTATTTAGATAAACATAGTAAAGAAGCAGGAGTAGCAAAAGAAAATATAGATTCTATTGGAAATAGGATAAATTTTGCTAAAGAAAGAATAACTTTACATTGTTTACAAACTAAAGCTTCTAAACAAGTAAAAAATAAATTAAGTTATAGTCACTGTACAAAAATTTTAAAAAATGAATGGGAGTTTGGATGTAAAACAACATGTCCTAATACTTATAAAAAACATAGAAAGAAAAATAGAAAAAATAAATTAATTAGATGGAAACCAGGAAATAAAAGATATACTGGTAATAATAAGAAAAAGAAAAAAATTATTAGAAGATTAAATATCTTGAAGAATTAGGGTAAGCATGAAAGCTTAGTAAATTGCATGAAAATAAATAAAATGACAACTTTACCATTCATCATCATGCTTATAACACTAAAATAGGCATAAAAGCAACTTACTCATCACTATCCAACACAATTCACATAGCATATACTAAGCTCACATCTCATGCATTTCATTTAGGTACCTGTATCACTCACAACATGGTTATGCTTTTTTAACTTAAACTATAACTCTTACTGTTGAACTATTTGAAATACTATCGGATAGTTACTAAGCCTCAAACATAGGGTATAATGCCGATACCATGCCCTAGACATGGTCTTTCACTGGCTCTCACGTTAAGTCGATGCCATGTCCCAGACATGGTCTTACACTGACACATCATGTAGCCGATGCATGTCCCAAACATGTCTTACACTGGCTTACATCTCGAGGCAAATGCATGTCCCAGACATGTCTTACACTAGTTCTCGTCTCAATGCCAATGCCATGTCCCAGACATGTCTTCCACTAGCACGCAAATATCCCAAATGTCATGGCCTGAATATTCGATTTATTTCCTAAGGTTCAAACGAGAGTCCTACTATCTCAATGTTCATCATACATGACTATTTTCACAAATAAGCAATTCATGCTATCTCAATTCAAGCACATATGATAACAACATAGTTTTGTTATTTACATACAACTTACCTCGGCAGTAAAAAATTGGCGGCTATCTCGGCTTATTCCGCTAGTTTGGCTTTTCCCCAATCTAGGCTCGGATTTTGTAATTCTTGATCTATAATGATAAAAATTCACGAATTTAATCATTTTATTAATCTAAGTACTCAACAATTTAAAATTGGGCAAAATGGTCGACTTTTGCAAAATGACCATTTTACCCGTAGGTCCGAAATTCGATTTTTATCGAATTTCTTCATATCTTAAGCCTAGTCGATTATTTTTTTTATACTAGAAGCAACCCACAATTCTCATTATTTTTCACATTTATCAATAAATTTTTAACTTATGCAAAATAGTCTTTTTAGGGTTTCCATAAGAAATCTCTTCACAAAAGTTGTTTATTTCACAACAATGGTTCATTTTCTTCCATAAAATTTCAAAAAACAACATGTCTACTATCATGGAAAAACCCTAGACTTTCAACCATTTTGCAAAATAGTCCCCTAATTAGAAAGCTTATGTTACAAGGGTTCTAAAAGTGCAAAAGTCATCAAGGAAAATCATAAAAATCACTTACTTGTGAAGGCTCTAAGTTGCTGAAATTTTTGGAGATTAAAGACCCCTTTTTTGTTGGTATGAACGGTGGGAAGAAGATGAGAGAAAATAAAATATCATTCTCTCTTTATTAAATTTTATTTTTAACCAATTTTGTCACCAAAACCCAACTAACCTATCAACATGCCTCATTTTGCCCCCTATGGCCGGCCACCTCTATTTTTTAAAAGTCTAATTTCCCTTTAAAGACCCTCAATTTTGGGTTCTCTAACTATTTGGTATGTCTATCAAGTAAAATTGAACTTTTACCCTTTATGCGATTTAGTACTTTTTCCCCATTTAAGCATGCAATCACTAAAATTAATCCACCAAAATCTTCATACTCTCATATAATCATGCTAAAACACATAAAATAATATAAAAATATAATTTCCCCAACCTTGATTTAGTGGTCCCAAAACCATTGTTCCGACTAGGCCCAAAATCAGGCTATTACAGTAATGTTTTGAGTTTAGTAAAGGATTTATATGTTATGATTGAAGTTGATAAATTAAGAAGGTATATGCTTGTGAATGAATGTTGGATGATATAAGTCTTTGAATAGGTATTTGGCTTGAATTGATTATGGAATTTGTTTGAAATGGATATGGTATGAATTGTACATTTGGTTGATGATTTTAGGATGCCTATTGTATGATGAATTGGTACCATTTTAGTTGTTTAAGTGAGCATGATAAAGGGTGGAGAATTCGCTTTGAAAATGGTCTATTTTTTTCCACACGGGCATGTGTGTCAACCGTGTGTGACACACGGTCATGATACATGGCTGTGTGTCCCCTGGGGTACCCTTTCGAATTAAGTCAGTATACCTTACAGGTTTGGCACGGCCTAGACACACGGACATGTCTACTAGCCGTGTGTGGCACACGGGCTGGCACATGGGCGTGTCATGCCTCCAGTTTTCCGACAGCCATTGCACACGGGCGTGTGTCTGACCGTGTGGTCGTGTGGTGCAGTTTAGCATGTATGCCCAGTTCTCACACGGCTTATGACACGAGCGTGTCTGGTAGCCTTGTGAGTCATACTGTTTGTTCACACGGGAGTGTGACCCTTAAATGCATGAAAATTTTTTAAGTTTCCCAAAGTTTTCAAATGTTATCGATTTAGTCCTGAACCTCTTCTAAGCATGTTTTAAGGTCTCGTAGAGCCTTATAAGGGACAATGTAAATGTGTTGAATGGATTTTAATTATGACTATATAAATGTATGTGTTACATTTGTGATTGATGTGTATTGATCGGTAATTCCTCGTAATCCTATTCCGACAACGGATATGGGTTAGGGGTGTTACAGCTAAATTGTAAATAAATTTAATATATTTGAAGGAAAAATTATGTAATTGGACCCTCCTTAAATGGCGTAATAATAGAAATGATGTTGAATTCATTAGATTGTGGTAAATTGCAATTAAATCCTAATTAAATAAGGATTTACCCATTATTCTGTTTTCTAGTATGATCGAAAATGGTGTTTTCGGGCCCACAATTCTGATGTTTCATGCCGTAAATATTAATTATTTAATATTTACGAGGTCATTAGTGTCGTATTAAAATTTGGTTAGGAAATTTTAACGCTTGGATTGTTACTTAAGTAAAAAGGACTAAATTATAAATATGGAAAAAGATGGATTTATTAGTTAAAAGGGGTAAATTAAAGGTTTTGGATGGAAAATAAACCACCATTATTGGAACGACAGAAATGTGCAAGTGTACACAATCGCAACAAGTAATAAAGTGACAAGTAAATGTTGAGTTATCGTACCCACAGGGACTATAAAAAGGATTATTTATGAATGCAATTTAAAACACTTTGGTGAAGAAAAATATTTTGTTTAATGAGGGTGATTAAAAACTTAAGAAAATTAAAATAAATAAAAAGGGAAGTAAAAGAAAGTTCTAATGCACGATTTCAAAATAAGATTTAATCGAGATGATATAATTGTGTTGGATTAATTACACTTCTCATCTTAGAATTATTAAACTTATGTTTATATTGTTACCCGGTAATTTGATAAGTT
Source organism: Gossypium hirsutum (assembly GCF_007990345.1). NCBI lineage: Eukaryota > Viridiplantae > Streptophyta > Magnoliopsida > Malvales > Malvaceae > Gossypium > Gossypium hirsutum. The sequence continues at coordinate 56,950,839 of NC_053435.1, forward strand.
ATGAACATACTTACATACCAAAATTCATTCATCTCTTGACATATCCCTATGTCAATTCAACCGACTAAACTAATCTCTTGCATACCCCTACGTCAATTCAAGCGATTAATTAAATCTAACAAGCATAGAAAAGACTATGTGAGGTAACAAGGTATCCCTACCTTGAAATAGTTTAATCACAATAATCTTGCAAGTTAAGTAAGGCAATAATATCGCCAGATACATTGTTAATTTAACCTTCAACTACCTTAGAAGAATAAATATGCACTGATTAAGTAATGTGTCAATTAATTACAATTTTAATCCGTTTAAATAATTAATTCATTAGTTACCTCACAGTTGTAACGCAAGAATAACTTACGCATGATTTTACTTAATCAAGCATTTTACTGAGGCCTATAACAACATAAACACAATTTTAACAATTTAAGAAGACGAAATGCAATGAACCCAACACGAATTAAATTCAAGCTAAGCTGATTAAATTAACCATTCAAAAAACATGAATACTCATAGATATGTTCATCTTAACAACAACAACAAAAATTAAAGAGATGGGAACAAGAACCAAATCCGGTGGTTTTCCGAGGCTTGACTTGGTTGCTCCATTCTTCCTTCTTGTTGTCCTCGCCAATCAAGGCTTTAATGAACACTCAAGTGCTGCTCCAAAATGGTTGAAGAACACCCCTTTTCCAAGGGAAGAAAATGACACAAGAGCAAGGGAATTGGAATGGAAAAATGAGAGAAAGAATGAGAGAGGAGAGAAGTTTTGTGAAATGAATGAGGAATGAATGAGATGATTTGAATGATCAGCCAAGGGGGGGCTTTTATAGCTGAGTGTTGTAGGTGAAATTTGCTAAAAATAGTAGCCAAAGAGCCACCCCTTGGCCGGCCACCTATGTGTCAAAGTTGATGCTTTCAACTTTGCTAAAAATGGCTTAGGGCAAATCCAAAAATCCACCAATTGTGGAGGGGTTTGAATGCAACTTTGACAAGACTTCAAGGGCTTCTTTTGAAGCTTAATTAACAAGCTAATAAGCTGATTTGGGTCAGCATATGGCCAGTTTTGGGCTGCCCAATCTTTGGCCGGTTCACTTTAACCGATTCGGTTCAGCTAGACCACTTTTTCCATAATTAATTAATATTAATTTATTTAGCCCAAATTAAATTGGGTATAAATTAAAATTAATTATATTATGAATTAATACACATATTTGGACTGTCTTAGGCTGGAAATTAATTCGCCTTGATACTTCAAATTGCTTCTCGGTTTTGTGCTTTAAGCAATGTCTGCTGAGCCATTTTTCGCCTTTTGCGCAATTCTGTTGAAAATAACTAAAATTACTCAAAATTTATTATAAAATTAACTAAAATTCACCATGTTCATATTTTAAGTATAATTTAATTATTTTATAAAAATTAATTATTTTTCGACAAGAATTTAATCTAAACGGTATGATTTTAAGCAAAAAAGGGTATGTAAAAATGCATAAATTTTCGTGTTTCCACACCCCCAAACTTAATTCATTACTCATCCCGAGTAATGCACAAAATTTGAAAAGAATTTCTCAGAAACACCTTTGAAAAACTCCTTCAGAACAAAATTTTTCCCAAAATTATGAATTTAATATACTTATGCTCAAAGACAATAAATTTGATAGTTATGTTACTTAAGTATACATATTGTTCAAATTAATCTCAACAACTATTATGATAGCAGAAATTAGACTAAATGCTTCCCAATAAAGTCATGTTAAACCTTACCAATGTGATTTTATTCCCTTTATTCAAGATTAAGCTGCAATCATTAAGTTTAACTTATGTCTTCATATATTGTACGTAGCAATTTCTCTCCACTAATGTAGGCAGCATTGGAACTTTTGAATCAACAGGCCTTTAACAAGATTGTAACGTGGCTGGGCTTAAGGGTAGGTAAAAGATAGATAATTTTAGGCTTTCAAACCTTACACCCAGCTTGTATCGGACCTTTGAAATAATCACCTTCAATACACCAACTTTCTTTGCTTTTATATGCTCTTTTGTACATTCTCTTTTAGGTACATATGCTCTTTTCTTTTCTTTTTTTGCAATCTACACAAGCATTTTCCTGAATGTACCACAATTTTAAGAGCATTTTATACTTCTTTTCAACTGCCCCAAACTTATTTTCAATGAATACTTGGAATAGTACCGAGTCTAGTGTTTGGGACAATTTTGAGATAGTTAAGAGAGAAGTGATGGCTAAATTTGTAAGGGTTCAAATAAAATTAGGCCATATAGTCTCAAAGTTGGGTTTCAAACGATAAAAATTTCATCTTGGTTGGGCTCAAATAGTCCAAACAAATGTTGCCTAAATCATTTCAACATTCCATGCTTCCTAGGATTTCGCCTCAAGAAACTACTAAGTCAAATCTAAAGACTTAAACTTTCATGCATGCCTAACTTTCGTAAGGAACTAAAATTTTATGGTGTGATTTGCATGCTTTATTAAAAATACATTTATATCATTATTAAGCTAACATAACAATTCATTGAAATAATGGAACTTTATTCATACTAAAGTATAGCATACTTAACAAAATTTCAAATTATTGAACAAAATATATCCTAATCATAATTAACAGAAAAATTTATTCTGAGTGAAAATAATTCAAATTTGCGGTCCCCCCAACTTAAAATGAACAATGTCTTCATTGTTTAAAGTAAATAGATACTATACACCATGTAGGATTTTAGAAAAGATGAGATGAGTCAATTTGACTGCTTAAGTACCAAGCTCTTTTCTAAATCCAATCGTAGACTTGTATATACCTATTGCCACACTTTATACTTCATGACTTGCTCAAATTTTATTAGTGATTTTCCTTTCTTACTTTAAAATTAAAAAAATTCCTAATTAACTTAATCCTAAAATGACCTAAGAACAAAAATAAAATAAAGTCAAGATCCCCCCCTTTATTTATTTGTAGACCCTTCCGAATTTGACTCATCTTTTGCTCCATCACTATCGCCTTTGCATGAATTGCTTCGCTCCTTCTTCGATAATGGACTCCATGGTTCAAATATAAAATCTTTGCAAGTGGTGTCAAAGATTCTCTTTGACAAGTGTGGATTCCTTGCTTTGACACAGTCCACTTAGAACCTGGAACTGTAAGTTCCTCAAGAATTTCTTGCAAAATTTTAGGCTCGATGTTGTTCATCAAAGAAGAAAATTCATCATTTTCGAAATCAGGTAATTCAAAGAACTCATTAATAGCATTTGAACTTACTAGTACCTTGATACCGCGAACTGGAAGTTCTGTCAAATCGCTTGAGGTTAAATTCGCGTAGAATTCACAAACTAGTTCCTCATCCACACTAGGCCTCTTTTCACAAAACAATTCCCAATTGAGGGCTTTAGCAACTTGACGAATACGTGCCATAAAGTCTTTGTAGTTTCTCTCTTTCAATGTAAAGCCTTTCTCTGGATGCATTTGTTGATTTTTTAAGATACTCTCGTATCTTGCTTTGGCTTCTTCACAATGGAATTTGTTTTGGGTTTCATCAATTTAAGCACAAGCACGAGTTCTCTTGCGAGGCATGATTAACCTGAACAAAAGATGGGAAAAATTATTTTCTCAAAAATTTAATTAACAAAATTTATTAATAATTCAGTAAATTGAAAAATTAAATAATTGAATAAAATTAAAATTTAGGAGCAAACAAATTGTCTTACCACCTTTTTTTATAAAACTCAAAACTCCTAAAAATAATTAATAAACAAAAGAGGTCAATTTAATGTGGGTTGGAAGATTTTGGCTAAGGGCTTCGTGTAGGTGTGTACCGCACAAGTGCAGAATAGCAAGCAGACTTGTCGAGCAGGAGCAAGAACCGGCACAGGCTTGGCACGATGAGCTGCATGGGCAGCAGGCCACAAAGTTGAGTGGGCAATAGCTTAGACGCGCGTACGCTAGAGCTGGAGTAGATATAGCGCCAAGGTACGGGCCTGGTGAGTGCTGAAGCTGGACATGCGCAAGTGCTGGAGTAGGATGGGGTGCGCAATGCAGTGTGCGATGGGGGCAGGTGTGCTCGGCATGTGCGATGGAGCTGGGCTGTTGGGTGCTTACTGGCCGAATGGCTGCTAGGCTATGGGCTTGCGGCACTTTAAGGGTTTTGGTGTTTGGGATTTTTAGTGATGAATGAATGGAGAAGATAGTATTTATAATGCAAGAAATAGGACTTAAAGTAGAATTCTTAGAGAAATTTAATAATTAAAAACTCTAAGTTCTAATTCTAATCCAAGTTAACAACAATTAATAATTAAATATATGCACATTAAATTATTAATGCTATTAATTTATTTAAAAAAATGAGATATGATTAAAACTAATCCTAATTCTATGCTAAATTGATAAAAATTAATATATAAATTATAATAGATATAATTATATATTAAAGATTATTATTATTAAAAACTTATCAAATAAAATATGATGAAATTAACACGAATCCTAACTCTATAATAAGTTGATAATATATATTATAATGGATATAATAATATATTAATAATTATCATCTTTTTTTTTGAATTAAAAACATTTATTGTAAAATCCTTTTGAAAATATTTACAAAAAAAAGGCATCTAGTTTTTATTATTTACGAAAAAAGCAACCAAAATTTGAAAATAATTCAATTAAGTCCCTAGACTTAATGAAAATTTGAAATTGAGTTGCAATTTACAACTTAGGTCAACATTGACCTCTTTATTTGAAAAACTAAAAATTTATTTTTCTATTTAGGGAATAATTTCTCAGAAAATTATGTTAAAATCAATTCCTAGGAAAAATTGGAAGGGTCACAAGCGGTCTCACTTAAGTTCCAATCTCCTAGACAGAATTGATTTAAACATACTAATCTCAAAAATATACCTTAAATCATTTATTAAAAAAGAAAAATAAGAAAATTTAAACATCTGATAGAATGAACAAATTTTGATTACGTTCAGTTTTATCTCCCTAATAATGTTTTAGACGCTGAGCATTAACTTGAAAATTACCTCCCTTACCTTGGAGTTCAACAACTTCGTATTGATAGACGCGATGAATCGTAAATGGATCGGACCAATGTGATTTTAGTTTACCTGGAAAGAACTTTAATCTGGAATTAAACAACAAGACTTGCTGACCTGCTTCAAACTCTTGAACTCGAATGTGCTTGTCATGCCATTTCTTAAGTCTCTCCTTGAGTAGTTTAACATTTTCGTATGAGAACATTCAGAATTCCTCTAGCTCATTGAGTTGGAGCATCCATTTCTTTTTAGCAAGCTTAAGATCCAAGTTGAGTTGACGAATGGCCCAGTAAGCTTTGTGTTCTAACTCCAAAGGTAGATGACAAGCTTTCCCAAAGACCACCTGTAGGGTGACATCCCTAAAGGTGTCTTGTACGCTGTCCTGTAAGCTCATAAAGCATCATCCAGTCTTTTGGATCAATCTTGTCAGTTCGGGCAAACTACCTTCTCAAGTATGCCTTTGATCTCCTTATTTGCCAGTCTAGCTTGCCCATTCGTCTGCGGATGGTAAGCTGTAGCGACCTTGTGTTTCACTCCATGTTTATCTAAAAACCATTTCAACCATTTGTTCACAAAATGGGACCCTTCATCGCTGATAATAGCTCTTGGGGTTCCAAATATTACAACCCTAGCATCGTTTGTTGAATAAGCTTCAGCTTCGACCCACTTAGATACGTAGTCTACAGCTACCAAGATGTACTTGTGACCAAAAGATGGAGGGAAAGGACTGAGGAAGTCAATGCCCCAAACATCGAATAATTCTACCTCAATGATGTTTGTTTGAGGCATCTCATTTCTACTGGTGACATTTCTGACCCTTTGACATCGATCACAACTCTTTACGTAAGCGTATGCGTCCTTGAATAGTGTTCGCCAAAAGAATTGGGCTTGCAATACTTTGGCCGCAGTACGAGTACCTCCGAAGTGTCCTTTACTTGGAGCTGAGTGACAATGCTATAGAATCTTTTGTACTTTATCTTCTGCCACACATCTCCTGATCATTTGATCTCCACACTTCTTGAGCAAGTATGGTTCTTCCCAAAAATAGTACTTCACATCGTGAAGAAACTTTTTCCTTTGATGATATGTCTTATCAGTTGACATTAAACCACAAGCTAAATAATTAGCAATATTAGCAAACCAATGGGTATTATGGACATGATTTACCTTTAGTATGTGTTCATCCGAAAATGTTTCTTGAATTAGTATAAGAGAAGAGTTCCCTTCTTGCGGCTCCAATTTGGACAAGTGATCTGTTACTTGATTATCCACTCCCTTTCGATCTTGAATTTCTAGATCGAACTCTTGAAGTAGAATTACCCATCGGATCAACCTCGGCTTAGCATCTTTCTTAGAGAGTAAGTACTTAATTGCTGAGTGGTCCGTATAGACAGTCACTTTGGTACCTATAAGATAAGATCGAAACTTGTCAAAAGCAAACACAATAGCAAGTAACTCTCTTTTTGTTACCATATAATCAGTTGAGCTCCTGTCAGAGTTCAACTTCCGTAGTAAATGGGATGAAAAACCTTGTTCCTTCGCTGGCCCATAACGGCTCCTATCGTGAAGTCACTCGCGTCACACATCAATTCGAATAGCAGATCCTAGTCTGGTGTGACTATTATGAGTGCCGTAACTAATTGACTCTTCAAATCTTTGAAAGCCTTTAAGCATTCCTCATCAAACTTGAACGTCGAGTCTTTCTCCAATAATTTGCATAAGGGTTTAGCAATTTTAGAGAAGTCCTTGATTAATCTTCGATAGAAACCAGCGTGGACCAAAAAGCTCCTAACACCTTTTACAGATGTTGGAGGTGGGAGTTTCTCAATAACATCTACCTTTTGTTTATCTACTTTGATTCCATGTCTCGTTATCCGATGCCCTAGAACAATCCCTTCTCGTACCATGAAATGACACTTTTTCCAGTTGAGTACTAGGTTTGTTTCTTCTCACCGCCTTAGTAGCTTGGCTAGATTGGCTAGGCAATCATCATACGTATCTCCAAATACTGAAAAATCATATATAAAAACTTCCAAATACTTCTCAACCATGTCAGTAAAAATAGACATCATACATCTTTGAAATGTAGCAGGTGCATTACATAAACCAAATGGCATGCGTCTAAATGCAAATGTACCATACGGATACGTGAATGTTGTCTTGTGCTAATCTTCTGGTGCTACTGTAATCTGATTATACTCCCAGTATCCATCAAGAAAATAGCAATAGCCTCGTCCCATGAGTCTATCCAGCATCTGGTCTGAAAATGGCAAAGGAAAGTGATCTTTCCCTGTTGCCTTGTTCAACTTCAGGTAATCGATGCAAATTCTCCATCCCGTAACCGTTCTAGTCAGTATCAACTTATTATTCTCATTTTCTATGACCGTGATACCTCCTTTCTTTGGCATGCACTAGACCAGACTTACCCATGAACTATCTGAGATGGGGTAAATTATACCCCCATCTAACCACTAAATGATTTCTTTCTTTACTACGTCCTTCATGATAGGGTTTAGTCTTCATTGTCCATCGATCGTCCCTTTCTTGCCATCTTCTAGTATGATCTTGTGCATGCATACAGATGGGCTAATATCACGGATATCGGCTATGGTCCATCCGGTAGCCCTCTTGAATTGTTTCAGCACCAAGATGATTTTCTCTTCTTGCTCAGTAGTTAATTCTACTAAAATAATCACATACAGAGTAGAAGAGTTACCTAAATAAACATATTTTAGAAGTGAAGGTAGTGCCTTGAGTTCTAATTTAGGTGGCTTCTCGATTGACGCTTTTGGTTGGGCATAATCCCTTTCCTCTAGCTCCAAAGATTCAAAGCGGGATTGCAGAATAAATCCTCTTTGATTAGCTTCTAACAAAGCTAACTACTTATCCTCCTCTTCATTATTCGGAGGATCTGATGTCAAAATTTTTTCCAACGGATCCTCCACATAGCTGAGCTCCTTCTCCACTATTAAATCTTCTAAGTCGGATACTGTAAACAACCGTCAATTGTGTCAAGAAATTACATAGACTTAAAAACGTTAAATGTTACCTGATCATCCTGAGCACACATAGTAAGCTCGCCCTTCTGTACATCAATAAGGGTCCTTCCGGTTGCTAATAATGGTTTTCCTAAGATAATTGACACTTCTTTGTCTACTTCAAAATCTAGGTTAACAAAATCAGCAGGGAAGATAAATTTATCTACACGTACCAATACGTCTTCGATTTTTCCTTTTAAATGTGTAACACCCCAAACCCGGCCCAGACGTTACGACCAAATCCGGCGTGTCACATTGAACTGTTTTTTGAAAACCATGTTTTCATTGAAAACCCTTCTTAATGTTTAGAAACTTTTACCGTTTAAACTTGAATAAAACCTTAGCCTTATTTTTTTCCAAAACGTGATTCATTGTAATAATCAAAGCATTGTTAACAACCTTGTAAAATCTTATGGGAAACTTTGAAAACTTGTAAACCTTTGTAGTGGCAAAATCATGTTATTTTAAAAAACAGTTAAGTATCAAACCTTCTTTGTCATGGATTAAAGTGAATGGATACTACGCACCAGGTAGGATTCAAGAAAAGAGGAGGTGAGTCAATTAGACTGCTTAAGTACCTAGCTCTTCCATGATCCAATCCTAGACATGCACACATCCATTGCCACACTTTAAGCCTATTACTTGTCCACGAACAACAAATTAAGTTTAAGTCTATTTAAAATATTTATTTCCTTTGAAAATATTTACGTTGCGGAAACTTTGCTCGATTATCGTGATATTTTAAAAATAAGTAACTTTTATAAAATGCGCCCTAGAGCTAACCAATTTAATAACCCAAAATATTAAAAATAATAAAAAGAGCGGCCTTATTACAACTTAAACCAGAATAAAAATGATCAAAATAATAAATGCGAAACTTATTTTAAAGGAAACAGAAACTTAATCTTCGTGGCCACTCTGAATCCACCCCAGCTCCAAGTCCACCAACTAGGGCTCACCTGCAAGGATGGGAAAAAGGGGGGTGAGTTTGGAAAACTCAGTGTGTAAAGTATCCCAACCAGAGCCCAAATCAGTTCAAGCTTTACTGGGCCTAAGCCCTATTCAGAAATCAGTGTTAATTGGGCCTTAGCCCATATCAGTATTAATCTGGGCCATAGCCCTATTACAATATCAGAGCATACTGGGCCTAGCCCATATCAGTATCATTCTGGGCCGTAGCCCTATTACAAGTCGAGATATACTGGGATTTGCCCATATTAACACAGTTGGGCCCATTTCAATATAGTTGGCCCATAACAAAACAGTCTCATATGATTAATGCATGATAACCCCATCCAACCCTGCACTTGCCTCCGTCCATCCCTACACTTTCAGTGGGGAATAAATCACCCACGCCATCCCTACACTTACAGTGTTAGCACCGGTTGCGACACTAACTATAATCCGCAGCAAAGCTGCTTATATCAGAATATGTGGCACAGCCACCAGAACGGGTTCTTCCTCCATAACAAAACCCAACCCCATGCAACAGATATACATGTCATAGCATACAACAAACATAATCAGAATATCATGCATTTTAGTCAAAATTAACCCTAGGGGTATAACAGTCATTTTGCACCTAGGAGGTAAAACTGTAAAATTTCCACTTTTAAAGGTATTTTAGTAATTTACCTATTTTAGGGTTTTTCATGCATATTCCTACCTTTCACGTACTAACAGAATCACTTACTGAGGGTTCTTACCGAATTGGGCCCGTTGGCCCACTAACCCGTTTTCGGCCCATTAACCCCAAATATACCGAAGTGCACGAAATTGCACACTCTGCAATCATACTACTTGCGATTACCAAAATTAACAACCAAACCACCTCACGAGCGCTCGCACGCTTGCAAGTTCACAAATGCCGGCTTTTTGGCTTTTCGACTTTTTGGCTTTTCGGCTTTTACCGATCTAGTCTACGAGTGGGTGTCATTTACACACCTGTTTTATGACGATTCGTTGACGAGATCCACACACGAACTGCCTACAATTTTATTACTACCACGTTAATCTAACTATCGAAAACGAACTACATATTAACTCCTTACCATATTCCGCCAATAACACCTTAGGCACTAGCGATCCTACCTTTGCCGAAGTTAGTGACTAGGTTTAGATCCAGTTGTTCCACTTGTCCAAGCCCTTGATCAACAGCCTCTAGATCACACTATTATCAAAATAAAGTAATTATCACAACCCTTAGGGCTATAAGCCCAAATCGACAGCCTCCCTAACCTTTAGGGGTTTCGGCTTTTTCTAAAGTACGAAATAAAGACTAGGTTGGAAAGACTTACCACCGATTCCTTCAATCAACGATTCCCCTTAATTCCTACTCAATTTTGATGTAGTTCTAAGCCCTCAAATGATAACAAAAGTCGAGCCTTCAATGATCTTAAAATTTGGCTATGTCCCTGTGGCTATGCGTTTTCGGCTTTTTGTAACAGTGAAGAAAAGATGAGGATTTTGTAATGGCTTTGTCGATAGAAACTTGGGGTTTAGAGGACTAGAGAATCGGTCAAGAATGATGAAGAGAAGTAAAAAGATTTGGCTAGGAAAAATCGACACAGAAGAAAATATAGGCTTTCGGGATTTCAGCTTTTTATGGAAAATGGTTATGAAGGTTTAGAAACGACTGATAAAAGATAGAGATGTACAAGATGATAAGAAGATTCAGCTATAGAGGAAAAAAGAAAAAGAAGAGGAGAAAGTAGATGGAGAGAAAAATAAAAGAAAAGAAGAAGGAAAGAAAATGGAAGAAGAGAAAATATCAAAACCCAAAGGAAATATTCTAAAATACCCCAAATATATACTGAAGAAAAGAAAACAATCAAACGGAACAAAAATCAGCAATGGCTAATTTACTCAAAATCCAAGAGACTAGCCGAAAAAACTCCCCAACTAACACCCCATAGTTTGCTTAAATACTTACCCCACCTCTTTCCAATTTGAATTCCATTATAGTAACCTGCTTAATTCAAATTCCAATCAAGGTCTGGGTGTTTCGGTCCAGTTCAAATACCTTCCCCACGTGCAGCAAAAATCCAAACCTTGCATGCGCGAACTACTGCTCGAACCCCAGACCTCCGTCCGCCTTGTGCCCAGACCCATGCTGCTGGCCACTACACCAGGCTTCCTTCCTTACTAATATATGGTCGCAATAAATTATAAACCTTACCTGCTTCAGTTCTGGCCCACTTTAAAAATAAAACAAAATTCACCCGCGTACGGAATCGAACCTGCGCCCTCTCCATATGTCCAGCACGCTGCTACCACTACGCCACAGGCGCTCTTTATGTTAAATTATACCTGCAACTCCTCTTAACCTTATTCTAGCCTTGAACCTAGGCTCCTCCCACGCCCTCCTAGCACCTTTAGCCACTGGGCCAGATGCCTGCTTGTGCTAAAACTCAGCCCTATTTTATTAATGAAGCCTACTACCCAGATTCCCTTAAGAGGCCAAATTAAAACAATTTTTTTCCTAGAGTTTAAACACTAAAACAATAATACTTTTATAAATATATATTTTCTTTTTTATTTTTTTCTATCTAATAATAATAATTATAATAATAATAATTTTATAAATATATCTAATAATAAAAATTTCAAATATCAATAATACAGTAAATAATAATAATAATTTTCATAAAAATTTTCAAACATACATACAGTAATATTTTTCTAAGAACAATAATTTTATCTCATAATACTAATTATCCGTAATAATAAATTTAGTAAAAATTTTCTAGTAGTAATTTAATTCAATTTTTTTTCTTAAACGATAATATTTAAAACTTCTTAATTATTCAAGTTTTCTTCTATCTGAATCCTAGACTCAAGGCCCAATTCTTTCTAGGCCCAATTTTTGGGGCGTTACAAAATGTGCTAAGGATCGATCTGCTAATTGAAATGTAACCATAGTATGTCTAACTTCACCTATCCCCAACATTCTAAATATTGACATAGGCATCAAGTTGATACTCACACCCAAGTTTCATAGTGCCTTACCACAATATGTTGCTCCAATATTGCAAGGTATGGTAAAACATCTAGGATCCTTCAATTTTGGGGGTAGTTTGTCTTGAAGATATGCAATGTATTCCTTCGTTAGAGCTACCATCTCAAATTCTCTGAATCTTCATTTTTTGGACAGGATATCCTTCATGAATTTGATGTAGTTTGGCATTTGCTCAAGTGCTTCAACCAACGGGATGTTGATATGAAGTTTCTTGAGTACGTTTAGGAACTTCTTAAATTGAATCTCCTACTTTTACTTTTTGAGTCTTTGAGGGTAGGATGGTGGTGGTTTCTTTACTGGAACTGGTTGATTCATCTTCTGTGGCAACTCTGCATCTAACGGGGTTGTTAGTTGATCAGAATTAGCTGGTTCTAAAATTACCTTATCGTGTTTTGTAGATTCTGGTTCTTGTGAAACTGGAATTTCAACGCTCGGTTGAGCTTTCTCTGATTCTTGAGCATCAGCTTACTCCTTTTCAGCTTCAATGTTGTTGGGCTTTACTGTCTTTCCACTCCTCAATGTTAATGCTTTGCAATGCCCCTTCCTCGGATTCCTTGGATTTTTCGTATCACTAGGTAAAGCACCTTGTGGTCGGTTCTTGAGTTCAGTTCCAAGTTGGTCTATTTGGTTTTCTAGGTTTTTCAATGTAACTGCTTGGCTTTGGATTAAGGCATCATTCTTGGCCATGTATGCCTTCAACAGATTTTCTAAGCCATTGGATGGTTCAGCTTAGGTTGGTTTCTGAACTTGTTGGGGAAAACTTGGTGGCTGGGTCGATATAGGTTAGACATAAGTATTACTGGTTCCAGCTCCTTGGTTACTCCAGGAAAAATTCGGGTGGTTTCGCCACGACGGGTTATAAAATTGGATTGCAGTCTTTGCCTTCCTCGATTTTGGTTCTGGTTACCTATGTAGTACATGGATTTTGGGTTTGATGGACATTCTTCGAACAAATGTCCTTCCCCATAATCAACACAGGCTATATTTTCAAATTGATTTGGTGGCTGTGCTGTAAAACTGTTAGACCCATTAGTAGTAAGATTTTTAAGCATTGAGGATATTGATGATACTTGAAATGCGAGTGAAATAAGAGCGTCTACTTCATGTATTCCAGTAACTCGTCTTCCTAACACTGCTCGGTTGGTTGTCCATTGGTAATTGTTGCTGACAATCCTCTCGATAATTTTATAAGCCTTATTATAAGACTTAGAAAGGAGAGCACCATTAGCAGAAGAGTCCACTACCATTCTCGTGTGAGCATTGAGACCATTATAAAATGTCTCAAGTTGGATGCAATATGGGATTCCATGATGAGGGCACTTTTGTAATAACTCTTTATAACTTTCCCATGCCTCATACAAGGACTCATCATCCATTTGCTGGAAGGCAGTGATCTCGTTCCCCAACTTAGCATTCTTGCTAGGCGGGAAACACTTCATAAGGAATCTTTCTGCTAACTCTTGCCATGTGGAAATTGAGTTTGGTGGCAATGAGTTCAACCAGGCTCGAGCTCTGTCCCTCAGCGAATATGGGAACAGCTTCAATTATAATGCATCTTCGGGTGCCCCGGCAAACTTGAAAGAATCGCATACCTCCATAAATAGTCTTAATTGTAGGTGAGGATCTTCGGTGGACATTCCACTGAATTGGCCCACTATCTGAAGCATCTAGAACATGACTAGCTTCAGATCAAACTGTTGTGCCTTAATTTCGGGTCTCCTAATACCCGGATTAAGATCATTAAATACTGAGACGGCATACGTTCGTAAAGCTCTATCCCTATTATCAGCAATAAGGATAGGATTTTGAGCAGGGTTTGCTCTGTTTCCTTGGATTGGATTTTTGAAGTTCATCTCCTCCTCTGATTTGCTTGTCTTCTTCGCTGTCAAAAAGTTCTTTCTATCTTAGGGTCTACAGGGAGTAGGTCAATAATTCGGTCAATACTCATAAACACCTGAAGTAATCACAGAAAAATTAATTAAATTAAAAATTAAACAGGAAAAATAAACCAAAATGTAAAACTAACAAATTCACAAATAATGACTTTTTAAAACAGTCCCCGACAACAGTGCCAAAAACTTAGAACGACAAAACTGTGCAAGTGTACACAATCGCAACAAGTAATAAAGTGACAAGTAAATGTCGAGTTATCGTTCCTGCAGGGACTGTGAAAAGGATTATTTATGAATGCAATTTAAAACACTTTGGTGAAGAAAAATATTTTGTTTAAAGAGGGTGATTAAAAACTTAAGAAAATTAAAATAAATAAAAAATGAAGTAAAAGAAAGTTCTAATGCACACTTTCAAAATAAGGTTTAATCAAGATGATATAATTGTGTTGGATTAATTACACTTCTCATCTTAGAATTATTAAACTTATGTTTATATTGTTACGAATAAAATCACGACAACCCAGTAATTTGCTAACTTATGAACATACTTACATACCAAAATCCATTCATCTCTTGACATATCCCTATGTCAATTCAATCGACTAAACAGATTCTAGTAAGCAAACATGTTATTAAACATACATACTCATTAAACTGAATTAATCTCCTGCATATCCCTATGTCAATTCAAACGATTAATTAAATCTAACAAGTATATAAAATACTATGTGAGGTAACAAGGTATCCCTACCTTGAAACAGTTTAATCACAATAATCTTGCAAGTTATGCAAGGCAATAATATCGCCAGATACATTGCTAATTTAACCTTCAGCTACCTTAGAAGAATAAGCATGCACTGATTATGTACTGTTTCAATTAATTACAATTTCAATCCATTTAAATAATTAATTCATTAGTTACATCACAGTCGTAATGCAAGAATAACTTAGGCATGACTTTACTTAATCAAGCATTTTACCTAGGCCTATAACAACATAAACACAATTTTAACAATTTAAGAAGATGAAATGCAATCAACCCAACACGAATTAAATTCAAGCTAAGCTGATTAGATTAACCATTCCAACAACATGAATACTCATAAATATGTTCATTATAGCAACAACAAAAATTAAAGAGATAGGGAACAGGAATTAAATCTGGTGGTTTTCAGAGGCTTGACTTGGTTGCTCCATTCTTCCTTCTTGCTGTCCTCGTCGATCAAGGCTTCGATGAACACTCAATTGTTGCTCCAAAATGGTTGAAGAATGTAATAGCTCGATTTAGACTCTACTTAGAACGATAGTTTCGGGACCACGAATCTGAGTCAAAAAAATATTTTAAGATTATTTTATGTGTTTATTATGTCTGAATTGATATCCGTAAAATTTTCTTATGTTAATTTTGATGTTTGAGTGCTCGATTATTAAAAAAGATTTAATTGCATCAAATGAAAAATAAGCATGCTACTTTGTAAAATGCCTAATTGTTATGTCTTTTCAATGTGGAGGTTGTAGGTTATAATTAAGCCAAAAGAATTAGTGATGGACAGCATTGACCTTTTAATATAATGGTTTCATATTTTATTTATAAGGTTAAATTTGTAAAATAGAAATTTTTATATGTTATAATAAATAAAACATGAAAAAATTGTTTGCATGTTCATATTTTTTATCACTGAAACTAAAAGAATAGAAAAAAAGAAAGAGTTTGAGTATTCGGCCTTGTACAAGCTTGATTAAGGTATGTATTTATTTCGGTTTTTAATAATTTTTATGTTTTTGAGATTGTTTCTTTGAATACTATCCGACCCATGCTCGAATTTTTTATTTTGATGAATATTTTAAGTTATGCCATTGATGAATAATTGTGTTTTGTGATGTTTGATGATGAATTATGGAAGATATGTTTTGAATTAATATGTGTTGCATTGGAATTTTTGATGAATTTGAGTAATTAGGGCTAAATTGCAAAAATTATAAATTTAGGGACTAAAATGTGAAATAAATGAAATGTGTGGATTTATATGAACAAAATGAACATTCGGCCTAAGAATGTTGTATTGAAATTTTGTGTATTTTGTATTTTATACAAATTGGATTAATTTGTAAAAGTGTGAAATATTAGGGGTAAAATGGTAATTTGCCCATTTATGTGTTGTTTATTAAATTGAATGAAATTGAGTTTGAATGAGCTTAATTTGAAATTGTATAGATCAAGAACAAAAGAAATCGGACTTAGATCGGGGGAAAATAAAAATAATTGAATAGTCGATTTACATCGTTCATCGATATCCGAGGTAAGCCTGTAGGCAAGTAAACGTTGTTAATTATTACTATATGTAAAATTAACATGCTGATTTGAATTTCTATGAGTTTATAATGCAATTGTTGAATGTGAATATGCTTGGGAATAATATGTTCAAGTTCAAGTCGATCGAGTTACAACGTCTGAAAGCCCCGTACGAACCTGAGGAATAGCTAGGATACATATGTCATGACATAAGATTTTGATATGTGATGTGCGAGTAAGACCATGGCATCGATATATTTGTGCGATTAAGACCCTGTTTGGGATAGTGGCATCGATATGTGATTACATGTAAGACCACGTTTGGGACGTTGGCATTGTACGATATATGTGATTATCCGAGTATCCTATACAATTTCGAATGGTTCAACGGGCAATGATAAGTTACGAATGAATGTGAAATCAGGTTAAAGTCAACAGCTATGTGAAAATTATTTGACTACTTAAAAGTAAAGTAAGTTAGTTATTGATTTGTGATATAAGTTATAAGGATGCTAATGGTGATGTTTGTGTATATAAGAAGCTATATGTGGTTTAATGAATAAGTATGTGATGTTGAAATTTGATTCATTAATATATATATTCGGTTATGTAATGATATTGTGCCTTTGAATTAAATGATTTTTGATGATGGATATATGTATTTATATTCGGCCAAGATAAGGTTATATATGAAAGTATATAATGTTTATGAAATTGCAAGTTTGATACTAAATGGAATTATGAAATAATGTATTAATTTAGTTAAATTTAGTTCATAATGCTTTTGAGTTGTTTATTTGCTTAAGGCTTACTAAGCTAAGTTAGCTTACTTTGTGTGTATATATTTGTCTTTGTTTTAAAGATTTTGGAGATCGTTACGTGCTCGGGGATAGTCAGTAAAGTCAATCCCACTACCGTTTATTTTTGGTACTTCTAAAAAGTTTGAATTCGAACCTATGACAGGTATAGGCTAGTTTATATTATGTCCGATTTTAGGATATTTATATATTAAGCCATGCGAAAATGGCTAAGTCGATTTATGCATTTATGCTATCTCGGGTATAATTTTTAAGTGTGCTATGCGTGAATGATGATGGAGTGAATTGAATATGACCTTGGTGATTTGATTATGTGATTAGTTTAGGTGATAGAAATATAAGTGCTAAAGGTGATGAAGTTCGGTCAAGATATATATATGAATGGCATAAATGATATCAGGTGAACTTGTGGTTTGATTTATGTGTGGCATTTATGGTTAATGGATGTGACTATTTGGTTGTGGTATAATCATGTTCGGTAGTGAAGTGTATATTATGTATATAAATAATACTTGAGTTATGTTTAATATTGGTTTTGGGAATATGGCTTGGTAGCTATGCTAGGAATCAATTATGTTTGATCATGGTTTAAATTCTTTTTGGTAAAAATGTTACATGTTATGCTTGAATGGTATTTTATTTATATTTAGTATAAATATGCTTAGCATGAATCCGTTGTGTAAGGTTATTAGTTAGTTCATTTTTTTTAAAAAAAGGCTATTTTATATATGTATAAATGGATGATGATTAAATTGGATAAATGGCCGAATATATATATATAAGCATATGTTTAAAACAAGTTAGTTGAGTTATATACGTGAAATTTGGCTGAACGTATTCGGCATAATAAGTATTAATTAGATGATGAATGGTTAAGTTGATTTAAATTGTTTGATATGCTGGTTAAGATGTGAAACTATGTTTTGGAATTGGTTAAAATTAGATTATATGTTTAATATGATATTTAACAGAATATATGGTTACTGAAGTAAATATTGAAATGGCATGAGTAGTAAGCATGAATATATATATTCGGTTAAGGCTTGTAGAATTATCAAATGAATAGTAACTTTTACTATTAGCCATGAACAATATTCAATTTCATGTGTTTTAATCATGTTACGAGTAGCATGTTTTGACATGTATAATTTTGTTTATAAGTTCGGCTATGATATTTATTCGTGTATAAATTTTAAATTTAGGATGGTAATTGGAGTAGTAGTCGAATATACATATGTATATATTTGTATAATGTGCTGAATGGAAATCATTTTGTTTTAAATGATTTGTACCTTGAAAGAATTACTTTTATATGACACATGTTTGAATAATGGAATGAATTATTTATATAAACTTTGGTATGTGCATATGATATGTATATTTTTGATATGCTGAATATTTTTGCTGATGAGATATGAAATGAGACGTGCTTAACTATATTAATTGTATCTTTTAAACATTTGATTGATTAAAGACTTGAATATGTGTATATATATTTATAATTATTTGAATAATGTGTATTTTTTGGTAATGCCTCGTAACTCTAATCCGGCAACGGATACGGGTTAGGGGTGTTACAAAGAACTCCTTTTTCCACGGGAAGAAATCAGCACAAGAGCAAGGGAATTGAAATGGAAAAATAAGAGAAAAAGAATGAGAGAGGAGAGAAGTGTTGTGAAATGAATGAGGAATGAATGAGATGCTTTGAATGATCAGCCAAGGAAGGCTTTTATAGCTGAGTGTGGCAGCTGAAATTTGCTAAAAATAGCAGCCAAAGAGCCACCTCTTGGCGGGCCACCTATGTGGCAAATCCAAAAATCCACCAATTGTGGAGGGGTTTGAATGCAACCTTGACAAGACTTCAAGGGCTTCTTTGCAAGCTTAATTAATTAGCTAAAAAGCTAATTTGGGTTAGCATATGGCAGGTTTTGGGCTACCCAATCTTTGGCCGGTTCAACTAGACCACTTTTTCCATATTTAATTAATATTAATTTATTTAGCCCAAATTAAATTGGGTATAAATTAAAATTAATTATATTATGAATTAATACACATAATTGGACTGTCTTAGGCTGGAAATTAATTCACCTTGATACTTCAAATTGCTTCTCAGTTTTGTGCTTTAAGCAATGTCTGCCGAGTCATTTTTCGCCCTTTGCGCAATTCCGTCGAAAATAACCAAAATTACTCAAAATTAATTATAAAATTAACTAAAATTCATCATGTTCATATTTTAAGTATAATTTAAGTATTTTATAAAAATTAATTAATTTTTTACAAGAATTTAATCGAAACGGTATGATTTTAACCAAAAAATGGTATGTAAAAATGCGTAAATTTTTGTGTTTCCAATTACCCATAGTGGATGGTTTTGGCTTTCATTTAGTTAAAATTTCATGAATTAATTAATGGTAAAATAGTAATTAAGTAAATTAAATTTAAATGAAATAAAAGCCAAATTGGCTATGAAATTTCGTTGTTTTCTTCTTCCAAAGGCCGAAACACCATTGTTAAGGGGAGAGAAAGCTTCGGCTAGCTAGGGTTCTCTATTGGGTACATGTTTGATGTCTGTTTTTAGTCATTTTTATGTTTTTGAGCTCATATTATCTTAATCTAGCTAACCTAATGACTAATTTGTAAAACTGTCAAATGTTATGGATTGTGGCATTGATGAATGAGTTTGTCTTGAAGTTTTATGGTAAAATATTAAGCTTGGTTGCTAAATAGGACTATTTTGTAAAGTAGTTTTTGTTAACTTTAACATTCGAGGACTAAAATGTGAAAATAGTAAAAGTAAAAGGACATGGTGTGAATAACAACAAGTAGCGGCTGTAGAAAGGTACTAATAATTCTGTTGAAATTAATTGTTGTTAAAAATGGTTAAATTGCAAGTTTTGAGCTTAAGGACTAAATTGCATAAAAGTATAATATTGGGGGCAATTTCATAAAAATGTTAAAAATGACTTAATTGCATAAAATGAGTTGATTTTGTTTTTGGAATTAGTGAATTGAATGAAATTATTATTTTAGATCAAGAACGAGTGGAAAATCGAGGAAAAGAGAAATTACCAAATAATCCTTGCACTTTTGTCATTGCTACAATTTAGTCAGGTAAGTTCGTTCGATTTAATTTTAATACAATTTAAGTGTATGTTATATGAATTTAATTGTTGAATGTTGAATAATATATTGATGCATGTAATTAAAAATGGAAATAATAAATTGATATGGTACCGATCACTGATTGAGATATTTTGAGCCGATGAATGTTTGGTTGTTGAACTAATACTTGCATATGAAATATGAGATAGTGAGCTATTCACGTAGTTCTATGATGGAATGCTTTGAACTGATGAGCGTAGGATAGAGTACGACTCGCATGCTAATAGGTTATATTACGCTATACGGGATTGGTATGAGATGAGATGATGGTTTTTGTGTATTTCTTGTCCACTGAATATACTGAAGTCCAGCATTTGTTACAGACTATTGTGTTACATTTACAGTATTTCTAGTGTGTTATTGGAGGTAGATGTAAAGCCTTCGAGCTTGACACTCAGTGTCGAGGCATGTTTTCTGTTAGATTGGCTCGTTTGAGCATATGGCATGTTTCGGATGGATAACGATGTACTCTTATCCATATATCATTCATCGGGCATTATTTATTGATCATTGAATATTATCGAAATATGGAAAACTTATTTGTACTATTATTGAGCATTTATTCATAGGAACTATGATAATAACCTTGTGTCAAGAACTCTATTCTTTAACCTTGTTATTTAATTTGTTGAGTTTTAATTCAGTAAGATATACCGTTCAATCAACGAACCTACTAAGCTTTATGAAATCTTACTCGTGCTATTTGTCTTATTTCTTGTAGATATGTTTTATGGACCGGGATATCAGACCAGCTCGAAGAAATCACACTATCCAAGGGTCATTTGGTAGCTTTTGAATACATCTTGGCTTATATGGCATGTAATAGGAACATCTAGTTATGTTTTTGTAATGGTTCATAGTATTTGAAATGCGTGTGCATTGTGCATTTGATGTTGTGACATGAGTAATTATGTGAAGTATGCATGTTTTATCCTGAGTCCAAGCAAGAAATGGTATGTTTGAATGAGTATGTCAAGATAAATTTGGTTTGTTTGAGTTATTTATGATATTTTGGGATCCATAGTAAGTCAATTGAAACATGTTGTGGCTTAAAAATGTAATAGGCTAATAGTGAATGTTTGGCAATAGTTTTAATCACATATGCTGTAGTTTGATGTTCTTGAATCGTTGATGTGCTAAGTAGCAATCTAAGGCTTGTATGCTTAATTCTAGTTGAGGCATGAGTAGTGATGCTAATCAAGCATGAATTGATAAGTTTTTTTATTAGTGATGGTATGCATTTATGGTTTGAAAGTTTAGCTTGATAATGGATTTGTATGTAATTGAAATGTGGTGTCAATGATGGCACATTGGTTAGGCACATAGGTTGGCTATTTAACTTGATTTGGAGTAGTTTAAAATGTACTCTAAAGTCTTGTGAACATATGTGTAAATCTATAATTAAGTACTTAAGCATTTTTATATGAAATGAACACGTTTTGGGATATTTGTGCATACACACGGCTGTGTGTCACACACAGGCAACTTACACGAATGTGTGCCCTGAACGTGTTAGGTGTAGGTGTCACTCGGTCTAGCACACGACCTGCGACATGGTGGTGTGAGGGCATTCGAAAGGTATACACCTGGTTGGCCATACGGCCTATACACACGGCCGTGTGACTCCTATTTTGAAAATTTTCATAATTGCCCTAAATCTTTTGATTTGTTTCAAATTGATCCATGATTGTTCCTGAAATAATTTTAAGGCCTCGTAAGCTCAATTTAAGAACCATAAATATATGTATTACTCTTATATGAATTATTATGAAATTATGTTATTTAAATTGACAACTTGATGCTATCTGCTATTGATTATTCTAGATTGTACAGTAATACATCGTAACTCTAATCTGACGACGTGTACGGGTTATGGGTGTTACACCCTTGGATTATCTTTGGACATGACCTCACGGTACAACCATGGATGATGCCTTTCAACCCTACTCAACCTTACCCGAGCACAGTCATATCTTGGATCAGACTATCAGGCTTACTAGGATACATGTAAAAGTGAAAAATACTTCTGGAAATTGGAGAAACTGTGGGAAAGGTAGCAAAGCTATACATGAACACTGACTATAAGGTTTGAGGATGCTTTGTGTTTAAGGTATGTAAATTTAAACTAATCTTTGGTGTCTAAAATCCTAATTAATGGCAAGATTCAATGAGTTGAATACGAGTTCTTACTATTTGTATATTTCGGCTTTGGAAGATATGGGTATCTAAAAGATGCTTGCCCAAAAATGATTCTTGAAACAACTATGGAGATTGAAGCTCCTGTGTTAATAACACTAACGCCAGTTGCAAAGATGATCGTTGAGGTTAATAGGGAGAAATGATACGCGTATGGACGCTGGATGCTAGTGGAGAGGGAATCAAGACACAAATCTAATGAATCTTAAATGGATGATGTCGAAAATTCGACAAAGAAGTCAAAAGGATCCCAATTTAGGGCTTTGACTGATCTGAATAAGGAAGGAGAATCTGTTGGTAACAAGGAAAGATGCCCAAATGTTGATAAAAATAAAGGAAATGGAATATTAACTGAGAGACCCATTGAGGATGAGATTGGAATGGAAATCGAGTCTGTAGCAGGACTCTTGGAGAATGAGCCAGAATCTAATCCAATCTTGGAATTGGGCCTAGAAAAGTTACTAGCCCAACTGGGCTACTCAATTGATGGGCCAGAGGCCAAATCGTTGCAACGAGCTAAGGGAAACGGGTTGCAAGTTGAAGGAAGCGCCATTAATTTATTAAAGGCCTAATCAGTAAGCCAAATTTGAGACCCAGTTAACGCCAATACTGCTACTTCTTCAATGATAGATCGTGAATTTGGTGGGGAGTCCCAAACAAAAGTCGTTGCACTTGGCATTTGTGACATTGATGTTATTGAAATTTCTAATCAACCTAATAAAGCTGCTTCTATTATTCATAATAGACCTAGTGCATTTCCTAATCCTATTTTTAATTCTTTCTTCTGAAAAACATTTACAGTCTGTTGTTAGAGTGAAAGGTGCAAGGCTTGATCCTAGTAAACACACGACCATTACATTCAAGGAAAACAACAATCCTTGTTCCAAAAAATATGTAGTGAGTGAAGTTGAGTTGATCCAGGATAAGGATCACACATGATCTTCTACATAGGATTCTAGAGGAAAAATTGGGAGTGGATGAATTGGAAGGAAGTTAAATAAAGTAATTCATAGTAGGGGAAGTTGTTTTAAAGCAGTTGATAACTCCCAAGTCTCATTAAGAGAATCAATGAATATTATGGCTAATCTTATCACCTCTCAAGTGGCAACGAAGACTGGACTTGGAGATTCAACCAAGGTGTGGGAGCAACAATACGGTTTGGAGGCTCCTAAACAGTGATGTCTGATCTTTCCTTAGTTTTTTATGAATTTAAATTTAAATTTTTTTTCTTGATATTGTTAAGGTTGTGCCAACGCGAAAGTTTCATGAGTTTTTAGGGAGCATAATTTGGAATACTGGCATGATATTGTATGTTTGCTAGAACCAAAGGTAAGTAGACATAAAGTTGATAATGTTATCGCTAAATTGGGTCTTAATCACTCTCACCGCATTGAGGCCATTGGTTTTTCTGGAGGCATTTGGGTGGGTTGGAAGGATTCAATTAAGATTGAGATTAGTCAGAA
Source organism: Gossypium hirsutum (assembly GCF_007990345.1). Classification (NCBI taxonomy): domain Eukaryota; kingdom Viridiplantae; phylum Streptophyta; class Magnoliopsida; order Malvales; family Malvaceae; genus Gossypium; species Gossypium hirsutum. The sequence continues at coordinate 56,974,766 of NC_053435.1, forward strand.
CCACCTTCAGTTCATCCTTTTATTTGTTATTTGTAGTATTCACTCGAATTGCATCTTTATCTCGTTTGTGTATAGAAGTCCAGATAGAAGGAAAAGAAGGCTTCTTTGAGATTACTGAAGGCTTCCATGCCTCGAACGAATTTTCCTTGGTTAATCATGGGTGATTTTAATGTCAATTTTTCACCTAATGAGAAGAGGAGTAGTTCTACTATGGAAAGGCGATGTTCTCACTTTGGTGGTTTTGTTGAAGCAGCTGAGATGCATGACTAGGGTTTCACAGGTCCATCATTCACTTGATAGAGAGGTAGGATAGTACAGAGATTAGATAGGACACTGGCTAATGATGCCTGGATATCAACATTTCCAAATAGCTAGTTACTCACCTTTTGCGAATTAAATCGGATCACAGACCTATCCTTCTATCCATGAGACCGGAGGCTAACCTTGCTAGAGGTAGACCCTTTCAGTTCCTAGCTGGGTGGACGAATCACTTTAACTTCCCAAATTTATTCAAAGAAAAATGGAACTATTCAGGCAATACGACAGAATGTTTATCTGAATTCACCTCGTGTGTTAAGGAATGGAACATGATAGTCTATGGTTGTAACACCCCTAACCCATCTTCGTTGTTGGATTAAGTTTACAGAGTATTAAGACATTTAACAAATCAAATAACAACATAAACCATTAAAATGTTACTTTAAATATCAAATATTCAAATTCAATCATCATTGTTAGCATTATACAAATATGAACTTTATAATGAGCTTACAGAATCTAAAAATCAATTTGAAAAAAATTTGGTTCTAATTTGAAAATAAAATAGAAAAATGTAGAAAAATTGCAAAACAACGGTCCCATGATCGTGTGGCCAGGAACATGGCCATGTGGCCAAACAACGCACAGTTCAAAAATAGGATCATATGGTTGTATCGCCAGACTGTGTGCAATTCAAAATAGAGTCACACGGTCGTGTCACAGACTGTGTGCCAAATTGTGTGAGAATTGAAATAGGGTCACATTGTTGTGTCCCCTGGCTGTGTAACAACTTGTGACCGTGTCAGACAAACCTGCATAAAAAATTAAATATGCCACATGACCATGTCCTAGGCTGTTTGCACCTAAAGTAACTTCAAAATCAATCCATTTCACTTATCATTGCTTGATTACCAAGCCATACCATTTGAACCTATATATACCTATTTCAAAACACACCAAATCATGTCAAAACATGTCATATACCATTCAGCCTAAGTGCCTAACCGATATGCCCACAAAGGCACCTCAATTTACAATTCAAAGCAAGTTAACATGGAAGCAACCAATCATACAACTATTCAACCATTCAACCATATCATATTTGATTTACATACTAGCCTAATTACCTGGCTACCAAAACTACCAAAACTATGAAATAAAACATAAGTAAAACATCAACTTACCTAAACATACCATCCATCATACCATTTCCCAAGCACCAACCAAAACACATCACTAAACATAATATTTGCTCTACCAATTTAACTTTAAATAACTAACTCAAGCAACCTATCAAAACATTAACCACATAAATATATAAATTTATACACATAGCATTTAAAATGTCACCATACCACTGAATAAACATATCAACCAAAGGACTTCTTAGGTACATGCCAAAGCCAAAATAGGAGCATCACCACACTTAAGTTTGGGATCATCACTGGATGCTGAATCAACAAAACGAACCAAAAAGTACCTAACCTGCATATGAAAAAATCAAACCATATGCTGAGGATAACTCAATGACATTTCTATAATCTGAACATTAAGTATAAATCATTAAGAAACAAAATTATAGAATGAAAATGACATGCAAAACTTATCAAGTTCAATATGCTATTTTCATATTTCATATATCTAAACCATCTCATTTCTCTCTTATCAACATAAATCTATCACATTTTGTAAGTAAAAAATCATATAATGCATATAGAACAGTTTTCATATAAACATCCAATTTCATGTTTTCATGGAATCAATTCTCAATTCACATTTCATTTCCCATTCCACTTCCATTTCATATTTTTTTTTACCATATCAAATTCATATATATCATTTCATTATTTATATCCCTATTAACAAGACTCGGACTCGAATACACAGATCCAACCAACACACTAGTTTGGCACCCAGTGCCTCATCAGATAAAATACGAAGCAAAAAGTTTCCACAATGCTGAAATAAGTTGACACCCAGTGTCTCATCGGTTAAACCAAAGCAAGTCGGCACCTAGTGCCTCATCAACTCATAGTCAAAGCATCCCTGAACTCTTCCTATCCTATGGCATGTCATTTATATTCGACTCTAGCCGAACAGTAAATAGGGTAGTCATTACTTATTTCATACTCAATCCATGTATAAATTTACATAAACTAGATCATAAATTCGTTCATTTAAATCATATAACAACATCAAATATCACGATAAGCATTCAATTTCATAATTATACAATTATCTATATCTTCCACATAGGTTTCAATTTAGTCTCAAGAACATCAATCATTATCATCAATTGACTCACCTTAAATTTTCACCATGTGCATATAGTTTAAAATGAAGAAACTAACTAAGAGTTTGGATTATAGAAACACAAATCGTAAACTCCGATCTATTTTTCGATGATTTTGTATTTTCCCTTCTTTCTCGAAGAAGCCAAGTGATCATCTTTAGACGTACAAATGTCCAAAGTGTGAATACTGCAATAAAATAAAGAGTTGTGAGGCAGTATCCAAAAGTATACGGGTCAAGAGATTTTAAATCAAACTAGGTGAGTACTTCGAGGATCGTACCCAAGGGAAGCGAGTACTAAATCAATCTTAACCTAAACAATTAAGGATCTAATTAATACTTTATGTCAGTTATAGTACAAAAGTAAAATAAGATATAATTTTGGGGGTTTTTAAATAAAATAAAATAACATAAAAGAATTGAATTTCAAGAGATATAAAGAATAAAAATAAATCAAATCTGAAGATAGGTGATTAGCCTGCTTCAACAATTCCAATCAACCATCGTCTTGGGTTCCTCATCAACCAACTAGTCGTTACTTGTAACACCCCTAACCCAAGTCTGAGGTCGGGACTAGGCACAAGGCATTACCATACTTAATCACATGCATACAATCATTTCCAAATCACCAAGACTTAATCAAATTTCAATCTCTTTCAAACTTTTTTTAAACTCCTTAATGTGGGTCTACGAGGCCTCTAACGTCCATTTGAAACCATTCAGGACCAGTTCGGGTCCTTAACCAACTTTAAGAAATTAACCCTTGAAAATAGGGCACATGCCCATGTGGAAGGGTAACACGCCCGTGTGGTCTTTCTGATATGGCCGTGCTGATGGCCTGTGTGACACACATGGCCTAAGCATCTAGGGACATGCCCATATCCCATACCCGTGTGAATTTATTTCCAAATTTGAACCTACAGGGGTTTTTACACAGCCTGAGACACTCCCGTGTCTATAGCTTGTGTCCCTCACACGGCCATGACATGCTCGTGTTCTAGCCCGTGTCTAAAAACCTTGACATTCTGTTTCTGACATCAACATCCAATTTAAGGCACACGCCCGTGGCCAGAGGCCGTGTCCTCCACACGGCTGAGACACACGGTCGTGTCTCTACCCGTGTGTTTACTACTATGCATACTGACTTGAAATTTTTATGTGCAGGGGACACACGGCTGGACAACATGCCCATGAGGCTGGCCGTGTGTCTCATACGGTCTAGACACACGCCTGAGTGTCTACCTGTGTGGACAATATAAGGCTATCTACAAAGCCTTTCCCACCCTTAAACATAATCTAACATCAACCAACATATCAAAGTCTAACTTACTATGATTTCTCAACCAAACAACCATAGCTAAGGCCTATATACATTTCTTATATTCAACCATACCAATAATTTCTCATTCATGATAGACTACTTTGCATTCATACAATAACTTTCAATATTAGCCATTTTTCATGGCCTTGTACAAAATGAGTCAAATATTAAAGCAAGCCAACACATTTGGCCCAAAATAATGTGACACTAAAACAAAACCAAAGGGTCCTATACATGCCATAATCAACAATAAAAGATCTAACTATACCAAGTGCTTCGGATGATAGTTTGATTGGCTTCTCTGACGAAGTCAAGGATCCTCGAGCTACTTTGGCGACACTATAAAAATGGAAAGGAAATAGGGAAAGCATAAAACTTAGTAGGTTGCATGAAAATAAACATCAACTAATCATTATAAACAATATGTTCATAAACTTTCATAGCTTATTCATAAATACCATAAATAGACGAAGGTATAACTTACTCATAGTCATCCATTACGTTTCATATAGGTACCTATACCACTCATCACATGATCATAACTTTTCTCATATTGATATAAAATCATAAATCTTTCGTTGAACCATTTGGAATTCTACCAAATACTCAATAGCCCTAACATGGGTTAAGATGCCAATGCCATGTCTCAGACATGGTCTTACACTGGCTTTCATATAGTGAGGCAGATGCCATGTCCTAGACAGGTCTTACTGTAACACCCCTTACCCGTACCCAAGGCCAGAACAGGGTACGAGGCATTACCAGGCTTAACAATACACATAAACGAAAACCGGACCATAAAATTTCATTTAATTCAAAACTTTTCAAACACATGCATAGACTCATATTTAAAGACATATGACGTGGCATAATTGAGCACTTACACATCCATAATCATGCAATAACATGTCATTCACTTTAAACATATTTGCTTACCATCATGTATATAATATACATTCTTACATTAACTAGAACTAGACATGCTAAATCTTATTCTCATTTTATACCATCATAATGTAGTTACCAATTTGTCCATTAAACATCCATATTTAAGGCAACATTACTCATTTTCCATTTAATTCATGATCCACTGGCCTGCATTTAACTTACCTGATGTATTACCAATCATGCATAACAAACAAAGCTAACTATATCATCACATCAAAACATAGGACATGGCATGATTAATTAAACTTATAAACCATAATGGATAAGGACCACATCTCATGATCATATACGATAAATCAATGCAGACTGATACGTATGGTCAAAGTCATAATAATAATACATATCACAAGCCAACTTCCTATATATGCCACTCACTTGATATTTCTAATATTTGAATTAATTCTGCCAAAAATGATAGCTTGATAGTGTGATTTTGCCTCCGACGATCTCCAACCCCGAGCCGACCTGCCAATACTAAAGAAATGGAGAGGATGGGTAAGCTTTACGCTTAGTAAGTCCATATGAAATTAATAAGCAATTACTAACATGCTTTTCAAGATAAAACACTATAATTGTACAGTTACACATGTTCAGGTTAAGTTGTTTTCTCAAGTTACAGTTACTAAATCATTCATATCTGGAGCTACAAAACTCAAATTTTAGTTTCGTTAATTTTCCTTGAAACTAGGCTCATGTCCCTTTCTGCCATAAAATTTTCAGAATTTTTGGTTTTTCCAATCAGTACATTTTATTCATTAAAATTTTCCTTATTTTGCTGTCCAACAGTTCTGACCTCTCTTCACTAAAAATTATTTATCTCATATTTCGGGACTCAGATGATGTTTTCGTCCATTCCTCCTAAAAGTAGACTCATTGAGGATTCTATTTATATAAATTATAACTCATAAATATTTTTTAAAAATTTTTAACAATTTTTCCAAGTCAAAACAGGGGATCTCGAATTCATTTTGCCACTGTCTCACAAAAATTAGAAGATCACATAATATAGAACTCTTTTGCTCCCCATGTTTCTTTTATATGAAAACAGACTCATTAATCTTTAATTCCATAATTTTTTTGAAATTTAATTCAACTTTCACAATGTTTGGTGAATTTTCAAAGTCACGCAACTGCTGCTGTCCAACACTGTTCTACTACTAAAATTCACTCTTACATAATTTCACTTAATCCATTTTGTCTTATCGAAGTTCACTCAAATATCGAGCACATTGCCCATAATTTTCATAAACATATACCTGCACTTATTCATCATTAATCATGGTCACATGTATTTTTACTTAATCGATTTTCCCGTTGAACTCTTCGGAATATTAACTGATACTCAGTTGCCTGCACATATTTTCACACTTGTAGACAAGGCTATCTGGTCCGCATAGTAGCCTGCACTTAGTACTACACATGCAACCAAGTATCTGGTACACGTAGTAGCCTACACTTAGTACTACACATGTGATCGAAGTTATCGGGTACGCATAGTAGCCTGTACTTAGTACTACACATGCGACCAATTATCCGATACACGTAGTAGCCTGCACTTAGTACTACACACGTGACCTCACAATAGATCATTCGTATCGTTTCTATTCTAAAGGCTCAACCGGGAAATTTTGAAGGCTCAACATGTTACAAATTTATTCATAGTCCTTTTTCAATTTGCAATTTACAACAAATAATCATTCTATAGGCAGCCACATTTCATATGATAACAAAATATAATAAAATAAAAAGAATCGATAAATTATTTACGTACAAACTTGTCGAAATCTCATCAGGTACAACCCATGTAATAGTAATTTAACATTCAATTCATGTAACAATAATTTGCCATTCAATTTCATATGACACAACAAGCATCGCATTTTCCATATCATACACACTATCCATCAACTTCTCCTAAACATATTAAATCATACAATTTATGCCACAACAATAGAAAATTACAATTCAAGTATGGTATTGCATTATTATTAACACACGAACTTACCTCGTATACGAAAATGGCCATTTTTACCATTTTGTCTAGAACTTGGTATTTTGTCGATTTTAGCCGAATTTCAATTTTCCTTGCTCTATCATTACAAATATAGCCTAATTAGGACTCACATTATTCACATTGACCCAAAATCATATTTTGGAAAAATTACAATTTTTCCCCTAAACTTTGTCAAAATTATATTTTTGCCCCTAGGCTCATAAATTAAACTTCATCCTATTTTCTTATGTTTTATGACATGCTGATCATTTTCCCCTTCTATAGCAACATCAAATCCACACTCTAACATGTACTTATGAACATTAGGTATTTTTACTGATTATGTCGTTTTACTCGTTTTCACGTAAAATCGCTTAGTAAAAGTTGTTTAACACAATTTCAAGCTTCATAATCTACCATAAAACATTAAAATAAACACATTTCACCTATGGGTATTTTTCCAAATATAAACCCTAGGTTAAATTATTGCTAGAATAAGCTTAACCAAGTTACCGGGATTTCAAAAATGTAATGAACTTTAAAACGGGGCTAAGGAGCACTTACAATCGAGCTTGGGAGTTTGAACAAACCTTAACCATGGCTGCTGCTGGTAGAAATGGTTGAATGAAGAAGATGATAGCTAATTTGGCTTATTTCCCTTTTTAATTCTTTTAATTATTAGTTTACCAAAATACCCCTAACTTAAAAATATTTTATTACACCCATTTCATGTCTATTTTTGTCCAGAAATTAACCAATGGTATAATTACCATTTCAGGACCCTCAATTTAAAATTTCATAGCAATTGGACTTCTCTAATATGTAGAACTCAACTTTTTCACTTTTTACAATTTAGTCCTTTTGACTAAATTAAGTGCCCGAATGTCAAAATTTTCGAACAAAATTTTCATGAAATTATTTCGTGAAATCGTAGACCATAAAAATATAATAAAAAATAAAATTTTTATTGTCGGATTTGTGGTCCCGAAACCACTGTTCCGACTAGGCCCAAAATCAGGGTGTTACAACTCTCCCCCCTTTAGGGATTTTCGTCCCCAAAAATCTTACTGGAAAAGTGGTCTTCACTTAGATTCCTCAATCTCATACTCGATACCAAAGTACCTTCACTCAGGCGGTGCCTCCAATAGATCCCTTTAATCTCTCATATGATTTGAAAGCTTACGGACTCAACTCCCAATTGTTCTTAAATTTTCAAAGGCTTCTCAGTTTCCCATGATATCATGACATAAAACCCGGATCTCAATTTGATTTATAGAGACTAGAATTCCAAGAAATCCAACAATCAAAGGGACCTGCACTCTTCCAAAATAATCATACAGATTTTCATCATCGATAAATCACAATCCAGTAACATTTGAATCAAATTACAGTACACGTCATTACTCTTTGAATAAATAGGCAAATTTTCACTGTGAGCTTCGTACAGTTCTTTCTATATAAGCCTCTAAATAATAATACCATGAATCAGATCCAATATGAAATTCAACATCAGAAGCCGATCCTCACTGTACTCTTTTAGTTTACTATCTTGAAACACATCACCCTTCATACCACAGTGCATTGCTGAAAATTAAGAAATCTTTACTCAATGCAGACTAGTCCAGTTCAGACGCTTTGGTTAGCAATATTCTCATCTGTCCAAACCTTGCTAACATGTAATAAACTTTTCAGCTTTCGCAAGATGAAAACTTTATCATTCTTAGTAGCTTTAACTCATATCAGAATTTTCTAAGAGATATACACTTCTCGTTCAGACTATTTGCCTTTTACCTGTAAAGAAATGAAATTCTATTATCAGATTTGGGTAAAATGATCCTGACATAATTGTCATATGAAATCTTTCAAATAAATAATTCACACAGATTAAACACTCGAGCTGATTTAAACACCGTTAAATGACATTTCAAGTAATCCTTTCTTCTAGTTACTAAACAATTCATCATGCAGTCCTTTACTATTCATTCCTTACGCTAATCAAAACCATCTCAATTGCATTAGCTCAAGTAACCAAAATATCTAAATTGAAGACATTAACTATAATTGACTTACTTGAGAGAAGTAATCCACCATACCGATTGAAACTCGCGCTTTTATCACTTATGCCTTTACTGTTGTCAAATCCTTACACGAAAATTTGAGAAATTCCAATACTAAAATCACCACATTACCAAGATCAAATCGGAAGTATAGTCATGCTTGTCATGATTATCACGAGCTGAAGAACGCACTTCGAACATAAATCATAATTGACAAATTATGGAATAAAGATAACAAGAAAACCGAATAAAGAAATCCAAGATACGATACCAAGCCGGAAAATCGAAAACCAAACTCATAGGAAAATATAGAAGATCTCAAAAATTCCTCAGAGAAAATAATTCTGGAAGAAAACATCATTTAATCCCATTAGAATCAAATATAACAAGAATAATGTATCTTCCCATCCATATATATCAAATAGAGCATCAAGTAGAAGAAACAGTATCATAATATCATACATATCTTCTCATCAATTCTTATCAGACGAAATGTAATAAAATGCCCGAGGAAATACAGCAATACAAATTATAAATCAGTCAGACTACCAATGCTTCTATCTAACATCAAGATTAGAAAACATTCCCATACAACAAGAATTTCTTCGAAAGATCAACAGCCATAGAAGTTTTTTCTGAGAACGGATAAATACATAGAACATCTCAGAAGAAACTGTTAAATTTGTTCAACCGTCACTGTCACACCCAGATATTACACATTTCAAATATCATTTCCCTCAACTAGTTCTACCATTACAAATTTCATGTTAGACCTTTCACTAAATAAGACCAGTTCTGAATAAATTTTAATTTACACTTTTCTCGACCTTTTACCTGAGTAATTCAATTTACCAAAGTAAATTCATTCTCTAACTGGGACAGTGCATAGCTCCAATAACCTTTATGTCAACCTGATACTTTTCTAGCTCTAACTTTACTTATCAACTCATTCTCAATCTCTAACCATACTTACAACTATTCTATCATTGAACTCTCTGGTTTTTCAACCGGGAACTTATTCAGTACAAATCTCATGAAATTCCATTATAAGCACCACTTCGATAAGGGGGAGGGGTTATAGGGCCTCTGACTTGACTTTCTTATACATATACATATGACACAACTTTCATCATCATAGCAACATCGTCAAAATCATGTCATTCATTTCAGGCAACACAACATTCATGTTGGTTTACACCAATTTTCCAATTATCCCATTCAACTTGTCAAGTAAGTCAAGTGCACTACATCATATGAGCATTAAGCAAATATAGATATTTATCACAACATAAACTTTCATATCACCCGTTATCATATATATATCATAAACTTTTATTCATACTTTTCTGAACCAAGACTTATCATAATCATAATTTTACTCAAATACCTTCAATCACCTTGAACATGGTTTGTGCAACTCGGTTGGAGAGTACCTTTGTCTAAATAAGACGGTGCTCTTATGTGTCGGGAGACATCACACTATCACAGATCCGTGGCATGTATAACTAGACTTTTACACATGCTAGGTTAGTCCGAGAACCGACTAAACCATAGCTCTGATACCACAAAATATAACACCCCTTACCTGTATCCAAGGTCGGAACATGGTACAAGGCATTACCAAGCTTAACCATACACATAGACGAAAACCGGGCCATAAAATTTCATTTAATTCAAATCTTTTCGAACACATGCATAGACTCATATTTAAAGACATATAACGTGGCATAAATGAGCACTTACACATCCATAATCATGCAATAACATGTCATTCACTTTAAACATATTTGCTTACCATCCTGTATATAATATACATTCTTACATTAACTAGAACTAGACATGCTAAATCTTATTCTCATTTTATACCATCATAATGTAGTTACCAATTTGTCCATTAAACATCCATATTTAAGGCAACATTACTCATTTTCCATTTAATTCATGATCCACTGGCCTGCATTTAACTTACCTGATGTATTACCAATCATGCATAACAAACAAAGCTAACTATATCATCACATCAAAACATAGGACATAGCATGATTAATTAAACTTATAAACCATAATGGATAAGGACCACATCTCATGATCATATACGATAAATCAATGCAGATTGATACGTATGGTCAAAGTCATAATAATAATACATATCACAAACCAACTTCCTATACATGCCACTTACTTGATATTTCTAATATTTGAATTAATTCTCCCAAAAATGATAGCTTGATAGTGTGATTTTGCCTCCGACAATCTCCAACCCCGAGCCGACCTGCCAATACTAAAGAAATGGAGAGGATAGGTAAGCTTTACGCTTAGTAAGTCCATATGAAATTAATAAGCAATTACTAACATGCTTTTCAAGATAAAACACTATAATTGTACAATTACACATGTTCAGGTTAAGTTGTTTTATCGAGTTATAGTTACTAAATCATTCATATCTGGAGCTACAAAACTCAAAATTTAGCTTCGTTAATTTTATTTGAAACTAGACTCATATACCTTTCTCCCATAAAATTTCCAGAATTTTTGGTTTTGCCAATTAGTACAGTTTATTCATTTAAATTTTTCCTATTTTGCTGTCCAACAGTTCTGACCTCTCTTCATTAAAAATTATTTATCTCATATTTCGGGACTCAGATGATGTTCCTGTCCATTCCTCCTAAAAGTAGACTCATTGACGATTCTATTCATATAAATTATAACTCATAAATTGTGACAGCCCAAAATTGACCCTAGTCGGGAAGTGGTTTCGGGACCACAAAACCGAGTCACAAAATTTAGTTAAAATTTTATTTGCATATCTTATATGTGTGATAGTACTTGTATAAAAATTTGATGTTTTAATTTTGTATTAGGAATGTGAATTTTGCTTGAAAGGATCTAGTTGAGAGACTTAGAAAATTATGATAGGTAAATAAGTAAGGACCAAATAGTATTAAAATAGGAAAGTTTGGGTTTGCATGTCAAAGTGCCCAATTCTTGATAAGTGGCCGGCCAAGCATGGTTCCATTCCTCCAAGTTTATGTTGTTTATTATTTAATATTGGTAAGTAAATTAGAATAAATAAAAGAAGGGAATTAAAAAGAAAAAAGGATGAATAAAATAAGGGAGGAAGAAGGAGTGTTCATCCTTTTCCTTATCACAATTGCCGTACCTAAAGAAAGAAAAAGAAGAAAGTGAAGTTAAGGCATTTGGTCATCTTCAAGTTGATTAAGAAGCTCTTGAATATTCGGTGCCTAGGGGAAAAGTTTCTAAGAAGTTTGGCCATGCATGTAACTAGATTGAGGTATGTTTGATATTATTCTTTGAGATTCATGTATATTTTAAGTTGTAAGTTTGAAATCTACCTAGCCATGGTTCAAATTTTTTTAATTGATGGAGATGATATTCGGCCATGAATGTTACATTCTTGGTTGGTATTTTGATGTCTTTGGTGATGAGGTATGAAGATGGTTGATTTTGAGTGTTTAATAAAAAGAATACATGAATTATTGTTAAATAATGGTCGAATGTAGCATGATTAAAGATGTGAATAAATTGAAGTTAAGGAGGTTGTCAATGAAAAATATGAGTTGGATGAGTCTTAAAGAATAAAAATTTAGGTGACTAGAGGTCAAGGACATTCGTTCAAAGGCTTGTGTGCTAGCAAAATCGGCCAAGTGTTTATGTGGTGGAAATTAAGTGTTAAATGGAATGAAAATGATATTATATGGGGGTATGTATATTCGGCCATATGAGTAAATATATAGATGATGTTAAATTTGATTATGTATAATGGGCATTAAGATGTGGAACTTAAGAAATGTAGTTATATGTGGATTTACATGATGTTATAGTTGACATTGTGCATATATACATGCATTCGGCCATCTAATTGAGTATGAAGGTGGTGTTAAATCTAATTGTGATGCCCATTCTGAAGTATATATACATATATATATACATAAGTATGCCCATTCGTGATGTTACCTTTAATTATGTGTATAATCGACTAAATGGGTAATTAGTGAGGATGGTTGCCGAATATACAAACATACATATGCATGTGTAATTGAATTACGAATGTTTAGCAAGATGGTTAAACTAGTTGATTTATTGATTAAGCTCAAGGAGTTAAAGGAGGAGAATCAAGCAAAGGCAAAGAAAAGATCATCGAGTAGCCGAGTTGGAACCGTCTTACCCAACACAAAGTAAGTCATTAAGCATATAGTTTGTATTAATTTAAATGGTCATAACGTCTATGTAATGACGCTGAATAGAATGATAAATATATATATACATGTATGTATGTGGTGATGAAAGTGTTGAATGAAAAGAAAAGAGGTGAGATGTATTGAGTTGTTGATCTCGGCACTAAATGTGCGGGTATAAACATTTATGATCATGAGATTGGCGCTAAGTGTGCGGGTTTAAATTGTACAGCACTAAGTGTGCGAGTTTGATTATATAGCACTAAGTGTGCGAGTTTGATTATGTAGCACTAAGTGTGCGAGTTTGATTATATAGCACTAAGTGTGCTAGTTGATTATATAGCACTGAGTGTGCGGACTTAATATATACTTTTGAATCACTATGGACACTAAGTGTGCGACATTATTGAGTTGATCACGGACAGCGGATCGGGTAAGTACCTTGAGTTCATGGCCAATAGGCGCTATGTTTATAATTGGAGTTGAGCTTGGTAAGTTTGAACCTATGTGACAATTATAATTGAAGTCACGTACATAAGATTTATCGTGGAATAGGTGAAAGGTCGTTTAGTTGTATGATTGTAACGAAAATAAAAAGATGTATGAAAATGCCTCAAATATCCTATTGATTAGTATATGGAATGTGAATGCATGACTTGGTATGAGATTGAACCGATAGGTCTAAGGAACTATGGTATGGCTCGGTATGGATGGAGTAACTAGCCTCGTTCCATTTTGTTTCCTCTTGTGATAATGTTGTTAATGGATGGTAGTGCATTGCTTATGACTTACTGAGTTATATACTCACTAGGTGTTTCCTTGTCACCTATTTTAGGTTTCTTGGACTCGACTCTTTTTGCGTGATCGGGCCGTCATTGGAGTCATCACACCGGCTAGCAAGTTTTGGTACTTTCTTCTTAGTCGGCTTAGGAGAACATTTCGGCATGTATAGGCTATTATGTTGTGTTTGAACTTTGGTATGTAAACTTTTAGCCATGCGAAAATGGCATAAATGTTCGGTTGGGTTTGGTTTTATAACGTTAGGTCGTAAGTCTTGATAATTCGACTTTTTTTTATGCCATATGTCATGGTTGATTATTTTTGGTGTTAAAATTCATGATATGGCAATAGTGTAGTAGGGAGATGTTTGACAATGATTAGCCTTTGGCATGGCTAGTCATGATCATAATTGGTGATATGTATGATGAATTACTAGTTAGATCAAGGAGAAATCACGAAATAGGCATAGTTGCTTTCGTAACAGATGCTGGCAGCAGCAGTGACGTGAGATTGAAAAATCACTAAAAATAGTAGGAGTGGAATTAATTAATGAATAAATTATGTAATCGAAGCTTGATGAGTCTATTTTCATATAGAAGTAACGAAATGATCATATAGACAGTATGTTAAGAGATATTCAGGTTCTCGTGAGACAGGGCCAGAACGGTTTCTGGATTCCCTGTTCCGACTTTGGAAATTCATTATAAATTCACCAGAGATAATTAGGAGTCATGCCATATATGTACAGATTCCTCTCTGAGTCTAGTTTCTATAGAAACAAACGCCATCGGTATTGAAGCTCTGTGCAGGGAGATATCCAAGTCATAATGCGCAAAGGTCAGTGTAGTCGATCCCTGTAGCATAGGAGACTTTGACTAATAAACTGTACTAATTGGCCTGACCAAAAATTCTACAAAAATTCTACCATATAGGTATATGAGTCTAGTTCTAGGGAAAATTTACGGAACTGGATTTCGAGTTTCAGAACTCAAGAAATGATTTTTAAACCGACTAGTACGCAGATTGGCAGCTTGTCTGGGAAATGTCAAATAAGTGGTTTGAAGTCTGTTAACACCTCGTGTTCGACTCCGGCGACGGTCTCGGGTTCGGGGTGTTACATAAATATTTTTTAAAAATTTTTAACGATTTTTCCAATTCAAAACAGGGGATCTCGAATTCATTCTGCCACTGTCTCACAAAAATTAGAATATCACATAATATAGAACTCTTTTGCTCCCCCTGTTTCTTTTATATGAAAACACTCATTAATCTTTAATTCCATAATTTTTTTGAAATTTAATTCAACTTTCAAAATGTTTGGTGAATTTTCAAAGTCACGCAACTGCTGCTATCCAACACTGTTTTACTACTAAAATTCACTCTTACATAATTTCACTGAATCCATTTTGTCTTATCGAAGTTCACTCAAATATCGAGCACATTGCCCATAATTTTCATAAACATATACCTGCACTTATTCGTCATATAATCATGTTCACATGTATTTTACTTAATCGATTTTCTCGTTGAACTCTTCAGAATATTAACTGATACTCAGTTGCCTGCACATATTTTCACTCTTGTAGACAAGGCTATCTGGTAGGAATAGTAGCCTGCACTTAGTACTACACATGTGACCAATTATTCGGTACACGTAGTAGCCTGCACTTAGTACTACACACGTGACCTAACCATCTGATACACGTAGTAGCCTGCACTTAGCACTACACAAGTGATCGAAGTTATCGGGTACGCATAGTAGCCTGCACTTAGTACTACACATGCGACCAATTATCCGATACACGTAGTAGCCTGCATTTAGTACTACACATGTGACCTCACAATAGATCATTCGTATCGTTTCTATTCCGAAGGCTCAACCGAGAAATTCCTCACTTTCCAACATGTTACAAATTTATTCATAGTCCTTTTTCAATTTGCAATTTACAAAAAATAATCATTTTATAGGCTATGGGTATTTTTCCAAATATAAACCCTAGGTTAAATTATTGCTAGAATAAGCTTAACCAAGTTACCGGGATTTCAAAAATGTAATGAACTTTAAAAATGGGGCTAAGGAGCACTTACAATCGAGCTTGGGAGTTTGAAAAAACCTTAACCATGGCTGATGCTGGTAGAAATGGTTGAATGAAGAAGATGATAGCTAATTTGGCTTATTTCCCTTTTTAATTCTTTTAATTATTAGTTTACCAAAATACCCCTATCTTAAAAATATTTTATTACACCCATTTCATGTCTATTTTTGTCCAGCAATTAACCAATGGTCTAATTACCATTTAAGGACCCTCAATTTAAAATTTCATAACAATTGGACACCTCTAGTATGTAGAACTCAAGTTTTGTACTTTTTACAATATAGTCATTTTGACTAAATTAAGTTACCGAATGTCAAAATTTTTGAACGAAATTTTCATGAAATTATTCTGTGAAATCGTAGACCATAAAAATATAATAAAAAATAAAATTTTCATCATCGAATTTGTGGTCCCGAAACCACTGTTCCAACTAGGCCCAAAATCAGGGTGTTACACTTACACTAGCTCTTATCTATTGGTGTTGTGATAACCCAAATTAGGGCCTAATCGGAATAGTGGTTTCGGGACCACAAAATCTAAGATATAAATAATTATTTTATGATTATTTTGAGGTCTATGATATGATTGCATGATTGTGTGAAACTTTCGTGAAGAAATTTTATGCATAAAGTGCTTAATTTGAAGTTAAGGACTAAATTGAAAAAGTTGCAAAACTTGCATTCTAGAAGTTTCTAGTATGAAATTGCTTTGAAATATTAATTAGGAGGTCTTAAATAGCAATTTGACCAATTTCTAAGTTTATGGACAAAAATTGGACATGGATGGAATTTTTGAAAGTTTAGTAAGGAAGGGCATTTTGGTCATTTGGATATTAAATGAAATAAAATGGGAAAAATAACACAAAAATGATCATCTTCTCCATAAGTTGCTGCTGAATTTTGCTTTCCACCATAGCTAGGGTTTCAACACTTTTAAGCCTTGATTGTAAGTGATTTCTATGCCTGTTTTTAATGTTCTTTACATTTTTGAAATCCTTATAGCTCAGTTTACCTATTTCTATCAATATTTTGAGCTAGGGTTTATATTTAAAATTTTACCCATGGATGATATGTATGAATTTTGATGTTTTATGGTAGAATATGAAGTTTGAGATTGTGTTAAACAACTTTTGCTAAGTGATTTTTCGTAAAAATAAGTAAAATGACATAATCGGTAAAAATACCTAATATTCATAAGTACATGTTAGAGTGTGAATTTGATGTTGCTATAGAAGGAAAAATGATCAGCATGTCATAAAACATAAGAAAATAGGATGAGGTTTAATTTACGAGCCTTGGGGAAAAAGTGTAAATATGTGAAAGTTTAGGGGCAAAATGGTAATTTTGCCAAAGTTCGTACTAGGGGTTGTTTTGATGAATGTGTGTATTAAATAAATTAATTTGGTATTATAGATCAAGAGAAAAGAGATTCGAATCGAGATTGAGGGAAAAATAAAGTTTACGAGGAATAGGCTCGACTATTCTCATTTTGTATCGAGGTAAGTTCATATGTAAATATTGTAATATAACCGTTATTTTAAATCATTTAATGCTATTTATATGATATTATGATTGTTATCATGCCATTCTATGCTTTGTGGTCATTGTTGGACAACATGCAAAAATTTTATGAATTATGTGAAAAATGTGAAAGGCTACCGAAGTATCGTCATTTGTATTCCAAGGCGAATGGTAAAGAAGTATGAACGAGGAAAGTCCCGTTGAACCTTAGGAATAGATTAGGATATTTGAGCATCCGAACTTGTTGAGTTGAGTCCTAGTTCACTTATGGATGCGAATGTTCGAGCTCGTTGAGTTGAGTCCGAGTTAGTGAGATGTAACTAGGCATCCGAGCTCATTGAGTTGATTCCGAGTTCACTTATGGGTGTGAACACCCAAGCTCGTTGAGTTGAGTCTGAGTTCGCTTATGGGCGGGTTACATGGTATCTTATCTACATATGTGGCACTTATGTGCAAACTTTCCAAGTATCCGAGTTATATTCCGATGTGTTCAACGGGTAAAATTCTAGTGAAATGGAAGAATACTCAAGATGCAGGTGACGTATTGGTAAGTGTTGTGGAATGGGCACTTTGGGAAGTTATGTAATTAACCCTCGGGTTGAGACTTGATACGACAACTGTAACACCCCGAACCCGAGACCGACACCGGAGTCGGACACGAGATGTTAACAAACTTTGAAAAATTTTTCCAGACACTGCCCAGTCTGAGTACTAGTCGCTTCAAAAATCATATCTTGAGTTTCACAACTCAAAAATCAGTTTTGTGATTTTTCCCTGAAACTAGACTCATGTCCCCACCTATGAATTTTTTTCTAGAATTTTTGGTCGGGCCAACTAGTACAGTTTATTAGTCAAAGTCTCCCATGTTACAGGGGTCGACTACACTGACCTTTTCCCATTACGACTGGGATATCTCTCTGCACAGAGCTTCAATACTGATGCCGTTTGTTTCTATGGAAACTAGACTCAGAGAGGAATCCATACATATATGGTATGACCCCTAATTATCTCTGGTCAATTTATAGTGAATTTCCAAATGCGGAACAGTGAATCCGGAAACTGTTCTGGCCCTGTTCCACAAGAACCCGAATATCTCTTTCTGTACTGTTCCTATAATTGTTTCGTTACTTCCATATGAAAGTAGATTCATCAAGGTTCGATTACATAATTTATTCACTATTTAATTCCACCCCTACGAATTCTTGTGATTTTTCCAATCCACACCACTGCTGCTATCAGCTTCTGTTTTCAAGGTGAACCTTACCTAATTTGGGGTTTCATGGACCAACTAGGGCCTTGTCATACATAAGCCCACATATGATCATACTTAGCCATTCTAGTGGCTGATCATTTGCTCAACACTTCCATTCCAACATAGTTACATCATGAAACCATCTATACATTCATAAATACGAATGGTCTAATGCCATACTCCACTTCTACAAGCCATCTTCGCATGGCTGTACACTTATACATTTCATAAAGTACTCGAAAGACAACAATGGGTAGTCCTATACATGCCATAACAAAATTCAACCAAAATAGTACCCAAAAGAGCCTTTGATAGTGTGGGCGACTTCGACTTCAAGATCCCGAGTCCGATAGCTGGAGAACCAAAAATCTATAAAACAGAGGAGCAATGTAACGAGTAAGCAATTTATGCTTAGTAAGTTTGAGCAAGGAATTCCAGCATGCACAAAGAATAGCACACATTTAGCTAAACGGAATATTTCATAATACGCAATTTACCGATATCAAACTTGCTTCACAACATTAACAACCATTATGTACATACACAATAAACTAACTTGGCCGAAGGCCGGTAGCTCGTTTATCAACTGAGCGAACATTTATTTGTAAGGGCTCGATTAAATTCAACACATACGTAACATATCCCCATATTGGGATGTTTTTCGAGTATTCGCTGGAATTTTACAGCAAGCTCATTCATTACCAAATCACGTACCTTCGGGATTTAACCGGATATAGCTCCTCGTTCAAATGCCTTCGGGACATAGCCCGGTTTTAGTAACTCACACAATGCCTTCGGGACATAACCCGGATTTAACAACTCGCACGAATGCCTTCGGGACTTAACCCGGATTTAATAACTCGCACGAATGCCTTCGGGACTTAACCCGGATTTAGTATCTCGCACAAAGGCCTTCGGATCTTAATCCGGATATATTCACTTAGCACAAAGCCTTCGGGACTTAGCCCGGACAGCATTCAATTAATCATGCACATCTAACAATAATTCATAGCACATTCATATTTCATTTTCGTTTACGAAACTCAAACACAAGGCACATATTGTCCTTGCACATTCGGCTCAATAGCCACACATAGAGCATGATTTAATCACATCGAAATTTAAGCTCTCTTACTCAAGAACTTACCTCGGGTGTTGTCGAACGATTCCGCTAGCTATTCAACCACTTTTTCCTTCCCTTTATCGGTTTTATTTCCCCTTTGCTCTTGAGCTTAATCAAACAAATAAATTGATTTCATCATTTTAGGCATCAAAAGATGAACACAAGGCACTTAGCCCATATTTATACATTAGACATTAAAGTCTCATACATGCAAAAATCATGCATCAACACCACATATTAGCTAATTTCTTGCCCTTGACCGAATATGCATGTCCATTTTTTTGGGGTCGATTTCAACACTTAATACACACATGTACACACTAGTAAAGCATCCTCCCCCTTTTCATCAATTTAACACATGCATTGCTCATTAACATGCAAAGTTACATTCGGCCTTAGCACACATCTTGCTAGCCGATTCTTCTCCATTTAGCAACCAATGCACATATGTGCTCACACAACAAAAATGCTAAAAAGGAGGTTCAAGAATCATCAAGCCATCATCACATGCATCATTAACAAGCTTCACATTTTGCATGCAATGGCATTAACACAACCTCCACCTAGGCCGAATCTTAACTCATCCTCATGCCTCATCACCACAACATCAAACATCAACCAAGAATGATTCATCCATGGTCAAGTGCCATTTCCATCACATAGCAAGATTTAGACCATGGGTTAGGTAGAACTCAAGCTAACAACTAAAACATGCATGCCTCTCATGGAACATCATCAAACATACCTTAGCCTAGCTACATGCATGGCCGAATCTCTTCACCTTTCTTCTTCTTTCCTCCTTAAAATTTTTGGCCAAGGATGAACCAAAGGATGAGAAAATTTTTCTTTGTTTTTCTTTCTAGTTTTTGGCAAGCATGAAGATGAGAAAAGGATGAACAAAATTCCCCCTTTCTCTTGTTTAGCTCACGGCAATGGGGGGACAAACACCACACACACATTTTTTTTTCTTTTGTTTTCCATTTCTTTATTACCCATACTCCTTATTTTATTCTTCCACTAACAAAACATGTTTCATGACATGTTTTGCCCATCCTTCCTTGTCATGGCCGGCCACTACTCATTAGGGGGGGAATTTGACATGCAAGTCCCCCCTTTGTCCACATGCACTAGTAGGTCCTCACACATTGACCTATCACATTTTAGAATTTTCTCACATAAGTCCTATTGACTAAATTCACATGAAATCAACCAAATTGAAGCTTGAAATTTTCACACATTCATAATTACATATTCTACACAATAAGTATCGCATTCAAACATTTCGGTGACTCGGTTTAGCGGTCCCGAAGCCACTTCCCGACTAGGGTCAACTTTGGGCTGTCACAACTCTCCCCCACTTAAGAAATTTTCGTCCCCGAAAATCTTACCGGTAAATAGGTTTGGGTATCGTTCTTTCATCGAGCTCTCGGTCTCCCAAGTAGCTTCCTCGATCCCGAGTTTGAGCCATAACACCTTTACTAGCGGAACTCTTTTGTTTCGCAACTCCTTCACTTCACGAGCTAGGATACGCATCGGTTCTTCTTCATAGCTCATGTCGACTTGAATTTCAACCTCCGATGGGCTAATTATGTGCGATGGATCAGATCGATAGCGTCGAAGCATCGAAACATGAAAGACGTCATGAATCTTTTCAAGCTCCGGGGGTAAAATCAATCTATACGCAACCGGACCAACTCGTTCGGAGATTTCGTACGGCCCAATGAATCTTGGGCTCAACTTGCCCTTACGGCCGAACCTGAGTATCTTTTTCCAAGGTGAAACCTTAAGGAACACTTTGTCTCCCACCTGATACTCGATGTCTTTTCGTTTCAAATCTGCGTACGATTTCTGACGATTCGTGGATACCTTCAGACTTTCACGGATTACCTTTACTTTCTGTTCAGCATCTCTAATCAAATCAACTCCGAAAATTTTGCTTTCACCGAGCTCGGTCCAAAACAATGGTGTACGGCATTTACGACCGTACAAAGCCTCGTAAGGTGCCATCTTAATACTTGATTGAAAACTATTGTTGTAAGCGAATTCAATCAAAGGTAAATACCGTTCCCATGAACTACTGAACTCGAGGATGCAACATCTCAACATATCCTCAAGTATCTGAATTATCCTCTCGGATTGACCATCGGTTTGGGGGGTGAAAAGCAGTGCTAAAATGCAGCTTAGTACCTAGAGCTTCTTGCAATTTCTTCCAAAATCGTGAGGTGAATCTCGGATCTCTATCCGACACGATAGAAACAGGTACCCCGTGTAATCTCACAATTTGATAAACGTACAATTCAGCTAGTTTATCCAATGAAAAATCCGTACGTACGGGGATGAAATGAGCCGACTTAGTCAGTCTATCAACAATAACCCATATCGCAACCCTCTTACTTGCTGACAAGGGCAGTCCGGACACAAAGTCCATTGTGACTCGATCCCATTTCCACTCGGGTATCATGATCGGCTGGAGTAATCCTGAAAACACTTGATGTTCCGTTTTCACTTGTTGACATATTAAACATCTCGAAACAAAGTCGGAGATGTCCCGTTTCATACCGTGCCACCAAAATTGACGTTTCAAATCGTTGTACATTTTCGTACTCCCCGGGTGAATTGACATTCGGCTACAATGGGCTTCGTTCAGAATCATCGAAATGAGTTCCGAATTCCTTGGAACACACAAACGATTTCTGATCCTCAAACAATCATCATCATCAATTTGAAACTCCGATTCCTCGTTCGGAAAACACTTAGCCCGTTTTGCAACCAATTCATCATCGACTTTCTGAGCTTCACGAATTTGGTGAGTCAATAATGGTTTAGCTTTTAATTCAGCTACTAACACACTGTCTGGTAGAACAGACAAATGCACGTTCATCGCTCGTAAAGCAAACAATGACTTCCGGCTTAAGGCGTCCGCAACCACGTTAGCCTTTCCCGGGTGGTAATCAATGACAAGCTCGTAATCTTTCAACAACTCAAGCCAACGTCTTTGTCGCAGATTCAAGTCTCGTTGAGTCATCAAATATTTGAGACTTTTGTGATCCGAAAATACATGGCACTTCTCACCAAACAGATAATGTCGCCATATTTTTAAAGCAAACACGATGGCAGCTAGTTCGAGATCATGGGTCAGATAATTCCTCTCGTGTGGCTTCAATTGTCTCGACGCATAGGCCACGACTCGACCTTCTTGCATCAATACGCAACCCAACCCAAGTAGGGATGCGTCACTATAAATGACAAACTCTTTACCTGATTCGGGTTGCACCAAAATTGGAGCTTCAGTCAAATGAGTTTTCAGTTGGTTGAAACTTTTCTGACATTTCTCCGTCCACTCGAACTTAACATCCTTTTGAAGTAGCTTCGTCATTGGTGTGGCTATCATCGAGAAACCTTTCACAAATCGTCGGTAATAACCGGCGAGCCCCAAAAAGCTCCGAACTTCAGTAATATTTCTCGGAGGTTTCCAGTCAAGTATGGCTGAAATTTTGTTCAGGTCAACTCGAATACCCGACGCGGATACCACATGACCCAAGAAGCTAACCTCTCTTAACCAGAACTCACACTTACTGAACTTAGCATAAAACTGCTTATCCCGCAAAATTTGCAGCACTAGCCTCAGATGCCCAGCATGTTCGGTCTCATCTCTTGAATAGACCAAAATGTCATCAATGAACACAACTACGAACTGATCCAAATACGGTCTGAAGATCCGATTCATCAAATCCATAAATACCGCAGGGGCATTAGTGAGCCCAAACGGCATCACTAAGAATTCGTAGTGACCATATCTCGTTCTGAAGGCAGTTTTGGGAATATCTGGATCTCGAATTCGCAACTGATAATAGCCCGATCTCAAATCTATTTTTGAGAACACTGAGGCTCCCTTCAGTTGGTCGAACAAATCATCGATGCACGGCAACGGATATTTGTTCTTTATCGTCACTTTATTCAGCTGACGATAGACAATGCACAACCTCATGGTTCCGTCCTTCTTTTTCACGAACAATACTGGTGCACCCCAAGCTGAGAAACTTGGTCGAGCGAAACCTCTATCCGTCAGTTCTTGCAACTGAGCTTTCAACTCCTTTAACTCAGTTGGTGCCATACGATACGGAGCTATCGAAATCGGCGTAGTCCCAGGTACAAGCTCAATACCAAACTCTACCTCCCGAACAGGTGGTAAACCCGGTAATTCTTCCGGAAAAAACATTCGGGTATTCACAAACCACCGGCACAGATTCGGGTTTCTTTTCTAATTCTTTGTCACCAAGTACATACGCAAGGTATGCTTCGCACCCTTTTCTTACATATTTCTGTGCCAACATTGCTGATATTACAGCTGGCATCCCCTCTAAGTCCGCAGACTCAATTCGGACTACTTCGTTATTTGCGCATCTCAAATCAATAGTCTTGCTCTTGCAATTCACAATCGCATCATGCGCGGTCAACCAATCCAAACCAAGGATAACATCAAATTCATCAAACGGCAAGAGCATCAAGTTCGCCGGGAAACAGGAACCTCGAATTTCCAGGGGACATTTCTTACACACTTTGTCGACAAGCACGTAACGACCCAAGGGATTTGACACCCGAATTACGAACTCAGTAGACTCAATAGGTAAAGTCTTACTGGATGCTAAGGTTTCACATATGTAAGAATGAGTAGAACCGGGGTCAATCAAAGCAATTACATTAGTATCAAAGAGGGTGAATGTACCGGTAATAACATCAGGCGAAGAAGCATCCTCGCGGGCACGTATAGCATAAGCTCTAATAGGCGCACGGGCTTCGGATCTGGTTATATCATCTCTAGATCCTCTCTGACCACCACCAGCATTGCCCATATTTCCAGATGGTCTACCTCGAGCAGTGGTAGCACCCGGTCTCCCACTCTGATTTGCATTCTGCCCCGACAACCTCGGGCAATCTTTAATGAAGTGGTCCACTGATCCGCATTTGTAACAGGAGCGGTCAGGAAATCTACAACTCCCCGAATGCCATTTACCGCAATATCGGCATTTCGTCCTGTCTCGACGTTCATTCCCAACACTGGCGACCGAAGTGCCTCGTGTACCCACAGGGGGTCGATCACGATCTCGTCCAAAAAGGCCCGAAGTGCCTCTAAACTGGCCCGCATCATCTCGAAATCTCTTCGATGTCTGTTGAAGAGACCTCCCCGAGGATCTTTTACGAAACTCTCCAGTTCCCTCATCAACTCTTTGCTTTTCTTTTCTAAGCTCTTCGGCTTTACAAGCTCGTTCAACAAGTACCACGAACTCTTGTATTTCAAGAACGCCAACGAACATTTTTATATCTTCATTCAGCCCATCCTCGAAGCGTTTACACATAATAGCTTCGGACGAAACACATTCCCGAGCGTATTTGCTAAGTCTAACAAATTTTCGCTCGTAATCAGTAACCGACATGGAGCCTTGCTTAAGCTCAAGAAATTCCTTCCGTTTTTGATCAACAAATCTCTGACTGATATACTTTTTCCGAAACTCAGTTTGGAAAAACTCCCAAGTTACTTGCTCTCGGGGCACAATAGAAGTTAGAGTACTCCACCAATAGTAGGCAGAATCACGTAGCAAGGAGATAGCACACTTTAGGCATTCATCGGGTGTACAAGATAGCTCATCGATTACCCGGATAGTGTTGTCCAGCCAAAATTCAGCTTGCTCGGCATCATCGCTATCCATAGCCTTAAATTCAGTAGCCCCATGTTTTCGGATTCTGTCAACTGGGGGCTTATGTGACCTTATTTGGTCCGTTACCGGCGGTATTGTAGGTGCGGGGGTAGTATTTGTTCGGGAATGGAGGTTGTGGAACAGCCATATTAGTTCGAATGTATTGGTCAAACCAATCATTCATCACGCTATAGAATGCTTGTCTAGCTTCATCATTCTGATTACTAGCATTAGGTTGAGAGTTTGCCGGCACTGTCCCTTGTGCGGGAGCAGGCGCTACACTCTCAAGATCATCAGCTACCTCTCGGTCACGATCGGGATCCATTACTATAAATAAACACGTTTACAATTGTCGGAAATCACCACACTATCAAGTAATCACATAAAATGGCATGTATAGCTAGACCCAAAACATTACGGTAGTCCTAGAATCGACTAAACCGTAGCTCTGATACCAATAAAATGTAACACCCCGAACCCGAGACCGACACCGGAGTCAGACACGAGATGTTAACAAACTTTGAAAAATTTTTCCAGACACTGCCCAGTCTGAGTACTAGTCGCTTCAAAAATCATATCTTGAGTTTCACAACTCAAAAATAAGTTTTGTGATTTTTCCCTGAAACTAGACTCATGTCCCCACCTATGGATTTTTTTCTAGAATTTTTGGTCGGGCCAACTAGTACAGTTTATTAGTCAAAGTCTCCCATGTTACAGGGGTCGACTACACTGACCTTTTCCCATTACGACTGGGATATCTCTCTGCACAGAGCTTCAATACTGATGCCGTTTGTTTCTATGGAAACTAGACTCAGAGAGGAATCCATACATATATGGTATGACCCCTAATTATCTCTGGTCAATTTATAGTGAATTTCCAAAGGCGGAACAGTGAATCCAGAAACTGTTCTGGCCCTGTTCCACAAGAACCCGAATATCTCTTTCTGTACTGTTCCTATAATTGTTTCGTTACTTCCATATGAAAGTAGATTCATCAAGGTTCGATTACATAATTTATTCACTATTTAATTCCATTCCTACGAATTCTTGTGATTTTTCCAATCCACACCACTGCTGCTATCAGCTTCTGTTTTCAAGGTGAACCTTACCTAATTTGGGGTTTCATGGACCAACTAGGGCCTTGTCATACATAAGCCCACATATGATCATACTTAGCCATTCTAGTGGCTGATCATTTGCTCAACACTTCCATTCCAACATAGTTACATCATGAAACCATCTATACATTCATAAATACGAATGGTCTAATGCCATACTCCACTTCTACAAGCCATCTTCGCATGGCTGTACACTTATACATTTCATAAAGTACTCGAAAGACAACAATGGGTAGTCCTATACATGCCATAACAAAATTCAACCAAAATAGTACCCAAAAGAGCCTTTGATAGTGTGGGCGACTTCGACTTCAAGATCCCGAGTCCGATAGCTGGAGAACCAAAAATCTATAAAACAGAGGAGCAATGTAACGAGTAAGCAATTTATGCTTAGTAAGTTTGAGCAAGGAATTCCAGCATGCACAAAGAATAGCACACATTTAGCTAAACGGAATATTTCATAATACGCAATTTACCGATATCAAACTTGCTTCACAACATTAACAACCATTATGTACATACACAATAAACTAACTTGGCCGAAGGCCGGTAGCTCGTTTATCAACTGAGCGAACATTTATTTGTAAGGGCTCGATTAAATTCAACACATACGTAACATATCCCCATATTGGGATGTTTTTCGAGTATTCGCTGGAATTTTACAGCAAGCTCATTCATTACCAAATCACGTACCTTCAGGATTTAACCGGATATAGCTCCTCGTTCAAATGCCTTCGGGACATAGCCCGGTTTTAGTAACTCACACAATGCCTTCGGGACATAACCCGGATTTAACAACTCGCACGAATGCCTTCGGGACTTAACCCGGATTTAATAACTCGCACGAATGCCTTCGGGACTTAACCCGGATTTAATAACTCGCACGAATGCCTTCGGGACTTAACCCGGATTTAGTATCTCGCACAAAGGCCTTCGGATCTTAATCCGGATATATTCACTTAGCACAAAGCCTTCGGGACTTAGCCCGGACAGCATTCAATTAATCATGCACATCTAACAATAATTCATAGCACATTCATATTTCATTTTCGTTTACGAAACTCAAACACAAGGCACATATTGTCCTTGCACATTCGGCTCAATAGCCACACATAGAGCATGATTTAATCACATCGAAATTTAAGCTCTCTTACTCAAGAACTTACCTCGGGTGTTGTCGAACGATTCCGCTAGCTATTCAACCACTTTTTCCTTCCCTTTATCGGTTTTATTTCCCCTTTGCTCTTGAGCTTAATCAAACAAATAAATTGATTTCATCATTTTAGGCATCAAAAGATGAACACAAGGCACTTAGCCCATATTTATACATTAGACATTAAAGTCTCATACATGCAAAAATCATGCATCAACACCACATATTAGCTAATTTCTTGCCCTTGACCGAATATGCATGTCCATTTTTTTGGGGTCGATTTCAACACTTAATACACACATGTACACACTAGTAAAGCATCCTCCCCCTTTTCATCAATTTAACACATGCATTGCTCATTAACATGCAAAGTTACATTCGGCCTTAGCACACATCTTGCTAGCCGATTCTTCTCCATTTAGCAACCAATGCACATATGTGCTCACACAACAAAAATGCTAAAAGGGAGGTTCAAGAATCATCAAGCCATCATCACATGCATCATTAACAAGCTTCACATTTTGCATGCAATGGCATTAACACAACCTCCACCTAGGCCGAATCTTAACTCCTCCTCATGCCTCATCACCACAACATCAAACATCAACCAAGAATGATTCATCCATGGTCAAGTGCCATTTCCATCACATAGCAAGATTTAGACCATGGGTTAGGTAGAACTCAAGCTAACAACTAAAACATGCATGCCTCTCATGGAACATCATCAAACATACCTTAGCCTAGCTACATGCATGGCCGAATCTCTTCACCTTTCTTCTTCTTTCCTCCTTAAAATTTTTGGCCAAGGATGAACCAAAGGATGAGAAAATTTTTCTTTATTTTTCTTTCTAGTTTTTGGCAAGCATGAAGATGAGAAAAGGATGAACAAAATTCCCCCTTTCTCTTGTTTAGCTCACGGCAATGGGGGGACAAACACCACACACACATTTTTTTTTCTTTTGTTTTCCATTTCTTTATTACCCATACTCCTTATTTTATTCTTCCACTAACAAAACATGTTTCATGACATGTTTTGCCCATCCTTCCTTGTCATGGCCGGCCACTACTCATTAGGGGGGAATTTGACATGCAATTCCCCCCTTTGTCCACATGCACTAGTAGGTCCTCACACATTGACCTATCACATTTTAGAATTTTCTCACATAAGTCCTATTGACTAAATTCACATGAAATCAACCAAATTGAAGCTTGAAATTTTCACACATTCATAATTACATATTCTACACAATAAGTATCGCATTCAAACATTTCGGTGACTCGGTTTAGCGGTCCCGAAGCCACTTCCCGACTAGGGTCAACTTTGGGCTGTCACAACAACAATAATATGGTAAGATGATGAATGATGAATAGAAATGTGATACATGTTTTGGTGATATTATGCTAATGTTGGTTGGTATAATTGCTTTGTTAAGTTATTTGTTATTTGCATGTGGACTTACTAAGCATCTATGCTTACTCCCTCCTTTTCATTCTTTGTAGTTTTGACAAGTCAGTTTGGAGATCGAGACGGTCAGAGGCACGCTCACACTATCACTGGACAATCGCGGTATAATGACTTGAAATTTTTGGAAATATGGCATGTATAGCATTCCAATCATTTTGTGTGTATAATCTTACGATATGGCCCATGGATGGAATGGAAATGTTTGAGAATGATTAGCTATTGGAATGACTAATCAAGTTTATATATGATAACATGTATGCTTTATGTCTTAACTAAACCATGAAAATCCTTGGAAAGGTAAAATTGGCCACAAAACAAAATCAGACAGCAGCAGTGATGTGAATTTGAAAAATCACTAAAAATATTATAAATGGAATTAAATGATGAATAAGTTATGAAATTTAATCTTGATGAGTCTATTTTCATATGGAAGAAACGAAACAGGTAAATGAGTTATATTTTATGAGATATTTAAGTTTTGGTGAAATAGGGTCAGAGCAATCTTTGAATCCCCTGTTCTGAATTTATAAATTCACCATAAATTGTACCAAAACAATTAGGAGTTTTACCTTACATGTATGAAATCCTTATTGAGTCTGGTTTTATTAGAAACAAATGAAATAGTCATTGAAACTCTATACAGGGAGATATCTGATTCATAATACACAGGGGTCAGAGTAGCCGAACCCTGAAACAGGGGAAACTTTAACTAATAAACTGTACTAATTGGCCCAACCAAAATTTCTAGAAAAAATTTAGTCAGTAGGTATATGAGTCTAGTTTTAGGGAAAATTTTCGGAATTGGATTTTGAGTTTCATAACTCGAGATATGGATTTTTTAGCTACTGTGATGCAGTTAGCCAGCTTGTCTGGAAATTCTAAAATAAATTGTTTAAGCTGTTTAATTAATGAATTAAGTCCGTTAATACCTCGTGCTCGACTCCGGTGATGGTATTGGGTACGAGGGCGTTACAAGTGTCAATGTCATGTCCTAGAAAGGTCTTACACTGACACACAACAAGCTGACGCAATGTCCCAGACAGGTCTTACAGTAGCTTGTATATCGCGAGGCCGATGCATGTCCTAGACATGTCTTACACTAGCTCTCGTCTCAATGCCAATGCATGTCCCAGACATGTCTTACACTATCACACATATCACCCATACAAATATCCAAGTCTATTCCAAATATTCAACGAAAGTCTTTGCTACGTAAATTTCTTAACATGTATTCTCGCATTCAAAATCAAGACAAATTAGGCTATATCAATTCAATTACACATCATAAAGATATAGTTGTATTATTAACATACAACTTACCTTGGTATTCAAAATATGACGACTATTTCGGCTTATTTCGCTAGCTTTGCTTTTCCCCTGTCTTGGCCCGAATTTTGTAGTTCTTGATCTAAAATGATAAAAATTTACAAGTTTAAGTCACTTTATCGATCTAGGTACTCAACAATTTATAATTAGACAAAATGACCAATTTGCCCCTAGACTTTCACAAAATGACCATTTTACCCTAGACCCAAAAACCAATTTTTATTGAATTTCCTTATTAGTCAAGCCTAACCGACCATTTATCTCTTATGATAACCCTAAATTCCCAATATTTCACAACATTACTATCTATTTTACAAACTTTACAAAATGGTCCTATTAGGGTTTTCATAAGAGGTCCTAGCACAAAAATTGTTTATTTCACAACCATGTTTCATTTTCTTCCATAAAATTTCAGAAAGCAACATGAACACTCTCATGGTGAAACCCTAGACTTTCAACCATTTTGCAAAATAATCCCCTCATTTGAAAGCTCATGCTATAAGGGTTCTAAAAATACAAAAATCATCAAGAAAGACCATCAAAACCACTTACTTGAGAGGGTTACAAGATGCTGAAATTTTCAAGCTTTCAAACCCCTACAATGACTGAATTTTTGATGGAGAAGAAATGGTGAAAAGGGATGATATCATCTTTCTTTTATTTTATTTCTTTTTAGTCAAATAAGCCACCAAATTTTTACCTAACATTTGACTACCTTAATTCTTTGTCTCATGGCCGGCCAAGCTATAATCTAAGGGTCTATCTGCCCTTGAAAGACCCCCAATTTATGATACATGACAATTTAACCCCCTTAGCCATCAAATTAAGACTTTTGAACTTTATGTGATTTAGTCCTTTTTCGCTATTAAGCTCACAAACGCTAAAATTAATTCACCAAAATTTTCATGCATCATTATAAACATGCATCACACATAAAATAATATTAAAAATAATTTCCCCGACCTCAGGTTAGTGGTTCCAAAACCACTGTTCCAGCTAGGCCCAAAATCTAGTTGTTACATTACCTTAGCAGGATCTTTCGATCTTTTACTAACATAACGAGTCAAGAGGGACTACTTATCTTCCAACCTCACAGTCTGGATTGGCTTGGGGTAAAGGTGTTCACGAATGGACAATACCAATTTTGGGTTAATTCCCACCTTGATCACTTTCCGGGTTGTCAAGCCTAAGTTTTGTTTCATGTTCTTCCTTTCCCAAACAATTGATCCATTGAGTAACCCTACAAAATAGTTAAGAGATCATGCTTCCACTAGCTAATCCCCCATAGAAGGATCAATTCCTTATAGTTTTCATAAACAATATGGAATAGATGGAATAATTAATCATAAAGAATGGGTTGAAATAAATAGTTTAAGAAAAGCCTAATTCATATTGATAATAAGCACAAATCCACAATAGTTGATATCCTTTATAAATCAAAACTCTTGAAAGAAACAAAGAACTAATAAACTAAAACTATGAAAAACCTAAAGAAAACAAAAAACCAAAACTTAAACCTAAAGTAAAATCTAAGCTGATTGAATGGTGTTCATAATGTATGCCAAAGGAGCCTATTTATAGATTTCACATAGTTGTCGTCCTTAACCCTAAGTTAGCTGACGTTCCTAAGCTTTAGGTTTGATTGTGCAGACCAAAACACCCCTGCTTCGTGTTTTATTACTGTCACAGAGTCAATGTCGCGACACACTAGGACCTGTGTCATGACATAGCAGCTAATTTACTTATTTTCAATTGTCTTCAGGGGTATGTCGTGACACCCTCAGCCTATGTCGCAACATTAAAGGCAATTTCTCACTTTCTCTATTTTGCTCTTTGTGTTGCGACATTGGATCTCCTATATTGCAACATGACATCCAGTATTGAACTGAAATGCCTTCTAATGGTCTCTTGCACATTCACAAAGTATGTTAGCTCTCCCTTAGGCCCTTAAGGTTAATAAAAGACTCAATGTGCAAATTTTATTGAATGCAAATAAAACTAAAGAAAATTAAAACATAATGAAAATGCTTGTATTCAAGCTCCTTAAATGTGAAAACTAGTTTAATCTGCTGCACCGAATTACGGAAGACCACCGAGTCAATGTTAGTCATATAATAAAACAAACAACACATTTCATCAATACACAAAAAATTTCACATTCAATTGCTGATATATGCAACTTTTGCATTTTATTCAATTTAGCCGCTAAAATTGGGATTAACATAACTTCCACATTTAACCTTAAATTTTTATACCAATTTCTCTCTAAGCCAAATTTATCTCCCTATTTCTCATTTCTACTGTTAAATTCCAATTTTTTTTCAAGTTATTTCCTATTGCACAAAATCAACAATTAATTTTACAATTTAGTCCTTTTTCACTTCTAATTTTAAAATCTATCAAATTAGTCCTAAGACTTTAACTATTCAATAATGGTAACATGTTCAATCTTTAAAAGTGCCAAAAAAATAAGACATGGGTCAGATAGCTCAAATTCTGAAAACATAAAAATTACGAGAAAAATGACTAAATTGAACTAACCAAATTGAAGCTTAAAAAATTGAAGCCCTAGCTATGAGTTATTTTTATTCCCCCTTTAATGTTTAGGTCAAAAGAAAGAAAGATGGAAAATGCTTTTGATTTTCCACTAACTTGAGTTTAGAAATGTTTTATTACATTTCATTTTATAATTTAATTACTTATATTTTATAAAATGAGAACATACATATATATACTATAGCCGGCCACCTTTTAATATTAAGGTATATTTTCTTTTAAAGCCCTTAATCTAATTCTACATTTTAATTTAATATCAATTCATACTTTTATCACTTATGCAATTTAGTCCCTATACCTAAATTCAACACTAATTCAATGAAATTACCTGACTGAAATTCAATTCACTTCTAATATAGCTTCGTAAATATTTAAACATATACGAGTCTGATTTATGAAAATTGGGTCCTGAAACCACACTTTCTGACACCATTGACTTTTAGGTTGTTACAATGGTTTTATAGGTTCCCACAAAAAAACAACTTTTTAAGTCTCTTATAAGCATTCAAAAGGCTATAGAGAGATTAGATTCAAACCAATTAGGCCAACTTGAGATGGATGTGAGGGATGACTTAGAAAATGTTTTCAATTATGGATAGATGATGTGGAAGCAAAAATCTAGATGTGAGTGGCTAAATTTGGGAGACTGTTATGCAAAATTTGTTCATAGCCGTGCACGTCAAAGAAGAAAATTTAATCGTATTAATGATTTACCTTTGGATAACGGTGAGTGGAGTTCTTATCAAAATGTTCTTTGATTTGAGACCGTGAGTTTCTTCCAAAAGTTATATAGAGAGTGACCAATAAGCATGTTGGACCTACCACTTAGTGATTTTCCTAGGCTAAAATCATCAAATGTTGACTTCTTAGGGAAACCGATTTCGAATGAGGAAATTAATAAGGCTTTATTTGATATGTCCCCTCTAAAGGCCTTATAGTTCTGTTGTTTGTGAATGCGTCCATGAAGTTTTTGTAGGGAGGGACATTGAACCAGAATTGAACAATACATTGATCGTCCTTATTCCCAAAGTAGAGAACCTAAAGAGTTTCGCACAATTTCGATTAGTCTATGCTCTGTCTTGTACAAAATGGTAATGAAAGTTATAGCTAATCACTTCAAATTAGTTTTCCCTAACTTTATTTCACAGGAACAAGTTTGTTTCATTGTTAGGCGCATTATTTCAGATAATATAATTATAGTGTAGGAAGTAATCCATTTGATGAGAAGGAAATGAGTCGGTAAAGACTGGATGGAAATTAAAATTGACTTGGAAAAAGCCTACGATAGAGTAGGATGTGGTTATATTGATGCGTCTCTCTTGGTTGTTGGCATGTCAAAATTTCTTCGATGAGTGACTATGTCTGGCATCTCCTTTTCTACTATGTAGATTCTTTGGAATGGAATTCCTACTTAGAAGTTTAAGCCTACTAGACGGATTAGACAAGGGTGTCCTCTATCACCGTATCTTTTTGTTTTATGCATGCAGTGGCTTGGTTACTCTATTCGCATGACAATCAATTCGAGTAAATGGCATCCTATTCAACTGTCAAGGTTGGGGGTTGATTTATCACACCTTTTTTTTATGAACGACTTGGTCATTTTTAGTAAAGCATCCTTGGAAAAAGAAGGAGTTATGAAATATGTTTTACATCAATCCTGCAAGAATTCGAGACATCAAATTAGTGTTCGGAAAAGTAATATCTTTTCTCTAAGGGTACTGAAGAGAAACTTAACTTACAGATTAGCCAATTGCTTGGATTTTAGGAAGTTCAGAACTTATGGACTTATCTAGAAGTGCAACTTTTCCATAATAGGGTCCCTAATAGCACTGTAAATTTTGTGGTGAATAAGGTGCGATGTAAGTTACAAAGCTGGGAAGCAAGGAAGATGTCAATCACTGGTAGAGTCACTTTAGCACAATTCGTTCTTCTCTCGATTCCTAATTATTTCATGCAATCCATGTTAATACCTAAGGGTGTCTGTGTAGAAATTGAGTGAATAGTGCGTAAATTCATTTGGAGGAACCTCTGAAGGACATTTAAAGATGGCTTTAGTTGGATGGGATTCCGTATGTCGGCCCCAATCTCGTGGGGGACTTGGACTTCGTCACTTGAAAGACCAGAACATTTCATTTCTTATGAAGATATGATTCAATTTAGACTCTAGGGATTGTGTTTTATGGGTTAGAGTCATCCAAGTAAAGTATTTTATGAGAGAACAACTACCTAAATCCATTAATCAAATTCAATTCTTTCATCTATAGAAGTCCTTCTCAAAGGTTTGGCCCTTTATTCGTGAAAATCTTGCTTGGTCAGTAGGTAATGGCTCCTAAACCTGGGCTAGGCGTTATGGCTAGATTGAGAAGGCTACATTAGCCACTGAAATGGCTAAGCTAACTTATGTTACTTTTGAAAACCTTAAATAAACTCATTTTAGAGAAAACCATAGTT
The DNA here is from genome assembly GCF_007990345.1 of Gossypium hirsutum. Taxonomy (NCBI): domain Eukaryota; kingdom Viridiplantae; phylum Streptophyta; class Magnoliopsida; order Malvales; family Malvaceae; genus Gossypium; species Gossypium hirsutum. The sequence continues at coordinate 57,010,367 of NC_053435.1, forward strand.
GCACTTTAAGTCAGCTTAAAAGCATTCATTCATTAGGTCGTGTATCCTTAGGATTCATTTTATTGTTGATAGTGTTGTTTTAGAAACATCTTTTTTTTTGTTACTCTTCTTCTAAAAAACACGATGTTAAACAAATGCAGCAAAAACAAAACCATTTTTCATGTCATTTGGAAACTTAGTTGCCTTACCGATTTGTTTTTCAAAAATGGTTCCTTTGCTGCAGCGAAAACTAGGGAACAGTATCAAATTTTACTTAAGTCCGATGTCATTCTTTATCCGATTATTATGCTTGAGTAATTCATGCATGAAAAAATCCCCAAATGAAAAGTTACCAAGCCATAGACCAAAAATAATTAAAAAAGAAACTAATAGAATTTTATTAATACTTATTAAAAATAGTCTGAGGTCCAAGGTGATTCTCTGAATGCTGAGTCTAGTCCTAATTTTGAGGTTTACTTGAAAAGTAAAACACTGTCGGGGGGTGAGCTTATGAAAAGCTCAGTCTGAGTCAAACAATTATTTGAACAGACAAAAATATCAAATACAGTGAAACATATTAGCATTAAAAGAAGAATATAGAACCATCACCGGAACTTCATATCATTACATAGCCATTATCAATATCGATGTCAAACGGTGTATGAGCATGGGTCATCATTCATTTGAGTAACAATCATTAATTCTGACACCATTCAATACAACAAAATACAATAGTAACATAAATTAATAATATTCAAAAATGTCATGCACATGATGCAATGCAAAAAGGTTCCTACCCATACCATTCACTACACACCACGAGTTCCCCAAAACCCATCATCTGAACTCCAAAATATTATGGGCTTAAGTCCGTTGTGGTTAAAACTATTGATAACAATATACAAAAAATTCTGCCAGTAAAAATGCAGACAACTTGCTAGTAAAAATGCGATAAATCGCCATTCCCCTCAGTACTACAGGTGCAGTGCACTGACTACAAATAATGCAGACTTAATATGCCACCGGTACTCCATAGAACTCCTCTGTCAACCACAAAATTCCAATCCAATGCATATGCAATATGTCACACAATCTCATACATGGGTTTAAAAGATTCATAAAATAGTTATAATCCCAATGGCTGGTTTGAACTCTTTTATGATCTTACCTATTTTATGATCTTACCTAAGCTAGTTGAGAGAAACAACAATGACACTTTATTGGCAATGTTCGGGATCGATATTGGAGTTCCAGAGTTTAGATTTAGGGATGATTTTACCGAGGAAAAATGATAACAATATGGTGGAGAATATGTTAACAAATCATGTGGCAAAAAGGAAAAGGAAAAGAAAAAGAAAAGAAAGAGATGGTAAAACTAGGTTTAGGTGACGACAACAATAGAGGAAAGGAAAAAAATTAAAATCAGAGAGAACGAGAGGAACGGCTAGGGCAATGAGGAGAAGGATTAAAGACTGATTATTAGTGAAAAATTAATATTTATACCTAGGTTAACTAGGCTTGGATGGCCCATGCATTAAAACAAGGGATTTTTGTAAAAAAATTAAATTATTTGCATGGGAAGGGAATTGAAGTTAGGACCTCAAGGATAAATTCACTAATGTGTAACCATCAAACCAATAACTCATTCTTAATATAATTTGAAATATTTATTTAAAAAGACAAGGCATGTCACATACTATGGTTTAAGGCAAAATTTGTAAACTAATAAAAATGATGCGAGAGAAAGGATTTGAACTTGGGTTTCAAGAAACATTACACTAACACTTAACCAACAAACCAGTAACTCATTTATTTCCTAAAAATGCATTGATAATTTAAAAAATTAAGGCATGAATGCTCTCTCTTGATTCACAAACCCGATTCTACTAACCCCTAATTTTTGGGATGTTACAAATGTTTGGATCCCAACAGTAGGTATTCTAATTTCTCTTATTCCTGCACATGCTAACCTTGATTTAAATTACTTTATCAAAGAACTAGTTGCACCTAATGGAGGATTGAACATTGATATTTTCAGCATCTGGTTGTCTGATGATGTCATCCAACAATTAATTAGAAGTCCACCTTCACACCCTTCTCTGGACCCAGATAAGTTTATTTGGAAGCACACCTCATCAAGATCCTTTTCATTTCGCAGTGCTTATTGGTCTTGGAAAGAAAATTCGTGGAATTATAGAGATCCATTCTGAAAGAGGAGTTGGAAGTATAAGGGTCCTCAAAGAGTTAGAATTTTCCTTTTGTTAGCATCTAAGCAGAAGTTGCTAACTAATGCAAAGTGTGTTCGACGGGGAATTGGTCAGAATAGCTCCTACTCTATTTGTGGCAAAGAAACAGAGAATAGTCTTCATGTCCTTAGAGATAACTTGATAGCAAAGGAAGTTTGGAGGCATATTATTCCAGATAATCAACATTCTAGGTTTTCTTCTAAAACTCTAGATGATTGGTTTAATATGAATCTTGATTGTCATGTGAGTCTATCTACAAGATGAGTAATCTGGTCCTGGATGTTCGGTCTTATTGTTTGAAGGATCTGGAAAAATAGGAATTTGTATATTTTCCAAGGAATAAATTTGTTGGCACTGGAGATCATCAAGGTTTCATGCAGTTGGGCTTAACAATGAGAATTAAGCCACTATGGCTATTAGCTTGCTTCTCACTGTTCTAACTCCTGTAACACCCCTAACTCATCTCCGTTGCCGAATTAGGGTTACGGAGCATTATAATACAATTCAAAACATTTAGCTTCAAATAGAAACTATTAATTAAATAAAACTAGTTTGGGAACATTCCAGGACCATTATGAAACAAAACAAAATATTTATAAAAATTTGGAAAATTTTGAAAACAAGGGTCACACGTTCGTGTGGTCAACTGTGTACAATTCGAAGTATGGGACACATGGCCGTGTCCCAACCCGTGTGTCAGCCTGTGTGGGTATTCGAAGTTGGGTAACACGGTCGTGTTACAGACCTGTGTGTATTTGATGTTAGGTCACACGACCGTGTTGCCAAGCTATGTAACTATCTTAGACTGTGTGTACTACCCTGCACCTAAAATTCAATGAGACATACCGTGTGACAGCCCATGTCCGAAGCCTGTGCAGCTAAAAGACTTCCTTTTCAAGCCAAAACAACTATTCTTCCTTGGACACCAAGCCATCCTATTTCCAACCAAAATGACCTATGCTAAAACAAATTTAACATACCTAAAACATACCAAATCCATACAATTTAAGTGCCAAACCAATGTGTCCTCATTGACACCACAATTTTTATACATATACCATTATCATAACACTTAAAGTTTACCATCATACATGTCCAGCATCGTAAAATACCTACCTAGTTGGCCATACCACATTTCTTACATCATTAAAGAGACCAAATCAAAGCAATGCCTAAAAAAAAGGTACAAGCATTCCATACTAAAATAGTATCAACAAAAAATAGTTTACCAATTCATAACCATATACGCTTAATTACAATTCAACTAATATGTTAACCTCAACCACATCAAACCCTATATACATGCCACAACCAAAATGACCCAAAGACAAAAGCTACTAAAAAGAGTCTAGATAGTGTGAGTGTTGAAGTTGATCCATTCGACCCGTTCTGCAAAATATTAACTACATAAAACAAAACAAAACAGGTAAGGTTATGAAGCTTAGTAAGTCTATAGTTAAAATCCAATTTAACTTACCTTAATTTATAACTGATCACTAATAAAACTTAAATCATTATAACCCTGACAATCACTTCCAAAGTCACATATCATTAGTACCAAAACATTCAATCATATAATTCAATATGCACAATGGCTCCAACATATCATTATACTTAGATCCAACTCAAAGAGTAATTTAACATTTAAACATAACATTTAATAGCCCATTGAACTATAGAAAATTGACTCAGATACTCAGGTTTTTCCAAAACGCACCAGAGAGCATCGAAATGCTAACAGAGGCACCAAAGTGCAAATAGAGGCACCAAAGTGCAATCCCGTACAAACGCACGTACTAACCCTATTGGCATGCCAACTGTATCCTAATTGTTTACTACGTTCAACTAAGAATTATACTTAAATTCAAGAAATTAACAATGAGAGGCACTTTACAATATCCGTACAAATTTTATAAAGACATAAAACTCATTTCAGTTGTAACAGCCTGTTTTTCAGTGGTGTTGGAAACAGTAGTTTTGGGGCCACCAAATTTGACGAGTAAGTTAGTAAATAGTATTATTTAATATTTACGGTTCAAATGTGATTTTAAAAAAGGTTTTTGATTCGATAATTAATGCTATTCAAGTGATTAATTAAGCTCAAGTGGTAAGACCCTAAGGTCAAGTGGTTTTAGAAAATGAAATATCGGGACCTCATTTCTATAAACCGAGTCGTAAATATTTTTATAAATATTTATAGGTTGCCATTAAGGTGGTATTAAAGTTTCGTTGAAAAATTTTAACATTTCGATAGTTAATTAATTAAAAGGGACTAAATCGTAAAAAATGTAAAATTTGATCACTACTTGATTTGAGTGATTAAATGGTTTATTGAATAAAGGAAAAGAGATTAAAATGGTAATTATACCATTTAAGAATTTAGTGGATGGTTTTGGGCAACTAAAAGCAGGAAATTTGGATGATTATTAAATGGATAAAATGGTAATTTCATAATTCAATTAAAATAAAAACAAAACAATTAAGCTATCATCTTTTTTATTGGTGTTTGTTGAATTTGGAGGAAGATGGAAGCATATAATGATAACTTAAGCATTCGGTCAAAGTCCCCTTTTGCATGTAAGTCTGATTTAGCCCCGTTTTTAATAATTTTTATGCTATTGAGATTGTTGCAATTAGGTTCAACTAGCCTATACCTTCAGTTTTGAAACTATTAAAGATTGTTAATGTTGCCATTGATGAATATAGTTATTTTTTATGTTAAATGATGAATTTGAAGTTTTAGTTAGTATTTAAAAGTATTTTGTTAAGTGTTTTTGATGAATTTACTAGTTAGAGACTAAATTGTTGAAATAATAAAAGTACAAGGATTTGATACGAAATTGTTGCAAAAATGGGCTGAAATGGAGGTATGAATATTCATATAGTGTGAAATTTCAATTAAAATGGTTAATTTGCATGTTTTAAGCTCAAGGACTAAATTGAATAAAAGTAAAACTTTAAGCGCAATTTTGTAAAAATTTCAAAATTACTAAATTGCATAAAATACATTATTTTACTATCTAAATTAATAGATTGAATGAAATTATTAATTTAGATCAAGATCGAGTAGATTCTGCAATTTTGCCAGGTAAGTTCGTATGAACTGAATTCTATATAATGTTGATTAAATTGAATGATATTGTGTGATTTTATTGTGATTGAATCAATATATATGTTATTGTGCAATCTATCATGTCATGAGGCGATGGAAATTCAACGACGTACGTCGACTATCAATGTAACGCCCTGATTTTTAGGCCTGGAAGTAATGGGCCTTAAGTCTGGGTTAGGGTAGAAGAAGGCCCGAATAAATTGGATGTTATTGTTATTATTATTATTATTTCGTAAGTTTAATGTAGCAATTAAATAAATTTTGAAGGGTTATGGTGTGGGAAAAAGGTTCAGGGCTCGGCCCATAGCTTTAGCAAAATTCTTAAATTTTGCTTCTTAAGGGAATCTGGGCAGTAGGCTTTATTAATAAATTGGGATGAGTTTTAGCACAAGCAGGCATCTGGCCCAGTGGCTAAGGACGCTAGGAGGGCATGAGAGGTGCCTGGGTTCAAGGCACGGCGTGCGCAAATAGTTGTTTTTTTTTACAACCAAGGATTGTCGCAAGGAGGCCTTATAAATATCTAGGGAGGAAAGGTGACACAAAAAAGGCATGTGGTCAAGTGGCAAGGAGGTGTTAAGAGTGTGCATGTGGTTAAGGGTTCGAGTTTGGTAAGTAGCAATATTTTGTTTTATTTTTACACGAACCAGGACTGCTGCAGATAAGTCCTAAAGTTAATTGTGAGTAGATTATATTATGAGAATAGCTTTAGTGTAGTAGCAGCAGCGTGCTAGGCCTGCCGGAAGGTTATCAGTTCGATTCCAGGGGAAGGCGAATTTTGTTTTACTTTTAAACGGGCTAGAACTGAAGCGGGTTAAAGGTTAAAATTAATTATGACCATATATTAGTAAAGGAAGAAGCGTGGTTTAGTGTCCAGCAGCTCGGGCGAAGGCGCATGGGCGCAATGCAGACAGAGGTCTGGGGTTCGAGACTCATCTCGCGCACGTAAGATTGGGATTTTTTACTGCACGCATAGGGAAAGAGTTGGGGTCTGATCAGGACTCTTGGCAGCAAGCTGAAGCGGTACAAGCGGTGGGCTGATCGGTTAAGAGTTTGAATGAAATTCAAACATTAAAGTTAGCCAAAAATCAAGGAGCAATTTGGGGAATTAGAATTTAGGAAGAATTCCTATGCCGATATACACTCATTCGGCCATAGCTAATAAGTGCCATATATCTTTGGCCTTTAGGATTTATTTTTTTCTTTTTTCTTTTTGGATAGGGGGCGTCGTTTCTGACAATTCTTTTCTCTTATTCTTTTCTCCTCTTTTCATCTATTTTCTCTTCTTCTTCTTTTCCTCTATAGCCGAATCTTTCTATCATTCTACTCAACTCCTCTTCCTTACCATTTGTTTCTAAGCCTTATAGCCGATTTCCATAAAAGCCGAAATCCCGAAAGCCTGTTTTTCTTCTGTGCCGATTTCTCCTAGCCAAACTCTTTGATTCTTCTTCATCTTTTTGGCCGATTCTCTCATCCTTTGAACCCCAAAGTCCTGTCGACAAAACCACTGCAAAATGCTAACATTTGAGGGGTTAGATCTACATCAGAATCAAATAGAAACTAAAGTGGAATCGTTCACTGAAGGAACCGGTGGTAAGTTTTCGAATCTATTCTTTATTTCGGGTTTTAAAAAAGCCGAAACCCATAAAGGCTTAGGGAGGCTGTCGATTGGGCCCTATGGCTCTTAGGGTTGTGACAATTGTTTTATGGTGATGATAGTGTGATCTAGAGGCTTGGACAAGTGGAACGACTGGATCTAAACCTAGTCGCTAGATTCGGGAAAAGGTAGGATCTCTAGTGCCTAAACTGTTGATGGCCGACTTTTGGGTAAGGATTTTTGTATACAAGTTGTTATGGATTCATAGTTAACGTATTGGTAGCTGACTGTAGGCAACTGGTGTGTGTGGAACTCTTCAGCGTTTCGTCACAAACAAATGTGTAAACGACACTCACTCATAGACTAGATTGGCAAAAGCCGAAAAGCCAAAATGTCGAAAAGCCGATATTTTGGGACTTGCGAGCGTGCGAGCGCTCGTGAGATGGTTTGAATTGCTATTCCTGGTAATCTTAAGTGATAGGATTGCAGAGTGTGCAATTTCCAACACTTCGGTATATTTGGGCTTAACGGGTCAAAAACGGGATAATGGGCCAACGGGCCCAATTCGGTAAGAACGCTCGATAAGTGTTTCTGTTGATGCGATAATGGCTGTAGTATGTATGTAAACCCTAAAATAGGTAAATTTACTAAAATACCCTAAGTATGAAAATTACCATTATACCCCTAGGTGCAAAATGACCATAATACCCTTAGGGTTGATTTTGACTGAAATGCATGATATTCTGATTCTGTTTGTTGTATGCCATGACATGTATATCTGTTGCATGGGATATGGGTTATAATGATGGAGGAAGCATTCTGGTGGCTTTGCCACAAATATCTGTTTCTGGTGGCCCTGCCACAATTATCTGTATCTGGTGACTCTATCACAATATTCGTTCTGGCAGCCATGCTACATACTTGTGACGTGTAGACGGATGGGTGGGTCAAGTGGTCTCCCCACATGGTGTAAGGTTGGCACGGGGGTGTATACGGATGGATATGGGTTGGGTTTTCTGCATACATGATATATGTTTTGTTTCTGTTATGGGCTTATGGGCTTCATTCTGAATTCTGTATAGGGCTAAGGCCCAACTTAATCTGTTTCTGTGGTTTGAACTGATCTGGACTATGGTTGGGTTAATTTACACACTGAGTTACCCAAACTCATCCCTTAATTTTATCCATGCAGGTAACCCCCAACCATAGTGGACTTGGAGCTGTGAGGGATTCGGAGTGGCCAAACGTACTGCAAAACTTGATTTTCTTCTTATAATTTAATTAGTTTTCATTTACTTTCATGATTTGGGTTTTAAGTTGTAATAAGGCCGCTTTAATGATTTTAAATGGTTTTAATATGTTTTACTAGAATAGGTATGACATTATCTTAATCACTGAAACTAATTAGTTTTAGGGCGCATTTTCAAAAACAGTAATTGATTTTAAAATATCACGACAACAAAGCAAAACTTCCGCAACGAAAATGTTTTCCAAAATTAATCATTTTTCCTTAAACTGGACTTAATTGAATTGGTTTCCTAAGAACATACACTAAGTTAAGGTGTGGCAATGGTGGTGTGCATGTCTAGGATTGGATTCAAAAGGAGCTTGGTACTTAAGCAGTCCGATGGACTCACCTCCTCTTTTTCAATATCCTACCTGGTGCACAGCTTCCATTCACTTTAACTTAAAATGAAAATACTCTTAACGCTAAGAAAGATTTTAGATAAAACATGAGTTTTTCAGTAACGCTTCAACGTGACACACTAGATTCGGCCATAACGTCTGGGTCGAGTTTGGGGTGTTACAATCAAGCCCCGTTTGAACCTTAGGAATTTGTAGGATACAAATGACTTGTCATTAGGGTTTACATGTTTCCGGTGTTGGTCTTGAATCTCCTACCAATGGCTGAGTTCCTGCATGTGTTGCGGATACTCCACAGCTCATGTGAGCAGTATCGTATAACTACGTTCTGACCCACAGCTCGTGTGAGCAAGCCAATTTCACAGCTCGTGTGAGCATATATGTACAGGAAAGGACAGACTACTGTCATATGTTTAGCACACTTTGTGTGAGCTATCCCGCGTATCCAACGATATTCTATTTGGTTCAACGAGCATGAAATTTACAAGGATATGGTAAGTGTTCTATATGAACCAAGACATGTATGTATGAAAGACTTTGAAATGGTGATCTATGTGGAAAATATGTTATGTTGAGATGGATGATAAATCCAATTGAATTATGCTCAAGTATAATGGTTATCCATGTTAAATTCATATGAATCATGTTTAAATGAACTAACATGTGTTGTTGATGTGCTTAGTTTTATGCCAAGCTTGTAGATATGACTGATGTTTATGATTATGCTTGTACTATGCATATGAAACGGGTAAGAAAAAGGAATGAAATGGTAAATACGTAATTAGGATGTAATATGATGTTATAAAAGGTTTAATGTGATAAACGATGTATTTATATGTGAGCAAATCGATTATGCTAAGAATGAATCTATCTGTGTCATGGATAAATACACTGAATTGAAAAGTAATAATGTTGCGTAGGCTTATGATAAGCATTTGGGAACGAAATGGAAAGTAAGTAAATAGAAAGATATATAATCATATAAAAAGGTTGATAATTATATATTATATCCCATGAAATCCTATCATGTTATGAATGATCAATATATATGCGACATTAATGGACTTACCCATTTGTGAATTGATGATTATGGTTTGATAAATCTTGAGACATTGGTATAGGTTTATATTTAACCTATAAATTTAATTATTGAAATGTAATATTATGCTTATGGTTTTTACGAGCTTACTAAGCATTCATTTCTTATGTGATTATCTTTCTCTTACTTTACAAATTATCAAAAGCTCGACCGGGTTGGAAGCTAGTTGGAGATCCATCACACTATCTATCAATTTTATCGGTATATTTTGATGCTTTGGTTGTAGTTATAATGCCATGTATAGGTGAACTTATGTCTAATTTTTAGTTGATGATATTGGCATGAAATGTTGCTTTGAATTTGTGAAACTTATGTTATCTTGATGCCTTGATGGTTGGTGTGCTTTTGGCACTTTGATGCTTAGTGGTTAGTGTTTATAAGATTAAATTGATGTATGGTTTCTGGCAAAAGTGGTAAGAGTTGGCATGGTTGCAAAATGATCATTTATGGCATGTTTTGATGTAGAATTTAATCAAATATGTTTGGTTGAATAATGACCATTTGGACATTAATTTAGTATGTATATATGTTGGTTGTTCAAACCATTTGGAGATGGCTAGATTGGTAACATTTATATGGTTTTGATGCATGTGAGAAGTGGTCCAATTCATAGCCATATACTCTTAATTACAATTCAACTAATATGTTAACCTTAACCACATCAAGCCCTATATACATGCCACAATCAAAATGACCCAAAGACAAAAGCTATGAAAAAGAGTTTGGATAGTGTGAGCGTTGAAGTTGATCTGTCTGACCCATTTTGCAAAATGTTAAGTACAGAAAACAAAACAAAATAGGTAAGCTTATGAAGCTTAGTAAGTCTATAGTTAAAATCCAATTCAACTTACCTTAATTTATAACTGATCACTAATAAAACTTAAATCATTATAACCCTGAAAACTATTTCCAAAGTCACCTATCATTAGGACCGAAACATTCAATAATATAATTCAATATACACAATGGATCAAACTAAAGCAATCCAGACTTCCATAAATATACATATATACGCTTACGTATCATTATACTTAGATCCAACTCAAAGAGTAATTTAACATTTAAACACAACATTTCATGGCCCATTGAACTATAAAAAATTGACTAAGATACTTGGGTTTCCCCAAAACACACCAGAGAACATCGGAATGCTAACAGAGGCACAGAAGTGCAATCCCGTACAAACGTGTGTACTAACCTTATTGGTATACCAATCGTATCCTATTTGTTTACTACATTCAACCGGGTATTATACTTAAATTAAAGACATTAACAATCAGAGGCACTTCACAATATTCATACACATTTTATAGATTCATAAAACTCATTTAAGTAACATATTATCATAATTTTCACCAATTATCGAATATTTTTCTCACTTGTACCAAATCACAGTATCTAAAGATTTTAACTTAATAACAAATTTTCATATTGATACAAATTAAATCAACACACATTAACACAATATATAAGTAATAACACATATATTTTATACTACGAACTTACCTATATTATGTTTTTGGTTGAGTCGTAGGGATTAATCTGCAATTTTCTCTTTTCCCAAGTTATTCTTCGTACGATTCAATTCTTGATCTATATAATGATTAAATTCAATATATCAATTTCAAATATACTATCAAACTTATTTTTATGCATATACCCTTAATTTTCATTATTTACACATTTTTCCTAAAGTTTTACATTTTTTCAATTTAGTCTCTAAATCCAAAATTCAAAATTTATCAAAATTTCACAATTTCCCATGCTAGCCGAATTTCTTCCAATTCTAGTACAGCCATATTCATTCAAAATTCACAATTATTTCACATCAATTTTAATATTTTATGAAATTAGTCCTTTAACTAAAAAATAACAAAAATCACTTCACAAACTAGTCTAAGTCAACAACCAAGACTACAAATTCATCATTTAACATCAAGAATAACTAAGGTTCATTAATGGTAAAATCCAAAATCTTTACCAGTTTCAAATACGAGTTAGCTGGACCTAGATACAACAATTTCAAAAATATAAAAATTACAAGAAACGTACCCAAAACATACTTACACGCAATAGCCAACAATGGTCGAACCTCCAAGCTTCAACAATGGAGTTCTTTCTCTTCCATGGTGGTTTAGCAATTAGGAAGATGACAATATTTCATTTTATTTTTACTTAATTTTTATTTCACTAATTAGGACTTTACCCTTTTGATTTAGCATGTATTTTTAACTAATTCAAGGTCCAAAACTATCCATCTAACCTTACTATGGTTTAATTATCAAATAATTCCTTGCTCATTTAATAAATAAGTCATCTAATCATTATTATTTAGTAAGATTAGATTTTGTGTCTTTTATAAATTAGTCGTTTTTTATTTAATTAACTAATTAAACAATAAAATTTTCGAACCGAACCTTCACATACCTAAATAATAACTCCGTAAATATTTAATAATAATATTTATTATCTTAGTTTGCAGAAACGAAGTCCCAATACCTCTTTTTCGAAACAACTCAACTTTCGGGACAACCACTTTTTCTATCCATTTAAACAATTAACTAAAACTCGTCAAATCAAAATATATTATAAATTATAATTGTCTCATATAAATTAAATATTAATTATTACAAATTTACTCGTCGGATTTATGGTATCGAAACCACTGTTTCTTACACTATTAAAAATGGGTTGTTATAACTCTTGTATAACTTTAGGGGACACGTGGATGCATCTATTCATGGATAGGGCAGTGGCGAATGACAATGGCATGCCTCTGCTGGTGGCATGTTGTGTGATCATCCATGGAATTGGATCTTTGGGTTTACTCGCTATCTAGGACAAAATACTATATTTGAGGTTGAATTATGGGCAATTTTAGATGGTCTTTGAATCCTACTTAGGAAAGGAATTAGAAGAGTAACAATCCAATCCGATAATATGGAGGTGGTGAGAGTCTTGAGGGATGAGGTTATAATGGATTCAGGAATCACATTACTTAGAAGGATTCAATAGATTATGAGAACTAAAAGGCAATGCTAGATTAGATACATTCTTAGAGAGAACAATTTAGTAGTTGATTACTTGGCTAAGCTCAGTTTAGCATGAAGGTCAAGTTTACAAATTTTTGATGATGCGCCAAATGAAGTTTTGAAGACTTTGCAACAAGACAAAGCCAGTGCAGCTTTTGCTCAATTTAATCTAATGTAATTGTTTTATCTTGTTTTTTTTTCACCAAAAAAAAAGAATAATAAAGAATTCTCTTAAATTATCTAAATTCATTTCTCTTTAAATCATATGCAAATTTGAATACTAATATTTGAATAATGTGTGGATACTAGACAATTTTAGATTTGACTTATGATGTTTAAAAGTTATAAATATCACATCGGTTATTAACTTATCATCTCTTTTTAAAATTATTTAATTAGTTGTTGTTTGATAAAATGAAATTTTAAGTTATAAATTTAAAATAAATTTAAGTTATAAAAAATAACATTTGTAAAAAATTGAAGTTATAAATTTTTTTTTGGTATATTATTTAAAATATTTGATAAATGTAAATTTTAAAATTTTAAAAATAAAGTATTAAAGGATGATATATTATTTAAAATATAAAATAATTATTTTTTTCACATTAAGTGATAAGTAGATCTTGATTTATTATTATTTGGATTATTTTGAGACAAAATCATTTCAGCTAAGGAAATAGAATAAACTAATTATGTATTAATTCTTTGTAGTTTTGCTAATACTAACCAATTAGGATGGCAATTGTAACAACTTTACTCAACCTGATCGTCGAGTCCAGTATGGAGTGTCACAACTGATTTGGGTTCGTGTACAAGATTAGAACTCTTTTTTTTTTAAATCAAACCGTATTACCTATTTATTTAAAATCAGACTCTAAGGGAACTATATAGTTACAATATATTTGACCCTAAGGTGAAGCCTCTAAAAGTAACCTCTTACTATGTGCATGACACTTTACTAATGGTGCTTATTCATCTAACACAGTTTAGCGTGGTCCCTCCTCGAGTTCCTTATCCCACTAATCTTGCAACCACAAGTCAAGACCTTTTGTAAGCTCGAATGAACATAGTGAGTTTCTTTACTATATTACACAAAAATAGACCCAACATTATAGGGAATTTCAAATAGAATGAACCAAACAAACTACTCCATGTTTCTTTTTAACGATCTCAATTTATCTGGGGTGTCAAACTCCTATTCAATGTTTGTCTATCTTTAATGGTGGAGTGATCGCTGATCGATCTTTACTTGGTTGGCTTATAACCTTTTGACTACCTAAGGTGGGTTCTAGTTGATTTATCTTCCTTGTGGATTCCCACCCTCTTTTTCACAGTTTGCCTATTGTATTTGTTTTCCTCTCAATTCCTTTCATGCATATCCTTTCGGAATTCATCCTGACCCATGAACACACCACAACTTTAGTGCATACACTAATATTCTGTCCATGGACCTCTTTACTCATAAGGCCTACTAAAAAAGACCACGCACATTGGTTTTCTTATTTGGGTTCATCCTTTCTGTTTCCACCCCTCTCTCAGGTTGCAATGTTGTTCAGATTGCTCCCTTGTATTCCACCCTAATTGTGATATCTTGCTTTTAAGGTAAAACATGCTCATCTACTGTTGACTGCTTTGGCCTACAGTACTCAGTACTCTGTCATCTGAATGACCATCCGAGTTCATGATTTTTCTTGCATACCGATTCCCTATGGAACTAGTCATTTGGCTGGTACTTTTACACTAGTTTCCCCTTAAAGAGGAATAGTCTTGACAAACATATCTGTCATTCAAAATTTTCCATTTTTGGCAAATCTCTCTATCATTGGGTTCTAACTAACCCCCTACTTTTCCTTATGGACTATCTAACATATTTTCAATCAATCATTAGCATACAAGGTTCCCTGAGCACTCTCTAGAGATTCTTAATGGTGGATCCTTATCTACGATACTCGAATAACATTCTTTCATTCGCCAGTACATAGGTACCACTAGCGTGTTCTCTTCGTGATTGTTTCTTGCTGGGTTACCACCTATATGACCTACTGGCTTTCATGACTACTATTTTAACCTCCTTTTGCGACTTCTATTACATTTTCCATTCATCAACGGATTCCTCCAACTTGCTAGCTAACTATTGCATGTCCATACTTTCATTTTCCTTCTAACCCTTTTATTCTTGTTTGTAGGATTTCCCACGATTAATGTCTAGCAAACTATTTCCCCTTTTCCACTACTTTAAACTGGTTTGGTAGATCCCTTAAATCCTCTTGCCAAGACTTGCATTGTTCTTTTAACTCTTTTCCCATATATGTGGTTTACCATTATTACCATCTAGGCAGTCTACCCCGTGTTTAATGCCTGGTAGACTTTGTTGATTCCATAGCTGAGCTATAGTCTTAAACCCTTTCACCCCATGTTTAATGTCCTGATGGATATCCCTGTGTTTATTATCTCTGTGGACTACCTTGTATTTACTTTTCTGGTGGATACCCCGTATTTACCATCCTGACAAACTACCTCATGTTTATTGTCCCGATGGATTATGCTGGTTGCCACAACTAAGCTATGGTTTTACATGTTAGACCTCTTTTGAGGTGTCGCCCCATAGAACCTTATCGCCATCACGGTGTCGTCCCATAGAGCTTGCTAACCACCATCGTGGTGTTCCTCTATGAAACCTAAGATCTATAGATATTGACCTATCTCATATCCACCTTAATGCTCGAACACCGAAGTGTTCCCCTCGTAAGGCTCGGAGCTTTGCACATCACGATTTACACTCAATAACACCGTATGGAGGTATCTAAAAGGAATTCCATTTTCCCTATTCCTCTATCCATTCCTCCATCTCGCCATTCCTAAACTTGATGCTCAAACACTGCAGTGTCCCTTCCCCAAGGTCCAAAGCTTCACATATCATGGTTTCCACTTAGCAATACCATATGGCGGTATCTAGCAGAATCACCATTTTTCCCATCCTAACTTCCTCTAGCCCTTATATAATTCCCTTCTGTATTCCACAATAAATGAACATACATTACATGAAATTTATAAACATCTTTTCATAACGACACATTGATGAATACTCATAAACCTACTCAACCTTATACAAACAAGTATTCTCAAGCAACAAAGATAATGCATTATCATGGAACTCATAAACTCATTATGGAATTAACACATGTTCGTACCAAACACATAGCATCCCAAAGACAGAGTATAGAAATTCACCTGATGCTTCTTTGCCTTATCAACTTAGCTTTTCCAAATGCCAAAGCTTCCATCCTCCTAGCAGCTAAACATAACAACCAAAATCATGAATTAAAATCAATATTCTCAGCTTAAAACTCAGTTTTCTAGAAACATGTAGAACCCCAAAAGTGGTTTCTGGAAATCCTTATATTCATTTTCTTAACCTTATGTATATAGAAGGACTAATAACCTTACTAGCTTATTGGATTCTCTACATTTCCAACTCAAACCTCATGATCACTACTCCATGTAGAGCTTCCCATAACTATCTCTTCTTTGAAGCAACCAAGGAAAAAGATGAAGAAGAGAGAAAAATGAAACAAAAGTGAGAAGAATTCTTATCGAGAAGTCCTTTCCCAACTATATATAGTCATTCTCGCTCGATTACCAACCCTATAGAAACCATTTGATGGTAATCATTGTGTCTCCCACTAAGGAACCAATTAGTTCCAATCTGACTGAGTCAGAATTGGATTTCAACCATGCTCAATTCAGTCACTAAGTTTTCTTATTTTTTTAGTAGAGGCTGCCAACCTACAGCTTCTTTTAATTTAACCTCCCAAATTGTTCATAATTTTCGTGTTTAAAGGAAACTAAGTGTGACATCAATAGAGTGGAGCGAGGTGGAGAAAATATTGCTAAATTCACCAACGTTTCACAGTTGATATGTTGTGCTTCATCACCCGCTCTGTTCCACTATGGATGTATAAATTTGGAAAAAACTACCACCTTTATGGATGTTGGATGTATCTATTCTCACTCCACTCCATTTCAATTTAATTTTTCCTACTTTTCTTTAATATTTTCAATATTTTTAATGTTAAATAAATATTCAAACATAAAATATATGAATTTTTTCTATATTACATAATTACAGTTCGGGTAAACTACATTATAGGTCACTCTAAAATAGCGTCGTTCCTATCTTGGTCACTCTAAATTTTTTTTTATCAATTTAGTCACTCTAATTAAGATAATTGCTCAAATTGATCACCACCGTTAAAAATTTAATTAATCCATTAACAAATTGCTAATGTGACATTTATTGACTTTTGACCAAAGCTAAGGACCTTTTTATAATAAGCCAAAAGCATTGTTTTTGGTTTATTTGCAACATAAGAACTACCAATCCTCATCGCTGCCAACACCACAATTAGAATCATCAATCCTCATCATTGTTCATCCTTTACTCCCCTATTTCTATCTCTCCTCACTCCACCACCCCCGTACCATAAGAACCACATTACACGACTGTTTCTCCAACATGGGTGATGTAGTTATCCAATGAATTTAAGAAATAAATGTCGGTATCGTTGTCATAATCTTTCCTTCAATTTTTCTTGGAATCCAAGTGTTTGTATACACTAGTTATTTATTTTTGTTAAATTCAACATATATGCGTCTACAACCATATGAAATTACTTTCTTTTGGAAGGCTCGTCTCTTCTTGATTTGGATTCTATAGCTTTCTTCTTTGCTTCTGGTGCCACCTAGATAAATGGTTTAAGATTATATGAGGGGAATAGTATATATGTCCTTTCATTATATCAAACATTCAAGTATTATATCAAGTATAGATTCCAACCATGAAAGTTGCAAAACAACGACTAAGTACAAAGAAAAAACCATGGGAATTGTATCACTTAAAGGCCACAACAAAAAGTCAAAGGAAGAAATAGCCTATCAATTCCATTTTTGTCAAAGGAAAGTAACCCATCTAAAATGAAAAAGTGACCCAAAACAAACCATTAAATAGAATAAAAGGTTCACCTCAAGGAGATCACTAATTGGTAATGTGATGTCCCTTGTTTCTCTAGCTTCCTCCAGATTTTTCATTTCCTTCTGCAAAATTACATGATAGAGACAAATATAGATAACTAATGTATATAGACATTTGGATTCCAAGAAAAATTGAAGAAGAGATACAACCAATGATACCTACATCCATTTCTTAAATTCATCGGATAACTGCATCACCCATGTTGGAAAAGCAGTCATATAAGGTGGTTCTTATGGTACAAGGGTGGTGGAGGGAGGAGCAATACTGACGGGTGTGCAGGAGATGGGCAACAATGAGGATTTGTGGTTCTTTAGGTGGGTGTAGGGTAGTAAAGAAGATTGGTAGTTCTTATGTTGCAAATAAACTAAAAAAAATGTTTTGACTAATTATAAAGAGATCCCTAACTTTAGTCAAAAGTAAAAGAAAATAAAAAATACCACATCAATAATCCATTGATGGATTAATGGAACTTTTAACGACAATGACCAATTTGAGCAATTATCTTAATTAGAATTACTAAATTGACAAAAATAATTTAACGTGACCAAAATAGGAACGACACTATTTTAGAGTGACCTAAGCTGTAGTTTAACCTTACATTTTTACCCTTTTAATAGTTTATATATACAATGATAAAATGGTAATTTCATATAGTGGAGTAGGACAGTATGGGGTTTAACGACCCAAAATTTATTGGTGTCGAAAAATGCGATTTTAGAGTATCATTTCTGTAAATCGAGTCCATAATTATAAAATAAAAATATTCATGGAGTTATTATAAAAATAGATTGAAATTCAGTTAAGTAATTTAGTCGAAAAATGGTTAATTAAGGCCCAATAACTAAATTTAGAAAAAGGCTTGGGGACATAAATAACAATTAAGTAAAGGACCAAAATAGTAAATAAACCAATTTGCAATATGAGATAGTGGATCTTGATGATGATTCCCATTAAAGATTAATTTATTATTAAACTAAGATTAATTAAAGTAAAAACATAATTAATGATGCTAATTAACATTTAATCTTTGTATATATAATAAAAATTAGTGGAAGATGACATCTAACGCCCTCAACCTAACCTTATTCACTGGTCCAAATCTCAAATATTACCATGTAAACCACTTAATCAAAATTTACAAAACATTAAATAATTACTCCTTTCGTAAAACATTTTTCTTACTATTTTACTTAAAGACTCCATATTAAAACAAAAGGAAAGTAATTCAATTTTAATATATTGTATAGGACTTGTTACAATTTATTACAACACATGGGTTTACTAAAGACAGACTCCCGAGATGTAGTCTAAGTAAACTATATGCATAATATCCACTTTGCTACAACTTTAGTGCATTCCTGGCGTAGTCCTTCCTGGTGAACTCAACAATCAATATAACCTGAAACATAAACATAACATTTATAAGTTACTCTAACTTAGTGAGCTTGAAATATACTTTACCCTTAATCAATTATATGTTGAACTCTTTATTCGGACTATCTAGATTTTCTCAAATCTACCTTTGACCAATACCATTATATTGTAGGGCAAGCTTATAGATATGCAAATCTATCACTTACAATACTTATCAAATCAACCATTTCTTAACTCAATGGCTTCCTTCAAATCAGACTAGACGATTCTACCTCTTCTTTTCTATTCAATTATCTTATAATGATTATCCCAGAACAATTGTTCCAAAAATACTATTCACAAGAGAATACCTTCTTTTCTTCTTCAGCCAATCCATGTACGAGAAATGAAACAGGTTGAAATTAGGTTGAAGATATACCTTCTTAACTGAAAAACGATAAAAGATGCTAGTGATTCGATGTTGATTCTAAGCCACAACGAAAACGTCCCGGCCTCTATGTGATCCACCCAGTCAAAGAATGAACATCAAAATTCTCTTAAACTTTTCAGAGAGAATTTTCAAGAACAATAGCTAGACCCTTTTCTTGTGCTTTCTTGGTAACCCTAACACACTAAGGGATTCATTTCCTTTTTATTTTCTTTGATATCATATCTCAGAAAATAAAAATGAGATTATTCCCTTATTATTAGAGAAACAAACGAAAAGTCAGGAAAAATATTATATCCTTTCCAAAAGAATATCACATTCCATGTCCTTTTATATTTTGACCGAAATTATTATAACTATTTATATTAATAATTTCAGTAAAATATTATAATTAATATTTTGTATGAATAAAATTCATATATTAATTTTATCTATGTTCTCTATTTATATGCAACAAGTTTGTACATATAATGTGTTTAATATTAAACTATCAAATTAAATTAATTCAACAATTAATTTAATTCATGTGATAGCTAAATACAATACCAACCTTACAGCAAAATAGGTTTTTAGCGGTGTTTTTTTGGCCCTATAGCAGCACTTATAAGCGTTGATAAAATAGTTTGCGGCCTTAGATAAGCATCATAAAAAATACCGCTTTAGATAGAGCCGCTAAAATTTACGGCGTTTATGTGGTAAAACGCCGCAAGAGAGTCGAGATGTTGTGGTGTTTGTAGCTAGAAGCGCTGCAAAAGATCATGTTCTTCAGTGGCATTTGTAGTAGAAGCGTCGCTAAAGCTCATGTTCTATAGCGGCGTTTGTGGAAAAACTCCACTAACATTAACAAATTTTACCAACCCATTTTATTTCATATAGAACCTAAATTTTCAACATATTTTCCTGTAACTTCAAATCCAACAACAAACTTCAAATCTAAATGATACTATCACGAAAGAAATATGCATATGATCTAAATTAATAATTGAAATAACAAAATATATTCAAAATTTATATTGTTAAGATATTCTCACAATAAGAAAACAAAAGTCTAAGATGGCGGATTCTGCGATTGATTCTGTTGAAACATCTTCATCATATTTTGAGGTTGTAGCTGGAGTTCATCATATTTTCTTTTAGCCTCTACTTCTCTTGATGTTGCCTTCTCTTTAAGTTGAGCAATGTGCTCAACTGTGCTCACTTGCGCCTGAGCCATCTGGTCCCTTAACCTCTGAACATCAGCTTGAGCCTGATTCACTGAAGGCATGTACTGCTGCGAGCTGGATCCAAAATATTGGGTTTGGTTAACGAAAGATCCTTGAAATTGAACCCAATCATACCTTTCTGGACCCAAAACTTCAGTAATAACTCAGTTATCAATGTCATCAAGATTAACAGAACTATTACTCGAAGCATCGCTTCATACTCTGCCCTTTTATCCTATAGCTTCTCCTAATGAATAAATTAAGGAGTTAGAAACGAAATATATAATCAAGAAAATGCAATATAACTTGGTATTATTTGCATTACAAATGAAGAATTAAAACATTATAATTAAACATGATAAATATTTAAAATAATTCAAAATTTATTAAGTAAATAGACCATAATATTTGCAGCTTTAGTAGTCATAGGAGATCCATCTTTCTTTCTATGTGTAATGTCAAAAAGTTGAAGGCGTCCAACTTTTTAACCAGATGACAGTTCCTACAATATAGGAGGAAAAATATTATTTAGTAGAAAGTAATTAATATTTGACACAATTAATAAATTTAAAATACCTCGTCATCAACTACATAAGATAAACTTTTCGACCCAGCTGTGTGCGTGAATTTTTGTTTTTACCTACTTGTAGTTCCAACTTGCTTACGATCCTACATTATGAAATTATTATTATGTATATAGTAAATACTATAAATCAAAATAATTATAAGAGTTTGGAAGTACGTAATACCTTTTATTTCTTTAAATTCCAAAATCTAACTGCATCTTCCCGTTGATACTTCAGCATTCCCGGTAGGACATTTCACAATTTCTCTTCGAGGTTTATATTTTTCTTAAAATATTATTTTTTTAAAGTACATTTATGGTCTCTCTATTTCTTTGCTAATGGTTTCTTCACATAATTATCTGAGACCTCTAAAGCAAATCTCTCTTGCAAATAACACAAGTTTAGAAAGTAAATATAAATGAAAAATCAAACCAAAGTATTATAAATTATGTGAAAAATAAAATAAAGAACACACAGATTTTAAATGGAAACCCTTTCGGGGAAAAACCACGAGCAAAAGAGAAGAAAATATGTGTGAAAAAAATAAAATAAAATAAAATAAAGAACACAGATTTTACGTGGAAACCCTTTAAGGAAAAAACCACGGGCAGAGGAGAAGAAAATTCACTATGTCGAATTCGAATAA
This sequence comes from Gossypium hirsutum, assembly GCF_007990345.1. NCBI lineage: Eukaryota > Viridiplantae > Streptophyta > Magnoliopsida > Malvales > Malvaceae > Gossypium > Gossypium hirsutum. The sequence continues at coordinate 57,032,320 of NC_053435.1, forward strand.
TTACAAGAGGAATAGACTATGTCTATTTATAGGCTTGTAAAGCCATATTCTAGTAAGACTGAAACACCTTATTCTAATCAATATCAAATAGATGGAATTTAATAAGGTTTAAAAAACCTTATTCTCAAATAAAATAAAAGAAGTGCAATTCTATATGGATTCTTCTTTTATTTTATTTTACCACTGTATTTTATTTAAATAAGGATCCAGGTCACTTAATTCTAACAATCTCTACCTTGACACGAATTCTCAATGAACAAGTTCTTGATTGCAAACTCTCAACGAACAAGTTCTCCACCTCTTCCATAAAACCCCTTAAGGGTTTAACTTCAACAATGAACACCAACCAAGTCTAAGCAATGCTCAAACTTGGTTATAAGAAGTGACTTAGTCATCATATCTGCAGGATTTTCATGAGTACTAATTTTGCTCACAACAATATCACCACAAGCAATAATATCACGAACAAAATGATACCAAACATTAATGTGTTTTGTTCTCTCATGAAACATTTGATCTTTAGTAAGAAAGACGGCACTCTGACTGTCACAAAATACTGTGCTGATTTGAAGGTCTTCATTGAGCTCACTAAAGAGTCCCTTCAACCAAATAGCTTCTTTACAAGCCTTAGTAATCGCCATGTACTCAGCTTCAGTGGTAGATAAAGTGACTATAGTTTACAAAGTGGCTTTCCAACTGATTGCACAACCTCCGATTATAAAGACATAACCTGTGAAAGATCTTCTTCTATCAAGGTCTCCAGCAAAATCTGCATCAACATACCCAATAACTCCATTCTTCCAAACTGTAAGAAAACATCAGTAGTACCTCGTAAGTATCTTAAAATCTACTGAACTACTTTCCAATGTTCTTTACCAGGATTCGCCATATATTTTCTAACTGCACTAACTGCATATGATAAATCTGGACGTGAACAAACCATAGCATACCTGAGAGATCCCGCTGCACTAGAGTATGGAACATGTGACATGTACTCAATCTCATCATCTGATTGTGGATACAAAGCCGATGAAAGTCTGAAATGGGCTGCTAAAGGAGTACTAACAGGCTTAGCACTCTGCATATTGAACCTGTAAAGAACTGTCTCAATGTACCCCTTCTGACTTAGGTACAATTTACTTGCTTTTCTATTTCTGAGAACCTCCATACCAAGTATCTTCTTTGCTGGTCCCAAATCTTTCATCTCAAATTCTTTATTTAGTTGGGCTTTGACCTTTCTTATCTCTCCTTTATCTTTTGCTGCTATCAATATGTCATCAACTTAAAGAAGTAGATACACAAAAGAACCATCACTGTTTTTCTTAAAGTAAACACAACTGTCAAAACTAATTCTTTTGAAATCATGAGAAGTCATAAAGGAATCAAACCTTTTGTACCACTACCTTGGTGACTGTTTCAAACCATAAAGAGACTTTTTCAGCAAGCAAACATAGTCCTCTTTTTCTAAGATTGTAAAACCCTCTGGTTGTTGCATGTAAATATCCTCTCAAGTTCCCATGCAAAAATGCAGTTTTTACATCTAACTGTTCAAGCTCCAAATCATGCATGGCCACAATACCAGACAAAGCTCGAATCGAATTGTGCTTCACAACTGGGGTGAACACATCTGTAAAGTCCACTCCTGGAATTTGACTGTAACCCTTTGCAACAAGCCTTGCTTTATATCTGGGTTTTTCAACTTCTGGAGTTCCTTCTTTCTTTTTAAACACCCATTTACAACAAACAGCCTTTTTACCTTTAGGAAGTTTCATAAGATCCCATGTTCTATTTTTGTGGAGTGATTCCATCTCCTCTTGCATAGCAAAATCCACTTTTCTGAGTCTTCACAGCTAATCGCCTTAGAATAATTAGATGGCTCTTGATTCGCATCTATATCTTCAACCACATTTAAAGCATAAGCAACTAGATCAGCGTCGACATACTTTTTTGGAGGTTTAATTTCTCTTCTAGTTCTATTGTTGGCGATAGAGTATTACGGTGAAGAAGCAACTCTATTCTCAATTTTTGTACTAGCTTGAAGAGTCGACTCTGTATTAATGTGATGCTCCACCTGCTTTTGGTTTTCTTTATTGGAAGAGTCTTTAACAGATAAGTTAGGTAGCATAGCAGTTTCATCAAAAACAGCATCCCTGCTAATCACAACTTTTCTATTTTCAGGACACCATAACTTATACCCTTTTACACCAGCTTTATAACCAAGAAAAACATATTTAATGGATCTCGGTTCCAATTTTCCATTATCAACATGAGCATACGCGGGATACCCAAAGATCTTTAAATCAGAATAATTAGTAGGATTACCAGACCATTCCTCTTGTAGAGTCTTTTTCTCAATGGAAATAGATGGGGATCGGTTGATCAAAAAAATGTAGTAAAAGCCGCTTCGACCTAAAACGAATTTGGTAAATTAGTATTTGACAACATACATCGAACTTTCTCCATGATCATTTTGTTCATTCATTCTGCAATGCCATTTTGCTGTGGAGTATGGAGAACTGTCAAGTGTCTCACAATCCCTTCTGACTTGCACAATCTATTAAACTCATCAGAAAAGAACTCTAAGCCATTGTCTGTACGGAGGTATTTTATTTTTTTCCCGTCCATTTTTCAATCATAATTTTCCAAGACTTAAATGCGAAAAACACATCCTCCAAATTTTTCTGGAAAAATCATCAATAAATGTTAGCATATAATTAACTCCACCTCTCGAAGGCACTCTAGATGGCCCCCACAGATCAGAATGAAAATACTCCAATGTTCCCTTCGTGTTTTAGATTCCTCTAGTGAGTCGAACTCTCTTTTGCTTCCCAAAAACACAGTGCTCATAGAAATTCAGTTTTCAAATTCATTGCCCATTAAGAAGACCTCTTTTGCTCAATTCTTTCATGCCATTCTCACTTATATGCCCTAGGCGCATATGCCAAAGTTTAGTAATGTCATCATCTGACAAGAAAGAGAAAGCGACAGCTGTATCACCAGTAATAGTTGAACCCTGCAAAGCATATAACTTGGCAGTCTTTCACTACCCTTTCATCACAACAAAGGAACCTTTGGAAATCTTTAAAACCCCACTTTCAGTTGTGTATCTATACCCTTTTGAATCAAGAGTACTCAATGAAATTAAATTTCTCTTTAATTCTAAAACATGTCGTATGTCACTAAGTGTTCTGACAACTCCATCAAACATCTTAACTTTAATTGTTCCAATACCTGTGATTTTACACGAAGCATTATTTACCATCAAAACAACACCTTCAGACATTGTTTCATAAGTTGTAAACCAATCCTGATTGGGACTCATGTAGAAGGTGTAGCCTGAATCAAGTATCCACTCCTCGCTCACTTTAGAATTGTTGACAGAAGCGACTAGAAGTTCACCATCGCTGTAGTCTTCTACAACATCAGCTTCACTAGAATTTTGCTAGTTGTTTTCCCTTTTGATTCGCAAACTCCCTTTTAATCTTGTTCTGTAGCTTATAGCACTCAGATTTAATATGTCCTATTCTGTAGCTTATAGCATTCAGATTTAATATGCCCTTTCTTCTTACAGAAGTTACAAGTTTTACCTTTGTTTGAAGACTTCGATCTACCCTTAGATTTACAGCGAGGATTTCATTCCTGTGTCCTTCCACGATCATCATCAGCATTCCGATCTTGTCTCCCATGAACAATGAGACTCTCTCTCTGAGAGTCGGGTTTAACCACAAGATGCTTCATCTTATCATACGAAGTCAAAGAATCATAAACCTCATCAAATTTTAGAAACTCACGGCTATATAAAATCGTGTCTCTAAAGGTTGAATAAAACGGGGGCAACGAACAAAGTAGAATCAACCCTAGATCTTCCTTATCATACTGAACCTCCTTGGCCTCCAAGTTTGAGAGAATTTCTTTAAACACTGCTAAGTGTTCGTGTATAGACGCACCTTCCTCCAAAGGATGAGCATAAAGATGCTGCTTCATATGCAACTTTCTTGTTAGAGTTTTCGACCTACATATTTGTTCCAACCTCTTCCATAATCAAGTGGCGGTCTTCTCCTTCATCACATCCTGTAAAAATTCGTTAAACAAATGCAGATGTAATGTGTTAACGCCTTTCGATCCTTACGTTTCTTCTCTTCATCCGTTAATGATGAATGCATCTTATCTATCACTAGAAGGGCTTCCTCTAGATCCATTTGCGCAAGAACTGCTTGCATCTTAATCTACCACAACATAAATCTAGTGTTACGATTCAACAGTGGAATTTCATACTTCAAAGACGCTATTACAATGATCGAGATGAACAACCCGGAAGCTCAGATACCAATATGTGAAGAAATAAAATAAAATAAAATAAAGAATACACAGATTTTATGTGGAAACCCTTTCAGGAAAAAACCACGAGCAAAAGAGAAGAAAATATGTGTGAAAAAATGAAATAAAATAAAATAAAGAACACACAGATTTTACGTGAAAACCCTTTCGGGAAAAAAACCACGGGCAGAGGAGAAGAAAATTCAATATGTCAAATTCGAATAATTACAAGAGGAATAGACTATGTCTATATATAGGCTTGTAAAGCCATATTCTAGTAAGACTGAAACACCTTATTCTAATCAATTTCAAATAGATGGAATTTAATAAGGTTTAAAAACCTTATTCTAAAATAAAATAAAAGAAGTGTAATTCTATATGGATTCATCTTTTATTTTATTTTACCACTGTATTTTATTTAAATAAGGATTCGAGTCACCTAATTCTAACAAATTACATTCACGTTATTACCTTAATATTATCCAGAGCATGAATTTTGTTACTATCAGACATTTGATGCAATGACTCATAGTTGATTGGCAACAGATAGGCATTTCGTGGTATAATGCCTGAGTATCCTACTAAAACTCGAGCTTCTGATCCAATAGGCTGACCATGATTGTTTCTAAATACTTTGACATACTCCACAAAATTTAGATTGTATAAATCCTTTAATAGCGTATGTCCTTTAGTTTTGTGTCTCGCACCATTTTCAGCTAAAAGAATTGAATATGATAATATAAGAATTTGAAACAAAAATCAATAATAAAAGTAAACATGCATATAAGCTAAAGTTAACATTACTTTGAATTTCTACAGGTTCGTCAACTGTATTCAGAACATTCGAAGATCCAATAACAGTCCGTTGATCACTATTTGTTTCTTCCGAATTTGGAAGAATTTGAATAATATTTAGATTTCACAATCTTTTTCCAGGCATATTATCTGCAATACACATAAAATAGTTGAAATATTAGTAACTAATTACAACAATAATAGTAATGGATTTATTTAACAACATCAAGATTTAAATTATAATATTACATATAATTAAAAAACGTAAAATCTTACTACATCATGATTCGTAAATATCTTCATCCACATCCTGGCAAACCTATTGAAATTGTGTACTAGTACTAGTACTAATTAGATAGAAGAGGAGATCTAATAACCAGGTTTCAATTTCTAAACCTCCATATGAGGTCAATACACGAGCTAAAATTATTAAAATTGTAACAGCCTGATTTAAAACTCTAGTCGGAACGGTAGTTTCGAGACCACGAATCTAAGTTAGAAAAATATTTAAATATTATTTTTTGTGTTTATTATATATGAATTTTCATGTGTGAAAGTTTCGTATGAAAATTTGATTGTTTGTGTGCTTAATTTAATAAAAGAACTTAATCGCGTAAATTGAAAACTTGATAGTTTAAAGCATAAGGGCTGAATTGTTAGTGGCTTTTTAATATGAGGTATTTATGTGGCAAATATACCATGGCTAATAATAATGGACGGCATTAACCTTGTTTTATAATGAATCCAAATTATTATATAAAGGTTATTTTGATAATTTAACAAAATAATATAAGTTATAATATAATAAAACATTAAAGAAACCATGCATGTGTTCATCTTTATTTGACCAAAACTAGTAAAGAAAAGAAAAAGAGAAAGCAAATGACATTCGGCCATTGTTGATTCAAATTCAAGGTTAGTTTGGTTTTAATTTTGATGATTTTTATGTTTTTGAGATCGTTGCTTCGAATACTATCCGACCCATGCTAGGATTTCTGATTTTGATGAATATTCTGAATTATGCCATTGATGACTATTTGTGTTTTATGATGTTTGGTGATGAATTATGAAATATAAGTTTTGGATTAATATGTTTTGTATTGGAATTTTTGATGAATTTGAGTAATTAGGGCTAAATTGCAAAAATAATAAATTGAAGAACTAAAATGCAAAATAAATGAAATGTGTGTATTTGTATGTACTAGAGGAACATTCGGCCTAAGCATTTTGCATGGTGATTTTGTATATTTTGTGTTTTATGCAACTAGGACTAATTTGTAAAAGTATGAAATATTAGGGGTAAAATGGTAATTTTCCCATTTATGTGTTGTTGGATTAAATTGAATGAAATTGTGTTTAAATGAGATTAATTTGAAATTGTATAGATCAAGAACAAAAGAAATCGGACTTGGATCGGGGAAAAGCAAAAAATAGTCGAATAGTCGATTTGCATTGTTCGTCGATACTTAAGGTAAGTCTATAAGCAATAAACGTCGTTAAATTTGAATGTATATGATCTTTATATGCTAAATTTAATTGTGTGAATTTCTATTAGTTATGGCTGAATGTATAAATGTTTATGAGATTTGGGAACAAGTTCGATTCAATTGAGATATGATGTTTTAAAAGCTTCGTATGAACCTTAAGGAATAATTAGGGTTTTCAAAATATGAACTATGTGTAAGATCGACTTTGTATCAGTGACATTCAGGCTTTATGTCGATGAATTATATCAGGCTTATTGCCTAGCAGGCTTATTGCCGATGTATTATTTCAAGCTTATTGCCTAGCAGGCTTTATGCCGGTGTATTATTTCAGGCCTATTGCATAGTAGGCTCTGTGCCGGTGTATTATACTAGGCTTTATGCCTAGTAAATTTTATGTGAGCAATGGAAAAAGTAATCAAATGTGTTAAATGAGCTTAAGTGATCAGGTATGTGAATGTGATTTACTTATTTGAAATGAAGATAAATTGACTGAAAGATATGTGATGAAAATGTTATATGATGCTATTGAAAATGTATATAATTATGGTAGTGTATTCGGTCTTATGATAAGTATAAGTATGTAATTCAAAAGCTCAATTTATGAGTATGTATATATGAATGCGTATGTATAATCAATTATATATAAAATTATGACTTTGAAATTGGAGACTATATTGATAATTGATATATGTGAACATTAGGCCATGGTATATTTTGAGTATAAATATATGTTTTATATGGTTTATTTATTTTTAGATTGGAAATGTCTATATATATATATATGAAATTGATAGTCTGATTCGGCTTTATTTTATTGATCTATCAAGATCATTAATTTGAGTAAATTGCTTATAATTTACTAAGCTAAGTTAGCTTACTTTGTGTGTATATATTTGTCTTTATTTTATAGATTTTGGAGATTGTTATATGCTCAGGGATCGTTAGTAAAGTCGATCGCACTATCGTTTATTCTCAATACTTTTGAAAGTTTTAAATTCAAACTTATGGCATGTATAGGCTATATTATCCTTTGGACATATTTGATTTTGATATGTATATATGTTAAAAAGCCATGCGAAAATGGCTTGTTTATTTTGTCAAGTATGTTTATATGGTTGAGTAAATGATGTGGTTGATATATATATTGGTTGTGGTTGACATATTCGGCTAGGAAGCATATTTGTCGGTGAATATGGTTTGAAGTGGTTGATTGCAAAGTGAATGATTTATAAATAGCTCATTTAGTAAGCTTCATATATATATTGATTTGCAAGTGTGATGAGTTGTGTTAATTCGGCACATGAATATTTGTTATATTAGCTATTTATTTTTGGTTAATTTATCCATGTAAAAATTGTCATAAAATGAAGTTGTATATTTAGTATATGAGGTTTGTGTATTCGGATGAAGTTGTATATTTAGTATATGAGGTTTGTGTATTCGGATTGGTAATGAAATATTAAGGACATTCGGATATGACTTTTAAATTATTTTTATTGTGTTTGTAATTTTGATTTGGTGTGTAAGTGAAATTGGGATATATGCTTAAATTTGCACTTAGCCGATTATATGGTTATTGAATTGGTTTGGTAAATTAAAGTGTTAGTTAAAATGGTTACTTTTTACATAGCAAGCTTATATGTGGATAAATGCTAAAAATTATGGTGTTATATAGTTTAAATTTTTAGTGGCATGCCATATCTTATTTCGATGCTATTATATTATTTAAGAAAAATTTTGGATAAGTTGTGATTATATATTTATATTTATATGTTTAACATTATTTACTTATAACCTTATATTGGACATATCTTAATTAAATGGTTATGATATAATTTATAAAGATGTTAAGTTGATTATTTATGTTACAATTGCTTGGTATTGAGTTTTATGCTTGAGTATAATTGTAATTGCCAGAAAGTTGTGTCTCGTTTGGTAATACCTCGTAACCCATTCTGGCTACGGATACGGGTTAAGGGTGTTACTAGAACTAAATAATGATAAGAACCAACTTATATGAAATTAATATATATGGATTGAATCCCAAAATTAACAAATTCATCTCAAGACTATAGATTTCCTAATCAATTTATTCTTAACCACTCTACTCTAAAACTATAAATCTCAATTTAATAATAAAACGAATCATTAACAGAAATTTTGATTTAAAAAACAGCAACGACTAAGGTATAATGATGGTACAACTTCCTCAAATCAGGATGACCACCATCTTTTGCTTTCTCCCAATCAGATAAAAAACAAGCAATGAGAAACAAGGGAACTCAATTATTTGTAAAATAATACCTAAAATTTTACAACCATATATAGAAGTCTGATATTTTAGTTTTGGTTTGTAGGCATGTTCCTAAATGTATGCATCTATGAAAAATGCCATTAAAAGAAGAAACTGGGCAATCCATAATAATCCACGGTAGAGCAGGCTTCAATCACGACTGGTCCACACAAAGATTAACTTTGTAATTTCGTCATCTTTTAGAGTAAAATGATTAGAGCAATTCCTTCCACGATAAACTTGATCTATTAAAGCTTAGAAAATGACTAGTTGGAATTTTCTGGACCATCTTAATTAACAACTTTGACTAATGGGATTCTAAGTTAACCATATCTTGTTATTATCACTACCCTATTAAGTTATATTAACATTAATTGCATGCATTTTTTTCAAAGTTGAATTTGCGTTTTATTTATTAATATCATGTATTTGGCATGCAAATGTAAATTCTGTAAGACATATGGGGGATGCATAAAATGATAAACATAACAATAGAGAGGAATATGATAATGCATGAACTAGCCTACACTAATTAGTGGCAATAATGAAAATGAAGAAAAAGTTTAGGCCAATTTTTAAAGCCATAAACATAAGAAATAGTTGCAATATTTAATTGATTTTTTAAAAATTTAAAACTATATAAAACAGACAACAAGTTTCTAACTTCAAAAGAAATTATTATCAATATATTTGTTGATGGAAGTTGAAATAGTGTTGTTATGATAAAATAATAGTTTGTGCAAGAATTTACGGAGTAATAATAGTTTAGGTTAATATGTTTATTGGAAAGTATGCCTTTTTCTACTATTAACTACAATTTGGTTCCATCTCCAAAGCAGATTAAAAAATTCATTAAATGAATAAAAGGAAAAATAAGAATAAAAGAAAGGCTACTAAATCTCTTACCAACCTCCCAAAGCCAAAAGGTCAAAAGCTTCCCTTAACTATTCTTCCATTAAGTAATACAATTAGCGTCACTTTTAATTCACTCTTTTGCTTTATATAATATATACTGACCTGATTTGTTGAAACCTGAACGGATTGAGCAGCGATGGACGTAGTAGAGGATTGTCAAGCTTTGAAACAAGACTCAGACAAGCAGAGGATTGTCGAGCAGTGATGGACAGAGCAGCATTGATGAAGGAGATGGAGATCGATGGCAAATGCACTGTTGACGGCAATGTAATAGACGAATGATCGGACAGATGACCAGCAAACGGATGGGAAAGAAAAAAAAATAAGTTAGGGATTTGGGGAAAAAACTAAGTTAGGGATTTGGGGAAAACGATTTGAAAGAATAAGGGTTGGGGGTGAGCTATCAAAATGATGTCAATTCAATAAAAATAAAAAAATATCCACGGCATTTATGGGAAAAACGCCGCTATTTCTTTACTTTTCGCCGCTTTTATGGGAAAAACACCATTAAAGCTTCTCCCATTCAGTGTACCTTTGTGGCACGTAGCATAAAATATCGCTAAATATGTACTATTTGTGGCGATATATCCACAAACAACACTATATATTACTTATTGCGGCATTTTCCAGTTAACGCCACTAATGGTATATATTTGTGGCATTTTTCAACACAAATACCGTTAAAAGTTCAACCTTTGCGGCATTTTCAATCCAAATCCCATTAAGAACGCCACTAAAAGCTTAATTTGCTGTAGTGCAAATGTGTTTCAATTTTGTTCATTTTAACCATAGGGTATGACCCTATAGGTCTTGTAACGTTAGTAGTAATACTAGCACATTTCTAATAATACAAGTAATGAGTGGCATATAGCAATGCATCATTGCTACCCAACTTACAAGAAGTCGTAATCCAACATAACATTTCTGTGATAATCTTTTCATGTGTTATATCATTTTATCCTTAATATCTAGATTGGACACAATTCATGAAATAGTCACACTTGCATAGTCCAATCTTATATTTCTTGATTTTCTAAGTAGACTAAAATAAACAAATAAGTGTTATATCTCATATCAACTTATTCGAGCATGGCCATGCATTTCTAGTCTCACTCCATCAAGAGGCCTAAGATATTGCTCCCATTATGTAGGAGGGATAAATCCTATCTTGATCAACCATATCCCACTACATGGATTGTGGTATATCCAACATCAGTTTTTATAGTACAACCTGTTATGGTAGACGTTTGACTATATCGAAATATATGACTCATGATATTGGGACAACGATGATCTCAAGTTTGAGGATCATATAATAGTTATCACTATGAGTAATATTGTGACTATTACATAATAATCCAAGAAACATACTCATGGCAGGTCAGTCCAGTATGTTGTTCTCTAACACATACTCATGTATTGATTTTGACATCCCTATGTCAATAACAACACTTTGTCATCAATCAACTACACATTAGTCTCAATGCATTATCATTGCCCATGGCCACAATAATACTCGACTAAGGACCTTTTCAAGAATAATCATATTATTCTTAGGACTTTATTATTAACCAGTTTATTTATACACATAGAAAAAGAAACTGAAATAATAATGGAAATGCCTTATATTAAGAAATAAGGTAAAATGAGTATGTGATTACAATCATCTCATGATTGGTCTTTGGGCATGCTCTAACAGTTATAGCAAAATCCAATGTTTGTTGCGGATCACCGGACATTGTTATAGGTTTAGCACGAATGAGTAACCTGATATGATGTGGTATAAGTTTAGCCCGGGCAAATAACCTAATGTAATTTAAGCTTAGACGAGAAACTTGGTGAAGTGTAGTTTACCCGCGTATTGGACTAGGGTTCTATCAGGTGAAATGTTATTAATGAAATTGGAAACTTGAAAATGTAACCAAAATAGATTGATGATAGAATATGGTAATGAAATGAATTATGTGAAATTGTTATGAGTTTATGAATTGATAAATGCATATGGAACTATATTTGTGATGTTATGTGATTCATGTTAAAGAGAGTAAACAAAAGAAATTATAAAAATGGTTGGAAATGAGCCCTGGGGACCGAAATGAGTATGAATATGTCAGTAGACTCTAGAAAGGGATTGAATGGTAAGTTAAAAGGTAAAGATATGGATTAATCATGAGATTTGGATGACTTAATGTCAATAGAAGGTGTGTATAGATGTTTAATTCATGTTTCAATATGAAAGCTAAGTGGTTAAATGATGTCTATGTTGGAAAATCGGGTTTGGAAAATGCAACGAAAAATAAATTTAGGGAAAAACCAGAGTTTTAATTTTTTTTCCAAAATAAGAACTTGGTTGTGGTATCTAAAGTAATAAACACTTAATCAAAATTGTACCTTTTCGATTCTTTTAGGATAGTGCTTCGACCGAGTAGTCTTCTCTTCTATCCTCAAGCTCACGTCTATCGAGTGTGGGCTCGCTTCGAATCAGAAAATTTTTCACAAAATACCAGCGGGGTAATTTAACAATTTCTCTAAACTTTTGGGCTAAGTTGTAAATAAGAAAAATATCTCTAGAAATTTCCTGAAATAATTTCTTCACAGAATTTTCTCTTTACAACTTTCTCTTGAATTCAAATTTGTATAAATAATGACCCAAGACTATTTTTATATAGGAGAGTTTAGAAAGTTCAACTATTATAAAACTTAATCACTTTATTATTAAATTAATATAATATTTATCAAGATAAATATTAGATTAAATTTAATACAAAATCTTATTAAATTAATAAAATATTTATCTACAAGAGAAGCATTAAATTAAATTTAATATTAAGATAATCACTTTAATATTAAATTAATAAATTACTATTAAGGTAAGTATTAATTAAATTTAACATTAAATCTATTAAAATAATATTATTTTTTGAATAGTTAATCTAAAATCAAATTCTCTAGTAGAGTCTCAGTATGAGTGTAATTCTTTCACTACTCAACCACTGAAGACCCACCGCCATCGACTATTTTCCAACCACTGGAATGTCGTCGTCGCAACCATCGACACTCTGAGCTGGTTTGGTTTTTATCGCTTTAGTTTGGGCTAGCGACTGCTCGATTGGTCCAGTCCAGCCACCGGTTGGACCAGTTTTTGGTTCTTGGTCTCAGTTTTGGGCTCTCGGCCCAATTTACAATCTCAGGTCCAATTTTCAAGTTTAATTACCCATTGGGCTAATTGTCTAATTTAAAAATTAATTTCTAAAAATATCATATTAATTTTAATTAATTTGATTAATTAATTTTACTTGATCAAAATTAATTTTTCCAAAAATCATTTAGATTTTTCAAATTAAATTTTCAAGAACATTATTTAATCAAATTCTCTAGTTGAAAATTTTAATTTCACATCGAATAAATCCACTCAATTAAATTGTTTTCAAAGACATAGAATTTTCTTCTAATTCGAATGCAGTCCAATCGAGCTTTTGTTGAGCTAGCGAAGGGACCAATCAAACATATACAGTCAGGCTCTAGTTATTGCAATTATGTCTAGAAACCCGTGGCCACTGTGTCTCATTGTTAATTAGGCTCTAGTGATTCCTTTGAGTTAAATCTGTTTACTCAGTACAATCCTATTTTATCTCATTGTCACCATTGTGTCTTCTTAATGATTAATATGACCACTGTCAACAAATGACTATGATAAATTTCTCATTCAAGAACAAGAAATTCGTGGCCACATTCCATATTTCTCAATCGACACAATGCCAATAAGAAAATATCATTAACTCTTTAATTGAGTTTTGAATTCCATTATTTCTAGTAAAGTCATGTCATACACAAGTCATGTACCCAACATATCGACTATCGACTCGATCATCTTTAGAGCATAAGCCTCCATTTATTTCAAAGCACATGAGCTACATGCGCATGGTCAGTGACTAACTTAGGATTTAGGTAAATCACACCATGAATGTCACAAGTAAATTAATTCACAAACGAACTCAGAATTAATTCATTTTGGGTCTAGTCTAATGTATCATTATGCCTATGAATACATCTATGTCTTTACCTGTGGAGTCAACTAATTTGATAGGCAAGACTAGTCATCTCCTCAATTGGAATTGTAGAGAACATAATAATACTTCTCAGTATTTGAATCAAATGCTCACTTTGATTCTTTTATGGGATTACGGACTCGTTTAGATTATCTATTGAAATAAGTTGTTTTTCTTACAATGTAAATATTCTTACAATGCCACTTATCATCAGTTTGAACTTAGACAATCAATGAGCTAATTTTTACCAGTCACAATTTCACTATGCATGCAAAATATGAAAGACAGAAATACAAAAGATATAACAGTGAAATGTGAAATTTATTTATTCATCGTTCAAATACATAGAAAACAATTACATGTTTACTACAATATGGGCACATTTCCCAATAGTTTATTGATCATAGAATTAGATGACTTATGTTAAAGGTATATATGATGGTTCATAAATGGTATGAAATGTTTAAATGATATAAAGTTTGGCATTTGACAACTATAATGAATTTGTAAATTCTATTGCAATGATGAATGGATTCATTTGCTAATTGCCTTATGTATACTCCTATATGTAATTGATCATGGCATTACTTGGCATGATAGGGATATAAATTGGGTAGATATTGTGTTTGTACTTATTATGATAAATTTCTTATGTTAACGTCATGTTTTCTTGAATCATGAAAGTACCATTGAGCATTATCGCTCAACGCATGGTTTGTTTATTTTGTGCGCAGATACAGGTATATTTCAAGGTTACGAGAAGTGATTCCATCATCTAGACAGTAATCCTCGACTCAGCAATATTTGTATATCTCGTTTTGTTAAATATATGACATGTACCTAGGTTGAATCAATTTTTGCATAATGCAATCATGTTGAATTTTAGCTAATAATGGTCAGCTAAATATGGCATAATGGTATTGTTCATGTTAAGTTTTGAGATTCTTGATATTTAAATGAAGTTGATATGCATAAATGATTTTAGGTGGATTAATTGAATTGGTATTATATAGCTAATAGTTGGTATGTGGAATATGTCATTAGTAATAAATAAAAGTGGTGTTTGATGTACTGTAGAAGTATAAGTGGTGTAAAATGCTTAGAAATGAGCATATGATTGGTATTTTTTCTTATTTGAATGAATAGAAGGATTGGTTTGTATGTTTGCATAAATTTGAATAGGTACCAAATTAGATCTTTTTGAAAACAAGTAGTCATGTCACGACGTCGGCTCCAGAACATTGCGATGAGACCAAGTTAGTGAGTTGTGTCATGACAAGGAACTCCTGAAGTCACTACGTCAACCTGATATTTTGCAAACTTTATAATTTAGTCTTAATTTGACTTCGAGTTAGCAAAAGAGCTTTCATAAGCTCGTATAAGACTCGAAAATGATGAAAATCATATTGAGGTTGAATAAATTTGTTACTAGCATATATAAAAGGGTAAATTGAATCATAGTTGTTTCGACAACAAATACAGAATCCTGTAGCTCGGATCTGGTAGTAAGGTTGGTATGGGATGTTACAGGGTTAAGCAATTACCATAATCGCTCCATACCCACTATCCAAAAGAAAAAATTCATCTCGCCCTACCCTTTATCCATTTTTCAAAAAATCTATTCCATTCAGAAAGGATTGGTTCAAAATCTATCGGGCGATTCAGGTTTTGGCATCCCTACTCAACATCAATAGTTGCCCCACATAAACAACAAGTGGATAATAAAGTAAATAATATTTTTCTATATCTAGTGATGATAAACATGAATGCTATGTTTGCTATGAGTTAGCAATAAAATAATTTTAATCGATAACTGTTAGCCACTCACATGACTTGCTTTGGGAAAAGATGAGAAATTTTTTTTCGATTTTTATTTTTTTTGCGAGAGTTTTTACTCATATTTCTAATTTCAAGTTTAAATTTGTATTAACTATTCCTTATTTATATATAACTATTATCATACGTATTGTAATAAGTAACTTTTTTTGCTTATGTTGTTTTTTTATACAATGCTTAAAACTATCCATAATCCCACATGAACTTTTAAATAAAGGATAAAAGTGCACAAGCATGCTCAAACCACAACCTCATACAGTAGTAACAATGACGATGCTAACCGAGATAAGACTCAGTCAATTCTTATGTTATTACACGAGTAACCAAACCACTCAAAATAACAATAATATACAACGCTATCAAATACATGTCTAGACCATAACTAAATACCTAATATGGTACACTTTAACATCTTTGTTTGATGATCTCTTATAAAATATAAGTACATATTAATATTTTATGATTTTGATTTCCTTTTTACCTAATTCCATCCATGGGCTTGATCTTTGCTTTAAAGGAATTACTCATCACGACAATAAATTCGACACTACAGCAAAATAGATTTTTAGCGGCGTTTTTTTTAGGCTTATAGCGGCACTTATAAGCACGCTAAAACTATTTGCGGCGTTTTTATTAGAGCCGCAAAAAACTCCACTATAAACAACATGCTAAATAGAACATGACCTTTAGATGCACTTCTACCATAAACGCAACTATAGAACATGACCTTTAGCGGCGATTCCCTACAAACGTCGCTATAGAACATGACCTTTAGCGGCGCTTTTACTAAAAATGCCGCTATAGAACATGACATTTAGTGGCGCTTTTACTAAAAACGCCGCTATAGAATTGAGCTTTAGTGGCATTTTTGCTGAAAACGCTACTAAATGTCATGTTCTTTAGCGGCGTTTTGGTGAAAGTGTCGCTAAATGTCTTGTTCTTTAGTGGCATTTGTGAAAAAAAGGCCACAAATTTAGCAGATTTCTAACATCTCATTTTCATTCATATACAACGCTTCCTGTAACAACCAAAAACAACAAATACAAATCCAACCAAAAATAGAAAATCTAAATAATACTCCAAATCCAATGAAAGATATATAATCTAAATTAATAAATGAAATAACAAAATATTCTTACAATAATGTTAAAAATTATAATGTTAAAAAAATTCTTACAATAAAAAAACAAACGTCTAAGATGGTGGATTCTACGACTACTGAAACATCTTCATCATATTCTGAAACTCTTGCTGGAGTTCGTCGTATTTTCTGTTTTGCTCTGCTTCCTTCGCTGCTGCCTCTACTTTAAGTTGAGCAATTTCCTCAACTGTGCTCGCGTCTGAGCCAACTAGTCTCTTAACCTCTGAACTTCAACTTGAGTCTGACTCCTTGAAGGCATGTATTCTTGCGAGCTAGATCCAAAATATTGGGTTGGGTTTACAAAAGATCCTTGAAATCGACCCGACCATACTTTTCTGGACCCAAAACTTCAGTAATAACTCTATTATCAATGTCGTCAAGATTAATAGAACTATCACTTGAAGTGACCACTTCATACTTCACCCTTTTATCCTTTAGTTTCTCCTAATAAATCAATTAAAGAGTTAGAAACAAAATATATAATCAAAACAAATGCAACATAACTTAACATTATCTGCATTACAAACGATGAATTAAATCATTATAATTAAACATGATAAATATTTAAAATAATTCAAAATTTATTAAGTAAATATACCATAATTTCTGAAGCTTCAATCAAAGGAGATCCATCTTTCTCTCTATGTGTAATGTCAAAAAGCTAAAGGCATCCAACTTTTTGACCAGACGATTGTTCCTACAATATAGTAGTAAAAATATTATTTAATAGAAATTAATTAATATTTAACACAATTAATAAATTCAAAATACCTCGTCCTTAGCTACACAAGCAAAACTTTTCGACCTAGCTGTGTGCGAGAATTTTTGTTTTTGCCTACTTGTAGTTCCAACGCGCTCACGATCCTACATTATGAAATTATTATTATGTATATAGTAAATACTATAGATCAAAATAATTATACGAGTTTGGAAGTACGTAATACCTCTCCTTTCTTTGAATTCCAAAATCTAACTGCATCTTGCCATTGGTACCTCAGCATTCCCGGCGGGACATTTCGCAATTTCTCTTCGAGACTTATATTTTTCTTAAAATATTCCTTCTTTAAAGCATTTTTATGGTCTCTCCATTTTTTTCCTAATGCCATCTTGACATAATTATCCGAGACCTCTAGAACAAATCTCTTCTACGAAAAACACAAGTTTAGAAAGTACATATAAATGAAAGTTAAACCAAAGTATTATAAATTATATTCACGTTATTACCTTAATATTGTCGAGAGCTTGATTTTGTTACTATCAAGCATATGATGCCATGACTCGTAGTTGATAGGCAACACATTTCCATTTCGTGCTATAATGCCCAAGTATCCTGCTAAAAGTCGAGCTTCTGATCCAATAGGTTGACCAAGACTGTTTCTAGCTACTTTGACACGCTCGATAGAATTTAACTTGTATAAATATTTTAGTAGCATACGTCCTCGAGTTCTGCGTGTGCCATCGCTTTCAGCTGAAAATGGTGTATTATAATATAAGAATTTGAAATAGAAATCAATAATAAAAATCAACACGCATGTAGATTAAAGTTTAACATTAATTTAAAG
The DNA here is from genome assembly GCF_007990345.1 of Gossypium hirsutum. Lineage (NCBI taxonomy): Eukaryota > Viridiplantae > Streptophyta > Magnoliopsida > Malvales > Malvaceae > Gossypium > Gossypium hirsutum. The sequence goes on from NC_053435.1 coordinate 57,050,715, forward strand.
TTCTGCTGGTTTGTCAGTTGTATTCGGAACATTTGAAGATCCAATACAGTTTGTTGTTCACTATTTGTTTCTTCCAAATTTGGAGGATTTTGAACAATACTTAGATCTCACAATCTTCTTCTGGGCATTTTATCTGCATTACACATAAAATAGTTGAAATTTTAGTAACTAATTACAACAATAATAGTACATATAAAATAGTTGAAATATTTAACAAGATCAATATTTAAATTATAATATTACATATAATTAAAAAATCGTAAAATATTACTACATCATAATTCGTAAATATCTTCATCCATATCCTGGCGAACCCATTGAAATTGTGTACTAGTACTAGGGATATTTTCATTTAAGTTTTGTTCTGGAAAAGGCAAAGTTTCTGACTTTTCGTTGATGCCATCTCTACTTCCCTTGCCCATGTCAAACAAGTCTCTAAGGTTGTTACGGAGTACAATATACCAACCCTCATCAGTTGGATCTTTCGAGTAAAAAACTCGTTTCACTTGAGAAGAAAATACATAAGGATCGTCTATCAATTGTTGCCCAGTGTGAATTAATCGCGAGAAGTTCACCATTGTAAAACTAAATTGATCCTTTTTAATTCCGCAAGCAGTATTAACATCAGCCCAATCATATTGAAATAAGACAACATTTTGCTTGCCACGGTAATCCAACTTAATAATGTCAGTAAGAAGTTTGTAATACTCCACATTTCCCTCAATAGGATTACTGTCCCTAGCACTAGCATAACTTGTAATTGAAGAATTAACAACTATTCCAGAATTTTGAGTCCTCTCCAATCTTTCGTGAGATTTTGTATGAAACCTGAATCCATTGATGAGGGAGGCTGTAACACCTCATACCCATGTTCTAAGCCGGAACAAGGTACGGAATATTACAGATCACGAAAACATGAATTCACACATTTACCTGACCTTACGTAATTAATTCTTCTAGCTTGAACAAAAATAGATAACATTAACAGATATACATAAATACAAGTAAATTATCAAATTTTGAAAAGTAATATTTTAAACCAAATTAATTATAACATATAACAAAATGATTCAGCCCTCTATACATGCCAAAATTCCAAAATAGTGTTTACAAAGTACCAAAAAGTATTGATAGTGTGGATGGGTCTCCGACGATCTCCAAATCTCGAGCTGGCTTAGTAACTCTATAAGATAAGAAAAAGAAAAGAAGATAAGCATATAGCTTAGGAAGTAAGTACGAAATTGATATATACAATTTATCAAAGTAAAACAATCATACTAGTATATAATCACATATTCAGGACAGGCTGTTTTCTGGAGTCCCAGTTTTAAAAAAAATCATATCTTGAGCTACAAGACTCGAAATTCAATTCTGTAAATTTTCCCTGAAACTAGACTCATATGTATACTTACTAATTTTTTTCCAGAATTTTTGGTCTGGCCAATTAGTACAGTTTATTAGTTAAAGTCTCCCCTGTTTTAGGGTATGACTACTCTGACCCCTGTGCACTACGAACCAAATTTCTCCCTGTACAGAATTCCAACGACCATGACGTTTGTTTCTCTTAAAAATAGACTCAATAATGAATCCATGCATATAAATTATGACTCTTAATAAAATTTTTACAATTTATGGTGAATTTATAAAATCAGAATAGGGGATCTCAAATTCATTCAAACCCTGTTTCACAAGAATTCAAATATCACATAATATAGAATTCTTTTGCTTCCCCTGCTTCTTTTATGTGAAAATAGACTCATTAATATTTATTTTCATATATCATTTTTATTTTTATTCAACTTCCACGATTTTTGGTAAATTTTTAAAATCATGTAACTGCTGCTGTCCAACACTGTTTTATTTCTAACATTCACTCTTGCATAATTCCACCTAGTACTTTTTGTTATACTAGAATTCGCTCAATTATCGAGCACATAGCTCCTAACTTTTCATATATTACCACTTTATCGATTTTCCCTGTTGAACTCAACAGAAAAATAACAAATATACCATTGTTTACACATATTTCCCCCTTCCACACTTATAGTCGAAGCTATCTGATACGCATAATAGCCTGCACTTAGTACTACACATGTGACCAACAATCTGGTACACGTAGTAGCCTGCACTTAGTACTACACAGGTGACCTCACCATCTGATACACGTAGTAGCCTGCACTTAGTACTACACACGTGATCGAAGTCATTGAGTACGCATAGTAGCCTGCATTTAGTACTACACATGCGAGTAAACAGTATGGTACATGTAGTAGCCTGCACTTAGTACTACACACGTGTACTTACAATGGGTCATTCGTATTGTTCTTGTTCCGAAGGTTCAACCGGGAAAATCTTTCCTTTTTCACTGTTAACACTTATTCACAATCTAATTAAATTTGCAAATTTCCATCATTTAATCGTTCTATGGACAGCCACCAATTCATATGATAACAACATAAATAACATAAAAAAATCGATAAATTATTCATGTACGAACTTACCTCGGTGCAAACTTTAGAAATGTTATAATTTAGTCCGAAAGCTTTTCTTTTCCCCGATCACGATCAATTCCACGTCTTTCTTGATCTATAAAAACACATTTAGTTCTTTTAACACTCATACTATTTATTTCAATCCAAAAATCACATTATAGAAAAATTACGTTTTTGCCCCCTAACTTTTACAAAATTACAATTTTTCCCCTAGGCTCAGGAATTTAATTTCAGCCCTTATTCTTATGTTTTATAACATGCTGATCATTTTTTCCTTCTATGACAGCATCAAATTCACACTCTAACATGCACTTATGACTATTAAGTATTTCTACCGATTAAGCCCTTTTACTCGTTTTCACTTAAAACCGAGTAGCACAAGTTGTCTAACATAATTTAAAACCTCATATTCTAGCATAAAACACCAAAATACACAAGTTTCACCTATCGGTATTTTTCCAAATATGAACCCTAGGTCGAATTATTGCTAACATAAGCTAAATCGAGCTATCGGGATTCCAAAAATGTAAAGAACATTAAAAACGGGGCTTGGAATGACTTACTATGGAGCTTGAAAGCTTGAAACAAACCCTAGCTATGGAGAACCCTTTAAATTTCGGCCTAATGAAGATGATGGACAAAAATTGGCTTTTAATTTTGTTTTTAATTCATTTTAATAACTAAATGACCAAAATGCCCTTACTACTAAACTTTCCAAAAATTCCATCCATGTCCAATTTTTGTCCATAGACTTAGAAATTGGTCAAATTTCTATTTAAAACCTCCTCATTAATAATCCAAAGCAATTTCATACTAAAAACTTCTAGAATGTAAGTTTTGCAAATTATTCGATTTAGTCCCTAATCTCAACTTAAGCACTTTATGCATAGAATTTCATCACAAAATTTTCACACAATCATGTAATCATATCATAAACCTCAAAATAATTATAAAATAATTATTTCTATCTCAAATTTATGGTCACGAAACCACTATTCTGATTAGGCCCTAATTCGGGATGTTACAAAGGCACTATATCTTTTTACTATTTTATTTGGACCTTGGGAAAGCTATTTAACCTCATCATTGACGTCTTTTCCACTCCAAACCTATTGAATCAAAAGTAAATTAATTAATTATAAATGGTATGAGAAAACATTATTATTTGTCGATGAAAGCTTCAATTGCATACCATTTTCCCTAACCATTCATGAAAAGATTGTAACACCCCTAACCCGTAACCGTCACCGGAATAGGTTAAGAGGCATTACCGGACTTATAACTCAGTTCAGAATGATAAGTTATCAAATAAATTTCATTTTAGTAAATATCACTCATTCACTTTCATTATATACTTAAATCAAGCAGACAAAGCCTTAATCATGCATTCGGGACTAAATTGTTAACATATAAGAATTTCAAAAACTTATAGAATTTTCAACCTTTCAAATATCACACGCCCGTGTCTTAGACCGTGTGGAAACAGGGCATACATACTGACTTGTGTCACAAGGCTAAGGACACGCCCGTGTGCCAAGCAGTGTGAAAACTGGAGAGGATACTGACTAGGGTCACACGGCCAACCACACGCCCTTGTATCTAGCCTGTATGCCCTTCGAAATGGTCTCACACGCCCGTGTACTAGGCCGTGTGCCGTATAGGGGGTATACTGACTTATGTGACACGGTCAATCATACGCTCATATGTGAATCCGTGTGACACACACGACCAATAGACACGCCCGTGTGTGAATCCGTGTGACACACATGGCCAATAGACACACCCGTGTGTCTAAGCCGTGTCAAACCTGTAGGGTATACTGACTTAATTTTTAGCGTACCCCAGGGGACACACGGCTGTGTAGCTTAACCGTGTGTCGCACAAGACTGAGACACACGCTATGTCTCTATCCGTGTGAACAAAAATAAGCCATTTGCAAAGCCATATTGCCACCCTAAATGCACAAACAATTACAAGCATAATTAACCACATTTATGCAACCTAATTGACAACCAAAATAACCATTTCATTACACAATATTTAACATATCAAAACATAGTAAATTCATATCCAAATACCTATCCATTTTCATGTATAATCCATTCATCTATCAAATTCATATCAATACCTCACTTGCATATTTCCATTCAAACATTACCATACCAAAACATACCATCTTTAAGCACATATATGCAATCAAAACATGATACCAAAATGGCTTAACTTATATACAAAATCATTCTCAAATCATGATACCAAAACATAACTACTTCTATCAAACTAGCCTATACATGCCATATTTACATAAATTCACAAGTTCAAAAATACCAATCGAAAATTGGATAGTGTGATGTGCAACGCCGACTTGTCTGGAATGAGCGAGCTAACGAACCTCTATAAAACATAGAAAAAGAAATAGAGTAAGCTTTATACTTAGTAAGCCCGTATAATTTAGAATTAAACTTACCATTTATACAAAATAAAACAAGAAAGAAAATGCCAACAATTCAATTTATCCATCACCTATTCACACATAGTCATCACATGTTAGTCATTTAACATAAACATAAACCATCTGTTAGTACAATACTCTATATTATTCCAAATTTCACATATCATACATAACATTAATATCACTTATAACTCGTAAGTTATCCGTATAAATAGTATTTAAGCCCATTGAACCTATTAGAACTTCAAAGTATAGTCGAGTGAACAATGTCAGTAATCCGTCTAATCCGTCAATTCATCATCATACATGCTCTTTCGAGTCATGGTCGGTAAGCTCCTCTTGAGCTGATAAATAGTAAGCTCTATTGAGCAAAACAATAAGCTCTTTCGAGCTGAATCGGTAAGCTCCAATGAGCTAAAACAGTAAGCTCTTACGAGCTGTGGTGAGTTCACAACAAATGTAGAAGCTCAGCCAGTATGGTAATCTCAGTAACACGATACTCGTATCTAATGAATTTACATAGTTCAAACGGGGCTCAATAACGAATACAATCTATCATTAAGACATTTATATTTCAAGTATTTCAATTATATACATTCAATTCAACAATTACAAGTATAGAAAAGTTCGATTCTAATTTTACGAACTTACCTTGAGTTGCACGGATGAAAACTATCGTCTATTCGCCAACCTTTCTTTTTCCCTGATCTAGTTTCGAATTAACTCATTCAAACTTTCATTCAATTCAATTTAGCCTAAAACATTCATTTTGGTTAAATTACAAATTTACCCCTAGACTTTTGACTACTTTGCAATTTAGTCCTTTTTACATAAAATGGAAAATTTATGCAATTTACCCTTAACCCATGTATAGACGAATTTCACATAACCTCATAGCAGACCATATTTTCATTTTATTCACATTTTCAACCACAACATTTCTATCTTTCACAATTTAATCCCTAATTTTTTTTTGTCAAAAGTCACTTTATAAGAATTGTTCAACTATCATCAAGTTGAACTCAAGTATTCAACAATGACACATTTCAAAATCATGAAAAAATTCAAAAATTAAGGTACGAGCTAGCTAATATACGAAGCAACGATCTCAAAAACGTAAAAATCATTAAAAAACGAGTCAAATTACATACCTAATTGAAGAATTTATGCTTGCCTAATGTAAAACCTTATTTTTTTTCTTCTTCCTCAAATTTTCGGCTATTGATGCATGAAATAACATGATTTTTGGGTTTTGTTTTATTATTATTAACTTAATAACTAAATTACTAATATAACATTAATATAAAACATCAATATATCATGTAATTCATGGACATAAATGTCCACTAACCTTAATCATGGTCAAATAACTTTATAAGGACTTCCATATTAATAAACCATAACCATTTAATACCTTTAAACAATAGAACTCAACTTTTACGCGTTACGCGATTTAGTCCTTTTTACCGAATTAAGCATTTAAACGGTAAAATTTCTTAACGAAAATTTCATATAATCCATCTATCATGCTATAAACCTTATTAAAATAATAAAATAAATATTTTGACTTTGGATTTATGGTCCCAAAACCACAATTCTGGTTTGACCTAAAAAATGGGATGTTACGAAGATTCTGTGAATAACTTATGAATCTCTTGATGTTGTAATCTTCGGGAGCGTGAATGAGATCTCAAGACTTGTTTGTAGTCACTATGTTAAAAATTGGATTACTTGGTTAGAAGATAAACAAGTTAAAAATATGAATATTTATCAGATTCTAAAACTTACTTGCGTAATGGTTCAATTGAATCGTGGTGAAAAAGAACATATCGATGTGCTTGTACCCAAGATCTATCATCTAAGTGTGCAATTTCAACTTTACCGATTGGTTCTCCATAACTTCGAAATAAATAAGTTTCGGCTAAGTTATGATAAGTGAGCCCATCATTTCTACTTGGCCTATTCAGTCTTATTTCAACATCTTCTAAATCTAGAACAGAAAGTCATACACCCCTCTGCCAAGCTCTACCAAGTATCCTTCAGCTATTGATCCTTCTGGATAACGCCTATTACGACAATTAGACTTCAATTTGAATAGGAACCTAAACACGATATACAACATTATCAAAAGTTGTAACTAAATGTATATTCATGAATGCATAAAAAACTTTACAAATAAATTAGCACCTCTCTTAAGGATACATCCACCGATAGAAAACCAATCCACCAAATTTTGTATCATGAGAAAGATGGATTACCAAGTGCACCATAATAGTGAAGAAAGAAGGTGAAAAGATCTTCTCCAAATTTTATAAAGTCAAAGCGGCTTGATCTTGTACTTTCTCAAGTTCTTCAACATTCAAAACTTTGCCACAAATAGCTTTCATTATATTGGATAGTTCAATTATACAAGACGTTACCTTTTTTGACATACAACATCGTAAAGCAACTGGCAGTAAATCTTGCATCAAGATGTGATAATCATGTGATTTTAGGGAATATAGTATTTGATCTTTAAGACTCAAACATCAAGATATATTTGATGCATACGCATCTAGAACCTTTATGTCCTTCAACACCGTGCAGAACACTTTTTTTTGTTTTTTTGACATTACAAAAATATAAGGCGGCAACCTATATTTCCCATTCGAAATTACTTTGGGATGAAGTTCATGCAGAATTCCTATGTCAACTAGATCAAGTCGACTCTGAAGATTGTCCTTTGATTTTCTATCGACATTCAGAATTGTCCCGATGATGTTCTCGCAAACATTCTTTTCAGTATGCATGACATCAAGATTGTGTCGTAAAATGTGATGCTCGCAATAAGGCAACTCCAAAAAAATACTTCTTTGTTTTCACAAGTCCGCCTCATTAGGATCATCCTCTTCATCAGATTCATCATCAATCTGCCCGTCAACATCGCTAACATACGCCTCCCTTGGTCTTCTCTTTGTTTGCGTGTTGTGTGGTTGATTCATCTTCCCATAACTAAAATTGATATCTTTTAACATGAACAAGATTTCAGATCCAATGGTCTGCTCAGGAACTTCTCTAAACTCTTCAATACCATCAAATAGAGTCCTCTGAAATCTAAATATATGATTTCCATCTAACCACCGATGATGCCCCATATAAGAGAACTTCTTCCCACTATATAACCACTTCGAGCATGTTTGCGCCGCACAACAAGGACAAGCATAACATCCTTTTGTACTCCAACTAGATAAATTGGCATAAGCTTGGAAATCATTAATACTCCATAATAAAGTTGCACGTAAATAAAATTTCTCCTTTCTCAAGACATCATATGTTTCAACACCCGCCCATAATTGTTTCAACTCTTCAATAAGTGGCTGCATATAAATGTCAATATCATTTTTGAGACCTTTCTCTCCAGGAATAATCATAGATAAAATAAAAAAAGATTGCTTCATGCAAATCCACAAAGGCAAATTGTAAGGAACAAGCACTACAGGCCAAGTACCGTATGAAGTACTCATTATTTTATAAGGATTAAATCCATCCGATGCTAGCCCAAGCCTCACATTCTTAGGATCAATTGCAAAGCTTGGAAATTTACTATCAAATTATTTCCAAGCTAAAGAATCCGTAGGATGCCTTAATAATCCATCATCGGTTCGTTGATCATGATGCCACCTCATAGACTCGGATGTCTTTGACGACATGAAAAGCCTTTGAAGCCTTGGTATTAGTGGAAAATATCGTAAAATCTTTACTGGCTTCTTTCTTGACTGTGCCTCACCTTCATCCTCATTCACATCTTCTGTATTCATATTCATCCAACGATATTTACCACAAACATGACAAGACTGTTGGTTTTTCCGATCACCCCAATACAGCATACAGTCATTTGGGCAACTATGAATTTTGTTGTAACCAGGGCCTAAACCTTTTATCAGCTTCTTCATATCTTTGCATGAATGAGGGATTTTTGCAAACGGAAACATATCTCTCAAAAACTCTAACAGCATTGTAAAAGAGTTTCTGATCCACCCTCACAAACATTTTAAGTGAAGTAGAAGAATGCAAAAAGACATTTTTGAATATTTTGATCCCTTGTAAAGCTCTTCATTCATTTCATTAAGTAACTTGTAGAAGTTAGTCGCTTCTCTATTTGACTCTTCATCAGGTACACTTCTTCCCGTTTCGGTAAAAGCATTTCCACCAATATTACAATCATCAGATGCAATAAAGTCAAGTGGAAATGATTGCAAACCATGACTGTGCATATTAAATGCATCCCGTAACATACCTTCCATGTCATCTTCTCTAACAGACTAATGGTAAGCACTATGATGATAAGTCAGATTAATTGTTGAAAAGGTTCTACTAGGTGTATAGCCTCCATGGAAAATCCATTTTTTATACCTCCGAATAAAGCCATCAACAATTAGATGTTCGTAGACAACTTCACAAAAATGCCAATTGATGTTGCCACACATCTTACACGGGCAAAGAATCATATTCTCTTGGCTTGCATTTTGAAATGCAAAATTTAAAAAATTTTGTACTCCATTTCGATAGTCGTTGCTTACCCTTGGCAAATTCATCCAACTCTTATCTATTTCGTAGTTCTTGAAGTCTAAAGTTACAATAAATTACACGAGTAAGTTGTTTATTTATAAGTATAATTAAGTTATGTAAGTTATGTAAGTTATGTAAGTTATGATATGATATATATTTATATAAGTTATGTAAGTAATGACATTTATGATATGATTATATTCATGTATTATGTAAGTTATGTAAGTTATGATATGATATATATATATGTAAGTTATGTAAGTTATGTATGTTATGTGAGTTATGTAAGTTATGATAATTTATATATTTAAGTTATGTAAGTTATGTAATTTTAAAGAAATGAAAATGAATTCATCGTTTGATTTTAAAAGTTCATACTAGTTGAATTAAGATTACAATATTTGGACTATCAACATTTTGAATATTTTGTAATATGTGCTTTGCATAAAATAAACATATGCATAAAATAGCTTCCACAGGGAGAATTTTTATGAGAATGTTGTACTTTAATAACAATGAAAAATTAAAACAAGTTAAAATCAAAATATTTACCTAAATCGCAAAAGAAAATTTAAAAAGAATATTGCATATTTCTTTAAGTTGAGTAAAAGCAACAATTTTTTCTACATAAACCATATTAATAAGGTTATGACATTTATGATATGAGATATATGGGATCCCAGAAATAAATATTACCATATTTTTTTCATTTAAATTTCATAATATTATATTATTTTATAAAAAATAAATTTCTAGCTTTGTTTAATATTGTTTCAATAAAGAAAAGGTAAATTGGCAACAGTTCGATAAAGCTATTTGATTGCCCATTTTATAATTCTTCAAAACCATAAGCCTATCATTTTAACGAGAGAAAAATCTAAAACATAAGTTTAGTAGATTGATTGAATTTAAAAGAAAAAAAATTGGAAATTAGTTTTTCAAGATTTGGATTTAGATTTTTAAAATAATATAAATTGAGTAATATTTGTTTAACATTTTCCATGATAAAAAGTCACTATCGCTATCCTCACCTTGTTGCCTATCATAAAGGGAATTATTTAATAAGACATAAAATATTTTATATAATTTTAGTTGAAGCAATTATCAAACAATAAAAATTGCTAGCAAACTACTAAGCCAAAAAAACAAAAAAGGAAAAAGGTGGGTTCCTTGGAAATCTTTTGGTTAGACAGGAATCGGTTTCTCAACACAAAATAAGGAGAGGTGACAAAGAAAAAAAGAAGCAAAAATGAAAGGGGTGGAGAAAGAAGGCAAGGCAACAGCGGTAGCAACGTGGTTAGCATTTTCACTTAAGTTTGGTCTAGGTTAATAACAAATATAATTACCAAGTCTAATAATCAGCTCTATAAGGTAGCAACTCAATTTCGTAAATAAAATTTAATACAAAGCAACTGATTCATTCAAAACTGTCACTATAAACACTCAGATCGTGCAAACAAACAGACTCTCACAATTATAAGTTACACTAAATTACATTCAAAGGAAAGAATCATTCTTTAACTTTAAGGGAATAGATTGGAAAGGCGTAATTTCCATTAAAAGAAACAACAGAAAGCCTTAACAAAGGGATATAATAATCATTTAAATCAACCCAAAATAGCCATTCAAATGACTGTATCAAAATTGATAGTAAGCACAAAAATTGTAAACTAATATTAATTGTATCACTAATTCAAGACTAATTTCCAAGACAACACTAACCTTAATAAGCTTCCCAAAATAGTAGGTTCAACACCAAGCTTCAATCCACTAACTTCTCTTCTCATTTGATACTCATTTAACCCTTGTTCTCTTCTTTAGCTTCAAGCATATACCTAACATTTTCCATGATAAAAAGTTACTGTAAAACCAGCATTTATTAAAACCCAAAAGTTAAATCTAGCCATGTTAAATCTCAAAAAAGCGATGACAGAGGAGTGAAATTTATCGATTGGCTGCAGCAGAGGAGAGCGACGGCAACACAACAGAGGGGTTACTGGAGGGCGATGCAGCAGGTGGTCGGGTCGGCGTCTTTAGCGACAGATGGGTTGGGATTTTGATTTGGGGAAAATTTAGGGATTAGGGGAGAATTGAGGGAAATGGGGAAATTTTGTTAAGGGGAAAAATAGCAACTATCGGGAGTACTTGGGATAAAATGGATGAAAGCAAAACAACACAGTTTTGGTATAAACAAAATGACCGTTGTAGTGTTTTTTAAAAAGTGACGCTAGTGCTGATATATTGTGGCATTTATAAGCTAGCGCCGCTAATTCCACTAAAGGGTCATCTAAAACAACGACGTTTTGATTCAATTAAAAATTTTTTTGCGGTGTTTTTAAAAAAGTGCCACTAATACTGATCTATTGCGGTGTTTATAAGCTAGCACCGCTAATTCCACTAAAGAGCCACTTAAAACGACGACGTTTTCATTCAATTAAAACATTTTTTTGCAGCATTTTGCTAATTTTGATCTATTGAGGCGTTTATATGCTAGCGCCGCTAATTTCTCTAAAGCGACACCTAAAACGACGACGTTTAAATTCAATTAATTTTTTTTTGGCATTTTTAGCTAACGCCACTAATGCCACTGAAGACGACACTTAAAACAACAGCGTTTTGTTTAACTAAAAGCTTTTTAGCGGCATTTTATACATAGTGTCGCTAATGCACGATCTATTGCGGTGTTTTTTACCTAGCGCCGCTAATGCCAACCTAAAACAACGCCGTTTTATTTAAAGTAAAATGTTTTTTGAGGCATTTTTTACTAATGCCTTTGATAGTAATAAATTTTTATAGTTTAATTATTTCTAAAATTCCTTTAAATTAAGTTTGTTTTGTTTCAAACAATATATTTAATTTGTAAAATTTTATAATTGTCTACGAAAATAATTTTAAAAAATGAAACCAAACTACCTTACGAAGAGTTTGTATCCATGAGTTTAATTTTTTGTGCAGCTGATAGAATTTATCCAAATTGATTTTGATAAAATTTAACTTTGCAAATTTTATCCCTAAACCTTACACCTTAAACCCTAAACCCTAAACCATAAACATATACACCCTAAATATTCCTTAACCCTAAACCATATATATATATTACAAGGTACAAAAGTAATTAAAAAAGAATCTTATTGCTTACTTAAACCCTAAAATAACTTGATTTCTTGTCATTTTTATCAAAATCTCTAACCCTAAACCCCAACCCTAACCCTAACCCTTAAAACCATAAACACTAAGACCCTAACTATAAAACACTAAACCCCCAACCATAAAATAATAAACCATAACCCTTAAAACAGAAAACCCTAAACTCAAATTACTAAACATTAAGCCATAAACCATAAAGCCCTAAACCATAGACTTAACACCTTAAATTCTAAACCTTAAACCCTAAAATAAAATTTTTTTACGGTATTTTTATAACGCCGCTACTGCTTGACCTTTTGCGACGTTATCTTAAATGCCGCTACTGCTTGACCTTTTGCGGTGTTTTTATCATAAACGCTGCTAATGCTTAACCTTTTGCGGTGTTTATGACTGCTTGACCTTTTGCGGAATTTTTTTCATAAATGTCGCTATAGCTCTAACCTTTTGTGGCGTTTTCCTATTAGCGCCACTAATGTATAACTTTTGCGATGTTTTTGGTCCAAATGCCATTAAAAATACCGCTAAAAACTTGTTTTACTGTAGTGTGAATTTCCCACTAAAACCAATGTTAGAATTAGGGGGATAAGAAGTCTGTTCAATTTGCTAAACCATTCTTGCCAATATTAGGTGAATATGAACAGTGGCCATTGTTAATCCAAGACAAATCCTCCTCCCATCACCAAATGGTTTCATTTTCACCATTCTTACACTTGTTATATCTGGATCTTCTTTCCCTAAATAAAATCTATTAGGGCTGAACTTTTCTGGGTTAGACTAGGGGATCTTTAGTAATCCCAAGGAAGAAAATCTCGAGATTTGGATCAATGCGGATGTTGAATCCACCCACATTTGTTTCCTCAGTCGCTACATAAAATGGTAAAAAGTAGATTGGTAGGTGCTTTCGTAATTACTTCTTTCACTATCACTTGTAAATACTTCATTTCTTGAACAACATTCTCCTCCACTGTTCGATCACCAACTATACTTTTGATTTCGTCAAACAGTTTAGATTGAATATCTGGATTGTGAATCAGTTGAGCAATGCCCTGTTCAAGTACAATCACAGTGGTATTAGTTCCGATATTGATGAAATTGGAACAAAGTGAAACCAATTCTAAGTTGGATGGTGCTGAGTTTCTTCCTTAACTTTGAGATAAAATAGGGTGTAGAGATACGAAAATGGAATTACGGATTTATTTGATTCTGGATTCCTAAGAGCTACTCGATGCTGTTGGATAAACAAAATGATATTGTTCGGGTTATTAGGACATAGAACAAGGAAGCAAGATGCATGAAATATTTCTACTTTCTCACAATCGTGTAGTAAGGGAGCTTTTGGCTGATAGCTTATTTTGCTCATTTATTCAACTAGAAAAAACAATACATTTATAATCAAATACATCACTAAATACTGCCCACTATCACTAAGTAGCCTAGTAACTTGTAAAAAATTGTTTGTGCACATAAACAAGTCACCTAAACTAGCCATTCAATATCTAAACATTTCAAACTTTTATTAGCTTGTTGATTTTCAACTAATTTAATTACAGTGTAACTAAACAAAAAAAAACTTGTTAACGCAACATGCACAAGAGCTGCAAGCCTGCATGCACTTTAACAAAAACATAACAACAGCATGGTTGGCCACTTTTCAACAGATATTTTCCACTTGCTATTTACGAACTTGGAGTGCTCGCTTGCGTTGCTCGCCAATAAAGGGTCTTAAAATGGGAAGAAAATCGTTGATTCTTGTATCTAGTGTAATTAGAACATTTTTCGTTATTGGACCCATTTTCTCAATAGTTTCTTCATCCATTTCAATCCCAAAACACATCCCTAAGAGTATATAAAACACAACGAGACAAGAACTTTTTAACACTAAAACAATGCCACCATTGGCCTTAGTTTCAGCTCGAAGACGATCTTTGAGTTTATCCACAGCTTGACTTCTACTATTGTGAAAATCTTTAATCCTACTTGAACTTAGCATGTTTTGAACCAAGTTTCGTCTTAGAGACAGCCACTCAGGGTCGTAAACGACGCTATTTACGGTGAACTTGTTGCAACTAAATATGTTTTGAGAGGGATTTTCTTAGGGTCTGCTAGCGAATATAGAACCCTTTTAGATGAAAGCTTCATGGCAAAGCATGGCGTCACTGAGTATAATTATGATTCAAGTCCTGTAGAATGAAAGTAAAAAGAAATTGCTCAATGTATTTGATACAAAAGATACTGTTATATACAAGTGGAAATGAAAAAATAACAGAAATGCGATCTTCTTGTTTGAATGAATTGATTTCTTCTTGAAGATCAGAAATGCGGAAAACATCTCCCTGAGAAAAACGTTCCCGGAGATCGCGCCAAACATCAGAAGCAAAATCAAGCCAAAGAACACTGTTCATGATCGAAGGTGAGATGGAATGGTGCAACCAAGAAAGCACCATAGTATTACATCGTTCCCAAGCTGAGTAAAGAGGGTCTGTTCGAAGCGGAACTATGATGGTGCCATTAACAAACTGGAGCTTGTTCTTGGATAAAAGTGCCATTGTCATTGCTCGAGACCAAGAATGATAATTCGAGCTTGATAGGACGGGAGAAACAAGAACCAAAGCTGGGTTTTCATTTGGATGAAGATAGTATGGACTAGAAGGTAATGTATGATCATGGAGGGCCATCGTAGGAAAGGAAAATCAAGAAGAAAATTGTTTGGAAAACAAGAAAGGACAAGGAATTATAATAGAGAAATATCACATCTGATACCATGTAGAATGAAAGTAAAAAGAAATTGCTCAATGTATTTGATACAAAAGATACTGTTATATACAAGTGGAAATGAAAAAATAACAGAAAGAGGATAACAGAAAATATAACTGCTAACTGCTAACTAATTAACAAGATTTTAAATAAAGCTATATGACTAACAAGTCCCCATCCTAAGAGTGAAAATTGACCCATATTTACAGCGAAGATCGTCGACGTATTGAAAGAAAGGCTTGCCGGAGCGAGCAACCTGTAAAAGATTACCAACAATAGGCCAAATGGTAAGTCCCGGAGGGAGTTTGAGGTGTTTGGATTGAGATTTACGATAAAGAAAGAGAACCAGACATGAAAGAAATAACACGAAAAATGTGAAGAAGAGATGGCATAAGAAGGCAATGAATTGCAAGTAAAATAGTGAAAGAAAGTAGCTTTTGTTGATTAGTGAAAGATGATATTTGGGGTTAAGGGCGTATTAAAATGAGAAGAGCATGAAATTGTAAGGGGGTTCTATTAAAACTGCCTTAAGAAAGCTTTCCACCAACGGTTTTTAGGTAATTGGTATTAAAGGATGAAAATAACATTGAAATACCACTTATTAGAAAGTATACTTTTCTGCATTAACCTTAATTCAATTCGCATCAAAATTATTGTTAATGCAAGAAAACATAGATTTGAATATGTTAAGATTGTGAAGAAATTATATAACAATTTTAATTTCAGTAAGCTTGAAAAATTCAATTTTCAGACTAAATTCTTAAATTGATCTTTTTTGGGATTTGGTATGCAGGTGAATTAAAGATTAATTATGGGTATTTGTCATTAGATAAAATTATAGAGAGTTGATTTATGGAATTAGCAATTTAGAGTTAGGACTAAATTGTAAAGTTAGTAAAATTAGTGTGAATAATGTGGGGTTTTTCAAAAAGTATGAATTTAATCAAAGCAAATCCTTAAGTGGTAATTCGACCTCGGACGTTTTAGCAAATAAACCATTTTGTGAAACAAGGGGGAAAACAACCTCTCTTTTGTATTTTCACGCAAACTATCTAAAACCTTCTAAAAAAATTCTCTTTAAAATTATTTTACGGGTTTTCAACGATTCTCTGATTTTCTAACAAGGTTTCATAAAGTGCAAGTGATTTCTATCATCAAACTATGAATTTTGATCATTAAACACGTTTTTCTATTTATTCTCTATTTTCCCTTATTTTTGAGTAATTTTCGTTTTTGAAAATGAGAGCCTCGATTTTTTTTATTGTTTTTGGATTATATTTTTTATAAGAATAATTTTAGAATACATTGGGTTAATCGAAAATCAAGTTAGAACGGAGGTTTGGCTTGAATTGCGTGTTTCACTGTCGTTGAGCGAGCTAGAACTCGAAGAAGAAGAAGAAAATAACATTAGATTCAGAGTTTTTAGTGACTTTTGAATGAATTAAAGTCTCTAGGGTGTATTTCCACTAAGGAAATCGATTTTGATTAGGTAGGATTCAAGTTATGCAAATTTCGATTCATAAAGCCTTAAGGAATAGGGTTTTCGGTTAGGCCCATATCATGCTTAAATTTGGTGTTTTTGCTGTGCAATTGTTTGTACTGATTTAACGCATTGTTCAGATATTGATTGTGGCCAAGGAAATCATTGAATCGTCGAAAACAAGACGGAAGGAGAAAGTCATTGCTTTCGATTTGTGCTAACCAATCTCGCTTTTCTTGTTTTATGTTGTTTTATATTAATTTTAACCGTAAACCATTATGTTTCAAAGTTCTCGAATGTTTCATATGAGATAATGCTATTATGCAAGTCTCCTTGGAAGATATAATATCTCATTCCCGACCAGATTGTAAGATTCGAGACATGAGATATCACATTTGTTGTTAAAACAATTACAGTTTTATTTACATTTTAAATATCAATTTATTAAGTTCCAAATTCATTTATCTACATTACTTAATCAAATATGGGATATAAACAAGCTTATGAAATCTCTCATGCTAATCCGATGATGAATTAGGGACTTAAATATACCATAATCAAAGTAGGGATTTACTTGTTGAATATGGCCTAAATGTAATATATTCGTTTGTATACTTATATTTTTTCGATCAGATTGGTTTAATAAAATTACTCGTAAGTTACATTAATATGTATATTGCCTTCAATGATTTTTGCACGCAAAGTAAAATGAAAGTAAGTATTGGTTTGTAACACCCCATACTAGACCTAATCGTGAGGTTTGAGTTATGGAATGTGACAATCATTATTGGTGGAACTAACGTCACATAAACATCATACAATCATCCGCACATGCCGGTAAATATAAATCACATTCATTTTAAGCTACACAATTATTTTTGAGTCCCACATGAGCTTGTTAAAGCTCTTTTGCTAACCTGTACATGAATTAGGACAAAATTATAAAGTTTTAATAGTATCGGACTGACATCGCGGTTTCAAGATTTTCACCTTGCGAAATCATCAAGTCAGTGAGTCATGTTGCGACTTCAGGTATATCGACGTGGCGACGTGACTCATTGTCGGCCTTAAGCCGTGACCTCGGGGTTGAAGATCACAACCTTGTCCCTATTTTTGGCAAAATGTGTTGGAAAAATTCTACTTAAAAAACACTATTCTTACACAGGGAAAAATAAAAATTTAAAAATCGAGCCGATTTGTTATATAGGTGCGATTTCAGTCATAAGATCAGCTCACCCAATTTGGAACAGCTATACGAATTCACCTACTTTCTTTACCAAAACAAGGAAAGAAACATTCAGGAGTTGAACTAAATAGCAACTTCTCGTAATTAGAATTGTCCTTAAAACTTTCAATACTTACACTGGCATCGATATTTCTATAAAAATCCAACCTTTCATTAACCCCAAGAAAAAAGTTCAGTTAGCTTCCAGAATTCCTTCAATACCACCTTTGTCAATTCCTCTCCAACTTCAACAATGCCATTTTCTTTCTTTCATCTTCTTTGCTACATTACTATAATATTTGCAGGTGATATGCCTTTGTTTTATATCTTACATCTGCAGTTTCAAGTGCTTTAGTTGTAAGGAAATTAGATCCTTCACTTTACTAATATCTGGAATATTGGGGTTTGATGATTTGTAGAAGTTGATGCAGTAAATGAGGGCGCTTCGAAATCTAAATCTAAATTAAGGCTGTTTGTGTTTGGAGACTCATACGTTGATACGGGTAATTGGAGAAAATCCATTGGAAGTTCGTGGAAAGAGCCATACGGCATCACTTTTCCTGGCAAACCATCTGGTCGCTTTTCTGATGGTCGAGTCCTCACTGATTACATAGGTCACATAATTTTCACCATATCTTCTATATTGCTAAATTTAACGAATTTATTTATTGAAGGAAAATCTAATAAATTTATTAAAATATAATGAAATTATAATAATATTTCCTTACTTTGGCACCCACACAAAATCGATGAATTTTTTTGTTACTTTATTTATTTACATGAAAATGGATTGTAGATATTGAGCTCAAACCCACACCTATTAGATGCCATCTTTAGAGTGATTTTATGAATAACTAGACTTAGACCTTGCTTAATTGTGATATTTTTTTTTTGATACTTGTGTAAAAGTTTAAGGTCAAGTCCTCGTCTAGCTAATATTTTTGTGTCGTAATTTAGGAGTCAGTTTTAACAAAAGTAATAAGCATTCATATTCACCAATAAATATTGGATGTAGTGGTAAGGTGCATTATATTTTAAAAATGAGAACCTAAGTTCAAATTTTGAAAATAAATTTATTCAGTAAGTAACCAAGAATCTCGAATATGAATTATAAAATAGACGTGAAAAATACTAAAAAAAAATTCATATTCATTCGTCTCTCATAAAAATAAATAAAAGAAAATTATAATTCCCTTATTAGTAGTAAACTTTATAACGATCTTTATAAAGAAAAATCATAATGAAATCATCATAGGTAAGTTATAATTAAATCGTAAAATATCTAAAATATTTGAAAATTTATTTTATAATGATTAAATTTTGCTATTAGTCCTTATACTTTGTGAATGTATTGGATTTAATCCATATACTTTAATTTGGTCATTTTCAGCCCTTGTACTTTTCAAATTTTAAAATGTTCTCACCAAAGATAATGATTAAATTCTTTAAGTTTTACTATTTCCCCAATTTGATGGACCAAAAATATTATCATATGTGTAATGTCATGTTAGCTTATTATTTCCACATATTACTCACTAAAAATTTAATTAACGGATTAACTACTGTCATTTGCATCAAAACTAAAATTTCAAAATTAAAAAATTACAAGGACTTACAATGATTCAATTGGAGAATATGGACCAAATCTACAATTATACATATAGTACAGGACTAGTGGTTGAATTTTAACCGGTATTATTTAGGTGAAGACTAAATTTTCAAAATTTGAAAAGTATAAGGACTAAATTCTCAACTTTAACAAAGTACAATCACTAACAGTAGAATTTAACCAATTGATAAATAAAGGTTTTTTTAAGCAATAAATAAAGTTTACTTATAATTAAATCATAAAATGCTGTTTATGCATATATTTTATTTTTACAATTTTATAATCCCACTGCTAGCATGAAAATAGAACTGTGTGATTTATTTGAAAATGGTGGCAGCATCGTATTTGGGGATAAGAACTCCAATAGCATACAAATGGAGGAAAGAGGTGAAGAGATCAAATTTAGAATATGGTATGAATTTCGCGTATGGAGGGACGGGAGTGTTGGATACTTTGGCCAATCAACCCAACATGACTACCCAAATTGATTTTTTTCAACGTTTGGTTGAACAAAAAGTGTACGGTAAGCAGGATCTCGACAACTCCGTTGCCCTCGTCTCGGTCGCCGGCAATGACTACGCTACTTATCTTGCTAGGAACACACACGATCTCCAGGTGAGTTAATTTGGTATCCTAATTATCTGATCTAAAATTTTTCATGTTTTTGGAGAAATTTTGTATAATCCAAGTAATATTATCCAAATTTATATCTCATTTTGGATCATTGTCTAAATCCAACTTTTTTCTTCAAAATTGAAGATTTATAATTTAGCCAAATGAAACACCTTTCACCATAACAATACAAAAAATATAATATAAAATTTTAATCAATTACATAATATTAATATAACATGATAATGTAAAATATCCGCATTTTCATCTTGAAGAAAATCAAATTCAAATAAAAATCCTGAACTTCAAGATGAAATTACTAATGTGTCATTAAACTATTAGAAAAAGATAATATCCCTATTTCATACAATTCTTTTTCGGTAGTCTTTATCCTATCACTGAATGTATCATTTTTTTATTAATGTACGTACCAATACTAGTTTATTTTAGTGTTCCGTTTCATATTTATCAAATATCTTTTTAAAATAATAAGTAATACATTAATATTATATATAAATAAAATTTCCTTTATATTTTATAAAAAGTAAAATTTATTTGAACATACTTTTATCAAAATTATTTATCAATTTTAATTAATTTTAAGGGTAAACTACACCTAATATCACTAAACTATTAGTAAGTTTATGTTTTGTTCACTCAACTTCAAAATGTTACAAAATAGTAATTGAACTATTTAAAAGTTTTCATATAAGCCACTAAAGTGGCTGTAAAATTTATTGTTATATAGCCTTTTCATTTGCACTACTTGTACCAATCGAAAATTTTTATTACCCTTCTCTTCTACAATTCAGTTTTTTTATATGAATAGCTTCAAATGTCACGAATTTGCGAGTCTAAATTCAAATAGTTTTCTTCTCCAATCTCCAACATTGATCGTTAGGTCGACTTAGATTTAAGGTATGCTCTTCTATTTCTCGATGAATAATGATCCAGCGCACTAATCTTGAATCATTGTTTGGAGCTTGCTAGTCAAACTTTTAAAAAAACGTAACAATTCAATTACTTAAATAAAAACTTTCAAATAATTCAATCATCATTCTATAACTTCCAAAATATAAACTTACTAATAATATAGTGACATTGAGTGTAATTTACTCTAATTTTAATCTTCTAATAGTAAATTTAAAATATTTTAAACTTTTAGGAGTTAACTTGTATATTAAACAATAAAAAATAACATTCATATACATATAATTAATAATTAGTGGAAGAGATAATAGACGGTTGACGTGAATTCCAAACATGTTAGCATGTGATATGCTAAAAGAGATTATATATTTTGTTTTGATTTGACAGAAATTGGGTGACTTTACTAAAAAGATAATGGATCAGCTGGAAATAAACATAGACAGAATCCGAGGTTTAGGAGTGAAAAGAATAGCAGTAACATTGATTGAGCCAATGGGATGCATACCTCTACAAGCTGTCTCTTCCTCCTATTCAAATTGCACTCAAGCCTTGAACTTAGGATCTAAGTTCCACAACCAAATGTTGAACCAATCTCTCCAAAACTTGAATGCTAAGGACAACTCTACTGTTTTCATCACCCTTGATCTCTACGATGCATTTTTTTCAGCTCTAAACAAGTTTACAACGCATGCACCAGGTATCTTTATATATATATATATATGATACATTGGATTAATGGGGATAGGAATAATTAAATTGGGTTTGTATGAAATTGCAGCAGGAAGTTTGGGATTGAAGCCATGCTGTGAGGGAAAAGATATGGGGAAATATTACTGTGGAAGTGTGGATGAGAGTGGGGCAAAGCTGTACACTATTTGTGAGAATCCAAATTTGTCATTCTTTTGGGACACACTCCATCCTTCTCAGAATGGTTGGCATTCAATTTTCTCCTCTCTACGATCTTCCCTTCACAAGCTCACTATCTAGTCATCACTTTACTAAACCAAATACATATACTGAAGCTGGATGTAAACTTGGGAGAATTTAATTATTCAATGAGTAGATTTCATGTCTCTTCTGTTTTATTATGGGATTAACTTCATCCTTAAAACAAGTGTTATGTCATCAATTTTTACATACTCGTCTATATCCCATATCTTCATGTACTAAGAATAAAAGTTTTAAATAATTGTTCTTACAGAAAAAACACTGAAATTGTAAGATTGAAAACAAAAAATCCATAACTTCGATTACACTATTTAAAAATAAATAATTAAATTTAAAATGAAAGAACCAAAAAGGTCCAATAAGTTTAAACCAAAGACATTGAAATTCTATGTAAGATATTGTTGATACATGGTGTCAACAGAAGTGGAGAAGGAGGTGGTCAATATTTTGGTGAAGTAGAGAGGAAAAAGATAATCCTATCCTATCTGGAATTCCCTCAAATGGAGCATCTTGGGATTATTTAAACCATGGCTTATCCATGGGTTTTCGGGTCGGATTTGGGTCAGGTTATTACATATCTTATTATAATTGTGTAACAATTTGTGACCCACTTGGCCGAAGAAGAATTATAAAATGACTCTTCTCAGACAATCTGACATTTAAGAAGTGTGTGTAAGCTTACCATGTAAGTTTTAACTTGAAACTTTGTTGAGCAAGTTTTGTTGTTGGATAGTGTGATACAGGAATCAAAAATTGTATTGCAGAATATTATGTACTATATTTCTTGTAAGAAAGAATTTGTTTGTAAATTAACAAACTCAGAGAAAATTTAAATCAGCGAGCTATTTGGAAGTTGTGATCTTAAATCAGTTAAGTTAAAAGAACTTAGGTTGCGAGCGTAAATCAACTAACCTTTAATCATTAGATCAGAACATAGGTCAGTGAATTGTTTCGAAGTTGCGAGCTTAACTCGGTTAACTCAAATAACTGGAGGTTACGAGCTTAACTCAACCAACCTTTAATCATCAGTTGGGAACGTAGGTCTGTGAGCTATTTGGAAGTTGTGAGCTTAACTCGGCTAACTTAAATAACTGGAGGTTGCGAGCTTAACTCAGCTAACCTTTAATCATCAACTGGGAACGTAGGTCCACGAGCTATTTCGGAGTTGTGAGCTTAACTCAGTTAACTCAAATAACTGGAGGTTGCAAATTTAACTCAACTAACCTTTAATCATCAATTGGGAACGTAGGTCCACAAGCTATTTCGGAGTTGCGGGCTTAACTCAGCTAACTCAAAATAATTGGAGGTTACAAGCTTAACTTATCTAACCCTTAATCATCAGTTGGGAACGTAGGTGTAATGCCCCGAATTTTTGAACTATTGTTGTTAGTTTATGTTAATAATTCAATCTGTATCTGTGGCTAAGTGTTCTGTTGTGTGATTGAGGTTAGGGGTTCAAGTCTCGCTTTTAAGAAATTTCGTTATTTTTGGTTCAACTATTATGATTGAACTGTCGACTTAAGTTTATTTATGTGTTAATTTGTGTCAAGAATGAGCTTGTTGGTTCAATGGTTAAGTTTCTATGTATCCTTTGGTCTTGTGTTTGAGTCTTTTTGTAACGACCCTGTAACACCCCTAACCTGTATCCGTCGCCGGAATAGGGCTACGAGGCATTACCGATCAATTACAGCATACAACATACATTTCTCATACATGAATCCATTACCACATAAAAATTAATCAAACATAATCATATTGTCCCTTATAAGGCTCTACGAGACGTTAAAACATGCTTGGAAGAGGTTCGAGACTAAATCGATAACATTTGAAAACTTTGGAAAACTTAAAAAATTTTCATGCATACAAGGTTCACATGCCCATGTGAACAGGCCGTGTGCCTCACACAGCTACCAGACATGCCCGTGCGTCTAAGCCGTATAACTTTCTGACTTGTTTAACTAAGATTCAGGGATCACACGGTCGAGTCACACACCCATGTGCTCAACCGTATGGCACGAAAATAGGCTTGATTTAAGCCATTATTCCTACCTATCATTCATGTACCTAAAAGCATTCATTTGGCGTTATTTTCACATACAATAGGCAACCAAAAATAACCATTTCATGCACATTTCATACCATTTAAATTCCATCCATTTTACTACTCAAATCCATAACCAAAATCATGCCAAAACAATATGCCATAACCTTAACTTCTATATGCATTTTCTCACCATCTTATTAACTATTTCATGTCTCGAAACATATCAATTCATCATCTTAAAACCAATTCACAACATGTCATTTCTCAACCATGACACATCATTAATAATTAGCCAAATCAATTAACCATATAGCAAACACATGAATCCATACTAAACTTGCCAAAAGATAAGACATTATATGCATCTTATATTACTTATCAAACTTATGAATTAAGCCAACTTATATGGCCAAATACATACCAACATTTACAAGCCAAATCTCATGGCTAATATCATAACTCAAAACATATCATCACATCACTAGCCTATACATGCCATATACCATATTTACGAAGCATCTAAAAGTACCAACAAGTAGTCGATAGTGTGATGACGGTTCCTGATGATCCCCAATGTCCGAGCTAGCTTCTATAATCTATGAAATAAAGAAAGAACACACAAAGTAATCTTTAAAAGCTTAGTAAGCCATGTACAAATAAAATTATACATGAATCAATATCATTTCCATCAACATGAGTAAACAAATATAAGCTTACAAACCTTCCCAAATGTATACATATTCGATTTCATAAGTGAATTCATCAAATATCTCACTTTTCAATACTTGTATGAATCTCATACATACCTGAGTCACTTAACTCATTTACACATTCTTTCTCGACTTGACTTTTCCCATTAAACCTTTCAGAATCGTTAAGGATACTCAGAAATCATATATAGCTCATACTATGCCATGTCCCAGATATGATCTTACATGTTATCACATATCGGTGCCAATGTCCCAGCCATGGTCTTACACGAAATCATATAACAATGCCAATGTCCCAACCATGGTCTTACATGTAATCACAATACAATGCCAATGTCCTAGACATGGTCTTACATGTAATCACATCTCGGTAATTCTAATGTCATGACATTTGTATCCTATACTATTCCTAAGGTTCGTACAGGACTTTCGAATATCACAACTTCGTCAATTCTTGCTCGTATTTGCTTGTTCAACATTCATAGTAATTCAATGACCATTAAACATTTATAAATCAATTTAAAGGTATTTATTTGCATATGAATTTACCTCGTATATACGATGAACGGATCGGAATGACTACTTACAACTTTCAATTTCCCCTATCTAAATCTGATTTCTTTCTTTCTTGATCTATATGAATTCAAATTTAACTCATTTAATCACCTATTCATTCAATTTCATCAAAAAATACTTATTTGGGCATTTTTACACTTTAACCCCTAAAGTTTTACATTTATTCAATTTAGTCCTTATTTCATAAAAACACAAATTACACCAAATTTGACAAAACTCATGCTTGGCCGAATTACCATAGTGCCACTAGCAGCCCATATTTCACATTTATTTCACATTTCAACCACATAATTTACACTTTTCACAATTTAATCCCTAAAACGCATTTTTTTCCAAAATCACTTAGCAAAACATATTAATCTAACATTTATCTTCCCTTTTTCATCGTAAAACCATTCAAAAGCTCAAGCATTCATCAAAGGAAATTCACAAAATCACCAAAAAACTAAAAAAATTATGGCACGGGCTAGCTAGTACTCAAAGCAACGATCACAAAAACGCAGAAATCATCACAAACGGATCAAAAACCGTACCTTAATCAAGCTTAATATGTGTCGAAACTTAAAACACCATAAATGGCTTTCTTCTACCTTAATATTAGGCCAAGATGAAATAAAGATGGACAAAAATTAAATTTTTTTTATTAATAATAACTTTATTTACCAAATACCAAAATTAACCTTAATGAAACCATTATAAAATCACCTAATACATGGCCATTTATGACCATTCCCATTATCAATGGTCTAATATCATCATAAGGACCTTTGGTTTAATGAATCATAGCAATTAAACACTTTTAACAAATAGAATACAACTTTTGCATTTTACGCGATTTAGTCATTTTTCTCAAATTGAGCTATTAAACGATAAAATTAGCTCACGAAATTTTCACACATACATGCTGTCATGCTGTAAACACATAAAATAATATTAAAATAATTTTCTAACATTGAATTTGTGGTTCCAAAACCAATGTTCCGGTTTAACTAAAACCAGGTTGTTACAACTCTCCCCCCTTAGGGATTTTCGTCCCCGAAAATCTTACTAGTGAATAGGTTTGGATATTGCTTTATCATAGAATTCTCTGGTTCCCATGTAGCTTCTTCAACCCCGTGTCGATGCCATAATACTTTCACTAATGCAATTTTCTTATTTCTCAGCTCTTTGATCTCACGAGCTAAAATTCTAATCTGTTCTTTAACATATGACATATCTGATTGAATTTCAACTCGATTGGGGAAATGACATGTGAAGGGTTGGATCTATGTCATCGTAGCATTGATACATGAAACACATTATGAATTTTTTCTAAATCAGACGGCAATGCTAGCCGATAAGCCACTAGCCCAATTCGCTCAATAATCTCATATGGTCCGATGAACCGTTGACTCAATTTCTTTTCCGACCGAACGTAATATCTTTTTCCTTGGTGACACTTTTAAAAACACTTTATCCCCGATCTGAAACTCAATGTCTTTCTATTTCAAATCTGCGTGAGATTTCTGTCGGTTCGAAGCTACTTTCAAACTATCGCAAATTACTTTCACTTTTTCTTCTGTTTCTTTGATCAGATCAACTTCGTGAATCTTATTTTCACTAAGCTCAGTCTAGTACAATAGTGTTCTACATTTACGACCGTATAGAGCTTCATATGGTGCCATCTTTATACTTGATTGGAAGCTATTATTATAGGCAAATTCAATCAACAGAAACTACTTTTCTCACGTACCTTCGAACTCAAGAATACAACATCACAACATATCCTAAAGTATCTGAATAACTCTCTCAGATTGACCATCCATCTATTGCTGAAAAATGGTACTGAAATGTAGCTTTGTACCTAATGCCTCTTGTAGTTTCTTCCAAAATTGTGAAGTGAATCTTGGATCTCTATCCGAAACAATAGATAGTGGCATTCTGTGTAACCGAACAATCTCAAAAATGTACAATTCTCTAATCTAACAAGTGAGTAATTTGTACTTACCGGTACGAAATGAATAGACTTCGTTAGTCGATCAACGACAACCCAGATACCATCTTTCTTTTTCAAAGTTAGGGGAAAACCTGAAACAAAATCCATAGTTACTCTATCTCATTTCCACTCAGGAATCATAATAGACTATAATAAACCTGACGACACTTGATGCTCAGCTTTGACTTGCTGACAAATCAAACATTTCAAAACAAATTTTGAAATATCCCAGTTCATACACTACAGCAAAACAGGCTTTTAGCGGCTTTTTTTGGGCTATAGCAGTGCTTATAAGCGCTGTTAAAACTATTTGAGACGCTTTTACAAGCGCCGTAAAAAATGCCGCTAAAGACAACGCCGCTAATATTTTGTGGCGTTTATGTAAAAAAACGTCGTTAAAGAACATGACCGTTAGCGACGCTTTTACCACAAACGCTGCTAAAGAACATGGCCTTTAGCGGCAGTTTTCCCACAAACGCCGCTAAAGAACATGATATTTAGCGGCGCTTTCCCACAAACGCCGCTAAAGAACTTGACCTTTAGTGGCGCTTTTCCCACAAACGCCGCTATAGAACAGACCTGGAAAAAACGCCGCTAAAGAACATGACCTTTAAAAAAATATATTTTAATTAAATAATATTTATTTTTATGATAAATATTATATTATGTTTTATTTTTGAAACTTGAACTTTAAACTATATATTTTTAAGGATAAATAAAAAATATTAATGAAATTAAATTTTCTATTAAAATAATAAATTAATAACACAATTAAAATCCAAAAGTTAGAACTCATGTTGTCTTAAATATTAAAATAAAAATAAAAATTTAGAATCAAAACTAAAATAAATAATAAAAATTAGATTAAATATAAAGATATCAATAAAATAAGATATTATAATGAAGTTACTTAAATGAAATAAGAACTTAAATCATAACCATGTAAAATATAATATTTGAATATCTATTCCCATGTGAAATATCAACATTGATTATTTAAATTCATTAACTAAGTCAAAATTGCAATTCGTGTTTTTCTTCTTTCAACTCAAATAAAAATAAAATGTTGAAAACAAAACAATTAAATAAAAAATAGAATAATTATTTGACACGAGATTATTATTAAGTATATGCAAATATGCAAGCAGGCGATTACAAAACAGGGTGTAGTTTTTGATCAACTAATTAGTTGATCCTACTGTATGTTCTATCTATAATCTGCTCAACTAACATACAAACATAAGGCATTCTAATACTGTTTTGCACATAAAATATCTAAAAGTCACACCTGAACTCGGATTCAGAGCACATACGGTGTCAATTGCATGTTGATCAATATCATCCTTATTCGCTGCTGCAATGCCTCCCACAAGCATTCGTAGAGGTAGGAGCTAGTCATTATGTGCCTTCTGCAAATTAACAATAATGATTATGACAAAGAGCTCATTCAATTAATTTGATATAATTTAATCAATTAATTCAATAGTCAATTAACAATATTAACTATTATGGTTAAAATGCTAAAATTTATATTTTTAAAAATATATAAATTCTAATAATAAAATTCAAATCAGCATTTTGATAGATTCAACAATACTAACTGATTGAACTAACAGATAACGATTAAATTAAATTATGTCAAATCAAAGTACAATGATTAAATATTAAATTTTAGCATGATAGAGGGACAAAACTATTTTCAAATTTTACTTATAATTCAAAAAACAATTTCATTAGGAAGCAATTGAAATAAACTTACATACCTCCATTTCAACTTCTAACGGTGCTTCAATAACCTCAAACTCTGCTCCCTTATAACTCAGGGTACGACATACATACATTCCCCTGAAATTTGGAAGAAGATTGTGTAAGAAACAAAAAATTTATCCAGTAACTACTTTACAGAGACATTCTAACCATTTTACCTTGCTTTCATGTCCATTGCAACAAGTTCCAATGCCCCAACACCTCCTTTGTCTAAAGCAACTGTGAAAATATTCATTTTACAGAAAGTTTCAACCAAAATTCTAACTAGTGGGAAACAATTTAAGAAGTGCATAACCAAAAGATACTAGATCTCAAGCAGGCACATATGACATGAAAAGTCATAAACGAGATTGGAGAATACTAGATATTTACAATTATTAAGTAGTACATCTCAGTATTGACTTGTGATTCGATTGCTGCTTATTAATAACAATGCCAAAAACTTATTTCTACATGTAAATAAGCTAGTATTTTCACAGTATGGGCTTCTTTGAAGGTTACATGGAGCAAAAATGACTTTAAATTGCAGAAGGCAATTTTTTTCTTCTTTCATAAATAAATTGATAACTTTGCGAAAAAAAATGTGCCTAAAATAATCTCAATTTTAGAACGCAAAATAGAAATAATATACAGAGTCATTAATACAATCATTAAAAGAATTTGAACATTAAGGATAAAAACGTAAAATTTTTAATTTGACAAGGAATTCAGAAATAGGGAAAAAATGTGTGATGGTAAATATTCAAAATAATACTTGCGAACCCTACAGAGAAAAAGAGAAAGGGCAGAGATTGGAAATCCAATTAATCATATGCAAAAACAAGGACAAAAGTGAAATACATAGAGAGTGAAAAATTTATCATTATTGTTGCACCATGCTAATAGAATTGTAGCAAAGCAACTAGCATAACAAAGTTTTTTTTCATTATTTTGTCTAATTGCAATGTTAGATATGGTATTTATTAAGTGATTTCTAGTGCTTAAAATTCAATGTTCAGCAATGTTACATGGACTCTTGACTTCAATATCATGTATAATGTACTTGTGGCAAAGACTCTTGAGCACTTCAATATCATACAGCTGTGACATTGATCAACAAAATTAAGGGTGAAAACCAGAAACCCCCCCTCTCAATAACCCTAAAAGACACTAACCACCTGGTTGGTTCTGAATGTTCACTTTTCCCCCCTGACTTTTTTTTATATTAACTAAAATGCCCCCTTCTCACTAACCCACTGAAGAAAAAAACCAGAGTCATATAATATTAAGAATGAAAATGACAAACAATAATTTAGAAACAACAATTTAGTTTAAATATGTTCATGATATCTTTTTCCATATATTTTACACTTTCATCTTCCATTCAAAGTCACACCTATCCACTTCAGCTATTTAAATCTGATCTTGCATTACATTTTTCAAACTTTCCTAGGGAAAATAAAATACTAGATAGCAATTCTAGAATAATGAATTCAAGTAAAAACCAAATCTGATTATAGAAAAAAAAAATCTAAAACATGAAAAAGACAACTAGGGAAAATGAGAGATATTGTTGTAGATTTAGCACTTAGTAGGAGATACTTAAAAGGGATTTTTAAAAAATTATGGAGAGAGAGAGAAAAGCTAATGTGTACTAAAAGAATGAAAGAGAAAACAGGGAATTTGAAAAAGACTATAGCTAAATAAAATTAATGAAATGTCAATCTTAAGACAAGAATTCAATGGTGCACAAATTCACATTTTCCAACAACAAACATGCTTTTAAAAAAAAAACTTTAATTTGCACTAAAAACAAATTTCAATGCAGTAATAAGCAAAATTTTTCAAAATATTAATGAATTAGTTTTCTGGCTGTAAATAAAGAAAACCCCTTCTTAACAAGTATATATGGAATAAAACATCTGTACTTTTTCTTGTTTCACATCTTTGTTTTCAGCAGCAAAGAAAGAATCTGCTAAATACATTCATAACCAATTTTTATCTATGGACTACAAATGCAAAACCGAGATGAAAGAACAACAATAGAAAAAAATAACATCTTAGATAAGAAAACCACCTATAAAAGTAAGGATTTGAAGACCACCATTCATACAAAAATCTAAGAGCCAATAATACAACATCTAAAAGTTTCTAACCAATATAAGACAATTTTCACCGCAGGACAATCCTGTAAATGGTCGATGAATCATCATGCTTCCTCACACAGAAAATAATGCCAAAGACAAACTAAAATCAATTCAGACATAATAAAAAACCACAGGGATAATTGATTCAAATATAAAGAATCAATTTACCAAGTCCAAAGACACAGTAGCACAAGAATCATCAGGCATTTGCATAGCTCAGTTAAAATCCATAATTTCTCTTGCTAAATGATGCTACTTGATATTGCATCATATCATTGGCAGGTGGTGAGTAGAGTTTCCAACCGAAAGTATTTGATGTGCTAAGGTTCAGTAGTTTAATATTTGACATGCCCTCGAGGTTTAAAATCAACAAATTCACTTAAAATGTAAAGAATTATGAATATCTACTTCTGATTTTGTTTGAGGGGGGATGGGGGTTATAAGTATTTTGAAACTACATATGAAATATCATGAAAACAGAATAAGAGATAAATTAATTCCCAGTCAGCAGATAACCTAAATGTAATGTGAGCAAAAAACAATCTAGTTATCACTGTACTTTCTTCCTCACCATAACCCTTAATTTTATTCTTTTTTTCCCCTTGCTGACAAACCATAACCTTAATTAATTGTACTAATTTTATTGGTTGTACAAAATATTTGACTGGAATATGACAAGGTATAAAAAAATGGAATATGGAACGAAAAAAACTGTCATTAGAGGGTATAAAGATTAAACCTAAAAAACTCTGGAAATCGGGGAAACCCAGCTCCTCCCCAAAGACCAAGCCTAATCATATAACCCATATTGTCTGGTTCAGATGCCCCAGTTGCAGAGTAATAAATAACCCGTGCTTCAGGAAGTCGAGCCTATAATTTCTGCAAATGCAAAGCACTAGTTAAGGAATTTCTAGGAAGACAATTTTCCATTATTGGAAGCTCATGCATATGTGTATGGTCCAGCATGAGGGTATATGAACACTTTTTCCAGATGATTATATCAACCAAAGTAAATTAAAGAGAAGGAAAATATATTTTTTTTTATTTTAAAAAGAGGATTAGGAAAACGGAAAAAAACCTTGAAACTAAACAACAGCCCCTCGAAACAATAAGATGTTCCGCCAAAAGAGGCGAATGAGAACCGAGAAGAAGATGGCAAAAAGAGCTGAGTGAGGGTTTTGGGTTAATCTCACTATGTCTTGCTTACCGATTGGTTACAGCAGAGGACTGTGATGGCGACGCAGTAGATGCTCGAGTCGACGGCCATGTAGTAGATGGTCGGGTCCGATGATGTAGAGATGGGTTGGGATTTTGATTTGGTGAAATTTTAGGGTTTGAGGGAAAATTTTTAGGGGAAAAAATTAAGAGCACGTTTGGTTCGCTGTATTGGATTAGAGATGTATTGGATTAGAGGTGTAATGGAATAGAGGTGTAATAGCCAATCAACTGTTTGGTTGAATGTAATGGAATAGAGGCGTAATAGTAAAATTGTGTTTGGTTGAATGTAATAGAGGTGTAATAGCATAATGGAGAAAACTAAAATGACCAGAATACCCTTAGCATAAATTTGTTTTGGTAAATGATTATTGTTATTGTTATTTAAATTTTAATAAGATTATTTATTATCAAAAATAAATAATTTAATCATATTTAAACATAATTATTATTTAATATATTTTAATTAAAATATATATTTTAATAAAATTCTTAATAATTAGCAGAAATTTGTTTTGGTAAATTATTTTATTTAAATTTTAATAAGATTATTAATATCAATAATAAATAATTTAATCATATTTAAACATAATTATTATTAAATATATTTTAATTAAAATATATATTTTAATAAAATTCTTAATAATTAATATTCTTATATGAATTTACTCAAACCATAATATATGATACTGTAAAATATAAAATAACATAATTATTATTAAATATAATCTAATTAAAATATATAATTTAATAAAATTCTTAATAATTAATATTCTTATATGAATTTACTCAAATCATAATATATGATACTATAAAATAAAATTTTAAATAATTAATATTAAATATATTTTAATTTAAATATATGATTTAATAAAATTTAAAATAATTATAACTAATAAATTATATTTTATGAATTTGTATAATTTAAAATAATAATTATTACATATAATTTAATAATAATATAAAATTTCATAAAATTCTTGATAATAAATTTTCTTATATGAATTTATACAATTTAAAATAATTAATATTAAATATAATTTAATAGTGATATATAATTTCATGAAATTGTTAATAATAAAATGTTCTTATATGAATTTACTAAAATCAATATATAACTTGAACATAATTAACTTATATTAAGAAAAGGTTAGATGAAAATGAAATTGTACATTATAATCCATATGTTATATAGTTTTACAACATCAAAAAGTTTGAACATTGATATTTAATGGTAAGAAAGAAATCTTCTAACCCATTCCAATCGGGCAACTGAAGGTAAACTAAAGAAAACGATCATTTGAGTTGGATGGTCGGGAATTTTACTCAATGCATCATACCGCTGATCGTCGGTTAAACCTTCAATTGACCATAAGACTGAATATAAGTTTGAAGCTCTCTCTTCCATATTTTGATGTTCTTCTGACCACTGCTGAACTACCACCTCGGAGGCAATACTCCTACTGATTTGCTTCATAATGCTCTTTAAAAAAAATGTTACCTATTAGTAAAAACATATAACCTATTTTAAATTCAAAAAAGAACAATAATTATGCAGCAATAACCATAACCATAATTCAACAAGCTTTAATGAGCATTACAAAAATACAAACAACAGAAGCTGCTACAGAAGCTGCTAAAGAAATTAACCATAACCATATTCATTTGGGAAACACCAGAAGCTGCTACAGCAATACAGCCATGGAATCAGGGAAAACATACAAACAAAACCATGAATACCAATAGAAAACTAACCTGTAATGAGCAAATGGGGGACGAATGCGATGTGGAAGTGTTGGAACAAAGAACCTGTAATGCAAAAAGTGCTCGGATCAACCTTTTTTTTTTTGGAAAAATATTTATGCTATAGCTAAATATAGTATATCAAAGCACAACACAACCATACACCAATCATCATCCATGAGCCCTATCAAACCTCTCACTATTCCCTCAAAAACATAAACACGTAAGATGTCACAGTTGGATGATCGGAAACATGCTTCTAATAGTAACTTTCATATTTTATTGTAGCAGTATAATTTAAAAGCAAAGCAGCAATTAAGAACGCAAAAAGAGGGAACTATGAAACTATTAAATCCAATTGCCAAGCTTTCAAAGGATTCATGACTTTTCTTTGTTCTGTATGATACCAGGCGACAAACCGTTAAACCCAATTCCAAGTTCAATAACCTACACTGAACTGCCTCTTCATTTCCCTCATTATCTGAAATTAGTTCTCACCTCAATAATTCTTCCTAATAAAAGACCCCCAACCAGCAAGTGTCCTCTTTTCATTACAATATGAGAAGCTTAAACCCTTTGCATTTTGTTTTTCAAGAATGCTGGAAGCAGTCATGGCACAACCATAAAACCAACCATATTAAGTAAATTCAGTGCCTAACATCATACATGTAGTAAGTTGCACTCAGTTAATACATAACAAACCACTGGCCTCTAATTCCCCCATATTCATCCCCATTAGCAAACAACACAATGCAGTCATATGTATCATCAGAAAATCATAGGCATGAACTCAATTTCTTAATTTTATGAAGCAAAGAATGCAAAGGCAAAAACCGTTCCAACAAAGAGCTTTTTGGACAAATGAAGAAACTTGAGATCATAAATAACAAAAATGGAATAAAAAAACCAAGCCCCCATACTGTACAGAAAAAGAAAAGCAAAATCTGCAAACAGTTTCCTGTTTATTCTTGATCAAACTTCCATAAAGGGAGAAGTATTAGGAAAAGAGATAGTAAGTACTTTCCATGTCCGTACATTAAAATAACTCCAAAATCTTCACTTTCAAACAAAAAAGATCTTATCATCCAATGAATGACCGTAAGCAATTACCAATGGCAGCAATTCAAAAACAAAATGGAGAGGTGAGAGATGATGGGATTCTCACCTATAAGGTTTTACAGATGATGTTTTGTTTCCTTGAATCCAGGCTTTAAGCAGATATTCATAGAAGCTGCAATAAACTGATTTATTTTATGCAAAACATTGAATAAAAAATTTGATGAAATATGAAGCCAGAAAAAAAAAAGGACGAGGAAGTTTCAAATGGGAAGACCTATCACCCATAGCACCAAAGGTTATAGTTCCGTAAGCAGTGCCATCGTTAGGATTAACATAGATGGGAACCAAACCATCAGCAGGAAAAGTTTTATTAAGCGCAACAATAGCTTTCTCCACCTTATACATCAAAGCACAAGCAAGTTAATCAACCACCTCAGCAACCAATACACACTTAAAAGTTAAAATATCCTTTTTCCTGTTAAAGGCCAGCACTTAAGACCTTTCAGCTATCTTTAGTTAATATAATTTAACCCAACTTCTAAGAAATAAGATTAGCAATTGGCTTGATGCGGACATAACCTATGAACTAAGCAATCCTAGCATGAAAATTATAAAAACATGAGGTAACATAAGCATGAATAAACATGAGAAGCATTTACCTTCTCCTGATACTTGGGATCTCCTGTTCTTTGTGAAAGAGCAATAAACTCCAGTTGCTCTGTCCCTGAATCTGCAAGAATACTATCACCCTAGGGAATAAAGGGTGAAAAAAATCAAACTCAATGAATAATGTATATGTAAAAAATAAATATCAAGTACCAGCCCCCAAGTCACATAGTAGTGCTTACTGCTTAGAAGGTAATTTTTCTACTGATGGAATGACATAAACTACCATATAAAGGATAATGAAAGGCCTAACAATGATTTGTCAAATACAGACACAGAATAATCTCT
Source organism: Gossypium hirsutum (assembly GCF_007990345.1). Classification (NCBI taxonomy): domain Eukaryota; kingdom Viridiplantae; phylum Streptophyta; class Magnoliopsida; order Malvales; family Malvaceae; genus Gossypium; species Gossypium hirsutum. The sequence continues at coordinate 57,087,081 of NC_053435.1, forward strand.
AGTGTGCCTGATTGTATTTGTTGGATAACCAAATAACAGTTTTCAAGTCAATGCAGTTGAGCATCAATCTCAAGTATAGGAATCAGATAAATAAATGCTTCTACATAAGTCCACTCTAACCAAAATATGATCCATCATGTCTTCAAAATGTTGTTGAAGACAAAGAACAAGGACCCAGCCACATTGCTTATTCATAGAACTTAAAATAACTTTTTACTGCTATAGCATCAAAGATACTAAAGACTAACAGCAGCAATGCAAAAAACATACCCCAGTCCAGCCAGGGTTATGTGCATTTCCACGAGCCAAGTTGATAATGTTATACGGGATCCCAGAAGGAGTATCCCATGCAGGTAGCAATCTATCTGCAATATCTCTAGCCTTTTCAAGGAAAATATTGTCGCCTGAAAGATCATATGTGCTCAGAAGTCCACCTACAACTCTAAATATTCAATTAGAATAGACAAGACAAATTAGTACAATATGAGTGTCAATTAAAAGGTAAAAAAAAAACTATTCAGAAGGGGGAAAAGGATCATGACTCATAAAATTTTCCTGATAAAACAATTAATACATATATAAACCTGTTAAATGCAACCTTATGGTTGTCTCAAAAACACTGGCATCATAGGTTTTATTAAAATCCAATGTGTTTGCAACCCACCTGCAAATATCAGCACAACTTACCTATCAGTATTAATTTAATCATAAGCCTTCCAGGAAAACAGTATACATATTGTGTGTGCTTAGAAAATGATGACAAGATAGAAGAAATTGGTGGAGCAACCAAATGCTTCCTTGCTCCACAAAGCACCACTGATCACAAGACAGAATTGTTCAAATGGCCAGGATACAACATCCTAGCTATCGTCAACAGTAGAGCATGTGCCACAATCAAATGCTTGACAAACATATAAGAAAAAAAGGAGACAGTAGGTTGAGGAAAGGAAGAGAGAGAGAAATGAAGAAACATAATTGCATCACATGATAAAAATTTGCCCCTATCTATTATTAATAATCTCAAATTGTTCATGATAAGAGAAATAAGATGATCAAAGAGTTTCTTACGCAAATTAAAAGGTCATCTAGTAAATGAAACTTACGTAAAGCTTTAACAAGGAAGCGATGACGACAGAATAATCAACGGAAGCAGTGGGAAATGGGAGGAGAAACTGATTAGGACGGAAGAGGAGAGGGTCGGGTAGGGAGGGAGGGTAAAACAGAGAGATGGGGAGGGAGGCCGGACGTAATAGCTAATACAGCGATTTGGGAAGGGATTGGAAAACACGGGAATTTAGGGATTAGGGGCGTATTGTAATATGCGCGTAATACCTATTACAGCGAACCAAACGCCGGAATAGGGGCGTAATGTAATACGCGCGTAATCGAGGCGTAATGGATTGGGTAATACGGCGAACCAAACACAGTGTAAGGTTTTTTGGGTATATAGGTTAGGGATAAAATTGAGGATAGCAAAATTACGTTGTTTTGTCTAAAATAAAATAACCTTTTGTCGTGTCTTTTTCCTAACGTCGCTAAAGCCCGACCTATTGCCGCGTTTTACCAAAAACGTCACTAAAAAGTCAATAAAACGGCACCGTTTTGATTAGAACAAAATAATTTTTTGCGGCGTTTATTACTTACCTTTTGCGGTGTTTATGAAAAAACGCCGCTAATGCCTTTAAAATTTAAAATTATTTAATATATAAATTAACAAACAATCAGTCATATACTCAAAATATTTTAAAATTATTTTAAATAATAGTATTTTAATTTTTTTCATTTAAATAAATAATATTTTAAAATTTAACTAATATTTAAAAGAATTAGATAAAATTTGAAATCTTTAAAATATGAAATTATTTAATATATAACTTAAAAAACAATCAGTCATATACCCCCCAAAAAATTTAAAATTATTTTAAATAATAGCATTTCAAATTTTTAACGTATATTTTTTACACTAATTAATCTAAACCCTTAACCCTTAACCCTTAACCTCTATCCCCTAAACCATAAAACATAACACTTAACCCCTTAATCCCTAAACTCTTAACCCGTATCCCTTAACTACTAATCACTAACCCCTAAACCTTAAACCCCAACCCTTAAACCGTAAACCATAAACCATAATCCCTAAACTCATAATCCATAAACCTTAAAATAGCAACTCCTAAACCTTAAACCCTAAACCATATACCCTAAACCATAAACAGAAAACGATAATGATAATTAATTCAATATTTTAAAATTAATATTATCTCTTTTACGATTATATAAGAATTTATTTAATATATAAATTGACAAACAATCAGTTATATACCCAAAAAACTTTAAAATTATTTTAAAAAATAGTATTTTAATTTTTTCATTTTTAAGATATATTTTTCTATATTTTTACTTTCAAAATTTTTCTACGTGTCATTATTTTTTCTGAAGAATTTAAATATTCAATTAAAAATAAATTGTATTTTAATTAATATAAATAAACCATTTAAATAATAAATAGACAGATAAAATGGTTTTTGCGGCGTTTTTGACAAAGTGCCACTAAAGCTCGATTTATAGCGACGTTTTTCAGAAAGCGCCATTAATGCTCGATCTATAGTGGAATTTTTCAAAAAGCGCCGCTAATGACACTAAAGCTCAACATAAAACGACAGCGTTGTGCTTAATTTTTTTGTGACGTTTTTTAAAAAGCGACGGTAATGGTCGACCTACAGCGGCTTTTTTAAAAAAGCGCCGCTAATGCTCAATCTATAGCGGCGTTTTTCAGAAAGCACCGCTAATGCTCGATCTATAGAAAAACGCCGCTAATGCTCAATCTATAGTGGCATTTTTTGTCCAAGCGCCGCTAAAAACTTCGCTAAAAACCTGTTTTGATGTAGTGATACCATGCCACCAATAAAACTGGCTCAAATCATTATACGTTTTCGTGCTTCCCAGGTGTACTGATAAACAACTACTATGTGCTTCGTTCAAAATCATCTGAATCAACTCTGAATTTCTAGGAATACAAATTCGATCTCTGAATCTTAAACAATTATTAGAATCAACTTGGAACTCTTAATCAGAAATTGACTCACACTGAACCTGTTTTACTTGCAGTTCATTGTTAAACTTTTGAGCCTCACAAATATGCTGTATAAACAAAGGTCTCGCTTTCAGCTTGACTACTAACGAACCATCGTCAAACAAAGCCAAATGTGTATTCAAAGTGCGCAAAGCAAACAAGGACTTTAGGCTCAAAGCATCAGCAACTACGTTCGCTTTCCCCGGATGATAGTCAATTACTAAGTCATAGTATTTTAACAATACTAACCATCTCCGCTATTGCAAATTCAAATCTCTTTGAGTCATCAGATATTTTAAGATTTTGCAATCGGTATAAATATGACATTTCTCACCAAACAAATAGTGACGCCAAATTTTCAACACGAACACAATCGCAGCTAATTCTAGATCGTGCGTTGGATAGTTCTTTTCATGCAGCTTCAATTTTCTCGAGGCATAAGCTACAACTTTTCCTTCCTGAATGAAAACACAACCCAGGCCATTTAATGATGCATCACTGAAAATTACGAACTCTTTACCCGATTCAGGCTGAACTAACACTGGTGCCTCTGTCAATAAAGCTTTCAATTGATCGAAACTTTTCTAGCATTTATCTGACCACTCGAACTTAACATCTTTTTGAAGCAATCTTGTCATCGGAGTTGCAATCATCGAAAAGCCTTCTACAAACTGTCTGTAATATCCTACTAGTCCTAGAAAACTGCGGACCCCAGAAACATTTCTCAGATGCTTCCAATCTATAATGGCAGATATCTTACTTGGATCTACTCGGATACCATTGATAAGTCATAATTTATACATATTTTTATCCAATGCTTAGCATATTTTTGGATGAATTATCATCAGATTTGTGGAATTCGATGCTCCTAACCCTTTAATTTCATGTTTTATACTTAGGTGAGAATAGGAGAGTAAAAAGAGCGAGAAACGGGCAAAAAACGGAGAAAATGGGTTGACATGGGAAATCAATATGGCCTGGACTTCCTCACACAGGTAGTTCACATGCCCGTGTCTATTTAATAGATTGCAACACGGCCTAAGCCACCTCACACGAGTGTGTCACACAAGCGTGTCCCTGTCGAGCCCAAGTCTAGTCCTATTCAGAAAAGGCTACTCTTGAGGGTTTTGAAGCATTCTAAAGCCTATATAAACACCCCAAGAGGTACTTAGAGAGGGCACAGGGAGTAAGAGGCAAGGAATTACTCGAAGAAAGCCAATTGATCCATCTCAGAAGCCGGATTCTTCTTTAAGACTGAAGATTTCCCTTCTATTTCCTTAAGGATTTTGGGTTTCTTTATGTTTTGTTATCATTGTTCTTCTGAGATGTTTTCTTTTACACATATGAACTAAATCCCCTAAATACCTAAAGGGAATAAAACCTAATACGGATCTTGTTATTATTTTCTGAATTATATGATAAATATTTGACTTGTTCTTAATTATGAGTACTTAATTCTTGCTTTAATATTCCAGGATATTGATTCTAGTATTGATGTGCTTATTCAAAGAAGCAAAAGTCCCTGTCTAAGAGTAGATCTAGCATAATTAAGCGGAGTTGACTGCACTCCTAGACATAGGGCGACATAATTTTGCCGGATTAGGATGAAACCTAATAAGGAAATCCATAGATCGAGTAATGCAACACTAGGGTTTTAAATAGAAAGAGATTTCAATTAATCAACCTAGAGTTAGACGTTGTTAGTCTCGAGAGAGATAATAATATAACTTAGGGATTTCTACATATCAAGTCAAGTGAATAAACCGTCTGATTTAGAGTCAAATAACAAGTGAAGTCTAGGTGGATTTTCCCTTGGGTATTGTCCAAATCAATCAGTTTTTCCCAAAAGTATTTTCCCAATTTTCCTCCTATGCATTCTTAGTTTAGTTAATTAATTTAGATAAAAAAACCTTTATTTTTAGGCTAGATAATAAAAAGAGAGTTAATACTAGTACTTTTAGTTCTTGTGGGTTCGACATTCCGGTCTTGCTATAAACTATACTACTGTTTGATAGGTGCGCTTGCCTTCATCGTGATAATAGTTAGTTTTCAAGTACGATCATTCATAAATTTAAAACTTATCGTGATTTGTTCACATCAAGTTTTTGGCGCCGTTGCCGGGGAACTAAGATATTAGGAACACTTAATTTTTATTACTTTAGCCATTTATTTTATTGCAATCTAAATTTTATTTTGATTTTTGTTACTAAATTTTCTTTTTCCTTTTGGCAGGTTTTTATAGTTTATGAATAGAAGAAACCCGTCGGGACCATTACTTTTTGATAGTGAGATCGATCGCACAGCTCACAGAAACCGAAGAGAAATAAGGCGAAGCCTAAGATACACAGAAGAAGAGCAAGAGGAAGATATTTCCACCAAAACTGAGGAGATGACTGAAAATCAGGAAAACCCACTACCTCCTCCAATTGTTGCTGATCCAATAAATTAGAATCCTGCTCCGTGTACTATGTATGATTATGCTAAACCTACTTTAACAGGAGCCGAATCGAGTATAGTTAAACTTGCTATTGCTGCAAATAATTTTGAAGTGAAACCTAACACCATTCAAATGATACAACAGTTTGTTTTGTTTGATGGTTTGCAGGATGAGGATCCAAATACTCATTTGTCAAATTTTCTGGAGTTTTGCGACACATTTAAGATCAATGGCATTTCTGATGATGCTATTCGCCTTTGGTTATCTCCCTTTTCATTGAGGAATAAGGCTAAACAGTGGTTGAACTCGTTACCACTAGGGTCAATCACTACTTGGGAACAAATGACCAAAAAAGTTTTACTTAAATATTTTCCGCCTTTTAAAATGGCTAAGTTGAGGAATGATATCTCTTCTTTTGTGCAGATGGATCTAGAAATACTCTATGATGCATGGGAGAGATACAAGGATCTATTGAGAAGGTGCCCTCACCATGGTTTACCTCTATGGCTACAAGTTCAGACATTTTACAACGGTGTGAACCCCTCAACAAGGCAACTTATCGACGCAGCCACCGGTGGAACTTTGAATAACAAAACAGCTGAAGAGGCTTATGAATTTTTTAAAGAGATGTCACTGAATAACTATCAGTGGCAAGTCATTAGAACAAAGCCGACAAAAGCAGTCGGTGTTTTCAACCTCGATGCGGTTACTATGCTGTCTAACTAGGTAGAACTTTTAAATAAAAAGATTGATAGTTTGTGTGGTTCTACTGAGGTACATCCCGTGATGAGGTACGATTCAAATGGAGGAGTACACACAGAATATCAATCCTTCAACCCTAGTATCGAGGAGGAACAAGTTAAATATATGGGTAACAATAATTCCAGACCTCAAAATAACCCATATAGTAACACTTATAATGCAGGTTAGAGGAACCATCCCAATTTCTCGCGAGGTGGTCAAGAAAATCAAAGGCCACAACATCCCCAGGCTTTCAACAACCACCTTACTAGCAGGAAAAGAAACCGAACCTTGAGTGATTCCTACTATTTTTAGTGATTTTTCAAATCCACACCACTGCTGCTGTCAGCATCTGTTTTTAAGGTAAACTTTACCTATGTCATGGTTTTCCATGAATCAACTAGAGGTTGTCATACATAGCACCAAAATGATCATGATTAACCATTCCAATGGCTAATCATTACAAAACATTTCCATACCTCTCAACGAACAACATACAAAACGATTATAATGTTATGATCAAAGTATATTTAAGCCATTTTCGCATGGCTATCCAAATTTATACAAAACCCAAGGGTACATGACCAACAACAAAAAGGGTAGTCCTATACATGCCATTACAAAGTTCAACCAAAAGTGTACCAAAAGGGGCTTTGATAGTGTGGGCGACTTCGACTTCAATAATCCCGAGTCCGATAGCTAACGAACCAAAATCTATAAAACAGAGATTCAAAGAAGTGGAGTAAGCATTTAATGCTTAGTAAGTTTTGAGCCATAAAATTAGACACAACTAAAATGTAGCATTCATATGGCTAAACGGATAATTTCATATGCACAAATTCTCAATATCATACTTACTTCACATTACCAACCCTTATATTCACACACAAAAGATCAACTTAGCCAAAGGCCGGAAGTTCATTAATCGACTGAGCGAATACTACTTAAAAGGAATCAATTAATCCAATGCATGTACAAAACATACCTCATTGTTGGGATTTTACGAGCGTATTAATTGAAATTATTATAGCAATATCGCTCTTTCCCAACCCAAGTATCTTCGGGATTTAGCCGGATATAATCACTCGCACAAGGCCTGCGGGTCTTAGCCCGGATATGGTCACTAGCATAAATGCCTTCGGGACTTAGCCCGGATATAGATGCTAGCACAAATGCCTTCGGGTTTTGGCCCGGCTATAGTAACTCGTACAAATGCCTTCGGATCTTAGTCCGGATATAGTCACTTAGCACAAAAGCCTTCGGGACTTAGCCCGGATATCATTCGAATAACCATGCACATATATCAATAAATCATGACACATCCATATTTCATTTTCATTACCAAAGCTCAAACACAAGACACTTATCACACTTACAAATTTCGGCTTAATAGCCACATACAAAGAGCATGATTTTGATTTGCTTGTGACATAATCTAATCGAATCATAATCTAGGTTTCATTACTCGAAAACTTACCTCGGAGGTGGACGAACAATTTCGGCGGCTATTCGATCACTTTTTCCTTTCCCTTATCCAACTGTGGTCCTCTAAGCTCTTGAGCTAATCCAAACAAATTTAACTTATTAAAGTCTCATTATGCTTGCTTATGGCCGAATATGACAAGGAGTTTGATAGGTCATATGGCCACCTTTAGCTCAAATACAAAATGGTCATAGGCATTTTTAATCACATTGAGCAATTTAGTACAATTGATCAAACATTTCCTCATGTGCACCTTTATGACCAAATACACACATCATTAACCTAATATCAATTAACTAAGCACTTAACAAATTCTCCTTGAGCCGATTGTCTAAGTCAAGATAGGATCATCATTATGCTTACCTATAGCCGAATGTACAACATCAATCTATGCATTCATTCGTGTGGCCGAACATGCATGTCTATGTTGAGGCCGATTGCATACTTAATACATTCTACAAGTATGGTCACTTGTATTGACCAAATACCATTTTGGTTCAAGTTCAAAACTTGGCTAATACACATATATGCACTATTAAAACATCCTCTCCATTCCATCAATTCAACACATGCATTACTCATTAATATACAAAATTATATTCGGCCTTAGCACACCTCTTGCTGGCCGAATTTTTTTCTCCATCTAGCAACATTTTATGTACTATGCCGAACCAAAAAGATCAAACACCTAGCTTAATCATTTCCAAAACACTTAACCGGCCTTTGACCAAGACTTTAAACAAAGTCTATGTTCGGCTATCACACATATGGGCATTATTAGTTCAAAGTTTTAACAAGATTAATTTCTTTGATCTTAACCTAAATGACAACCCCCATTGTTCATCTAGATTTAGCATGAAACAAACACCAACCAAGAAAACAACACCCATGGCCGAGTATCATCTTCATCACATAGCAAGATTTAAACCATGGGCTAGGTAGAACTCAAACTAACATAAAAAATATGCATGAATCTCATGGAACAACATCAAACTTACCTTAACCTAGCTACAAGCATGGCCGAATCTCTTCAACATTTCCTCCTTTCTTTCCTTTTGAATTTCGGTCAAGAAGAATGAAAAAGGATGGACATTTTTTTCTTTGTTTTCATCATTTTCCTTTTTCCATTTCTTTATTACTAGCTTTTTATTTTATTGTTTCCTACATACCACATTAGCACACCATGCTTAAAATATGCTATGCCCCATAGCATGGCCGGCCACTAGCTCAAATATTGGGCAATTTGACATGCAAACCCACCATTTCTATAACATGCATTAATAGGCCACTTTACATTTGCCTAGCACATTTCTAAATTTTCTCACATAAGTCCTATTTACTAAAATTCACCTACAATTAAACAAAATTCAAATATAAAATTTTCACACATGCATATATACATATAATAAGCATCAAATATGACAGCTAATTATTTTTATGACTCGATTTTGTGGCCCTGAAACCACTTCCCGACTAGGGTCACATTAGGGCTGTCACAACTCTCCCCCACTTAAGAAATTTTCGTCCCCGAAAATCTTACCGGTAAATAGGTTTGGGTATCGTTCTTTCATAGAGTTCTCGGTCTCCCAAGTAGCTTCTTCCATTCCGTGTTTGAGCCATAACACTTTTACTAAAGGAACCCTTTTGTTTCGTAACTCTTTCACTTCACGAGCCAGGATACGAATTGGTTCTTCTTCATAACTCATATCAGGTTGAATTTCAACCTCTAATGGATTAATTATGTGCGATGGATCGGATCTATAACGTCGAAGCATCGAAACATGAAAGACGTCGTGAATCTTTTCAAGTTCAGGGGGCAAAATCAATCTATACGCAACTGGACCAACTCGTTCGGAGATTTCATACGGCCCAATGAATCTCGGACTCAATTTGCCCTTACGGCCAAATCTGAGTATCTTTTTCCAAGGTGAAACTTTAAGAAACACTTTGTCTCCCACCTGATACTCAATGCCTTTTCGTTTCAAATCCGCCTACGACTTCTGGCGATCTGTGGCTGCCTTCAGACTTTCACGGATTACTTTTACTTTCTGTTCAGCATCTTTAATCAAATCAACTCCCGAAAATTTTACTTTCACCGAGCACGGTCCAAAACAATGGTGTACGTCATTTACGACCGTACAAAGCCTGGTAAGGTGCCATCTTAATACTTGATTGAAAACTGTTTGTAACAGCCCAAAATTTACCCTAGTCGGGAAGTGGTTTCGGGACCACAAAACCGAGTTACAAGAAAATTTATTTTTTTTAATTTTAATTGCATAGATTAAATGTGGTAGTGTATGTGTGGAAATAACAAAGGCCTAAAATTAGCCTTAGGAATGTGGATTTTCATGAAAGGACTTAGTTGAGAAATTTAGAAAAGATGATAGATAAATTGAAAGGATTAAATAATAACAAGGTGAGAAAGTTTGGGTTTGCATGTCAAGGTGCCCAATTCTTGATAGGTGGCCGGCCAAGCATGGTTCCATTCCTCCAAGTTTATGTTGCTTATTATTTAATATTGGTAAGTGGATTGGATAATAAAAGAAGTAAATTAAAAAGAAAAAAAAGAAGATGAAAGATGAATAAAATAAGGGAGGAAGAAGGAGTGTTCATCCTTTTCCTTACCATAATAGCCGTACCTAAAGAAAGAAAAAAAGAAGAAAGTGAAGCTAAGGCATTTGGTCATCTTCAAGTTGATTAAGAAGCTCTTGAATATTCGGTGCCTAGGGGAAAAGTTTCTAAGAGGTTTGGCCATGCATGCAACTAGAATGAGCTCAAGGAGCTAAAGGAGGTGAATCGAGCAAAGGCAAAGAAAAGGTTATCGAGTAGCCGAGTTGGAACCGTCTTACCCAACACGAGGTAAGTCATTAAGCATGTAGTGGGTAGTATTTCAAATGGTCATAATGTGTATGTATTGATGCTGATTGGAATGAATAAATATACATATATATATGCATGTACGTATGTGATGATGAAATTGTTGAATGAATGAAAAGAGGTAAGATGTACTGAGTTGTTGATCTCGGCACTAAACGTGCGGGATAACCATTTATGACCATGAGATGGGCGCTAAGTGCGCGGGATTAAATTGTACAGCACTAAGGGTGCGATTTGACTATGTTGCACTCAGTGTGCGAAATGTATATGATGCACTAAGTGTGCGAATTGACCATGCGGCACTAAGTGTGCGAGTCTGACTATGTAGCACTAAGTGTGCGATTTGATTACGTGGCACTAAGTGTGCGAGTTGATTATATAGCACTGAGTGTGCGGGCTCAATATACATTCGTGAATTATTATGGACACTATGTGTGCGACACTATTGAGTCGATCGCGGACAGCGGGTCGGGTAAGTGTCTTGAGTACGTGGCTAATAGGTGCTATGCTTATACTTGGTGTTGAGCTCGGTAAGTTCGAACCTATGTGACAAATATACTTGAAGTCACATACATAAGTTTTATCGTAGGATGGGTGAAAGGCCGTATAGTCGTTTAATTGTAACGAAAATAAATCGATTTATGAAATTGCTTCAATGTCCTATTGATGAGTATATAGAATGTGAATGCATGAATTGATATGAAATTGAATTGATAAGTTGGAGGAACTATGGTATGGTTCGGTATGGATGGAGTAAATTGTCTCGTTCCATTTTGTTTCCTCTTGTGATAATGTTGTTGATAGATGGTAGTGCATTGCTTATGACTTACTGAGTTATAAACTCACTCGATGTTTCCTTGTCACCCACTATAGGTTGCTTGGACTCATCTATTTTTGCGGGGTCGGGCCGTCATTGAAGTCATCACACCGGACAGCAAGTTTTGGTACTTTCTTCTTAGTGTGTTTAGGAGATCATTTTGGCATGTATAAGCTAGTACGTTGTGTTTGAATTATGGCATGTAAATTTTAAGCCATGCGAAAATGGCACGAATGTTCGATTGAATTGGATCAAGGGTAGGCATGAAATGGACCTAGTTACTTTCGTAACAGATGCTGGCAGCAGCAGTGTCATGAGATTGAAAAATCACTAAAAATAGTGGGAGTGGAATTAATTGATGAATAAATTATGTAATCGAAGCTCGATGAGTCTGCTTTCATGAGGAAGTAACGAAAAGATCATATGGGCAGTATATTAAGAGATAATCAGATTTTAGTGGGACAGGGCCAGAACGGTTTCTGGATTCCCTGCTCCGACTTTGGAAACTCATTATAAATTAACCAGAGATAATTAGGGGTCGTACCATATATGTGCAGATTCCTCTCTGAGTCTAGTTTTCATAGAAACAAACGGCAACAGTATTGAAGCCCCGTGCAGGGAGATATCCCAGTCGTAATGGGCAAAGGTCAGTGTAGTCGACCCCTGCAACTTGGGGGACTTTGACTAATAAACTGTACTAATTGGCCCAACCAAAAATTCTAGAAAAAAATACATAGATGGGCACATGAGTCTAGTTTCTGGGAAAATTACGAAACTGATTTTCGAGTTACGAAACTCAAGATATGATTTTTAAAGCGGCTAGTACACAGATTGGGCAGTGTCTGGAAAATAAATTTTGTAAGGGGTTAAAGCCAGTTAACACCTCGTGTTCGACTCCGGTGTCGGTTTCGGGTTTGGGGTGTTACACTGTTGTTGTAAGCGAATTCAATCAAAGGTAAATACCGCTCCCATGAACCACTAAACTCGAGGATGCAACATCTCAACATATCCTCAAGTATCTGAATTATCCGCTCGGATTGACCATCGGTTTGGGGGTGAAAAGCGGTGCTAAAATGCAACTTGGTACCCAAAGCTTCTTGCAATTTCTTCCAAAATCGTGAGGTGAATCTCGGATCTCTATCCGACACAATAGAAGTAGGTACCCTATGTAATCTCACAATCTGAGAAACATACAATTCAGCTAGTTTATCCATTGAAAAAGCCGTGCGTACAGGGATAAAGTGATCCGACTTAGTCAGTCTATCAACAACAACTCAAATCGCATCTTTCTTACTTGCTGACAATGGCAACCCAGATACAAAATCCATCGTGACTCGATCCCATTTCCATTCAGGTATCATGATCGGCTGAAGTAAACCCGTAGGCACTTGATGTTCCGCCTTCACTTGCTGACATATTAAACACTTCGAAACAAAATCGGAAATGTCTCGTTTCATACCATGGCACCAAAACTGACGTCTCAGATCGTTGTACATTTTCGTACTTCCCGGGTGAATTGACATTCGGCTACAATGAGCTTCGTTCAGAATCATCGAACTGAGTCCTGAATTTCTTGGAACACACAACCGACTTCTGAACCTCAAACAATCGTCATCATCAATTTGAAACTCTAATTCCATATTCGGAACACATTCAGCCCGTTTTGCAGCCAATTCATCATCGACTTTCTGGGCTTCACGAATTTGATGAATCAATAATGGTTTGGCCTTTAATTCTGCCACTAACACATTGTCAGATAGAACAGACAAGTGTACATTCATCGCTCGTAAAGCAAACAGTGATTTACGACTTAAGGCATCCGCAACCATATTAGCCTTTCCCGGGTGATAGTCAATGACAAGCTCATAATCTTTTAACAACTTGAGCCAACGTCTTTGTCGCAGGCTCTTTGAGTCATCAAATATTTGAGACTTTTGTGATCCGAATATACATGGCACTTTTCACCAAATAAGTAGTGTCGCCATATTTTCAACGCGAATACGATGGCAGCTAGTTCGAGATCATGGGTCGGATAATTTTTCTCATGTGGCTTTAATTGTCTCGACGCATAGGCCACAACTCGACCTTCTTGCATCAATACGCAACCCAACCCAAGTAGGGATGCATCACTATAAATGATGCTCCTTGCCTAATTCGGGCTGCACTAGTACTGGAGCTTCCGTCAAGTGAGTTTTCAATTGTTCGAAACTTTTCTGACACTTTTCTGTCCATTCAAACTTAACATCCTTCTGAAGTAGTTTCGTCATTGGTGTGGCTATCATCGAGAAACCTTTCACAAACCGTCAGTAGTAACCGGCAAGTCCCAAAAAGCTCCGAACCTCAGTAATATTTCTCGGAGTCTTCCAGTTAAGTATGGCTGAAATTTTGCTCAGGTCAACTCGAATACCCTATGCGGTACCACATGACCCAAGAAGCTAACCTCTCTTAACCAGAACTCACACTTACTGAACTTAGCATATAACTGCTTATCCCGTAAAATTTGCAACACTAATCCCAGGTGTTCAGCATGATCGATTTCATTTCTCGAATAAACCAAAATATCATCGATAAACACGACTACAAACCGATCCAAATACGGTCTGAAGATCCGATTCATCAAATCCATAAATACCGCAGGGGCATTAGTGAGCCCAAACGGCATCAATAAGAACTCATAGTGACCGTATCTCGTTCTGAAAGCAGTTTTGGGTATATCCGAATCTCGAATTCGCAACTGGTAATAACCCGATCTCAAATCTATCTTTGAAAACACAGAGGCTCCCTTTAGTTGATCAAACAAATCGTCAATACGTGGCATCGGATATTTATTCTTTATTGTCACCTTATTCAGCTGACGATAGTCGATGCACAACCTCATGGTTCCGTCCTTCTTTTTCACAAACAATACTGGTGCACCCCAAGGTGAGAAACTTGGTTGAGCGAAACCTCTATCCGTCAATTCTTGCAACTGAGCTTTCAACTCTATTAACTCGGTTGGTGCCATACGATACAGAGCTATCGAAATCGGCATTGTCCCAGGTACAAGCTCAATACCAAACTCTACCTCCCGAAAAGGTGGTAAACCTGGTAATTCCTCGGGAAAAACATCCGGGTATTCACAAACCACCGGCACAGATTCGGGTTTCTTTTCTAACTATTTGTCATCAAGTACATATGCAAGGTATGCTTCGCACCCCTTTCTTACATATTTCTGGGCCAACATTGATGATATTACAACTGGCAACCCCTTTAAGTCCGTAGACTCAACTCGGATTATCTCGTTATTTGCACACCTCAAATCAGTAGTCTTGCTTTTGCAATTCACAACCGCATCATGCACGATCAACCAATCTAAACCGAGGATAACATCAAATTCATCAAACGGCAAAAGCATCAAGTCCGCCGAAAAACAGGAACCTTGAATTACTAGGGGACATTTCTTACACACTTTGTCGACAAGCACGTAACGACCCAAGGGATTTGACACCCGAATTACGAACTCAGTAGACTCAATAGGTAAAGTCTTACTGGATGCTAAGGTTTCACATATATAAGAATGAGTAGAACCAGGGTCAATCAAAGCAATCACATTAGTATCAAAGAGAGTAAAAGTACCGGTAATAACATCTGGCGAGGAAGCATCCTCGCGTGCGCGTATAGCATAAGCCCTAGCAGGAGCACGAGCCTCAGATCTGGTCGTAGCATCTCTAGATCCTCTCTGACCACCACTAGCATTGCCCGTATTTCTAGATGGTCTACCTCGAGTAGTGGTAGCACCCGGTTTCCCACTCTGATTTACATTCTGTTCAGACAACCTCGGGCAATCTTTAATGAAGTGGTCAACTGATCCGCAGTTGTAACAGGAGCAGTCATGGAATCTACAACTCCCCGAGTGCCATTTACCACAATACTGACACTCCGTTCTATCTCGACGGTCATTCCCAACACTGGCGACCGAAGTGACTCGTGCACTCATAAGGGGTCGATCACGGTCTCGTCTAGAAAAACCCGAAGTGTCCTTAGACCAGCCTAAGTCATCTCTAAATTTCTTCGATGACTGTTGAAAGGGCTTTCCTGAAGATCTCTTACGAAACTCCTTTGCTCCCACATCGGCTTTCCTTTTCTCCTTACTGAGCTCTTCGGCTTTGCAAGCTCGCTCGACAAGTACCACAAATTCTCGGATTTCTAAAATGCCAACATACAGCTTTATATCATCATTCAGTCCATCTTCGAAACGTTTACACATCACAGCTTCTGAAGAAATGCATTCTCGCGCGTACCGGCTAAGCCTCACAAATTTTCGTTCATAGTCGGTAACCGACATGGAACCTTGTTTGAGTTCAAGAAATTCCTTTCATTTTGGTCAATGAATCTCTGACTGATATACTTATTTCGAAACTTGGTTTGGAAGAACTCCCAAGTTACTTGCTCTCTGGGCACAACAGAAGTCAACGTATTCCACCAATAGTAGGCAGAATCACGTAGCAAGGAGATAGTACACTTTAGGCACTCATCGGGCGTGCAAGATAGCTCGTCGAGTACCCGAATAGTGTTGTCCAACCAAAATTCAGCTTGCTCGGCATCATCGCTGTCCGTAGCTTTAAATTCAGTAGCCCCATGCTTTCGAATTCTGTCAACTGGGGGCTTATTTGACCTTATTTGGTCAGCTACCAGAGGTATCGTAGGTGCGGGGGTTGTGTTTTTCGGGAATGGAGGTTGTGGAACAGCTGTATTAGTTCGAATGTATTGGTTGAACCAATCATTCATCACGCTATAAAAAGCTTGTCTAGCTTCATCACTCGGATTACTAGCATTAGGTTGAGAGTCCGCCGGTGCTGTCCCTTGTGCGGGAGCAGGCGCTACACTCTCGAGATCATCAGCTACCGCTCGGTCAGGATCAGGATCCATTACTATAAATACACACATTTGCAAATGTCAGAAATCACCACACTATCAAATAATCACATAATGGCATGTATAGCTAGACCCAAATGTAGTACGGTAGTCCTAGAATCGACTAAACCGTGGCTCTGATACCAATGAAATTGTAACACCCCGTACCCGAGCCCGTTGCTAGAGTCGAACACGAGGTGCTAACAGACATAATACATTTATTTCCACAGTCCATTTAAAAATTTCCAGACAAAAGGGTTACTGCGTCACTGTCGCCTTAAAAATCATATCTTGAGTTTCAAAACTCAAAAACCAGTTTTGTAAATTTTTCCTGAAACTAGACTCATATATAAATCACCAAATTTTTTTCTAGAATTTTTGGTCGGGCCAATTAGTATAGTTTATTAGTTAAAGTCTCCCCTGTTTCAGGGTTTGACTACTCTGACCTTCACACATTACGACTTGGATATCTCCTTGTACAGGGCTTCAATACTGATGCCGTTTGTTTCTATAGAAACTAGACTCGAAAAGGAATCTATAAATATATAGCATGACTTCTAATTATCTCTGGTTAATTTGTAATGAATTTCCGAAGTCAGAATAGGGAATCCAGAAACTGTTCTATCCCTGTTTCACGAAAACTTAAATATCTCTTAACATACGACTCATATGATCGTTTCATTTCTTCCATTTGAAAATAGATTCATCAAGGTTCGATTACATAATTTATTCACTATTTAATTCGATTCCTACTATTTTTAGTGATTTTTCAAATCCACACCACTGCTGCTGTCAGCATCTGTTTTTAAGGTAAACTTTACCTATGTCATGGTTTTCCATGAATCAACTAGAGGTTGTCATACATAGCACCAAAATGATCATGATTAACCATTCCAATGGCTAATCGTTACCAAACATTTCCATACCTCTCAACGAACAACATACAAAACGATTATAATGTTATGATCAAAGTATATTTAAGCCATTTTCGCATGGCTATCCAAATTTATACAAAACCCAAGGGTACATGACCAACAACAAAAAGGGTAGTCCTATACATGCCATTACAAAGTTCAACCAAAAGTGTACCAAAAGGGGCTTTGATAGTGTGGGCGACTTCGACTTCAATAATCCCGAGTTCGATAGCTGACGAACCAAAATCTATAAAACAGAGATTCAAAGAAGCGGAGTAAGCATTTAATGCTTAGTAAGTTTTGAGCCATAAAATTAGACACAACTAAAATGTAGCATTCATATGGCTAAACGGATAATTTCATATGCACAAATTCTCAATATCATACTTACTTCACATTACCAACCCTTATATTCACACACAAAAGATCAACTTAGCCAAAGGCCGGAAGTTCATTAATCGACTGAGCGAATACTACTTAAAAGGAATCAATTAATCCAATGCATGTACAAAACATACCTCATTGTTGGGATTTTACGAGCGTATTAATTGAAATTATTACAGCAAGATCGCTCATTCCCAACCCAAGTATCTTCGGGATTTAGCCGGATATAACCACTCGCACAAGGCCTTCGGGTCTTAGCCTGAATATGGTCACTAGCATAAATGCCTTCGGGACTTAGCCCGGATATAGTCGCTAGCACAAATGCCTTCGGGTTTTGGCCCGGATATAGTAACTCGCACAAATGCCTTCGGATCTTAGTCCGGATATAGTCACTTAGCACAAAAGCCTTCGGGACTTAGCCCGGATATCATTCGAATAACCATGCACATATATCAATAAATCATGACACATCCATATTTCATTTTCATTACCAAAGCTCAAACACAAGACACTTATCACACTTACAAATTTCGGCTTAATAGCCACATACAAAGAGCATGATTTTGATTTGCTTGTGACATAATCTAATCGAATCATAATCTAAGTTTCATTACTCGAAAACTTACCTCGGAGGTGGTCGAACAATTTCTGCGGCTATTCGATCACTTTTTCCTTTCCCTTATCCAACTGTGGTCCTCTAAGCTCTTGAGCTAATCCAAACAAATTTAACTTATTAAAGTCTCATTATGCTTGCTTATGGCCGAATATGACAAGGAGTTTGATAGGTCATATGGCCACCTTTAGCTCAAATACAAAATGGTCATAGGCATTTTTAATCACATTGAGCAATTTAGTACAATTAATCAAACATTTCCTCATGTGCACCTTTATGACCAAATACACACATCATTAACCTAATATCAATTAACTAAGCACTTAACAAATTCTCCTTGAGCCGATTGTCTAAGTCAAGATAGGATCATCATTATGCTTACCTATAGCCGAATGTACAACATCAATCTATGCATTCATTCGTGTGGCCGAACATGCATGTCTATGTTGAGGCCGATTGCATACTTAATACATTCTACAAGTATGGTCACTTGTATTGACCAAATACCATTTTGTTTCAAGTTCAAAACTTGGCTAATACACATATATGCACTATTAAAACATCCTCTCCATTCCATCAATTCAACACATGCATTACTCATTAATATACAAAATTATATTCGGCCTTAGCACACCTCTTGCTGGCCGAATTTTTTTCTCCATCTAGCAACATTTTATGTACTATGCCGAACCGAAAAGATCAAACACCTAGCTTAATCATTTCCAAAACACTTAACCGGCCTTTGACCAAGACTTTAAACAAAGTCTATGTTCGGCTATCACACATATGGGCATTATTAGTTCAAAGTTTTAACAAGATTAATTTCTTTGATCTTAACCTAAATGACAACCCCCATTGTTCATCTAGATTTAGCATGAAACAAACACCAACCAAGAAAACAACACCCATGGCCGAGTATCATCTTCATCACATAGCAAGATTTAAACCATGGGCTAGGTAGAACTCAAACTAACATCAAAAATATGCATGAATCTCATGGAACAACATCAAACTTACCTTAACCTAGCTACAAGCATGGCCGAATCTCTTCAACATTTCCTCCTTTCTTTCCTTTTGAATTTCGGTCAAGAAGAATGAAAAAGGATGGACATTTTTTTTCTTTGTTTTCATCATTTTCCTTTTTCCATTTCTTTATTACTAGCTTTTTATTTTATTGTTTCCTACATACCACATTAGCACACCATGCTTAAAATATGCTATGCCCCATAGCATGGCCGGCCACTAGCTCAAATATTGGGCAATTTGACATGCAAACCCACCATTTCTATAACATGCATTAATAGGCCACTTTACATTTGCCTAGAACATTTCTAAATTTTCTCACATAAGTCCTATTTACTAAAATTCACCTACAATTAAACAAAATTCAAATATAAAATTTTCACACATGCATATATACATATAATAAGCATCAAATATGACAGCTAATTATTTTTATGACTCGATTTTGTGGCCCCGAAACCACTTCCCGACTAGGGTCACATTAGGGCTGTCACATTTACGATTCCTTGTTTAATTGGTAGCTTGGACGTTAATAATGCATTGGCTGATTTAGGGGCTAGTATTAATGTCATGCCTTATAAAATGTTTAAACAACTAGGTCTTGGGAAACCCAAACAAACTAGGATGAGCATTCAGTTAGCCGATAAAACCATTAGATTTCTAGGGGTATCATTGAAGATGTACTTGTCAAAATCGATAAATTTATATTACCAATTAATTTAATTGTTCTAGACATGGAAGAGGATAGTGACGTACCTTTGATTTTAGGACAGCTCTTTTTAGCAACTGCTAGAACTATTATTGATGTTGGTACAGGTGAACTCACACTTCATGTGGGGGATGAAACAATCACTCTTCAAGCTCGAAATTTTACTAATACTGATCATGTAGTGCAACCTTCTTTGCAGGAAACACGTTCGAAGAGTACACATGAACCTTGTTCAAGTAACAACAAAGGACCCATCTATGAAGAACGAAGGCTACAAATCGAGGAACTAGATAAATAGCGGACACAAAAATCGAGAATACACAATAAACCAAAACCACACCATGACAGGCTCAATGTTTCACCAAATCAACTTAAAGTTGGAGACAAAGTACTATTAGATGCAGCAGACCCTCTTATTGCCACTTCTGAACCTAATGGACCAATCCCTCTTACGGTACTTAGCATTTTTCCATATGGTACAGTCGAGGTAATTCATCCCAAATTTAGCACTTTTAAGGTAAATAGTAGTCATCTAAAACCTTATTTTGATGAAATTGATAGCAGGAAGGAGGAGTGTAAACTCCTCGCACCACCATGACTATGCAATAAGAGAGGAAAGTCGAGCTTAGACTCTAAATAAGCGCTTCTCGGGAGGCAACCCGAGCACTAACAATGTTGATTTCATTACATTTTAGTTTTTAACATCTAAATCATTAACTGATTCCTTAAACGTAGGTTTTCCAAATCCACACGGCAAGGCACATGGGCGTGCCTTCGGCCATGTGCATACCATAGGAGGCAACACGACCGTGCGATACGGTCGTGGGAGAACAAAGTAAAATTTTTCCTCAACACGGGATTCGATACATTGCCACAGTAGTGCAACGTGGCCGTGGGCAATTCTGTCAAATCAACACTGGCGTGCGATACGCCCGTGCCCACCAGCCGTGGTCGATACTGTCAAATTAACATGGGCGTGCGCATATATAAACAAGCTTGGGAGAAGCAAAAACGGCCGTGTGTACCAACACGCCCAAAGAACACGGGCGTCGGCCAAATTTCAGACGCGTCTAATTTTGAAAATCATGAAACACACGAGCTGAAATAAGGGCACACGGGCTTGCCCCACGACCGTGTGCCCCAATATCTATATAAGCCCCCCACTATTCATCATCCCCTTCCCCAAAACCCTAACCCTCGCTGCCGAAATCTCTCCTCTCCCACTGACCGGCCACCCTTAAACTCTCCATTCTTTTTCCATTTTCTCCCCTCTCTTTCTCCTTTCCGCTCTTCTTACCCTTGCCAGAATCACATGGCCTCAATACCCACGCCCATGGCTGACCCCAACCACACCCTACAATCACAGTGTCGCTCCTCCGGCCACCGGTCCTCCACTAACGGTTTTCTCATCTCTTTTCATTTCTTTTGATGCTTACTATCATGATAATCTTGATTTTTACCCTATTATTTATATTTTGCTACTAATTGCTTACCATATCATCCTCATTCTTAAGATTTATTTCACGTATTTTATACCATTTTCTTACCATTATTAGCTACTTTAATCTCTTTCGTGTTGAATCTAGTTATGCTATCACTATGCCATTTTCCATAACATCTCTGCCATCAAGTTTGGTTGCCTTTGGTTGAGTCTTGCTAGTGTTAGTAGGCTTTGGTTGAATTTGTTAGTTTAATTCATGGTTAATTTCTTGTCAAATTTGTTAGTATATGTTATCTTTTCTATTCATTAAGATATAATAGTAGTTTTTCTTGCAGGTATATCATGTCAAATCCATGAGGCAAGAAGACTTCCATCCCCGCCTCGAAGAAGCACAAAGGAGAAGCATCCTCCTCGGATCCTACCACTGAAATCTGGCACCCATTCCTATGGTTTCCCCTGGGACCTCAGGAGGAACTCTTTCAGATACCACGGGCCTGACCCCTAGGTGTGGGCCATTGTATTGATTAGGCTGCACTCGAGCAGATCCAAATCGCTGACGCTGTCCGGGCCCTCCTGACTACTGACCCGTGGGGGCTTTTCTTCGAGATTGTCAAGCCGACGTACCTCGAGCTCACACTTGAACTCTGTTCAACCTTCCATCTTCAATTCATTATGACAGAGTTCGTTGATCCCGAAATGGTCCAGTTCCGTCTCGGCGGTTTAGTTCGCCAGTTGAGTGTGCCTGAGTTCGGAGTCACGTTAGGACTATACATGGAGGAGTTCATGGACGACGACGACTTTTCCAGCCTCCATCGCCACATCCACTACCCTCCGTCAAACTGCTGGATGGCCCTTGTCCCTACTTCGGCCACCTATGACCCTAGTCGCTCCAAGGCATCGGCTCTCGCCCCATGCCTGAGATATTTACACGCCATCCTAGCCCATACCCTGACAGGGCGAAGAGAGAGCACCGACTTCGTCAACACCAATGACACCTACTTTTTATAGGGCATGGCGCATGGGCACGTATTCCACCTCACCTATTTCATTACCTTCACCATTTGCCATCAGACGGAGCAGCACAAAAAGGGAGTCATTTCCATAGGCCCTTATGTGACTCGTCTGGCACGATACTTCAGTCTCCACAACACGGCGAGGTAAGCATCCTCCCTCACTCTCATTGGTCAGATGTCCCCATAGGGCATCTCGAGTATGCTGCATATAAGGATGATCGAGCGACGACGTGGATTTGATCCTCCTCAGTACCACCTAGTCCAGTCAGCCGAGCAGGAGCACCCAAAGGACATTACTGATGATGTCCCTCCACTTCACAAGGATCCAGCCTCTCATCCACCACCTATTCATCATCTAGTTCATGCGGCGGCTTCACTCTCTAACATCTCTGAGTGCCTCACTCGATTCGAACAACAATATTTTCAGCGCTTTGATCACATTGATGCAACTCTACATCAAATTTGTCAGCACTTTCACATCTCATCGCCACCCCTACCTAGCGAACCATCTGGCGATAAAGATTTTTAAAGACTTTACTTTATTTTTATTTGTTTACTTTTATCTTTATTTACATTTTTAAATTACTTTTTATTTTATTTTTAAAACTATTTTTACTTCATCTTTAGGTTTTATAATTTATATCAAGTAATTTATATTTTCGGCCATTTCTTTACGAGTAATCATGTTACTTTATATTTCCTAAAGAGTTAATGATTCTATCGTAGTTATATAGAGATCCAAAGCTCACTATTACTTAGGAATTTGCAACTCCACTAGAAAAGGTTCTCCACCATTGCCATGTCCTGCTCGACCACGACCATAGCTACCACCAGATATAATATTCTTTTGGCACAGGACTTGTGGACTAACGAACCTCTACCACCATCAGAGTATCCTCCTCCAATCTCACACTTGCCTTAGCCGACCACTCTCCATGAATCCAATTCAAGGATTCCATTTAACATTCAGGAAGTTTCACTTCTGTCCCTCTCTCTTTTGATAATATCTTTATATTACTATTATACATCATTGTACATTGAGGGCAATGTACATCTTAAGTGTGGGGGGTTATCTATATCATTATAAAAAAAATCCCTAAATTTTATCTTATTCTCACGTGAATCAATCATATCATTTTTAGAATGGATTTTGATTAATTTATGATTTTTATTGATAAATCTTGAATTAAAACATAGACATTTATGCATTGATTGTTTAAACTTTAAGGAATTAGAGAATCAAGCATGATAAGTTGATTTTTGAGAATTAAAAATTTTTTTAGGTTGTTTCCCCAAGTTTAGGCATTATCTTGAGTTGAAATTCATAGGTTTAACATCAAAAAGCCATAATGTTTGTGAGATCTTGAGCCTTTAGAGCATATATTATTTCTTTCATGCTCACTTTTATTGTTGCTATGAGTGCGTCAATATTGATTTGTTATTCTAGAATTTGCTTTGATTATGCATGTCAAAACCACACCATTTGAGTTGATATGTCGAGATGATAAAGGCACTAAGGGTTTAACCCACTTACTCCATAAAAGCCTACCTTCATAATTAACCCTTAGTGAACCCCCTTGAGCCTAACAAGCCATTCATTGAGGTTATTGAGCAGCCGGATTCGTTCGAACGAACTCCATGAATCACTTACTCATCATATGGAAAAAGGCTTGTTTAGCCTCTCCTTCGTGGCTAATCATCAGGGGTCTAGATTCAATAGGCGCTGTCCCTTGAGCGGGAGCTGGCGCATTACTTTCCACATCGTTAACTAAAGCTCGTTCGGAATCCATTTACTATATAAAAACACACTTTACACTATTAGGAATCATCACACTATCGCAATAGATATATATGACATGTATAGCTAGACTCTCACATACTACGTTAGTCCTAGAATTAACTAAACCGTAGCTCTGATACTAATAAATGTAACATCCCTAACCCGTATCGGTCGTCGGAATAGGGCTACTAGGCATTACCGATCAATTATAGTATACAACATACATTTCTCATACATGAATCCATTATCACATAAACACTAATCAAGCATAATCATACTGTCCCTTATAAGGCTCTACGAGACATTAAAACATGCTTGGAAGAGGTTCGGGACTAAACCGATAACATTTAAAAACTTTAAGAAACTTAGACAATTTTCATGCATACAAGGTTCACACGCCCGAGTGAATAGCCTTATGCCTCACACGGCTACCAGACAAGCCGGTGTCATAGGCCGTGTGGAAACAGGCAATACATATGTATCACACGACCGGAGACATGCCTGTGTGCTATAACCATGTGAAATCTGGAGGGTATATTGACTTGACCACACGCTCATGTACCAGCTCGTGTACCACACATGGCCAATAGACACGCCCGTGCGTCTAAGCCGTGTAACTCTTTGACTTGTTTAACTAAGATCAGGGATTACACGGTTGAGTCACACACCCTTGTGCTCAACTGTGTGGCACGAAAATAGGCTTGATTTAAGCCATTACTCCCACCTAACATTCATGTACCTAAAAGCATTCATTTGGAATTATTTTCACATACAATAGGCAACCAAAAATGACCATTTCATGCACATTTCATACCATTTAAATTCCATCCATTTCACTACTCAAATCTATAACCAAAATCATGCCAAAACAATATGCCATAACCTTAACTTCTATATGCATTTTCTCACCATCTTATTAACTATTTCATGTCTCGAAACATATCAATTCATTATCTTAAAACCAATTTACAACATGCCATTTCTCAACCATGACACATCATTGATAATTAGTCAAATCAATTAGCCATCTAGCAAACACATGAATCCATGCTAAACTTGCCAAAACATAAGACATTATATGCATATTATATTACTTATCAAACTTATGAATTAAGCCAACTTATATGGCCAAACACACACCAACATTTACAAGCCAAATCTCATGGTTAATATTATAACTCAAAACATATCATCACATCACTAGCTTAAACATGCCATATACCATATTTACAAAGCATCCAAAAGAACCAACAAGTAGTCGATAGTGTGATGACGGTTCCTGATGATCCCCGATATCCGAGCTAGCTTCTATAATTTATAAAACAGGGGAAGAACACACAAAGTAAGCTTTAAAAGCTTAGTAAGCCATATACAAATAAAATTACACATGAATCAATATCATTTCCATCAAAATGAGCAAACACATATAAGCTTACAAACCTTCCCAAATGTATACATATTGAATTTCATAAGTGAATTCATCAAATATCTCACTTTTCAATACTTGTATGAATCTCATACATACCTGAGTCGCTTAAGTTATTTACACATTCTTTCTCAACTTGACTTTTCCCATTGAACCTTTCGAAATCGTTAAGGATACTTAGAAATCATATATAGCTCGTACAATGCCATATCCCAGATATGGTCTTACATGTTATCACATATTGATGCCAATGTCTCAGACATGATCTTACACGAAATCATATAACGATGCCAATGTCCCAGACATGGTCTTACACGTAATCACAATACAATTCCAATGTCCCAGACATGATCTTACATGTAATCACATCTCGGTAATTATAATGTCATGACATTTGTATCCTATACTATTCCTAAGGTTCGTACGAGACTTTTGTATATCATAACTTCGTCGATTCTTTCTTGTATCTGCTCATTCAACATTCATAGCAATTTAATGACCATTAAACATTTATAAATCAATTTAAAGGTATTTATTTGCATATGAACTTACCCCGTATATACAATGAATGGATCGGATCGACTACTCGACAACTTTCGATTTACCCCGGTCTAAATCCGATTTCTATCTTTCTTTATCTATATGAATTCAAATTTAGCTCATTTAATCACCTATTCATTCAATTTCATCCAAAAATGCTTATTTGGGCATTTTTATACTTTAACCCCTAGAGTTTCACATTTATTCAATTTAGTCCTTATTCCACAAAAACACAAATTACACCAAATTTGACAAAACTCATGCTTGGCCAAATTACCATAGTGCCCCTAGCAGTCCAGATTTCACATTTATTTCACATTTCAACCACATAATTTATACTTTTCACAATTTAATCCCTAAAATGCATTTTTAGCCAAAATCACTTAACAAAACTTATTAATCTGACATTTATCTTCCATTTCAATCATAAACCATTAAAAAATCAAGCATTCATCAATGAAAATTTAGAAAATCAACAACAAACTCAAAAATTATGGCACAGGCTAGCTAGTACTCAAAGCAATGATCACAAAAATGTAGAAATCATCAAAAACGGATTAAAAACTGTACCTTAATCAAGCTTAATATGTGCCGAAACCTAAAACACCATCAATGGATTTCTTCTCCCTTAATATTCAGCCAAGATGAAATAAATATGGACCAAAATTAAATTTGTTTTTATTAATAACAACTTTATTTACCAAATACCAAAATTAACCTTAATGAAACCATTATAAAATCACCTAATACATGCCCATTTATGACCATTCCCACTATCAATGGTCTAATATCATCATAAGGACCTTTGGTTTAATGAATCATAGCAACTAAACACTTTTAACAAATAGAATGCAACTTTTGCATTTTACGCGATTTAGTCTTTTTTTTCTCAAATTGAGCTATTAAATGATAAAATTAGCTCACAAAATTTTCACACATACATGCTGCCATACTGTAAACACATAAAATAATATTAAAATAATTTTCCAACATCAGATTTGTGGTTCCAAAACTACTATTCCGATTTAACTAAAATCGGGTTGTTACAGACACTATAGTTAGGGGTGTCAAAAAGTGCATTCCCGGGACTCTGTTCTCATAAATTGGACTTGTAAACATTTTTTTAATAAATATTTACGAAGCTAGTTGCGTAGTTAATTAGGTTCCGGTTAGGTGAATTTGCTTTAATAAAGAGTTATTATAGTATAAGGACTAAATCACGCATAAGGTGAAAGTTGAATCATAGATTAAAAACTAATAGAGGGACTACAGTAGTAATTATCCAAAATTTTAATGTGGTAGATAGCATTAATGTTGTATTATATATATAATAGTTAATATATATATGTTATATTTTATAATTAATTAAATGAAATTGATATGTATATATGTATTATTTAATAATAATAATAATTAGTATAATAAAAAAAATGGGAAATAAAAGAAAGAGAACATGCAAATTAAAAAGAAAAGAAAGAAAAAGAACAAAGAGAAAGAAGAGAGGAGAAAGACGCACAGCCTAAGGGCTCATAAGTTTCAAACTTCAATTGGTTAGTTAATTTAGTCCATTTTTTTATAATTTTTATATTTTTGGAATCCCAGCGTTTAGTACTACCTGACCCATGTTGAAAATTTAACAATTATTAAGACTTTAAATGTTGTTAATATTGAATAGTTTTAGTATTAGGGATTAAATTGATAGATTTTTAAGCTAGAAATGGAAAATGATTAAATTGTAGAACAAATTGTAAATTTTGTGCAATAGGGACTAAATTGTGAAAATTTTGAAATTTAGGGGTTTAATTGAAAATATGGAGCTAAAGTTAGCTTAAAGTAAAATTAGTATAAAAATATAGGATTAAATTGAAGAATAAAAATTAGTCTCGATTTAGGAACTAAATTGGAATTTAGACAAATATTGAGTAAAAATTGAAATAGTCAATGTGAAATTGAATTGTGTTCTATTAATGTATTTTAATTGTTTTAATTCCATATCTAATGTCATACTGAAATTCTCGATTAAAAAGGGGAAGGATAAAATCGACTTTAAATATCTCAAAATCCACAGTTTGTGTTTTTATAATCTAAACTAAGTTATAAATTATTGCATTTGAAATTATTGCATATGGTAAGCATTGGAGGTGAGACTTAATGTGCTTTACAATTAAATTCAATTCATAGTTGATTGAATTGGATTGATTTGGCATATGTTATGAATGTATTGAGTAATTGGAAATTTGAAATGAATATATGTGTAATTGTGATAATGTGCAAATATGAGAATTCAATATTGGTTGTATTTGAAAAGTCAAATGAAACCCTATTAACTGTATTGGACTAAGTTAGA
Organism: Gossypium hirsutum; assembly: GCF_007990345.1. Lineage (NCBI taxonomy): Eukaryota > Viridiplantae > Streptophyta > Magnoliopsida > Malvales > Malvaceae > Gossypium > Gossypium hirsutum. The sequence continues at coordinate 57,115,592 of NC_053435.1, forward strand.
TATAGATGGCATACCATAGGATAGGAAGAGTTCAGGGATTTCTTCGATTTCGAGTTGATGATGCACTGGATGCCAATTTGTTTCGGTTTAACTGATGAAACAGTAGGTGTCAATTTATATAGTGTTGGGCATAATTATTACTTTGGATTTATACGATGATGCACTGGGTGTCAATTGGTGTATTGGTTAGATCCGTGTATCCGTTCAAGTTCGAGTCGTGTTAATAGGGGTAAATAAACAATAAAGTTCTATATTTGATATTAAAATGACATAATATGTGGAATGAAAATGAGATAATAGATTGAAAAATGAAATGTAAAATTGTTGTATAAATGCAATGTTGATTAATATATGGAAGCTATTTATATAGCAAGTGATGGGAATTGAAATAATTGTTAAAGCCAAATCAAGTATGAAATTATGTGAAAAATTGAATACGATATAGAATGATGCGTTAATATGTATGAATTTGAAAGGACGATATCTTGTAATGGTATGCTTAGTTATAATAATGATTGAATAATTTAGTTTTAGCATTCAAATATTATTATGTCTTTAATTGTTCTAATTATAGAAATAACACTGAGTTTTACTCAGCGTACGGTTTTGTTTTCCATGCGGAGGTTAGGTACTTCTCTTTGATTACCGATTCAGCATCCAGCAGCAATCTCGATCTCAAATGTGGTGATGTTTATCTTTTTTAATGGCATGTACCTAGGATGTATTTGGGTTTTTATTGAATTTGGTATATGTTATGTAGTTGAGTTTAAGGATAATGTTGGTTTGGTATGTATATAAACATATGTTATGTTTGATGCCATAATTTGGGTATGTTATTTTGAACCTATGATTGTTAAGTGCTTGTGAATTTACTAATGATGTTTAGGTGGTTATGAACTAGCCTAATGGAGTGATCTTGATATGTTTGTAACTTTGATTTGAATAATGTATTGATGATATGTATTGATGATATAAATGTGGTACCAATGAGGGTACATTGGTTAGGAACCTAGTATGATTATTTTGGCATATTTTGAGTGTGTTTAATCATGTTTTGAATAGGTTAAACAAATGGTTTTTGAGTTTCTTAATGCCTAAGCAAGTAAGAAATGTCAAACTTGTTTTTAAGACATATCTTAGGTCCACAGCCAGACACACAAGTGTGTGACTTGGCTATGTGAGACACACGACTAGCACACAGGCATACGAGGCCATTTCAAGAGTTTACACGGCCTGACACACGAGCGTGTGGCTTGGCCGTGTTACCCAAGTCATAGAGTTATATGAGCACAGACATGGGCTAGGACACGGTCGTGTGTCCCTACTTTGAATGTCCACACAGCCTGTATAACAGCCCACTTTTAGTGAAGTTGGAACAGTGGTTTCGAGACCACAAATTCGAGCAGAAAAAATTTATTTTATTATTATTGCAAGATCTGCATTGTGATAGGAATGTCATATGAAAATTCTGATAAGAAAATTTTATCGATTATGTGCTTAATTGTGGAAAGGACCAAATTGCATAAAATGCAAAAGTTGAATTCTAGTAGCTAGAAGGGTTAAATAGCTATGGAATTCAAAATTTGAGGTCCTTATATGGTAATTAGACCTTTAAAGAAAAGTTAGTAGATATTTTTGATGATTCATCCACGAAAAAATTAGAAAAGGACAATGACTAAAATGGAAAAGAAAATAATTAAAAACGATAAATTAAATAAATGTTTAATATTATCATTTTATATCATCTTCATCCCCAACTACATGGAAACCCTAGGAAAGAGAAAACAAACTTTCTTGGCTTGATTAGGTATGTTTTCTTGTCTCGTTTTTAGTAAATTTTATATTTTTGAGATCGGAATAACTTACTTTATCTATTTTAGGGATTAATTTGAAAAGTTATCAAAGTAACCAAGTTTTTCCATGGATGAATATGTTGAAAATTTGAAATTTATGGTAGAAAATAAAAGGTTGTTGATAGATAAACAATTTTTACAAAGAGAATTTTGATGAAATCGTGATTTAGGGACTAAATTGACAAGTGGTAAAACCCATGAAAAAATTTTGATTTTTGTGAAATTCATGGGATGTTATTGTAACATGTAAAATTCGGTTAGGCTTGGAATAAGGATTAAATTACATGAATTTCATTTTCCGAGATTTGTGACGAAATTGAAATTTATGGATAGTTTAGAGGCAAAATGGTAATTTTTCCTAGGGTGTAAATTGAATTCAATTAAGTATGAAATGGATTAAATTGATGATTAAATTCATTTATATAGATCCAGAAAACTCAAATTCGAAGCTAGATCGAGGAAAGGAAAAGGTTTGGACAAACAAGTGCCGAGGTAAGTTCATGTAACTTATTTATGTATATTAATATGGTTGAATTCAATGCTAGATTTGAGTGAATTATATAAATGTTTAAAATATGAAATAAATCATATGCTCGATATTGCTTGATAAATGAAAAGTTCCATTTGAATAATAAAATTTGATGAATATATGATTTCCCGTATTGAATGTGGTTCTATATATGTTACGGACAAAATATAGCTGGGACAAGCAATCCTGTTATAGCCTTCTCGAGCATCCTATTATATAGTTCCTATGAGCAAACTGATCGCTAGTGATTTTACATGTGTAACACATTACCACAGCTCTGTGTGAGCATCCTGTTACATGATTCGATCGGTTGTGATCCAACATATAATGTAAACACAAATGCAGCTCTACGTAAGTTTCCTGATATAGGCTTTTATGCGCTTCCTAACATAGCTCACTTGAACTCCCTGTTACGTTATTTGGTGCTCCCTGATATTAACTCTTCGGAGTTATCTGTTAAGCTCTATGAGCTCCCTGATTAAAACTCTTATGAGTTTTCTTGTTTAGCCCGAATAAGTGTCCTGTTATGTAGCTTAATTAAGCATCTTGATATGTGGCTCGAGAGTGTGCTCCCTGATTAAGTGCCCTAATGGGTACCCTGATTATGAGTTGACGGTTTACAGTTTGTACACCTTGTGTGTACTACATGAGTATCCATCGATATTTCAATAATTCAATGGACAACATTTCTAACATGAGAAATTATAAGATTAAAAGAGTTATGTACCGAATACTTCTAAATACCTGAAAAGTGTAGCAGGATGAGCTTATCCATGTTTATGTGATGTACATGTGAATTATGTGGCTAACTTGCTTATTTGAGTATATGTGATTAGGCAAATTGCAAATTTGTTGGGAATCATGTTAATGTATGCTTATTTGAATGAATATAATTATTAAGTTTAATTCTTGTTATACGAACTTACTAAGCATTAAATGCTTACTAGGTTTTATTTTTCTTCTCTTTTATAGTGCTCGAAAGCTCGAAAGGGTTGGAAATTGGTCGGAGTATCATCACACTATCCTACAACTTGTTTTGGTATAAATAGCAAAATTTTTATGGTATAATAGCATGTATAAGCTAGTTAGGAAAAATGATGAAATATTTTGGTTGTAACTAGCCATTAGAATGGCTGGTGTAAAGTTTATTTTGATATAATTATATATGGCTTAGTCATTTTTTTTATGAATGAATGGTTTTAAATTGGTATATACGATAACATAAAGCTATAGTTATAATAATGTCATTGGTAAGTTTAATCACATAAATAAATGAATTAATAAGTCATGCAAAAGACTTATTTTTGGCTAATTATTATGTCTTGAATTGGTTGATATAAATATGTAAGTGCTGATGTAGGTTGTTGGCAAATTTGGGTAAGAAATAAAGCTAGAAAATAACTTTATTTTGTCCACACGAGTAGACATACGGGCGTGTGTCTTGACCGTGTGTGACACACGGCCTGGAACACGGGCATGTGGTTTGGCCATGTGTCCCTTGCATCTTAAATTTGAGAAACAAAATGCTCAGAATTTGGATCACGGGCAGAGACACGGGCGTGTGTCTCAGCTGTGTGTGATATACGGTCTAGAACACGGGCGTATGTCTTGACCATATGAACCCTGCACCTAATTTTTTAAAATTAAATTGATCACACAGCCTACTCACACGGACATGTGGCTGACTGTGTGGCACAATTCAGAGAGTTACACGAGGTTGGACACGGCTTATAACACGGGTGTGTCCCTTGACCACACACGTGTGTGAGCCCTACATCTAAGAAAAATTTTCTGAGTTTCCAATTCAGTCCTGATTCGATTCAAATGTTTAAATTGGGCTTCATGGGTCCATATAAGGGACAATATGATTAATTTCATATATGAATAGTAAATGTCATGAATTACATGAATTATTATGTAAACTCTAATGATGCTCTGTAACCTTGTTTCGGCGACGGATGCAGGTTAGGGGTGTTACATTTATTTGTATCAGAGCTATGGTTTAGTCGATTCTTGAACTAGTGTAGCGAGTAAGATTTTAGCGATACATGCCAATATTATATAATTTTTGATAGTGTGATATCTCTTGACCATTTTAAATGTGTTTTTCATATAGTAATGTCATCCAACCAAGCTAAAGCTGAATCCGAGGAAGTTGAGAGCAATACTCCAGCTTCAGTTCAAAGAGTTGCATCTAGTAGCAGAAGGCCTGAATCTAAGGGCCGTAGTGAGGAGGCAAAAGAAGCCTTCTTCCAAATGATGAATGAGTGGTTTACTGAATTTATAAGAACAAATTCTGCTGTACAACAACCTCCCCCCCGTTCCTCAACCGGTACCAGAGATGCCACAGGGTGCTGAACATGTTAGAACTGGTAAGCCTCCGATAGATAAAATCCGTAAATATGGGGCAGAGGAATTTAGAGCTAGTGTTGTTGATGATTCAAAAAGGGCTGAGTTTTGGTTGGAAAATACCATCCGGCTTTTAGATGAATTATCTTGCACATCAGCTGAATGTTTGAAATGTGTAGTTTCTTTACTGAAAGACACAACTTATCATTGGTGGAACACCATAACTTCTTTGGTACCGAGAGAAAATGTTAATGAGAATTTTTCCAAACTGAATTTAGAAAGAAGTACATCAGTCAAAGATTTCTAGATCAGAAAAAGAAAGAATTTTTAGAGCTTAAACAGGGAAATATGATTGTATCTGAATACGAGCAGGAATTTGTTCGGTTAGGCAAATATGCCAGAGAATGGGTTCCAACCAAGGTTGATATGTGTAAATGATTTGAAGAAGGCTTAAACGAAGATATCAAACTATTGATTGGAATCCTTGAATTGACAAAATTTGTAGTGTTAGCCGATCAAGCACATAAAGTTGAGGAATTAAGTAAAGAAAAGAAGCAAGCAGAGAGGGAAGCTCGGATTTCTGGTAAAAGATTTATGGGTAAATCATAATCATCTACTTTAAAGAAATCAAAGAAGTACCATGATCGTTCTACCACCTTTACGGGATATTTTGGAAAAGATCGAGGCTCTCAATGCTCTAACCCGAGATCTTCGTGTCTATCAGTAAACAGTGTTGGAAGTGTCGATAATCTCGAACTGAAATGTAAATATTGCAACAAATTTTATTTTGGGGAATGTCGTTTGTGAAGTGGAGCATGTTATTGATGTGGTTCTCTTGATCATTTTCTCAAAGACTACCCGAAAAGGATTGAAAAATATATTGATCAAACTTCAAAGCCGAATAATCCTGCCTCGAGAGGCAGACCACCCTGTCACCCTGGCAATGTTAGTGGTAGCCGAGGTACTACAAGGGATACAATAGTTAAATTTAAGGCATGAGCACCGGTAAGGACATATGCTATTCGTGCTAGACAATATGCTTCTGCACCAGACGTCATTATTGGTATATTTTCTCTACTTGATACTGGTATTACTTCTTTGATTGATCCTGATTCAACGCATTTATACATATGCACAAATTTAGTGTTTGTTAAAAATTTACTTGTTGAATTCACTGAATTTATGGTCAAAGTTTCAAACCCCATGGGCTAGTATGTTATGGTGGATAAAATTTGTAAAAACTGTCCATTGATGGTAAAGAGTTATTGCGTTCTGGCTGATCTAATGTTGTTACCCTTTGATGATTTGATGTGATTTTGGGAATGGACTGGCTAACTTAGCATGAGGCAGTGGTAAATTGTAAGCAAAAAAATATTGTGTTATAATGTCAGAATGGTGAGTTATTTCATATTGAATCTGATAAACCGGATGGATTATCTAATGTGATTTCAGACATGTCATCTATCAGTCTAGCATTAAAATGGCACCATATGAAGCTTTGTATGGCCAGAAATGTAGAAGTCCATTGTATTGGACAGAGCTCAGTGAGAAAAAGATACACGGAGTTGATTTAGTCTGTGAAACTGAAGAAAAGGTGAAAGTGATTTAGGGCAGTTTGAAAGCAGCGTCTGATCATCCAAAGTCTTATGCTGATCTTAGAAGAAAAGAGATAGAATTTCAGGTCAGGGACAAGGTATTCTTGAAAGTATCACCTTAGAAGAAAGTTCTTCGTTTTAGACGTAAAGGAAAACTAAGTCCACAGTTCATCGTGCCATATAAAATATCTAAAAGAATTGGACCTGTAGTATATCGGTTAGCATTACCACCAGAACTTAACAGAATTCATAATATTTTTCATGTGTCTATGTTGCGATGGTATCAATCGAATCCTTCACATGTTATGTAACAACCAAATTTCGGTGAGGTCGGAACAGTGGTTTCGGGACCACAAATTCGAGTTAAAAATAAAATTATTTTATTTTATTTAATTTTATGGTTGACATCATGATAGGAAGGTCACATGAAAATTTTGGTATGACAATTTTCTCGATTGTATGGTTAATTAGGTAAAGGACTAAATTGCATAAAATGCAAAAGTTTGATTCTAGTAGCTATAGGTATCAAATAGCTATAGGATTCAAAACTTAAGGTCCTTATATGGTAATTAGACGATTGAAGGGTAGTTGGTAGATATTTTAATGACTCATCCATAGAAAATTTAGAAAAGGCAAGGGACTAAATTGAAAATCACTAAAATTAAAATATGGTAATTAAATAAAAAACTATCCATCTAATTTCATATCATCTTCCCCAACATTTCCATGGAAACCCTAGGAGAGAGGAAGACAACTTACCAAGCGTGAAAAGGTATGAAGTCAAGTCCCGTTTTTAATGATTTTTATATTTTTAAAACCGGGATAGTCTAATCTCTCTATTTAGGAGATTAATTTGAAAGTTATCAAGGTATGAAATTTGGGTCATGGATGAATATGCTAAAAATTAGAAATTTATGGTAGAAAATGAAAGTTTGTTCATAGATAAACAACTTTTACAAAGTAATTTTTGATGAAAACTTGATTTAGGGACTAAAATGAAAAATGGTAAAAAAAATGGAAAATTACATGAATATGCTAAAAATTAGAAATTTATGGTAGAAAATGTGTGCTGTAAATGTTGTTTATAAATTTTGGCTAGGCTTGGAAAGAGGGTTAAATTACATGAATTTCATTTTCCGAGCCTATGGATGAAATCGAAATTTTTGAAAAGGATAGGGGCAAAATGGTAATTTTGCCTAGGTTGTAATAGAATGCAAATGTATATGAAATGTGATAGATTAATAGTCAAATTTATCCATATAGATCCGAAAAGACCAACTACAAAACTAGATCGAAGAAAGCAAAAGGTTTCGGATTAGTTAAAATTCAAAAACGAACCATTTTCCAGGTAAGTTCGTGTAACTTAACTACGTATGTTAAATGCTTGGATTTAATTGTATGATTGTGTTGAGGGGAATGAGATAACGTACATTATGAAGAAATCATAAATTGTGAAATGTGGACAAAGTGCCATGTTTTTGTTGAACGTTGAAATTCGATGGAGTAAGGTGATATGCTTGAATGAGAATAATACTCCACATGTTGTAAAAAGGATTTAACCTGGATGGGTAATCCTGATATAAGCTGCTCGAGCCTATGCTATAGATTGGATTTAGCCTGGACGGGCAATCCAAATCAAGCTCTTTAGAGCATATTTCCTAAACAGGATTTAGCCTGGATTGGTAATCCTATAACATAATATGTGTCTCGAGAGTGCGCTTGTAAGTTTGTGCCCAAAGGGGTACTTTTGAGCATACTAACCGAATGTCCATCGGCATTTCAATAGTTCACTGGAAAAAGGAATCTTGAAACAAGGAAAGGTGAAAATTTTATGGAACTTGTAATGTGATGAGCTTATGTGATTATGTTTACTTGATATTCATATGAGATTATGTGACTAACTTGTTTGAATAAGTGTATGTGTTTAGGTAACTTACCCAAAATTGATGGAATATATATTTATGTGTGCTTGTGTTGATAAATAAGACCGATAAGTCTATTTTCTGTTATACGAATTACTAAGCATAAAATGCTTACTCCGTTTATTTTTCCCTGTCTTATAGTGCTCAAAGCTCGCGAAGGTTGGTAGTCGGTCGGAGCAGTCATCACACTATCCACTATCTCATTTTGGTATAAATAGAAATCTCATTTTGGTATAATGGCATGTATAAGCTTAATTGGCCAATTATGGCTTGATGATAATGTTTGTCATCTAGCCGTTGGAATGGCTAGTAATGGTTGTTTGATATACTTGTAATGTCATGCTATGCTAGCTTTATATATATATATTAAGTGGTTGTTTTTAGTAAGTCTAACATATGGATTAAACCAAGGTAAAATTATGAACATGTATGTATGTAGTGGTATGCCATGTAAATGATGAAATTTGCTTGAGATGGATGCTTGAAGTGGTTGGATTATATTTGGTATGTCTTAGTGCAGGAACATGGTAAATTTGGGTGACAAATGAGGCTAGGAAATGGCTTGTCTTTGTCCACATAGGCAGGCACATGGGCGTGTATGACACACGGCCTGTCTCATGGGCATGTGGTCTGGCCGTGTGTCCCCTGCATCTTAAAAATGAGAAATAGAATGCTCAAAAATTTGGAACACGGGCAGAGACATGGCCATGTGTCTCAGTTGTGTAGTTGACACAGCCTTGAACATGGGCGTGTTACACGGCTGTGTGAAAACTGCACCTAAATTTCAAAAATAAAAATTTGACACACGGCTTAGCACACGAGCATGTGACTTGGCCGTGTGACTTCAATTTCCTCATGCTTTAAAAGTCAGAGAGTTACACGGGTTAGGGACACGGGCGTGTGTAGTACACGGCCTGACCACACGGGCATGTGAGCCCTACGCCTAGGAAAAATTTTAGAATTTTGCGAAAAATCCTCTGAGTTCCCGATTTAGTCCTATTTTAATTCTTACACTCGTTTTGGGCCTCGAGGGTCCATATATGGGACGATATGTATGATCTTGGAAAATGAATAGTAATTTATGTAAATTAATTGAAAAATGTTCTGAATGTTCTAGTAATACTCTGAAACCCTATTCTAATGAAAAATTCGGGTTAAGGGTGTTACATTTAGTGGTATCAGAGCTACGATTTAGCTGATTTTTAGACTAACGTAACAAGTATGAGTCTAGCTATATATGCTATTATATAAATTATGATAGTGTGATATCTCTTGACCCCTTTTAAATGTATTTTCATATAGTAATGTCTTTCAACCAAGCTAGAGCCGAGACTGAGGAAGCTGAGAGCACTGCTCAAGCTTCCGTTCAGCAAGCTGCATCTAGTGGTAGTAGAAGGTCCGTATCTGAGGGCCGAAGTGAGGTGGCAAAAGCAGCCTTCTTTTAATTGATGGCTGAATGATTTAGTGAATATATGAGAATAAATCTCGCTGTTCAACAACCTCCCTCACCTACTTCGCAAAATGATGAAATGCTACAGGATGCTAGATTTGTTAAAATTGGTAAGGCTTCTTTAGACAAAATTAGAAAACACAGGGCTGAATAATTTAGGGCTACGGCCGATGACGATCTAGACAGGGTCGAGTTCTGGCTAGAAAATACTATTCGGGTTCTAGATTAATTATCATGTACACCAGCCGAATGTCTAAAATGTGCAGTACCTTTGTTGAAAGATACGACCTTTCATTGGTGGAAAACCATATCTTCTGTGGTATCTAGGGAAACTATTACATAGGAATTTTTCCAAACAGAGTTTAAAAAGAAGCATATTAGTCAGAGATTCTTGGACCAGAAAAAGAAGGAATTTCTAGAGCTCAAACAGGGGAATATGACAGTGTCTGAGTATGAACGGGAATTTGTAGATTGAGCAAGAATGCTAGTGAATGGGTTCAGATTGAAGCTGAAATGTGCAAACGATTTGAAGAAGGGCTAAACAAAGTTATCAAGCTGTTAATTTGTAATTCTAGAATTAAGAGAATTTGCAGTGTTGGCTGAATGGGCATACAACGCCGAATAATTAAGCAAAGAAAAGAAGCGAGCGAAAAGGGAGGCTCGGGTTTCAGGTAAAAGATTTGTAAGCAAGGTGCAATCATCTGCTTCAAAGAAATCAAATAATTATCATGAGCGTTTTGCTACCTCAAGGGAGTATTCAAGAAAAGAACGAAGCTCTAAACGCACCAACCCGAGGTCTTCATCTCCCTTAACCACTAGTGTTGGGAGTGTTGGCAACCCTAAACCACGATGCAATGTCTGTAATAAATTACATTTTGGAGAGTGCTGGATAAGAAGCGGGGCTTGCTTCAAGTGTGGTTCTCTCGACCATTTTCTTAAAGATTGCCCGGAAAGGGTTAAGAAAGACATTGAATAAACCTCGAAATGGAGTAATCCTGCCTTGAGGGGTAGACCACCACAGTATTCTGGAAATGTTAGCGGTAGTTATAGTACTGCAAAGGATTTAGCAGCTAAATCTGAGGCCTAAGCTCCGACAAGAACCTATGCAATATGTACAAGGGAAGACGTTTTGGCACCAGATGTCATCATTGGTACATTCTCTCTACTTGATAGTGATATTATTGCTTTAATTGATCCTGGTTCCACGTACTCATATAAATGCGCAAAATTTGTATCTAATAAAAATATGGTTGTTGAATTCACTGAATTTATGGTTAAAGTTTCAAACCCCTAGGGTCAGTATGTTATGGTGGATAAAGTTTGTAAAAATTACCCATTGATGATAGAGGGTTATTATTTTTTGACTAATTTGATGTTGTTACCCTTTGATGAATTTGATGCAGTGGGAAATTGTAAGCATAAATACATTGTATTGAAGTGTCAAAATAGTGAGTTACTTCGGGTTGAATATGAGAAACTGGATGGACTGTCTAACTTGATTTCAGCAATATTAGCACAGAGATATATTAAAAAGGGTTATGAGGCTTACCTTGTTGTTGTACTAGACACCAAAGTGTCAAAGTTGAAAATCCAGTCAGTGCCAGTTGTTTGTGAGTTTCCTAAGGTATTTCCAGAAGAACTACCTGGTTTACCTCCAGCTAGAAAGGTGAAAATTTTCATACACCTTGTGCCAGGGACGACGCCGATATTTATAACACCTTATAAAATGACTCCTGCTGAATTGAAAAGTTGAAGGTACAGTTGCAAGAGTTGATTGATAGAAAATTTGCCCGACCCAGTTTTTCACCATGGGGTGCACCAGTATTGTTTGTAAAGAAGAAAGATGGGACATTGAGATTATGCATCGATTATAGATAGCTTAATAAAGTCACAATCAAGAATAAATACATGTTGCCTCGTATAGATGACTTGTTTGATCAATTAAGAGGAGCCATTGTATTTTCAAAAACTGATTTACGATCTGGTTATTATCAGTTGTGAGTAAAAGATTCAAATGTGTTGAAGACGACTTTCAAAACCAGATATTGGTATTATGAGTTTTTGGTGATGCCATTCGGATTAACAAATGCCCCAGCGATATTTATGGATTTAATGAATAGAATTTTCCAACCATACCTGGATAGGTTCATGGTTGTTTTTATTGATGATATTTTGGTTTACTCTCGGGATGTGAATGAGCATGCTGAATATCTGAGAATTGTTTTGCAAACTCTGCATGAGAAAAAACTGTATGCTAAATTCATTAAATGTGAATTTTGGCTACGAGATGTTAGTTTCCTTGGACATGTTGTATTTGTATAAGGTGTTCAGGTAAACCCGAACAAAATTTTAGCTATCGTAAGCTGGAAGCCTCCAAAGAATGTTTCAGAAGTCAGAAGTTTTCTGGGACTAGCAGGATACTATCGGAGATTTGTTAAAGGGTTCTCAATGATAGCTTATCGATGAATCGGTTGTTGCAAAAAGAGGTGAAATTCAAGTGGACTGATAAATGCCAGCAGAGTTTTGACAGATTGAAAGCTTTACTGATGGAAGCGCCCGTATTAGTCCAACCTAAATTGGGTAAGGAATTTACAGTTTATAGCGATGCCTCGTTGAATGGTTTAGGATGTGTGTTGATGTAAGATGGTAAAGTAGTGACCTATGCATCTAGGCAGTTAAAACCGCATGAAAGAAACTACCTAGTACATGATCTTGAATTAGCAGCTATTGTTTTTGCATTAAAAATATGGCGGCATTATCTTTTTCATGAAAAATGTCACATCTTTACGGATCATAAAAGTCTGAAGTATTTAATTGTAACAACCCTAACCCATACCTGTCACCGGATTAGGGTTACGAGGCATTACCGAACAAAACATAGCTCAAAATAGTCTTTCAATTTTAAACATTTACAAAATTATAATGCATGTACCTTACCAAGCATAGTTCGAACCACATGTGTTTCACATCCATATATCGAGTATACTCCAAGTCATCCGTATGTATGCATTTGATTCATATATAAATTACTAATCAAATCACATATAAAACACATAACTAATAAAATCATTCAAGTTTTATTAGTAAAAAAAAATCATATACGAACCATGCTTCATCAATTCAAATACGTCAATATTATTGATCAATTCCAATTATTAGAACTAAGTTGTTATACAACAAAACCAATTTACACATTCCAAATTACACATGTTTCGTATTTATAGGATTTAAACCGTCTAAGCCATTTCAATCCATGTCTTTAACTAAATAACAAACGTAACATTTAATAAACATTATACATGCGCCTGTTAAACTAATTTGGCCATATCACACAGTTCAATAATCATTTACACGTAAAATGTTAGGTAACTTTATACATGACCAACTATATTTTTTATTTTATTTTTTTCACTACCAACTTATATACATTACACCATAGTCACGTCAACAATTTTAAACATAAACAACCATTTTTAAGTACATCTAATTTGTATGCTAAATATCATATAAACATAACAAATCCATTATCCCTATTTTCGTCATCAACTTAGCCTCCAATTATCAAATCCAACCATCATAAAACATGAACATCATTTGCCCTTTTTTTAAATATATTTGCCGAATCAAAACATGTCAATTGCACATGCTATGCTTCATGCCAAAATGTCATGTAGTCCACCAAATCATTTCTCACTTATTCAACTATCAAATTTTGAAATATAACACATTATAAAATAACCATATGACCACAAATCATAATCATCAATAGCCATTACTTATGCACTAAAGTAACTAACAAATTAGCAATTAAAAACACATACATTCCTTATCAAGACTTTAATCTACATATATGACACATATCAAATTCGAGCATTAAACCAACCACCATAGTCTTTAAAATATCTATCCATGAATCAATAACATATGCATATAATTAAAATACATATATATACCTAGCACAAAGCCGAATGCATATACACATTATAAACCTAGTTTGTCTCATAATATGACCAAATCAAATTTATCAATTATAGTATTTTCCAATTCAATTCACATAGCAAATTATACATAAAAAATTTGGTCATTATTAAACCACACCAAATAGCCAAATTCACAAGGCATAGTAATATCATCTCATAACTTATCTTATAAGAACATATACAATGAAGCAAAAACACATTCATCAACTAAGATATACCACATATCATAGTTCCAAAATGAACTACTTATAACTGAAAGTAATTAGCCATTAACAACATTATTAAGCTATTTTCGCATGGCTAAATATATATACAAATCAAAAAGAACCAAATTGAAACTAGCCTATACATGCCACATAACCAAATCTCAAAACATTATTTACCAAAATGATAACTGGATAGTGTGATGACATCTCTAACAACTTTCAACCCGAGCTGTCCCTGAAATTCTATAGACATAGGAAAAACACACAGAGTAAGCTTTGAAAGCTTAGAAAGTCATAAGAAAATAAATCATTTCAATGATATTTATAAACCAATATCACTAAACCGAATTTAACAAATCTAAATCATATATAAACATTCATTGTACTCGTAAATTCATATAACTACATTAAATAACTCCACCTATCTTATTTATCAATGAACATATAATCATGCTATCAAATTCAGTTAACAACTGTTAGCTCAATCATATAAATCAAACTCGCACAAACCAAATTCACATAAACCAAATTCGCATACTTGAATCATATAGTTAACCAAGATCAACTTTATTTTACTAAATATATATTACATATAAAGCATACATGTAACGCCCCGTACCCAAGACCGTCGCCGGAGTCGAACACGAGGTGTTAACAGACTTAATTCATTACTCAAACAGCTCAAACAATTTATTTTTAAAATTTCCAATCAAGCTAGCAATCTGCGTCACAGTCGCTTAAAAATTCATATCTCGAGTTTCGAAACTCAAAATCCAATTCCATAAATTTTCCCTGAAACTAGACTAATATATATATTTTCTATTTTTTTCTAGATTTTTTTTTCAAGCCAATTAGTACAGTTTATTAGTTAAAGTCTCCCCTGTTTCAGGGTTCGACTGCTCTGACCTCTGTATATTACGAATCCGATATCTCTCTGTACAGAATTTCAATGACCATGATGTTTGTTTCTATTAAAACTAGACTCAACAAGGAATCTTTACATATTAAGAATGGCTTCTAATTATTTTTTTACAATTTATGATAAATTGTTAAAGTCAGAACAGGGGATCTAGAAATCACTCTGGCCCTATTTCACAAAAATTAAAATATCTCATAAAATATAATTTATATACCTGTTTTGTTCAATCCATATGAAAATAGACTAATTAAGCTTCAATTTCATAACTTACTCATCATTTAATTCCATTTATACTATTTGTAGTGATTTTTCAAATTTACATCACTACTGCTGTCAGATTCTGTTTTATGGCAAATTTCACTTTACTAAGGATTTTCATGGACTAAATAGCATTTTAAACATACATAACATCAAATATGACTTAGATTGGCCATTCAAATGGCTAATTATTTACAAACCCTTTTCTTACCAAACCATAGCCATATCATAAGATCAATTACACAAAGTGAGTGTTTTGCCATACATGCCACATTCAAAATACACAAGCCATTTTACCAATTTAAGCCTTCGGATAGTGTGAACGAGTCGTCGACCTATCTCGATTCTCAAGCCGGCTTGTCAAAACTACAATGAAAGAAAAGAAGGGAGTAAGCACAAATGCTTAGTAAGTTCACATGCAAATAGCAAGTAACATAATCACACAATCTCACATAAAACATCATTTGCATAAACAAGACCAAGACATTCATGTTTCATTTGCATTTAATATCTTTCTACGATTTCATCATACCAAGTTTTCAACCTGAGGGTTTAAGCACATACCTGTCAAATTTTCTCATTTACCACACTTACCAACATGTCACCTTCGTTTTAGGCCTTCTTCTTATTCACGTAAGATTCACCTGTTGAACACATCAGAATATAATTCGAATACGCGGATCTCATGAACATAAGAGCCATACCCGCAGCTAGACAAACTCAATAGCCTACGGAACTTATGTAGCCAAGCTACCATGTAACCCGCCCATAAGTGAACTCGGACTCAACTCCACGAGCTCGGGTGTTCGCATCCATAAGTGAACTCAGACTCAACTCAGCGAGCTTGGATGCCTAGTTACATCTCACGAACTCGGACTCAACTCAACGAGTTCGGAACTCAACCATCCTAGTGACATGTCACTTGTATTATAATCTATTCCCAAGGTTAAAACGGGCTTTTTCCTCGATTACACATCTTTGCCGTCTTCCACGGATTATCGAAATCGATACTTCGGTGATAGTTCATACTTATCAAGTAATTCACATAATTACATACTATTCAACAATAACCACAAAACATAACATTTCATGATAATAATAAGCATCATATCACATAAACAACATTAAATTGCTCAAAATGACAATTATGTTACTACATTTACACATGAACTTACCTCGGTACAAAATTATTAGCAATCGAGCCTATTCTTCGTAAACTTTGTTTTTCCCTCGATTGCGACTTGAATCTCGTTTCTCTTGATCTATAATGCCAAATTAATCTTATTTAATACATACATTCATCAAAACAGCATTCAATACGAACTTTGGAAAAATTACATTTTTGCCCCTAAACTTTTGCATAATTACACTTTTTCCCCTAGGCTCGGGAATTAAACTTCATCCCTTATT
This sequence comes from Gossypium hirsutum, assembly GCF_007990345.1. Classification (NCBI taxonomy): domain Eukaryota; kingdom Viridiplantae; phylum Streptophyta; class Magnoliopsida; order Malvales; family Malvaceae; genus Gossypium; species Gossypium hirsutum. The sequence continues at coordinate 57,132,063 of NC_053435.1, forward strand.
CTTATGTTTTATGACATGCTGATCATTTTTCCCTTCTATGGCAACATCAAATTCACACTCTAACATGTACTTATGACTATTAGGTATTTTTACCGATTAAGCCCTTTTACTCGTTTTCGCTTAAAACCGAGTAGTACATGTTGTCTAACATAATTTAAAACCTCATATTCTATCATAAAACACCAAAATACACAAATTTCACCTATGGGTATTTTTCCAAATATGAACCCTAGGTTGAATTATTGCTAGCATAACCTTAATTGAGCTACCAGGATTCCAAAAACGTAAAGAACATTAAAAACGGGGCTTGGAATCACTTACTATGGAGCTTGGAAGCTTGAAACAAACCCTAACTATGGAGAACCCTTGAAATTTCGGCCTAATGAAGAATATGGACAAAAATTGGCTTTTAATTTTGTTTTTAATTCATTTTAATAACTAAATGACCAAAATGCCCTTACTACTAAACTTTCCAAAAATTCCATCCATGTCCAATTTTTGTCCATAGACTTAAAAAATTGGTCAAATTTATATTTAAGACCTCCTCACTAATATGCCAAAACAATTTCATACTAAAAACTCCTAGAATGCAAGTTTTGCAAATTATTCGATTTAGTCCCTAATTTCAATTTAAGCACTTTAGGCATAGGATTTCATCACGAAATTTTCACACAATCATGCAATCATATCATAAACATCAAAATAATTATAAAATAATTATTTCTTTCTCGAATTTGTGGTTATGAAACCACTATTCCGATTAGGCCCTAATTCGGGATATTACAATACACCAACTCAACCATTTTAATTTCATTATCTATTCAAGTTTTCGAAACAGAAATCATATAGCAAAGACATATTTCTTATTTCATAATTCTCATGCTTGAAACATAGAACCATAATTTCATATAACGAACATATATATAACACATCATTTATTTATATACACTCATACTATTCTTTGTCATGTATTTTACATATAGTCATATGATACATACTTACCTTTCGTTTTTGAATTTCGTAACAAGTCACACGTACCTGAATCGAATACAATTTCACATTTTTATTCATTTCTCGGAATGCTCGTTGAACCATTCAGAATTGGATAGGATACTCGGATAATCACACATATCACACAATGCCAACGTCCTAGACGTGGTCTTACATGTAATCACATATCGATGCCATTGTCCCAGACAGGGTCTTATACGAAACAAATATGATGCCGATGTCCCAGACATGGTCTTACTCGTAACCACATATATTGATGCCAACGTACTAGACGTGGTCTTACTCGCACACATATATCGAAATCACATATCGATGCCAACGTATTAAACGTGGTCTTACTCGCAGACATATATCGATGCCATGGTATTACTCGCACATCACATATCAGAATCCTATGTCATGGCATATGTATCCTAGCTATTCCTAAGGTTCATACGGGGCTTTCAAATGTCGTAACTCGATAGGTTCAAGCTCGTAATTAATTCTTCAATGCTTAAATCATTTCGATATATACACATATATTTATTATAATTCAATTCAGCACATATAATACATATACAATCGAATTTAACAACATTTATTTATTTATGAACTTACCTCGTACGGACACGAACGGACCGGAACGACTATTCGATAATTTTCAACTTTCTCCGATCCAAATATGATTTTTCTCATTTCTTGATCTAATTCAATGCAAAATCAACTTTTTAATCATTTATTCAATCAAATTAATCCAAAAACACATAAATGAGCAAATTACACTTTTTCCCCTGACATTTCGTATTTTTTCAATTTAGTCCCTATTTCAAAACAACTCAAAATATTCAAAATTTCAACATACTCTAGTTAGGACGAATTTACCTTATGTCCCTAGCAGCCCATTAATTTTATTTCTTTCACATTTTGACCCCTCAATTTTCAAATTTCACAATTTAGTCCTTAATAAGCATTTTTATCAAAAATTACTTAATAAAACATGATAATCTAACATCAAATATTTATTTTTCATCATCAAACAACAAAAACAACAAGCTGTCATCAATGACAAATCACAAAATACACAACCAATTCAAAAATTCAAGCATGGGCTAGCTAGTATTCGAAGCAACGATCTCAAAAACATAAAAATTATCAAAAATCGAACAAAATCCATACCTTAATTTGGTCTCCAAAGTGTCGAACCCTGAAACAAAGAAAATGTCTTTTTTTCTCACTTACATTCGGCTATATGGATGAAAAATCCACTAACTTTATGATTTGTTTCATTTATTTACAAATTAATATACCATTTAAAAAATTATCCTTTGTAATTTAATTAAGAAACCATATAATGGTTGTCATTAACTGTCCATACCACTATTAAATGGCCTAATTTAATTTTAAGGCCTCCATATTAAAAAGAACATAGCAATATAGCTCATTAACAATTAGCATGCCACTTTTACGTTTTATGCGATTAAGTCCTTTTTGTAAATTAAGCACACAAATAATAAAATTTCCATACGAAGCTTTCACACATATCAATTCACATATTATAAACACGGAAATAATATTAAAATATTTTTTTAACTCAGATTTGTGGTCCCGAAATCACAATTCTGACTAGGGTCTAAGCCGGGCTATTACAACTCTCCCCCCTTTGGGATTTTTGTCCCCGAAAATCTTACCAGAAAGTAGAGTAAATGATTTTCTTCCACATAGTACATTACTAATTCACACATGATTTCGAATTTCATATTTCTTTAATCTCTCAAGTAAGATTTTGATCTGTCTTTCGCTATACATCATATCAAATTGAACTGTTTATAACCGTATTGAATTACCTTCATTTTCTGCTCAATTTCTCTGATAACGTTAATCCCACAGATCATTACCTCATAAAACTCGATCCTGAAACAACAGAGTTCGATAACTGCAACCATACGATACCTCATATTATGTCATTAATATAATCACATGATAGCTTATCGAACAACAATAATCTTTCTTTTTTGCTGTAACGCCCAAAAATCCTGAAATCCTAAACTTTCTTTGTTTTCGATGTTGATAAAAATTGTGTTTTATATTCCTAGCCAAGTGATAATTATAGTGGGTCTTAATTAAGATTTGAGTTCAAACCTAGGGGTAAATGAAATTAGAGTTTAATAATTAAAAAGACCTTGTTGGCAAGTAGTTGGGCTTTTAAATAAAGAAAGGGAAAAATGACATCAAAAAGCCTTGTGGAAGAGTGGCTAAGTGACGCCACTTAGAGTGTAGGGAGGTGGTGTTAGTGGCTAGCAAGGAGATCCAAGGTTCAAATCCTAGTTTAGTATTTTTAGAAGTTTAATTTTGGCCTTCTAGAAGGATGGAAGTGGCGTGAAGATGGACTCCAAGGGGAGTGATCAGAAGAGAAATTTGAGGAAAGGATCAAGGGGTTATCAGGGAGAAAAACAAGGAGATGAGAAGTGAGGAGCAAGTGAAGCTGAAATGGGAACTTGGGCTTGAGGAATTCAGCCATAAGGGTTATAAATAGGTGCCGAATGTAAGGGTATCAGGCTAATGCCAAATTTTTTTTAACATTGCTACTAGAAACCCTATTCTCTTCAAGATCCAAAAAGCCGAAAACCATTGCTTCCTTCTTTCTTTTCTTGTGCTGATTCTCTATTCTTCCTTTGCTCAAGTCTTTGATCCATTGTTAGTTAGCCGATTTCTTCTTGATTCCCTTGGTGCCAGATAAACCTTATTCATCATACCAAGTTTAAAAGTCGAAAAGCTGAATCTTTCAAGGGCCGAATACTCTTTGACCTAATCTAGCGTAAGTGTTTGCTCTTCCAATCAGTTTTTGCTAAGGTATCGATTATTGTTTCTCACTTCTTCTAATCAGTTTTTGGGTAGGAATAGGTATCAAATTTTAGTTTTGGATCCCTTCCGATTTGCTTTTCAAGCAAGAGACTTTGGTAAGTACTCTTAATCTTGGTTGGCCGAATGGTCATAATTAAGGTAAGGGGACTTGTGTTGGATACCAGTCACCTATTAATCTGGTTTTAATAGTTAAGATTGATGCAGATCTAGGAGTTGATCATGGTTAGTGATTAAAGAAGGGGTTATTATACTTGTCACGCAAGGTAGGGTGAAAGGTGAGGTTTCAGTTTTAGTAAAAATATGTATTAAGCATGCGATTAATTGTAGGATGATATTGTTTGTAGGTCGGTGACTAAGGGAATCATAGCACGCTTGCTTACCAGGTGTGTACATACACTGCACACACAAGTAGATCACAAAAAGTTGAAAAGCCGGAAAGTCGAAAAGTCGAAATGCCGAAAAGTCAAAAGTTTGGCTGCGATAATCTTACGAGTGCACGAACACTAGTGAGGAGGAAACTGATAGGTTGTCTGAGGCCATGGGCGATTCCATAGACTTGGGCTGCAATCTGTCCAACCAGGCCAGAATGGGCTTAATGGGCTCGATGGGCTATTGGGCCCATAATAGGCAAAAATTGACATTTGATGCTATCTGATGGAATATTGTATGCGAGCATGAATATGCATGTGATTTGTGTCTAATGGGCCATATGAATATGAATTGGGCCTAATGGGCTATATGAATGTGAATTGGGCCTGATGGGCCATATGAATGAGATTGGGCCAAGTGGGCCATATGCACATATGTAGGGGTTTTAGGCCTAGTATATGATAACTACATAAAACTTAATTAATACATTGCGACCGTGGACAAGTCATAGGGTTAAGGTGTGGCAACGGGTATATGCATGTCTAGGATTGGATCTAGGGAGAGCTTGGTACTTAAGCGGTCTTAATGACTCACCTTCTCTTCTCTAGAATCCTACCTGGTGCATAGTATTCGTTCATCTTAGCTCACGAGATTTGTTAACGGGCCAAGTTTAGTGAAAACCATAATAAAGGGAAAATTACCAAAATGCCCCTAAGGGCAAAAATGACCAAAATACCCTAGGGGTTGAATGTAGGTTTTATTGATGTGACATGCATACATATGATATTCTGCTTAGGTTGCATATGGGTTGGGAATTATGGAACGTAGGAAGTATATGAGGATTGCATGGTTGCTTGACAATCGTGGATCTGCCGACAACTTTTAAAGCCCAATATGTAAATGAAGGTAGTTCCGCATCCGGGCTACCATTGATGTATCGGTTGGGAAGGCCGATATTTATATCCTCACATAGTGTGATGGGGGACAGAGCTGGTATGTAGCGGATGGATTACTGGGATGGGATCGCATTGCATGTTTGTTGTTGTATGATGATTTTTCGAATGCTTATTTTTCGAGGAGGGTTGTACACACTGAGTTTACGAAAACTCACCCCCTCTTTTATTTTATTTTCAACTGATGCTCAGTAGAAGGTTCGATGTTCGGAGGGACTCTGGGTGACCAGCTAGCAAGATAATTTGGACTTGTTTTTTTAAAAAAAAGCATATAAGTTTCTATTTTATTAAGTACTATTCAAATGAGATTTTAACAGGGCTTCCATTTTGTTATTATTTGGATTATTATTTCTATGTGATGTAACTATAAGAAGTTGAACATGGTTTCTTAAACTATAGTATGCCTTTTCTACGTTTTCACAACTAAATTTTTAAGTGACTTGTTTTCATCAAATCTTATGTTCAAACAAGTGATTGAAAGGAGCTTCTTTTTTAATTAAGATTTTCTTTTGTTTTAAGAAAGGTTTTCAAAGAAAATAAGTTTTTCGCTAAAACACTTCAATGTGACACGTCGAATTCGGCCATAACGTCCGGGCCGGGTTTGGGGTGTTACATTTAATGGTATCAGAGCCCAGGTTGCAAAACTCGGGCTATGAAGTGGGCCTTATTACTTGATTTCTTATTTCTTTTTGTATTTTAAAATAAAAATTTACAATGATTTGGAAAAGAGGAAGTCTTGCTGAGCGGCATACCGAGTCTCCGACGTCGAACCAAGTAAGTACTTTTATTCTTAAATTTGTTTAAATTGTTATGCAGTAGATAGTTAAAGGGCTATTTTAGATGATTTTGTTAGAGTGGAACTGAAGCCCGTAGGATCCTGAAACTGTAGAGGATTTTTGAAAATAATATTCTGTTTAAATACTTTCATAAAACATTGGGTTAAATATTGAAACTAACTAAAACTTCATAAAAATTTCTAATTCAGATAATACGTGAATCGACGATGAGTGCTAAAAGAGGTGCAAGAGGCCGTGGCCGAGGCCATGGAAGTGTTAGGGCTGAATCATTGGCATCGAGCCATATGCGCGATGTTAGAGTAGAAGAGGTTCCGGGAGAAGATGCATTGTCACAGGCAATGCTGAAGATTTTGGAAAGTGTCGTTAGGCCCAACAATGGCACTGGAAATCGGGGGTCCATTCTGGAGTGACTTCGATCGAATGGGGCTGAGATCTTTAAGGGCGTGGCTAGCGTGGCTCCTAACGTGGCGAAATATTAGTTGGAGGCCAGTGAAAAGATAATGGAGGACTTGGAATGCTCACCTGAACAAAAGCTGAAAGGGGCAGTGTCACTGCTTAGGGAAGAAGCCTACCAGTGGTGGTTGATTGTGAAAGAGGGCAGCCAACCGAAGCGGGTCACTTGGGAGTTTTTCAAAGCTGCATTCCAAGGGTATTATGTGGGCGCAAGCTATGTGGATGCTAGAAGGAAGGAGTTCCTAAACTTGACCCAAGGAAACAAATCAGTGGCGGAGTATGAAGTAGAGTTTCTATGCCTTAGTAGGTATGCAAGAGTAATGGCGACAACGAAGTATGAGCATTGCATTAGGTTTGAGGATGGACTTAGAAATAGCCTCAAGGTACTGATAACTCCACAAAAGGAACGAGTTTTCTCAGAATTGGTAAAGGAAGTAAAGATAGTGGAGGAGGTAAAGCGCACTGAGCGCCTAAACCGGAAGAAAGAAAGGGTGAGAATAAGAGGGAGGCTGAGACTCCTGGTGTGGGACAGAGGCCTAGGGCTAGGGCCAGAAATAATGGGCCAGTTAGAGTAGGGCCCTCTGCTGCTAAACCAGGGGTGCCACCTTGTGTTGATTGCGGGAGAAGACATGGAGGCGAATGTTGGAAGAATGGGAGCTTGTTTCGCTTATGGGTCTATGGAGAATAGGATCAAGGATTGCCCCTGAATGCTAGGACGAGAGCCAGTAGTGGGCCAAGGTGGTGTTCAGCCACCAAGGGGTGGTCAGCTGTCGCTAAGGGGTCGTGGGCAGGCCAGGGGCGGTAACGGTAATGGTCGTGGACATGGAGCACTAGGCGGAAATACGGGCAATGCTGAGGCGAGACAGCCAACCTTGGTCTATGCTGCTCGTCGCCGAGAAGACGGGGATGCCCCAGATGTGATAACGGGTATATTCTTTATATATGGGTTACCTTACACAGCCTTAATTGATAGTGGATCGACGCATTCATATATTGCATGCAATAAGACTGAGTCTTTGGGTGATATGTTTGAGATTATTGGGAATGAGATAATTGTGATTAGTTCGTTAGGGCAATCGGTAGGAGTGAATAAGTTGTTTGGGAAGCTACCCTTAGTAGTCCAAGGGGTTACCTTTTTAGCGGATTTGATGGAGTTGTCGTTTAGTGAGTTTGACTTAATCTTGGGTATGGATTGGCTGGTGAAGCACCGAGCCACCTTGGATTGCGCTGCAAAGTGAATAATGTTAAGAACGGCGGAGGATAAGGAAGTAGTGGTGATTGGTGAATGCCAGAACTATTTTTCGAACGTGATTTCAGCGTTCAGGGCTGAGAACGAAAGGGATGCAAAGCCATTTTGGCTTATATTAGTGATACGGAGGCTAAGAGCCCTACTGTTAAAGAGTTGAGAATAGTTAGGGAATTTTCGGATGTTTTCCCCGAGGAGCTGCCTGGGTTGTCACCCAGTAGAGAGGTAGAATTTGGAATCGAGTTCTTACCTAGAATGGCTCTAATGTCTATCGCTCCTTACCAGATGGCACCAAAGGAGTTGGCAGAACATAAGGCATAGATTCAGGAATTGCTGGATCGAGGATTCATATGAGCAAGTGTGTCTCCATGGGGAGCACCAGTGTTATTCGTGAAGAAGAAGGATGGAACCTTGTGAATGTGCATCGACTATCGACAGTTAAACAAGTTAATTGTTAAAAACAAGTACCCTCTACCGAAAATCGATGATCTTTTCGATCAGTTTAGGGGAGCTCAGTTTAGGTAGTTTTGGGCCCTGAGTTAGTAGCCGATACTGAGGATAAGGTAAAATTGATTCGGGATCGTTTGAAGGAGGCCTCAGATAGGCAGAAGTCGTATGCTGACCTTAAGCGTCTAGAGATATAGTATGCAGTGGGGGACTTAGTTTTTCTTAAGGTCTCTCCTTGGAAGAAAGTATTAAGATTGGACGGAAGGGGAAGCTAAGCCCAAGGTTCATTGGGCCATATCGGGTTGTAAGGAGGATTGCGCCAGTCGCTTATCAGCTGGAGTTACCTCCTAAACTAAGCCAGATCCACGATGTGTTTTATGTTACCATGCTGAGACGGTATCGCTTAGATCCTTCGCATGTCGTGGCGGTTGAAGAAATCGAGGTCAGGCCAAACGTAACTTTCGAGGAAGAGCCCATACAAATAATTGATTGAGATGTCAAAGAACTGAGAAGGAAGTCCGTTCCATTAGTCAAAGTGCTTTGGCAGAATCACTAGGCTGAGGAGGCTACTTGGGAACCTGAGGAAGCGATGTGATGCCAATATTCTCAATTGTTTGAATCAGGTAAAATTTTGAGGACAAAATTTCTTTTAGGGGGTAGAGTTGTAACGCCCCAAAAATTCTGAAACCCAAAAATCCCGAAATCCCAAACTTTCTTTGTTTTTGGTGTTGATAAAAATTGTGTTTTATATTCCTAGCCAAGTGATAATTATAGTAGGTTTTAGTTAAGGTTTGAGTTCGAACCTAGGGGTAAATGAAATTATAGTTTAATAATTAAAATGACCTTGTTGGCAAGTAGTTGGGCTTTTAAATAAAGATAGTGAAAAATGGCATCAAAAAGCCTTGTGGAAGAGTGGCTAAGTAACGCCACTTAGAGTGTAGGGAGGTGGCGTTAGTGGCTAGCAAGGAGATCCAAGGTTCAAATCCTAGTTTAGTATTTTTAGAAGTTTAATTTTGGCCCTCTAGAAGGATGGAAGTGGCATGAAGATGGACTCCAAGGGGAGTGATCAGAAGAGAAATTTGAGGAAAGGATCAAGGGGTTATTAGGGAGAAAAACAAGGAGATGAAAAGTGAGAAGCAAGTAGAGCCGAAATGGGAGCTTGGGCTTGAGGAATTCGGCCATAAGGGTTATAAATAGGTGCCGAATGCAAGGGTATCAGGCTAATACCGAAATTTTTTTTCACCTTGCTACCAGAAACCCTATTCTCTTCAAGATCCAAAAAGTCGAAAACCATTGCTTCCTTCTTTCTTTTCTTGTGCCGATTCTCTATCCTTCCTTTGCTCAAGTCTTTGATCCATTGTTAGTTAGCTGATTTCTTCTTGATTCCCTTGGTGCTAGATAAACCTTATTCATCATACCAAGTTTAAAAGTCAAAAAGCTGAATCTTCCAAGGGTCGAATACTCTTTGACCTAATCTAGTATAAGTGTTTGCTCTTCCAATCAGTTTTTGCTAAGGTATTGATTATTGTTCCTCACTTCTTCTAATCGATTTTTGGGTAGGAGTATGTATCGAATTTTAGTTTTGGATCCCTTCCGATTTGCTCTTCAAGTAAGAGACTTTGGTATGTACTCTTAATCTTGGTTGGCCGAATGGTCATAATTAAGGTAAGGGGACTTGTGTTGGATACTAGTCACCTATTAATCTGGTTTTAATAGTTAAGATTGATGTAGACCTAGGAGTTGATTATGGTTAGTGATTAAAGAAGGGGTTGTTATACTTGTTGCGCAAGGTTGGGTGAAAGGTGAGGTTTCAGTTTTAGTAAAAGTATGTATTAAGCATGCGATTAACTGTAGGATGATATTGTTTGTATGTTGGTGACTAAGGGAATCGCAGCACGCTTTCTTACCAGGTGTGTACATACACTACACACACAAGTAGATCGGAAAAAGTTGAAAAGCCAAAATGCCGAAAAGCCGAAAGTTTGGCTGCAGCAGTCTTACGAGTGCGTGAACACTCGTGAGGAGGAAACTGATAGGTTGTCTGAGGTCCATGGGCGATTCCATAGACTTGGGCTGTGATCTGGCCAACCGGGCTAGAATGGGCTTAATGGGCCTGATGGGCTGTTGGGCCTATAATAGGCAAAAATTGACATTTGATGCTATGTGATGGAAATCTGTATGCGAGCATGAATATGCATGTGATTTGGGTGTAATGGGCCATATGAATATGAATTGGGCTTGATGGGCTATATGAATGTGAATTGGGCCTGATGGGCGATATGAATGAGATTGGACCAAGTGGGCCATATACACGTATGTAGGGGTTTTGGGCCTTGTATATGATAACTACATAAAAATTCATTAATACATTGCGACCGTGAACAAGTCATAGGGTTAAGGTGTGGCAACAGGTATATGCATGTCTAGGATTGGATCTAGGGAGAGCTTGGTACTTAAGCGGTCTTAATGACTCACCTTCTCTTCTCTGGAATCCTACCTGGTGCATAGTAATCATTCATTTTAGGTCACAGGATTTGTTAACGGGCCAAGTTAAGTGAAAACCGTAATAAAAGGAAAATTACTAAAATACCCTTAAGGGCGAAAATGACCAAAATACCGTAGGGGTTGAATGTAGGTTTTATGGATGTGACATGCATACATATGATATTCTGCTTAGGTTGCATATGGGTTGGGAATTATGGAACGGAGGAAGTATATGAGGATCACATGGTTGCTTGACAATCGTGGACTGCCGACGGCTTTTAAAGCCCAATATATAAATGAAGGTAGTTCCGCAACCGGGCTACCATTGATGTGTCGGTTGGGTCGGTTGATACTTATATCCCCACATGGTGTGACGGGGGACGAAACTGGTGTGTAGCGGATGGATTACTGGGATGGGATCGCATTGCATGTTTGTTGTTGTATGATGATTTTTCGAATGCTTGTTTTTCGACGAGGGTTGTACGCACTGAGTTTGCGAAAACTCACCCCCTCTTTTATTTTATTTTCAGGTGATGCTCAGTAGAAGGTTCGATGGTTGGAAGGACTCTGGGTGGCCAGCTAGTAAGATAATTTGGACTTGTTTTTTTAAAAAAAAAAAGCATATAAGTTTCTATTTTATTAAGTACTATTCAAATCAGATTGTAATAGGGCTTCCATTTTGTTATTATTTGGATTATTATTTCTATGTGATGTAACTATAAGAAGTTGAACATGGTTTTTTAAACTATAGTATGTGTTTTCTACGTTTCCGCAACTAAATTTTTAAGTGACTTGTTTTCATCAAATCTTATGTTCAAACAAGTGATTGAAAGGAGTTTCTTTTTTAATTAAGATTTTCTTTTATTTTAAGAAGGGTTTTCAAAGTAAATACGATTTTTTCTAAAACACTTCAATGTGTCACTCCGAATTCGACCATAACTTCTGGGCCAGGTTTGGGGTGTTACAGTTGCCTTCAAACTCTTACTGTGACAACCCAAATTAGACCCTGGTCGGAATGTGGTTTCGAGACCACATTACCGAGCCAAAAATTTATTTTCGTGTTTTAATTGCATAAATTGTTGTGTGACAGTGAATGTATGAGAAATTAAATGCTTAATATTAGCATTAGGATTGTGAATTCATTCAAAAAGGACCTAGTTGACGAAGTTAGGAAAGATGATAGATGAATTATAAGGATTAATTAATAATAGGTTGAGGAAGCATGGCTTTGCATGTCAATTTGCCCATAAAATTCATGGTGGCCGGCCAAGGAGTGATAATGCTCCACTCATTCTAATTTAATATGTTTCTTTGGTGAACAAATGATGGGGATAATAATAGAAAAGGGAACAAAAAAAAATGGGTGTCATACTTGCCATCTCCTAGCCGAAAAACCAAGAAAAAGAAGGGGAGAAAAGAACTTGGAAGGAATTCGGCCATTGCTTGTGCCTAGGGAGAGTGTTTGATGTTGTGGCATGAAAAATTAGGGAGTTTGAATGCTTAATAAGGAGGGAAGAAGGAGTGTTCATATTTTCTTTCTTTTGCAATTGTTCTAACTAGAGGAAGAAGAGGAAGCAAGATTCGGCCAAGGTGGTCCTTTAGACCAAGGTATGTTCAATGATATTTTTGGAAGCTTACCCTACCTTTGGGGTGATGAGTCTAGATTCTATCTATTCCATGGTTGGATTTGGGGTTGTTGGAGAGTTAGGATTCGGCTAAGGAGTTTAAAAATAAAAGCTAGTTGATACCTTGATGCTATTAGCATGCTAGTTATATGGATGTGTTAAGTTGCTTGTTATGTTAGCATGAAAGTTGAAAATTGTTAAGCTATTTTGTTGGAGGTGCCGAACTTAGGACTAGGAAGAGAATGAGTATTCGGCTAACATAGTGGAAAGGTGGTGTTGCCGATTGCTAGATTTAGACTAGGGGAGTGGCTATAATGGGCATTAAGATGTGGGACTTAAGAAATGTAGTTATATGTGGACTTACATGATGTTATAAATAGATGTGAAAATATGCTAGATTAGGAAAACTCGATTAAGTGTTCATGAGATGAAATTAGGTGTTTAAATGATGTTATAGTTGACATTGTACATGTATACATGCATTTCGGCCATGGTCTTTGCTTGAATTTGAGATTTGTAATGTGATTTTCCTAAATTGTCTATGAATTTTTGGTTGTTGATTCCATGGTAATGGTATATTGAATCCATGAAAATTTAGTAAGGTTGCATTCGGCAACTTGCTTGGAATTAAAAATTGATGTCTAAGCTTAGGTGATTTCGATGATGATATATATATATTCATAAGTATATTTAGTTGATTCGGCTTTGGTAGTTGCATGAGGCTATTGGCCGAATATACTAACATACATATACATGTGAAATTGGATTGTAAATATTTAGCAAGGTGGTTAAACTAGTTAAATTATTGATTTAGCTCAAGGAGTTAAAGGAGGTGAATCGAGCAAAGGCAAAGAAAAGGTTATCGAGTAGCCGAGTTGGAACCGTCTTACCCAACACGAGGTAAGTCATTAAGCATGTAGTTGGTATTATTTCAAATGGTCATAATGTGTATGTATTGATGCTGAATGGAATGAATAAATATACATATATATATATATATATGCATGTACGTATGTGATGATGAAATTGTTGAATGAAAGAAAAGAGGTAAGATGTACTGAGTTGTTGATCTCGGCACTAAACGTGCGGGATAACCATTTATGACCATGAGATTGGCGCTAAGTGCGCGGGATTAAATTGTACAGCACTAAGTGTGCGATTCGACTATGTTGCACTAAGTGCGCGAAATGAATATGATGCACTAAGTGTGCGGATTGACCATGCGGCACTAAGTGTGCGAGTTTGACTATGTAGCACTAAGTGTGCGATTTGATTACGTAGCACTAAGTGTGCGAGTTGATTATATAGCACTGAGTGTGCGGGCTCAACATACATTCGTGAATCATTATGGACACTATGTGTGCGACACTATTGAGTCGATCGCGGACAGCGGATCGGGTAAGTGTCTTGAGTACATGGCTAATAGGTGCTATGCTTATACTTGGTGTTGAGCTCGGTAAGTTGAACCTATGTGACAAATATACTTGAAGTCACGTACATAAAATTTATCATAGAGTGGGTGAAAGGCCGTTTAGTTGTATGTTTGTAACGAAAATAAAATGATTTATGAAAATGCCTCGAATATCCTATTGATGAGTAGGTGGATTGTGAATACATAAATTGGTATGAAATTGAATCGATAGGTTGGAGGAACTATGGTATGGTTCGGTATGGATGGAGTAAATTGTCTCATTCCATTTTGTTTCCTCTTGTGATAATGTTATTGATGTATAGTAGTGCATTGCTTATGACTTACTGAGTTATAAACTCACCCGGTGTTTCCTTGTCACCCATTATAGGCTGCTTGGACTCATCTATTTTTGCGGGGTCGGGCCGTCATCGAAGTCATCACACCGGATAGCAAGTTTTGGTACTTTCTTCTTAGTGTGCTTAGAAGATCATTTTGGCATGTATAAGCTAGTACGTTGTGTTTGAATTATGGCATGTAAACTTTAAGCCATGCGAAAATGGCACGAATATTCGATTGAGTTGGATCAAGGGTAGGCATGAAATGGACCTAGTTACTTTCGTAACAGATGCTGGCAGCAGCAGTGTCATGAGATTGAAAAATCACTAAAAATAGTAGGAGTGGAATTAATTGATGAATAAATTATGTAATCGAAGCTCGATGAGTCTGCTTTCATGAGGAAGTAACGAAAAGATCATATGGGCAGTATATTAAGAGATAATCAGATTTTTGTGGGACAGGGCCAGAACGGTTTCTGGATTCCCTGCTCCGACTTGGGAATTTCATTAAAAATTAACCAGAGATAATTAGGGGTCGTACCATACATGTACAGATTCCTCTCTGAGTCTAGTTTTTGTAGAAACAAACGGAATCAGTATTGGAGCCCCGTGCAGGGAGATATCCAAGTCGTAATGGGCAAAGGTCAGTGTAGTCGACCCCTGCAACTTGGGAGACTTTGACTAATAAACTGTATTAATTGGCCCGACCAAAAATTCTAGAAAAAAATACATAGATGGGAACATGAGTCTAGTTTCGGGGAAAAATTACAAAACTGATTTTCGAGTTACGAAACTCAAGATATGATTTTTAAAACGACTAGTACACAGATTGGGCAGTGTCTGGAAAATAAATTTTGTGAGGGGTTAAAGCCAGTTAACACCTCGTGTTCGACTCCGGTGTCGGTTTCGGGTTCGGGGTGTTACATTTTATTGGTATCAGAGCTATGGTTTAGTCGGTTCTAGGACTACCATAGCACGTATGAGTCTAGCTATACATGCCATAATGTTAATGTTTAAAAGGGTGATGACTTCTGACGGTTGAAATGTTTTGTTTTGATTAGTAAATGGACCCCGGTGAAGAAAGAACCCTAGCGGATGACGTTGAGAGCGTAGCGGCTGCTCCTGCACAAGGGACGCCGCCTGTTGAACCTCAGTCATCTGCGAATAATCAAGGTGAGGGGGCTAAACAAGCCTTCTTTACCATGATGAATGAGTGGGTCGCGCAATATGCCCGAACCAACCCGGCTGTCCAACAATTCCCAAATTTGAATAATCCACCCCAAGAGCCTGTAAGGCCATCAGTCGCTGATCCTGTGAGGCTGAGTAAGCCACCTGTAGACTTGATTAGGAAGCGTGGGGCCGAGGAGTTCAAGGCCATAGTAACTGATGATGCCGAAAGGGCCGAGTTCTGGCTTGATAATACCATTCGGGTGTTCGATGAATTGTCATGCACACCCGATGAATGTCTAAAATGTGCCGTATCTTTGTTGCGAGACTCAGCCTACTATTGGTGGAGGACCTTGATTTCCATAGTCCCGAACGAGCAAGTAACTTGGGACTTCTTTCAAACGGAATTCCGGAAGAAATTTATTAGCCAACGGTTCATTGACCAGAAGCGTAAGGAGTTCTTGGAACTCAAGCAAGGCCGTATGACTGTATCTGAATACGAACATGAATTCGTAAGACTTAGTAGGTATGCCCGGGAGTGTGTAGCTGATGAGGTTGCTATGTGCAAAAGATTCGAGGAAGGATTGAATGAAGATTTAAAGCTACTAATGGGTATTTTGGAAATAAAAGAATTCGTAACACTAGTCGAACGAGCCTGCAAGGCGGAAGAACTTGGAAAGGAGAAGAGGAAGGCTGAATTTGAAGCTAGAGATTATCGTAAAAGATCGACGGGTAAAGCTCCGTTCTCAGCTGTAAAGAAGTTCAGGGAGGACATTAATAAGTCGAGGGCGACTGCGGGAATTTCCATCAGGGCAAGACCATCGATGGGCTCCCGAGCTACTTCGGTAGCTAGTGTGGGCAATAATCGTCACGAGAAACCTGAATGTCCCCAATGTGGAAGACGACACCTAGGTGAATGTTGGGGCAAGTCTACTAGCAGGGCCTGTTACGGATGCGGTTCGAAGGACCACCTCATTAGAGATTGCACGGAGCTGGATGAGAAGAATAAGATTCAAGGTGCAAGACCTAGTGGAGTGACATCTAGAGGTAGACCACCGAGAATTTTTGGAGGCAGGGGTGGTAGTCAGAGGGGGGCTTCTGATACGGCCGATTGAGCCGAGAACCGTACTCCTGCTAGAGCATATGCCATTCGCGCACGAGAGGAGGCATCCTCCCCCGACGTCATCACTGGTACCTTCACTCTCTTTGATACTAATGTGATTGCATTGATTGACCCTGGTTCTACTCATTCATATGTATGCGAAACCTTAGCAACCAGTAAGACTCTACCTGTTGAGTCTACTGAGCTCGTAATTCGAGTATCAAACCCTTTGGGTCAATGCGTACTTGTTGATAAAGTGTGTAAGAGATGCCCTCTAATAATCCGAGAATCCTGTTTTCCGGCCGATTTGATGCTTTTGCCGTTCGATGAGTTTGATGTTATTCTTGGTTTGGATTGGTTAACCGCGCATGATGCGGTTGTGAATTGCAAAAGCAAGACTATCGATTTGAGGTGCGCAAATAACGAAATAATCCGAGTTGAGTCTGCGGACTTAAGGGGGTTGCCAGCTGTAATATCAGCAATGTTGGCCCGGAAATATGTAAGGAAAGGGTGCGAAGCATACCTCGCGTATATACTTGATGACAAGGAGTTAGAAAAGAAACCCGAATCGGTGCCGGTGGTCTGTGAATACCCGGATGTTTTTCCTGAAGAGTTACCGGGTTTGCCACCTGTTCGGGAGGTAGAGTTTGGCATTGAGCTTGTACCTGGAACTACGCCAATTTCGATCGCTCCGTATCGTATGGCACTAACCGAGTTAAAAGAGTTGAAAGCTCAGTTGCAAGAATTGACGGATAGAGGTTTCGCTCGACCGAGTTTCTCACCTTGGGGTGCACCAGTATTGTTCGTGAAAAAGAAGGACGGAACCATGAGGTTGTGCATTGATTATCGTCAACTGAATAAAGTGACGATAAAGAATAAGTATCCGTTACCGCGTATTGATGATCTGTTCGATCAATTAAAGGGAGCATCGGTGTTTTCAAAGATAGATTTGAGATCGGGTTATTATCAGTTGCGGATTCGAGATTCAAACGTACCCAAAACTGCTTTCAGAACGAGGTACGGTCACTACGAGTTCTTAGTGATGCCGTTTGGGCTCACTAATGCCCCTGCGGTGTTTATGGATTTGATGAATCGGATCTTCAGGCCGTATTTGGATCGGTTCGTAGTTGTGTTTATTGATGACATCTTGGTCTATTCAAGAGATGGGACCGAACATGCTGAGCATCTGAGGCAAGTGTTGCAAATTTTGCGGGATAAGCAGTTATATGCTAAGTTCAGTAAGTGTGAGTTCTGGTTAAGGGAGGTTAGCTTCTTGGGTCATGTGGTATCCGCATCGGGTATTCGAGTTGACCCGAGCAAAATTTCAGCCATACTTAACTGGAAGCCTCCGAGAAATGTTACCGAAGTCCGGAGCTTTCTAGGGCTCGCCGGTTATTACCGACGATTTGTCAAAGGTTTCTCGATGATAGCCACACCAATGACAAAGCTACTTCAGAAGGATGTTAAGTTTGAATGGACGGAGAAATGTCAGAAAAGCTTCGATCAACTGAAAACTCATCTGACTGAAGCTCCAATTTTGGTGCAACCCGAATCGGGTAAAGAGTTTGTCATTTATAGTGACGCATCCCTACTTGGGTTGGGTTGCGTATTGATGCAAGAAGGTCGAGTTGTGGCCTATGCGTCAAGACAATTGAAGCCACACGAGAGAAATTATCCGACCCATGATCTCGAACTAGCCGCCATTGTGTTTGCATTAAAAATATGGCGACATTATTTGTTTGGCGAGAAGTGCCATGTGTTTTCGGATCACAAAAGTCTCAAATATTTGATGACTCAACGAGACTTGAATCTGCGACAAAGACGTTGGCTTGAGTTGTTGAAAGATTACGAGCTTGTCCTTGATTACCACCCGGGAAAGGCTAATGTGGTTGCGGACGCCTTAAGCCGAAAATCACTGTTTGCTTTGCGAGCGATGAATGTACACTTGTCTGTTCTACCTGACAATGTGTTAGTAGCTGAATTAAAAGCCGAACCATTATTGACTCATCAAATTCGTGAAGCTCAGAAAGTCGATGATGAATTGGTTACAAAACGAGCTGAGTGTGTTCCGAACAAGGAATCGGAGTTTCAGATTGATGATGATGGTTGTTTGAGGTTTAGAAGTCTTTTGTGCGTTCCAAGGAATTCGGAACTCATTCCGATGATCCTGAACGAAGCCCATTGTAGCCGAATGTCAATTCACCCGGGGAGCACGAAAATATACAACGACTTGAAACGTCGGTTTTGGTGGCATGGTATGAAGCGAGACATCTCTGACTTTGTTTCGAGATGTTTAATATGTCAACAGGTGAAAGCGGAACATCAAGTGCCTTCAGGATTACTTCAGCCGATCATGATACCCGAGTGGAAATGGGACCGAGTCACAATGGACTTTGTGTCCGGACTGCCATTGTCCGCAAGTAAGAAGGATGCGATTTGGGTTGTTGTTGATAGGCTGACTAAGTCGGCTCACTTTATCCCCGTACGTACGGATTTTTCATTGGATAAACTAGCCGAATTGTATGTTACTCAGATTGTGAGATTACATGGAGTACCTATTTCTATCGTGTCGGATAGAGATCCGAGATTCACCTCGCGATTTTGGAAGAAATTGCAAGAAGCTTTGGGTACCAAGATGCATTTTAGCACCGCTTTTCATCCCCAAACCGATGGTCAATCCGAGCGGATAATTCAGATACTCGAGGATATGCTGAGATGCTGCATCCTTGAGTTTAGTGGTTCATGGGAACGGTATGTACCTTTGATTGAATTCGCTTACAACAATAGTTTTCAATCAAGTATTAAGATGGCACCTTACGAGGCTTTGTACGGTCGTAAATGCCGAACGCCATTGTTTTGGACCGAGCTCGGTGAAAGTAAAATTTTCGGAGTTGATTTGATTAAAGATGCCGAACAGAAAGTAAAGGTAATCCGTGAAAGTCTGAAGGTAGCCACAGATCGTCAAAAATCGTATGCGGATCTGAAACGGAAGGACATTGAATATCAGGTGGGAGATAAAGTGTTCCTCAAAGTTTCGCCTTGGAAAAAGGTACTCAGATTTGGCCGTAAAGGCAAGTTGAGCCCGAGATTCATTGGGCCGTACGAAATTTCCGAACGAGTGGGGCCGGTTGCATATAGATTGATTTTGCCTCCTGAACTTCAAAAGATTCACGACGTCTTTCATGTTTCGATGCTTCGGCGCTATAGATCTGATCCTTCGCACATAATTAGTCCGTCGGAGGTTGAAATTCAGGCTGATATGAGCTATGAAGAAGAACCGATTCGTATCCTAACTCGTGAAGTGAAAGAGTTGCGAAATAAAAAGGTTCCGTTGGTTAAGGTGTTGTGGCTTAAACACGGGATCGAGGAAGCAACCTGGGAAACCGAGAGCTCGATGAAAGAACGATACCCAAACCTATTTACCGGTAAGATTTTCGGGGACGAAAATTTCTTATGTGGGGGAGAGTTGTGACAACCCAAATTAGACCCTGGTCGGAATGTGGTTTCGAGACCACATTACCGAGCCAAAAATTTATTTTCGTGTTTTAATTGCATAAATTGTTGTGTGACAGTGAATGTATGAGAAATTAAATGCTTAATATTAGCATTAGGATTGTGAATTCATTCAAAAAGGACCTAGTTGACGAAGTTAGGAAAGATGATAGATGAATTATAAGGATTAATTAATAATAGGTTGAGGAAGCATGGCTTTGCATGTCAATTTGCCCATAAAATTCATGGTGGCCGGCCAAGGAGTGATAATGCTCCACTCATTCTAATTTAATATGTTTCTTTGGTGAACAAATGATGGGGATAATAATAGAAAAGGGAACAAAAAAAAATGGGTGTCATACTTGCCATCTCCTAGCCGAAAAACCAAGAAAAAGAAGGGGAGAAAAGAACTTGGAAGGAATTCGGCCATTGCTTGTGCCTAGGGAGAGTGTTTGATGTTGTGGCATGAAAAATGAGGGAGTTTGAATGCTTAATAAGGAGGGAAGAAGGAGTGTTCATATTTTCTTTCTTTTGCAATTGTTCTAACTAGAGGAAGAAGAGGAAGCAAGATTCGGCCAAGGTGGTCCTTTAGACCAAGGTATGTTCAATGATATTTTTGGAAGCTTACCCTACCTTTGGGGTGATGAGTCTAGATTCTATCTATTCCATGGTTGGATTTGGGGTTGTTGGAGAGTTAGGATTCGGCTAAGGAGTTTAAAAATAAAAGCTAGTTGATACCTTGATGCTATTAGCATGCTAGTTATATGGATGTGTTAAGTTGCTTGTTATGTTAGCATGAAAGTTGAAAATTGTTAAGCTATTTTGTTGGAGGTGCCGAACTTAGGACTAGGAAGAGAATGAGTATTCGGCTAACATAGTGGAAAGGTGGTGTTGCCGATTGCTAGATTTAGACTAGGGGAGTGGCTATAATGGGCATTAAGATGTGGGACTTAAGAAATGTAGTTATATGTGGACTTACATGATGTTATAAATAGATGTGAAAATATGCTAGATTAGGAAAACTCGATTAAGTGTTCATGAGATGAAATTAGGTGTTTAAATGATGTTATAGTTGACATTGTACATGTATACATGCATTTCGGCCATGGTCTTTGCTTGAATTTGAGATTTGTAATGTGATTTTCCTAAATTGTCTATGAATTTTTGGTTGTTGATTCCATGGTAATGGTATATTGAATCCATGAAAATTTAGTAAGGTTGCATTCGGCAACTTGCTTGGAATTAAAAATTGATGTCTAAGCTTAGGTGATTTCGATGATGATATATATATATATTCATAAGTATATTTAGTTGATTCGGCTTTGGTAGTTGCATGAGGCTATTGGCCGAATATACTAACATACATATACATGTGAAATTGGATTGTAAATATTTAGCAAGGTGGTTAAACTAGTTAAATTATTGATTTAGCTCAAGGAGTTAAAGGAGGTGAATCGAGCAAAGGCAAAGAAAAGGTTATCGAGTAGCCGAGTTGGAACCGTCTTACCCAACACGAGGTAAGTCATTAAGCATGTAGTTGGTATTATTTCAAATGGTCATAATGTGTATGTATTGATGCTGAATGGAATGAATAAATATACATATATATATATGCATGTACGTATGTGATGATGAAATTGTTGAATGAAAGAAAAGAGGTAAGATGTACTGAGTTGTTGATCTCGGCACTAAACGTGCGGGATAACCATTTATGACCATGAGATTGGCGCTAAGTGCGCGGGATTAAATTGTACAGCACTAAGTGTGCGATTCGACTATGTTGCACTAAGTGTCCGAAATGAATATGATGCACTAAGTGTGCGGATTGACCATGCGGCACTAAGTGTGCGAGTTTGACTATGTAGCACTAAGTGTGCGATTTGATTACGTAGCACTAAGTGTGCGAGTTGATTATATAGCACTGAGTGTGCGGGCTCAACATACATTCGTGAATCATTATGGACACTATGTGTGCGACACTATTGAGTCGATCGCGGACAGCGGATCGGGTAAGTGTCTTGAGTACATGGCTAATAGGTGCTATGCTTATACTTGGTGTTGAGCTCGGTAAGTTGAACCTATGTGACAAATATACTTGAAGTCACGTACATAAAATTTATCATAGAGTGGGTGAAAGGCCGTTTAGTTGTATGTTTGTAACGAAAATAAAATGATTTATGAAAATGCCTCGAATATCCTATTGATGAGTAGGTGGATTGTGAATACATAAATTGGTATGAAATTGAATCGATAGGTTGGAGGAACTATGGTATGGTTTGGTATGGATGGAGTAAATTGTCTCATTCCATTTTGTTTCCTCTTGTGATAATGTTATTGTTGTATAGTAGTGCATTGCTTATGACTTACTGAGTTATAAACTCACCCGGTGTTTCCTTGTCACCCATTATAGGCTGCTTGGACTCATCTATTTTGCGGGGTCGGGCCGTCATCGAAGTCATCACACCGGATAGCAAGTTTTGGTACTTTCTTCTTAGTGTGCTTAGAAGATCATTTTGGCATGTATAAGCTAGTACGTTGTGTTTGAATTATGGCATGTAAACTTTAAGCCATGCGAAAATGGCACGAATATTCGATTGAGTTGGATCAAGGGTAGGCATGAAATGGACCTAGTTACTTTCGTAACAGATGCTGGCAGCAGCAGTGTCATGAGATTGAAAAATCACTAAAATAGTAGGAGTGGAATTAATTGATGAATAAATTATGTAATCGAAGCTCGATGAGTCTGCTTTCATGAGGAAGTAACGAAAAGATCATATGGGCAGTATATTAAGAGATAATCAGATTTTTGTGGGACAGGGCCAGAACGGTTTCTGGATTCCCTGCTCCGACTTGGGAATTTCATTAAAAATTAACCAGAGATAATTAGGGGTCGTACCATACATGTACAGATTCCTCTCTGAGTCTAGTTTTCGTAGAAACAAACGGCATCAGTATTGGAGCCCCGTGCAGGGAGATATCCAAGTCGTAATGGACAAAGGTCAGTGTAGTCGACCCCTGCAACTTGGGAGACTTTGACTAATAAACTGTACTAATTGGCCCGACCAAAAATTCTAGAAAAAAATACATAGATGGGCACATGAGTCTAGTTTCGGGGAAAAATTACGAAACTGATTTTCGAGTTACGAAACTCAAGATATGATTTTAAACGACTAGTACACAGATTGGGCAGTGTCTGGAAAATAAATTTTGTGAGGGGTTAAAGCCAGTTAACACCTCGTGTTCGACTCCGGTGTCGGTTTCGGGTTCGGGGTGTTACATTTACACATTGACAAAACATATTTTTGAGAATTTCAAGTTTGCTTTTTCTGATTACGCCACAATCTCATACTCAAAGCTTATTGTAATTTCTTCTAGAATCACAATATAATTTCAAGATTTCAATACGAAAAAAGGTTAAATGGGAACCACATGCAAACTGACAATCCCTAAAATGAATAACTCAACTGATTTATCAAAAGAGAAATCCATGCATACAGAAAGACTTATTTAGACAGTCATCGATAATTCAGATAACATCTATCTTTTTCAAAGATGAAGATAATCCCGATACATTATTTATCAACACTCTATTACTATAATCAACAAAGTCAGGAATATCATATTTCACATTTATTCAATGATATCACATCTCAAATTGTTGTGCCTCTTGTTAATCCCATATGAACAGACAAACTACCACTGAGAGTTTCTTGTCGTAGTTGTCACATAATCGTAGAGCTTTTCAGTATACACACTCTATCTCGAAATAAAAATTAATCTTCGATTCCACATCTGAGGTTCTGAATCAGAAATCAATTTATACTGAACCCCCTTTCTAACTTATAATTCGCTGACAGATTTCTGAATTTCACAACTTCGTTAAATAGACATTTATTTAGTTTCAAATATAGCTAACAATTGTTCATCATCTGATAAGATCAATCACATATTCATTGCTCATAAAGTACACAAAAATTTCCCATTCAGAATATCCGAAACTATAATCATTTCCCTCGGACAATAATCACTTACAGACTCAAAAGTTTTTCGACGATTCGAGCTAGGCTTGCTGTGCCAAGTTCGGATCTTTCTCTGACATTAAACTTTTTGAACTCCTATAGTCATCAAATATGTCACATAACTCTTTTTATGTAGATTTAACTGTATGAAATCACAAGATATCTTTGTACATTCTTGTATTAGAACACATTTCGAATCATGTAGTAACGTATGGATGAAAATCATAAACTCTTTATTTAACTCAGACTGAACCAGAACTGATGTTTCAGTTAACAATATCTCCGTGCAAAAAGGAAAACTTCAACAATCGAATTGACTTTAATTTACCACAATATTTCTTAAGTAGAATTGTTCCAAGAGATATAATTCTGTCTCAAATCACATATTTACATTCAAAGCTTATTTCCAGTCTAATGGATAAATTCAAATACATATAGTTCAATTATCTTTTTAATCAAATAATTCGAGTCAGACTAAATCACTGAATCGGTCTTTTTGAAGAAATATTTTATTCTCGTTAAAAGGATAACCTCAAACATATCATTATACATATTTAATCTTGATCTTCTATCGCTTTCACTTTTATCGATGTCAAATCTTTCATGAAAACTAGAAAAGAGTTTATAATGAAGATGTCTTCTATATCAATCATCAAAGTTCTGAATTATATTGAAGTCACCTTTATCAGATAGAAACCATAATGTCATAATAAGACCGATTTCTTACCCGTAACAATAGATAATATCTAGGCTGTTAATAAAGCATTTGAGCCCAGAAGAAAACCAAATATGATGTGAAAAGCAACCAATGTAGAAGCACAACTTTTATAACTTTGATAACGGTACTACAGTATTCCCAAATTTCAAAACAGAAATTATGATTATAATAGATATAGTCATTTCTGTCAAATAGAGATCTCTTGCAGATAATCACATGGGATCATAAGAAAACCGGAATAGCGAAATTTTAATATCTGATGCTACATAGAATATCTGAGGATTACAACCCATATAGAATGATATCAATTCCGATGATATCCCAGAAAAGGTCCAGGAAAAATAATATCGCTCATAAATAATGAAATCCACAATAAGAGAAGCAATATAATCTTCACGTATATTCAACAGAACAATAGCCAGTAGAAACAAAATATTAGCCTTACTCAAGTTTTTCCATCGACTTTCCTATCCACACAATGGAATAAAATACCAGATAAAGACGAAGCAACGTTGAACATAACTCAAACAGATCAACGATGCTTTTGTCTATTAGTATGTTTAGCTAATGTTTTCATACGATAAAGATTCTCTTGAAATTAAACAATCACATATACTTTTGAGGATAAATGTACACGTAAATGCCCAGAAGAAGTCATAGTAACTGCCCGACTAAAACCACTACACTCAGCCATCAATACAATTCAAACATTATTCAACTGTCTAATTCTATCATCATTAAGTTTATATTATCCCATCAATAACAGAAATCAATCCAGAGAAGCTTCTAATTAATACTTTCATTGGATAACATACTTGGATAGGTCATTTAATCAGAGTTAACTTCTTTTGTTTACATAATCTGAATAGTTTTCAGAACTATCCAATATCTCTTTTAATACTGTCTTTATTTGCTGATTCATTCACTTTTCTGACCTCATTATTAATCTTCCGAACACGAACTTCTGTAACTCTACACTCATGAGCTTATTCTACCCAAATCTTACAAATTTCATTTTAACATGTCACTGATAAGGGGGTGAGGGTAGTAAAGCCTCAAATTTAACTTACACATAAATGTACATAACACATACTATCACAAATAGCTAGTTCATTACTAATTTCACATTCTCAATTCATTTAATAAACATTTGCTTTTACTCACTTTTGTGCTTGTCACATATTTCATATGTCAACTCGATTCAATAATTTACAATCAAAACATTCCATATAGTAATCATAGGCTACATATCACAACTCATATACTCATATTATTACCACATTTATCAATAACAGCATGTCATATAATTTGATCCATGTCTTTATGAGTTTCAAATCATAATCAATACATTTCCATTCAAACATTTGAATATACATTCCATACTATCAAAATTAGCTCGGTTGGAAAACTTATCTATCTCATCAAAACAATTTTCGTTAGTGCCAGGAGATATCATACTATCGTAGGTTATCTGTGACATGTATAGCTAGACTCACATACGATATGGTAGTCCTAGAATCGACTAAACCATAGCTCTTATACCAACCAAATGTAACACCCCTAGCCATATCTGTCGTCGAATTAGGGTTACGAGGCATTACCGGATAAAACACACCTCAAAATAGTCTTTCAATTTTAAACATGTACAAAATTATAATGTATGTACCTTACCAAGAGTAGTTCGAACCACATGTGTTTCACATTCATATATCGAGTATACTCCAAGTCATTCGTATGTATGCATTTGATTCATTTATAAATTACTAATCAAATTACATATAAAACACATGACTAATAAAATCATTCAAGTTTTATTAGTAAAAAAAAAAATCATATATGAACCATGCTTCATCAATTCAATTAATTCAATATTATTGATCAAATCCAATTATTAGAACTAAGTTGTTATATGACAAAACCAATTTACACATGTTTTGTATTTATAGGATTTAAACCGTCTAAGCCATTTCAATCCATGTCTTTAACTAAATAACAAACGTAACATTTAATAAATATTATGCATGCGCCTGTTAAACTAATTTGGCCGTATCACACAGTTTATAATCATTTACACATAAAACGTTAGGTAACTTTATACATGACCAACTATATTTTTTTATTTTTTCACTATCAACTTATATACATTACACCATAGTCACGTCAACAATTTTAAACATAAACAACAATTTTTAAGTACACCTAATTTGTATGCTAAATATCATATAAACATAACAAATCAATTATCCCTATTCTCGTCATCAATTTAGCCTCCAATTATCAAATCCAACCATCATAAAACATGAACATCATTTGCCCTTTTTCTAAATATATCTGCCAAATCAAAACATGTCAATTGCATGTGCTACGCTTCATGCCAAAATGTCATATACTCCACCAAATCATTTCTCAATTATTCAACTATCAAATTTTGAAATATAACACATTATAAATGTAACAGCCTGATTTTAGGCCTAGCCAGAACAGTGGTTTCGGAACCACTAACCCGATGTCAGAGAAATTATTTTTAATATTATTTTAATGTGTGATGGCATGTTTATAAAGATGCATGAAAATTTTGGTGAATTAATTTTACCGTTTGTGAGCCTAATCGCGAAAAAGGATTAAATCGCATAAAGTTTAAAAGTTTTAATTTGATAGATAAAGGAGTTAAATTACAATGTATCATAAATTGGGGGACTTTAAAGTAAAATTAGGCCTTAAAATAGTGCTTGGCCGGCCATGAGACAAGGATTTTAACTTAGTCAAATGTTAGGGGAAGTTGGTGACTTATTTGACTAATAAGAAAATAAAATAAACATAGGATGATATCATCCCTTTTCCCATCTTCTTCTTGACCAAAAATATTAGCCATAGGAGGGTTTTGAAGCTTGAAAATTTGAACCACTTAATCTATTTACAAGTAAGTGATCTTGATGGTTTTTCTTGATGATTTTTGTACTTTTAGAACCCTTATAACATGAGCTTTCAAATGAGGGGACTATTTTGCAAAATGGTTGAAAGTCTAGGGTTTTACCATTAGTGTGTTCATGTTGTTTCTAACATTTTATGGAAGAAAATGAGTTATGGTGGTGTAATAAACAACTTTTGTGAAGTAGTTTCCATGAAAACCCTAACTAAGGACCATTTTGCATAAGTATTAAAATAGGTGATAAGTGAAAGAAATAATGAGAATTGTGGGCTGATTTTAGTATAAAACATGATCGGCTAGGCTTGGTTAGTGAGCAAATGTGATAAAAATTGATTTTCGGACCTAGGGGTAAAATGGTCATTTTGTGAAAGTCGAGGGGCAAAACAGTCATTTTGCCCAATTATGAATTTTCGAGTGTCTAGAGTAATTTTCGGATGAGATAAATAAATTTCTATAATTTTAGATCAAGAATTACAAAATCTGGGCCTAGACTGGGAAAGAGCGAAGCAAGTGGACTAAGCCGAGCTAGTCGTCTACATTTGTAATTTGAGTTATGGGACATCGACGTGTCTCTAGATGCTTAGGTTGTGTGTCTCACACGAGCCATCAGCACGGCCATGTCATAAAGACTACACGGGCGTGTTACCCTTCCACACAGGTGTGTGCCCTGTTTCTAAAGGTTAATTTTCTAAAGTTGGTTATCGACCCGAGTTGGTCTCAAATAGTTTCGAATGGATGTTTGAGGCCTTGTAGGCCCATGTTACAAAATTTTAAATGAAGTTTGAAAAATTTTTAAGTTTGATCAAGTCTTAATGATTCGAAAATATTGGAATGCATGTGTTTAAGTGAGGTAACGCCTCGTATTCTGTCTCGGTGTAGGACTCGGGTGTGGGGTGTTACATTTAGTGGTATCAGAGCTAAGGTTTACTCAGTTCTAGGACTAACCTAGCATGAGTACGAGTCTAGCTATACCTACCATACTTTTATATTGATAGTATGACGACTCTTGACGATTATACATTGTGTTTTCATATAGTATATGGATCTTGACGTAGCAACGGCGGATGATGTGGAGAGTAATGCACCGACTCCCGTTGAAGGGACCGCGACAGCAGATAGTGGGCCCGTGACACTAAGTTAGGGCGAAGGGGCTAGAGAAGCTTACCTCCACATGATGGATGCCTGGTACTCGGAGTTTGTTCGGGCGAATCCAAACACTCCACCTCCCCCACCTCCTCTGATTCCTCAGTATGCCCCTGTAGCTCCGTAAAAAGTGGATATGGCTAGGAGAGAGAAACCCCCACTAGACAAAAATGAAAGTAAGGGGTCGGGAAATTTTGGGCTAAAATTGATGATGATCCAAAAAGAGCAGAGTTCTGGTTGGAAAATACCATTAGGGTATTTGATGAGCTATCGTGCGTGCCTGAGGAGTACATGAAGTGCGCAGTGTCACTTCTACGAGACTTGGCATACCAGTGGTGGAATACTCTCAAGCATACCAGTGGTGGAATACTCTCATGTTTGTTGTACCGAGAGAGTGGATAACATAGGAATTCTTCCAAGAATAGTTCTGGACATTGGTCAGAGGTTTATATACCAAAAGAGGAAAGAATTTTTAGAGCTGAAGCAAGGTCGTAGGACGGTGATAGAGTACGAGCGTGAGTTTGTGAGACTTAGCAAATATGCACGGGAGTGCATATCTACAGAAGCCATCATGTGTAAGAGGCTTGAAGATGGTCTAAAAAAAGATATCCGTCTATTAGTTGGCATTTTAGAATTGAGGGAATTTGTGGTGCTTGTGGAGAGAGCATGTAAGGTTGAGGAATTGGACAAAGAGAAGAGAAGAGATGACATCGAGTCTCGAGACTCAAGTAAAAGACAAATGGGGAAATCACAGCAGACCTCATCTGAGAGATCGAGAGAGTTTCCTACCCGATTGAACGCGTCAGTGGGGTTCTCAAATAGGAACAAGAACAAGCATAACACGGCTTCTAAAGCTTAGACCACTTCTATCGTGAGTGTTGGTAGTGCTCGACCAAATAGGTCAAAGTGTTCACAGTGTCGTAGATATCATTTTGACGAGTGCTAAGGAAATGAGAGGGGGTGCTTCAAATGTGGGTCGCTAGACCACTTCATCCGAGACTGTCGTGAATTAGATGAGAAAGAGAAAAAGAAAGAAGTGACGGCGAATAATGCTCATTTGAGGAGTATACCATAGAAAAACCTAAATAGTGGGGCTAGCATTAGAAGAGCTCCTAGAGATTCAGCTGTAAGGTCCGAGGGCCGAGCATCTGCAAGGACTTATGCCATTCGCGCTCGCGAAGAGGCATCCTCACCAAATGTTATTACGGGTATTTTTTCTCTTTATGATATTTCTGTTATTGCTTTGATTGATCTGGGGTCTGCTCATTCCTATGTGTGCATAAAATTAGTACCGAGTGTGAATATGTGTGTTGAGTCTACCGAATTTGTGATAAAAGTGTCAAACTCGTTAGGGATGCATGTGATAGTTTGTAAAGTGTGTAGAGACGGTCTTTTGATGATTAGAGGTCATTATTTTCTGGCTAACCTCATGGATTAGTTGAGTGCTCATAATGTGATAGTGAATTGTGGTAGCAAGTTCATTGAAATGAAATGTGAGAATAGGGATATTATTCGTGTTGAATCAGGTGAACTAGATAACTCACCAGAACTGGTCTCATCTTTCACTATCGAGAAATATTTGAGAAAAGGGTATGAGTCCTACCTAGCATTTGTGTTGAACACAAAGAGTCTGAAGTGAAAATTGAGCTAGTTCCTGTGGTATGCGAGTACATGGATGTATTTCCGGAAGAGTTGCTTGGGTTGCCTCCAACTAGAGAAGTTGAGTTTCATATCGAGTTGGTCCCTGGTACGACGCCTATCTCGATTGCTCCGTATAGGATGGCTCCGATGGAATTAAAACAGTTGAAGGTATAGTTGCAAGAATTAACTAACAAGGGCTTTGCAATACCGAGCTATTCACCGTGGGGTTCTCCGATACTTTTTGTGAAAAAGAAAGATGGGTTGATGAGGTTGTGCATAGACTATTGACAACTCAACAATGTGACCGTGAAAAATAAGTATCCCTTGCCAAGGATCAATGATTTTTTCGATCAGTTGAAGGGAGCCACCATGTTTTCTAAGATCGACTTAAGGTCGGGCTACTACCAATTAAGGGGTAAGGAGCAAGATGTACCGAAAACTATGTCTAGGACGAGGTATGGGCACTACGAGTTTCTTATCATGCCCTTTGGCTTAACAAATGTCATGACGATTTTTATGGACTTAATGAACTGTATTTTTCGACCATATTTGGATAAGTTTGTCATCATTTTTATCGATGACATATTGATTTATTTGCATGATGAGAGTGAGCACACAGAGAATTTGAGGACAGTTTTACAAACCTTAAGAGATAAGCAGTTCTACGCCAAGTTCAATAAGAGCGAATTTTGGCTTAAAGAGGTCGGATTTCTAGGACACATTGTGTCTGGTAATAGGATCAGAGTTGACCCAAGCAAGATCTCAGTTATTGTTGAATGGAAACTGCCGAGGAATGTACAGTGGTTCGAAGCTTTCTGGGTTTAGCTGGATACTACAGAAGGTTTGTAAATGGATTTGTTATGATAGCCACTCCGATGACAAGGTTGTTACAAAAGGATGTCAAGTTTGAATGGATAGAGAAATGTCAATAGAGTTTCGAAAAACTAAAGGCTTTGTTGACCGAAGCCCCAGTTTTAGTGCAACCAAAACTGGGAAAAGAGTTTGTGGTGTATAATGATGCATCCTTGAATAGGTTAGAATGTGTGCTCATGTAAGAAGGCAAGGTTATAACCTATGCCTCGAGACAGCTAAAGCCACATGAGAGAAATTACCCGACCCACGATTTGGAGCTAGTAGCTATAGTGCTCACATTAAAGATTTGGAGAGACAATTTGTATGGTAAGAGATGTAGGGTATCCACCGACCATAAAAGTTTAAAGTATTTTATTACTCAGAAGGAGTTGAACTTACGGCAAAGGCAGTTGTTAGAGTTGATAAAAGACTATGAATTGGTGATTGACTACCACCCGGAAAAGGCTAATGTAGTAGCTGGTGCTTTGAGTAGGAAATCATTGTTTGCCTTGAGAGCTATGAATGCTTAGTTGTCTATGACTAATAATGGTTCAGTTCTGGCAGAGTTGAGAGCTAAACCGATGCTCCTGCTAGAGATTTATAAAGATGAGAAGGGTGACAAGGATTTACAAGCTAAGATGGCTCAGTGTGAGTAGGGTGATGAATCAGATTTTTGGATTAATACCGAAGACTATTTGATGTTCCAAGATAGGGTTTGTGTACCCAAGGATAATGAGATCATTCAAAAGATTTTATGAGAGGCACATAGTGGATGCTTTTCTATCCATCCAGGTAGCGTAAAAATGTACAATGACCTGGAGAAAATGTATTGGTGGCTGGGTATGAAAAGAGACATTTCTAAATTGGTTTCTAAATGTCTAGTTTGTCAACAAGTGAAGGCTGAACACCAAGTACCCTTAGGTTTGCTTTAGCTTCTGATGGTTCCCGAATGGAAATGGGACCGAGTAACCATGGATTTTGTTTCAGGGTTGCCTTTGACACCATGGAAAAAGGATTCAGTGTGGGTCATTGTTGATAGACTTACTAAGTTGGCACATTTTATACCAGTGTGTACCGACTATTCCCTTAAGAAATTGGCCGATCTTTATGTTTCTGAGATAGTGAGACTTCATGGAGTGCCCTTGTCGATTATTTCAGATAGAGATCTGAGATTTACCTCGCGATTTTAGAGGAAGTTCCAAGAGGCATTAGGAACGAAACTAAATTTTAGCACAACTTTTCATCCGCAAACCAACGGTCAGCCAGAGACAGTAATTCAGATACTAGAGGAAATGTTATGGTGTTGTGTTCTCAAGTTTCAAGGCAGTTGGGAGAGGTATCTACCATTGGTCGAATTCGCTTACAACAACAGTTATCAGTCAAGTTTGAAAATGGCACCTTATGAGGCTTTGTATGGGCATAAGTGTCGAACGCCTTTATATTGGACTGAGCTGAGAGAGAATCAGATTCACGGGGTTGACTTAGTCAAAGAAAATGAAGGAAAGGTTAGAGTGATTCGCGATTGTATAAAGGCCGCGTAGGATAGACAAAAATCCTATGCAGATCTAAAATGGAAAGAGATAGAGTTTCAAGCTAGGGATAAAGTGTTTTCGAAAGTATCCCCGTGAAAGAAAGTGCTTAGATTAGGTAGAAAAGGCAAGCTAAGTCCACTATTTATTAGACTTTATGAGATTACGAAGTGAGTAGGGCCCGTTGCCTACCGTTTGGCTTTGCTTTCAGAATTGGAAAGGATTCACGATGTGTTTCATGTGTCCATGTTATGTCGATATAGATCGGATCCTTCGCATGTGATCGCACCAACTGTGTAACACCCTGAATTTGGGCCTAGAAGTTTTGGGCCTTGAGCATGGGAGCGGTTGAAGGCAGCTTATAATATTCTGTTGTGCATGCAAATTTCGTTAATGAAGGCTTGTTTTAGTGGTTAAGTGTGTTGAGAAGTGTTGGAGAAGTCCTGGGTTTAAACCTGGACTCTAGTAAAAAATTTGGTTTAAGGTGAATCAAACCCTGGGTGTAGTAGGTAGGCCTTAAGAATATTGTTGGAGAAATTGTGACACAAAAAACCTTATGGCTTAGTGGCAAGTGGCGTGTGGAGCATTTGAGGGGAGGCATGGGTTCGAATCCCATGGCAAGCAAAGAGCATTTATTTTGCTAACAGGGGGCAGCAAGAGTTGGTGTTGAATTTAAACTCTGATGTTGGAGGGATCCTACATCGGGAAGCTAACATAAGAGTGGATGGGAAGCTGGCTTTAAATAGAGAGAACCATTAGGAGAGTAAATGTACCTTTCTTGGCTGATCCCTTTCGCTTTATGGCGTGCTCGTTTGGGCTGGGCATCGGCTAAGAGTGCTCGGAGCGTGGATTAACTCCAGTCTCCAATCAGGTGTGTATTTATCACTACTCTTGTTGTTGGATGGCTACTTCAGGCCGCGATGGGCCGAAGGGGGCCATGTGGGCCCAATGGGCCTATGGGCCCAATTGGATAAGTTGTTTGATTGTGTAGTAAATATTGGACTAGGCTAGGTGAATCACATATCTGTGGCTAGGTTTGGGCTAAAAGGGTCACACGAGCGTGTGGGCCCATTTGGGCCGAGAATAGGCTTTAAGCCCATTCATATTGTTATCCATGTTTAGAATACTTTAGTTTGCCAATTACTAAAATGCCCTCGACTTGTAAAATTACCGTTTTACCCTCGATTTATAGAATTACCGTTTTACCCTCGATTTTTAAAATTACCGTTTTACCCTCGATTTATTGAATTATCGTTTTACCCTCAGTTTATAGAATTACTGTTTTACCCTCGATTTACAGAATTACCGTTTTACCCTCAGTTTACAGAATTACTGTTTTCCCTCGATTTATAGAATTACCGTTTTACCCTCGATTTGTAAAATTACCATTTTACCCTCGATTTACAGAATTACTGTTTTACACTCAGTTTACAGAACTACCATTTTACCCTCAATTTATAGAATTATCGTTTTACCCTCAATTTACAGAATTACTATTTTACCCTCGATTTACAGAATTATCGTTTTACCCTCAATTTGTAAAATTACCGTTTTACCCTTGATTTACAGAATTACTGTTTTACCCTCAATTTACAAAATTATCGTTTTACCCTCGATTTATAGAATTACCGTTTTACCTTCGATTGTGAAATTACTGAAATACCCCTGTAGGGTAGAATTTCTGAAATACCCCTATAGGGTAGAATTACTAAAATACCCTTATAGGATAGAATTACCGAAATACCCCTGTATGGTAGAATTATCGAAATACCCTTGTAGGGTAGAAATACCAAGATACCCCTGTAGGGTAGAATTACCGAGATACCCTTGTGGGGTAAAATTACCATTTTGCCCCTAGGGTGTTAAATGACTGTTTTGCCCTTGTGGGCAAGTGACTGACTTGGACTGTGTGTTTGACGGATTTGATTGTGAATATATGTTGGTGATATGAATGACTTGACTGTGATTGTTTGATTCAAATATGGGCATGACATTCTGCATACATAACATGTTGCATGGGTTGGGATTTTGTACGGAGGAAGCGTTCTGGTGGCTATGCCACAAATATCTGTTCTGGTGGCTCTGCCACAATATCTGTATTTGGTGACTCTGTCACAATATCTGTTGATCGATCGATGGCTAAGTGCCGATCACGCTACAGAAGGCTGTGTGCCATTGTTGTGGTCTTCGTGCCGATTATAGACCCGTTATTAATGGCTCTGTGCCAACCTAAATATGGCTTTGTGCCATCTTGACTATGGCTTCGTGCCAAACGTATTTACCTGTAGCTATGTGCCTAACATATTTGTTGACGACTCTGTGTCGATCATATTTACCGAAGGCTGTGCGCCAGTTATATTACCCTCACTGATGGCTATGTGCCGAAGTTATTACAGTTATCTATGGCTTTGTGCCACGTATTCTGTTAGGTGGGTTTGCCACATTATCTGATTCTGGTGGCTCTGCCACAATGTCTGTATCTGGTGAATCTGTCACGATATCTGTTCTGGCAGCCATGCTGCAAATTCTGTGGTGTGTAGCGGATGGGTGGGTCAAGTTGTCTCCCCACATGGTGTAAGGTTGGTACGGGGGTGTATACGGCTGGATTGGGTTGGGATTGCATTCACATTCTGATTCTAATTCTGTTACTAATACTGATTCTGATTCTGATTCTGTTACTGATTCTGATTCTGATTCTGTCACCTAATTTTGATTCTGATTCTAATTCTGTTACTAATATTGATTCTGATTCTGATTCTGTTACTGATTCTGATTCTGATTCTCATTTTGGTTCCAATTTTGATAATGTTTCTTATTCTGTAATGGGCTAAGGTCTATCTGGTACTGTCTGTTGTAATGGGCTAAGACCCGATTGGTACTGAAATTGTAAGTAAGGCTGGGGCCAGACTTTTAATTCTTTTAGATGACTGACTGTTCCTTTTTATAGTAGGGGATTTCACACTGAGTTTTCGTAAACTCACCCCGTTTATTAACCTTTCAGGTAATTTCCAGCCTTAGATGGATCGGGGTTGCTAGGGGCTCGGAGGAAGCCACACCCACTGTTTATGTTACAGTTTTGATTATTACCTTTAAATTATTTTATGTGGGTTGTAGTAAAGCCGTTGTAATTTTCTGGATTTCAAATTTGGAATTTTATTTATTGTTCTTATAATTGCTAGTATTAGAACACGATTTTCCAAAGCAACTACTGTTATTCAAAACATCACGTAACCGCAATTGTTTTTAAATTAAGTTTCCGCAAATACCAAGATTTTTACAAAGTTGTTAAGAATTTTATTCAGTTGAGGTTTTCTAACAAGGTTTAAAAAGGGTATAAGTTTTTAATTATTAAGAAGGGTTTTTAATGGAAACATGGTTTTCGAAAAACACTTCAATGTGACACGCCAAGTTCGAGCCAAACTTCCAGGCCGGGTTTGGGGTGTTACATTTAGTGGTATCAGAGCCTGGGTTGCAATAACTCGGCTGTGGATTGGGTTTTCAAAGGTTGAATTTTAGAAAATTATTTTCAACCACGTGGTCTGTTTGAAGTATTTCTCTTAAAAAGTGTGGCACACCGAGTCTCCGACGCCGAATCCGTAAGTCTTCTCAATACTTTTGTCTATTTAGAAATTGAAATACTATGGATTCCTTAGATATTTGGTCTGAATTTAAATTTGGTATTTATTTTATGTGGATGTGATGTTTGGATATAGAAATTGTATATATGTGTGATAAATATGTGTCTGCTTCAGTGAATAAGTGTTGTATGTATGAGATGTTTCAAGTTCTAGTTGAAGTGTGGTAGTGATAGTAGGATCAGAGTGCGCAGCGGTAGCGTAGTGGGGTAGATGTTACACGACTACCCTGTTAGATGGAAATTTCGAGGACGAAATTTCTTTAAGGGAGGTAGAGTTGTAACATGGTTTTCGAAAAACACTTCAATATTTTTAAGGGAGGTAGAGTTTTTAATTATCAAGAAGGGTTTTTAATGGAAACATGGTTTTCGAAAAACACTTCAATGTGACAGCCAAGTTCAAGCCAAACTTCCAGGCCGGGTTTGGGGTGTTACAAACTGAGGTTGAGATTCAGCCGGATGTGACTTTTAACGAAGAGCCGGTTAAGATTTTGGCTCGGGAGATTAAGCAATTGAGGAATAAGAGCATAGCACTGGTTAAGGTATTAGGGCATAGACATGGGGTCGAAGAAGCCACATGGGAACCCGAAGAGATTATGAGAGACCAATACCCGAACCTATTCACCAGTAAGATTTTCGGGGATTAAAATCCCTAAGGGGGAGAATTGTAACAGCCCGATTTTGGGCCTAGCTGGAACAGTGGTTTCGGAACCACTAACCGTTAGTCAAAGAAATTATTTTTAATATTATTTTTATGTGTAATGGCATGTTTACAAAGATGCATGAAAATTTTTGTGAATTAATTTTAGCGTTTGTGAGCTTAATCGCGAAAAAGGACTAAATCGCATAAAGTTCAAAAGTCTTAATTTGATAGCTAAGGTGTAACAGCTCGATTTTGACCCTGTTCAAAATGGTGGTTTCGAGACCATGAATTCGAGTTAGAAAAATATTTTTTAAAATTATTTTGGTGTTTATAGTGTGTGAATTTGTGTGTGCTAAATTTTCGTTTTAAAATTTTATCGTTTGGATGCCCGATTTAAAAAAGGGCTTAATCGCGTAAAATAAAAATTTGATGGTTTAATAGAAAATGGCCGAATTGAATATGTCTTTTTAATATGGAGTATTTAAGTGGAAATTTCACCAAATTTAAATAGATGGACTGTAGTGGCCATGTTTTATAATGGTTGAATATTTGTTAGTAAAGGTTAAATAGGTAAATTAATAAACATGTTATATTATAATAAAAAATAAAATAAGAAAACATGCTTTCATCTTTTTAATGGCATGACCGAAATACAAAAAGGAAGAAAAGAAAGAAAGATTTAGTTATTCGGCCATTGTTGTCCAAAATTAAGGTATGTAACTAGTTCGATTTTTGTTAATTTTTACGTTTTTGAGATCGTTGCTTCGAATACTATCCGACCCATGCTAGAATTTCAGATTTTGATGAATATTTTGAGTCATGCCATTGATGAATATTTGTGTTTTGTGATGTTTGATGATGAATTATGAAAGATATGTTTTGGATTAATATGTTTTGTATTGGAATTTTTGATGAATTTGAGTAATTAGGACTAAATTGAAAAAATAATAAATTGAGGGACTAAAATGTGAAATAAATGAAATGTATAGACTTGTATGAATATAAGGAAGATTCAGCCTAGCTATGTTGTTGTGAGATTTTGCATATTTTGTGTTTTGCGCAATTTGGACTAAATTGTAAAAAATGTAAAATGTCAAGGGCAAAATGGTATTTTGACCATTTATGTATTTTTGGACTAATTGAATGGAATTATATTTGAATTATTTTATTTTGAATATATTTAGATCAAGAACCAAAGAAATCGGACTTGGATCGGGGGAAAACAAAAATAGTTGAATAGTCATTTTATACTGTTCGTAGATATCAGAGGTAAGTCTATAAGCAAATAAACGTTGTTAATTTTAAATGGAAATTAACTTGTTATGCTGATTTGAATATTATTGATTTATAATTGAGATTGTTGAATGTGATTATGCGTAGAAATAATGTGTTCAAGTTCGATTCGATCGAGTTACGACGTCCGAAAAGCCCTGTATGAACCTTAGGAATATCTAGGATACATATGTCATGACATAGGATTTATGATATGTGATTGCGTGTAAGACCATGTCTGGGACATCGGCATCGTATATGTGATTCGTGTAAGACCTTGTCTGGGATAGTGACATCGATATGTGATTACAAGTAAGACCACGTTTGGGACGTTGGCATTGTACGATATGTGTGATTATCCGAGTATCCTATTCAATTTGGAACGGTTCAACGGGTAATGATAAATTATGAACGAATGTGTTTAATGAGCTAAAACGATCAGGTATGTGATGTTTGGTTACCTATTTGACAATAATAAGTTAGTTAATTTACATGTAATAAAAATAATTCAAAATGTTATTATAAGTTTATGTGTGAATATGAAATACATATTCAGCCTTATGATAGGTATAAGTGTGTGATTTAAAAGCTTGATCTATGAGTATGTTTAGATGAATACATGTGAATAATTAGATATATATGCCAACATGACTTTGAAATTGGAGAATGTATTAGTAATGTATATACAAGTGTATATTCGGCTATGTTAAGTTGTTTATGAAAGTATATGTTATTTATAAAATTATAAGCTTGAAATTATAAGTGATTATAATTGCATAAATTGGTTTGGTTAATTAGGTTGATTATGTTGTTAAATTTTTTATTTGCTTATGACTTACTAAGCTTTGATAGCTTACTGTGTGTATGTTTATTTTCTATTTCATAGATTTCGAAAGCTAGTTATGGGCTTGGGGATCCTCAGCGAAGTCTATCACACTATGGTTTGTTTTCGGTACTTATATAAAGTTGAACTTTAACCTATGGCATGTATAGGCTGGTTTGTGTTATGTTTGATTTTGGAGTATATATATATGATAGCCATGCAAAAATGGCTTAATTATAAAATTAATGTTGTGTATGATTATGTTTTAACTCATGTTAAAGGTATGTTTTATAATGATCATGCTTGTGATGTTTGGTTATGAAGATAGCTTAATTGAATAGATAATTATAAAGTTATGCTTGGTGTTATGTTTAAATTTATAATTTGGCTTGGAAACGAGTTAAAATTTGGATATATGTTAGGTATCAGGTATGAGTTAAATGGGTTAAGTGATGCTTGTATCATTGTTAAAATTTGACCAATAGGTAAGGCTAGAGATAGATAATTTGAACTTAGTTATAAAAATGCATTTGATATGTTTATATGAAGTATGGTTTGTAATGGCTAAGTTCATGGTTGTGTATGTGTTTATTAAATTATGGTTTATGTTATGTTTGGAAGTAATTATTTATAAAATGTAATGAGTTGATATATTAAGTATGTTTTGAAGATGAATTTTAATTTCATAAACTTGGTTGATGAGAGCTATGTGACACCCCTAATTTGACCCTAGTCGGAAAGTGGTTTCGGGACCACAAAACCGAGCCACAAAAATAATTAATTGTTATATTTTATGCTTATTATTTATGAATAAGTATGTGTGAAAATTTCATGCTTTAATTTTGTCATTTGGATGTGAAATTAATAAAAAGGGGCTTATGTGAAAAATCTTAAAAATGTCATAGGTTAATTGGTAGTGGCTAAAATTTGCATGGTTTGAAGCATGAGGGACTTGCATGTCAAACATTCATTTTTCTTGGTAGTGGACGGCAAGGATAGGCATGAATGACACATTTTGGCATTTTGTATGTTATATTTTAGTTAAATAATATCAAATAGTTTTATAATAAATCAAGTTATTATATGTCATAAATTATAAGAGGAACTAAATAATTAAAAGGGTGAGAAAAAAACAAAGTTGGGTCTTTTCTTCTCCTCCATTGCCGTAGCCTAAAGGGGGGGGAGAAAGTTTGGTTGCTTTGATTTTTGGCTTAGAAGATGGCTAGAATGAGGTATGTATTGAATGATTCTTGAAAATCTATGTATGTTTGAGATGATTAGTTCAAACTCTACTTATCCCATAGATTAAACTTAGAATTTTGAGGTTTGAGATTCGGTCAATAAGCTTGAAACTCATAGTAGTTTGTTTTGGTAAGCTTGGTATACGGATGATAGATGTGTTTTGGTTTTGGTTTGATAGTGATGTTAATGGTGGTGATTTTCGGTCATGCATTAACTTAAATTGTAAGTATGATTTATGGTATAATTTGTGTGATGGAATGGTCTTGAGATTTGGCTTGATTAAATGGGTAAAATGCTAAGTGTTTTAAAGATGATGTAATGGTTATTTCGGTTTATGTGAAGTAAATGTAGATGATGGTTATAAGCTGTTTTATGATTTGATAATGGTGATTAAATCTTGTAGTTAAGTGTTTAGATATATATATATTAATAATGAATTTAGTTGTACTTGCTATGTGAGAAATGTGCAATGCTATAGGTATTTGATTATTAGATATGGTTATTTTAAGTTGATTTGTAATGGTATGATTGCATTGATGAATTGGTTTGGAAATGGTGGGAAGAATTGGCTATTATGCTTGATACTAATGCCGAATATGAGAATGTTGTACTTGAAAAATGTAGGTGAACATGACAAGTGTATTCGGCTTAGGGCATAAAGGATATGAAAATTTGGTATTTATTTTTGATTGTGTGTGTATGACCATGGATAATTGGCTGCACAAATATTATGAATACATAATGTATGATAAGTTTATTAAGCTACAAAACATTATACATGATCGACCAATGTAAATTATTTGAGTAAAGTATATCTTGATGGTACATTTCGGCTAGTATAAAATGTGTATGGATGTCGTATGACTATGTTTAATTTGGGAAGTAAATTGTTTGATTTAGCTCAAGAGCCTAGAGGATCAAAGTTGGATAAGGGAAAGGAAAAAGTGATCGAATAGCCGTCGTAATCATTCGGCAACTTCCGAGGTAAGTTTTAAGTGATTAAACGTTGAGTAAATTCAATCATAATAGGACATAATGAGTTGATTTAATAAGATATGATGTGGCCATGATATGTCTTAAACTCAAATGGTAAGTTCATAAGTGTTTGGACTTGGAAATTTAAGAGCAAATTGTAATAACTTGCTTAGGACAGCGGCAGTAACGTGATTTTAGAAAATCACTATAAATTGTTGGTGTGGAATTATAGGCTGAATAAAATATGTAATCAAAGCTTAATTAGTCTAG
Organism: Gossypium hirsutum; assembly: GCF_007990345.1. Taxonomy (NCBI): domain Eukaryota; kingdom Viridiplantae; phylum Streptophyta; class Magnoliopsida; order Malvales; family Malvaceae; genus Gossypium; species Gossypium hirsutum. The sequence continues at coordinate 57,173,486 of NC_053435.1, forward strand.
TTTCTTATAAAAGAGACCGTGTAAGCAAAGAAATTTCCTATAAAGAGATATTTAAAGTTGTGTGAGATAGTGTCAGAATGACTCTGAAATCCCCTGTTCTGTTTTTAGAAAATCATTATAATTTGTAAAAAACTGGTTATAAGATAAAATTTATATGCTTAGACTCCTTAATGAGTCTAGTTTCAAATGAAATCAAATAGAACATATTTTGAATTCTGTACAATGAGAAATTTGATTCGTAGTGAAGAGTGGTCAGATTAGTCAAACAGTGAAACAGGGGAAACTTTAAGAAAAATCTGGTATTGATTGGCCAAACCTAAAATTCTGAAAATTTTATGGATCGAAGATATATGAGTCTATATTCAGGGAAAATTAACGGCAATTGATTTTGAGTTTTGCAGCTCCAGTTATAAATAATTTAGTGACTATTTCTCAGGAAAAACAGCTTGTAGTGAATATGTGAATTTGTTGTAAACATTGATGAAACTATTTGAGTTGCTTATAAGCTATTGCTGAAATTGAGGTACAAGATAAATATATATGTGTGTGGTAAAGCCGAATGGCTAATGTGAAATATGTATGAGATATGTATATGTGGTAAAGCCGAATGGCTAGTGTTTCGGCTAGTGTGAAATATGTAGGAGATGTGTGTATATTGTGGCCGAATGACCAAATGTGAAAGGTGTGTATTATTAGATATTTGATGAGGCAAATGAATTACAAATATGACAGTCGATGTGAATGTTGTAACATGTGAAGAAATGTACATGAAACTTGGAAATATATTCCGGGTAAGACCCGATGACTACGTGTGGAGATTATGTCCGGGTAAGACCCGATGACTACGTGTGGAGATTTTGTCCGGGTAAGACCCGATAACTACGTGTGGGGACTATTCAAGCTAAAGGTTTCGCTGAAGATTCGAGTAAAGCATAAGATTATACGACCTCACAGTAACGATTGGTAATAAATACGTTCAATGCGTTAAGCTGGTCAGGTATGTATTTTGAGATTATATTTAAGCTTGATTTGGACTAAATCACAAGGTCGTTATGTGATGCATATGTGAGTAAAGCAATAAGACTGTTCTATGATTATTGTGCGTTTGGTCAATGTGGAAAGTTAAGTGAAAATGTGTAATGTACCTATGTTTATAAGAGATCACTATCAAGTGAGAATTTATCTGCCTATTATATATGATGAGATGGGCATATTCGGTAAATGGATGGTATGCCCGAAGGAAGAGTGAAATAAAAATTACGAACAACTATGTTATAATTTGATTGTTGTCTGTTGACACTGCTTAAAACTTACTAAGCATTGTAATTCTTACTCCGTTTACTTTTTTTCCTCTGTTTTATAGATCTCATTTGGAAGCTACAGGCTCGGGGATCGTCAGCAACTAGTCACACTATCACTATCCACTGCTTGTTACTGTTATGTTTTGAATTATTTTATGGCATGTAAAGAATAGACCAGTGGCCGAAGAATATTTTGGTTAATGTATATAAGCCATGCGAAAATGGCATCTTTTAAATGTGTACTTATAACAGTTAAATTGTATCCCTGACTGTCTTTAGTATTTACCTAAAGGAACTTTCTTTATAAAAAAAATATTCAAAATTTTTACTGTTCAGATATAGTTTCAAGTCCGGTAATGCCCCTTTACCTATTTCGGCGACGGATACGGGATAGGGGTGTTACAAGCTACTTGTGGTAGTGTATTGATTTAATTATTATAGCCAAACATGTATTAAATAGATTGGTTTTGGGTATGACATTTCGGTACATTACAAATAGGTGAAATAAACATGTATTGATTCAGCACTTGTAATTTATATTAAGATAGATTGGTTGATTTATATGATTATAAAATGAGTTTGAGATTCTATGGTATGATTTTTGATAGGCCGTTTGATTTAGCTTTGAAGTTATACATATTTGGATATGATATATATATATATGAATGATGCATTTTTTTATATAAAGTGCAAATTATATTATGTTTATGTATGCTTCCATGTGTAATTGAATATTTGTTTAGTAATAAAATAAGTTGGAAGTGATATGATAAGAAGTAATTGCATATTCAGCTAAAACAATTAAAAATTACCATTTGAATAGTAGTTTTGCTTATGTTTAAATGGCTAATTGCATTCCGTAAATAGTACTTAACATGCCGATTTGAGTTGTTTAAAATGTTATGTATATGAATTTGTATATTTAATAGGCTTCATGGATGAAATCTTTGATTTAGTTATTTGTATTAAATTTGAGATGTGTAATTGATATATGCAGTAATATTGTTTGTGAACCTTGTGCTTGGCCGAGTTTTTGAAATGGCTTATGATATGAAATGAAAAGCTAATAGTTATATTAGCGTTTAGTTTTAAAATATGGTTGGTTTAAGAGTTTGAAAATGTGTATGACTATGTTTTGTTTGGTAGTGCCTCGTAACCCTAATCCGGTGACGGATACGAGTAGGGGTGTTACATAAGGGAGTTAAATTGCATGTATAATAAATTGGGGGTCTTTAAAGTGAAATTAGACCCTAAAATAGTGCTTGGCAGGCCATGAGACAAGGATTTTAACTTAGTCAAATGTTAGGTGAAGTTGGTAACTTATTTGACTAAAAAGAAAATAAAATAAACATAGGATGATATCATCCCTTTTCCCATCTTCTTCTTGACTAAAAATATCAGCCATAGGAGGGTTTTGAAGGTTGAAAATTTCAGCCACTTAATCTCTTTACAAGTAAGTGATCTTGATGGTTTTTCTTGATGATTTTTGTACTTTTAGAACCATTGTAACATGAGCTTTCAAAAGAAAGGACTATTTTGCAAAATGGTTGAAAGTCTAGGGTTTTACCATGAGTGTGTTCATGTTGTTTCCTAAAATTTTATGGAAGAAAATTAGTTATGGTGGTGTAATAAACAACTTTTGTGAAGTAGTTTCCATGAAAGCTGTGACAGCCCTAATTTGACCCTAGTCGAAAAGTGGTTTCGGGACCACAAAACCGAGTCACAAAAATAATTAATCATTATATTATATACTTATTCATGTGTAAATGCATGTGTGAAAGTTTTATGCTTTGATTTTTGTCATTTTTATGTGAAATTTATTAAATAGGACTTATATGAGACATCTTTGAAATATGATAGTTTAATGTGTAATGGTCTACTAATGCATGTTATAAAAGTAGGGACTTGCATGTCAAATATTGTAACACCCTGAATTTGGGCCTAGAAGTTTTGGGCCTTGAGCATGGGAGCGGTTGAAGGCAGCTTATAATATTCTGTTGTGCATGCAAATTTCGTTAATGAAGGCTTGTTTTAGTGGTTAAGTGTGTTGAGAAGTGTTGGAGAAGTCCTGGGTTTAAACCTGGACTCTAGCAAAAAAATTGGTTTAAGGTGAATCAAACCCTGAGTGTAGTAGGTAGGCCTTAAGAATATTGTTGGAGAAATTGTGACACAAAAAACCTTATGGCTTGTGGCAAGTGGCGTGTGGAGCATTTGAGGGGAGGCATGGGTTTGAATCCCATAGCAAGCAAAGAGCATTTATTTTGCTAATAGGGGGCGGCAAGAGTTGGTGTTGAATTTAAACTCTGATGTTGGAGGGATCCCACATCGGGAAGCTAACATAAGAGTGGATGGGAAGCTGGCTTTAAATAGAGAGAACCATGAGGAGAGTAAATGTACCTTTCTTGGCTGATCCCTTTCGCTTTATGGCGTGCTCGTTTGGGTTAGGCGTCAGCTAAGAGTGCTCGGAGCGTGGATTAACTCCAGTCTCCAATCAGGTGTGTATTTATCACTACTCTTGTTGTTGGATGGCTACTTCGGGCCGCGATGGGCCGAAAGGGGTCATGTGGGCCCAATGGGCCTACGGGCCCAATTGGATAAGTTGTTTGATTGTGTAGTAAATATTGGACTAGGCTAGGTGAATCGCATATCTGTGGCTAGGTTTGGGCTAAAAGGGCCACACGAGCGTGTGGGCCCATTTGGGCTGAGAATAGGCTTTAGGCCCATTCGTATTGTTATCCATGTTTAGAATACTTTAGTTTACCAATTACTGAAATGCCCTCAACTTGTAAAATTACCAAAGTACTCTCGATTTACAGAATTACCGTTTTACCCTCAATTTACAGAATTACTATTTTACCCTCGATTTATAGAATTACCGTTTTACCCTCGATTTACAGAATTACCGTTTTACCCTTAGTTTATAGAATTACTATTTTACCCTCGATTTACAGAATTATCGTTTTACCCTCAGTTTACAGAATTACTGTTTTATCCTCGATTTACAGAATTACCATTTTACCCTCGATTTGTAAAATTACCGTTTTACCCTTGATTTACAGAATTACTGGTTTACCCTCAGTTCACAAAATTATCGTTTTACCCTCGATTTACAGAATTACCGTTTTACCCTTAATTATGAAATTATTAAAATACCCCTATAGGGTAGAATTTCTGAAATACCCCTATAGGGTAGAATTACTGAAATACCCTTATAGGATAGAATTACCGAAATACCCCTGTAGGGTAGAATTATCGAAATACCCTTGTAGGGTAGAAATACCGAAATACCCCTGTAGGGTAGAATTACCGAGATACCCTTGTGGGGGTAAAATTACCATTTTGCCCCTAGGGTGTTAAATGACTGTTTTGCCCTTGTGGGCAAGTGACTGACTTGGACTGTGTGTTTGACGGATTTGATTGTGAATATATGTTGGTGATATGAATGACTTGACTGTGATTGTTTGATTCAAATATGGGCATGACATTCTGCATACATGACATGTTGCATGGGTTGGGATTTTGTACGGAGGAAGCGTTCTGGTGGCTATGCCACAAATATCTGTTCTGGTGGCTCTGCCACAATATCTGTATTTGGTGACTCTGTCACAATATCTGTTGATCGATCGATGGCTAAGTGCCGATCATGCTACCGAAGGCTGTGTGCCGTTGTTGTGGGCTTCGTGCCGATTATAGACCCGTTAATAATGGCTCTGTGCCAACCTAAATATGGCTTTGTGCCATATTGACTATGGCTTCGTGCCAAACGTATTTACCTGTAGCTATGTGCCTAACATATTTGTTGACGACTCTGTGTCGATCATATTTACCGAAGGCTGTGCGCCAGTTATATTACCGTCATTGATGGCTATGTGCCGAAGTTATTACAGTTATCTATGGCTTTGTGCCACGTATTCTGTTAGGTGGGTTTGCCACATTATCTGATTCTGGTGACTCTGCCACAATATCTGTATCTGGTGACTCTGTCACGATATCTGTTCTGGCAGCCATGCTGCAAATTCTGTGGTGTGTAGCGGATGGGTGGGTCGAGTTGTCTCCCCACATGGTGTAAGGTTGGTACGGGGGTGTATACGGCTGGATTGGGTTGGGATTGCATTCACATTCTGATTCTGATTCTGTCACATAATTCTGATTCTGATTCTGATTTTGTTACTAATACTGATTCTGATTCTGATTCTGTCACCTAATTCTGATTCTGATTCTGATTCTGTTACTAATATTGATTCTGATTCTGATTCTGTTACTGATTCTGATTTTGATTGTCATTTTGGTTCCAATTCTGATAATGTTTCTTATTCTGTAATGGGCTAAGGTCCATCTGGTACTGTCTGTTGTAATGGGCTAAGACCCGATTGGTACTGAAATTGTAAGTAAGGCTGGGGCCAGACTTTTAATTCTTTTAGATGACTGACTGTTCCTTTTTATAGTAGGGGATTTCACACTGAGTTTTCGTAAACTCACCCTGTTTATTAACCTTTCAGGTAATTTCTAGCCTTAGATGGATCGGGGTTGCTAGGGGCTCGGAGGAAGCCACACACACTGTTTATGTTACAGTTTTGGTTATTACCTTTAAATTATTTTATGTGGGTTGTTGTAAAGCCGTTGTAATTTTCTGGATTTCAAATTTGGAATTTTATTTATTGTTCTTATAATTGCTAGTATTAGAACACGATTTTCCAAAGCAACTACTGTTATTCAAAACATCACGTAACCGCAATTGTTTTTAAAGTAAGTTTCCGCAAATACCAAGATTTTTACAAAGTTGTTAAGAATATTATTCAGCTGAGGTTTTCTAACAAGGTTTAAAAAGGGTATAAGTTTTTAATTATTAAGAAGGGTTTTTAATGGAAACATGGTTTCGAAAAACACTTCAATGTGACACGCCAAGTTCGAGCCAAACTTCCAAGCCGGGTTTGGGGTGTTACAAATATCCCTTTTTGTTATTAGTGGCCGGCCATAATGATGCTTTATATAAAAATATATATATTAATTATCACTTAAAAATGGATTTATATTTTATATTATTAATGAATAAAAATAAAGGAAAAATGGGTGATGAAAACAAAGCTTTATCTTTGTTCTTGGCCGAAACGAAAGAGAGGAAAGGGGAAAAAACTCCATTTGGTCACCTTAGGCTTGAATCAAGGTAAGAATTCATATTAATTCTTAAAATTGTAGTTAATTTTAAGTTAGTTACCAAGTTCTTTATTTAACCCATGTTAAAATTTCGGTTTTGGGGAGGATTTGAGTTCTCGGCCATGGTAGAAAATGAAAGGGATACATGGTTGTCTTCAAGTTTAATGAATAATTACAAATGAATAATGTTTGAGATAGTTTAAGGTGCTTGCAAGTAGTTTAGATGAATGAACAAAAAAATAAAAATAAATCATCTTGTGTATTGGTGTAATTGCCGAATTTGAACTAGGGATATTTTTGAGTAATGTTTGTATTTTAAATGATGGAATAGAGTAAATGCTTGGAATGTGTTATGCATAAATTATAAGTTGGATTAAAGGTTGTTTTATTGCCTAATGTGCTTTGTTAAAGAAATTGGGTGTTGGATGTTTAAGTGATGTAAGTATATGTATATTCGGCTTGTAGTTATATAAGTGTAGTATGAGAAAATAACTCATAATTAAATGCAATGTATGTTTCGGTAAAATTGGTCTTGTTGGCTATTCATGTATGTATATATATATGCAATACTACGTAGTGATTTCTTAGCTTATGTGTAAAAGTATATGCAAGCATGATTATAATAAAATTGTGGTTTTTGAGAAGTTGAAGATTAATATACTCAAATAGTCAGGTGAGTATTCGGCCAAGTAAATAAAAATGCAATTACATATATATATATATGTGCATTCGGCTTGGGTAAAACAAAGTGGCTGGTAAGTTGATTGAAAAATAGACAATGAGTGTATTTGATTATTCGACCAAGATGATGTTTAAGTGTGAATGTGTTTATGTAGATATACTTATAAGTATAACTTGATTTTGAATGGTATTTAGTCACTATAAATAACCATACTTGTAGAATTTATTAAATACATAATTGGGCTTAAGTAGATATGCATAAAATTATAAAGTTGTTAATGCCTAGTAAGGTGTTTGGTTGTGCATGACTAGGGAATATATATATGCATATGGTGTTTGATAGTTAATTATTAAGTCATATGTACCTTAACCTTATAATATACATGTATTATATTAAATTGGCTATTTGATAATAAATTAAATAAATTCAATTGTTTAAATCAAGCTCAAGAGCAAAGAGGAACTAGATCAGATAAGGGAAAGGAGAAAGCAATCGAATAGCCTATCCGCCACTGTTCAAAATATCCAAGGTAAGTTTTGAGTAATTACAGTTATTAGATAATTGATGTAAAGAGATAAGTATGATAAATGAATTACAACCTATTGTCTCTACTTGAATAAGTTTGTTTAATAAATAACTTGAGTATATGGCATGTAACCGAATGGATATTAGGAGTTAAGCTGAGATAGTGAAATGGTTATGTGTTCTTGCGTAAAAGTGTTGAACTGAAAGTTATATTGAAAGTGTGTTTTCTTTGTGTGCTTATACTCAAATGAAGAAATTGAAGTACAAATGTGATATGTTATGTGAGCCGAGTTATCATGTGGGTAAATACGCTTAGCACTTGATATATTATATATCTGGGTTAAATCCCGCAAGCTTCATACTGGTAATATATATCCAGGTTAAATCCCGTAGGCTTAGTGTTGGTACTATATCGGGGCTTAAAGTTCCGCAAGCTTTGAGCTAGTGACTGGATTCGGGTTTTGAAACCTAGCAGGCTTAATGCCGGTGATTCGAATGAGATTACAAATTCAAATGTTCAAAGCAAACTATTATTGATTATGTATGATACATGGTAATGACCAGGTACGTATTATGTACTTATATGTGAATTGATTGCAAGGTGAGTCATTAGTATCAAATAACGATAAAATTGTGTGGATGATTAATATATCTATGAATAAGAGAAATGACCTATTCGGTCGATGTCTGTCATTATATGAAAATATGTGAATTAAATTAGTTGTATGAGCCATAAAGTAAAGTGAAGCATGTGCTGAAAAATTCTTTGTGTATTTATATTCGGCCAATAGGCTTTATATGTGGTATACTTGTGTATATTCGGCTGAGTGATTGTAATTAGAATACGAGTTTTGTGATATTTAATGTTCATTTTATATGATACGTTTTGATTGTTTGAAATGCTTAAAACTTACTAAGCATAGTAATGCTTACTTTGTTGCCTTAATTCTCTATTTTATAGATCTTGTTCGTCAGCTACGGTCTCTGGGATCTCAAAGTTGAAGTCGACCATACTATCTAAGCCTTTTGGTACTCTAGTAGTTAAATTTCGATAATGGCATGTATAGGCTTGACTTTTTGTTGTTAAATAATTATCTTTTTGATGATGTATATATCTATGCCATGCAAAAATGGCTTGATAAGTTACTATATGTGTTCCAAATGGTTAATGTGAATGTGTGGTTGAAATTTGATTAATGTTTTCAATGTTTGATGTGAATTGAACTTAAGAATGAATCACTATACCTGATTATCTTGATATGACTCTTTTGTATATGGTAATACTCTTTAACCCTCCGGCGACGGGTATGGGTTAGGGGTGTTACATTTTATTGGTATCAGAGCTACGGTTTAGTCTATTCTAGGACTAACGTAGCGTGTATGAGTCTAGCTTTACATGTCATATAGTGTTAAACGATAGTGTGACGATTTCTGCCAGTTAAAAATGTGTTTTCGTATAGTAATGGATCCCGATCCCAATCGTGCGGTAGCTAATGATGTTGAGAGTGTAGGGCCTGCTCCCGAGCATGGGACAGCGCCGATAGACTCTCAACCTATTGCGAGCAATCAAAACGATGAGGCTAGACAGGCTTTTTATAGTGTGATGAATGATTGGTTCAACCAATACATTCGAACTAATACGGCTGCTCCACAACCCCCACATCTAAATAATACGCCCCCTGTACCCACGATGCCTCCGGTAATTGATCAGATGAGGTTGAATAAACCCCCGGTTGATAGAATTCGAAAGCACGGGGCTACTGAATTTAAAGCTACAGATAGTGATGCTGCCGAGCAAGCTGAATTTTGGTTGGACAACACTATTCATGTACTTGATGAACTGTCTTGCACACCCGATGAATGCCTGAAATGTGCTATATCTTTGCTACGTGATTTTGCCTATTATTGGTGAATACATTGGTTTCTGTTGTACCCAGAGAGCGGGTGACGTGGGAGTTCTTCCAAACTGAGTTCTGAAAAAAGGATATCAGTCAGAGGTTCATCGATCAGAAACGAAAAGAATTTCTTGAGCTTAAACAGGGCTCTATGTCGGTTACTGATTATGAATGGAAGTTTGTCGGACTTAGTAGATATGCTCAGGAATGTGTATCATCTGAGGCTATTATGTGTAAATGTTTTGAAGACGGGTTGAATGAAGATATAAAAATGTTTGTTGGCATTCTTGAAATACGAGAGTTTGTAGTACTTGTCAAGCGAGCTCGCAAAGCCGAAGAACTTAGTAAAGAGAAAAGAAAAGCTGATGTCGAAGCTGGAGAATTTTGTAAAAGATCTTCAGGAAAGTTTTTTCAGCAATCATCGAAGAAATTTCGAGATGATTCAGGCCGATCAAAGAACACTTCAGGTTTTTCCAGACAAGACCACGATCGACCTCCTGTGAGTACACAAGCCACTTCAGTTGCCAGTGTTGGAAATGATCGACGGGATAGGACCGAGTGCAAGTATTATGGAAAATGGCATTCGGGGAGTTGTAGATTTCATGACCGCTCCTGTTATAAATGCGGATCAGCCGACCATTTTATTAAAGACTGCCCGAGATTATCCGAGCAAAATATGAATCAGAGTGGGAAACCGAATACTACTACAGCACGAGGTAGACCACCTAAGAATACGAGGAATGCTAACTGTAGTCAGAGAGGGTCTAGAGATGCTACAACCAGATCTGAGGCTCATGCTCCTTAGAGCTTATGCTATACGGGCACGCAAGGATGCTTCTTCGCCTCAGGTTATTACCGGTACATTTACTCTCTTTGATACTGATGTGATTGCTTTGATTGAACCTGGTTCTACTCATTCATATGTATGTGAGACTTTAGCATCCAATAAGACTCTACCTGTTGAGTCTACTAAGTTCGTGATCTGAGTGTCAAATTCCTTGGGTCGATATGTGCTAGTCGATAAAGTGTGCAGGAAATGTCCCTTGATAATATGAGGTTTCTATTTTCCGGCTGATTTGATGCTTTTACCGTTTAATGAATTTGATGTTATTCTCGGTATGGATTGGTTGACCGTGCATGATGCAGTTGTGAATTGCAAAAGAAAGACTATTGATTTGAGATGTACAAATGATGAGATAATCCGAGTTGAGTCTACTGATATGAACGGGTTACCAGCAGTAATATCCTTGATGTTGGCTCAGAAATTTGTAAAAAAGGGGTGTGAAGCATATCTTGCGTACATACTTGATAGTAATGAATCAGAAAAGAAGCTTGAATCAGTACTAGTGGTTTGTGAGTATCCAGATGTTTTTCCCGAGCAATTACCAGGATTACCACCTGTTTGGGAGGTAGAGTTTGGTATTGAACTTGTACCTGGGACTACACCAATTTCGATAGCTCTATATCGTATGGCACCAACAAAATTGAAGGAATTGAAAACTCAATTGCAAGAGTTGACAAATAGAGGTTTCACTCGACCGAGTTTCTCACCTTAGGGTGCACCAGTATTGTTTGTAAAAAAGAAAGACGGAACCATGAGAATGTGTATTGACTATCGTCAATTAAATAAAGTGACAATAAAGAAAAAATATTCGTTATCACGTATTGATGATTTGTTTGATCAGCTGAAGGGAGCATCAGTGTTTTCAAAGATAGATTTGAGATCGAGTTATTATCAGTTGCGAGTTCGAGACTCAGATATACCTAAAACTACTTTCAGAACGAGATACGGTCACTACAAGTTCTTAGTGATGCTGTTTGGGCTCACTAATGCCCCTGCAGTATTTATGGATTTGATGAACCGAATTTTCAGACAGTATTTGGACCAGTTTGTAGTTGTGTTTATAGATGACATCTTGATTTATTCACGCAATGAAACTGAACACGCCGAGCACCTGAGATTAGTGTTGCAGATTTTATGTGATAAGCAGTTATATGCTAAGTTCAATAAATGTGAGTTCTTGTTGAGAGAAGTTAGCTTTTTGGGACATGTAGTATCTGCATCAGGTATTCGAGTTGATCCGAGTAAAATTTCAGCCATACCTGATTGGAAGCCCCCGAGAAATATTACTGAAGTTCGGAGATTTTTGGAACTTTTCGGTTACTACAGACGGTTTGTAAAGGGTTTTTCGATGATAGCCACACCAATGACGAAGCTACTTCAGAAAGATATTAAGTTTGAATGGTCAGAAAAGTGCCAAAAAAGTTTCGATCAACTAAAAACGCTTTTGACGGAAGCCCAAGTGTTAGTGCAGCCCGAATCCGGTAAAGAGTTTGTCATTTACAGTGATGCATCATTACATGGATTGGGTTGTGTATTGATGCAAGAGGGTCGAGTTATGGCTTACGCGTCGAGGCAATTGAAGCCACATGAGAAAAACTATCTGACTCATGATCTCGAATTAGCTGCCATCGTATTTGCTTTGAAAATATGGCGACATTACTTGTTTGGAGAGAGATGTCATGTATTTTCAGATCATAAAAGCCTCAAATATTTGATGACTCAAAGAGATTTGAATCTGCGACAAAGACGTTGGCTTGAATTGTTGAAAGATTATGAGCTTGTTATTGACTATCATCCGGGAAAGGCTAATGTAGTTGCCAATGCTTTAAGTCGTAAGTCACTGTTTGCTTTGCGAGCGATGAATGTTCACTTGTCTGTTTCATCCGTTAATGTGTTGGTAGCAGAATTAAAAGCCAAACCGTTATTGATTCATCAAATAGTTGAAACTCAGAAAGTCGATGATGAATTGGTTGTTAAACGAGCTGAATGTGTTTTGAATGTGGATTCGGAGTTTCAAATTGACAACAACGATTGTTTGAGGTTCAAAAATAGATTGTATGTTCCAAGAAATTCAGAACTTATTTCGATAATTTTGAACGAAGCTCATAATAGCCGAATGTCGGTCCATCCTGGTAGCACGAAAATGTACAACGATCTGAAACATCAGTTTTGGTGGCCTGGTATGAAACGAGACATTTCTGACTTTGTTTCAAAGTGTTTGGTATGTCAACAAGTGAAAGCAGAACATCAAGTGCCTTCAGGATTACTTCAGCTCATCATGATACCCGAATGGAAATGGGATCGAGTCACGATGGATTTTGTATCCGGGTTGCCATTATCGTCAAGCAAGAAAGATGCGATTTGGGTTGTTGTTGATAGATTGACAAAGTCGGCTCATTTTATTCCCGTACATACGGATTGTTCACTTGACAAGCTAGCCGAGTTGTATGTTTCTCAGATTGTGAGGTTACACGAGGTACCTATTTCTATTGTGTCAGATAGAGATCTGAGATTCACATCGCGATTCTAGAAGAAATTGCAAAAAGCTTTGGGTACCAAGTTGCATTTTAGCACCGCTTTTCATCCCCAGACTGATGGTCAATCCGAACGGATCATTCAGATACTCGAGGATATGTTGAGATGTTGCATCCTTGAGTTTAGTGGTTCATAGGAACGGTATTTGCCTTTGATTGAATTCGCTTACAACAATAGTTTTCAATCAAGCATTAAGATGGCACCTTACAAGGCTTTGTACGGTCGTAAATGCCGTACACCATTGTTTTGGATGAACTTAGTGAAAATAAAATCTTCGGGGTTGATTTGATTAAAGATACTGAGCAGAAAGTAAAAGTAATCCGTGAAAGTCTAAAAGCAGCTTCAGATCGTCAGAAGTCGTATGCAGATTTAAAGCAAAAAGACATTGAATATCAAGTCGGAGACAAAGTGTTTATTAAAGTTTCACCTTGGAAAAAGGTGCTCAGATTTGGCCGTAAAGGCAAATTGAGTCTGAGGTTTATCGGGCCGTATGAAATATATGAACGAGTTGGGCCAGTCGCATACAGATTGATTTTACCCCCCGAGCTTGAAAAGATTCACAACGTTTTTCATGTTTCGATGCTTCGACGTTATAGATTCGATCCATCGCACATAATTAATCCATCAGAGGTCGAAATTCAATCTGATTTGAGTTACGAAGAAGAATCGGTTTGTATTTTGGCTCGTGAGGTAAAAGAATTACGAAATAAGAAAATCTCATTAGTGAAGGTACTGTGGCTTAAGCATGGGGTTGAAGAAGCTACTTGGGAACTGGAAGACTCTATGAAGGATCGATATCCTAACTTATTTACTGGTAAGATTTTCGGGGACGAAAATTCTTTATGTGGGGGAGAGTTGTGACAGCCCTAATTTGACCCTAGTCGGAAAGTGGTTTCGGGACCACAGAATTGAGTCACAAAAATAATTAACAGTTATATTATATACTTATTCATGTGTAAATGTATGTGTGAAAGTTTTATGCTTTGATTTTTGTCATTTGTATGTGAAATTTATTAATAGGACTTATATGAGACATTTTTGAAATGTGATAGTTTAATGTGTAATGGTCTATTAATGCATGTTATAAAAGTAGGGACTTGCATGTCAAATATCCCTTTTTGTTATTAGTGGCTGGCCATGATGATGCTTTATATAAAAATATATATATTAATTATCATTTAAAAATGGCTTTATATTTTATATTATTAATGAATAAAAATAAAGGAAAAATGGGTGATGAAAACAAAGCTTTATCTTTGTTCTTGGTCGAAACGAAAGAAAGGAAAGGGGAGAAAACTCCATTCGGTCACCTTAGGCTTGAATCAAGGTAAGAATTCATATTAATTCTTAAAATTGTAGTTAATTTTAAGTTAGTTTCCAAGTTCTTTATTTAACCCATGTTAAAATTTTGGTTTTGGGGAGGATTTGAGTTTTCGGCCATGGTAGAAAATGAAAGGGATACATGGTTGTCTTCAAGTTTAATGAATAATTACAAATGAATGATGTTTGAGATAGTTTAAGGTGCTTGTAAGTAGTTTAGATGAATGAACAAAAAATAAAAATAAAAATAAATCATCCTGTGTATTGGTGTAATTGCCGAATTTGAACTAGGGATATTTTTGAGTAATATTTGTATTTTAAATGATGGAATAGAGTAAATGCTTGGAATGTGTTATGCATAAATTATAAGTTGGATTAAAGGTTGTTATATTACCTTGTCATTTCTGAAAATTTGCTTTGTTAAAGAAATTGGGTGTTGGATGTTTAAGTGATGTAAGTATATGTATATTCGGCTTGTAGTTATATAAGTGTAGTATGAGAAAATAACTCATAATTAAATGCAATGTATGTTTCGGTAAATTTGGTCTTGTTGGCTATTGATGTATGTATATATATATGCAATACTACGTAGTGATTTCTTAGCTTATGTGTAAAAGTATATGCAAGCATGATTATAATAAAATTGTGGTTTTTGAGAAGTTGAAGATTAATATACTCAAATAGTCAGGTGAGTATTCGACCAAGTAAATAAAAATGCAATTACGTATATATATATATGTGCATTCGGCTTGGGTAAAACAAAGTGGCTGGTAAGTTGATTGAAAAATAGACAATAAGTGTATTTGATTATTCGGCCAAGATGATGTTTAAGTGCGGATGTATTTATGTGGATGTACTTATAAGTATAACTTGATGTTAAATGGTATTTAGTCACTATAAATAACCATACTTGTAGAATTTATTAAATAAATAATTGGTCTTAAGTAGATATGCATATAATTGTAAAGTTGTTAATGCCTAGTAAGGTGTTTGGTTGTGCATGACTAGGGAATATATACATGCATATGGTGTTTGATAGTTAATTATTAAGTCATATGTACCTTAACCTTATAATATACATGTATTATATTAAATTTCCTATTTGATAATAAATTAAATAAATTCAATTGTTTAAATCAAGCTCAAGAGCAAAGAGGAACTAGATCAGATAAGGGAAAGGAGAAAGCAATCGAATAGCCTATCCGCCACTGTTCAAAAATATCCGAAGTAAGTTTTGAGTAATCACAGTTATTAGATAATTGATGTAAAGAGATAAGTATGATAAATGAATTGCAACCTATTGTCTCTACTTAAATAAGGTTTTTTAATAAATAACTTGAGTATATGGCATGTAACCGAATGGATATTAGGAGTTAAGCTGAGATAGTGAAATGGTTATGTGTTCTTGCGTAAAAGTGTTGAACCGAAAGTTATATTGAAAGTGTGTTTTCTTTGTGTGCTTATACTCAAATGAAGAAATTGAAGTACAAATGTGATATGTTATGTGAGCCAAGTTATCATGTGGGTAAATACGCTTAGCACTTGATATATTATATATCCGGGTTAAATCCTGCAGGCTTCGTGCTGGTAATATATATCCGGGTTAAATCTCGCAGGCTTAGTGCTGGTACTATATTCGGGCTTAAAGTTTCGCAGGCTTTGAGCTAGTGACTGGATTCGGGTTTTGAAACCTAGCAGGCTTAATGCCGGTGATTCGAATGAGATTACAAATTCAAATGTTCAAAGAAAACTATTATTGATTATGTATGATACATGGTAATGACCAGGTATGTATTATGTACTTATATGTGAATTGATTGCAAGGTGAGTCATTAGTATCAAATAACGATAAAATTGTGTGGATGATTAATATATCTATGAATAAGAGAAATGGCCTATTCGGTCGATGTCTGTCATTATATGAAAATATGTGAATTAAATTAGTTGTGTGAGCCATAAAGTAAAGTGAAGCATGTGCTGAAAAATTCTTTGTGTATTTATATTCGGCCAATAGGCTTTATATGTGGTATACTTGTGTATATTCGGCTGAGTGATTGTAATTAGAATACGAGTTTTGTGATATTTAATGTTCGTTTTATATGATACGTTTTGATTGTTTGAAATGCTTAAAACTTACTAAGCATAGTAATGCTTACTTTGTTGCCTTAATTCTCTATTTTATTGATCTTGTTCGTCAGCTACGGTCTCGGGGATCTCAAAGTTGAAGTCGACCATACTATCTAAGCCTTTTGGTACTCTAGTAGTTAAATTTCGATAATGGCATGTATAGGCTTGACTTTTTGTTGTTAAATAATTATCTTTTTGATGATGTATATATGTATAGCCATGCGAAAATGGCTTGATAAGTTACTATATGTGTTCCAAATGATTAATGTGAATGTGTGGTTGAGATTTGATTAATGTTTTCAATGTTTGATGTGAATTGAACTTACGAATGAATCACTATACCTAATTATCTTGATATGACTCTTTTGTATATGGTAATACTCTTTAACCCTCCGGCGATGGGTATGGGTTAGGGGTGTTACAAAAGCCCTAACTAAGGACCATTTTGCGTAAGTTGTAAAATAGGTGATAAGTGTAAGAAATAATGAGAATTTTGTGCTTCTTTTAGTATAATAAATGATCGGCTAGGCTTGGTTAGTGAGAAATGTGATAAAAATCAATTTTCGGAACTAGGGGTAAAATGGTCATTTTGTGAAAGTGTAGGGGCAAAACGGTTATTTTGCCCAATTATGAATTTTTGAGTGTCTAGAGTAATTTTTTGATGAGATAAATGAATTTCTATAATTTTAGATCAAGAATTACAAAATTTGGGTCTAGACCGGGGTAAAGCGAAACAAGTGGACTAAGCCAAGCTAGTCGTCTACATTTGTAATCTGAGGTAAGTTGTATGTAAACAATACAACTACATTGCTATTATATGTGTTTGAATTGATATAGTATAAAATGCTTGTTTGTGGAAATGATTATGTATGATGAATATTGAGATAGTAGAACTCCCATTTGAAACTCAGGAAATAAATCGAATATTCATGCCATGACGTTCGGGTTAATTGTGTGCTATTGTAAGACATGTCTAGGACATGCATCGGCCACATTATGAGAGCTAGTGTAAGACCATGTCTGGGACATGGCATCGACAATGAGACGATAGCTAGTGTAAGACATGTCTGGGACATACATCGGCCTCAAGATGTAAGCCAGCGTAAGACATGTCTGGGACATGCATCGGATACAAGATGTGTCAGTGTAAGACCATTTCTGGGACATGGCTTCAGCACGGATATGTCAGAGTTAGTGTAAGACCATGTCTAGGACATGGCATTGACTTAATGGATAAGCCAGTGTAAGACCATGTCTGGGACATGGCATCAGCATTATACCCTGTGTCTGAGGCTTAGTGAATATCCGATAGTATTTCAAATGGTTCAACGATGAGAGTCACAGTTTATGTTAAACGAGAAAAGTATAACCATGTTATGAGTGGTACAGGTACCTATTTGAATGTATGAGATGTCAGCTTAGTATATGCTATGTGAATTATTAGATAGGGACGAGTAACTTGTGCTTATGCTTACTTTTGTTTTATGAGCATGATGATAAAGTTGTTATATTTATTTTCATACAACTTATGCTTACCCCATTCCTTTCTATTTTCTTATAGTGCCACCTAATTAACTCGTGGATTAACGGACGTCTGAGGCATCAATCACACTATCATTTGAAGTACTTGGTATAATTAGTTCTTAAAATTTGATTATGGCATGTATAGGACTCTTTGATTTTGTTTTATTGTCACATTATTTTGGGGCCAAATGTGTTGGCTTGCTTCAATATTAGACTCATTTTGTATAAGGCCATGAAAAATGGCTAACATTGAAAGTTATTATATGAATGCAAAGTAGTCTTTCATGAATGTGAAATTATTGGTATGGTTGAGTACATGGAATGTATATAGGCCTTAGCTATGTTGTTTGGTTGTGAAATCATATTAATTTAGACTTTGATATATTGGTTGGTGTTAAATTGTGTCTCAGGGTGGTAAGGGCTTGGTAGATAGCCTTATATTGTCCACACAAGTAGACACACGGACGTGTGTCTAGGTCGTGTGAGACACATGGCCAGCCCCATGGGCATGTTTTCCAACCGTCTGTCCCCTGCACGTAAAAAAATTACAAGTCAGTATGCATGGTAGTAAACACAAGGGTAGAGACACGACACTGAGTCTCAGTCGTGTGGAGGACACAGCCTCTAGCCACTTGCGTGTGCCTTGGTCTTGTGCCCCGTATTAGATGCTGACGTCAGAAATAGAATGTCAAGGTTTTTAGACACAGTTTAGGACACGGACGTGTCATGGCCGCGCGAAGGACACGGGCCATAGACACGGGCGTGTGTCAGGCCATGTGAAAACCCCTTTAGGTTCGAATTTGGAATTAAATTCACACGGGTATGGGACACGAGCGTGTCCCTAGATGCTTAGGCCATGTGTGTCACATGAGCTTTCAGCACAGCCATGTCATAAAGACCACACAGGCATGTTACCCTTCCACACGGGCGTGTTCCCTATTTCCAAGGGTTAATTTTCTAAACTTGGTTAAGGACCTGAACTGGTCCCGAATGGTTTCGAATTGACGTTTGAGGCCTCATAGGCCCATGTTAAGGAATTATAAATAAATTTTGAAATTTTTTTAAGTTTGATCAAGTCTTAATGATTCGAAAAAGTTAGCATGCATGTGTTTAAGTGAGGTAACGCCTCGTATCCCGTCCTAGTGTAGGACTCGGGTGTAGGGTGTTAGATTTAGTGGTATCAGAGCTATAGTTTAGTTGGTTCTAGGACTAACCTAGTATGAGTATGAGTCTAGCTACACATGCTATAGTTGTATATTGATAGTGTGACGACTCCTGACGATTATAAATTGTGTTTTCATATAGAAAATGGATCCTAACGTAGCTACAACGGATGATGTGAAGAGTAATGTAACACCCCAAACTTGGCCTGGAAGTTTGGCTCGAATCTGGCATGTCATATTGAAGTGTTTTTCGAAAACCATGTTTCCATTAAAAACCCTTCTTAATAATTAAAAACTTATACCCTTTTTAAACCTTGTTAGAAACCTCAGCTGAATAACATTTTTAACAACTTTGTAAAAATCTTGGCAGTTGCGGAAGCTTGATTTAAAAACAATTGCGGATACGTGATGTTTTGAACAACAGTAGTTGCTTTGGAAAACCGTGTTCTAATACTAGCAACTATAAGAACAATAAGTAAAATTTGAAATTTGAAATCTAG
Organism: Gossypium hirsutum; assembly: GCF_007990345.1. Classification (NCBI taxonomy): domain Eukaryota; kingdom Viridiplantae; phylum Streptophyta; class Magnoliopsida; order Malvales; family Malvaceae; genus Gossypium; species Gossypium hirsutum. The sequence continues at coordinate 57,193,056 of NC_053435.1, forward strand.
AAAATTACAACGGCTTTACTACAACCCACATAAAACATTTAAAAGTAACAATCAAAACTATAAAATAAACAGTGTGTGTGACTTCCTCCGAGCCCCTCGCAGCTCCGATCCGTCTAAGGCTTGAAATTACCTGAAAGGTTAATAAACGGGGTGAGTTTACAAAAACTCAGTGTGAAATTCCTACTATATAAAAGGAACAGTCAGTCATATAAAAGAATTAAAAGTTTGGCCTCAGCCCTCCTTACAATTTCAGTATCAATTGGGCTTAGCCCACTATAACAGACAGTACCAGATGGGCTTTAACCCATTACAGAATAAGAAACATTATCAGAACTAAAATCAAAAACAGAATCAGAATCAGGTGACAGAATTAGGATCAGAATCAGTATCAGGTAACAGAATCAAAATCAGAATGTGAATGCAATCCCAACCCAATCCAGCCTATAACCAACTGCTACACTTCACCCGTACCAGCCCTACACTCCATGTGGGGAATAGCTCAACCCACCCAGCCCTACACTCCACAGTTGCAGCATTGCTGCTCAGTTATCAGATATTGTGACAGAGTCACCAAATACAGATATTGTGGCAGAGCCACCAGAAACAGATAATGTGGCAAAGCCACTTAACAGAATACGTGGCACAAAGCCATCGATAACTGCATTATGTTAGGCACATAGCCATCAACTAGAGTAACATAACCGGCACACAGCCCTAGGTAAATGTGATCGACACAGAGTCGTCAATAACCATATATTGGCACATAGCCTTAGGCAAATACGTTTGGCACACAGCCATAATCAGGTTGGTACAGAGCCATATGTAGGTTGACACAAAGCCATAATCAGAAGGCTTTAAGCCATCGGTAGCTGTATCATGTTAGGCACATAGCCACCAGCGACGGTAATATAGTCGGCACACAGCCTCAGGTAAATATGATCAGCACTCAGCCATTGATCGGTCCACAGTCGTCTTGGGCGACCTGTGCGACCTTATCAAATCAGTACGAATATACGGCTCTTAAGCCTTCGGTGGATCCACAGTCGTTAAGCAACCATGCGATCCTAACAGATCAGATCTTCCTCTGTACAAAATCCCAACCCATGCAACATGTCATGTATGCAGAATTTCATGCCCATATTTGAATCAAACAATCACAGTCAATTCATTCATATACCAACATATAATCACAATCAAATTCGTCAACCACACAGTCCAAGTTAGTCACTTGGCCACAAGGGCAAAATAGTCATTTAACACCTTAGGGGCAAAATGGTAATTTTACCCCACAAGGTATCTCGGTAATTCTACCCTACAGGGGTATTTCGGTCATTCTACCCTACAAGGGTATTTCGATAATTCTACCCTACAGGGGTATTTTGGTAATTCTCCCTACAGGGGTATTTCGACATTTCTACCCTACAAGGGTATTTCGGTAATTTTGTAAATCGAGGGTAAAATGATAATTCTGTAAATCAATGGTACTTTGGTAATTTTACAAGTCGAGGGTATTTCAATAATTTTACAGGTCGAGGGTATTTTAATAGTTTTCAGAAATCAGGGGTATTTTGGTAATTTTACAAACTATGGGTATTTTAGTAATGTTACAAACCAGGAGTATTTTGGTAATTTTGTAAACCAAGGGTAAAACGATAATTCTGTAAATCGAGGGTAAAATGGTAATTTTATAAATCGAGGGTAAAATGGTAATTTTATAAATTGAGGGTAAAATGGTAATTTTATAAATTGAGGGTAAAACAGTAATTCTATAAATTGAGGGAAAAATGGTAATTCTATAAATCGAGAGTAAAACGATAATTCTGTAAATCGGGGGTACTTTGATAATTTTACAATTGGGGGTATTTCAGTAATTTGGTAAACTAAAGTATTCTAAACAGGGATAACAATACAAATGGGCCTAAAGCCCTTCTCGACCCAAATGGGCCCACACGCTCATGTGGCCCTATTAGCCCAAATCTAGCCATAGATATAAGATTCACCTAGCCTAGTCCAATATTTACTACACAATCAAACAACTTATCCAATTGGGCCTGTAGGCCCATTGGGCCCACATGGCCCCTTTTGGCCCATCGCGGCCCAAAGTAGCCATCCTACAGCTAGAGTAGTGAGAGATACACACCTGATTGAAGACTGGAATTAATCCACGCTCCGAGCACTCTTAGCCGGCGCCCAACCCAACCGCACACGCCACAAAGCGAAAGGGATCAGCCAAGAAGGGTACCTTTACTCTCCTCATGGTTCTCTCTATTTAAAGTCAGCTTCGCATCCACTCTTATGTTAGCTTCCCGATGTGGGATCCCTCCATCATCAGAGTTTAAATTCAACACCAACTCTTGCCGCCCCCTGTTAGCAAAATAAATGCTCTTTGCTTGCCATGGGATTCGAACCCATGCCTCCCCTTAAATGCTCCACACGCTACTTGCCACTAAGCCACAAGGCTTTTGTGTCACAATTTCTCCAACAATATTCTTAAGGCCTACCTACTACACCCAGGGTTTGATTCACCTTAAACCAAAATTTTTGCTAGAGTCCAGGTTTGAACCCAGGACTTCTCCAACACTTCTCAGCACATTTAACCACTAAAACAAGCCTTCATTAACGAAATTTTCACGCACAACAGAATATTATAAGCTGCCTTCAACCGCTCCCATGCTCAAGGCCCAAAACTTCTAGGCCCAAATTCAGGGTGTTACAATTCTACCTCTCTTAAAGAAATTTCGTACCTAAAATTTCCATCTAACAGGGTAGTCGTGTAACATCTACCCCACTACGCTACCGCTGTGCACTCTGATCCTACTATCACTATCACACTTCAACTAGAACTTGAAACATCCCATACATACAACACTTATTCACAGAAGCAGCCGCATATTTATCACACATATATACAATTTCTATATCCAAACATCACATCCACATAAAATAAATACAAAATTTAAATTCAAACCAATATCTAAGGAATCCATAGTATTTCAATTTCTAAATAGACAAAAGTATTCAGAAGACTAACGGATTCGGCGCCAGAGACTAGGTGTGCCACACATTTTAAAAGAAATACTTCAAACTGACCACGTGGTTGAAAATAATTTTCTGAAATTCAACCTTTGAAAACCCAATCCACAGCCGAGTTGTTGCAACCTAGGCTCTGATACCACTAAATGTAACACCCCAAACTTGGCCTGGATGTTTGGCTCGAATCTGGCATGTCACATTAAAGTGTTTTTCAAAAACCATGTTTCCATTAAAAACCCTTCTTAATAATTAAAAACTTATACCCTTTTTAAACCTTGTTAGAAACCTCAGCTGAATAACATTCGTAACAACTTTGTAAAAATCTTGGCAGTTGCGGAAGCTTGATTTAAAAACAATTACAGATACGTGATGTTTTGAACAACAATAGTTGCTTTGGAAAACCGTGTTCTAATACTAGCAATTATAAGAACAATAAGTAAAATTTCAAATTTGAAATCCAGAAAATTACAATGGCTTTACTACAACCCACATAAAACATTTAAAAGTAATAATCAAAACTATAAAATAAACAGTGTGTGTGACTTCCTCCGAGCCCCTCGCAGCTCCGATCTGTCTATGGTTGAAAATTACTTGAAAGGTTAATAAACGGGGTGAGTTTACGAAAACTCAGTGTGGAATCCCTACTATGTAAAAGGAACAGTCAGTCATATAAAAGAATTAAAAGTTTGGCCTCAGGCCTACTTACGGTTTCATTATCAATTGGGCTTAGCCCACTATAACAGACAGATGGGCTTTATCCCATTACAGAATAAGAAACATTATCAGAACTAGAATCAGAATCAGAATCAGAATCAGGTGACAGAATCAGGATTAGAATCAGTATCAGGTAACAGAATCAAAATCAGAATGTGAATGCAATCCCAACCCAATCCAGCCTATAACCAACTGCTACACTCCACCTGTACCAGCCCTACACTCCATGTGGGGAATAGCTCAACCCACCCAGCCCTACACTCCACAGTTGCAGCATTGCTGCTCAGTTATCAGATATTGTGACAGAGTCACCAGATACAGATATTGTGGCAGAGCCACCAGAACAGATATTTGTGGCATAGCCACCAGAAACAGATAATGTGGCAAAGCCACTTAACAGAATACGTGGCACAAAGCCATCGATAACTGTATTATGTTAGGCACATAACCATCAACTAGAGTAACATAACCGGCACACAGCCCTAGGTAAATGTGATCGACACAGAGTCGTCAATAGCCATATATTGGCACATAGCCTTAGGCAAATACGTTTGGCACACAGCCATAATCAGGTTGGTACAGAGCCATATGCATTGACACAAAGCCATAATCAAAAGGCTTTAAGCCATCGGTAGCTGTATCATGTTAGGCACATAGCCATCAGCGACGGTAATATAGTCGGCACACAACCTCAGATAAATATGATCGGCACTCAGCCATTGATCGGTCCAGAGTCGTCTTGGGCGACCCGTGGGACCTTATCAAATCAGTATGAATATACGGCTCTTAAGCCTTCGGTGGATCCACAGTCGTCAAGCAACCATGCGATCCTAACAAATCAGATCTTCCTCCGTACAAAATCCCAACCCATGCAACATGTCATGTATGCAGAATGTCATGCCCATATTTGAATCAAACAATCACAGTCAAGTCATTCATATACCAACATATATTCACAATCAAATTCGTCAACCACACAGTCCAAGTTAGTCACTTGGCCACAAGGGCAAAACAGTCATTTAACACCTTAGGGGCAAAATGGTAATTTTACCACACAAGGTATCTCAGTAATTGTACCCTATAGGGGTATTTCGGTAATTCTACCCTACAGGGGTATTGCGATAATTCTACCCTACAGGGGTATTTTGGTAATTCTACCATATATGGGTATTTCAGTAATTTTACCCTACAAGGGTATTTTGGTAATTTTACCCTACAGGGGTATTTCGGTAATTCTACCCTATAGGGGTATTTCGGTAATTCTATCCTACAGGGATATTTCGTCATTTCTACCCTACAAGGGTATTTCAATAATTTTGTAAATCGAGGGTAAAACGGTAATTTTGTAAATCAATGGTACTTTGGTAATTTTACAAGTCGAAGGTATTTTAATAATTTTACAGGTCGAGGATATTTCAGTAATTTTCACAAATCAGGGGTATTTTGGTAATTTTACAAACAAGGGGTATTTTGGTAATTTTATAAACCAAGGGTATTTTGGTAATTTTGTAAACCAAGGGTAAAACGATAATTCTATAAATTGATGGTAAAACGGTAATTTTATAAATCGAGGGTAAAATGGTAATTTTATAAACTGAGGGTAAAATGGTAATTTTATAAATTGAGGGTAAAAAGGTAATTTTGTAAATCGAGGGTAAAACGGTAATTCTATAAATTGAGGGTAAAATGGTAATTCTATAAATTGAGGGTAAAATGGTAATTCTGTAAATCGGGGGTACTTTGATAATTTTACAACTAGGGGTATTTCAGTAATTTGGTAAACTAAAGTATTCTAAACAGGGATAACAATACGAATGGGCCTAAAGCCCTTCTCGACCCAAATGGGCCCACACGCTCATGTGGCCCTTTTAGCCCAAATCTAGCCACAGATATAAGATTCACCTAGCCTAGTCCAATATTTACTACACAATCAAACAACTTATCCAATTGGGCCTATAGGCCCATTGGGCCCACATGGCCCCTTTTGGCCCATCGTAGCCCAAAGTAGCCATTCTACAGCTAGAGTAGTGAGAGATACGCACCTGATTGAAGACTGGAGTTAATCCACGCTCCAAGCACTCTTAGCCGGTGCCCAACCCAACTGAGCACGCCACAAAGCGAAAGGGATCAGCCAAGAAGGGTACCTTTACTCTCCTCATGGTTCTCTCTATTTAAAGCCAGCTTCACATCCACTCTTATATTAGCTTCCCTATGTGGGATCCCTCCATCATCAGAGTTTAAATTCAACACCAACTTTTGTCGTCCCCTATTAGCAAAATAAATGCTCTTTGCTTGCCATGGGATTCGAACCCATACCTCCCCTAAAATGCTCCATACGCTACTTGCCACTAAGCCACAAGGCTTTTTGCGTCACAATTTCTCCAACAATATTCTTAAGGCCTACCTACTACACCCAGGGTTTGATTCACCTTAAACCAAAATTTTTGCTAGAGTCCAGGTTTGAACCCAGGACTTTTCCAACACTTCTCAGCACACTTAACCACTAAAACAAGCCTTTATTAACGAAATTTTCACGCACAACAGAATATTATAAGCTGCCTTCAACTGCTCCCATGCTCAAGGCCCAAAACTTCTAGGCCCAAATTCAGGGTGTTACAAGTAATGAGCCGGCTCCCGTTGAAGGGATCGCGGCAACAGATACTGGGCCTATGACACTGAGTCAGGATGGAGGGGCTAGAGAAGCTGACCTCCACAAGATGGATGCCTGGTACTTGGAGTTTGTTCATGTGAATCCGAACACTCCACCTCCCTCACCTCTTGGGATTCCTCAGTATGCCCCTATAGCTCTGCAAAGAATGAATATGGCTAGGAGAGAGAAACCCCTAGTAGACAAAATACGAAAGCAAGGGGCCAAGGAATTTCGGGCTAAAATTGATGATGACCCAAAAAGAGCAGTGTTCTGGTTGGAAAATACCATTAGGGTATTTGATGAGCTATTGTACACGTCTGAGGAGTGCGTAAGGTGAGCAGTGTCACTCCTACAAGACTCGACATACCAGCAGTGGAATACTCTGATGTCCGTTGTACCGAGAGAGAGGATAACATGGGAATTCTTCCAGGAAGAGTTTTGGAAGAAGTACATTAGTCAGAGGTTTATAGACCAAAAGAGGAAAGAATTTTTAGAGCTGAAGCAAGGTCGTAGGACAGAGACAGAGTACGAGTGTGAGTTTGTAAGACTCAACAAATATGCATGAGAGTGCATATCTACAAAAGTCATCCTGTGCAAGAGGTTTGAAGATGGTCTAAATGAATATGTCCATCTATTATTTGGCATTTTATAATTGAAGGAATTTGTTGTGCTCGTGGTGAGAGCATGTAAGGCTGAAGAATTGGCCAAAGATAAGAGAAGAGTTGACATCGAGTCCTGAGACTCAAGGAAAAGAAAGATGGGGAAATCACAGCAGACCTCATCTAAGAGATCAAGAGAGTTTCCTACCCAATCGAATGTGTCAATGGGGTTCTCAAATAGGAACAAGAACAAGCAGAACACAGCTTTTAAAGCTCAGACCACTTCTGTTACGAGTGTTGGTAGTGCTCGGCCAAATAGGCTGGAGTGTTTGCAGTGTGGTATGAATTGTGGTAGCAAGTTCATTGAAATGAAATGTGAGAATAAGGATATTATTCGGGTTGAATCAAGTGAACTGGATAACTCACCAGTACTGATCTCGTCTTTGACTGTCGAGAAATATTTGAGAAAAGGTTATGAGTCCTACCTAGCATTTGGGTTCAACACCAAAGAGTTTGAAGTGAAAATTGAGACAGTGCCTATGCTATGCGAGTACATGGATGTATTTCTGAAAGAGTTGCCTCGGTTGCCTCCAACCAGAGAAGTTGAGTTTGGTATCGAGTTGGTCCCTTCTACGACGCCTATCTTAATCGCTCCATATAAGATGGCTCCAACAAAATTAAAAGAGTTGAAGGTACAGTTGCAAGAATTAACTGACAAGGGCTTTGCAAGACCGAGCTATTCACCGTGGGGTGCTCCAGTTCTTTTTGTGAAAAAGAAAGACAGGTTGATGTTGTTGAGCATAAACTAATGACAACTCAACAAGATGACTATGAAAAACAAGTATCCCTTGCCAAGGATTGATAATTTGTTTGATCAGTTGAAGGGAGCCACCGTGTTTTCTAATATCGACTTAAGGTCGGGCTACTACCAGTTAAGGGTTAAGGAGCAAGACGTGCTGAAAACCACGTTTAGGACGAGGTTTGGGCACTACGAGTTTCTTGTCATGCCCTTTGGCTTAACAAATGCCCTGACAGTTTTTATGGACTTAATGAACCGTATTTTCCAACCATATTTGGATAAGTTTGTCGTCATTTTTATCGATGACATATTGATTTATTCGCGTGATGAGAGTGAACACATAGCGCATTTGAGGACAGCTTTACAAACCTTGAAAGATAAGTATTTCTACACCAAGTTTAGTAAGAGTGAATTTTGCTTAAAAGAGGTCGAATTCCTAGGACACATTGTGTCTGGTGATGAGATCAGAATTGATCCAAACAAGATCTCGGCTATTGTTGAATGGAAACAGCCGACGAATGTGACAGAGGTTCAAAGCTTTCTGGGTTTAGTTGGATACTACAGAAGGTTTGTGAATGGATTCTCTATGATAGCCACTCCGATGACAAGGTTGTTACAAAAGGATGTCAAGTTTGAATTGACAGAGAAATGCCAACAGGGTTTTGATAAACTAAAGGCTTTGTTGACCGAAGCCCTAGTTTTAGTGCAACCAGAACCGGGAAAAGAGTTTGTGGTGTAGTTAGGATGTGTGCTCATGCAAGAAGGCAAGGTTATAGCCTATGCCTTGTGACAACTAAAGCCACATGAGAGAAATTACCCGAGCCATGATTTGGAGCTAGCAGCTATAGTGTTCGCATTAAAGATTGGGAGAAACTATTTGTATGGTCAGAGATGTCGGGTATTCACCGACCATAAAATTCTAAAGTATTTGATGACTTTGAAGGAGTTAAACTTACGACAAAGGTGGTGGTTAGAGTTGATAAAAGACTACGAATTGGTGATTGGCTACCACCCCGGAAAGGCTAATGTAGTAGCCGGTGCTTTGAGTAGGAAATCATTGTTTGCCTTGAGGGCTATGAATCCTCAGTTGTCTATGATTGATGATGGTTCGGTTCTGGCAGAGTTGAGAGCTAAACCAATGTTCCAGCAAGATATTTATGAAGCTGAGAAGGGTGACAAGGATTTACAAGCTAAGATGGCTAAATGTGAGTAGGGTGAGGAATCAGATTTTTGGATTAATACCGAAGGCTGTTTGATGTTCCAAGATAGGAATTGTGTACCCAAGGATAATGAGCTCATTCAGAAGATTTTAAGAGAGGCACATAGCAGTTGCTTGTCTATCCATCTGATTAGCGTAAAAATGCACAATGACCTGAAGAAAATGTATTGGTGGCCTGGTGTGAAGAGAGACATTTTTGAGTTTGTTTCCAAATGTCTAGTTTGTCAACAAGTGAAGGCTGAAGACCAAGTACCCTCGGGTTTTCTTCAGCTTGTGATGGTTCCTAAGTGGAAATGGGACTGAGTAACCATGGATTTTTCTTCAGGGTTGCCTTTGACACCAAGGAAAAAGGAGTCAGTCTGGGTCGTTGTTGATAGACTTACTAAGTCGATTATCGATTATTTCGAATAGAGGTCCGAGGTCTACCTCGTGATTTTGGAGGAATTTGCAAGAGGCATTGGGAATAAAATTGAATTTTAGCACAACTTTTCATCCGCAAACTGACAGTCAGTCAGATAGAGTAATTCAGATATTAGAGCACATGTTACGGTGTTATGTTCTCGAGTTTCAAGGCAGTTGGGAGAGGTATCTTGTGACAGCCCTAAATTGACCCTAGTCGGAAAGTGGTTTCGGGACCACGAAACCGAGTCTTATAAATAATTAAAAGTTATATTCTGTGTTTATGATGTGAGTAGGTGCATGTGTGAAAATTTCATGCATTAATTTGATCATTTTTATGTAAATTTATTAAAATGGACTTATATGAAACATTGTTGGAAAGTGAGAGGTTAATCTTACAATGGTCTATTAGTACATGCATTGAAAAGAGTGGTTTTGCATGTCAATTTACCCATAATAAACATAGTGGCCGGCCAAAGAAAGACAATGCTCCACTAATTCAAATTTAAAATAATTTTGTATTAACAAATGATTTAATAATTGTAATAAAATGAATTAAATAAAAGAGAAGAAAGAGGATGGTGTTCATCTTCTTCTCTTACCTCTCCCAAGCCGAAACAAGGATGAAAAATAAGGGAAAACTTACCTAGAGCAATTCGGCATTCATCTTTAGCTATTAGGAGGTAAGCTTTGAATTTGTTGATTTGGCTTTATAATATGCTAAGTTAAATTGTGGATGCACTCTTGGTAATGTCAAGAAAGTTGAGATTTCTTATGGTGATTTGAGCAATATGTCGAATGATTAAGTGTTGGAATTAGGGGTTATTTTCATGTTGTATAGAACAATGGGGGAATGACTAGAATGGGGTAAAGATTTTTGGATGAATAGCTTAGAGGCACCTTGTACATTCGGTCAAAAATTGAGTCTATTTAGAATGTTAATTTCTTCCTCTATGATTATTTTCCTTGCATGTTAAATGGTTCTTGATAAGGCCGAATGAGTTATGAAAGTTTTTATAAATGTATGAAGTTCAAGGTGCAAATTTTAGTCTTGATGTTATGAATAATTCGGTTGAAATAAGGAGAATGGGAGTTGTCATTTAGGTTAAGATTAAAGGAATGATCAATAGGCATTAAAAGGTTAAATGTGTGAAATTTAAGGTATAAGAACCTATAGGTAATTACATAGGTAATGTTAAAAATTAATGTGGTATATTCGGCCATGTAGAGTATATCCTAGAGATATTATAGTTAATTCCCTATAATTGGCTAAATGGGTGATAATGGTTTATAATGTTGAATTGAATTATGATTATGTACATTAGAATTAGATATAACAAAAACTATGTGAATTTAGATGTAATATTACATTCGGCCTAGAGGCATTAGAGGAACATTTGTGGAAATTTCAAAGTCTTGAATAATGGTGATTGTAAGATGATGTAAAAATCATTGAATTATATGTATAAGTGTTTAGCAAAGTGATTAAACTACCGAATTTAATTATCCTAGATCAAGAACCCAAAGGAGGGGAGTCAAGCAAAGGCAAAAACAAAGAATATTGAGTAGATGGTTGGAAATCATTTCGAACTATATAAGGTAAGTCCATAAGCTTTCATAAGATTGATTATATATATAAATATATATTTATAATTGTGGCCGTATATGCCAATCGAGTTAATTAAATCGTCTTACTATAAGGAATCGATACTAGCACTACGTGTGCGTAGTTGAAAGGCACTATGTGTGTTGATTTGAATGTGAAATTCGTGATTGAATTTTCGGGGCACTAAGTGTGCGGTGTATCGTGGCACTATGTGTGCGAAAATCTTTGTGCACTATGTATGCGAATTCGGTTGATGGTTTAAGTAGCATATGGAAAGCATATAGTGTTTGTGTTATAAATTGAAATATCAAAATGAGGCCTGAAACGAATATGCATGAGCGTATATAATTTGACATTGTTTTATACATTGAGAGAAGGTTTTAAAGTATTTAGCTGTTGGATGGTTGATTTTATATTATTTTTCTCGTAATCCCATATCAACGGCATGTATATTATTGCTTATGACTTACTGGGTTGAATACTCATTTTTTTTGTTTGTGTTTGTTTGTTTTCTATTTAGATTTCCTTGACCCATTTTGCGTGTTTGGATCATTGTCAAAGTCATCACACCGGCTTGCAACTTTTTGGTATCTTCTTCTTAGTTGGACTAAGAGAACATTTCAGCATGTATAGTGTGACAACCCAAATTAGACCCTGGTCGGAATGTGGTTTCGAGACCACATTACCGAGCCAAAAATTTATTTTCGTGTTTTAATTGCATAAATTGTTGTGTGACAGTGAATGTATGAGAAATTAAATGCTTAATATTAGCATTAGGATTGTGAATTCATTCAAAAAGGACCTAGTTGACGAAGTTAGGAAAGATGATAGATGAATTATAAGGATTAATTAATAATAGGTTGAGGAAGCATGGCTTTGCATGTCAATTTGCCCATAAAATTCATGGTGGCCGGCCAAGGAGTGATAATGCTCCACTCATTCTAATTTAATATGTTTCTTTGGTGAACAAATGATGGGCATAATAATAGAAAAGGGAACAAAAAAAAATGGGTGTCATACTTGCCATCTCCTAGCCGAAAAACCAAGAAAAAGAAGGGGAGAAAAGAACTTGGAAGGAATTCGGCCATTGCTTGTGCCTAGGGAGAGTGTTTGATGTTGTGGCATGAAAAATGAGGGAGTTTGAATGCTTAATAAGGAGGGAAGAAGGAGTGTTCATATTTTCTTTCTTTTGCAATTGTTCTAACTAGAGGAAGAAGAGGAAGCAAGATTCGGCCAAGGTGGTCCTTTAGACCAAGGTATGTTCAATGATATTTTTGGAAGCTTACCTTACCTTTGGGGTGATGAGTCTAGATTCTATCTATTCCATGGTTGGATTTGGGGTTGTTGGAGAGTTAGGATTCGGCTAAGGAGTTTAAAAATAAAAGCTAGTTGATACCTTGATGCTATTAGCATGCTAGTTATATGGATGTGTTAAGTTGCTTGTTATGTTAGCATGAAAGTTGAAAATTGTTAAGCTATTTTGTTGGAGGTGCCGAACTTAGGACTAGGAAGAGAATGAGTATTCGGCTAACATAGTGGAAAGGTGGTGTTGCCGATTGCTAGATTTAGACTAGGGGAGTGGCTATAATGGGCATTAAGATGTGGGACTTAAGAAATGTAGTTATATGTGGACTTACATGATGTTATAAATAGATGTGAAAATATGCTAGATTAGGAAAACTCGATTAAGTGTTCATGAGATGAAATTAGGTGTTTAAATGATGTTATAGTTGACATTGTACATGTATACATGCATTTCGGCCATGGTCTTTGCTTGAATTTGAGATTTGTAATGTGATTTTCCTAAATTGTCTATGAATTTTTGGTTGTTAATTCCATGGTAATGGTATATTGAATCCATGAAAATTTAGTAAGGTTGCATTCGGCAACTTGCTTGGAATTAAAAATTGATGTCTAAGCTTAGGTGATTTCGATGATGATATATATATATATTCATAAGTATATTTAGTTGATTCGGCTTTGGTAGTTGCATGAGGCTATTGGCCGAATATACTAACATACATATACATGTGAAATTGGATTGTAAATATTTAGCAAGGTGGTTAAACTAGTTAAATTATTGATTTAGCTCAAGGAGTTAAAGGAGGTGAATCGAGCAAAGGCAAAGAAAAGGTTATCGAGTAGCCGAGTTGGAACCGTCTTACCCAACACGAGGTAAGTCATTAAGCATGTAGTTGGTATTATTTCAAATGGTCATAATGTGTATGTATTGATGCTGAATGGAATGAATAAATATACATATATATATGCATGTACGTATGTGATGATGAAATTGTTGAATGAAAGAAAAGAGGTAAGATGTACTGAGTTGTTGATCTCGGCACTAAACGTGCGGGATAACCATTTATGACCATGAGATTGGCGCTAAGTGCGCGGGATTAAATTGTACAGCACTAAGTGTGCGATTCGACTATGTTGCACTAAGTGTGCGAAATGAATATGATGCACTAAGTGTGCGAATTGACCATGCGGCACTAAGTGTGCGAGTTTGACTATGTAGCACTAAGTGTGCGATTTGATTACGTAGCACTAAGTGTGCGAGTTGATTATATAGCACTGAGTGTGCGGGCTCAACATACATTCGTGAATCATTATGGACACTATGTGTGCGACACTATTGAGTCGATCGCGGACAGCGGATCGGGTAAGTGTCTTGAGTACATGGCTAATAGGTGCTATGCTTATACTTGGTGTTGAGCTCGGTAAGTTGAACCTATGTGACAAATATACTTGAAGTCACGTACATAAAATTTATCATAGAGTGGGTGAAAGGCCGTTTAGTTGTATGTTTGTAACGAAAATAAAATGATTTATGAAAATGCCTCGAATATCCTATTGATGAGTAGGTGGATTGTGAATACATAAATTGGTATGAAATTGAATCGATAGGTTGGAGGAACTATGGTATGGTTCGGTATGGATGGAGTAAATTGTCTCATTCCATTTTGTTTCCTCTTGTGATAATGTTATTGATGTATAGTAGTGCATTGCTTATGACTTACTGAGTTATAAACTCACCCGGTGTTTCCTTGTCACCCATTATAGGCTGCTTGGACTCATCTATTTTTGCGGGGTCGGGCCGTCATCGAAGTCATCACACCGGATAGCAAGTTTTGGTACTTTCTTCTTAGTGTGCTTAGAAGATCATTTTGGCATGTATAAGCTAGTACGTTGTGTTTGAATTATGGCATGTAAACTTTAAGCCATGCGAAAATGGCACGAATATTCGATTGAGTTGGATCAAGGGTAGGCATGAAATGGACCTAGTTACTTTCGTAACAGATGCTGGCAGCAGCAGTGTCATGAGATTGAAAAATCACTAAAAATAGTAGGAGTGGAATTAATTGATGAATAAATTATGTAATCGAAGCTCGATGAGTCTGCTTTCATGAGGAAGTAACGAAAAGATCATATGGGCAGTATATTAAGAGATAATCAGATTTTTGTGGGACAGGGCCAGAACGGTTTCTGGATTCCCTGCTCCGACTTGGGAATTTCATTAAAAATTAACCAGAGATAATTAGGGGTCGTACCATACATGTACAGATTCCTCTCTGAGTCTAGTTTTCATAGAAACAAACGGCATCAGTATTGGAGCCCCGTGCAGGGAGATATCCAAGTCGTAATGGGCAAAGGTCAGTGTAGTCGACCCCTGCAACTTGGGAGACTTTGACTAATAAACTGTACTAATTGGCCCGACCAAAAATTCTAGAAAAAAATACATAGATGGGCACATGAGTCTAGTTTCGGGGAAAAATTACGAAACTGATTTTCGAGTTACGAAACTCAAGATATGATTTTTAAAACGACTAGTACACAGATTGGGCAGTGTCTGGAAAATAAATTTTGTGAGGGGTTAAAGCCAGTTAACACCTCGTGTTCGACTCCGGTGTCGGTTTCGGGTTCGGGGTGTTACATATAGGCTATTATGTTTTGTTTGAACTTTGGTATGTATACTTTTAGCCATGCGAAAATGGCATAAATGTTAAGTTGGATTTGGTCTTATGATACTTAGTTATAAGTAATAGTTAAAGTCTATGTGATTATTATGCCGTTTGTCATGGCTAATCATTTCCGGTGTTACACTCATGATATGGTTATTGAGTAGTAAGGAAATGCTTGGTAACGATTAGCCTTTGGTATGGCTAGTCATGATCATACTTGGTGATATGTATGTTAAATTACTCTAATAGGTAAAATTTACTCTAATAATAGATGCAGACAGTAGTAGTGATGTGAAATTGAAAAATCACTAAAAATAGTAGAAATGGAATTAAATAATGAAAAAATTATGAAATCGAAGCTGGATGAGTCTACTTTCATATGGAAGAAACAAAACGACCATATGAGCTATATTTTATGAGATGTTAATTTTTTGTGAAACAGGGCCAGAGCGATTTCTGGATCCCCTGTTCTGACTTTGGAAATTCACCATAAATTTTGTAGAGACAATTAAAAGTCATCCTTTATATGTGCAAATTCATTATTGAGTGTAGTTTCATTAGAGACAACCGGCATAGGCATTGAAGCCCTTTGCAGGGAGATATCTAAGTCGTAATGCTCAGAGGTCAGAGTAGTCGAGTCCTGAAACAGGGTAGACTTTAACAAATAAACTGTACTAATTGGCCCAACCAAAAATTCTACAAAAATGTTATTAGATATATATATGAGTCTAGTTTCAGGAAATATTTACAAAATTTGATTTCGAGTTTCAGAACTCAAGATACGAATTTTTAAGTGACTATAACGCAGATTGACAGCTTGTCTAGGAGCTTTAAAAATAAATTGTTTAAGCTGTATAAATGATGAATTAAGCCGATAACACCTCGTATTCGACCCCGGTGATGGCCATGGTTTCGGGGTGTTACATTTTTATTGGTATCAGAGCTTTGGTTTAGTCGGTTCTAGGACTACCATAGCGCGTATGAGTCTAGCTATACATGCCTTAATGTTAGTGTTTAATAGTGTGATGACTTCTGACGGCTAAAATTTTTGTTTTGATTAGTAAATGGATCCCGGTTTAGAGAGAACCTTAGCGGATGACTTTGAAAGTGTAGTGGCTGCTCCTGTGCAAGGGACACCGCCTGTTGAACCTCATTCATCTGCGAATAATCAAGATGAGGGGGCAAAACAAGCCTTATTTACTATGATGAACGAGTGGGTTGCACAATACGCCCGCACTAATTCGGCTACCCAACCATTCTCGAATTTAAATAATCCGCCCCAGGAGCCTATAATGCCATCAACTACTAATCCTGTAAGGCCGAGTAAACCACCTGTAGACTTGATTAGGAAGCGCGGGGCCGAGGAATTCAGAGCCATAGCTACTGATGATGCTGAAAGGGCCGAGTTCTGGCTTGATAACACCATCCGAGTTTTTGATGAACTGTCCTGCACACCTGATGAGTGTTTAAAGTGTGCTATATCTTTGTTGCGAGACTCAGCCTACTATTGGTGGAGGACCTTGATTACCATAGTCCCGAAGGAACGAGTTACTTAGGATTTCTTTCAAACGGAGTTTCAAAAAAAATATATTAGCCAACGGTTCATCGATCGAAAGCGTAAGGAATTCTTGGAACTTAAGCAAGGCCGCATGACAGTATCTGAATACGAACGTGAGTTCGTAAGACTCAGTCGATATGCTCGGAAGTGTGTAGCCGATGAAATCGCTATGTGCAAAAGATTTGAGGAAGGATTGAATGAAGATTTAAAGCTATTAGTGGGTATTTTAGAGATAAAAGAATTTGTAACACTAGTTGAACGAGCTTGCAAGGCGGAAGAACTTGGAAAGGAGAAAAAGAAGGCAGAATCTGAAGCTAGAGACTTTCGTAAAAGATCAACGAGTAAAACTCCATTCTCGGCTATAAAGAAGTTCAGGGAGGACACTCCCAAACCGAAGACGACTGCGGGAATTTATATTAGGACACAACCATTAACGGACTCCCGAGCTACTTCGATTGCTAGTGTGGGTAACCATCGCCAAGAAAAACTTGAATGTCCACAATGTGGAAGACGACACATAGGTGAATGTTGGGGTAAGTCCACTAACAGGGCCTGTTACAGATACGGTTTGAAGGATCACTTCATTAGAGATTGCACGGAATTTGATGAGAAAAATAAGATGCAAGGTGCAAGACCTAGTGGAACAACGGCTAGGGGTAGACCACCGAGGATTTTAGGAGGTAGGGGTGGTAGTCAGAGAGGGACTTTTGATACAGCTGTTCGATCTGAGACCCGTACTCCTGCTAGAGCATATGCCATCCGTGCACGAGAGGAAGCCTCCTCCCCTGATTTCATCACTGGTACTTTCACTCTCTTTGATACTAATGTAATTGCATTTATTGACCCTGGTTCTACTCATTCTTATGTATGTGAGACTTTAGCATCCAATAAGACTTTACCTGTTGAGTCTACTGAGTTTGTAATTCGAGTGTCCAATCCCTTGGGTCGTTATGTGCTTGTCGACAAAGTGTGTAAGAAATGTCCCTTAATAATCCAGGCTCCTGTTTTCTGGCTGACTTCATGCTTTTACCGTTTGATGAATTCGATGTTATTCTCGGTTTGGATTGGTTGAGCGTACATGATGCAGTTGTGAATTGCAAAAGTAAGACTATTGATTTGAGGTGTGCAAATAATGAGATAATCCGAGTTGAGTCTACTATTTTGAATGGATTGCCAATAATAATATCCTCGATGTTATCTCAAAAATATGTGAGAAAGGGGTGTGAAGCGTACCTTGCATATGTACTTGATAATAAAGAGTCAGAGAAGAAACTTGAACCGGTACCAGTGGTTTGTGAATATCCGGATGTTTTTCCCGAAGAATTACCGGGGTTACCACCTGTTCGGGAGGTAGAGTTTGGCATCGAACTTGTACCTGGGACTACACCGATTTCGATAGCTCCGTATCGTATGGCACCAACGAAATTAAAGGAACTGAAAGCTCAGTTGCAAGAGTTGATGGATAGAGGTTTCGCTCGACCGAGTTTCTCACCTTGGGGTGCACTAGTATTGTTTATAAAAAGAAGGACGGAACCATGAGGTTGTGCATCGACTATCGTCAGTTGAATAAAGTGACAATAAAGAATAAATATTCGTTACCGCGTATTGATGATTTGTTTGATCAACTAAAGGGAGCCTCAGTGTTTTCAAAGATAGATTTGAGATCGGGTTATTATTAGTTGCGAATTCGAGATTCAGATATACCCAAAACTGCTTTCAGAACGAGATACGGTCACTACGAGTTCTTAGTGATACCGTTTGGGTTCACTAATGCCTCTGCAGTATTTATGGATTTGATGAATCAGATCTTCAGACCGTTTTTGGATCGGTTTGTAGTTGTGTTTATTGATGACATTTTGGTCTATTTGGAAGATGAAACCGAACATGCTGAGCACCTGAGATTAGTGTTGCAAATTTTATGGGATAAATAGTTATATGCTAAGTTCAGTAAATGTGAGTTCTGGTTGAGAGAAGTTAGCTTTTTGGGACATGTGGTATCTGCATCGGGTATTCGAGTTGATCCGAGCAAAATTTCAGCCATACTTACCTGGAAGCCTCCGAGAAATATTACTGAGGTTCAGAGCTTTTTGGGACTTGCCGGTTACTACAGACGGTTCGTAAAGGGTTTCTCGATGATAGCCACACCAATGACGAAACTACTTCAGAAAGATGTTAAGTTTGAATGGACAGAAAAATGTCAGAAAAGTTTCGATCAACTAAAAGCTTATTTGACTGAAGCTCCAGTACTAGTGCAGCCTGAATCAGGCAAGGAGTTTGTCATTTATAGTGACGCATCCTTACTTGGGTTGGGTTGTGTATCGATGCAAGAAGGTCGAGTTGTAGCTTATGCATCGAGGCAATTGAAGCCACATGAGAAAAATTATCCAACCCATGATCTTGAATTAGCTGCCATCGTTTTCGCTTTGAAAATATGGCGACATTACTTATTTGGTGAGAGGTGCCATGTATTTTCGGATCACAAAAGTCTCAAATATTTGATGACTCAAAGAGATTTGAATTTGCGACAAAGACGTTGGCTTGAGTTGTTAAAAGATTATGAGCTTGTCATTGACTATCACCCGGGAAAAGCTAATGTGGTTGCGGATGCTTTAAGTCGTAAATCACTGTTTGCTTTACGAGCGATGAATGTATACTTGTCTGTTCTACCCGACAATGTGTTAGTAGCAGAATTAAAGGCCAAACCCTTGTTGATTCATCAAATTCGTGAAGCTCAAAAGTTGATGATGAATTGGTTGCAAAACGGGCTGAATGTGTTTCGAATATGGAATCAGAGTTTCACATTGATGATGACGATTGTTTGAGGTTTAGAAGTCGTTTGTGTGTTTCAAGAAATTCAGAACTTATTTCGATGATTCTGAACGAAGCTCATTGTAGCCAAATGTCGATTCACCCGGGGAGTACAAAAATGTACAACGATCTGATACGTCAGTTTTGGTGGCATGGTATGAAACGAGACATTTCCGATTTTGTTTCGAAGTGTTTAATATGTCAACAAGTGAAAGCGGAACATCAAGTGCCTACAGGTTTACTTCAGCCGATCATGATACCTAAAAGGAAATGGGATCGAGTCACGATGGATTTTGTATCTGGGTTGCCATTGTCGGCAAGTAAGAAAGATAAGATTTGGGTTGTTGTTGATAGACTGACTAAATCGACTCATTTTATTCCCGTACGTACGGATTATTCACTGGATAAACTAGCTGAATTGTATGTTTCTCAGATTGTAAGATTACACGGGGTACCTATTTCTATTGTGTCGGATAGAGATCCGAGGTTCACCTCGCGATTTTGGAAGAAATTGCAAGAAGCTTTGGGTACCAAGTTGCATTTTAGCACCGCTTTTCATCCCCAGACTGATGGTCAATCCGAGTGGATAATTCAGATACTCGAGGATATGTTGAGATGTTGCATCCTTGAGTTTAGTGGTTCATGGGAGCGGTATTTACCTTTGATTGAATTCGCTTACAACAATAGTTTTCAGTCCAGCATTAAGATGGCACCTTACGAGGCCTTATATGGTCGTAAATGCCGTACACCGTTGTTTTGGACCGAACTTAGCGAAAGTAAAATCGTCGGAGTCGATTTGATTAAAGATGCTGAGCAGAAAGTAAAAGTAATCAGTGAAAGTTTGAAGGCAACCTCAGATCGTCAGAAGTCGTACGCGGATTTGAAAAGAAAAGACATTGAATACCAGGTCGGAGACAAGGTGTTTCTTAAAGTCTCACCTTGGAAAAAGGTACTCAGATTTGGCCGTAAAGGCAAACTGAGTCCGAGGTTCATAGGGCCGTATGAGATATCTGAACGAATTGGACCAGTCGCATACAGATTGATTTTACCCCCTGAACTTGAAAAGATTCACAACGTTTTTCATGTCTCGATGCTTCGACGTTATAGATCCGATCCATCACACATAATTAATCCAGCAGAGGTTAAAATGAAATCCGATTTGAGTTATGACGAAGAACCGATTCGTATCCTAGCTCGCGAGGTGAAAGAGTTGCGAAACAAAAAGGTTCCATTAGTGAAGGTATTATGGCTCAAACATGGGATTGAAGAAGCTACTTGGGAAACCGAGAACCCTATGAAAGAATGATACCCAAACATTTTCACTGGTAAGATTTTCGGGGACGAAAAATTCCTTAAGTGGGGGAGAGTTGTGACAGCCCTAAATTGACCCTAGTCGGAAAGTGATTTCGAGACCACGAAATCGAGTCTTATAAATAATTAAAAGTTATATTCTGTGTTTATGATGTGAGTAGGTGCATGTGTGAAAGTTTCATGCATTAATTTGATCATTTTTATGTGAATTTATTAAAATGGACTTATATGAAACATTGTTGGAAAGTGAGAGGTTAATCTTACAATGGTCTATTAGTACATGCATTGAAAAGAGTGGTTTTGCATGTCAATTTACCCATAATAAACATAGTGGCCAGCCAAGGAAAGACAATGCTCCACTAATTCAAATTTAAAATAATTTTGTATTAACAAATGATTTAATAATTGTAATAAAATGAATTAAATAAAAGAGAAGAAAGAGGATGGTGTTCATCTTCTTCTCCTACCTCTCTCAAGCCGAAACAAGGATGAAAAATAAGGGAAAACTTACCTAGAGCAATTCGGCATTCATCTTTAGCTATTAGGAGGTAAGCTTTGAATTTGTTGATTTGGCTTTATAATATGCTAAGTTAAATTGTGGATGCACTCTTGGTAATGTCAAGAAAGTTGAGATTTCTTATGGTGATTTGAGCAATATGCCGAATGATTAAGTGTTGGAATTAGGGGTTATTTTCATGTTGTATGGAACAATGGGGGAATGACTAGAATGGGGTAAAGATTTTTGGATGAATAGCTTAGAGGCACCTTGTACATTCGGTCAAAAATTGAGTCTATTTAGAATGTTAATTTCTTCCTCTATGATTATTTTCCTTGCATGTTAAATGGTTCTTAATAAGGCCGAATGAGTTATGAAAGTTTTCATAAATGTATGAAGTTCAAGGTGCAAATTTTAGTCTTGATGTTATGAATAATTCGGTTGAAATAAGGAGAATGGGAGTTGTCATTTAGGTTAAGATTAAAGGAATGATCAATAGGCATTAAAAGGTTAAATGTGTGAAATTTAAGGTATAAGAATTAATGTTAAAAATTAATGTGGTATATTCGGCCATGTAGAGTATATCCTAGAGATATTATAGTTAATTCCCTATAATCGGCTAAATGGGTGATAATGGTTTATAATGTTGAATTGAATTATGATTATGTACATTAGAATTAGATATAACAAAAACTATGTGAATTTAGATGTAATATTACATTCGGCCTAGAGGCATTAGAGGAACATTTGTGGAAATTTCAAAGTCATGAATAATGGTGATTGTAAGATGATGTAAAAATCATTGAATTATATGTATAAGTGTTTAGCAAAGTGATTAAACTACCGAATTTAATTATCCTAGATCAAGAACCCAAAGGAGGGGAGTCAAGCAAAGGCAAAAACAAAGAATATTGAGTAGACGGTTGGAAATCATTTCGAACTATATAAGGTAAGTCCATAAGCTTTAATAAGATTGATTATATATATAAATATATATATTTAAAATTGTGGCCGTATATGCCAATCGAGTTAATTAAATCGTCTTACTATAAGGAATCGATACTAGCACTACGTGTGCGTAGTTGAAAGGCACTATGTGTGCTGATTTGAATGTGAAATTCGTGATTGAATTTTCGGGGCACTAAGTGTGCGGTGTATCGTGGCACTATGTGTGCGAAAATCTTTTTGCATTATGTGTGCGAATTCGGTTGATGGTTTAAGTAGCATATGGAAAGCATATAGTGTTTGTGTTATAAATTGAAATATCAAAATGAGGCCTGAAACGAATATGCATGAGCGTATATAATTTGACATTGTTTTATACATTGAGAGAAGGTTTTAAAGTATTTGGCTGTTGGATGGTTGATTTTATATTATTTTTCTCGCAATCCCATATCAACGGCATGTATATTATTGCTTATGACTTACTGGGTTGAATACTCATTTTTTTTGTTTGTGTTTGTTTGTTTTCTATTTAGATTTCCTTGACCCATTTTGCGTGTTTCGATCATCGTCAAAGTCATCACACTGGCTTGCAACTTTTTGGTATCTTCTTCTTAGTTGGACTAAGAGAACATTTCGGCATGTATAGGCTATTATGTTTTGTTTGAACTTTGGTATGTATACTTTTAGCCATGCGAAAATGGCATAAATGTTAAGTTGGATTTGGTCTTATGATACTTAGTTATAAGTAATAGTTAAAGTCTATGTGATTATTATGCCGTTTGTCGTGGCTAACCATTTCCGGTGTTACACTCATGATATGGTTATTGAGTAGTAAGGAAATGCTTGGTAACGATTAGCCCTCGGTATGGCTAGTCATGATCATACTTGGTGATATGTATGTTAAATTACTCTAATAGGTAAAATTTACTCTAATAATAGATGCAGACAGCAGTAGTGATGTGAAATTGAAAAATCACTAAAAATAGTAGAAATGGAATTAAATAATGAATAAATTATGCAATCGAAGCTCATGGAAGAAAAGAAACGACCATATGAGCTATATTTTATGAGATGTTAAATTTTTGTGAAACAGGGCCAGAGCGATTTCTGGATCCCCTATTCTGACTTTGGAAATTCACCATAAATTTTGTAGAGACAATTAGAAGTCATCCTTTATATTTGCAGATTCATTATTGAGTCTAGTTTCATTAGAGACAATCGGCATAGGCATTGAAGCCCTTTGCAGGGAGATATCTAAGTCGTAATGCTCAGAGGTCAGAGTAGTCGAACCCTGAAACAGGGTAGACTTTAACAAATAAACTGTACTAATTGGCCCAACCAAAAATTCTACAAAAATTTTATTAGATATATATATGAGTCTAGTTTCAGGAAAAATTTACAAAATTTGATTTCGAGTTTCGGAACTCAAGATACGAATTTTTAAGTGACTATAATGCAGATTGACTACTTGTCTTGGAGCTTTAAAAATAAATTGTTTGAGCTGTATAAATGATGAATTATGCCGATAACACCTCGTATTCGACCCCGGTGACGGCCACGGTTTCGGGGTGTTACATATCTACCACTGGTCGAATTCGCCTACAACAATAGTTATCAGTCAAGTTTGAAAATGGAACCTTATGAGGCTTTGTATGGGCGTAAGTGTCGAATGCCTTTATATTAGACCGAGCTAAGATAGAATCAGATTCACGGGATCTACTTGGTCAGAGAAACAGAAGGAAAGGTTAAAGTGATTCGCGATTGTATAAAGGCCGCGTTAGATAAAAAAATCCTACGCGGATTTGAAATGGAAAGAGGTCAAGTTTCAAGTCGACGATAAAGTGTTTTCAAAAGTATCCCTGTGGAAGAAAGTTCCTAGATTCGGTAGAAAAGGCAAGCTAAGTCCACGGTTTATTGGACTTATGTGATTACCGAGAGAGTAAGGCCCGTTGCCTATCGTTTTGCTCTGCCCTTAGAATTGGAAAAGATTCACGACGTGTTTCGTGTGTCCATGTTACGTCGATATAGGTCAGATCCTTTGCATGTGATCGCACCAACTGAGGTTGAGATTCAGCTGGATATGACTTTTGGCAAAGAGCCGAATAAGATTTTGGCTTGGGATATTAAGCAATTAAGGAATAAGAGCATAGCACTGGTTAAGGTATTATGGCGTAGACATGGGGTCGAAGAAGCCACATGGGAACCCGAAGAGACTATGAGAGACCAATATCTGAACTTATTCACCGGTATGATTTTCGAGGACAAAAATCCCTAAGGGGGAGAATTGTAACAACTCGCTTTTAGGCCTAGATGGAACAGTGGTTCTGGAACCACTAACCCGAGGTCAAAAAAATTATTTTTAATATTATTTTTATGTGTGATGGCATGTTTATAAAGATGCATGAAAATTTTGGTGAATTAATTTTAGCGTTTGTGAGCTTAATCACAAAAAAGGACTAAATCGCATAAAGTTCAAAAGTTTTAATTTGATAGCTAAGGGAGTTAAATTGCCATGTATCATAAATTGGGGGCCTTTAAAGTGAAAGTAGGCCCTAAAATAGTGCTTGGTCAGGTGAAGTTGGTGACTTATTTGACTAAAAAGAAAATAAAATAAACATAGGATGATATCATCCCTTTTTCCATCTTCTTCTTGACCAAAAATACCAGCCATAAGAGGGTTTTGAAGCTTGAAAATTTCAGCCACTTAATCTTTCTAAATTAAGTGATCTTGACGGTTTTTCTTGATTATTTCTGTACTTTTAGAACCCTTGTAACATGAGCTTTCAAATGAGGGGACTTTTTGCAAAATGGTTGAAAGTGTAGGGTTTTACCATGAGTGTCTTCATGTTGTTTTTTGAAATTTAATGGAAAAAAATGAGTTATGGTGGTGTAATAAACAACTTTTGTGAAGTAGTTTCCATTAAAACCCTAAGTAAGGACCATTCTGCATAAGTAGTAAAATAGGTGATAAGTGTGAGAAATAATGAGAATTGTGGGCTGCTTTTAGTATAAAAAGTGATTGGCTAGGCTTGGTTAGTGTGAAAATGTGATAAAAATCAATTTTCGGACCTAGGGGTAAAATGGTCATTTTGTGAAAGTCTAGGGGCAAAACGGCCATTTTGCCCAATTATAAATTTTCGAGTGTCTAGAGTAATTTGCTGATGAGATAAATGAATTTCTATAATTGTAGATCAAGAATTACAAAATCCGGCCCTAGACTGGAGAAAAGCGAAGCAAGTGGACTAAGCCGAGCTAGTAGTCTACATTTGTAACCTGAGGTAAGTAGTATGTAAATAATACAACTATATTGTTATTATATGTGTTTGAATTGAAATAACATAAAATGTTTGTTTGTGGAAATGATTATGTATGATGAATATTGAGATAGTAGAACTCCTTTTTGAAACTTAGGAAATAAATCGGATATACATGCCATGACATTCTGGTTAATTGTGTGCTAGTGTAAGAAATGTCTAGGACATGCATCGACCACATTATGAGAGTCAGTGTAAGACCATGTATGGGACATGGCATCACAATTATACCTTGTGTCTGAGGCTTAGTGAATATCCGATAGTATTTCAAATGGTTCAACGGCGAGAGTTACAGTTTAAGTTAAACGAGAAAAGTATAATCATGTTGTGAGTGGTATAGGTACCTATTTGAAATGTATGAGATGTGAACTTAGTATATGCTATGTGAATTATTGGATAGGGAGGAGTAACTTGTGCTTATGCTTACTTTTGTTTTATGAGCATAATGATGAATGGTAAAGTTGTTGTTATATTTATTTTCATACAACTTACTAAGCTTTATGCTTACCCTGTTTCTTTCCATTTTCTTATAGTGCCGCCTAATTAGCTCATGGATTAACAGACGTTGGAGGCATCGATCACACTATCATATGAAGCACTTGGTATAATTAGTTCTTAAATTTTGATTAAGGCATGTATAGGACTCTTTCATTTTGTTTTAGTGTCACATTATTTTGGGGCCAAATGTGTTGGCTTGCTTCAATATTAGACTCATTTTGTATAAGGCCATGAAATATGGCTAACATTGAAAGTTATTATATGAATGCAAAGTAGTCTTTCATGAGTGTGAAATTATTGGTATGGTTGAGTACATGAAATGTATATAGGCCTTAGCTATGTTGTTTGGTTGTGAAATCATATTAATTTAGACTTTGATGTGTTGGTTGTAGTTAAATTGTGTTTCAAGGAGGCAAGGGCTTGGTAGATAGCCTTATATTATCCACTCGGGTAGACACACGGGCGTGTGAGACACACGGCCAGCCTCATGGGCATGTTGTCCAGCTGTGTGTCCCCTACACGTAAAAAAATTACAAGTCAGTATGCATGGTAGTAAACACACGGGCATAGACATGGTAGTGTGTCTCAGCCATGTGGAGGACACGGCCACTAGCCACAGGCGTGTGCCTTGGCCGTGTGCTCCTTATTGGATGCTGACGTCAAAAACAGAATGTCAAGGTTTTTAGACACAGGCTAGGACACTAGCGTGTCATGGCCGTGTGAGGGACACGGGTCATAGACACGGGCATGTGTCAGGCCGTGTGAAAACCCCTGTAGGTTCAAATTTGGAATTAAATTCACATGAGTATGGGACACGGGCGTGTCCCTAGATGCTTAGGCTGTGTGTGTCACACGAGCCATCAGCACGGCCTTGTCATAAAGACCACACGGGCGTGTTAACCTTCCACACGAGCGAGTGCCCTGTTTCCAAGGGTTAATTTTCTAAAGTTGGTTAAGGACTTGAGCTGGTCCCGAATGGTTTTGAATGGACGTTTGACGCCTCATAGGCCCACGTTAAGGAATTTTAAAGAGAGTTTGAGAAGGTTTTAAGTTTGATAAAGTCTTAATGCTTTGAAAACATTTGAATGCATGTGTTTAAGTGAGGTAACGCCTCGTATCCCGTCCTAGTGTAGGACTCAAGTGTGGGGTGTTACAATTAGTTGTATCAGAGCTACGGTTTAGTTGGTTCTAGGATTAACCTAGTATGAGTACGAGTCTAGCTATACATGCTACAGTTGTATATTGATAGTGTAACGACTCCTGAGGATTATAAATTGTGTTTTCATATAGTAAATGGATCTTGACGTAGCTACAACAAATGATGTAGAAAGTAATGCACCGGCTCCTGCTAAAGGGATTGGGCCAGTAGATAGTGGGCCCGTGACACTGAGTCAGGGCGGAGGGGCTAGAGAAGCTCACCTCCACAAGATGGATGCCTAGTACTCGGAGTTTGTTCATGCGAATCTGAACACTCCACCTCCCTCACCTCCTGCGATTCCTCGATATGCCCCTGTAGTTTCGCAAATAGTAGATATGGCTAGGAGAGGAAAACCCCCAGTAGACAAAATACAAAAGCAAGGGGACGAGGAATTTTGGGCTAAAATTGATGATGACCCAGAAAGAGCAGAGTTCTGGTTGGAAAATACCATTAGGGTATTTAATGAGCTATCATGCACGCCTAAGGAGTGCGTGAAGTGCGTAGTGTCACTCCTACGAGACTCGGCATACCAGTGGTGGAATACTCTCGTGTCTATTGTACCGAGAGAGAGGATAACATGGGAATTCTTTCAGGAATAATTCTAGAAGAAGTACATTAGTCAGAGGTTTATATATAAAAATAGGAAAGAATTTTTAGAGCTGAAATAAGGTCGTAGGACGGTGACGGAGTACGAGCGTGAGTTTGTGAGACTCAGCAAATATGCACGGGAGTGCATATCTATAGAAGCAATCATGTGCAAGAGGTTTGAAAATGGTCTGAACAAAGATATCTACCAATTAGTTGACATTTTAGAATTGAGGGAATTTGTGGTGCTCGTGGAGAAAGCATGTAAGGCTGAGGAATTAGCCAAAGAGAAGAGAAGAGCTGACATCGAGTCCCGAGAATCAAGGAAAAGACAGATGGAGAAATCACAGCACACATCATCTATGAGATCGAGAGAGTTTCTGACCAGATCGAATGTGTCAGTAGGGTTTTTAAATAGGAACAAGAACAAACAGAACACGGCTTCTAAAGCTCAGACCACTTGTGTCACGAATGTTGGTTGTGCTCGGCCAAATAGGCTGGAGTGTTCGAAGTGTGGTAGGCGTCATTTCAGCGAGTACCAAGGGAATGAGAGGGGGTGCTTCAAATGTGGGTCACTAGACCACTTTATCCGAGACTTCCTTGAATTAGATGAGAAAGAGAAAAAGCAAAAAGTGAGGGCAAATAGTGCTCACTCGCGGAGTAGACCACAGAAAAACCCAACCAGTGGGGCTAGCAGCAGAGGAGCTCCTAGAGATTCAGCTGTGAGGTCTGAGGGCCGAGCGCCTGCAAGGAATTATTACATTTGCTCCCGCGAAGAGGCGTCTTCACCAGATGTTGTTACGGATATTTTTTTCTTCATGATATTTTTGTTATTGCTTTGATTGATCCAGGGTCTACTCATTTCTATGTGTGCATGAAATTAGTACCCAGTATGAATATGTATGTTGAGTCTACCGAATTTGTGATAAAAGTGTCAAACCTGTTAGGCAGGCATATGATAGTTGGTAAAGTGTGTAGAAACTGTCCTTTGATGATTAGAGGTCATCGTTTTCCGGCTAACCTCATGCTACTACCGTTTGATTAATTTGATCTAATTGTTGGCATGGATTGTTTGACTGCTCATAATGTAATAATGAATTGTGGTAGCAAGTTCCTTGAAATGAAATGTGAGAATGAGTATATTATTCGGGTTGAATCAGGTGAACTAGATAACTCACCAGTCCTGATCTCGTCTTTCACTGCCGAGAAATATTTGAGAAAAGGGTATGAGTCCTACCTGGCGTTTGTGTTGAACACCAAAGAGCCTGAAGTGAAAATTGAGACAGTGCCTGTGGTATGCGAGTACACGGATGTATTTCCAGAAGAGTTGCATGGGTTGTCTCCAACCGAAGAAGTTGAGTTTGGTATTGAGTTGGTCCCTGGTACGACGCCTATGTCGATCGCTCCGTATAAGATGGCTCTGACGGAATTAAAAGAGTTGAAGGTATAGTTGTAAGAATTAATTGACAAGGGCTTTGCAAGACCGAGCTATTCACCGTGGGGTGCTCTGGTACTTTTTGTGAAAAGAAAGGCGGGTTGATGAGGTTGAGCATAGACTATCGACAACTTAACAAGGTCACTGTGAAAAACAAGTATCCCTTGCCAAGGATCGATGATTTGTTCGATCAGTTGAAGGGAGCCACCGTGTTTTCTAAGATCGACTAAAGGTTGGGCTACTACTAGTTAAGGGTTAAGGAGCAAGATGTATCGAAAGCCGCGTTTAGGACGAAGTATGGGCACTGCGAGTTTCTTGTCATGCCCTTTGGCTTAACAAATGCCCCAACAGTTTTTATGGACTTAATGAACCGTATTTTCTGACCATATTTGGATAAGTTTGTTGTCATTTTTATCAATGACATATTGATTTATTCGCGTGATGAGAGTGAGCACGCAGAGCATTTGAGAATAGTTTACAAACCTTGAGAGATAAGCAGTTCTACGCCAAGTTCAGTAAGAGTGAATTTTGGCTTAAAGAGGTCGGATTCCTAGGACACATTGTGTCTGGTGATGGGATCAGAGTTAACCCAAGCAAGATCTCGGCTATTGTTGAATGGAAACAACCATGAATGTGATAGAGGTTCGAAGCTTTCTAGGTTTAGCTGGATACTATAGAAGGTTTGTGAATGGATTCTCTATGATAGCCACTCCGTTGACAAGGTTGTTACAAAAGGATGTCAAGTTTGAATGGATAGAGAAATGCCAACAGAGTTTCGAAAAACTAAAGGCTTTGTTGATTGAAGCCCAAGTTTTAGTGCAACCGGAATCGGGAAAAGAGTTTGTGGTGTATAGTGATGCATCCTTGAATGGGTTAGGACGTGTGCTCATGCAAGAAGGCAAGGTTATAGTCTATGCCTCGAGATAGCAAAAGCCACACGACAGAAATTACCCGACCCACGATTGGGAGCTAGTAGCTATAGTGTTTGCATTAAAGATTTGGAGACACCATTTGTATGGTGGGAGATGTCGGGTATTCACCGACCATAAAAGTTTAAAGTATTTGATGACCCAGAAGTAGTTGAACTTACGGCAAAGGTGGTGGTTAGAGTTGATAAAAGACTATGAATTGGTGATTGACTACCACCTCGGAAAGACTAATGTAGTAACCAGTGCTTTGAGTAGGAAATCATTGTTCGCCTGGAGGGTTGTGAATGCTCAGTTGTCTGTGACTGATGATAATTCGGTTCTGGCAGGGTTGAGAGCTAAATCGATGTTCCTGCAAGAGATTTATGAAGCTGAGAAGGGTGACATGGATTTACAGGCTAAGATGGCTCAGTGTGAGTAGGGTGATGAATCAGATTTTCGGATTAATACCGAAGGCTATTTGATGTTCAAAGATATGGCGTGTGTACCCAATGATAATGAGCTCATTCAAAAGATTTTATGAGAGGCACATAGTGGTTGTTGTCTATCCATCCAGTTATCTTAAAACTATACAATGACCTGAAGAAAATGTATTGGTGGCCAGGTATGAAAAGAGACATTTAAGAGTTTGTTTCTAAATGTCTAGTTTGTCTACAAGTGAAGGCTGAACACCAAGTACCCTCGAGTTTGCATCAGCCTGTGATGGTTCCCGAGTGGAAATGGGACCGAGTAACCATGGATTTTGTGTCAGGGTTGCCTTTGACACTAAGGAAAAAGGATTCAGTGTGGGCCACTATTGATAGACTTACTAAGTCGG
This sequence comes from Gossypium hirsutum, assembly GCF_007990345.1. Taxonomy (NCBI): domain Eukaryota; kingdom Viridiplantae; phylum Streptophyta; class Magnoliopsida; order Malvales; family Malvaceae; genus Gossypium; species Gossypium hirsutum. Next base: position 57,223,931 of record NC_053435.1, read on the forward strand.
CACATTTTATACCAGTGTGTACCGATTATTCCTTTGAGAAAGTGGCTGATCTTTATGTTTTTGATATTGTGAGACTTCATGGAGTGCCCTTGTGAATTATTTCGGATAGAGATCTGAGGTTTACCTCACGATTTTTTAGGAAGTTGCAAGAGGCATTGGGAACGAAACTAAATTTTAGCACAACTTTTCATCTGCAAACCGATAGTCAGTTAGAGAGAGTAATTCAGATATTAGAGGACATGTTACGGTGTTGTGTTCTTCAGTTTCAAGGCAGTTGGGAGAGGTATCTACTACTAGTCGAATTCACCTACAACAACAATTATTAGTCAAGTTTGAAAATGGCACCTTATGAGGCTTTGTATGGGCGTAAGTTTCAAACGCCTTTAGATTAGACCGAGCTGAGAGAGAATCAGATTCAGAAGGTTGACTTAGTCAGAGAAACTGAAGGAAAGGTTAAAGTGATTCACGATTGTATAAAGGCCGCGTTGGAAAGAAAAAAATCCTACGTAGATTTGAAACGGAAAGAGATCAATTTTCAAACTGGGGATAAAGGGTTTTTAAAAGTATCCCCGTGGAAGAAAGTTCTTAGATTCGATAGAAAAGGAAAACTAAGTCCACGGTTTATTGGACCTTATGAAATTACGGAGAGAGTAGGGCCCATTTCCTACCGTTTGGATTTGCCCTCAGAATTGGAGAAGATTCACGACGTGTTTCATGTGTCCATGTTACGTCAATATAGATCGGATCCTTTGCATGTGATCGCACCAACTGAGGTTAAGATTCAGCTGGATATGACTTTTGGCAAAAAGCGAGTTAAGATTTTGGCTCAAAAGATTAAGCAATTGAGGAATAAGAGCATAGCACTAGTTAAGGTATTATGGCATAGACATTGGATCGAAGAAGCCTCATGGGAACACGAAGAGACTATGAGAGACCAATACCCAACCTATTCACCGGTAAGATTTTCGGAGACGAAAATCCCTAAGGGAGAGAATTGCAACAGCTTGATTATAGGCATAGCCAGAGCAGTGGTTTCGGAACCAATAACCCGAGGTCGAAAATTTTATTTTTAATATTATTTTTATGTGTGATGGCATGTTATAAAGATGCATGAAAATTTTGGTGAATTAATTTTAGCGTTTGGGAGCTTAATCGCAAAAAAGGACTAAACCGCATAAAGTTCAAAAGTTTTAGTTTGATAGCTAAGGGAGTTAAAATTTCCATGTATCATAAATTGGGGGTCTTTAAAGTGAAAGTAGGCCCTAAAATAGTGCTTGGTCGGCCATGAGACAAGGATTTTAACTTAGTCAAATGGTATGTGAAGTTGATGACTTATTTGACTAAAAAGAAAATAAAATAAATATAGGATGAAACCATCCCTTTTCCCATCTTCTTCTTGACTGAAAATACCAGCCATAAGAGGGCTTTGAAGATTGAAAATTTCAGCCACTTAATCTCTCTACAAGTAAGTGATTTTGATTGTTTTTCTTGATGATTTTTGTACTTTTAGAACCCTTGTAGCACGAGCTTTCAAATGAGGGGACTATTTTGCAAATTGGTTGAAAGTCTAGGGTTTTACCATGAGTGCGTTCATGTTTTTTTCTGAAATTTTATGGAAGAAAATGAGTTATGGTGGTGTAATAAACAACTTTTGTGGACCCTAACTAAGGACCATTTTAGATAAGTTACAAAATAGGTGATAAGTGTGAGAATAATGAGAATTGTGGGCTGCTTTTTGTATAAAAAGTGATCGGCTAGGCTTAGTTAGCAAGAAAATATGATAAAAATCGATTTTCGAACCTAGGGTTAAAATAGTCATTTTGTGAAAGTCTAGGGGCAAAACGGTCATTTTGCCCAATTATGAATTTTCAAGTGTCTAGAGTAATTTGCTAATGAGATAAATGAATTTCTATAATTTTAGATCAAGAATTACAAAATCCGGGCCTATACCGGGGAAAAGCGAAGTGGACTAAGCCAAGCTAGTCGTCTACATTTGTAATCCGAGGTAAGTTGTATGTAAATAATACAACTACATTGTTATTATATGTGTTTAAATTTATATGGCATAAAACGCTTGTTTGTGGAAATGATTCTGTATGATGAATATTGAGATAGTAGACTCCCGTTTGAAACTTAGGAAATAAATCGGATATTCATGCCATGACATTCGGGTTAATTGTGTGCTACTGTAAGACATGTCTAGGACATGCGCCGGCCACATTATGAGAGCCAGTGTAAGACCATGTCTGGGACATGGCATCGGCATGGATATGTGAGAGTCAGTGTAAGACCAGGTCTGGGACATGGCATCGACTTAATGGATGAGCCAGTGTAAGGCCATGTCTGGGACATGGCATCAGCATTATACCTTGTGGCTGAGGCTTAGTGAATATCCGATAGTATTTCAAATGGTTCAACAGCAAGAGTTACAATTTAAGTTAAACAAGAAAAGTATAACCATTTTGTGAGTGGTACAGGTACCTATTTGAAATGTATGAGATGTGAGCTTAGTATATGCTATGTGAATTATTGGATAAGGGTGAGTAAGTTGTGCTTATGCTTACTTTCGTTTTATGAGCATGATGATGAATGGTAAAGTTGTTGTTATATTTATTTTCATACAACTTACTGAGTTTTATGCTTGCCCCATTTCTTTCCATTTTATTATATTGTCGCCTAATTAGCTCGTGGATCAATGGACGTCGGAGGCATCGATCACACTATCATTTGAAGCACTTGGTATAATTAGTTCTTAAATTTTGATTATGGCATGTACAGGACTCTTTGATTTTGTTTTAGTATCACATTGTTTTGGGGCCAAATGTGTTGGCTTGCTTCAATATTTGACTCATTTTGTATAAGGCCATGAAAAATGGCTAACATTAAAAGTTATTATATGAATGCAAAGTAGTCTTTCATGAATGTGAAATTATTGGTATGGTTGAGTACATGAAATGTATATAGGCCTTAGCTATGTTGTTTGGTTGTGAAATCATATTAATTTAGACTTTGACGTGTTGGTTGGTGTTAAATTGTGTCTCAGGGTGGCAAGGGCTTGGTAGATAGCCTTATATTTTCCACACGGTTGGACACACGGGCGTGTGTCTAGGCCGTGTGAGACACACGACCAGCCCAATGGGCATGTTGTCCAGCCGTGTGTCCCCTGCACATAAAAAAATTACAAGTCAGTATGCATGGTAGTAAACACACGGGTAGAGACACGGTCGTGTGTCTCAACTGTGTAGAGGACACGGTCTCTGCCCACGGGCGTGTGCCTTGGCCGTGTGCCCCTTATTGGATGCTGACGTTAGAAACAAAATGTCAAGATTTTTAGACACGGGCTAGGAAACAGGCGTGTCATGGCCGTGTGAGGGACATGGGCCATAGACACAGGCGTGTATCAGGCCGTGTGAAAACCCCTGTAGGTTCAAATCTGGAATTAAATTCACATGGGTATGGGACGCGGGCGTGTCCCTAGATGCTTTGGCCATGTGTGTCACACAAGCTATTAGCACGACCATGTCATCCCTATATATACATTTGATTCATTTATAAATTACTAATCAAATCACATATAAAACACATAACTAATAAAATCATTCAAGTTTTATTAGTAAAAAAAATCATATATGAACCATGATTCATCAATTCAATTGCTTCAATATTATTGATCAATTCCAATTATTAGAACTAAGTTGTTATACGACAAAACCAATTTACACATGTTTTTGTATTTATAGGATTTAAACAGTCTAAGCCATTTCAATCCATGTCTTTAACTAAATAACGAATGTAACATTTAATAAACATTATACATGCGCTTGTTAAACTAATATGGCCATATCACACACTTCAATAATCATTTACACATAAAACGTTAGGTAACTTTATACATAACCAACTATATTTTTTTTTATTTTTTCACTATCAACTGATATACATTACACCATAGTCACGTCAACAATTTTAAACATAAACAACCATTTTTAAGTACACCTAATTTGTATGCTAAATATCATATAAAAATAACAAATCCATTATCCCTATTTTCGTCATCAAATTAGCCTCCAATTATCAAACCCAACCATAATAAAACATGAACATCATTTGCCCTTTTTCTAAATATATTTTCCGAATCAAAACATGTCAATTGCACATGCTATGCTTCATGCCAAAATGTCATATACTCCACCAAATCATTTCTCACTTATTCAACTATCAAATTTTGAAATATAACACATTATAAAATAACCATATGACCACAAATCATAATCATCAATAGCCATTACTTATGCACTAAAGTAACTAACAAATTAGCAATTAAAAACACATCCATTCCTTATCAAGACTTTAATCTGCATATATGACACATATCAAATTTGAGCATTAAACCAACCACCATAGTCTTTAAAATATCTATCCATGATGCATATAATTAAAATAAATATATATACCTAGCACAAAGCTGAATGCATATACACATTATAAACCTAGTTTGTCTCATAATATGACCGAATCAAATTTATCAATTACAGTCTTTTCCAATTAAATTCATATAGCAAATTATACATAAAAAATTAGGTCATTATTAAACCACACCAAATAGCCAATTTCACAAGGCATAGTAATATCATCTCATAACTTATCTTATAAGAACATATACAATGAAGCAAAAACACATTCATCAACTAAGATATACCACATATCATACTTCCAAAATGAGCTACTTATAACCAAAAGTAATTAACCATTAACAACATTATTAAGCCATTTTCGTATGGCTAGATATATATACAAATAAAAAAGAACCAAATCAAAACTATCCTATACATGCCACATAACCAAATGTCAAAACATTATTTACCGAAATGATAACCGGATAGTGTGATGACATCTCCAATAACTTCCAACCCGAGCTGTCCCTGAAATTCTATAGACATAGGAAAAACACACACAGTAAGCTTTGAAAGCTTAGTAAGCCATAAGCAAATAAATCATTTCAATGATATTTATAAACCAATATCACTAAACCGAATTTAACAAATCTAATTATATATAAACATTCATTGTACTCGTAAATTCATATAGCTACATTAAATAACTCCACCTATCTTATTTATCAATGAACATATAATCATGCTATCAAATTCGATTAACAACTGTTAGCTCAATCATATAAATCAAACTCGCACAAACCAAATTCACATAAACCAAATTCGCATACTTGAATCATATAGTTAACCAAGATCAACTTTATTGTACTAAATATATATTACATATAAGGCATACACCAACTCAACCATTTTAATTTCATTTTCTATTCAAGTTTTCAAACCAGAAATCATATAGCAAAGCGATATTTCTTATTTCATAATTCTCATGTTCGAAACATAGAACCATAATTTCATATAATGAACATATAGATAACACATCATTTATTTATATACACTCATGCCATTCTTTGTCATGTATTTCACATATAGTCATATGATACATACTTACCTTTCATTTTTGAATATCATAACAAGTCACATTACCTGAATCAGATACAATTTCACATTTTTTTTCATTTCTCAGAATTCCTATTGAACCATTCAGATTTGGATAGGACACTCAAATAATCACACATATCGCACAATGCCAACGTCCCAAAAGTGGTCTTACATGTAATCACGTATCGATGCTAACATACTAGACGTGGTCTTACTCGCACACATATATCGATGCCATGGTCTTACTCACACATCACATATCGAAACCCTATGTCATGACAGATGTATCCTAGCTATTCTTAAGGTTCATACGGGGTTTTCGAACGTCGTAACTCGATAGGTTCAAGCTCGTAATTAATTCTTCAATGCTTAAATCATTTCAGTATATACACATATATTTTTTATAATTCAATTCAGCACTTATAATACATATACAATCAAATTTAACAACATTTATTTACTTATGAACTTACCTCGTATGGACACAAACAGATCGAAATGACTATTCGATAATTTTCGACTTTCCCCAATCCAAATCTGATTTTTCTCATTTCTTGATCTAATTCAAAAAAAATTTAACTTATTTAATCATTTATTCAATCAAATTAATCCAAAAATACATAAACGAGCAAATTACACTTTTGCCCCTGACATTTCATATTTTCTCAATTTAGTCCCTATTTCAAAACAATTGTTCAAAATTTCAACATACTTTAGTTAGGCCAAATTTAACTTAGGTCCCTAGTAGCCCATTAATTTTATTTATTTCACATTTTGACTCCTCAATTTACAAATTTCACAATTTAGTCCTTAGTAAGCATTTTTATCAAAAATTACTTAATAAAACATGATAATCTGACATCAAATATTTATTTTTCATCATAAAACAACAAAAGCAACAAGCTCTCATCAATATAAAATCACAAAATATGCAACCAATTCAAAAATTCAAGCATGGGCTAGCTAGTATTCGAAGCAACGATCTCAAAAACATAAAAATTATCAAAAGCTGAACAAAATCTATACCTTAATTTGATCTCCAAAGTGCCGAACCCTTAAACAAAGAAAATGTATTTTTTTCTCACTTACATTCGGCTATATGGATGAACAATCCACTAACTTTACAATTTGTTTTATTTATTTACAAATTAATATACCATTTACAAAATTATCCTTTGTAATTTAATTAAGAAACCATATAATGGTTGTCCTTAACCGTCCATACCACTATTAAATGGCCTAATTTAATTTTAAGGCCTCCATTGTAAAAAGAACATAGCAATATGGCACATTAACAATTACCATGCCACTTTTACATTTTACGCGATTAAGTCCTTTTTGAATATTAAGCACACAAACAATAAAATTTCCACACAAAACTTTCACATATATCAATTCACATATTATAAACACAGAAATAATATTAAAATATTTTTTTGAGTCAGATTTGTGGTCCCAAAATCACTATTCTGACTAGGGTCTAAACCGGGCTATTACAATAATGACACAAAAAGAACTGAATTTGAGACAACGTAGATGGTTGGAATTATTGAAGGATTATGATCTCGTTATTGATTACCATCTGGGGAAAGCTAATGTAGTGGCAGATGCCTTAAGCCAAAAATCCTTGTTTGCCTTACTGGCATTAAGCACCCATTTGTCTTTATCTGATGATGGTTCACTCATAGCTGAGTTAAAAGTTAGACCGACTCCTGACTCAAAATTTTAGATCGGGACTGATGGTTGTTTATTATTTAGAGATAGAGTATGTGTACCGAGAAGTTCAGAACTGATATAGAAGATTTTGAAATGAAGCTTATAATGGCAACATGTCTATCCATCCTGGTAGTAATAAAATGTATAGCGATTTGAAAAAGATGTACTGATGGCCGGGAATGAAACGGGATATTTTTGAATTTGTATCAAAGTGTTTGATATGTCAACAAGTGAAGGCTGATCACCAAGTACCTTCGGGATTATTGCAGCCAATTACAATACCAGAATGGAAATGGGTTTTGTAACATGATTACCTTTATCACCAAAAAAGAAAGATGTTGTCTGGGTAATTGTCGATCATTTAATAAAGTCAGCACACTTTATCCCAGTACGTAGGGATTTTTCATTGGATAGATTGGCTGAATTATATGTCTTTGAGATCGTCAGATTGCATGGAGTGCCTGTCTCCATTATTTTAGATAGAGATCCTCGGTTTACATCTTAATTTTGGAGTAAGTTCCATGAAGCTTTGGGCACTCGTTTACACTTTAGTACTACATTCCATCCTCAAACAGATGGACAATTTGAGCATGTGAGACAGATTTTAGAAGACATGCTTCGGTGTTGTATACTTGAGTTTGGAGGTAACTAGGAGAAATACTTGCCTTTGATTGAATTTGCTTACAATAACAGTTATCAGTCTAGCATTAGAATGGCACAATATGAGGCTCTATATGGTCATAAATGTAGAAATCCATTGTATTGGACAGAGTTAAGTGAGAAAAAGATACACGAAGTCGACTTGATTTGGGAAACTGAAGAAAATGTGAAGATAATTAGGGACAGTTTGAAAGCGGCCTCGGATCGTTAAAAGTCTTATGCTGATTTAAAGCGAAAAGAGATAGAATTTCAGGTTGGTGATAAAGTATTCTTGAAAGTGTCACCTTGGAAGAAAGTTCTATGATTCGATCGTAAAGGAAAACTGAGTCCACGGTTTATCGGGCCATATGAGGTCATTGAAAGAATCGAGCCTGTTGCATATCAGTTAGCATTACCATCGGAGCTTGATAAATTTCATAATGCGTTTCATGTATCCATGCTACGACGATATCGATCAGATCCTTCACACGTTATTACTCCAACAGAAGTTGAGGTTCAGCCTGATATGACTTACAATAAGGAACTGATTAAGATACTAGCTTATGAGACGAAAGAGCTGAGAAATAAAAAAGGTGGCCTAAACGACATGGATTAGAGGAAGCTACCTGGGAGCCTGAGGATACCATGAGGAAGCAATACCCTAACCTCTTTTCTAGTAAGAATTTTCGAGGACGAAAATTTTTAAGGGGGAAAAGTAGTAACAGCCCAATTTCGGTGAGGTCGGAACAGTGGTTTCAGGACCACAAATTCGAGTTAAAAATAAAATTTATTTTATTTTATGGTTGGCATCATGATATGAAGGTCACATAAAAATTTTGATACGAAAATTTTACCGATTGTATGGTTAATTAGGTAAAGGACTAAATTGCATAAAATGCAAAAGTTGGATTCTAGTAGCTGTAGGTATCAAATAACTATAGAATTCAAAACTTAAGGTCCTTATATGCTAATTAGACCATTGAAGGGTAGTTAGTAGATATTTTAATGACACATCCATGGAAAAATCAGAAAAGGTAAGGGACTAAATTGGAAATCATTAAAATTAAAAGATGGTAAATAAATAAAAAGAAATATCCATCTAATTTCATATCATCTCCCCAAAATTTCCATGGAAACCCTAGACAAGAGGAAGACAACTTACCAAGCTTGAAAAGGTATGAAATCAAGTCCCGTTTTAATGATTTTTATATTTTTGAAACCCGGATAGTCTAATATCTCTATTTAGGGGATTGATTTGAAAAGTTATCAAGGTATGAAATTTGGGTCATGGATGAATATGCTGAAAATTAGAAATTTATGGTAGAAAATAAAAGTTTGTTCATAGATAAACAACTTTTACAAAGTAATTTTTGATGAAAACTTGATTTAGGGACTAAAATGAAAAATGGTAAAAACTCATGGAAAATTCTGAAATTTGTGAAAAATGTGTGCTGTAAATTTTGTTTATAAATTTCAGCTAGGCTTGGAAAGAGGATTAAATTTCATGAATTTTATTTTCCGAGCCTAAGGACGAAATCAAAATTTTTGAAAAGGATAGGGGCAAAACGATAATTTTGCCTAGGATGCAATAGAATGCAAATGCATATGAAATGTGATAGATTAATAGTCAAGTTTGTCCATATAGATCCAGAAAGACCAACTACGAAGCTAGATCGAGGAAAGCGAAAGGCTTCAGATTAATTGAAATTCAAAAACGAACCAGTTTCTAGGTAAGTTCGTGTAACTTAACTATGTATGTTAAATGCTTGAATTTAATTGTATGATTGTGTTGAGGTGAATGAGATAACATACGTTATGAAGAAACCATAAGTTGTGAAATGTGGACAAAGTGCCATGTTTCGGTTGAACGTTGAAATTTGATGGATTAAGGTGATATGCTTTAATGAGAATAATACTCCATATGTTGTAAAAAGGATTTAGCCCGGATGGGTAATCCTGATATAAGCCGCTCGAGCCTATGCTATAGATTGGATTTAGCTCGGACGAGCAATCCAAATCAAGCTCTTAGAGCATATGTCCTAAACAGGATTTAGCCTAGACTGGTAATCTTATAACATAATATATGGCTCGAGAGTGTGCTTGTAAGTTTGTTCCGAAAGGGGTACTTTTGAGTATACTAACCGGATGTCCATCGGCATTTCAATAGTTCAATGGAAAAAGGAATCTTGAAACAAGGAAAGGTGAAAATTTTATGAAACTTGTAATGTGATGAGCTTATCTATGTTTGCTTGATATTCATATGAGATTATGTGACTAACTTGTTTGAATAAGTGTATGTGTTTAGGTAACTTACCCGAAATTGATGGAATACATATTTATGTGTGCTTGTGTTAATAAATAAGACCGGTAAGTTTATTTTCTATTATACAAACTTATTAAGCATAAAATGCTTACTCCATTTATTTTTCCCTGTCTTATAGTGCTCAAAGCTCGTGAAGGTTGGAAGTCGGTCGAAGCAATCATCACACTAACCACTATCTCATTTTGGTGGAAATAGAAATCTCATTTTGGTATAATGGCATGTATAAGCTTAATTGGCCAATTATGTCTTGATGATAATGTTTGTAATCTAGCCATTGTAGTGGCTAGTAATGGTTGTTTGATATACTTGTAATGTCATGCTATGCTAGCTTTATAGACATTAAGTGGTTGTTTTTAGTAAGTCTAACATATAGATTAAACCAAGGTAAAATTATGAACATGTACGCATGTAGTGGTATGCCTTGTAAATGATGAAATATGCTTGAGATGGATGCTTGAAGTGGTTAGATTGTATTTGGTATGTCTTAGTGCAAGAACATGAAAAATTTGGTTGACAAATGAGGCTAGGAAATGGCTTGTTTTTGTCCACACGGGCGTGTGTCTTGGCCGTGTATGACACACAGCTTGTCCCACGGGAATGTGGTCCGACCGTGTGTCCTCTACATCTTAAAAATCAGAAGCAAAATGCTCAGAATTGGGCACACGGGTAGACACATGGTCTTGAACACGGGCGTGTTGTGAAAGCTACACCTAAATTTCAAAAATAAAAATTTGCCACACGGTCGTCTGACTTGGTCGTGTGACTTCAATTTCTTTATACTTTAAAAGTCAGAAAGTTACGTGGGTTAGGGACACGAACGTGTTTAGTACACGACCTGACCACACTGGCATCTCCCTAGACCACATGGGCGTGTAAACCTTGCACCTAGGAAAAATTTTAGAAGTTCGTGAAAAATTCCTTGAGTTCTCGATTTAATCCTGATTTGATTCCAACACTCATTTTGGGCCTTGAGGGTGCATGTATGGGACGATATGTATGATCTCGAAAAATGAATAGTAGTTTATGTAAATTAATTAAAAATTATTCTGAATGTTTCGGTAATACTTTGAAACCCTGTTCTAATGACGGATTCGGGTTAGGGGTGTTACATGTTATTTCTCCGACAGAAGTTGAGATTCAACCTGATATGACTTACAGTGAAAAACCAATCAAAATCTTGGCATGTGAAACAAAAGAGTTGAGAAAAAAAAGGTGGCTTAGTGAAAGTTCTTTAGCAACAACATGGTATAGAATAAGCTACCTTGGAACCGAAACAGTGGTTTTGGGACCACAAATCCAAGCCGGAGAGAAAATTTATTTTAATATTATTGCATGATTTGCATTGTGATAGGAATGTCATATGAAAATTCTGATAAGAAAATTTAATCGATTATGTGCTTAATTGTGGAAAGGACCAAATTGCATAAAATGCAAAAGTTGAATTCTAGTAGCTAGAAGGATTAAATAGCTATGGAATTCAAAATTTGAGGTCCTTATATGGTAATTAGACCATTAATGAAAAGTTAGTAGATATTTTTGATGATTCATCCACGGAAAAATTAGAAAAGGACAAGGACTAAATTGGAAATGAAAATAATTAAAAGATGATAAATTAAATAAATGCTTAATATTATCATTTTATATCATCTTCATCCTCAAATACATGGAAACCCTAGGAAAGAGAAATCGAACTTTCTTGGCTTGATTAGGTATGTTTTCTTATCCTATTTTTAGTAATTTTTATATTTTTGAGATCGGAATAACTTAATCTATCTATTTTGGGGATTAATTTGAAAAGTTATCAAAGTAACCAAGTTTTTCCATGGATGAATATGTTGAAAATTTGAAATTTATGGTAGAAAATGAAAGGTTGTTGATAGGTAAACAACTTTTACAGAGAGAATTTTGATGAAATCATGATTTAGGGACTAAATTGAAAAGTGGTAAAACCTATGGAAAAATTCTGATTTTTGTTAAATTCATGGATTGTTATTGTAACATGTAAAATTTTGTTAGGCTTGGAATAAGGATTAAATTGCATGAATTTCAATTTCCGAGCCTAGGGATGAAATTGAAATTTATGAAAAGTTTAGGGGAAAAATGGTAATTTTGCCTAGGGTGCAAATTAAACTCAATTGAGTATGAAATGGATTAAATTGATGATTAAATTCATTTATATAGATCCAAACAACTCAAATTCGAAGCTAGATCGAGGAGAAGAAAAAGTTTTGGATTAATAGATTTCTATACAAACAAGTGTCGAGGTAAGTTCATATAACTTATTTGTGTATGTTAATATGTTTGAATTCAATGTTATATTTGAGTGAATTATATAAATATTTAAAATATGAAATAAATCATATGCTTGATATTGTTTGATAAATGACAAGTTCCGTTTGAATAATGAAATTCGATATATATTAAAGAAAAGATTAATTAGCTTAATTTTATGGCTGAAATTTTAATAAAGGTGTTAGGGAGAATTATGTGAAATTGGGGTGTGTATAATATTTTAGTAGGGTCGGCTAAAAGGTAATGTGGGGCTTTGGTGGAATTATTGAAAGGTGTAAGGATTGTATTAGCCAATTTTGAAAATTTCTTGTTTCTTTTGGACGGTGAATGTGGAGGGAAGGGGAAGAGACTTGAAATTTTTATTTGGTTACTCTTTGGGTGAGCTGTTGTTCAAATGGACAGAGGGGGAAAGAGATAGTTGTTGCATGGTGGATTTTGAGCTCATTTAGGAGCTGATTCCTTAAGGAAAAACAATAAACTTCTTGTCCTCTCCCTTGTATTTAGGAGCAGTTTGGGGAGGGTGTTTTTGTGATTGACCGAATGTTGGAGGAGGGAGGAAATCCCTCTCCCAGCTGTGTTGTGGAATGTTTAATGATGTTAACCACCCTGGCTTGTGCTTGTTCTTAGTAGAATTTCATGGCTATCAAGTGTGTTTCCTTAGTAACGAAAGTGGTTTGTTTGTTTAGCTAAAGAGGAAGTTGAAGACAGCAGTAGGAGGGGAAAGGGCATCGCACAGAGGTAGGTTCAGCTGCAGCTTTTGGTGAGTTCCCCTTGTACTCTTCCATGTCTTTTTTTTTTTTTGCTGGTATGTTTGGATTTTGAAGCTGGTGAGAATGGCCAATGTATGCAATGAGGTGTGTTGCTAATGCTTGGTACATTTAATGTGTTTCGACTGTTATGGAAGGTTTTTGTCTAGAAATTTGTATGGTTATGAAGCTTAAAAATCTTCTACTGGAAGTATTATTGCTACCATTTGTAATATCCTGATTTTGGGCCTAGTCGGAATAGTGGTTTCGTGACCACAAAATCCGAGATAGAAATAATTATTTTATGATTATTTTGAGGTCTATGATATGATTGCATGATTGTGTGAAAATTTCGTGAAGAAATTTTATGCATAAAGTACTTAAATTGAAATTAGGGACTAAATCGAATAATTTGTAAAACTTGCATTCTAGAAGTTTCTAGTATGAAATTGTTTTGAAATATTAATTATGAGGTCTTAAATAGAAATTTTACCAATTTCTAAGTCTATGGACAAAAATTGGACATGGATGGAATTTTTGGAAAGTTTAGTAGTAAGGGCATTTTGGTCATTTAGGGGTAAAATGAATTAAAATACAAAATTAAAAGCCAATTTTGCTCATCTTCAACCCCATGGCCGAATATAGCAAGGAGAAACCATGGCTAGGGTTTTTCAAGCTTCCAAGCTCGGTTGTAAGTCCGTTCTAGCCTCGTTTTTAATGATTTTTACGTTTTTGGAGTCCTAGTAGCTCGATTTAGCTTATGCTAGCAATAATTTAACCTAGGGTTTATATTTGGAAAAATACCCATAGGTGAAATTTGTGTATTTTGGTGTTTTATGATAGAATATGAGGTTTTAAATTATGTTAGACAACTTGTGCTACTCGGTTTTAAGTGAAAACGAGCAAAAGGGCTTAATAGGTAAAAATACCTAATAGTCATAAGTACATGTTAGAGTGAGAATTTGATGTTGCCATAGAAGGGAAAAATGATCAGCATGTCATAAAACATAAGAAAATAGGCTGAAGTTTAATTTACGAGCTTTGGGGCAAAAGTGTAAATATGCAAAAGTTTAGGGGCAAAATTGTAATTTTTCCAAAATATGATTTTGGGTCAATTTGAATAATGTGAGTCCTAATTAGACTATATTTTAAATGATAGAGCAAGGAAAGCTGAAACTCGGGCTAAAATGGGGAAAATACCAAGTTGTGGACGAAATAGTAAAAGTGGCCTTTTCGCATACGTGGTAAGTTCATATGTAAATGTTGGTAACATAGTTATTGTTTTAAATGTTTTAATGTTATTTAAATGATATGATAATTATTATGAAATATCATACTTGTGACAATTGTTTGATAATATGTCAAATTATGTGATATACTTGGAAAATGTGAAATACTACCGAGTATCGGTATCGACATTCCATAGAAGATGGTTGAGACATATGATTGGGAAAAATGTCCCGTTGAACCTTAGGAATGGATTAGGATACAAGTGACATGTCACTGGGATATTTGGGCATCCGAACTCGTTGAGTTGAGTCCGAGTTCACTTATGGATGCGAGCGTCCGAACTCGTTGAGTTGAGTCCGAGTTCGAGAGATGTAACTAGGCATCCGAGCTCGTTGAGTTGAGTCCGAGTTCACTTATGGATGCGAACGCCCGAGCTCGTTGAGTTGAAACCGAGTTCACTTATGGGCGGGTTACATGGCAGCTTGGCTACATATGTGGCACTTATGTGCAAACTTTCCATGTATCCGAATTATATTCCGATGTGTTCAACGGGTAAAGTTCTACTGAAATGGAGGAATACTCAAGATGAAAGGGACGTATTGGTAAGTGTTGTGAAATGGGTACTTTGAACAGGTATGTACTTAACCCTCGAGTTGAAAAATCGATATAACAACAATATGGTAAGATGATAAATGAAAATGTGATATGAATGTCTTGGTGATGATTATGCAAATGATGTTTTATGTTTGCTTATATGGTTATGTTACTTGCTATTTGCATATGAACTTATTAAGAATTTATGCTTACTCCCTCCTTTTCATTCCTTGTAGTGTTGACAAGCCAGCTCGGAAATCGGGAATGGTCGGAGGCACACTCACACTATCCGTATACCATCTTGGCATAATGGCTTGTATATTTTGAGTATGGCATGTATAGCATTATAATCATTTTGTGTATATGGTCTTATGATATGGTTATTGAGTGGTATGGAAATGCTTGGTAATGATTAGCCATTGGAATGGCTAATCATGATCATATTTGGTGTTATGTATGTCAAATTGCTAGCTAATCCATGGAAACCATGAAATAGGTAAAATTTACCATAAAATAGATTCAGACAGCAGCAGTGACGTGAGTTTGAAAAATCACTAAAAATATTATAGATACAATTAGATGATGAATAAGTTATGGAATCGAAGCTTGATGAGTCTATTTTCATATGGAAGAAGCGAAACAGATATATGAGTTATATTTTATGAGATGTTTAAAATTTTGTGAGATAGGGACAGAGCAATTTCTGGATCCCCTATTCTGACTTTGGAAATTCACCATAAATTTTACAAAGATAATTAGAATTCATTATTTATATGTACAGATTCCTTATTGAGTCTAGTTTTATTAGAGACAAACAGTATAGTCATTGAATCTCTGTACAAGGAGATATCTGATTCGTAATACACAGAGGTCAGAGTAGTCGAACCCTGAAACAGGGGAGACTTTAACTAATAAACTGTACTAATTGGCCCGACCAAAAATTCTAGAAAAAAATTAGTAGATATATATATGAGTCTAGTTTCAGGAAAAATTTTCGGAATTGAATTTCGAGTTTCAGAACTCGAGATATGATTTTTAAAGCGACTGGGATGCAGTTAGCCAGCTTGTTTGGAAATTTTAAAATGAATTGTATGAGCTGTTTAAGTAATGAATTAAGTCCGTTAACACCTCGTGTTCGACTCCGGCAACGGTCTCGGGTACGGGGCGTTACACCATTAATGTTGTAGGTAGCTGAAAATGAATATAAATTAAACACTATAAGTGTGCCGGATTAATGATGTTCAGAGAGTGGTGTATTTATGTTGTTTTAAGGACTGATGTTTGGTGTACTAATGCAACAGAAAAATTGTTGTTTAGATGTCAATTAATGTTTTCTGGGTGACTGTAAATTTATGTTAATAATGGTTGAAGTTGTTAATGAACAAATGATATATAAATGAGCTATTTAGATGTTAAATAATGTTGTCTAAATGGATGAAGACTATGTTAACTAAAATTACTATTTTAATTGTTTTACAAGCTGAAATTTAAGGGGATTGCATGTCAAAATTAATTGTACATTAAGGCTAAAGTTTTTGTGTCCGATGTTTCAATTCAATCTAAGTGATGGTGTCCGAAAGTGATCTGCGGTGTTGCATTAAAAACATTTATTTTAGTCTAAAATGAGACAGATTTAATGCATCCAAAAACTAATCAAGGCCATGTACGAACGTACAATAGGTTGATTTAAATTCATGTTCTGTTGATGGGTTATCACCATCCATATGGGGTTAATTAATTACCGAAATTGAATTGGATAAATGGTTGTGTTTATTTGATGTTAACCAATTTGTGATGAATAAAGATGTTTTACTAGTTCAAATTAATTAATCTTGATGCATGTTTGCTGTTCGGAACATTCTTAGTATAAATGTGTAAATCTTAATTGAATTGCTAAAGCTTCTCGAAGGTCAATAATTGTTGGGGATTGACCCGTATAAATGATAAACCACAATTTATACATATTTTTATCCCATGCTTAGCACATTTATGGATGATTTCTCCTTAGATTTTGTGAATTCGATGCTCCTAATCCTTTAAATTCATGTTTTATACTTAGGTGAGCGTAGGAGAGTAAAAAGAGTGAGAAATGGGCCAAAAACGGAGAAAATGGACCAACATGTGAAATCATCACGGCCTGGACTTTCGTACATGGGCAGACCATACGCCCGTGTCCATTCAACAGACTTGAACACAGTTTGAAGCAATCACACACGGGCGTGTCCCTGTCGAGCCTAAGTCTAGTCCTATTTAGAAAAGGCCACTCTTGAGGGTTTAGAAGCATTCTAAAGCCTATATAAACACCCCAGGAGGTACCAAAAAGTGACACACGGAGTAGGAGGCAAGGAATTACTCGAGGGAAGCCGATTGATCCATCTCAGAAGCCAGATTCACCTTCAAGGCTGAAGATCTCCCTTCAATTCCCTTCAAGAGTTCTTATGTTTTCTTTATGTTTTGTTATCATTATTCTTTTGAGATGTTTTCTTTCATAAATATGAACTAAACCCCCTAAATACCTAAAGGGAATGAAACCTAAGACAGATCTTGTTATTATTATCTGAATTGTATGATAAATATTTGACTTGTTCTTAATTATGAATTCTTAATTCTTGCTTTAATATTCCAGCATATTGATTCAAGTATTGATGTGCTTATTCAGAGGAGCAAAAGTCCCTGTCTAAGAGTAGATCTAACATAATAAAGCGGAGTTGATTGCACGCCTAGAGATAGGGTGACAACATTTTGCTGGATTAGGGTGAAACCTAATAAGGGAATCCATAGATCGAGTTAATGCAACACTAGGGAGTTAATTAGAAAGAGATTTCAATTAATCAACCTAGGGTTAGACATTGTTAGTCTCGAGAGAGATAATAATATAAATTAGAGATTTCTACGGATCAAGTCAAGTGAATAAATCATCTGATTCAGAGTTAATAACAAGTGAAGTCTAGGTGGATTTTTCCCTTAGGTATTGTCCAAATCATTCAATTTTTCCAAAAGTTATTTCCACAATTTATTTTCTATGCATTCTTAGTTTAGTAATTAGTTTAGATAAAACAAACCCTTTATTTTTAGGCTAGATAATAAAAAGAAAGTTAATACTAGTACTTTTAGTCCCTTTGGGTTCGACATCCCGGTCTTGCCATAAGCTATACTACTGTTTGATAAGGTGCGCTTGCCTTTGTTGTGATAATAGTTAGTTTTCAAGAACGAATATTCATAAATTATAAAACTTATCACGATTAACATCACATCAATAAATAATGAAATAGTAAAAGTGGAGAAGAATGAACACAAATATTTTATGTGGAAAACTCTTCCGAATAGGATAAAAACTACGATAAAAGGAGGCTTCGACTTTTCACTAAATGAGTAAACAAACAAAAGTAAAATATGGAGAAAATAACCTAAATATACTAAACGTACATTACCCAAAAACTTGAATACAAAGCTCAAAATTTCAAAGAGCAAACTGATAAACAAAACATTAAATCCCATAAGACACTCATAGAAGGGGTATAAAAATACTCTCCATAATTACCACAAAACTCTCACCTAAACTCATCTGTGACTACATCTTGTCGCCCTCAACAGCCCTCATTGATTGGCAGGTCAAAATAGATAAACAATGGCCCCTTTAAATAACCATAGCTTAGCATTCTAATCATATTGAAATATCTCCAGAATAAATAGAGTCCAACTGGAGAAGCAATACTGCTTGAAGTCTAAAATGCAACTGTTAAATAGGAGAACACGTCATGACATCGTGACGTTATTTTCACCTTGTTGTGACATCCAGAGTCACGTTGTCACGACATCATGATCTTCCTCGACGTCATGATCCTCCTCGTCGTAACATCACCATCTGTTTCTCTGAAAATACGAGACACACCCCACAAATCTCCACCTTAACTCATATTAACCATGCCTCCTTTTTCATGCCCCATCACAGGCTTAACTCGATTTTGCAAAATGTCAATCAACTTTAAACCATGTTCGAACTTAGAAACTAAAAGACTCCTACTCTTCAAATCAAAGTTGTATATGTAATAAGAGCCAATATGTAACACCCCTCACCCGTATTCAATGCAGGAATAGGGATACGAAGCATTACCAGACTCAAACCACATTCTAAACAAACATTTAACATAAAATTAATCAAATCATATACATTCCATTCACCACCAAACATTTTGTCCCTAATACGAGCCTATGAGCCCTAAACATGATTTGGAAGTGGTTCGGAACTAAACCGATAATTTTAAAAACTTTTGAAGTGCATATAAAATTTTCACAAAAACAAGGGACACACGCCCATATGGCCCGGTCGTATCTCTCACACAGCCAACAAACACGCCTGTGTCACCGGCCGTGTGGACATTCGAAATAGGATTACATGGCTATGTTCCAGCCTGTGTCTGACCCCGTGTAACTCTCTGACTTGGGTTACACGGCCAACAAAAACACCCGTGTGGCTAACCCGTGTGCCATAAAAATGGCCATACATGCCCGTGTGCCAAGCCATGTGCTAGGCTGGGCCAAACCTGTAGGGTATACTGACTTATGCCACACGATCAAGTCACATGGCCAAGTCACACACCCATGTGTGAGGCCGTGTGGACCATACTGACTTGGTTTCAATTTCAACACTAGAAGACACACAATCGTATAACATAACCATGTGTAACACACTACTAACACACACACCTATATCTCTACCCATGTGGACAAAATAGGCTATTTACCTGTAACACCCCTTTACCGATGTCCGACGTCGGACAGGGTACGAGGCATTACCAAACTTAAACATAACCAATCATACAAAACCGAGTTATAAAATTTCATCCAAATTAAAAATTTTCATGTTTCGTCATAAAGTCCCTAATATGGGTTTACGAGGCCCAATACATACTTTGAAAGTGGTTCGGGAACAAACTGAGAACTTTTAAACACTTTAAAAAATTTCTTGAAAAACAGGGGCATACCCCCTGAGTACATGGCCGTGTGGCCAGCCGTGTGGATGAAAGTTAGGCTATTTACCAAGCCTTTTTCCATCCAAAACATTTACACACTTATACCAAATTTATCAACACACAACATGGCATTATCATAAACATACAACTTAACAAATAATAGCCAACATCAATGGCCTTATACAAAATGAACTATCAAATAACATAGGCCAACATTTTAGGCCAAATCAATTATGACACATAACAAAATAACCAAGTCCCCTATACATGCCATAATTCAAAATATTGCTTTCAAAATACCAAAAGAGTGTTGATAGTGTGGATGGATCTCCGACGATCTCCGTACCCCGAGTTAGCTTGGTGACACTATAAAACAAGGGAAAAGAGAGGGGAGTAAGCATATAGCTTAGTAAGTAGGTATGTAAATAATAAACAAATTATTAACATGCTTTATAAATCCTTAAAATATGTTTTCAAAGTAATACAATCATAACTACACATAGATCCACAATTTACTCAAGTTCAAAACAAGCTGTCTATTCGTGTCATAGTCACTAAATTATTTATATCTAGAGCTATGGAATCCAAATTAAGATCCACTAATTTTTCCAGAAACTAGACTCGCATATATTCTTACCATAAAATTTTCATAATTTTTTGTTTATCCAATAAGTACAATTTATTCTTTAAAGTCACCTCTATTTCGCTGTCTGACAGTTCTGACCCCTATTCACTAAAAATTACTTATCTCCTCATAAAAAATTTAGATGATGTTCCCATTTGTTTATTTTGAAACTATACTCATTAAGGATTTTATAAATATAAATTATAACCCATAATTATTTTTTTACAATTTTTAATGATTTTCCCAAATCAGAATAGGGGATTCCTAAATCATTCTGACTCAGTCTCAAAATATTCAAATATATCATAATATGAAATTCTTTTACTTACACCATTTCCTTTATATGAAAATAGACTCAATAAGCTTTAATTTCATATCTTATTCAACCTCTAATTCGATTTATACCAATTTTGGTGATTTTTCAAATTCACACAACTGCTGCTGTCCAAAACTATTTTATTACTAAATTTCACTCTTTCATGTTTTCTTTGTAGTAACTTTCATTGTAACACTTACTCCATATCAATCTTACCAAAGTTCGATCACATATCGAGCCCATTGCTCATAAGTTTACACATACGTACCTGCACTTATTCATCACATAGCCATATTCAATTACACTTAGTCATTTCCCGTTGAACACATCGGAATAATAACGGATACCCGGTGGCCTGCACATAGTGTCACCCTTGTAGTCAAAGCTTCCTTCTTCACAAAGTGGCCTTCACATAGTACCACACTTGTGACCAAAGCTATCTTTCTTCAAAAACTGGCCTTCACATAGTACCACACTTGCGACCAAGCTATCTCTTCTCAAAGTGGCCTTCACATAGTACCACACTTGAGTCACTAGTGACATGTCACTTGCATCCTATTCTGTTCCTAATGTTCAACCAGGAAATTTCTCACTTTTCGATACAAGTCAATTTCATTCAATATTCAGCCACATTTCATAAAACATAATAAAATGTGATAACATAAGTAAAAACGATGCATTATTTACATACAAACTTACCTCGATGCAAAATATGACGAATTTACAATTTAGTCCACAACCTTTTCTTTTCCCCGATCAAGGTCAATTCCTCGTCTTTCTCGATCTATAGTAACACATTTAACTCATTTAATACTCACATTATTCAATTTAGTCCAAAAATCATACTATGGAAAAATTACATTTTTGCCCCTAAAGTTTCATATATTTACATTTTTTCCCATAGGCTCGTAAGATGAAAAGAACTTATTTTTCTCAAATCCTAAGCCCAGCCGATTCATATTCCCTCTTACAGCAGCTCACATTTTTCACTAAATCACATTTTCTACAAATAATTTTACAACTTTTACAAATAGGTCCTTTTATGCAATTCATCAAAAATCACTTAGTAAAAGTTGTTTATCACACCCCCAAACTTTCATATTCTTCCATAAAACATCAAAACACATGCATTTCATCCATGGGTAAATTTTTAAACACAAACCCTAGCTCAAAATAATGGTGGAAATAGCTAAACCGAGCTACGAGGATCTCAAAAATGTAAAGAACATTCAAAACAGAGCTAAAATGGACTTACAATCGAGCTTGGAAGCTTGAAAAACCCTAGCTATGTCTTCCTCATGTGAAATTCAGCCAAGGGGTTGAAGAAGGACAAAAATTATCTTTTAATTTTGTTTTTAATTCATTTTAATTACCAAATGACCAAATTACCCTTAATGAAAAACTTTAGAAATATACCAAAACATGTCCATTTTTGTCCACCAACTTAAGCAATGGTCTAATTACCATTTAAAGACCTCCAATTTAAAATTTCATAACAATTGGACACTTTTAACATGTAGAACTCAACTTTTGCATTTTTTACAATTTAGTCTTTTTGACAAAATTGAGTGCCCAAACGTCGAAATTTTCGAACAAAATTTTCACGAAACCGTTTTGTGAAATTGCAAACTATAGAAATATAATAAAAGTGAACTTTATTACGTTGGATTTGTGTTCCCGAAACCACTATTCTGACTAGACCCAAAATCAGGCTGTTACATTATCAAGCCATTTTGCCACCCAACTTGCACAAACCTATACCAAAATAAATTGCACAACTCATGGCCTAAAAATAGGCATTTAAACCAACCAATTTAAGCCTAAATCATGCATACTCTATACCACCTTCCTCAATACACACAAGATACAAAATATACCATACCATTTAGACCAAAATCACATATACAATTCAAGTAAGTATACACTTCCAAATATGCATCACTTAGCCTAATTTCACAAGCAAACTAATATCCACAATCAACCATTTGATACTCATAATGCCTATTACCACTAAGCATCACACGACCATCATTCAACACATTTCACAAGACATAGACACACATATATATACATGTTTCAAACATACCAAAATAACCCAAAATGAGTCATCACTCATGGCTATATATACAAACCAAAACATATACATTTTCTAGCCAATTCAAATGGCTAAATTCATTACCAACACATAACCAAAATGACCAAAGTTTCTATACATGTCATATACTTAAAACATAAGTTTAAAAGTATCAAATTAATAGTTGGATAGTGTGACGATGTCTCCGACGATCCCCGAGTCCGAGCTAGCTTTAAAGTCACTATAAAACATAGAAAATTAAACAAAGTAAGTTATATAGCTTCGTAAGTTCATATGAATTATACTCAATCTTAACATAGATATACAAATCATCAAATTGAACTATAACACCCCTAACCCGTATTAGTCGTTGGAACAAGGTTTCAGAGTATTACCGGATCATTCAGAACATTTTTCAATTAATTTACGTAAATTACTATTCATTTACTGAGATCATACAAATTGTCCCTTATGTGGGCCCTCGAGGCCGAAAACGATTGTTAGAATTAAATCGGGACTAAATCGGGAACTCTGGGAATTTTTCGCAAAATTCCAAAAATTTTCCTAGGTATAGGGCTCACACGCTCGTATGGTCTAGGAACACGTCCGTGTGGTCAGGCCGTGTACTACACACGCCTGTGTTCCTAACCCATATAACTCTCTAACTTTTAAAGCATGAAGAAATTGAAGTCACATGGCCAAGTCACACGCCCATGTACTAGGCCATGTGCCGAATTTTTATTTTCAAAATTTTGGTGCAGTTTTCACACAGCCATGTAACATGCCCGTGTCTCAGCCCGTGTGTGTAACACCCCGTACCCGAGTCCGTCGCCGGAGTCGGACACGAGGGGTTTGCAGACTTATATCACTTCTTTGCACAATCCATTTTAAAAATTTCCAGGCAGTTGGCTAACTGCGTCACTGTCACCTTAAAAATCATATCTTGAGTTTCACAACTCAAAAATCAGTTTCGTAAATTTTCCCTAAAACTAGACTCATATTCCCATCTACATATTGTTTTCTAGAATTTTTGGTCGGGCCAATTAGTACAGTTTATTAGTCAAATCTCCCATGTTACAGGGATCGACTACACTGACCTTTGCGCATTACGACTTGGATATCTCCCTGCACAGAGCTTCAATACTGATGCCGTTTGTTTCTATAGAAACTAGACTCAGAGAGGAATCTATACATATATGGCATGACTCCTAATTATCTCTGGTTAATTTATAATGAATTTCCAAAGTCGGAACAGGGAATCCAGAAACCGTTCTGGCCCTGTCTCACGAGAACCTGAATATCTCTTAACATACTGTCCATATGATCGTTTTGTTACTTTCCTGTGAAAATAGATTCATCAAGGTTCGTTTACATAATTTAGTCACTATTTAATTCCATTCCTACTATTTTTAGTGATTTTCTAAATCTACATCACTGCTGCTGTCAGCATCTGCCTTTAAGGTAGACTTTACCTATTTCATAGTTTCCATGATTCAACTAGCCCTTTTAGCATAAATAGCACAAATTATGATAGTGATTAACCATTCCCATGGCCAATCCTTTTTAAGCATATCCACACCTCTCAATAACCATATCCATACCAAATGATTATAACATTATGCTCAAACATATATAAGCCATTTTCGCATGGCTATCCAAAATTATACAAATCCAAAGGGTCCATGACCCACAACAAAAAGGGTAGTCCTATACATGCCATATCCAGAGTTCAACTAAAAGAGTACCAAAAGGGCTTTGATAGTGTGGATGACTTCGACTTCGATGATCCCGAATCCGATATCTAACGAACAAATCTATAAAACAGAGAGCCAAAGCAACGGGGTAAGCATTTTAAAGCTTAGTAAGTTTCAAGTAATGAAATCAGCTTTGACTAAAGTATTACATTCACATAGCTAAATGAATCACTTTATTAATACACATTCTCATAAACATACTTACTTCACATTTCATCAACATATACACACAAGGTATTAACCTATCTAAAAGCCGAAAGTTCGTTAGTCGATTGAACAAATACTATTTAAAACGAATTGACTTTTCCGATGCACACGCAAACATACCTTATCGTTTGGGTTTTTCGAGCGTATTAATTGAATTTATTACAGCACAACACGCTCACCTTCGAACCCAAGTTTCTTCGGAATTTAGCCGGATATAACCACAAGCACAATTGCCTTCGGGTCTTAACCCGGGTATATCAACTCGCACAAATGCCTTCGGGTCTTAGCCCGGATATATCAACTCGCACAAATGCCTTCGGGTCTTAGCCCGGATAAAATCACTAGCACAAATGCCTTCGGGTCTTAACCCGGATAAAATCACTAGCATAAATGCCTTCGGGTCTTAACCCGGATAAAATCACTAGCACAAATGCCTTCGGGACTTAGCCCGGATATCATTCAAATGCTCATGCACACATATATCAACAATCATGACACATCCATATTTCATTTTCGTTACTAAGGCTCAAACACAGAACATTTATTAAACCTTTCCAATTTCGGCTCAATAGCCACACACAAAGAGCATGATTTCAATTGGCTTTATAACATAGTCTCTATGCACATTCGGCTATCCGTCATAGTATGACTAATCATTTCAATATAATTCAAGTAGGGTCATTACTCGAAGACTTACCTCGGATGTTGTCGAACGACTTCAATGGCTATTCAATTACTTTTTCCTTCCCTTTATCGGATTTAGTTCCCCTTTGCTCTTGAGCTTAAGTTCAACAAATTTTAAAATAGTCATTAATCGACTATTCAAGTATTACTTTCAGAATATAATATATATAGATTCGACTTTCACACACATAGATTACAGTAAGCTTTATAAAAATCAATAAATAATTCATTAGCAAATTTTCATTAATGTTTACAATATAATTACAATTTCCCTATAAGCTGACTTCCTGAGCAACAGTCACTAAAGTTTTTATAACTGGAGCTACGAAACTCCAAATCAATTGCCGTAAATTTTTCTTGACAGAAGACTCATTTATCTATTATCCATAAAATTTTCAAAATTTTTAGTTTATCCCAACAATACCAGATTTTTCTTAAAGTTCACCTTGTTTCACTGTTTGACTAAACTGACTGTCCTTCACTACGAATCAAATTTCTCATTGTACAGAATTCAAAATATATTATTGTTTATTTCATTTGAAACTAGACTCATTAAGGAGTCTAAGCACATAAATTTTATCTTAGGGCCATTTTTGTACAATTTATACTGATTTTATAAAAACAGAACATGGAATCTAGTAGTCGTTTTGACTCAGCCCCACAATACTTCAAATATCTCAAGATCGGTAACTCTTTTGTTTTTATAGTTTCTTTTGTAAGAAACTAGACTCTTCAAGATTTAATGACATAATTTACTCAGCTTCTAATTCAACTCCTACAAATTATGGCGATTTTCCAAAATCACCTTACTGCTGCTGTCCCCAAGCAGATTATTACCAAATCAAATGCTAACATTTGCATTTCACCTTAGTAGCTAGCTTAGCAAACCTTAATTTAACATATAATTGTTCATAACACAATTAAAGCATCCTCTCCATTCCATCAATTCAAAACACATCCATTGCCCAATAGTATCCAAAATCATATTCGGCCTTAGTACACAACTTGTTAGCCGATTTTTCTCCATTTAGCAACTAATGCACATATGTGCTCATTTGTTAGACTCTACTTCACCTAACTACCATTTTCTTTTTCATCCAAATAACATGAACAACAACCATTTCTTGAACATTTTCTCTTCAACAATTCTTCATAAAACATAAAGACTATAACCCAATCTCATCCTTTAATAACTAAAACCGAATGCTCAAGACACCACACCATTTCAAATTTTGGTCATGGGTTAAGCAAAGAACTTAATGACTAACTAAAAAAAATGCTAAAAATCCAAGAATCATCCTTGAACTTACCTTGATTTAGCTAACCACCATAGCTGAATTTTTCAAAGCTTTTCTCTTCTAGGTACGGCAATGAGGAGCAAGGATGGAGAAACTTTGGTTTCTCCTCCCATTAACTAGTATTTTATTAGCCTTATTCCTTATTTCATTTTGTAACATAAAATTATTAGCATAAAATGTTGACACAAAATAATTATAATATGCTTTAGTCCATAACATGGCCAGCCACCATCTAGAATTTGGCCAATTTGACATGCAAGTACAAGCATTTTTAACATGCATCAATAGGCCACTTTAACATTTGCCTATCACATTTCTAAATTTTCTCACACAAGTCCTATTTAATAAAATTCACTTACAATTAACAAAATTCAAACATGAAATTTTCACACATGCATATATACATATAATAAGCTTCAAATATGGCGGTTAATTATTTTTATGACTCGGTTTTGTGGTCCCGAAACCACTTTCCGACTAGGGTCACATTTTGGGCTGTCACAGTGTGCCCAATTCTGAGCAT
This sequence comes from Gossypium hirsutum, assembly GCF_007990345.1. NCBI lineage: Eukaryota > Viridiplantae > Streptophyta > Magnoliopsida > Malvales > Malvaceae > Gossypium > Gossypium hirsutum. The sequence goes on from NC_053435.1 coordinate 57,251,417, forward strand.
TCTATTTCACATTTTTAAGATGCAGGGAACACACGGCCGAACCATATGCCCATTGGACAAACCGTGTGTCACACACGGCCAAGACACACGCCCGTGTGTCTGCCCTTGTTGTGGACAAAATAAGGCCATTTACTAGCCCCATTTTTCACCCAAAACTTACCATTTTCCTACACTAAAACTCACAAGCATATATCCACCAATCCAACATCATATTCACAAGAAATTTAACATCAATCATATAGTATTATCTCATGCACCAATAGATATAAACTTACTCATGTCATAAACTTATATGCTAACACAATTTCACCAAACACAACTCATAATGAGCACTTATGTGATTATCAAAACATCACTTTAAAATAGCCAAACTTTAACCCTCATTAGCCACTCCAATGGTTAGGTTACAAAACAACCATTACAAGCCATCATTGGCCAACTAAGCTTATACATGCCATTATACCAAAATGAGATTTCTATTTATTCCCAAAATAAGATAGTGTATAGTGTGATGACCACTCCAACCGACTTCCAACCTTCGCGAGCTTTGAGCACTATAAAATAGGGAAAAATAAAAGGAGTAAGCATTTTATGCTTAGTAAGTCAGTATAACAGGAAATAAAGTTATCGGTCTTATTTATTAACACAAGCAAATGTAAATACATATTCCATCAATTTTGGTTAAATTACCTAAACACATACACTTATTCAAACAAGTTAGTCACATAATATCATATGAATATCAAGTAAACATAGATGAGTTCACCAGATTACAAGCTTCCATTAATTTCACCTTTCCACTCTTCAAGAGTCTTTTTCGTTGAACTATTAAAATCTCGATGGATGTTCAAGTAATATACACACGTGCAAAAGTACCCATTGGGTACATAATAAAAAGGCACACCCTTGAGTCGTACATTTTACCATAGGATTACTAGTCCAGGCTAAATCCTATCCGTAGCATATGCTCTAAGGAGCTTAATATGGATTACCCGTCCGGCCTAACCTAACTCAATAGGGCTTACATTAAAATTACCCATCTGGGCTAAATTCTATTTGCAACATATGCATTATTATTTTCAACCCATCAAAATTCAACATTCGACCGGAACACGATAATTTGTCCATATTACACAACTTAAACTATTTCATTATGTACATATATCATCTCACATATAACAACACAATCATACAATTCAATTCAAGGATATTAACATACATTATTATGTTACACAAACTTACCTTGAAAATGGTTATTTTTTGAATTTCAACTAACCCGAAACCTTTTACTTTCCTCGATCTAGTTCCGTAATTGGTCTTTCCGGATTTATATGGATAAATTTAACTATTAATCTATCATATTTCATATACATTTGCATTCTATTGCATCCTAGGAAAAATTATCATTTTGTCCCTATCCTTTTCAAAAATTTCGATTTCGTCCCTAGGCTCAAAAAATGAAATTCATGCAATTTAACCCTCTTTCCAAGCCTAGCCGAAATTTATAAAAAACATTTACAGCACACATTTTTCACAAATTTTAGAACTTTCCATGGGTTTTTACCATTTTTCATTTTAGTCCCTAAATCAAGTTTTCATCAAAAATTACTTTGTAAAAGTTGTTTATCTATGAATAACTTTTCATTTTCTACCATAAATTTCTAATTTTCAGCATATTCATCCATGACCCAAATTTCATACCTTGATAACTTTTCAAATTAATCCCCTAAATAGAGAGATTAGACTATCCTAGTTTCAAAAATATAAAAATCCTTAAAAACGAGACTTGATTTCATACCTTTTCAAGCTCGGTAAGTTTTCTTCCTCTCTCCTAGGGTTTCCATAGAAATTTTGGGAAGATGATATGAAATTAGATAAATATTTCTTTTTATTTAATTTCCATCTTTTAATTTTAGTGATTTCCAATTTAGTCCCTTGCCTTTTCTAAATTTTCATGGATGAGTCATTAAAATATCTACTAACTACTCTTCATTACTGTATAAGGACATTAAGTTCTGAATTCCATAACTATTTGATACCTATAGCTTCTAGAATCCAACTTTTGCATTTTATGCAATTTAGTCCTTTACCTAATTACCCATACAATCAGTAAAATTTTCGTATCAAAATTTTCATGTGACCTTCCTATCATGATGCCAAGCATAAAATAAAATAAAATTATTTTTATTTTTATTTTTTTACTCAGATTTGTGATTTCAAAACCACTATTCTGACCTCACCGAAATTGGATTGTTACATGAACATTTTAACATATAGTTCATTTAACTAAAAAACCTTCACATTTTCAATCATAATCTTATATATGAACTTCGCAACTTCTTCGATTTAAGCTTGTACGGTTCATGTACATACCTGTACCATCTCGTATCAATCTCATACACATCCACGTCTTTTATTTACCTGTTGAACGATTCGGAATATTATCGAATACATGGGAAGCTAGCACTCGAAGTGCCACATATATAGCCGAAGCTATCTCAATCTCATATCACATGTACTGCTTACACTAGAGCTATCAACGGGCCTGCTCACACAAGCTGTGGGTCAAGACGTAATTACACGGTGCTATTCACACAAGCTGTCAAGTAACCACAACACATCCCAGTATACTCAGCCACCAATAAGATTTGTAGGACCAGCACCCATATCACATAATCACAATAATCCCTAATGACATGTCACTAGTATCCAAATCTATTCATAAGGTCCAATTGAGATTTCGAATGCCTAATCATTCTAGAATCGTTGTCGAACATGTTCAAAGTCTCATATTCACAATTTATGCAATATCAAAGCATTTAAAATACATTTATAATGAAACTTATTACATACGAACTTACCTCGATTCACAAAAATGATGGAATGAACCGACTAATTCGATACTTTATTTTTCCCCCGATCAAGATCCAAGTTTCACTTTTCTTAATCTATATGTAATCAAATTTAGCTTATTTAATAACCTCATTATTCAATTTAATCCAAAACACTTATTAAAGCATATTTACACTTTTTCCCTAAATGTTTCACAACTTTTACAATTTAATCCTTATTTCATAAAAACACTAATTCAAGCAATTTAACCACAACCCATGCTATCCGAATTATAATTAGGTCCCTAGCAACCCATATTTTCCATTTATTTCACATTTTAACTATAAAGTTTTCACATTTCACAATTTAATCCCTATTTTGCATTTTTCACTAAAAATCACTTAACAAAACTTGCATAACTACCATCAAATATTCATAATCTATCATTAATGTAACACCCCGAACCCGAGGCCGTCGCCGGAGTCGAACACGAGGTGTTAACAGACTTCAAACCACTAAAAAAAATTTCCCAGACAAGCTTCCAGTCTGCGTACTAGTCGCTTTAAAAATCATATCTTGAGTTCTGAAACTCGAAATCCAGTTCCGTAAATTTTCCCTGAAACTAGACTCATATTCCCACATACATATTTTTTTCTAGAATTTTTGGTCTGGCCAATTAGTACAGTTTATTAGTCAAAGTCTCCCATGTTACAGGGATCGACTACACTGACCTTTGCGCATTACGACTTGGATATCTCCCTGCACAGAGCTTCAATACTGATGCCGTTTGTTTCTATAGAAAATAGACTCAGAGAGGAATCTATAAATATATGGCATGACTCCTAATTATCTCTGGTTAATTTATAATGAATTTCCAAAGTCGGTACAGGGAATCCAGAAACCGTTCTGGCCCTGTCTCACGAGAACCTGAATTCTCTTAACATACTGTCCATATGATCGTTTCGTTACTTTCCTATGAAAATAGATTCATCAAGGTTCGTTTACATAATTTATTCGTTATTTAATTCCAATCCTACTATTTTTAGTGATTTTCTCAAATCTACATCACTGCTGCTGCCAGCATCTGCCTTTAAGGTAGACTTCACCTATTTCATAGTTTCCATGATTCAACTAGCCCTTTTAGCATAAATAGCACAAATTATGATAGTGATTAACCATTCCATACCAAATGATTATAACATTATGCTCAAACATATATAAGCCATTTTCGCATGGCTATATACATTAACCAAAATATTCTTCCGCCACTAGTCTATTTTATACATGCCATAAGACAATCCGAAACATAGCAGTACCAAACAGTGGATAGTGATAGTGTGACTAGTTGCTGACGATCCCCGAGCCTGTAGCTTCGCAATGAGATCTATAAAACAGAGGAAACAGAGTAAACGGAGTAAGCATTACAATGCTTAGTAAGTTTTAAGCAGTGTCAACAGATAACAATCAAATTATAACATAGTTGTTCGTATTTTTATTTCACTCTTCCTTCGGGCATACCATCCCTTTACCGAATATGCACATCTCATCATATACAATAAGCAGATAAACTTTCACATAAAAGTGAGCTCATGTGACATAGATATATCGTATGATTTCACATCACCTCTCACACTGATCCGATGTCACATAATCATAGGAATAGTCTCATAGATTGCTCTCGTATGCATCACATAACTACCTTATGATTTAGTGCAAATCAAGCTCACAAATAAACTTGGAGTACATACCTGTTTAACCTTTCGCATTGAATATATTTATAAGCAATTCTTATTATGAAGTCTTACCCGGACATAATCTCCACACGAAGTTATCGGGTCTTACCCGGACAAAATCCCCACACGTAGTCATCGGGTCTTTAGAGCTCGGATATAGTACAAGCACGAAGCTTAAGGACATTAATCAGTGATAATATTCTCGCATAAAGCCTGCGGGGTTTTAACCCGGATATAGTACTGACACAAATGCCCTTCGGGACTTATCACATTTATGCACTTTCACATCCATCACGTTGGCCACTCGGCCCTGTCACATATATACACTTTCACATTCACACATCGGCCATTAGGCCTTATCACATATATACACTTTCACATTCATCACATCGGCCATTAGGCCTTATCACATATATACACTTTCACATTCATCACATCGGCCATTAGGTCTTACTATCATTTCATATTCGAATACTCATAACTTACAATATAACGATTTAGAATTCAAGTATGGGTTTAATCGATAGCTTATGAGCAACTAAAACAAGTTTATCAAGGTTCACAACATAATCTCAAATTCAGCACAAGCTGTTTTTCCTGAGCAATAGTCACTAAATTATTTATAACTGGAGCTACAAAACTCCAAATCACTTTCCGTTAATTTTTCCTGAATATAGACTCGTATATCTTCCATCCATAAAATTTCCAGAATTTTATGTTTGGCCAATCAATACCAGATTTTTTTCTTAAAGTTTCCCCTGTTTCACTGTTTGACTAATCTGACCACTCTTCACTAAGAATCAAATTTCTCATTTTACAGAATTCAAAATGTGTTTTATTTGATTTCATTTGAAACTAGACTCATTAAGGAGTCTAAGCATATAAATTTTATCTTATAACCATTTTTGTACAATTTATAATGATTTTCTAAAAACCGAACAGGGGATTTCGGAGTCATTCTGACACCGTCTCACACAACTTTAAATATCTCATTATTGGAAATTCCTTTGCTTACACGGTTTCTTTTATAAGAAACTAGACTCATTAAGCTTTAATTTCATGTCTCATTCAGCCTCTAATTCAAATCCATAAATTTATGGTGATTTTCTAAAGTCACGTTACTGCTGTTGTCCTAAGCAGACTATTTCAAATTACCCTTGAATTCCCAAGCTCAAACACTTAAGAACTTACCATTTGAGCTTAGAACATATCATGGCCACATCATATCTTATTAAATCAACTCATCATGTCCTATTATAATTGAATTTACTCAACGTTTAATCGCTTAAAACTTACCTCGGATGTGGTCGAACAATTTCGGCGGCTATTCGATGACCTTCGATTTTCCCTTGTTGGACGCCTCTCCTTTAGAGTCTTGAGCTTAAACAAATAAATTAACTCATTTAACCGCTTTGCTACATATATTGGTATCCACATTTTAATGATTTTATGACATACGAAACGACATGGTAAAATTTTCATCTTGCTACTTTATGTTCTTAGCTATTCGGCTAATAACCTCATGCAATTACCATACTATCAATAATCTAATCACACATGCATATGCATACTTGGACATTCGGTAATCACCTTTGCTAATTTTAAACTCAACATCACATAAGCTCCCAAGTGATGGTCGAATGCTTCATTTGTTACCCAACTAACCATTCAACAACCTCAACCTCATTACCACCCTTTTATGCCTAATTATCTAAGTCAAGATAAGATCATCAACATGCCTAACTATAGCCGAATGTGCAACATTAATCTATCATTTCCATTTCATTTAACACTTAACATTTACCACATATCGATTCACCAAACTCTCCATCTATTCATGCTCTCATATTCGGTCACCCATACCCATACTAACCATATAACTAATTAATCCTAGGGTTAAACACAAGTGCAATATTGAAGCACCATGGCCGAACCTTCATGAAGTTGTTAAGACCCCTCATTTCTACTCCTCACACACTCTCACATCCAAACCTTTTTATTAAACACTCAAGCTCAATCATCTTCATGCCTCATCACCACAACATCAAAACACCAACCAAGAAAGACAACACCCATGGCCGAATATCATCTCCATCACATAGCAAGATTTAGACCATGGGCTAGGTAGAACTCAAACTAACAACTAAAACATGCATGCATCTCATGGAACATCATCAAACATACCTTAGCCTAGTTACATGCATGGCCGAATCTCTTCAACCTTTCTTCTTCCTTCCTCCTTCAAATTTTCAGCCAAGGTGTTAAAGGATGAACACCCTTTCTTTCTTTTTTTTCTTTTCTTTGTCTAGTTACGGCAAATGGAGGGGGGGATGGATGAGACAACTTTGTTTTCATCACCCCTCCCTTTTCATTACTTAATTACTAACCCTTTATTTATTCTTTCTAACATAACACACTAAGCCAACATGTTCCCAACATGTTTCCACCCATAGCATGGCCGGCCACTAGCTCAAATTTTGGGTAATTTGACATGCAAACCCATCATTTTCATAACATGCATTAATAGGCCACTTCACATTTGCCTAGCACATTTCTAAATTTTCTCACATAAGTCCTATTAAAATTCACTTACAATTAAAAAAATTCAAACATGAAGTTTTCACACATGCATATATACATATAATAAGCATCAAATATGATGGCTAATTATTAGTATGACTCGGTTTTGTGGTCCCGAAACCACTTCCCGACTAGGGTCAAATTAGGGGTGTCACAATTAAACATCAAAATATTCATGTATTCATCAATGGAAACATCTAAAATCTTTAATTTTTTTGCAAAATAGTCCCTCGGCTAGCTAGGCCTAGCTACAACAATCTTAAAAATATAGAAACCACTAAAAACCGAACAAAAATAGACTTCCAATTAAGCTTGTATATGGCCAAACCCTAAAATGGACAAAAATGGCTTCCTTCCTTATTGTTTTTGGTTGAATACGATGACTAAAAGATGGTAATGTATTTTTATTTTTTTTACTTATTCTTTATTTAGTTATTTACTATTATAACCTTTAATTAATTCATCAAAACACTTAATAATATGTCCATATATGTCCACTCATGTTTCAAATGGTCAAATTACAATGTAAGGACCTCTAAATTAATCTTCCATAGCTATTAGATACCTTTAGCTAATGAAACTCCACTTTTACACTTTACGTGATTTAGTTATTTTTATCAAATTAACCATCTAAATGATAAAATTTCTTAACAAAAATTTCACACAAACATATTATACGTTTTAGACATTAAAATAATAATAAAATAATTATTTTAACTTCAAATTTGTGGTCCTGAAACCACTGTTTCGATTTGACTAAAAACAGGCTGTTACACAATAATACACGAATAGAGAGAAAATATTAACTCTCTCCACCTTGACTATAACCCTCTATGACCAACCTTGCCTCAAACACTCTACGAACTATTTGAGTCCTAAAGACCAAAAAGGAATGAGATTCTTCTCTAAATCAGGCACATGCTTGACATCTGACACGACTCCACCTTCAACCTAATTATACGTGGATAACAGCAAATCGCCATCCTTGTCTTTAGCCACATTAGCTACCTTCATAATTATCTGACACTAAAAAATTAAAATTTGTGGTTTATCGAACTTTTCGATATCAAAAGACATTGTCCCACAAAACGAGTCAATCTATAAAAGTTGAATCGTAGCTCTGATACTAGTTTGTTGGGGATCAACCCATATAAATAACGAGATAGTAAAAGTGAAGACGAATAAATACAAATATTTTACATGGAAAACTCCTCTGAAGAGAATAAAAATCACAGGCAAAAGAAGCTTCAGCTTTTCACTAAATGAGTAAACAAATGAGAGTACAATATGGAGAAAATAACCAAAATGTACTAAACAAACATTACACAAAAACCCGAATACAAAGCTCAAAATTTCAAAGAGCAAATCAATAAACAAAACCCTAAATCTCATAAGGCACTTATAAAATGGGTATAAAAATACTCCCTATAATTATCACGAAACTCTCACCTAAGCTCATCTGCAACTACAATTTATCACTCAAAAAAATAGCCTTCATTGATTGGCATTTCAAAATAGGGATGAAATGGTCCTTTTAAATAGGCTTAGATTAAAGTTCTAATCATACTAAAATATCTCTGGAATAAATAAAGTCAAACTGGAAGAAGCAGTCTTGCTTGAAGTCTAAATCGCGACTACCAAATAGGAGAAAATGTCGTGACATCAACTTCGCCTTATCATAATGTCCCAAGTTATATCGTCATGACGCTATGATCCTTCTTGTCACGGCGTCGCCGTCTATTTCTCCAAAAATACAAGGCACACCCCACATTAATGATGGTCGAGGTTGGAGGGATTAGAATAGTGATAATTCAAATGTAGGAGGGACCAGAGGAAAAATGTGTTCGTTTCTTTTAAGTTTTTGCCTCCGATACCGCATGTAAGTGCAAATATTGATTGGCAGAAAAACTCCAACTATTCGATAGATTATATAGGATAGAAATGAATCAAATCGCTTTGCGGAGGAAAGTTAGGTTAAGCTACGGGAATAAATGAACCAAATAGATTTGTGGAGGAAAGGCTAGTTAAGTTACAAGAAGAAAGGAGTTTCGCGATGGTATGAGTTGAATCTTATCGTAGTGAGGAGCTATAAAACCTTTATGGGCCGGATGACTATATGTATGTAACAGCCTGGTTTAGACCCTAGTTGAAAAAGTGGTTTCGAAACCATAAATTCGAGCCAAAAAATATTTTAATATTATTTTCTATGTTTATAGTGTGTGGTTAAACATGTGTGAAAGTTTCATATGAAAATTTAACCGTTTGTATGCTTAATTTGATAAAAGAGAATGCAAAAGTGGCCTTCTATATGTTAAAGTGTTTATTTGCTATGGCTTTTATAATGTGAGGTCCTTATTATGTTATTAGACCATTGATAAGGTTAATGGACATTAATGACCATCCATTAAGTTGATTTTTAAATGGTTTAGCATGGTTAAAATTGGAAATTGATTATAAGGTTATATTAATAAAACAAAAGCCATCAGTTCATATTATTTTCATCTCATTTTGCCAAAATTAAAGAAAGAAAGGCTAGGGTTCTTGTGTTTTGATATTCGGCTACTTCCAAGCTTAATTAAGGTATGGTTTTGACTTGATTTTTGATAATTTCTACGTTTTTGTGATCGTTGCTCTATATACTATCATGCCCATGTATGAATTTTGGAAATTGTTGATGATTTTGAGTTGAGCCATTGTTGATAATGTGAGTTTTATGAAGTTTGATGATAGTAAATGGAATATATGTGTTAGATTACTATGGTTTGTATAGGGATTTTTGATGAATTTGAGTATTTTAGACTAAGTTATGAAAATGAGAAAATAAGGGACTAAAATGTGAAATAAATGATAAACATGGGTTGATAGGGACCATAGGAAAATTCAACTAAGGCATGGTTTTGATGAATTTTATATATTTGGTGTTTTGTGTAAAAAGGACTAAAATGATAAAATGTGTAATTTTAGGGGCTAAAGTGAAAAAATGCCCAAAATGTGTTTGTGTATTAAATTGAATGTGTTGGTGATTAAATAAGTTAATTTTGAATACATATAGATCCAGAAAAGAGAAATTCAGACCTAGATTGAGGAAAAATAAAGTGCTCGATTGATCGACTAATATCGTTGTTTTTACATCCGAGGTAAGTTCGTGTATAATACATATTGTTTGTATAATGTTTGTATGTGATGAAATAAAAGAAATGAGATTGAGAAGTTGGAGTATGTGAAATGTGAATCGAATTTGAGGCGCTAAGTGTGTGAGAAATGAAATAGCTACAGCTATTAAAAATGGTACTGAGTGTGCGAGAATATAACAACAATGGCTGAATAAATGGCACTATGCGTGCGATACTGATATAAGTTCGGTTTAATGAAATCGCACTAAGTATGCGATATTATTATAGCTTCGGCTAATTAATTGGCACTAAGTGTGCAAGTTCATCGAATGTTCAAGTATGATCAAATGAAGTAGAGCATCGATCATCGAAGTGATAAATGTGATAGATAAGAACGTGACGTTATAGGTATGTACGGAACCTATGTGGTTGATGATATTGTGTATGAAGTAGATGAAAGGTTATGTAAATGAATGATGACATGAGTTGCATTAAGTGTTAGCTAATTGATAGAATTTTATTTTAATTGATGAGTTAAATGTGTTATATCATGAACTTACTAAGCTTTAAAGCTTACTGTGTGAAATATTCTCTGTTTTTTAGTGCTATAGAGCTAGCTCAGATTCAGGGATCATCAATGACTCACTCACACTATCGGATATCTATTTTGGTACCATTTTGAGAGTTGTATATATGGTATATGGAATGTATAGGCTAGAAGTATTTAGTATGTTTTGTGATGTGAGCATCTACCCATGAGATTTGGCTTGTAAATGTTAGTATGTATGGCCTTTTAAGTTGGCCTAAATGATGTGTTTGATAGTTATGTTATATGATAAATATAATGTTTATGTGATGGTTTGAATATGGAATGTTGAATTGGTAAGTTTTGTGGTATGAAGTATGTGATAAAATGATGAGTTTATGTATTTGGAACTTATGTAAGTTGTGATCATTTTGGTACATTGATTTGGTATGTTGGTTGTGAAATTGAGTAGTGAATTGGATGGTAATTGAATGGCATGAAATATATATAAATTGGTTGATTTGGTTGCCTATGAATGTATGCAAATAATGCTAAGATGATGTAGTTTTGGAATGCTTGAGTTAGGTGGGAAATGTGGCTTAAACCAAGCCTAATTTCACCCCACACAGTTGAGCACACGGGCGTGTGTCTCAACCATGTGTCTATTGTAACTTAGCCATTTAAGTCAGTCTCGAGCACGGCCTAGACACACGGGCGTGTCTGGTGGCCAAGTAAGGCACACAACCTTGGTACATGGGCATGTGTGGCCATTTTGAAGGGTACACGGGCTAGACATACGGGCGTGTGGTCGAGCTTGTGACCCAAATCAATTTTGACCATGGCCAAGGTACACGGGTATATCTTGTGACCGTGTGGTGAAGTCAGTATGTATGCCCTATTTTTCCATGGCCTTGACACACATGCGTGTCTAATGCCGTGTGAGGCACACAGCCTGTTCACACGGGCGTGTGACCTTTATAACTTAGAAAAATGTTTAAGTTTTGGAAAATTTTGTATGCGCTCAATTTAGTCCCGACTCCTTTCTAAAGTATGTTTAAGGTCTCGTTAACCTAAGTAAGGGACTTATTGTTGATGTTTGATTATGATTTGAGAATAATGTATATGAATTGTTCGTAAAATATTTCGATTCGTCTGATAATGCCTTTAACCCTAATCTGGCGACGGATACGGGTTAAGGGTGTTACAATGTATATATACATCCCCTATTTTTAATTATTGTCGGCTATGCTCCATGTCGTTTTGGCTCAACCTTTTGGTTTTGTTTCAATTATGGTTTAGTCTGCTCTTTTGTGTGATCCTCAAAGTAATAATCCCTTAGCAAATGATCATTGACAGTTTTGAATTTCCAAGTCATTGGAATTTGATTGACTTATACAAACTGATAAAGAAATGAGGCGGATGAATACGGAAGTAGATTTTAAAGTTTTTTCAAGTCGTGAATTTGAATTAGGGCTCTTGGTGTTTGGAAACAAACTTGAATTTTGACACAACTTGAAACGCAATCAAATCCAAGTGAGATAGAACAATTTAAATAAATAACTAAGGTAATTAAAATAGAATAATAAATTTATGATTAGAATAATAAGAAAGAAAATAAAGAAGATAGATGGAAAGATAGAATGTGGTATGTAGAAGTCCTAAGAACTCTTGGAAACACGAAGAATTCACAACCCCTTCAAACGGCTCTAATTTCCCCTCCAAAAAAGAAAACTTGGCAAGAAAAAGTTTGAAGATGATCTCCACAATCTGAAAAGATTGTTAAAACTCAAAAGAAATTCTTAAAAAAGAAAATTGAAAGAGAATTTATTAACTCAAAAGTGAAGTTGAATAAATAAAAAATTGTTTGATTTATGTACAATGCAAAGGCCTATATATAGACTAGCTAAATAAATCTAAATAAAACTCTTATGTATACTAGAACTCTAATTTAATCTAAACAATAAGTAGTTTTAAACTAAACTTTCTTGTTAATATAAAACTCCTAAATAACTTAAAATACTTAATAATTATAAAAAATTTAGAATAAAATAATAATAGCTGATAAAGACAATATTGAGCTCATATATAATAAAAATTAAGCCCAAAACCTGAACCCAATATTATTTAAACTCGAATTAAAAGCCCAAAACTTGTAATTCCCGTCATAATCACATCCAAAAATTCTACTAGCACAGTCTTTATTAAAACGATCATAACTTGAGCTCTCGAACTCAAAATCAAATAATTCAAAGTGCATTTTGAAGCTAAACGATCATAACTTGAGCTCTTGAACTCAAAATTGAATGATTCAAAGTGCGTTTCGAAGCTAAGAATTGATTTTCAAATACCATGAGGACATTTCAAGCCAGAAATGCCTGGATCCCATCCAAATAGTCATCGCAAGTCTACTAATTTTTCAAACTTGAAAATTGGCAACTTCGGTGAATGAAATTTAATAAATTTCACCCATCCGTTCATGTATCATTCCTCCTTTCCTTGAAAATATTCATCCTCAAATCTTGTATTTGATTGAATATTGGTTTGATTTGCTTGGCCTTTGACATTGTTGTTAGGCCTTGAGGTAATGTGCGCCCATCACATCCATAGGTCTAAAATTAGGTCTTGAGACTCGCATCACAAACTGTTTGTGAAAATTGAACGTCAATAATGACAATGAATCGTAAAGAAAGAGAGAAAAATAGAACATGCAGAATTTTATGTGAAAACCCTTTCGAGAAAAAAAAATCACAAGCAAAGGAGAAAAATTCACTATGTCGAATTTGAATGATACAAGAGGAGTATAGACTACGTCTATTTATAGGTTTATAAAACCATATTCTAATCAAAGTCAAATAAAATTAACGCAATAAGGTTAAAACACCTTATTCTAATCAACCTTAAATAAAGGAAGTAAACTTCTATACAGATTTCACTTGTACTGCCTGTACTGTACCGCGCCCCTGTTCAGTATTTTTCTTATTGGGGATCTACTATAGGCTACAGCCTTGGCCTTTGTAGATCCCTCTATCTTACAACTTTTATTTTATTTTAATAAGAATTTGGGTCATACAACTTCTAATATGGATATTTGAAAATCCATTACTTAATAGGAACTCATTCGATTCTTTTTTTTTTTCGTTCCTAATTTTAAGTAGTTCATTTTGCTCTCAAATTTGAAGGGACTTAACCAAACTCTGGGCTTGTTATTTCTTGTGAGCCATTTTGATGTTTTGTAATGTGTATATGTCGGATTAGTTTACAATTTCGTACATTGTTGGTTTATTTTGTAAAGTTTAGTGTATGTATATATGACCTTCTGACACTATGTACATTGTTACTTGACTCTTTTGTCATATCTTTATTGTAACCTGATACTTTCATTATTTTGAGATACACCTTTGAATCCAAGACGTTTTATTTCGTTAAAGTGGTGAAGAACATATGTCACTTTTAAATTACTATTCAAATATATATATAAGAGAAGGTTCACGTTTGCTTTTTTTTTCAACTTCGATCTACCTGTAGTTTCACCCTAGGGATACCACTCTACCAATTTCGTCCAGAGGCGTTACAAGTGAAATTTAGATGCATGGATAGTCCGTAACACACCAAACAAATAAGTTTTCCAACACACCAAGATTACACATAAGTGTCATATTCAATACCAAAACTCTAGTACATGTAAGAACATGACTTAGTTAACCAACACACCAGTAATTGCACACAAGTGTCATAAACATAACTTTTGGGTGCCCAAGCAAACTCGACCCACAAGAGATTTAAAAACTCTAAGTATCATATATCATGCAAATTATACTCGAAAACTTTCCAAAATGTTTAACAAGACTTATCAAACATAAATTTCCAGCTCAATCAACCAACAAACATGTTAATAGCATTTCAAATCAGCAACCACTGATCAACAATCTTAGGCAATCATATATCCACCACATACATATACATTTATACACCTTACAAGTCTCAAGTGCTCATCTCAAAACATCATGAAATATAATTAATCAATTAATTTTTTTTTAAAAAGCTTAAGCAATAATTTAGAGAGTATATAAAGTATTTTAAATATTTAGAATGTACAAAGCGAAAAACCAATTAAGCCTCTATAACTTTCTCCCTCCATTTGGCCTTAGAGCTTTTGATTACTTTTTAGCTTCAATTTCCATCAAAACAAAAAAACAAGTTTGTATATTAAGAATTAAACTTTAAGACACCTAAATCTATTATGAACAATGCATTCAATAAAGTGAAACTTCAACTTTGCTTTCCTAGCCCTTTCTTACTCTATATTCATCTAAATCTCAACAACTTAACCAAATCCTTACCAAATCTAAATTTCTATGTCGTAATGTTATTCTAAACTTATAAACACTCAAAATCTATCCTAAAATAATTAAGAATAATAAAAAACTTGAGCTCTCTCACTCTACTCAGTGTTAATGTGAATATAGAAAATAGAGAAAATTTTATTAAAACAAGTTTTCAAGAATTGAAATTAAGAGAAAATTATTAAGTTTCACATTTGCCTTGTTGAAACCACATTTTCCTTATTGAAACCTATGGAGTTTGATCAAGAATTAAAGGAAAATGAATGAGAGAGTTGAGAGAATTTTTTATCATAAAATGTTTGCAAATCGTGATAATGAATGAAACTTTAATTGTTCCATCCGGGTATTTTGCTATTAGGTTCTTAGTCTATTTACCTTTTAAGGCCTCCTCCTATTTCCAATTCCAAATCCTACCTTTATGACATTTTCTTGAATTTCTTACAAAATTGTCCATATTTCAAAATTCTTACCATCTAATACTAATAATTTTAATGGAATTTGATTATGGCAATTCAATAATAGTAATAAAAAAACCCGAGATTTGTTCCTAAACAATCTCTCGGTTTAATATCCCAGAATGTCTATGTGAAAAAATAAAATAAAATAAAATAAAGAACACACAAATTTTACGTGGAAATCCTTTCGGGAAAAAAACCACGGGCAGAGGAGAAGAAAATTCACTATGTCGAAAAATTTGAATCAAATACAAGAGGAATAGACTATGTCTATTTATAGGCTTGCAAAGCCATATTCTAGTAGGATTGAAACACCTTATCCTAATCAATATAAAATAGATGGAGTTTAATAAGGTTTAAAAAACCTTATTCTAAAATAAAATAAAAGAAGTCTAGTTCTATATGAATTTTACTTTTATTTTATTTTCCATCGTATTTTATTTAAATAAGAATTTGGGTCACTTAATTCTAACAATCTCCACCTTGACACAAATTCTCAATGAATAAGTTCTTCATCGAGAACTTTTAATAAACAAGTTCTCCACCTCTTCCATAAAACCCCTTAAGGGTTTAACTTCAACAATGAACACCAACCAAGTCTAAGCAATGCTCAAACTTGGTTATAGGAAGTGACTTAGTCATCATATCTGCAGGATTTTCATGAGTACTAATTTTGCTCACAACAATATCACCACGAGCAATAATATCACGAAAAAAATGATACCGAATATCAATGTGTTTTGTTCTCTCATGAAACATTTGATCTTTTGTAAGAAAGATGGCACTCTGACTGTCACAAAATACTGTGCTGATTTGAAAGTCTTCATTGAGTTCACTAAATAGTCCCTTCAACCAAATAACTTCTTTACAAGCCTCAGTAATCGCCATGTACTCAGCTTTAGTGGTAGACAAAGCGACTGTAGTTTGCAAAGTGGCTTTCCAACTAATTGCACAACCTCCGATTGTAAAGACATTACCTGTGAGAGATCTTCTTCTATCAAGGTCTCCAGCAAAATCAGCATCAACATACCCTATAACTCCATCTTTAGTTCTTCCAAACTGTAAGCAAACATCAGTAGTGCCTTAAAATCCACTGAACTGCTTTCCAATGTTCTTTACTGGGATTTGCCATAAATCTGTTAACTGCACTGACTGCATATGATAAATCTGGACGTGAACAAACCATAGTATACATAAGAGATCCCACTGCACTAGAGTATAGAACATGTGACATGTACTCAATCTCATCATCTGTTGAGGAGACAAGGCCGATGAAAGTCTGAAATGGGTTGCTAAAGAAGTACTAACAGGCTTAGCACTCTGCATATTGAACCTGCAAAGAACTTTCTCAATGTACCCCTTCTGACTTAGGTACAATTTACTTGCTTTTCTATCTCTGAGAATCTCCATACCAAGTATCTTCTTTGCTGGTCCTAAATCTTTCATCTCAAATTCTTCACTTAGTTGGGCTTTAACCTTTCTTATCTCTCCTTTATCTTTTGCTACTATCAACATGTCATCAACATAAAGAAGTAGATACACAAAAGAACCATCACTCTTTTTCTTAAAGTAAACACAACTGTCTAAACTACTTCTTTTGAAATCATGAGAAGTCATAAAGGAATCAAACCTCTTGTACCACTGTCTTGGTGACTGTTTCAAATCGTAAAGGGACTTTCTCAGTAAGCAAACATAGTCCTCTTTTTCTGAGACTATAAAACCCTCTGGTTGTTGCATGTAAATATCTTCCTCAAGTTCTCCATGCAGAAATGCAGTTTTTACATCTAACTGCTCAAGCTCCAAATCATGCATGGCCACAATACCAAGCAAAGCTCGAATCGAACTATGCTTAACAACTGGAGAGAACACATCTGTGAAGTCCACTCCTGGAATTTGACTGTAACCCTTTGCAACAAGCCCTGCTTTATATCTGGGTTCTTCAACTCCTAGAGTCCCTTCTTTCTTTTTAAACACCCATTTACAACGAACAACCTTTTTACCTTTAGGAAGTTTCACAAGGTCCCATGTTCTGTTTTTGTGGAGTGATTCCATCTCTTCTTGCATAGCAAACATCCACTTTTCTAAGTCTTCACAGCTAACCGCCTCAGAATAATTAGATGGCTCTTGATTCGCATCTATATCTTCAGCCACATTTAAAGCATAAGCAACTAGATCAACCTCGGCATACTTCTTTAGAGGTTTAATTTCTCTTCTAGTTCTATTTTTGGCGATAGAGTATTATGGTGAAAAAGCAACTCTATTCTCAATTTTTGTTCTGGCTTGAGGAGTTGACTCTGTATTAATCTGATGCTCCACCTGCTTTTGATTTTCTTTATTGGAAGAGTCTTTAAGAGATAAGTTAGGTAGCATAGCAGTTTCATCAAAAACAACATCTCTGCTAATCACAACTTTTCTATTTTCAGGACACCATAACTTATACCCTTTTACACCAGCTTTATAACCAAGAAAAATACATTTAATAGATCTCGGTTCCAATTTTCCATTATCAACATGAGCATACGCAGGACACCCAAAAATCTTTAAATCAGAATAATTAGCAGGATTACCAGGCATACCTCTTGTAGAGTCTTTTTCTCAATGGCAACGGATCGGTTGATCAAAAAATATGCAGTATAGGCCTTTTCTGCCCAAAATGCCTTCGGTAAGTTGGCATTTGACAACATACATCGAACCTTCTCCATGATCGTTCTGTTCATTCGTTCTGCAACGCCGTTTTGCTGTGGAGTATGACGAACTGTCAAGTGTCTCATGATTCTTTCTGACTTGCACAATCTATTAAACTCATCAGAACAAAACTCTAAGCCATTGTCTGCGCGGAGGTATTTTATCTGTTTTCCCTTCTGTTTTTCAATCATAATTTTCCAAGACTTAAATGCAGAAAACACATCACTTTTCTGCTTCAGGAAAAACGCCCAAACTTTTCTGGAAAAATCATCAATAAAGGTTAGCATATAATTAGCTCCACCTCTCGAAGGCACTCTGGATGGCCCCCACAGATTAGAATGAATATACTCCAACGTTCCATTCGTGTTATGGATTCTTCTAGTGAATCGAACTCTCTTTTTCTTCCCAAAAACACAGTGCTCACATAAATTCAGTTTGCAAATTCCTTGCCCATTAAGAAGTCCTCTTTTGCTTAATTCTGTCATGCCATTCTCACTCATATGCCCTAGGCGCATATGCCAAAGTTTAGTAATATCATCATCTGACAAGGAAGAGGAAGCGACAGCTGCATCACCAGTAACAGTAGAACCCTGTAAAACATATAACTTGGCAATCTTTCTCTGCCCTTTCATCACAACAAGGGACCCTTTGGAAATCTTTAAAACCCCACTTTCAGCTGTGTATCTGTACCCTTTTGAATCAAATTAAATTTCTTTTCAATCCTGGAACATGCCGCACGTCACTAAGTGTTCTAACAACTCCATTAAACATCTTAACTTTAATTGTTCTAACACTTGCGATTTTACATGAAGCATTATTTCCCATCAAAACAACACCTTCAAATACTGTTTCGTAAATTGTAAACCAATCCCGATTGGGACTCATGTGGAAGGTGCAGCCTGAATCAAGTATCCACTCCTCGCTTACTTTAGAATCATTGACAGAAGCGACTAGAAGTTCACCATCGATGTAGTCTTCTACAACATCAGCTTCACCGGAATTTTCTGGTTGTTTTCCCTTTTGATTCGTAGCCTCCCTTTTAATCTTATTTTGTAGCTTATAGCACTCAGATTTAATGTGCCCTTTCTTCTTGCAGAAGTTGCAAGTTTTACCTCTGTTTGAAGACTTCGATCTACCATTAGATTTACCACGAGGATTCCGTTCCTGTGTCCTACCACGATCATCATCAGCATTCCGATCTTGTCTCCCACGAACAATGAGACCCTCTCCCTGAGAGTCGGGTTTAACCACAAGATGCTTCATCTTATCATATGAGGTTAAAGAATCATAAACCTCATCAACTGTGAGAGACTCGCGGCTATATAAAATCGTGTCACTAAAGGTTGAATAAGACGGGGGCAACGAACAAAGTAGAATCAACCCTAGATCTTCCTTATCATACTGAACCTCCATGGCCTCCAAGTTTGAGAGAATTTCTTTAAACACTGTTAAGTGTTTGTTTACAGACTCACCTTCCTCCAAACGAAGAGCATAAAGACGCTGCTTCATATACAACTTGCTTGTTAGAGTTTTCGACATACATATTTGTTCTAGCCTCTTCCATAATGCAGCGGCAGTTTTCTCTTTCATCACA
This sequence comes from Gossypium hirsutum, assembly GCF_007990345.1. NCBI lineage: Eukaryota > Viridiplantae > Streptophyta > Magnoliopsida > Malvales > Malvaceae > Gossypium > Gossypium hirsutum. The sequence continues at coordinate 57,271,278 of NC_053435.1, forward strand.
TCCTGCAAAATTTCGTTGGACAAATACAAATGTAATTGTGTTAATGTCTTTCGACCCTTACGCTTCTTCTCTTCATCTGTTAATGTCGAAGGCATCTTATCTATCCCTAGCAGGGCATCCTCCAGATCCATCTGTGCAAGAACTGTTTGCATCTTAATTTGCCACAACGCAAATCTGGTGTTGCGATCCAACAGCGGAATTTCATACTTCAAAGACGCCATTACCGTGATCGAGATGAATAACCCGGAAGCTCTGATACCAATTTGTGAAAAAATAAAATAAAATAAAATAAATAAAATAAAGAACACACAAATTTTACGTGGAAACCCTTTCGGGAAAAAAACCACGGGCAGAGGAGAAGAAAATTCACTATGTCGAATAATTTGAATCAAATACAAGAGGAATAGACTATGTCTATTTATAGGCTTGCAAAGCCATATTCTAGTAGGATTGAAACACCTTATCCTAATCAATATAAAATAGATAGAGTTTAATAAGGTTTAAAAAACCTTATTCTAAAATAAAATAAAAGAAGTCTAGTTCTATATGGATTTTACTTTTATTTTATTTTCCATCGTATTTTATTTAAATAAGAATTTGGGTCACTTAATTCTAACAGTCTAGAATGTCCAATTCTGGCACTTTTATGACTTTTCTAATATACAAAATTTCCAATTTGTTACAGTTAGCATCCATCACACCCCTGTTGAAACATCTTACTGAAGGGGAGTGTATTGATGTTGCTACTAAGAGGTGTTCTCATTTGGCTTGCTTACTATTGTTAATTGTTTTGTGTTTCATGATACTTCCTACATATGAGTGTTTTATGTGTTAATGAAACTTCAGCTTATGAATATGTTCTTCCCATTGCGATTGCCCTAAGTTTATTTTGTTCTGGAGTTGTTAGTCGAATTGTTAGAACTTGATGGTGTTGAGATTGTTGGTTTAATTGCTACTATTACTTGCTTCTTCTTCTTCTTCTTTGGATAATTTTTTTTTTGTACTGGAACTCTAGATCTTTGGTTTTTTTAATTTTTGTTTTTATAATACAATGATTTTTTTATGATTTGATGTCATTAATCATTGTCGTGACATTTACGAGGAGTTTGAAAATATTTATTTCTAGTTACATATACTTTTGCTTGAGAAAGTTTGTTATAAGGTTTTTGGTCAAAATTTCCAAATGTGGAAATTGCTAATGCCAGATGTGACACCAGTTGAAAATCACTTTGCAACTAAACATTATGCAACTTCCCTTAAATGTTGGCATATTTTGACTTGTGTATCTTGATTATTTACTTAATCTTTTCGTGGACTTTATGCATCAAATCTTGAGATTATAATTAGAGAAGAAATTAGATCAAGCAAGGAAAGTTTTCAAGAGCCTTAGTATGATCTATTTACCTTATTTAAATATGTGGATTTTGAGGAAGTTAAAGTCAAGAAGATCTCTTTTATTATATTCCATAATAAGTGATTAAGGTGAAACTTAAAGTTTCATTCAGGTCACACTTACTCTTTTACAAAGTAGTACAAAATATATTTAAAGACTTGTGTTTAATCTTTTCGAAAAGCAAGAGAAGCAAGAGAGAGAGCACTTATTTTGTCCATTGTTAGGAACGTGTTTTTAGTGCAAAATTCATTGTAAAGAAATTGGTTCATGTTCAGTTTGTAAACAAGCTTTCAAATGGGAAGTCTTAATGGGGAGAGTGACCTTAGGTTAATGTATAAGAGTTAGGTTGTAACTTGGTGTATAAGCTAAACTTAAATCATGTCTTATACAAGCATATTTATAGTGGATTACCCTCTAAATAAGGTCCTGCAGATATAAGAGATTTTCGAATCGTGTAATCAACTTTTTGTGTTCATCTCTAATTTTTTTTTTTTTACTACGTCAGTTAGTACAACTAGTCGCAACTAATGTGCAATTGGAAGACAAATTCAATGAACTTTCACTTTCAATATATTAGTCTATTAGTGAATTTGATCATTTCGCCAAATATATCCGAAAGGGAAATAAAGAAAGAAAATCATGAGCATGGTGTTATTACTCATGAGTCCATCCATTTTAGTCTTAGAAGCTTCAAGTTAGCATTAAGAATTTCAAAATATAAAATCTCTTGAATTTAGTTAATTAAATTAAACCAAGAGAAGGTTAGATATATCTCCAAGATAATTTGAAATGGAAAATCCTCACATATAATCAAAATATTATAGTCAAATCACCTTTATTTTGGCATCTCATTTAGAAATGCTCATAATGGAAGTAGTGTCACAAGTTTTAAGAATAGACTGACACATAAAAATATTTCCGAAAACACTTGACTGATAACTTCAAATGAAGTTTTTCTTGCTAATCAAGTTAGTGGACTCATAATCTATGTATCCTAATACATCAAACATATGAGAACTGCTTGGATGCGTATCGCACATGCCCTACCTTAACAGTTACACTTGGAAACATGGCTTCGGTGATAATCGCAAATTTTACAAATTTATATAAGAATAAATTTGTTTAGGGTTCTAGTTACTCGTTCAGACTCAAAGGTCCGTCTAAAATTTAGGAGCGTTTGATATTAAATCTAAAAAATGAAACTAGGCAAAAAAATTAAGTCTATTTAAAATATGAGTCGAGCTTGAATTTTAACATTTAAGGTCCAAACCCGGCTCGGCCCGATTTATTTTTAAATTTATAATACTTTCTATTATTTTGTTTTTATATATTATATAATTTATAATACTACTTTAATGTAAACAGTAAAATAAGGTTAGGATGGCTATATAAAAATTTTAATAAATAAAAAATATATATAAAATTATTAAATATTAAAATAAAATAAATATTTTTTAAAAAATAATATAGGCAAACCTAAAATAGGCTTAGATTAGTCTTTTGCAAATATGGGTAAATTTGGACAAAATTTTAAGCTCATATTTCACACCGTGCCGAACTTAGACAAATATAAAATAAGTTAATATTATACTTAGACCCGTTCCAAACCCAGTCTAACCCAACTTATGAATACCTCTATAAAGGACCATATGAAGCTTCATCAAACTAATAGTCACAGATTATCTATCATATTTGAAAAAAAAAATTATGTATCTTGATAATTTTACGTTGTCAACTTTATTTTTTTTTTAAATATACATTGTCAGCTGTGTATTTAATATAAAATTCCAATAATATTTTATTGAGGTAATGTTCAATTTTGACTGAAATGGTTAAATCACTTGTCTCATCCCCGAAGGATGACCTTTCTCATCAAGAATTTTGATGAATAGACTCGGGCTTTACTTTTAGCCACAAAAGCAATCGGAACTGAAAATTGGTTAGATTTTCAAATTTTATTCTACCAATTCAGTTGATTAAACTGTTATTTTGACCAACCGATCCTATCTGGTCTTTTATTCCATTTGTGAAAAGCATGATATTGCTAATGCTAATGATACAAGCAGCAAATTTCTCCTTTTATTGCAAATAAGAGGATACAGTTCTGAATCCCTTTAGAAAAGAATCCAACTACAGGATTATTGGACCTACTCAACGAACTAATTGATGTTATTTACAAAAGTTTATAACCTTCATATTTCAGTGCCCTATGCAAATATTGATTTTACACTTTTACAGCTTTCCATCATTTACTTATACTGTTTGTAGATATAAATATTTAAAAGGGGTTTAATCTTCTTTATGCATCCTTAACCCCATAAAAGCAATGAATCCCAATACTTCTAAGCTTCTGGTATAGGAGGAAGTTGTTCCTGAATACATGAGAAATTACACGGTAAAAGTATGAACTCGATCCATTAACAGTAAACCAAAAATATAAAGAAAAACAGAAGTATGAACTAAGAAATTGAAATTACCTCTGAAAACCGCAAACGACCGTGATGAACATTAGAAGATTTAACAATGTTTTCCCACTTGAGATCACTGGACAGAGCTGTGTAGGCTTCAGTTTCACTATAGTTACATGTACCAAGACCAGTCCGTGAAGATGAATTTCTCGAGGAAACAGCAGGCAAGGTGCGCTTCAACCAAGATTCTGATGGAGCTTTAGGTAAAGGTAAGGCAAGAGGAAATTTTAAGTTGCAGCCATGAGAACTTCCTTGGTTACTTGATTTGATTTGCGGCTGGCTTTCCAAATCAGCTTTTCTACACTCAGCTGCTTTTGAGTTTGTAAATTTATTAGAATGTTGTATGAGGTCTTGTTGACTTAATTTAAATTCATTAACATTTAAGAATGTCAATTTACTAGAATCCTGAATCAAATCTTGATCCCTTCTAACACCATCCGTGGCATCCATTTGCAAGTAAGGAGCATATTTTTCAGGCAAAAGCAGAGAATACGGATCCACGGACTCCATGCACTTATGCAGAACAGGTGTCTTCTCATCAACCACATGATTCAAGTGCTTGGTATGCTTCAATGAAGAATCTACTGAAGGATTCTCCTCCATTTCCCCAGGATTAACTAGGATCTCCAAACCATCCTTCATGCATGATGCTGTTTCATCTGGAAAACATGAATTGGATGATATTCCCCTTTGTACAGAATCTACATACAGAGTTTTCTCAACAGGGCTTGCTGAACCTGATTCCTGGCTAATACTCTCACTTGCCAGACATTCTTGAAGATTCTTGCTCCCTGGCTTATGCGGATCAAAGCTACTAACCCTGTAGTTCTTAGCTTTATCAGGAATACCAAGAAACCGTTTTTCTTGATGCCCCAGCCAGGATATTTGACTAGGATATGATGATACATTATTACCCTGAAAATGCCTAAAAAGAGAAGCTCCCTCCGGATTCCGACAATCACTTCTATAACTCTTCTTGCTAGATCCACTCTTTAGATTATTCTTATCCTCAATAGCCTCCTCTGTTTGGGCAATACCTGTTAAGCGTTTCTTGCCAGCAGCCTCAGAATGCTATGCAGAAAGAAATGAAACCAATATTTAATTTACAGAAGGAAATCAAAATAAAAACGGAGGAGAAGGGATTGGAATTACCTCAGTTTCAGTTTCATTGCAAGATCTCAAATACGAGGATTTAGCCTCTCGCCTGTGATCAGAGTATGCAGTTTGCGCTGATTTTTGAGCTTTCACTCCTGGTATTGGGTTCAAAAGACACAAGGAGTTTTTAAGCAAAAACTGAGGAAACAAGCCACAAACATTGACTGAAAAGTTTTGAGAGTCGCTATAGCAATCATCTTCACTTTCTTCGGACCAGTCATCCTGTGCATGTGTGAACTTGTTTGGACTGGATGCATAAAGTGGTTGCTGCTTATCCGCAATTACAAGCTTCTTTATCTGTCTTGGTGGCTCTCGTGCTATAGGTTGTTTCTTTGTAGCATATGGAGGTGTTTCTGATGCTACTGCCTTTGCTGCTGGCAGAAAACGACCCATCATGAAATCCCGAGTTTGGGGATCTGATGAGAAGGTTCCAGATGGTTTGATATCTGAACCATCCAATCCACTCACACCACTAATACTACAGTTCAAGAAGAATGACTCTGACCGTGAAAGTGTATCAAGTGCATCTACATATGCCTCACCACTATCCTTCGAGCCAGAACTCCCTGTCTCCTCCATTTCTCCATTTGCACATTCATATGTAGTTTCATTGAGAGCCAATGATGGAACATTTTGAGAACTGGAAGCCACCATTTCTGTTTGGTAGGGTGCAAAAGTTTTAGCATCAGACCCTTTTCTAGGAGACTGCTGCTTATCCCTCAAAGCCCTCCCAGGTGGAAGCTTTGGGGCAATAGGAGGCCGGTCAAGAGCACCAGTTTGTATATTGCTTTCTTCCTTTGGTCGACCTGGGGTTTTCTCCCATACAAAAGGAACTGTTCCAGGGTTCCTGAGCGGACCTGATTTCAGTTCTGATTTATAAACAGGCGGATTGGGTACTTTGTTGAGTGAATTATCAGTTTTCTTGTTGCCCTCAGATTCAGAACCTGCAACCTGGGATGTGAAGCGCCTCACAGAGAGAAGTGGCCGGTTAAAGTCCAGTTGCTTGTCTTCCATCAAATTCTTTAGCAACATATATCTGTTTGTTTAAAATAAATGCATCAGATAAAATCCTAATGAACAATGTTAAGGAATATAACAGGAAAACATCGTTTCACAAGTCAGATAAGGTAGAAAAGAAAGAATCACATTTCTAAATTATCATAATCCCATTCACAAATTCTTCAATCCAACAGAAGCCACTTGACCGTTTTAGATCATATTAACTTTTTTTTTTTTTTTGAATTCCAATTTCTTCCCAGAACCCCCGAATAGAAATTTCCTAAAAACAGAGGAATACTAAAGTTTTAATCTAAGATACGAATGAATCTTCAGCCAAAAGAAAAAAGAAAAAAAAAGAGCTAATAACACACTGGATGGACAGCAGCATCTTATTATCAACAAATCCAGTATTAACAACAACCATGAAATCACAGTAAACCATAACTGATTCAAATCCATAAACATTTCAAAAGAAAAAAATAACAACAAAGCATCATTTCAGGTTCGGATTTCTTACTGAAGCTAAATTTATGAAGAAAACAGAAGACCCCACTCGAATTTCAAAGAGAAAGAAGATAAAACAATTAAATGAAATCAAACATAATAGATGCAGATCTTTCTCTTCCTCTTTTGAATCTCATTTTGGTTTCAGTAGTAGCTGAAATTCCAACAACTACTCACCAGGGCATTAATTATGAATACTTGAGAAGAATTAACAACTAAAAAAGCACCTTTTTAAAAATATGAAGAAGGAAAATTTGCAGAAGATAAGAGAACACAACCTAACCAAGTTCCTTCCTTGGAAAAACTTGAAAATGAGCTGCCTAATTAAAAGAGAGAATCAATGCTTAATCAATCATAAGAATAATAAAACAGAAAAATATTAAATATATTATTGAAAAAGAAAGGGAAAGAATAAAGAAGAGAGAAGAGAAGAATAAATTTTGCTTAGACGCTTATAGGATAGCTACTGAGTGAGATTGAGAAAATCCTTTACCCGCTTGTAATGGAAACTCAATTACTACAATTTTATTTTTTTAAAGAAAATCCGAAAGAATTGCTCATTAATTATAAGCATTTATAGCACATCAATATCAAACAAATTTGACCTATGACAAAAAATCAGAGGTGAATTTATAAAGAGTTGTTTATGAGTCCACTTGTTTCCAGATCATGTGAGAAAAACTTGTTTTCTCATTATTTTTTTAAAAGGAAAGAGAAAGTGGGGTTTTCACACTACAATGTGTTTTCAATTTTCATAAACGCCGTTGCTCGTTTCCCGCTGTCCATTGGGAACTGTAAAACGTGTTCCTATGTTTCTTAAACGGGTTCGATTGATTCCTATCATCAATTGCTTTAATTAAAAAGTTATTAAAATTTTAAAAAATTTTAAAAATTTGGTTGAATCAATTCAATCAATTTTTTAGTTCATTCAAGTTGTTCGAATCAATTCTCAATTTAACGTAATTCGATTGAATTTCTATTTAACTGATTATTTTAGTCTGATTCAAATAATATTGTAAAATTCAAATAAAAAATTTTAACCTGAAATTTAACTTTAATATTTGTATTTTTATTATAAAAAATATAATGTGAAATTTAGCTTTTAAATACATCCTAAAATAATTTACAGTCATTAGAAATAGATAATTTACTGTCATTAGAAGTAGAATTTTATTATTCTTTTTTACTCCTCTATTTCTCTTGTTTTTACTCTTTTTATTTTTTTATTTCATAACACGTTATCAACATAATATTTATGATTTTTTTTTGCTTCATTTTCACTATTCTTTTTTAGTCTATTTTTCTAAATTTTTCATGATTCCCAAGAAAAGGAAATCCAATACACACCGAAAGTTTCAAACCCACGACACAAAGCCAAAACTTTTTTATCTTCCTAAACCATTAAGCCACTTTTATCCTTGGAAATTTTCTCAATTTAATTATAAAATCTATTTTTTTTTCGTCATAAAAAAGAAGCACAATGCGGATTCAATCACTCAACTACCAAATGATTATTATTAGATTTAAGGGTGTAAAAAATTTTCCAATTTTTTTAAAAAATAAATTAAGTTTCTTTTTTTTTATTCAATTGGGTACTTGAATTGTCAAAATGCATCAAAATGACCCTTTAACTGTTAAGGTTAATTACCTCTAATTTTTTTTCATTTAAAGTCACCTCGTATCACAACCACGACATGACATATAGCAAAAATGATAAAAAATAAAAATCAATAAAATTTGTAAAATTATTAAATTTTAATAAAAATATTTAAAAGTTATTAAGAATTAGAAAAAATTATAAAAATCGTAAAAAATTATTAAAAATGCAAAATTTTATAAAAAATCGTGAAAATTATAAAATATATAGAAATATAGAAAAAAAATTATAAATTTTTATAAAGTCGTAAGAAAATTGTAAAAAATGTAAAAAAATTATAAAAATTATCGTGTCTCTCCAATACGCCCAAGTCAGTCATAATCAACCCAATATTCATTTGGTTTTGCTTACATTTCTCTTCCTACTTACATTCAATCTTTTCTTGCTGGCTTTATTTATCAAACCAATTTCTATCCAAACTTTAGAAATATTAGAAGTGAGCATCCTTGTAGCTATTGTTGCATTTTGTAATGACATACAATTTGATTCCTTGTGTTGCTTCCTTGTCAATGTTTGTAATGATGTGTAGTGTACATGTGTGTCCAATAATTATCTGATTTCATATACTTTTAATGATCTATAGTGAGTACGTACTATCAGGATCTATTCTACTTGGGCTCTGTCTTATGTCCACTCAGTCACATCTATGTATTTATCTTCTGAGAGTCATCTACTCCGATACTCAAGACAAAGCATCTCACTAATTGGAATTGAAACGGCATATTATTTTTTCAATCAGCTTGCTCATTTCTAATTAGACTAAGGACATGTTTAGGTTCATCTACTAATATAAGTTGTCTTTAATATTACGATCTGACCACGTAAAATCGCTTAGTATTAGTTAAACATTGGATAACCAGTAAGCCAATATTTGCTTCCATTTTGCTTTGTGTCAAAAACTCATTGAGAACAATATACAAGGTATTAATGTAATTTATGAATAATTTTATTAAACCAATCTATTCGTGGAAAATACAAGTATATATAGTCGAAAATACTACACTTAAGGCACCATATCCAACAGTTTATAAAAGGGGTCTTGTGTAATATGGTGTTAATGTGTTGGACTTGTCATCTAGCAATCATTACAGAGCTCGTAGAAAGGATGTCTTCAATCGGACGGGGATATTTGGGACAGGATAGATCCTACCATCCAATCTGAATATGATAGGATAAAGCAGTTGAACCCATGTGATATTTGGTGACTAAACAACTCTATGTTCCCAATGGAGATTGAACCGCTTGTTGTTTGAATAGTTCACTCGGGAGAGTGAGCTCACTGATGATCACTTGTCTTTCTAGTGTAGGTTTATTGTTCAGGCATCTTCTAGGCTTGCCACATGTCTTGTCACAAATGAAACTATAACATGAGTATTATTTATTTTTAGATTATCATTTTTTGTAATTTTTTAAGAGTAAGGCCTAAAACCCTCACTAAAAAATAATTAAGTCTTACTGAAAAAGTTCACCTAATTAGCTCTTGTCAACAAATAAAAAAAATCAATAAAGCTTCTCCATTAACAAAAATTGTAGTCATCTATCCATGTGGCATACTAACATACTTATCTACGTGGCACGTCTTATATCCACGTCGCATGTCATATATTAGCTTCTCATTGTTTATGTCGATTAAATCAACATCCATTTATGGTCAAATTAATATTGATAAGGGCTCATGATAATAGCTTAATTGTTTTTTATTGAGAGTTTTTTTAACTTTTAAACTTTTTTTTATAATTTTTATAAATTTATATATTTTTTACAATTCTTTAAATTATTTTCTAACATATAAAATTTATAATTATTTTATATATATTTATAATATTTATAATTTATATTTCATAATCGACCTTTTTTACATAAATAATATAAAAATAATAATTAATTACGAAAATGGTATGAGAAACAGATTAATTACGAAAATAGGCATTTGCTACAATGTTCCGCTAGTGCCGCCTGACATATTGGCGACATTAGACAAAAAAATGATAAACTAAAATATTCAAAGACATGATATGTAAATTCCCTATTTAGATTGATTGCTGAAAAAAAAAGTTTTAAGGCGCTGCTTGACACGTCACCAAACCTTAAATAATGTTAATTATTTCATAAACCCTCCTTGTTTAGTATTTTCTTTTTATTCCCTTCAACATAAAAAATATAGAGACCTCTTATTAATTAGTCCAAAAAGTTTTTTCTACCAAAGAGTATTTTTGTAAAAAAGCTTATTCTAACTGGAAATAATTTTTTTTTGAAAAATAATTTTTTTGTTCAAATTATATCTGACATAGCAATTAACAATATTCATAGTAGTTTCTTTCGCTCAAATTATATTTGGAAACTATAAATTTAACTAATAATTATAATTTATACATAATAAGATTTTTCTAAAGCTTTTATAATAATCCTTATTATCAGTATAAAATTATAATTATAAAATCTTTAGAAAAATCTTATTATGTATAAATTATAATTATTAGTTAAATTTATAATTTTCAGATATAATGTAAGCAAAAGAAATTTACAATGAATACCATTAACTGTTATGTCAAGCATAATTTAAACAAAAATATTTATTTTTCAAACAATAAATAAATTTATTATTTAGTTGGAATTGGCTTTTTTATAAAAAATACTTTTTGGTAGAAAAAAACTATTTGGATTAATTGATAAGAGGCCTCTCTATTTTTGGTGTTGAAGGGGAATAAAATAAAATAATAAACAATGAGAATTTATGAAGGATTTAACCCTATTTAAGGTTTAGTACCACCACAGTGCTGGACACCCTAGAAGCTTTTTTCAATAGTTAATTTAAATGAGAAATTTACATATCAGGTCCTTAAATATTTTCATTTATTACATTTTAGTTTGGTACCGTTAATATGTCAAGCGACACTAACGGAACACTATAACAAATATTTATTTTCGTAATTAATTAATTTTTTAAATTAATTATGTAAAAAAGCCTTTATAATCACATTAGCAATTTTTTACGTGCATGCTACACGCCATCCTTTTTAGGGTTCCATTAATCACATCAACGTAATCTAACAACCAAATTAATCAATGATAATTTTATTAATGTAGGAACTTGATTATCTTTTCTGTTTAGCATAAAAATATAATTAGATGCAAATTAAATGGGATTTAATTGATTTTTTTTATTTTTTACTAAATGTTTTTTAAACATGATGCCTAATTTAAATGAGATATAACTATAAATATGTCAAAAAGAATATGACAGACACGATATCGAATATTTTAATTATAATATTCTTTAAATTATATTACTTTTCACATGATTAATAAAAATACTAGAAAAGAAAAAGAAAAAGAAAGCGACATACACTGTACTAAATCTAGGCTTATCTTGAATTATTGGGTGGCAGTCCTGTTTTCAACAGCCTCGCCAGCCTCGTTTAATTGCTTCAGATGTATTGACCTTCAAACTAAAATTATCTATTGACCTTCAAACTAAAACTATCTACTAGCTTGGATAATGTTAGAAGTGTTGATGATTCAGATGGGTTAGGATGGATAAGGATATTAATATATTTTATAATTGTTTAAGTTTAGTTCTATTAGAAATATAAGTTTAAAATTTTATTTAAGTTTGTCTATATTTATAAAAGATTGATACAAACATTCTGGTCCGCTCATATTAATTTTTATTTTAAAAAAATATTTATATTATATTTATTTAATATTTAATAATTTAATTTTTTTACTTATTAAATTTTTTATATAATAATCTTAACATTATTTTAATGTTACATTAGAATAGTTTTATATATTTAATATAAATTTATATTTTTGTGTTATAAATTATGTAATATATAAAAATAATAGAATATAAAATATTATAAACTTAAAATCGAGCAGAGTCTTAGACTCGAGCCTTGGATATTTAAGCCTAAGTCTAGCCTATATTTTAAATGTGCTTAATATTGCCTAAGTTTATTTTTCATGTAACGCCCCGAACCCGAGACCGTCGCCAGAGTCGAGCACGAGGTGTTAACGGATTTAATTCATTAATTAAACAGCTCAAACAATTTATTTTAGAACTTCCAGACAAGTTGGCTAACTGTGTCACAGTCGCTTAAAAATTCATATCTCGAGTTACGAAACTCGAAATTCAATTCCGTAAATTTTTCCTGAAACTAGACTCATATATCTATCAACTAAATTTATTTTAGAATTTTTGGTCCGGCCAACTAGTACAGTTTATTAGTTAAAGTCTCCCCTATTTCAGGGTTCGACTACTCTGACCCCTGTGTATTACTAATTAAATATCTCCCTGTACAGAGTTTCAATTATTATTTCGTTTGTTTCTTATAAAACTAGACTCAATAAGGAATCTGTACATGTAAAGCATGACTTCTAATTAGCTTTTTACAATTTTTGGTGAATTTCCAAAGTCAGAACAAGGGATCCATAAATCGCTCTAGCCCTGTTTCACAAAAATTTAAATATCTCATAAAATATAACTCATATACCTGTTCCATCCATATGAAATAGACTCATCAAGCTTTAATTCTATATCTCATTCACTATCTAAATCAATTTCTACTATTTTTAGTGATTTTCCAAATTCACATCATTATTGCTGTCTGATACTGTTTTAAAGCTAATTTCACCTTTTTCATGATTTTCATGGAATAACTAGCATTTAGGCATACATAACACCAAACATGTCCTTGATTAGCCATTCCAACAGCTAATCATTATCAAGCATTTACATACCATTCATCACCCATATCATAAGATCATACACACAAAATGGCTACGATGCTATACATGCCATACTCAAAATGAAACGACTAGCTATACCAAAATAATCCTCGTGATAGTGTGCCCGGACCTCCGACGTACTTTACGATCCCCGAGTTAGCTTGAAAAAACTATAGAAAGAAGGAAAATAAAGGGGGTAAGCATTAAGCTTAGTAAGTTTGCATGCAAATAAATAACAACATTCATAAGAATTATCTTACTACTTGGCATGATACTACTTAATGCAACTTCATTAATTGTCATAGACATATTTTAAACTTCTTCACTTACTCACTTACTTAAATACTTACTTACTTAATCAAATTTATTAATACATTTTACTTACCTTTTTCCTTATCAAGCATACATGAACATTATGTACTTACCTTTGCTCTTCTAGCATGAACTTGTCTTACCTTTTTAGTATAACTCGTCTTACCTTACCTTACCTTGATATTCTCTTTAAATTTTCCCGTCGAACCACTTGGAATACTAAGGATACGCGGGTACCTTACCATTGCCATGACTTGTCATGGTCTTACGTGGTATCCTTTTGAAACTTACCATTGCCATGTCTTGACATGGTCTTACATGGTATCCTTGCCTTATGAACTCACCAATGCCATGCCTTGGCATGGTCTTACATGGGACCTTTGCCTTATAGTAACTTATCAATGCCATGTCTTGACATGGTCTTACATGATTTCCTTGCCTTAGAAACCTTACCAATTCCCATGCCTTAGCATGGTCTTACATGGTATCCTTAAACCCTAATGTCATGACATTTGTATTCTACACATTCCTAAGGTTCAACCGGGACTTTCTGAAATTACTTCTCCGTCAATTCATGCTTGAGTCTTCTTTGAATAATTTCATAAAATAAATATACACATGCTGGAAATTAACAACATTAACATAAAATAATATAATATTGCATTTATTTACCGCAAACTTACCTCGAAACAAAATACGATCAACTATATCGATTTAGTCCATTATCTTTTTCTTTCCCCGGTCTAACTCCGAATTTTGTTCTTCTTGATCTATAATAAAAAAATTTAGCTTATTTAATACTCACATTTATTAAAACAGTCCTTGACCCAAACTTTGGAAAAATTATATTTTTGCCCCTAAACTTTTACGTATTTACACTTTTTCCCCAAGGCTCGAAATTTAAACTTCATCCTATTTTCTTATGTTTTATGACATGCTGATCATTTTTCCCATCTATGAAAACATAAAATTCTCACTCTAACATGTACTTATGACTATTAGGTATTTTTACCGATTAAGCCCTTTTACTCGTTTTCACTTAAAACCGAGTAGCACAAGTTGTCTAACATAATTTAAAACCTCATATTCTATCATAAAACACCAAAATACACAAATTTCACCTATGGGTATTTTTCCAAATATGAACCCTAGGTTGAATTATTGCTAGAATAAGCTTAATCAAGTTACCGGGACTCCAAAAATGTAAAGAACATTAAAAACGGGGCTTGAAATCACTTACTATGGAGCTTGGAAGCTTGGAAAAAACCCTAGCTATGGAGAAACCTTGAAATTTCGGCCTAATGAAGAAGATGGACAAAAATTGGCTTTTAATTTTGTTTTTAATTCATTTTAATAACTAAATGACCAAAATGCCCTTAATTAAAAACTATGGTGTTTTATTTTCCTTTAGGTATTTTTGTCCAAACTAGTATAATGGTCTAATTACTATCCAAGGACCTCCACTTTAAAAACCCATTACTCACAAGTACTTAATACCTTTGTGAACTAGAACACACATTTTACAACTTTTGCAATATAGTCCTAAATATCAAATTGGACCCTCTATCGATAAAATTTCTAAACGAAATTTTCACACAATCATGAAATCATGCCATAGACCTTAAAATGATAATAAAATAAATTTTTCTACCTCGGATTTATAGTTTCGCAACCACTATTCCGTTTAGGCCCTATTTCGAGATGTTACATTTCATATCTAATATTTTTTTAAAAAATAATATTCTCAAATTTCAAACCTAAATCTTGACGAATAACTTATCTCATAAACAATTCTAGAAAATATACTCCTCAAGTTGTAAAGTTTTCCATTAAATATGAGAATTAGAGTACGATGTGACCCGTGAGTAGAAGTGTAAATACATCCTCTCCTCTCCCAAAAAAATTATCACAATTAGACTTTTTTTTTTGTAAAAAGAATTCCAAATTTAATCTTTTATTAATTTTACATTTATAATTGAAAATTTAAAGTAATATACTTCACAAAAACTTTGAATAATATAGTTTCTCAATATTTATTTTTAAAAGTTAATTAATTAAAATATTTAAATAATAAGAGTTGAAGTTCAAAAAATGATAAAAAATTATTAACAATAATAATTTAAGAGATAATATTTGATATATTGTCAGTATATAAATTTCATTCACTACCAATTAATCATGACATGCCACCTCATTAATATTTATCAGTAAATCCTTAACTTTTTGTTATTTTTCTCGGTGACAAATTATGGTTTATTAATATTTATTTGTAAGTTCATAACTTATTGTTATTAGCTCATTAATGAGGTGGCAAGTTATGGTTAAACTAGCAGTGCATGAGATTCATACACTAACAGTGCATCAAATATTATCCTATAATGTAATTGAGACAATGAGTGTTATTTTGGCTTAATATATCATTTGGTACTCAAATTTGACATTTTTTTTCTAATCTGGTACATATGTTATTTTTTGGTCCAATTTGGTGATTGTATTTGACAAAGTTATATATTTTGGTACTCAAAAGTAACGAAGTTTTTTAATGTTAAATTCAGGTTTTAGGGTTGATTTGATATAAATTAATTACTAATAATATTAAATTTAAATTTTTCATAATTTTGTTAGTAGAAAATATTCAGTGTTAATTGTGAATTTGTTTAAATTTGTATTTAATTTTTCAAATAAAACCGGATGTGTATGATTTAATTCAGGTTTTAGGATTAATTTGATGGAAGTTAATTACTAATATTATTAGCTAAATATGAAAATTTCATCAAATAAACTCTAAAACCCAAATTAAGCACTAAAAATTTAACATTGTTAGCTTCAAGATCCAAAATGTATAACTTGTGTCAAATACATGTACCAAAATGCATAACTTTTGTCAAATATAGATACTACATTAGACTAAAAAACGTAGGTATCACATTAAAAAAAGTGTCAAATTCAAGTACCAAATTAAGTATTAAGCCTTTTATTTTTATCCTTATAAGGTATGTAATTTACACTATATTTGGATTAATAATTGTAAATGAAAGAAAATAAATGAAGGTAAAATAAAAGATATGAATGTTAAGGAAATGAAAAGATTACATATTATTTTATTTGGATTATTAAAATTAATAAGAGAATGGAAAGTAAATAAAGTAAAATTAATCAAAGGAAATAATTAAATATTAGAAATTTTATTACTTGTGAAAATCACGTATTTATAATACAAATATATTTTAAAAAATAACATACAATAAATAATGAATTATGTACGATATTAAAATAAAAAAATAGATTAAATTGTGAGTAAAACAAAAATTTAAACACAAAAGCACATCATATTAAGAATATTAAATAAATATAATTGTTTATCATTATTAAAGTTTCAAATAAAAACTAAAAATTACTTTAGTTCAAATGACAAATGAAAAAATTTTATATGCTTGATGTCTTTGATTCAAATTTCATTACGAATAAATTTTTATTAATTTATAAAAATATAAAAAAATAAAACACACATAATCATACAATTTATTTTGCAAATAAAATAGTTTTTTGGTAATTCCCTAATTGAGTTGAGACTCGATTAAAGTTTGCAATTGATAGACTTAGTAAAATACTTAATAAATAGTATAGATATACAATTGATAGAGGTAATAAAATTTGCATAATAAAATTAAAATGTATAAAAATATTAAAAAAAAATCTTTAGTTAGTAAATTAAATGTTTTATTAATGTAATTGATGTGGCTTGAAATTCCAAGTATATTTTTATTGGTTTTTGTTAAAATAAAAAAATTAAAATACCCTCAAATAATATAACTTTTTTCAATTAGGGAAAGATACTATTGTAATTTCCCTAACTGAGTAAATACCCAGTTGACTTATGACACCAATTCAATCAGAGATTTAAATAATAGTATAAATAATAATTTTATACTATCATAACCTTTTTTTATAATATAATTATATAAAAAAATAAAAAAGGTAAAAAGGAAATTTTATGTGTTAAAAGTTTTTTTTTTTTTAGCTTTCCCATAGATTTATCAGGAAAATCTTAAATCTAACAAAATAGTAAATTTGATTTACAAAATAGAAAAAGCAGGTCAAAGACGTTGAGTACAATATCAAATCAATACAAAATTCAGGCAAAATAAAAATAATAATACAAATTGAAAAAAAAATGACCAACCTTCATTCAATCGCTAAAACATGAACAAGATCATCATCTACGCAATGGACATGAAAGCAAATAGTCTAAAACTCAAGAAAAAGAGCCGGTCCACATATACACAAGGAATTGCAAACAATATAAATTTAAGTTAAATCAAGCATTATATAGTTGAAATAAATATCAAAAATATATTGAGAGCCAAAAATATAATGACTTAAAAAACTACTCTTAAGTTCAATTAATTTGAAAAGAGTTATAGTAAAACTCGAATATATTTATATTCATCTAAATTTAACAACTTAATAATTTTGATGAGTTGACCTAAAATAAATTTTTTTAATAAACGATCCATTTTGATTAAAATGGGCTTGAAAGTCCAAAACGTAGTTCAAACAAACACACAACAAAAGCAGATAGTAAATGAAGTTCATACAGATAAATAAAGAAAATAAAACACGATGCAACTCTAGAAGCTTCTTCCAAACCCTTAAGTGACCAGAAAACCCAAAATGGCCGAAACCTTCCGAGATCTGGTAATCGGAACCAGCAAACAATGGAAGGGAGTTGAGATATACCTTTAGAGTATCAAAATTTCTCAACCTAGAATCGCGAGCAATAGACGAGGGAAACTATGGTGGTTGGATGAAACGACAGTCCAAATCTGCTATTTCCAACGCTTTTAATAGAGCATCTTCAACCTAGAATGAGTCTTCTAATCTTCTCATCCCTTCGACCACCATCACATGCGCCGCGTTGTGTTACCTTCTCTTGCAACGAACTCAAAACAACATGAAGAAAAATTCCTTGCTAGAGCCTTTACATCCCAAGTAATCAGTCTTATCTCCGAATAGTCTTCCTCTGTTGCTTGGAGGTTTTTAATAATTGTTCTAGAGTCACTTTCTAGAATAATTTTCGTGAAACCCATCTCCAACGCAAACTAGAGTTCGTGAATAACAACCATCACTTCAACCAACGCCACTGATCTAACTAGGTTATGAGTTCTGATTCCCGACCCCATTATAAGTCTTCGTCATTTCTAATTAAGAAACTTTATGCTACATGTTGTTTTGTCTCAGAGAAACCTATGTCAACATTCACTTTGACCCAATTCGTAGGAGGGGGCTTCCATTTTATCAAAGCTTTGGGTCTGGGGTTTTGTAACGTTCCAGCTAGCCCATAAAGGTAATTACTTCCTCCACACTTCGTACTTTTCTTTCATGTAACGGTTTTTTGCAGGAAAACCAGATTGCCCAAATTGTAATGGTTGTTTCCTCTTTACTGTTACTGGCTGAATTAACGAATAACCAGTTTAACCGCTCGTTGAAACTCATAACCGCAATTGAACGTGGCCACTAATAATTTAATTTTGACAAAAATCAACTACCGGCGAGAATTACAAAATGAAATTAAAATGAAATTTTATTTCAATTCAAGTGATAAAAATGATATGCATAAAAATAATTTTATTTGTCCCTATTAATTAGAAAATTAAGCTTGTAAGAATCACTATTAGTCTAATACTAAAAAAATGGTTGTTTTTATGAAAATTTTTGCATTTAGGATTCGGATTTATTTAATTACTATATTTAAATAATTTTTTAATACTTTTACATTTAATCATGTTATGTATTAATTTATACAAATTCTTTTAAAAGTTTTAATTTTTCGAATTTGTTCGACGATCAAAATATTTTGGCTCCACCCATATGGATATTTTTGTGTAGGAAATTGAGGTTTTTTTTTTTAATAAACTATAACAAAATCAAACTTGTAGATATTAAAGATAATTTGTTTTACTGAAAGAAACATTTAGAAAATAATTTTTAAAAAATGAGTTCGGATATCTGAATTATTCTGCATAACTTAATTTCCGTTGTTCAATAATTTTTTTGAAATTATATTTAAAAGTTATTATTAGTAAAATAAACGCACCATAAATTATATTTGTTATAAAATATTGTAAAATAATTCTATTGTGACAATCAAAATTTTTTATAATTAATATATTATATAAAATTAATAATAAAAAAATAATTAAAACACGAAGTTACATATATTAAATAGATGAGAGTGGATAATTACATATTCGACTTAAAGAGATACATTAAGTTAATCATAATTTAAAAAAGTATTCATATTTATGTTATTAAAATATTAATATCTTTTGTTAGAAAATATTTATTATTTATAAATTGAAGTATATATTTATTATTGAAATAATTTTTTAATATTAAATACTTTATTAAAATAATAAATAATATTAATATTTTATTATATTATTGAATAATAATAATTAAATGAATATAATTGTTTAATATTAAAAATTATAATATTTGATATCAATATTTTAATATTTTAAAAATAAAAAATGTTATCAATATAATAATATTAGATTTTATTCAAATTAATTTTATATGAACCAAAAGAAAAGTTGATCTTTCTTTATCAAACTATTTCTCATAAAAAAATTAAAAATATTTTTCATAAGTTATTTTTTAAAAACAATCACACCTTAAAATGCTCGATATGTGCAAATTTGGGATGATAATAGTCCATAATCTTAGCATTTTTCAGGTTGACTTTTCACTCGTATGAATTTGTTCTGTCAAAGGAATAATAACATTATTTTAATTATATTAATACCACCGTCTTGAAATAAGTATTTATAATTTTTGAAAATTTAAAACTTAAAATTTAAAATTTAGTATTTGTATTTGTATTTTTATTTTTAAAAATTTATTTTTTATTTTTAAAATTTTAAAACTCAATTTCAATTATTAATCATATTAAAATTATTTTATTAAAATTGTGTTCATTATAGTATCATTTTTTATTTATTAAGTTACTAAATAAATATTTTTATTTAAAATATCATACTAATAAATTTACTAAAATATTTTAATAATATTAATAATTATAAAACTTAAAAAATATAAAATATAAAAATAAAAATATAAAAACTGAATTTCAAATTTCACATCTCCGTTCCTCATTAATATATATCTACACGAATATTAAAAAGCAAATTAGAGAAGTGAATTAACGGAATATTAGACATTTTTTTTACCAAATTTATAAAATCAAACTTCTTAATTTTATATTGTATTTTACTATATTTTAAAAAATTGAGAGCCATATATAATTCTTTTTTAAAACGAATATAAAATATTTAAAAATGTTGCAAAAAAAAAAAACACCAAATTAAGAGGAGCAGGCCCACCAACCTCTTGTCTTCATCTCAACTACCTTTCTCTATAATTTCCTTTTGGTACAATTATGTAAAATAATGGTTGAATTAAAAATAATAATATTTCCTTTACAAGTAGAAACTGACAATATGAAACTTAATCATCATAACGGATTGAACGTATAATGTCGTGAACAAGTAGAAAATGACAATAGTAAACTTGATTTTTCATAATAAAAAATAATGGAAGTTGCACAATATAATGTTGTACAGATGGAAACAAGTTGTACTAATGAAGTTAAGTTGTCGGCGCTTTGACAGAACTCAATGGGAAACAATTCAAGAAAGAAAAGATTCCTTTTACCATAAGGGGGGCATCAATTACGTGTTGTGATAATGCCTTCCCCCCTTCCCCCCCTCTTCGTTTTTAATTATTATCTCCATTAGTGCATCCTCTTTCCACCACATCAAGACACCTTCTCTCAACTTGGAAGGTTAAAATTCCCATTAATTAATTCCGCTCACTCCGCATCCGCATAATTTTTGGTTAATTATAACCACACCTCAAATAAAATAAAATAGTAATTATTGTTTTTTCATATTATTTGGTGGAAATAGAATAAAGAAGCAATAAATATTTTATAATTTGGTTGGTTGAATGGAAAAATCACTTAATAGTATTATATTGTTTGGTTGATGTAAGAGGAATTTTGGATTTGATTTAATGTGCACCATAATTCTTGAACCATGTTGAGATGTTGAATGTTCGACATAATTGCTAGCTCAAATTGAATAAAGACTTTCAACTTAGCATAAAAGAGAATGGGTTTTGATGCCTATTCTTGGGCCTATAGAGTCTCTTTGGCCATGAGAGCCTATTGTTAGGTCAATGACCACTAGTTGGGTATGGAAGTTCACTTCTTGAGCGTAAAAGCCACCCTTAAGGAAAGGTTCTAAAAGGAACGGGTGTAGGTGAACAATGCCACAATTAAAAGCGTACACCTCTTCTTTTGCCCACTGAGAGAAAGGCATGTGACCAACAACTTGCACCAATTAACAAGTTCCTTAGCCACAAGCAACAAAACATATAAGAAGGTCTCCCTCCTTTAACATAACAACACATCCTTCAACAACACATTTCACTCTTAAGAGCATATCTCTCTAGAAATCTCTCTCTCCCTCTACGATTCTAAGCCATTATCAACAAAAGCCATTATTTAAGGCTAAAACATCGTCTGAAGGCATCCTACCTTGTCACATTTGCAACATAAGCATATCATTCTCACATACGTAGCTTATTCACTTGTTTTTATTTTATTTTATTATCTTTATCCAATAGTTGGCTTAACTATTGAAATGCATCTTGGAGGATAACCTTACGTGCCCTTTCATATTGTCTCCTTCATGAAGGTGCTTAAGGGACATTTTCCATAAGACGACTATGAAGGAAAACCATCCTCTTCATCCTTGATGTTGCCACTCGTCTAGGACTTCCTCCACAAGTGTTGGTCACTCATTCACAACATCTTTGACATCGTCACTCATCCAAGGTCCTCTTCACTAAAGATCACACGTTGACAATGTTAATCGTCTTAGACTTTCACCGCAAGCAAATGCGATCGTTCGACCAAGATCATATTGCAAGAAGAAAGTTATCATTATAGCAGACGTGATTCATTCTTCACCTCTGTTGAAGGCATTCACATGTCTTCATCATCTTTTGCCTCACCACAGACTCACATCACCTATGAACCCACATCATTGTAGACTATAGAACTTTCTCAGTCTCGATAGTTAGCTCTCGGTCTTCCGGTCGAAAAGCAACGTCGATGAAGACGTGTGAGTGCGCTATTTCGTGGTGAGGATTGTAACTTTCCATGAATTTTCCATCCATAACATTTGGTATTCTCATTAAAAGGAGTCAACAAGCATGCCTCTTAAGAGCGTGATGTGTCTCACTTGACTAACTAAAAAAAAAAAATAAAGGCAATTGCACCTATGGATAAATAGTATAGCTAAGGTGAGTAGAGATATCGTATCCATGAGGACTAAAAGT
This sequence comes from Gossypium hirsutum, assembly GCF_007990345.1. Lineage (NCBI taxonomy): Eukaryota > Viridiplantae > Streptophyta > Magnoliopsida > Malvales > Malvaceae > Gossypium > Gossypium hirsutum. Next base: position 57,293,905 of record NC_053435.1, read on the forward strand.
ATTAGTAATTATCGTTGTATTATTTAGTCGACAATTTGGAGTGATAGGTTTTAAACAAAAATTAGTAAACTAATTTAACTAAGAATTCAACAGAAAATAAATCAGAAAAATAACTGAATGATAACCAATGAGAGAAACAATACCCAAGAAAGTATCCACCTAGACTTCATCTATTATTATGAATCTGAAATAAACAATTTATTCACTTGGTAACTTGATCCATAGAATTCCCTAAATTATGATAACATCTCTTTCGAGAGTAAGAGCAACTGATTCTAGGTTGATTAATTGAAAATCTTTCTAATTAAAACCCTTATCATCGCATTAACTCAATCTATGAATTCTCTTATTAGATTTGACTCTAATCCGGTAGATTTATGTCATTCTATTTCTAGGATTACATACAACTCCACTCAATTATGCTAGGTCTACTCTTAAACAGGGACTTTCCTCCACTGAATTAAGCACATTAAACATGAATTAATATCTCAAAAAAAATTAAAATAAAAAATAAGCATACATAATTGAGAACAAGAATAAAATATTTATCGCGTAAAACAAAAATCAAATAATAAAATTCATCTTAGGTTTCATCTTCCCTAGGTATCTAGGGAATTAGTTCATAGTTCTGAATAAAAATATCTCAAAGTCAAAAAAACCACAAGAAATAAAGAAACTCATAAAAACTTTAGAAGAAATTAAAAAGAGGTCTTCGATCTTGATGGTCTACTTCAGAGTTGACTCTAATGGTGTTATTCGAGTTGTTTTCTTTAATACTCTCTGATAGCCCCCATATCTCTTCTTCGATTTGGTATTTATAGACTTTAGAATGCTCAGAAAGCCTAAAAATTGTGTTTTGCCGTGTGTTTGGGAAACAAATTGAAAAATCGACACAGTCTGGCACATGGCTGTTTGTCCAGCCCGTGTGTCTCGCACGACCGTGTGTCCAGCCCATGTGGGAAGGCCCAACCCGTGTGGCTCTTGAAATTTACTATTTTTGTCTGATTTTCACACATTTTTCACTCTTTTAGCTCCCAAATGCTCACCTAAGTATAGGAACATGAATTCAAAGGATTAGAAGCTTCAAATTAACCAATTTGCATAAATAATCATCCAAAAATGTATTAAGAACGAGATTAAAATGTGTTGGTTTTATCATTTATCATATATCCCTACACTTAAGCGTTTGCTTGCCCTCAAGCAAAATCCTCAACTCAAATTAAAGTTAATCTTTCTCAACTTGTAATTCTCATCAATAATATTTTGAAATAATTCGCAATTAATCATGCATTGAAAATTTAATTAAAAGGGAACTAAAGATTCAAACAATCCAAGTTAAAATTTTAAAGCATGAAAACATATGCATCTCCCATTATCTAATTAATTACCTTAAATTCAAAATTTAAAATAATTGGCATCTTCATTAAAGATTCACTCAAAGCACTCAAAGTATTTAAGGTTCAAAAAATAAGCACTCAACAGTTGAACAAGAAATGTCATTATCATAGGTGTACAGGCCCAATTATGCCCGGCCCAAACTAAAAAACCAAACCCAATTAAATACAAACCCTAAAGCCCAAATCCTAGCCCCTTGCAGAGAAGAGAAAACAGCAGCAGCCCTCAAGCCTCAGCAGCACACTCGGCCAACCAATGGCCGCCTCGCGCACCACCACCGGCATATGCTCCCTCCATGCGTCTGACACGCCCATACCCTGCAAACACAAACAACAAAAACAACAGCCACAACAGAGGAATAAGAGCATTTTTTATTGTTATTGTAATCGGTTATAAAACCGAAGGGAGAAATTTTGAAAGAAAAGGGGGATTGTATTTTGAAAAGGGGGGTTTTTTATTTTTTTACAAAAAGAAAGATTGTAACACAGATATTAGAAATCAAAAGGCACACAAGCAAATCTAAGAAAGATTGGAAACTAAAAGGTGTTCTTGGTTCTTTTTTATTGTTATTTAGTTTTTTCTTTTGTATTTTCTTTTATTTTTTTCTTTCTCTTCACGAATCTGTTTAAGCAAAAACTAAAAAGAAGGAAAATGGCTCACCTGAATCCCTTTGAGCTCGCGTCGGAGTGATTTCTCCGTTGTTGTAATCGAGTTCGGCAAAGGGACAAAGAACTCTTTTTTTCCTCGTTCTTTGGTTGCTGAAAGTTTAGCCTTCAAAAGAGGCTTTGAAGACAGAGCATAAATGCTCATTCTCCGCAACACCGGTCACCGGCCATGGCAGCGTGCAGGTGACAGGGAATGGCCTTGTCAGCTGAAAAGAAGGAGAAGAGATAGAGGAGTCTGAAACTGTTAGGTTTTTAGAAAAAAAATAAAAAAGGAAATAAATGCTAAGATGGTTTCAAAATAAAAGTTTAATTTAAATAATAAAACTAAAACAACGCCGTTTGGGTAAAGGGAAAGTGTCCATGCGCCTAAAATGGATAATTTGTGTGGCTAGTCTCTTCCACTTTTCTGCGTTTTCATTTTAATCCCATTTTCCTTTTTATTTTTCTTCAAATTCTCCTCTTTAATTTTATTTCATTTTTAATTTAACCCAGGGCCTTGCTAGCCAAAACACAACGCATAAGGACTAGGGATATTATCTCATTTAGTCCCTGCTACTTTCAGCGCACCGCAATTTGGTCCCTTGATTTTATTTTATTTCTATTTTTACCCCAAAACCCCATTTAACTTTCAAATTAGTCCATTTTTGTTAGTTTACTCACTCACTCATTCATCTATTTATTTGTTTATAAATATATTTTTCCATTATTCTTCTGTTTTACTTGTTCATTTCTTTATTGGTAAATATTATTCATTTACATTATTGGAATCGTTAATTCATAATTCTTTTATTTCTCTCCAATTTTATTTACTTTTGTTGTTGCTATTTTGTTATCTTTTATTATTTTATTATTTATTCATCTATCATTCATTTTTTATATATATTTTCTTTCATTAATTACTCATTTTATTTATTATCATCATCATCATCATCATCATTATTATTGATATTATTATTATTATTATTGTTACTTTTTGTCACTATTGTCATTATTATATTATTACTATTATTATTATACTTATATTCATGTTTATTCTATTTTTTCTAACATTATTACTGTTTCTCTGATCTTATTTATTTATTTATTTATGTTCCTATTATATTTCCATTCATGATACTTCTATTTATATTTATATAGTAATATTACGTTTATTTTTCATATATACATATTTTATTCTTGCTATTATCATTTCATTTATTTATATCTTTTACATAGTTTTTTAAACTTCAGATTTTTTTATTTATATTATTTATGTCAAAACTCTTTTATGTATATTTTTATTCTGAAGTTATCTTTCCACATATATTGTGTATTTTAAACTACCATACGTATTATTATCTTGCGATTTTTTTATATATCTTTTAGTTTAAGTTATTTTGTACATAACACGTATTTTAAAATTCCGTATGCATTATTTTATACTATCTTATACATCAATCGTTTTAAATTCCTTTCATTGTTACTTATTTTGAACTTTCTGTACATTGCTTACTCTAAAATATTTTATATACTCATTATCTTACATACATATCTATATACATAGTTCGTGATAAAATCGTTTTAATATATATTATTGATTTCACGTTATCTTATATATACGATTTGTCTTTTTTCATTTAAACCAATTTACATATATGTATGTACATATATACATTTCCATTCAAATCTATTATGTATATATTTAAAAGAAATTTTTTTTATATATTTTGATTATTTAAAACTTTTTCATATATCATTATCCCTTTCATATATTATTTATATTGGGCCTTTTATTGTATATATCATCTATTTAAAGTTTCATATGCATTACTTGGTTTAAATTATTTTGTATGTTATGCACTTCAAAATTCATTTACATCATTATTTTTATAAAGGAAAATTACTTTATACATTTCTTAACTCCAAATTCCATTTTTGAAATCGGTTAAATCCCAACTCATTATGCTTGGATTTCAAATGATTATACTTTTGTTACATCTGGTCTTATTTGTCCGTTTATCATACCCTTACATGTTTTATGTTCTAAATTCAATACTTTGCATTTTATATTCATTTATTCGTTTACCATGTTATGTTATTTATCTATTCATTATTCATGTTATTTATATATTATTTCTATTTCGAAATATACATGCTTAATACTATATACGTTTAGCCTGCTCACCTATTCATTGAGTGGTCTATATGTTTCATACATTGATTCGTAAAGCTTTGTCATTCTAATCATGTCCAAACATTTTAACATTATGACCTTTTTATGGTACATTTTTGTTTCATCATTTTAATTATTGATTGTGATTTGTTTCTAAACGTACCTCTTAAATACTTCACTAAAATTTTTAGATCCAAATTTAAAATAAAAGAAAATCTTGAAAATAAGACAATGTTTCGCGTCTTGGAACACCGAAGAATTGTGCCCTAACTTACGGGGTTTCGATTCTCTCGTTGATTCTAAATAGCCAAATATCCTTTCGAGTTTTAAGAACACATGAAATTTCAATTAAAATTAAAGATAAACTTGAGCTCGGAAGTTCAAGGTATCGCGTTCTAACTTACGGGATGTGATTCTCTGATGTCTCGAGACGAGGAAATCTTTAGCAATCGTTTTGATCCAATTCAAGCACTTTTAAACTCAACATTCATAAAAAGGGATCGTATTTCAAAATTTATTTTAAAACTTTTCAATTTACGATATTAAGAAATTAATTAATCAATTAGGTATCAATTTTGGGCGTTACGAGGGTGCTAATCCTTCCTCGTATGTAACTGACTCCCGAACCCGTTTTCTCAAATTTCGTAGACCAAAATGTCATTCTAGTAAACTAAAATGTTTTATTAAAACAAGGGTGATCCGATCACATCCAATAAAGATTGGTGGAGACTCCCGTTTTAATTTTCACTTTCAAAATCAAAGTTGATCCCCGTTTAAAAAAAATGGTTACGACAGCTTGGCGACTCCATTAGGGACTTCGAGAGTCAAACCTTAAATTGATTAATTTTTGTCTTTTGTCGAAAATTGAAAATCAGTTTTAAATTATCTACATTGCATATTGTTTGTTATTTTCGTGGCTTTCTTCATAATATGCTTGCTTTAAGTAGTTTAATTCTTTGATATATCTTTGCATATCGCATCGCATTATTGGTCAATTTCACCCTCTTAAGTGAAAGTGAGAAACTACTCCTTCGTGAGGTCTTCACCTCCGTATAGGATAGTGGATAGCTTTCGGGATACATCCGTACCTGCGTCTTCGTGAGGTTTTCATCTCCGTATAGCCGTAGGGAAATGTATTCCCCTGAATCGAACTCGGTCCGTATGAGCCTATAATAGGCGAGGATCGAGGAATCTGTTGGTTCAGGTATCTTTACTTTAGAACCGAACTACATGTAATGAGCCCTAAGAGCCTACCCTAGGTAGAACCACACCGAACCCTAGTGGTTACCCGATTAGGCGCTTATTTACTCCTTATTTGTTTTGAATTCTATTCTTTGTATATAATACTAACTTGTTGTGTTTTGATTATTTTCGCATGGCATCTCATCATAAAAGGGTGTTGATTTACGTTCGGTTACTAAATAGAAGAGTTTAGCATGGAAAAAGGATTTCTTGATAGAGTGGAGGATAATGCAGCTGTCCGAGTGTGGTCCGAGAGAACGCAACAAGAGAAAGGAGATAGTTTGACCGAGGGATATGAATCGGAGTTGTGGGATTTCACTCGCATCATGTGACTCAAAATGACCTGCAAGAGTTAAGGGATATATGGAATAGTTGGAATGGCGAAGTCAAGCAAATTTTTTACTGTAACTACGGCGATTTACCCTATTTGCTCGATGTAAAGGTGGACAAGTACTTGTTCCGGGCTCTCGCGCAGTTTTGGAACCCTACTTACAGTTGCTTCACCTTCAGAGGAGTTGATTTAGTACCTACTGTGGAGGAATACATGGCGTTACTTAATTGCCCGAAGATTCAGGCTGATAGGGCCTATTCAAGACCTGTCAACATCCCTCCCTTTTTGAAGAAGTTGATGAATGTAACGGGGATGAGCGAGAAATGGGTCGCAGTCCGTATCAAGCAAAAAGGGGATAGTAAGTGTATTCCTTGGAGGAATTTGAGGGACTTGATTCTTGCGCACCCGGATTCGAAGAAAAGGGTTGATGTTTTTGCCTTAAGCCTCTACGGTTTGATCATCTTTCCTAAGGCGCTAGGACACACAGATGAAGCGGTCTCAGATCTATTCGATCAGCTTGATAAAGGTACTACACCTATCCCGGCAATCCTAGCAGAAACTTTCAGATCCTTGAATGCATGCCGGAGAGCGGGCGAGGGAAGATTTATTGGTTGTGCTCAGCTTCTTTTGGCTTGGTTCCACAGCCATTTCTGGAAGGTGGAGAAGGTCTCCTATCGGGTTTTCTCTAAGGATTATTCCCCATTAAGGGAATTAGTGGCCACACCGAGGCGAGACGACATCTCAGAAGAGAAATGGATAACTATTCTCCATAATTTGCGGGCCGAAGACGTTGAATGGAGAGCTCCGTGGTTGATTCATGACGAGATCTTATATAGGTGCGATGATTTTGACTGGGTCCCTCTGGCCAGAATATGGGAAGCCGTTGGATACGCTCCACTGATGGTGTTAAGGCAATATCGATCAAGGTAATTTATACCGGTGACAGGGTTTGGCACAATGTGAGTTCTCCTATAAAGACAATAATTATAATAAGAGGGTTCGCGAGATATCAGATACATGGAACCAAGCTCGAAGAATGAAAGGATTTACCACAGGCCCGATGACCACCCCTGGGTATGAATGGTGGTGGGGTAGGAGAGTCAACGACAACATCCCTAGGCCGAATCAAGGGAACACTCAACCGATAGAGGAGCATTTATGGGTTATCCCATCTGAGTTAGAGATCATTAAACAAGACTTTGAGAAAAGGAACTCAGAGTTGGGGAAGAAGATAGAGCAGCTAGAAGAAGAGAAAATGAAATTGGGATTAGACATCGATATCCACAAGCTAGAGGCTGAGAAGTTAAGGAAAGGAAAGAACAAGGCCGAGGAAGATTTGGATAGTTTGAAAACCGATTACAAGAAGCTGCGTATGTCAATAAGAATTACCGGTATAGGTAAAACGTCGGAGCAATGGCGTCAAGAGATCAAAGAGGAAAAGACTAGAGCCGACCATTGGGAGAAACGGTTTCAAGATGCCCGAATACGAGAGGACACTCTGAAAAAGAGTTTGTTAGAAAGCCAAAACGAAAAGGAGAAGTTACGTGCTCGGATGGTTGAATTGGAAAGATCATTTCATCAACATCGTAGCCGTAATTCGGTAATTGAGCTGAAGGCTAGTCTGAGTAGGATCGAAGAGTTGAAAGGAAAAGTAGAAGAACTCGAGACTGCACTACGAGATAGTAAAATTCGAGTGGAACTTCTTGAGGCAAACAACGACCATTGTAGGGAACAGCTTTACCACTCTCAGAACCAGATTAGAGATAGAGACTGTCATGGGCGAAGCCGTGACTCAGGTTCGGGAGGTAGCCGATCACTTGCAAACCTTGGCAATCCAAGCTGATGTATTAAGCTTAAAGTACGAGTCAGAATCAGATCGAGGCTGAAACTTAGCTTGGCTCCTTAGGAAAATTAAGGCTTTGGGCATTAGGACAAAGTCGTATATGTAATCATCCGTTCTATGTAAAGAAACTTTTCTTCTAGTGAAGTTCTTCTAATGAAATTGAATTGGAATCAACGCCTCTTTTTGCATTCATTCATTTGCATTACATTTCATCATGTGCATTAAATTTCGCGAAAAGACCCTGATTAAACAAAATTATTTCAGTTAATCTGGAAACCAATGAGAATCAACCAACTGAACACAACTACTATACCCGCCGTAAAACCAAAGCAATGGATCAGAGATTAGAAAGAATAGAACAAATGCAAAGGGAAATGCAAGAGCAATTACAAGCACAGATGCAAGAGCAACTGGCTAAGATACAACAAGATATGAAGGAAAAAATAGAAGAATCCCAAAATAATCTGATAGGCCAGTTGGCGCAGTTGCTGGCTAGAGAACGCGAGAAAGGGAAGAGCACCATGGGGAATGATAATGAAGACCCTATCTATCCTCCAGGCTTTGCTCTGGTAAACACCCAACCACAACCTGAGGTGCATCCACAAACGGTACCTGTCACTATTAGGCCCCAGCAATACCAGGCCAATGCCTCGACACCAATAAACATTCCTGTAGGATCAGACTCTAATCTCGGGGATAATCTAGCTAATCCATTTGTCCCGGACCTTGATGACATGGTAGAAATGGAGAAAGGAAAAGTAGACATGGCAAAATAACTCGATGATCGGTGCAAATGGCTTGAGGAAAAATTTAAAACAATGGAGACTGCTGATTACCGTGGCGGGGTCGATGCTAAGGACTTAAGCTTGGTCCCAGATCTGGTGCTCCCACCAAAATTTAAAACCCCGGAGTTCGAAAAGTATAACGGGATGAGCTACCCTGAAGCTCATATTACGATGTTCTGTCGAAGGATGACAGGGTATGTTAACAATGATCAGCTGTTGATCCACTATTTCCAGGACAGTCTGATCGGATCTGCGGCCAAGTGGTATAACCAGCTCAGCTGTGCCCAAATTGGTTCGTGGAAGGACTTGGCTCAAGCTTTCATGAAACAATACGGTCACGTGACGGACATAGCACCTGACAAAATTATCCTACAAAACATGGAAAAGAATCTGAGTGAGAGCTTCAGACAGTATGCACAATGGTGGAGGGAAATAGCGATGCAAGTCTAGCCACCCCTCTTGGAGAAGGAAATGACCATGCTATTTATCAACACTCTAAAGGCCCTATTCATTAACCACATGTTAGGAAGTGCTACTAAAAGATTCTCGGACATAGTAATGTCCGGGGAGATGATAGAAAACGCGGTAAGATGTGGAAAGATTGAAGCAGGGGAAAATGCCAAGAGAATGGCTCCAAGAAGGAAAGAAAACGAGGTGAACAATGCGAGCGCATATCATAAGGGTTATTCCAAGTCGGTCACAGTAAACCAGCTGAGGGTAGTGACTACTAGCCATCAGGGCTCCGCGGGTCAAGATTCCAACCCAAGGCCTAACACAGAAAGAGTCCAGTTCACGCCAATCCTAATGACGTATAGGGAGCTTTACTAGAATCTGTTCGATGCGCATGTAGTGTCTCCCTTTTACCTAAAACCCATGCAACCTCCATTCCCAAAGTGGTATGATGCAAACGCGCAATGCGAATACCATGCAGGAATTGCGGGCACACAATTGAGAACTGCACGGCCTTCAAAAAATTAGTCAAAAGGTTCATAAAGATGGGCATTGTGAAGTTCGATGATCCCACAAAACCTAATGTGGCAGGAAATCCGTTACCCAGTCATTCAGACAATGGGGTAAATGCGATAAGTGAAAGTGGAGGAAGGAGAACTAAGATGGACGTATCGGAGGCAAAGACCCCGTTGAGTTGGGTTTGGAAGAAAATGGTGGAAGAAGGTTTACTTATACAAGGTTTAGAGGAAAAGCCTGAAGGAGGGAAGTACTATTGTGAATTCCACGACAAGGAAGGGCATGAGATCCAAAAGTGCAATGAATTCAGGGCTCTGGTATACAGATTGATAGAAAATAAAGAGATCGAATTCTTTGAGTACACCGAGGGCCCGAAGGGAGAGATGTGTGCACGCCAGAGAAAGGGCCAACCGACAATGTCCGAGGGGTCAATCACCCGGTCGTAATTATATCTCGACCAAGAGTCAATGAAGTCGGAGTACCAATTGCGCCAAAGGTTATAATTCAAAAGCCTGTTGCTTTCCCTTATAAGGATAGCAAAATGGTTCCTTGGAATTACGACTGCAACGTACTGATCCCGGGAGGGGAGAATCCAGTTTCCACTTCGGAGAAAGGTCAAGACGAGGGTTTCTATACACGCAGCAGAAGGCGTTATACTTCGAACACAAAGGCAGAATTAGCTAAAGGAAAATCCATGGTCGTTGAACAAGAAAAGGAAAAGACGACCAGACCTGAATCACCCGTCAATGAGCCTGTAACTGAAAAAGAGGCTAAAGAATTCTTAAAATTCTTAAAACACAGCGAGTACAGTGTTGTGGAGCAATTGCACAAACAGTCACCTTGCATATCCGTACTAGCCATGCTCTTGAGTTCAGAAACTCACCGAAGTGCATTGATGAAGGTTTTAAATGAAACATATGTTGCGGATGACATCTCTGTCAACAAACTTGATCGTCTGGTCAATAACATCAGTGCGGATAATTTTATTTTGTTTAATGATGATGAATTACCACCGGGAGGCAAGGGATCTACAAAGGCCCTACACATTACCACTTGCTGCAAAGGATACACATTGCCGGGGGTATTGATTGATAATGGATTGGCATTGAATGTCATGCCCTTGTCCATGTTAAATAGGTTGCCAGTGGATAACTCTCACATGAAGACATGTCAAAACGTCATGAGAGCATTCGACGGTACAGAAAGAAAATTGATGGGAAGGATCGAGATACCTCTCTTGATTGGCCCAAATACATACGAGGTGGACTTCTTGGTAATGGACATCAAGCCATCACACAATTGCCTGTTGGGGAGACCGTGGATTCACTCGGTGGGGGCAGTGCCGTCATCCCTACACCAAAAGTTAAAGTTGGTAACTGAGGGTAGGTTGGTAACGATAAACGCGGAGGAAGATATTATTGCATCCATCACCAATGATGCACTGTACGTGGGTGCGGACGATGAGACGATAGAATATTCCTTTCGATCGCTAGAATTCGTCAATGGTACATTCATTATCGAAGGAAACAAGATCCCAATGCCCAAAATATCCAAAGCTACGAGGATAGCCCTGCGATTGACGGTCGGCAAAGGAGCTCTGTCGGGAAGAGGACTTGGAAGGTTCCTCCAAGGAAGGAGCGAGATACTAATGCTAAAAGAAAAATGAGACCGCTTTGGCTTAGGATTCAAGCCAGACACGAAGCAAAAGAAGAAGGAGCTGGAAAAAAGGCAAGAGATGAGAAGAGCACGTCTGCGCGGTGAGGAGGTCAAATGGGAACCAATGACCTTTCCTTATTTATCCCGAACATTCGTGTCCGGAGGAACTATCCATCCAAAACAAGAGATGACAATGTAGAAAGTGGCAGAAGAGATGTTGGGAAGTTGGAGCGTTAACGCCATATCTGAAGAAAAAGCTGAAGAAGGGTTTTATCTAGAATTTGCCCTTACATTCCTGGAAGTGTTTTGAACAATTGGACCGTGGAGGAGATCCCTGTAACTTTTAGAATTAATTAAGAGTAATGTTCAAAACAAGCTTATTACTCTATGCCTAGGGGCAATAAGAACCCTTTTATGAAATAGGCATATGTCCAAATATCTTCATTTCAATAAAAATGCATTTTTGCGTATCATATTGAGAAAATATTCTTTTATTCTTTCTACTTCATTCATAATCATACCACACAAATCAAATATTCTTAGATTCTTTTGTTCTTTGGATTTCTTTCTTCATCCATAACAGGTCTCTAGATATCAATGATATGAGAAACATTGCCAATGACTCAGAGATTCCTTTCGAGCAAGATTTGTGTATGGAGGACACTGAGAATTTTGAAGATGACCGAAATTGCAGCCTATCTCCTGATTTGTTAAGAATGGTAGATCAAGAGGAGAAACAAATCCTACCTCATAAGGAGTCAGTGGAAATTGTTAGCTTAGGAGAAGGAAAAGAGGTGAAAATTGGAGCTAGTATCGCTGCAGAAACAAAGCAAGACCTCATCGAGTTACTCTGGGAATTCAAGGATGTCTTCGCATGGTCATATCAAGACATGCCCGGATTGAATACTGATATCGTGGTACATCGACTCCCCATAAAGGAAGAATGCAGGCCAGTACAACAGAAACTCCGAAGGATGAGACCCGATGTTTTGTTAAAGATAAAAGAAGAGGTCAAAAAGTAATTCGACGTCGGTTTCTTACAAGTGGTCAAGTACTCAGAATGGGTAGCCAACATAGTCCCAGTTCCTAAGAAAGATGAGAAGGTACGGATGTGCGTGGACTATCGGGACTTGAATAAAGCCAACCCAAAAGACAATTTTCCATTGCCTCACATTGATACACTAGTAGACAACACGACAGGTTACTCACTTTTCTCCTTCATGGACGGCTTCTCGGGATATAACCAGATAAAAATGCATCCTGAAGACATGGAAAAGACAACATTTGTAACCATGTGGGGAACGTTTTGTTATAAAGTGATGCCATTCGGATTAAGAACGCAGGAGCAACATATCAAATAGCCATGGTAACTTTGTTCCATGAAATGATGTACAAGGAGATCAAAGTTTACGTTGACGACATGATTGCAAAATCTAAAACCGAGAAGGAGCATGTGCAAGTCTTGAGGAAACTATTCTTGAGATTAAGAAAGTTCCAACTAAAGCTCAATCCCGCAAAGTGCACCTTCGGGGCTAGGTCAGGAAAATTGTTCGGATTTGTAGTCAGTAAGAGGGGAATCGAGATTGACCTGGATAAAGTCAAGGCTATACAAGAATTACCCCCGCCACACACTCAAAAAGAAGTTCGAGGTTTCCTAGGAAGATTAAATTACATCGCCCGTTTCATCTCACAACTAACGGAGAAATGTGACCCTATATTTCGTCTCCTTAGGAAGCATAATCCAGGTGTTTGGGATGAGGAGTGCGAGAAAACTTTCGATAAAGTCAAACATTATTTGTCCAGTGCCCCAGTACTAATGCCACCTTACCCGGATAAACCACTGATACTGTACTTGACAGTGTTTGAAAACTCCATGGAATGTGTGTTGGGCCAACATGGCGAGTCAGGAAGAAAAAAGAAAGCGATATACTATCTCAGCAAGAAATTCACCGAATGTGAGACAAGATATTCGTTGATCGAGAAGTTGTGTTGTGCTTTAATTTGGACAACTCGAAGACTGAGACAATACATGTTGTACCACACAACTTGGCTTATCTCGAAACTAGATCCTTTGAAGTATGTGATGGAGAAATGCTTTGAACGGAAGAATGGCTTGTTGGAAAATTTTGCTTTTTGAGTTTGACATAGTCTACGTGAACCAAAAGGCTGTAAAGGGCAGTGCAATAGCAGATTTTCTAGCCAGTAGAGCTTTAGAAGATTATGAACCATTGAGCTTTGACTTCCCGAATGAAGACCTAATGTACGTTGCGACCACGGAAGAAGACTCTCAAGAAGGTCACCTGTGGAAACTGAATTTTGACGGAGCTTCAAATGCTGTGGGTAACAGAATCGGGGCAGTCTTGGTATCCCCAAATGGAGATCATTATCCTTTCACCAGCAAACTGGATTTTGATTGCATAAACAATATGGCCGAATACGAAGCATGTATCATGGGAATTTGTGCAGCAATAGAACGTAAGATTAAAGTGCTAGAGGTATATGAGGATTCTGCATTAGTGATCTATTAGCTTAAAGGGGAATGGGAGACAAGAGACCCTAAACTAATCGATTATCGAAGGCTAGTTCTTGAGTTAATCGAGGAGTTTGACGATATCACTTTCTGCTACCTTCCACGAGACGAAAACCAGATGGCTGATGCTTTGGCAACCTTAGCTTCTATGATCAAAGTCAATAAACAAGAGGATATGAAGCCTATCCAAATGAGTATTTATGAGGCTCCGGCTCATTGCTGCAACATTGAAGAAGAAGAAGAGAAAGATGATCATCCTTGGTACCAGGATATTTTACGATATGTGAAGAGTCGTGAATACCCAGACAAAGTGACTGAGAATGATAAAAGGACACTAAGAAGGCTGGCTAGTGACTATGTCTTGGATGGAGAGATCCTATACAAGAGAAGGAAGGATCAGGTACTCTTAAGATGTGTAGACGCTGTCAAGGCTAAGCAAATCCTGGAAGAGGTTCATGAGGGTGTCTGCGGAACACACGCTAATGGTTTCACCATGGCCAGACAGATTATGAGATTCAGATATTATTGGTCCACCATGGAAGGAGATTGCATCAACTATGCCAAGAAGTACCATAAATGCCAAATTTATGGAGATAAAATGTATATACCTCCTTCACCCCTTCATGTCATGACTTCTCCATGGCCTTTCTCCATGTGGGGCATGGAAGTCATTGGGCCGATCTCACCAAAGGTATCTAATGGACACCTATTCATCTTTGTGGTCATAGATTATTTCACCAAATGGGTAGAGGCTACTTCTTACGCCAACGTCACAAAGTTGGCAGTCAGTAAGTTCTTAAAGAAAGAGATTATATGTCGATATGGGATGCCCGAAAGAATCATATCCGACAATGCATTGAACTTGAACAACAGCACGATAGCGGAAGTTTGTAGCAATTTCAAGATCAAACATCATAACTCGTCACCGTATTGCCCAAAGATGAATGGTGCAGTCGAAGCAGCCAATAAGAACATCAAGAAGATCATAGGAAAAATGACTGAGACCTATAATGATTGGCATGAGAAATTACCATTTGCCCTATACGCCTACCGGACGTCAGTCAGAACCTCTACCGGGGCAACAACTTTTTCTTTAGTTTATGGAATGGAAGCGGTTCTGCCTATTGAGATCGAGATTCCCTCTCTACGCGTACTTTTAGAACTAAAATTAGATGAAGCAGAATGGATCCAGTCTCGATACGACCAGTTGAACTTGATTGAAGAAAAGAGGCTAAAGGCTATCCGTCATGGTCAAATGTATCAAAATAGAATGATGCAGGCTTATAATAAGAAGGTTCGCCCTAGAGAATTCCATGAAGGAGACCTTGTATTGAAAAAGATCCTCCCCATACAAAAGGACTTCAGAGGGAAATGGATGCCGAATTGGGAAGGACCTTATGTGGTAAAGAAGGCTTTCTCTAGAGGGGCTCTGATTTTGACCGAGATGGATGGTAAGAGCCCGCCTAATCCCATTAATTCGGATTCGGTCAAGAGGTATTTTACCTAATAAAAAGGGAGAGGCCAAGGTGAAAACCCGTGAAAGGGCGCTTTGAGACCAAAGGGGTTTGAATTGAAAACCCAGGAATGGGCAATTCAAATTTTGATCGAACATGGGGCATGCGACAGTTTTGCCTTCTCTGAATTAACAGGAGGGAGGGATGCTACGTATTGGGGCATCAACATAGTACTCTTGGTCTTCCAAGCACATACCGAGTTCAAAGAGTCCTCGAGAAGTTTGTGCAACGAAGCTTATACTGCGATATCTGGGGCACCTATTCTTATCTTATTCATTTTTTTTAGCAGAATGTGCCACCTTAATTAATTCGTAGGTTCTTATTTTGTACATTAGCAAATGTGCTATCTTAATTACCTTGTTCATCTTGAGCTTCGCTCTCAATAAAATTCCATCTTGCCTATTGCGATAATCTTTTTCAAGCGTCTTTCATTAAATTGATGATTAATGGACTAATAATATTCAAAAGAGTTCTGCATATTACTCTGAAATTCTTCTAAGTGATATAAGGACCTGAAACGAGACTAATTAGTTTGAATCGCCCAAATTCAAGGATTGGAAAAGTTGAGGAAAGAATAGCCCAAATTGCGATTATCCTTCGGGTATTCTGCCAGAGATACCAGTCATGGAAAAGATAGAATAATACGTCAATAATAAAATCTCGATGAACAACGAGTGATTTAAAAAAAAGGGACATTTTGCATTCATGCAAATGTCATTCATACACGTCTAGCTAGGAGCATTTGATTCATTCTGATCATGACATCCTAATCATTTGGCATAAATAGGTCCATGAAACGAGTTCAACAGGTCATGTTCTCCAAAGAATGGTGTAACAGATCGAAGACGAAGGGCCTTAACCCCCTAAGCAGTAGGGTAACAGGCTGAATTTACAGATCTTAGTCCCCTAAGCAGTAGGGAAAGAGATCGAAGATGAAGGGCCTTAACCCCCTAAGCAGTAGGGTAACAGGCTGAATTTATAGATCTTAGTTCCCTAAGCAGTAGGGAAATAGATCGAAGACAAAGGGCCTTAACCCCCTAAGCAGTAGGGTAACAGGCTGAATTTACAGATCTTAACGCCCTAAGCAGTAGAGAAACAGATCGAAGACGAAGGGCCTTAACCCCCTAAGCAGTAGGGTAACAGGCTGAATTTACAGATCTTAACCCCCTAAGTAGTAGGGTAACAGGCTGGAAATCAAATATCCTCTCTTTGAAATGGCGTTGGAGCGGCTAAAAGCCACAGCAGATCTCCTTGAAGTTTCAGTAGATTGAAAATCACAGATCTTATCTCTCTGAAGTTGCAGTAGAGTAGATCCAAACAAACCTTATCTTCCTAAAGTTACAACGGAGCGGGACTTATCTCCCCAAAGTTGCAGTTGAGCATAATAAAGCTACCTGAAGAATGATGAGCACCAAAGAAGTCAGACTTGGCGGCCAGGCAAATTGGTCTTTCTTGAAAGTCTTTGCTCTATTCTCGTTACACGACAATGAGCAAAGAGGGGCAGCTATACAGGCCCAATTATGCCCAGCCCAAACAAAAGATCAAACCCAATTAAATACCAAACCTAAAGCCCAAATCCTAGCCCCCTGCAAAGAAGAGAAAACAGCAGCAGCCCTCAAGCCTCAACAGCACACTTGGCCAACCAATGGCCGCCTCACGCACCACCACCGGCATATGCTCCCTCCATGCGTCTGACATGCCCATACCCTGCAAACACAAACAACAAAAACAGCAGCCACAACAGAGGAATAAGAGCATTTTTTATTGTTATTGTAATCGGTTATAAAACCGAAGGGAGAAATTTTGAAAGAAAAGAGGGATTGTATTTTGAAAAGGGGGGTTTTATTTTTAAAAAAAAAGAAAGATTGTAACACAGATATTAATCCCATTTTTCTGCGTTTTCATTTTAATCCCATTTTCCTTTTTATTTTTCTTCAAATTCTCCTCTTTAATTTTATTTCATTTTTAATTTAACCCAGGGCCTTGCTAGCCAAAACACAACGCATAAGGACTGGGGATATTATCTCATTTAGTCCCTGCTACTTTCAGCGCACCGCAATTTGGTCCTTTGATTTTATTTTATTTCTATTTTTACCGCAAAACCCCATTTGACTTTCAAATTAGTCCATTTTTGTTAGTTTACTCACTCACTCATTCATCTATTTATTTGTTTATAAATATATTTTTCCATTATTCTTCTGTTTTACTTGTTCATTTATTTATTAGTAAATATTATTCGTTTACATTATTGGAATCATTAATTCATAATTCTTTTATTTCTCTCCAATTTTATTTACTTTTGTTGTTGCTATTTTGTTATCTTTTATTATTTTATTATTTATTCATCTATCATTCATTTTTTATATATATTTTCTTTCGTTAATTACACATTTTATTTATTATCATCATCATCATCATCATTATTATTGATATTATTATTATTATTATTATTATTATTATTATTGTTACTTTTTGTCACTATTGTCATTATTATATTATTACTATTATTATTATACTTATATTCATATTTATTCTATTTTTTCTAACATTATTACTGTTTCTCTGATCTTATTTATTTATTTATGTTCCTATTATATTTCCATTCATGATACTTCTATTTATATTTATATAGTAATATTACGTTTATTTTTCATATATACATATTTTATTCTTGCTATTATCATTTCATTTATTTATATCTTTTACATAGTTTTTTAAACTTCAGATTTTTTTATTTATATTATTTATGTCAAAACTCTTTTATGTATATTTTTATTCTAAAGTTATCTTTCCACATATATTGTGTATTTTAAACTACCATACGTATTATTATCTTGCGATTTTTTTACATATATTTTAGTTTAAGTTATTTTATACATAACACGTATTTTAAAATTCCGTATGCATTATTTTATACTATCTTATACATCAAACGTTTTAAATTCCTTTTATTGTTACTTATTTTGAACTTTCTGTACATTGCTTACTCTAAAATATTTTATATACTCATTATCTTACATACATATCTATATACATAGTTCGTGATAAAATCGTTTTAATATATATTACTGATTTCACGTTATCTTATATATACGATTTGTCTTTTTTCTTTTAAACCAATTTACATATATGTATGTACATATATACATTTCCATTCAAATCTATTATGTATATATTTAAAAGAATTTTTTTTATATATTTTTATTATTTAAAACTTTTTCATATATCATTATCCCTTTCATATATTATTTATATCGGGCTTTTTACTGTATATATCATCTATTTAAAGTTTCATATGCATTACTTGGTTTAAATTATTTTGTATGTTATGCACTTCAAAATTCATTTACATCATTATTTTTATAAAGGAAAACTACTTTATACATTTCTTAACTCCAAATTCCATTTTTGAAATCGGTTAAATCCAAACTCATTATGCTTGGAATTCAAATGATTATACTTTTGTTACATCTGGTCTTATTTGTCCGTTTATCATACCCTTACATGTTTTATGTTCTAAATTCAATACTTTGCATTTTATATTCATTTATTCGTTTACCATGTTATGTTATTTATCTATTCATTATTCATGTTATTTATATATTATTTCTATTTCGAAATATACATGCTTAATACTATATACGTTTAGCCTGCTCACCTATTCATTGAGTGGTCTATATGTTTCATACATTGATTCGTAAAGCTTTGTCATTCTAATCATGTCCAAACATTTTAACATTATGACCTTTTTATGGTACATTTTTGTTTCATCATTTTAATTATTCATCGCGATTTGTTTCTAAATGTACCTCTTAAATACTTCACTAAAAGTTTTAGATCCAAATTTAAAACAAAAAAAAATCCTTGAAAATAAGACAATGTTTCGCGTCTTGGAACACCGAAGAATTGTGCCCTAACTTACGGGGTTTCGATTCTCTCGTTGATTCTAAATAGCCAAATATCCTTTCGAATTTTAAGAACACATGAAATTTCAATTAAAATTAAAGATAAACTTGCGCTCGGAAGTTCAAGGTATCGCGTCCTAACTTACGGGATGTGATTCTCTGATGTCTCGAGACGAGGAAATCTTTAGCAATCGTTTTGATCCAATTCAAGCACTTTTAAACTCGACATTCATAAAAAGGGATCGTATTTCAAAATTTATTTTAAAACTTTTCCATTTACGATATTAAGACATTAATTAATCAATTAGGTACCAATTTTGGGCGTTACGAGGGTGCTAATCCTTCCTCGTATGTAATCGACTCCCAAACCCGTTTTCTCAAATTTCATAGACCAAAATGTCATTCTAATAAACTAAAATGTTTTATTAAAACAAGGGTGATCCGATCACATCCAATAAAGATCGGTGGCGACTCCCGTTTTAATTTTCACTTTCAAAATCAAAGTCGATCCCCGTTTTTAAAAAAAATAGTTACGACAATAGGCTTGCTTGAAAATCAAATCTCCACCACTATAAAATGATATGACACACTAATCAAAAGGTCTTTAAGAGGTTGTAATGAGGCTTATGTTAAGGGTATGGAGAAAGTCCAGAAAAGTTAGTTATAATCGAGATCAAGTTAATAAATTACCAAACTAAAAAAAATAAACAAATGCTGAATTAAAAACAAGTGCATTAATCAAGAATAAACAGGAATAAAAAATGAGCTTCTTCTTAAAATATTAATTTAACTTTTCAAGCTGAATCAACAAATAACTAATTAATAATCAATATTTTTTTTGATATCTTTTTTTTAACAATAAAAATCAAGAAAGAAAATTCAACAATTCAAACAAAAGAACATAGTTAGACAACTAACCAAATCAAATCTCGGCAAAAAGGGAGTCAATAAAATGGGAAAAAGTCACAACGAAAAAAATGGGTCATGGCTTAACATTAACAGGTTAATCAAGAAATGGTGTGTTAGGCTCAACGGGGTTCATCAAGGGTTAATTAAAAAGGTAGGCTTTTTATGGGATAAGTGAGTTAAAACCTAAGTGCCTTTATCATCTCAGTATATCAAATCAAAGGTGTGGTCTCGACATGCATAATTGAAGCAAGTTCTAGAATAACAAATCAAGTTGACACACTCATAAACAATAATAGAATGAGCATGAAAAATGTATGCTTTATAGGCTCAAAATCTTACCAAAAATCATGGTTTTGATGTCAAACTTGCAAATTTAAAACTTTAAGATAATACCTCAATTCAGCGAAATAACCTAATTTTTTTTTGTGAAAAATAACTTCTCATGCTTGATTCTCTCATGCCTTAAAGTTTAAATCAAGCAATGCACAAATATCTACAAATTAATCCAAAACACATTAACAAAAACCCCAAACTGACAAAAATTCATTCTAATGGAAGTATGAGAAAATTATTTAAATACAAAAAATAATTCAGGGATTTTCTAATCATTATATAAATAACCTCTCCACACTTAAGGTGTACATTGTCTTCAATGTACAAACAAATATAAGTACAGTATAAGCAGAATATCATAAGAGAGGGAGAAAATTGAAACTGCCTTAAATATTGAATGAAATCGCCATAATGATAAAAATTGGAATTGTAGGCAAATCTAAATGTAGTGCATGATTCTGAGCAAACTAATAAGAAAATAAATACAAATAATGAAGAGATTAAGATGTTACAAATTCGAATAGAAATAAGCATAAAGATAAAAACATAATTCAAAAGATAATAAATGAAAGAAGTCTAAGAAAAATAAAAAGAAAACAACTAAAAGCAAAAATAAAAAATAAAAATAAAAGAAATAAAATCAGTGATCATCATCGTCAGAGGCATCGAGGTTGTGAGGCTCCAGCATTGAAAAAGATATGTGGAGGTGCTAATAGATCTGCTGCAAAGTTGCATCAATACTGTCAAACCGTTCAAACAGTGCCGCTCGAAATGAGTAAACCGCTTAGAGAGATTCGCTAATGTGGTAGCAAAAGTAGTATGATGGTGACTTTGATATGGATGATGAGTTGAATAGTCGTGGTGGAATGAGACATCATCAGTGAAGTCCTCATGTTCATCTCGAGGGTCAGAATGAGATCATCGGTATTGAGAAGGATCTAGTCCATGTAGTCGCTCGATCATCCTCATGTGATTCATACTCGATAACCCCTGCAGGGTTATCTGTCCAACTAATGTAAAGGAGGAAGACTACTTTAGAGTGTCGAGGAGGTCGAAGTGTCATGCGAGGTGAGTCACGTAAGGGCTTAAGCAGATAGGACCCTTCCTATTGCGCTCTGTCTGATGGCGACAAACTATGGTGTAGAATTAGGCAAGATCGAAAATGTGCCCCGTGCCCATGCTCCACAAAAAAAGGCATCGGTTGTACTGACAATGTTGGTGCTCTCTATCCGACCAGTCAAAGTGTGAGCTAAGATGGCATGAATATAGCGCAAGGCCCGCCTTCGATCGACTCGCGTCATAGGGCATCGTGCTCGTAGTAAGGTCTGCCTAGCATAAAGAAGGCGAATAGTGGATGTGTTGGTATAAAGTGATGAACCCTTCGGCGTTCATGAACTCCTCAGTATAGAGTTCTAATATAGCTTTGAAATTAATAGTGCTCGATTCATCATGGTTCGGCATCACGTGCTAAAAGACGAATGTCGAACAAAACTCGAGAGTAAGCTCCGAGTAGGTGGGCTTGATGATGGAGAATAACTGGTCCCAAGGAGTTGTGGCAATTAGTGTGCATGGTCTTGGGGGTGGTAGTGGTGGATGGTGGTGGGTTGAAGAAGGGATGAAGGGAAAAAGGGGAAAAGAAAAAGAAAGAAGAAGAAGAAAAAGGATGAGGGCGTGGGGGTTCGGGGGGTTTGTGCGGTGGAGATGCGATGAAGAGGCTGATTTGGTGAAGGAGAGGCTTGACGGCGCTGTTGGGGGCTGTGGTGGAAAGCTTGGATAAGCGATGGCGAGAGGGAGGAGGTGAGGAAGAAGACAAAGTGAAAGAAAACTTTTAGGGTTTGGGTTAAAAAGGGTGACACAATCGTGTATAGGCCTGTGTTGGGCTACATGCCCGTGTCACATGCCCGTTTGACACTCTTTTAGGCTGTGTGTAATAAAAAAAAGAAGCCCAACCTTCACACTGCCTTGTGTGATCTCCCTTCGTTTCTCCCATGTCAATGTGTTAGGCTGTGTCTCGCATACGGTCGTGTCTTTTGTTCGTGTAACTTTTTGACTTTAAATTAAAGTTAAAAGATTAGCTCTAGTATTTACATAGCCTAGGACACCCTCGTGTGTCTAGGCCGTGTAACAATTGAATTTTGGAAAAATTAAGTCCCAGGACACATACGGCTAAGGACACGCCCGTGTGTCCAGGTCGTGTGACCGACACAACTATGTTTTAACAACGTGTGACTCACTGTCGATTACCCTGATGTGCACACGGCTTGGGACATGTCCGTGTATCCTGGCTGTATGGGTAAAAAATATTATTATTTTTAATGATTTAATTTTAAATTAGCATACAATAAAACTAAAAGAATTAGTAGAAGTTAAACACTCGGGGTGCCTCCTGAGAAGCGCTTATTTAAAATTTAAGCTCAACTTACCTTGTATGCGTACGATCACTGTAGTTCACAGAGCTGAAGCTCCTTTTTCTCGTTATCATGTATTTTACCAAGATAAGGTTTCAGTCGAGTACTGTTTACCTTAAATGTGTCGAACTCAGAATGAGTTACCTCGACTGTACCGTATGGGAAGGCATTCAGTACCATAAATGGGTTCAATCTATTTGATTTAATCTTTGAAAGGTAGATTCGTGGATCTAATTTGTCTAGTAGTATTTTTCCCCCAACCTTAAATTGGTTTGTTCTGTTTACATGCTCATCATGGTGTCAACTTGGCTCTTCATCGTGTTTTTTCGATTTTTCCTTGACATGCGTTCGCCATTCATTTAGCTTATCGAGTTGCACCATTCGCTCTTCATATGTTGTTTTGTTTCTGTCACCTTGACTGAAAAATGGCTTCATTATGTTTTCACGAGGGATTTCCTACAAAGAAGGTTGAGACACATAGTTACTAACATTTACAGAACATTTAAAATCATCTCAATCACTAAAGACTCTCACAAAATCACGTTCTTAGAGAGTAATCGTTTCATCACCTACACGAAGCACGAGTTTACTCATACCAACATCAATAATAGTCCTAGCAGTGGCTAAAAATGGTTGACCTAAGATCAAAAGTACCTCACTATCCTCATCCATGTTTAAAATAGCAAAATCAACGGGGAATATGAATTTATCAATTTTAACGAGTACATACTCAATAATACCCCTAGGATATCTAATGGTTATATCCGCTAATTGAATACTCATCCAAGTGTGTTTGGGTTTCCAAAGACCAAGTTGTTTAAACATTTTATAGGGCATGACATTAATACTAGTCCCCAAATCAGCCAAAGCATTATCAATATTTAAACTACCAATTAGGCAAGGAATAGTAAAACTCCCTGGATATTTTAGTTTATTGGGTAGTTTATTTTGGAGAATGGCTGAGCAAACTACGTTGAGTACCACAGTTGACAAGTCGTCTATCTTCCTCTTGTTTGTTAGTAGATCTTTTAAATTTTTAACATAATTTGACATTTGCGAAAGAGCTTCAACAAACGGTAAGTTAATGTGTAAATTTTTAAGAAGTTTAAGACATTTACCATATTGTTCATTTGTGTGGTCTCTCTTTGATGCGTTAGGATATGGCATTCAAGGTTTGTACTATTTTGACAATCGGCTTTTGTTCTTTTTTGTCTTCCTTAACCTTACCTTTGTTCGCCATATCTTCTGCCTCGGTTCTTGCTTAGGTTCAACTAAACCTTCCACATCTTGAACAGTAATTATGTGGAGTTGTTCCCTTGGGTTAGTTTCAGTATTGCTAGGCAAGCTACCTTGTGGTCTTTTTAAAATTAATTTAGCAAGTTGACCTATTTGATTCTCGAGTCCTTGAATTGACGCTTACTGATTTTTCAATGCTGCCTCAGTGTTTTGAAAATGCGTTTCGGACACTGAGATATACTTTGTCAACATCTCCTTAAGGTTTGGCTTTTTCTCTTGCTGATAAGGTTGCTAGAAGCCTAGAGTTGGTTGTACTCTTTGATTTCCTTGACCACCCCAAGAAAAATTGAGATGGTTCCTCTAACCTATTTTATAGTTATTACTATAAGAGTTATTTTGTGATCTAGAATTGTTACTCATATAATTGACTTGCTCATACTCTGTGCTAGGACTGAAGGGCAAACATTTTAGATTATTCACTCCACCTCCATTTGCATCGTATTGCATTACCGGATGTACCTACGTAGAAAGATATAAACCATCAATTTTCTTATTTAATAATTCTACTTGGTTTGATAGCATGATGACTACATCTAAATTAAAAACAGTAGCCGCTTTCATTGGCTTTGTCCTCATGACTTGTCACTGATAATTATTCAGTGCCATCTCCTCTATAAACTTATAAGCTGCTTTGGGTGTTTTATTGTTATGTGTTTCACCAGCTGTTGCATCGATTAATTACCTAGTTGAAAGATTCAAACCTTTGTAGAAGGTTTCAACTTGCAACCATAAAGGTAACCCATGATAGATGACACCTTCTCAATAAGTCATTGTATCTCTCCCATGCATTATGTAAAGTCTGTAAACCAATTTGAACAAAAGAAGAGATATCATTCCTCAACTTAGCTGTCTTAGCCTGTGGGAAGTGCTTCAGCAGAAATTTGTCGGTCATTTGAGCTCATGTAGTGATAGAACCTCGTGGTAAAGAGTTTAACCACTGTTTTACTTTGTTCCTCAACGAGAACAAAAACAACCATAATCGAATGACGTCAACAGTGGAACCATTAATCTTGAAAGTATTGCAAATTTTCAGAAAAGTAGCCAAATGACTATTTGGGTCTTCATCTTGCAAACCGTCGAACTGGACATACTGTTGTACCATCTAAATTGTGTTCGGCTTCAGCTCGAAATTATTTGCAGTAATGGTTGGTCAGACAATACTTAATTCATCCCCAATTAGAGTGGGATTGGCATAGTCGTACATATTACAAGGAATAGGAGCTGCTGCAACTACAGGAGGTAGCTGAATATTTTGATTATCATCCATTTCCTCAATAATAATGTTGTCCTCTTGTTCGTCTACTATAATTTGTTGACTCTGCCTTGCTTCTTTGTGATTTTTGCAAGCAGTACTTTCAATCCTGCTGTAAAAAAGTAATGGTCTCGACGGGTTTCTTCTAGTCATAAACCAAAAGAACTTGCCAGAAGAAAATAAAAGAAAAATTAGAATGCAAAAATTAAACTAAAAACGAAAATATAATAAAATAAAAAATGGCTAAATTAAAAAAATAGTGCTCCTAATATTTTAGTCTTCGACAACAGCACCAAAAACTTGATGTGTCTCATATGACTAACTAAAAATACGAAAAAGGTAAGTGCACCTATCGATAAATAGTATAGCCATGGTAAGTAGGATATCGTATCCACGAGGACTAAAAGTATTAGTAATTACTGTTTTTAAATTATTTAGCCGACAATTTGGAGTGATAGATTTTAAACTAAAATTACTAAACTAATTTAACTAAGAACTCAACAGAAAAAAAAGTCAGGAAAATAACCGAATCATAACCAATGAGAGAAACAATACCCAGGAAAGAATCCACCTAGACTTTATTATTATTATGAATCTAAATGAAACAATTTATTCACTTGGTAACTTGATTCGTGGGATTTTCTCTTTCGAGAGTAAAAGCAATTGACTCTAGGTTGATTAATTGAAATCTCTTTCTAATTAAAACCCCTATCTTCGCATTAACTCGATCTATGGATTCCCTTATTAGATTTGACTCTAATTCAGTAGATTTATGTCGTCCTATTTCTAGGATAGCATGTACCTCCACTCAATTATGCTAGATCTACTCTTAAACAGGGACTTTTCCTCCACTGAATTAAGCACATTAAACTTGAATTAATATCCCAAAAATATTAAAACAAGAAATAAATACAAATAATTGAGAACAAGTATCAAGTATTTATCGCGTAAAATAGAAATTAAAAAATAAAATTTTATCTTCGGTTTCATCTTCCCTAGGTATATAGGGAATTAGTTCATAATTCTGAATAAAAACATCTCAAAGTCAAAAAAACCACAAGAAACAAATAAACCCAAAAAAATTTCAGAAGAAATTAAAAGGAGGTCTTTAATCTTGAAAGAGATCTACTTCAGAGTTGACTCCAATTGTGTTCTTTGAGTTGTTTTCTTAAATACTCTATGATGCCCCCATATCTCTTTTTCTATTTGGTATTTATAGACTTTAGAATGCTCAGAAAGCCTAAAAATTGTATTTTCTCGCATGTTTGGGAAGCAAGTTGCGAAATCGACATTGTTTGGCTTATGGCCGTGTGTCTAGTGTAACATGCCAAACCCAGCCTAGACGTTATCGCCGAATTTACGATGTCACATTGAATTGTATTTTGAAAAGTGCCTTCTATTCGAAAAGTCCGTACTATATAAAAATCCCTCGTAGTGATCTTTTCCAAAACTTTTAAGTGAAAAGCTCTAGTAGGTTTAGCAAATGTTTAATCATTCTAGGATGTTATTACACTTTAAAGACACTGTTTATTGCAGAAGCTTTTGAAATATATTGCAATGGCGTGGTGATTTGAAAAACATTTATCTTTTGAAAATTCGCGTCCTACTACTAACAGATATAAATCAAGATGAGTAATCTCAAATCAAAGTAAAAGTTAAAGAGACCTTATTACATAACAAAACTAGATTAAAAGTTTAAAACAATAACAAAAGTGGTTGTGTGGCCTCCATCGAGTCCTTCGTAGCACCGACCCACCTAAGGATTACCTACACAGGAAAGTAGAAGGGTGAATTTATGAAAACTCAATGTGTACACCCTTTATAATAATCAGTCAAACTGTAGGCAAGCACAGTTTGGTCTTAAGCCCATTTCAGTGACAGTCTAGTATCAGTGTAGGCCTTAGCCCATTACAGTATCAGTAGTGTGGGCCTTAGCCCATTACAGTAACAGTAACAGAAATGCAAACAGAAGTCCTACCCATCCATCCTCTACACTCCACTCCGTTCAGCCCTACACTCCATTTGGGGATAAAGTTAACCCACCCATCCCTACACTCTAAATATAGTATCGGTTGCGGCACTAAATAGTATTTGCAGTAGAGCTGTCGGTACAGTACACTTCCTCCAAATATATCAAACCCACCCTCATGCAATATGTCATGTCATAATATCATACGTGTATGCAACATGTCATGCTCAAATACAGTAAAACATATCATAGGGGTATATTAGTCATTTTACCTCTTAGGGGTATAACAGTCATTTCATTAGTATGAGGTCCAAGTATAGTTATCGACCCAACAGTAGGTCTGCAGTCGTCTCGGACAACCCACGCAACCTTAACAGTTAAATAGTGAAAATAGGTGCCCATATGCTTGTGTGGCCCAATAAGCATAAACATGGCCTTGGCCGTGTGAACTACACAGCCTAGCCCAATAATCTCCACACGTACGTGTGGTTTGCCCGTATTTCGGCCCAACGTGGCCCAAAATCGACCCAAGCCCATGAAATTTCTCATGGTGGCCTCTACGATCAAACGCCAATGTTTGTGCATTCGGTTCACTACATGAGTGAGCGTACGCTCGTGTAGCGTCAACAGTTATACATTTTTGGCTTTTGCCGATCTATGCTAATAGTAGTGATTACACACCTTAATGAAGATGTGTGAGTAGCCCACGAGCTTCATTTAACCAATAACAATAGGCTTAACATCCCTTATTATACTTATCGCAACCATTTCACTAATACTAGCCTTTATTGTACTAATGAATATTCCACCCTTAAACTGATACACGAACCCGATTACAAACTCCTTTAGAGATTACCTGCGTTTCAACCGAATACATATAACTAACATAATACACGCACATGAATTAACCAAGTGCACAATCACTTATCAAAGGTGTAAAACTGAAACTAGGGAAGGGAAGTAATCGGTTCACAATTTCCCCCAAAAGAATGCCACTACAATAAGGCAGAACTAGTGCAAGCACTCCCCTAACAATCACTGGCCATAAAAGAAGGTGTTAAAAAGAGAGCTAGATTCGATAGAAAGGGAGAAAGGGTGAACAAAAACAAAATCAAAATAGCAGCATTTACCTTCAAGATCAACAGAGAAGAAGCACAAGAAAAAGTCGGCACACAAAGGTAAATGAAAAAGCAATATTCGGCCAACAAAGAGTAAATTGCAATTGATAGAAGAAGGAAGACGAAGAGGAAAGACTCAGTCACCCCAAGCTAAACCAAAATGATTTGAGATATAGGGAAACAATAGGTGTTCGACCAAAGGGGAACCGTTTGAAAAAAGATGTGAGGGAGAAGAAAAATCACGGACAAGCGGTTTGGAGAGAGAAGTAGTATCACAAGCAACTAAAACCGAAAGGTATTTCCCAAAAACATAACTTGGCTTCAGAAACAGAAGAAAATAACCTCAACTACAAAAACCGGAAAGAAAGGAAAATAGAGAGGAAAGTAGCAAAAGAAACAATAGCTATCAAAAATGGGAATCAAAATGTAATATCCTGATTTTGGGCCTAATCGGAATAGCGGTTTCGTGACCACAAAATCCGAGATAGAAATAATTATTTTATGATTATTTTGAGGTTTATGATATGATTGCATGATTGTGTGAAAATTTCGTGAAGAAATTTTATGCATAAAGTGCTTAAATTGAAATTAGGGACTAAATCGAATAATTTGTAAAACTTGCATTCTAGAAGTTTCTAGTATGAAATTGTTTTGAAATATTAATTAGGAGGTCTTAAATAGCAATTTTACCAATTTCTAAGTCTATGGACAAAAATTGGACATGGATGGAATTTTTGGAAAGTTTAGTAGTAAGGGCATTTTGGTCATTTAGGGGTAAAATGAATTAAAATACAAAATTAAAAGCCAATTTTGCTCATCTTCAACCCCATGGCCGAATATAGCAAGGAGAAACCATGGCTAGGATTTTTCAAGCTTCCAAGCTTGATTGTAAGTCCGTTCTAGCCTCGTTTTTAATGATTTTTACGTTTTTGGAGTCCCGGTAGCTCGATTAAGCTTATGCTAGCAATAATTCAACCTAGGGTTCATATTTGGAAAAATACCCATAGGTGAAATTTGTGTATTTTGGTGTTTTATGATGGAATATGAGGTTTTAAATTATGTTAGACAACTTTTACTACTCGGTTTTAAGTGAAAACGAGCAAAAGGGCTTAATCGGTAAAAATACCTAATAGTCATAAGTACATGTTAGAGTGAGAATTTGATGTTGCCATAGAAGGGAAAAATGATCAGAATGTCATAAAACATAAGAAAATAGGCTGAAGTTTAATTTACGAGCTTTGGGGCAAAAGTGTAAATATGCAAAAGTTTAGGGGCAAAACTGTAATTTTTCCAAAATATGATTTTGGGTCAATTTGAATAATGTGAGTCCTAATTAGACTATATTTTAAATGATAGAGCAAGGAAAACTGAAATTCGGGCTAAAATGGAAAAATACCAAGTTGTGGACGAAATGGTAAAAGTAGCCATTTTCGCATACGAGGTAAGTTCATGTATAAATAATGTAGCATAATTGTTATTTTTAAGTTATTGATGTTAATTATATGATATGCTGATTTTTTTTATCGTGAAATATTATGCTTTGTGGTTAATGTTGAGTAATATGCAAATTATATTTACTACTTGATAAATATGAATTGCTACCGAGTATCGGTTCCGATATTCCATGGAAGACGACAATGTGAGATCGAGGAAAAAAGCCCGTTTGAACCTTAGGAATAGATTTGGATACAAGTGACATGTCACTAGGATGGTTGAGCATCCGAACTCGTTGAGTTGAGTTTGAGTTCACTTATGGATGCGAATGTCCGAACTCGTTGAGTTGAGTCCGAGTTCGTGAGATGTAGCTAGGCATCCAAACTCGTTGAGTTGAGTCCGAGTTCACTTATGGATGCGAACGCCCGAGCTCGTTGAGTTGAGTCCGAGTTCACTTAGGGGCGGGTTACATGATTTCTTGATTACATATGAGGCACTTATGTGCAAATTATCCGTGTATCTGAGTTGTATTCCGATGTGTTCAATGGGTGAAATTTCTAGCGAAATGAAAGAACACTTAAGATGCAAGCGACGTTTTGGTAAGTGTTGTGAAATAGACACTTTGGACAGGTATGTTCTTAACCCTCGGGTTGATAATAGATACAACAACGATAAGGTAGTAAGATGATGAATGATGTTTAGAAATATGATATATGTTTTGGTGATACCATGCTAAAGTTGTTTGGTATATTTGTATTGTTATGTTACTTGTTATTTACATATGAACTTACTAAGCATTTATGCTTACTCCCTCCTCTTTATTTACTGTAGTTTTGAACAAGCCAGCTCGGGAATCGGGACGGGTCGAAGGTTCGATCACACTATCCAAAGGACTTTCATCTGGGTAAATGGCTTGTAAAACTTAAGTATGGCATGTCTAGCAATATATTTATTTTGTGTAAATAATTTTATGATATGGCCATGATTGGTTGAGAAAATGTTTGATATTGATAAGTCATGGTGATGATTAAATTTAGATCATGTTTGATATCATGGAAGTTTAATAGGTTATCTAGTTCATAACAACTCATGAAAAGATGAAATTTGCCTTAAAACAGAATATTGCTGTAGCAATGACATGAATTTGAAAAATCACTAAAAATAGTATAAATAAAATTAAATGACGAGCAAGTTATGAAATTTAATTTTAATGAGTATATTTTCATATGGATAAAAAAAATAGGCATATAAATTATACTTTATGAGATATTTGAAACCTTGTGAAACAAGGCCAGAGTGATTTCTGGATCCTCTGTTCTGAATTTAAAAATTCATAATAAATTGTATAAAAATAATTATAAGTCATTCTTTATATGTACAGATTCCTTATTGAGTCTAGTTTTAATAGAAACAAACCTCGTAGTCATTTAAATTCTTTATAGAGAGATATATGATTCGAAATACACAGATGTCAGAGCAGTCAAACCCTGAAATAGGGGAGACTTTAACTAATAAAATGTACTAATTGGCCCAACCAAAAATTCTAGAAAAAAATTAATAAATATATATATGAGTCTAGATTTAGGAAAAATTTACGGATCTTGATTTTGAGTTTCGTAACTCAATATATGATTTTTCTTGTAACTGTGACGCGAGTAGCTAGAAAGCTGTGAATGTAGAAACAAAAGATTTGAAGTTCTTAATTTGATAAATTATGTTCGGTAACTCCTCAAGCTCGACTCCGGCAACGGTTTCGGGCGTGGGGGCGTTACAAAAAAGCCACACAATTTCAGCACCTACAAGCCTATGACCGAATTAGCATAATGGGGAATCCCACTTTCGGCCAACTACTACCACCTCTTCCTTAATCCTCTCCTAAAATCCCTCCCCACATCACTCCTACTGATCACCATCTAAATCCCCCCAAATCCCTCCTAAATTTCGACTACACCACTCCATCATTCCCTCCAAACACTCCAACCACCTACTGACTTCAGAGTTCCACTGACATTCAATCTCTTACACAGCACAGTAGTAAAATAAACCCCCTTTGCATATAGCAGGACTCAAACTCAGGTCCCCTAGCAGAAGTAACACGCCACTACCCCCTGAACCAGCAAGTGTTTTATGACACATCTTAAGCATATTTATTTAAAAACCTTACTGTCTACAGATAGGGATTATTCAAGCAAAAACAAAATTTTGTACAAGCCAAAGCTTGAACTCAGGACTTCTCAGACACTTCTCAGAACACTTAACCACTGAAGCAGACATGCATTTGTGTCACAACACATAAAAATAAATTTTTAGATTTTTAAGGCGTTACGTCCAGCTTATGTGTCTCACATGACCGTGTGTCTAGCCCGTGTGGGAAGGCCAAACTTGTGTGGCTTTTAAAATCTGCTCTTTTTGTCCGGTTTTCACTTTTTTTTGCTCTTTTATCTCCCAAATGCTTACCTAAGTATAGGAACATGAATTCAAAGGATTAGGAGCACCAAATTCATTAATTTCCATAAATAATCATCCAAAAATGCATTAAGAAAATGATTAAAATATGTTAATTTTATCATTTATCAGAGTGTGATAGATAAATCACTTTATGGTAACTTTTCTTTAAGACGTGGGAGAATCATGATGATGAAAACTCCTGAACATGACTACACAAAAAAAGACCAACATATGTAACAAGAGAATGTGAGTCTTACTACCTCAACAGATTAAGGACATGACAACTAGAATCTTGAGAAACTTAGGGATGATGTGTAGAATCTCATGAACATGGTAAAAGAGTTGGCTTCAAAAAGTCAACAACAAATGAACAACACACCCAAAGGAGAACATCCACTTAGTGAAGCATGGGAGGAAGCTAGCAACGCCTCCTTCAACATAACCTTGCTCCAATCCAAATGGCTAATGTCTTATTCCATAGCACCCAAGGAACAAGCAAAAGGTGCTTGGAAGGTTGACAAGGGGATGAAGGCACAACATGAAAAGAAGGGTATGGATAAAAATGGGAAGCTATAATAGTTAAAATGGAGGCTATGGAACAAAGGTTGATCACTCTTTCGCCACTTTTAAACTTTGAGAGCTTTAGAAACTTGCCTTTCACTACGAACATCAATTGGATTATGCCTCATAAAAGGTTTAAAATGGCTACTATGGATATGTATGATGGTACGATTCATCTGGTGAACCACATTGAAATGTTTCGGAGGAATATGTCCTTATAATAAGCAAGTAATGCCTTCATGTACAAAGGATTTCCTTCCACCTTGAAAAAGATAGCACACTCTTGGTATTTTTCCTTAAAACCAAGGTTTATGTCGAGTTTCAAAGAGCTTGAAAGAAATTTTGTTAGCCACTTCATCAACAACATCGTCTACAAGAAAGCATCCATCACTTTGATAATAGTGAAACAAAGTATGAACAAAACCTTGAGGGAGTATGTCACTCGACTTAACACAAAAAAAAAAACCAAATCAAAGACATAGAGCATACCATCGCAATAGTGACATTCACTAACAAATTCAACGATAAGTCTTCCCTAATTCTTTTTCAAAGAAGTCGCTGAAGGTCTTCTCAAATTTTATTGTAAGGGAAAAAAAGTATACCAACATTGAAGAAATTATGGCGACTAAGCTATAAAGAAATGAAGGAAAAAAAAGAAAGGGCACGAGAGAGTCCTTATGATATGATCCCTATACTGCTTCCAAGAAAAAAAGAGGAGTTGGTCACCCTTGCGAAGGTACAATATTTAAACAGACATTGATGAGAGGTCCTCAAAGAGATAGAGTGTGTGTGTCACTAAACATATAGAAAAACTAAGGATGGGAATTAAAAGAGACACCTTAAGGTGTTGTCTCTTCTATAAAAATCACGGACATGGCATAGAAGAGTGTATCTACTTGTTGAACAAAATTGGATTCTTAATAAAAAATATAAGAATGTTTATCAACTAGCATCCAAATAACATTGACCCATAAGAAAATAAGATAGGAAGGGGACAACAAGAGGATATAAAGACCTGAGTGCAACACCCCCACCTTCTAAACTAAAATAAGTCGCAAATAATAGACATTCAGAGAAAGAGAGTCCCTTGGTGGGAGTTATTCATATTGTAACGAGAGAAAGCTCATTTGGAGTGTAACTTCATCCACCCGACCCGATCGACAAGATCCGAGTATTAGGTGTTACTTCCTAAAGAATACATGACCTAGACTCTTCTTTTCATTTATGTACTAGTCAAGCAATAACTTAAGAACAAGCAATAACTTAAGAAAATTTTTTTACTTTTGTTTACTAAATTACCTTATTTTATTTGTTATGTAAAATTCCTATTACAGTGTAAACTATTGTTTACAATTTGAATAATACAACTATTGTTTTCACCTTAATTCTATCATTATACATAGTGTTACACCTTGTGCGCATAGTTGACTTCGCCATATAACTTTCTATACGTATTGCACTTTTATAGCCTTTCTTGGCTTAAACTATTACTTCTTATCCATCCTTTGGGTGAGCTTTCCTCTAATAAACTTCTCTTCTTTGTATGCACATAAGCACAAATTGTTGCTCTGCTGGCGTAGCCTTGGCACTATCCCTCCGCATAAGATTCTTTGCAACCTTAAATAAGAAATAACTTATGTAAGTTCTTGAGAACTTAGTAAATCTCTACTACCTATTTCATTACGCCATAGCCTACTAAAAACTTTTCGTATTCTTTGGCCTGTGTTTTTCCTCGTCAGGTACTTTACTCTACCATTTCTTATGGTGCTATTCTAACTTATTTGACTAAGACTTCTTTAAAGCGTACTACATGCATCATTAGTTACTTTTGCATCGTCTTATCCATATTTGGTCCTTACTCTTCTCGTGCTAGCCACATACTTCCTTCTGGACCTTTTCATCTTACTGGCCATTTCCTCATTTCGTTTATATAGAGTTTTCTTATCTTTAAATTTTTTTGCATTTCTAACACTTGCCATGTTTCTAACACCATATCTTTACCTTTCTTTCAGAGAATCATTTACCCAGACTTCACCGTGTTGATGTTTCATTAATAGAGTTCGCCGCCATGATTTATTTTACCAGATGACCGTGAAAGTCCTTTGACATAGGTAACCACAAAAGTCCTTCTTAACAATAGTTAGATAGCCATAAAGGCATCCAAACACATACATAAGATAGCCATAGAGGCGTCCATATAGATAGATAGCCACAAAGGCATCCACTTAATAGATATAGCCACAAAGGCTCTTATATAACATTATACAGCCATAAAGGCTCCCACATATAATAAACTTTACCACGAAGGCACATTTAACAAATAAAACCACAAAGGCTCACATATATCAAATTTCTCCACTAGAGCACACATATAGTCTATTTTGCCACTGGGGCTCACATATAATAGAAAAGAGCCACAGAGGCTTCCACTTATCAGAGAACAGTCACAAAGGCTTCCATATTTCGATAAATGATGTTTTCGATGAATTTTTCTAAACTCAATGTCTTGAGGTTTGGCCTTCATCGCCTAGTACTCGCCTAACCATCTTTTATCTTTTTCCATATGACACCGTAGTCCCAGACTAGGTCTTACAGTATGTGGTCCACATTTCCCCATATGATGCCATAGTCCTAAACTAGGTATTACATATAAGGTCTTTTTTCCATGGCGAGAATTCGTGTTTACTGTCTCGACAGACTTATATGCAAGCAAAATCGATATGTAGATTTATACTTAATAGCCTTAATCTTTTATACTTCTTTACACTGATGCATTTACATTTTTAGACATGTAACTCATGTACTTGAACTTCATGCAGAGACTTGTTCATAGCAGGATCATACTTTAAAACTCATTCATATGTGTATGTACTTTTTTCGGAACAGAAAT
Source organism: Gossypium hirsutum (assembly GCF_007990345.1). Taxonomy (NCBI): domain Eukaryota; kingdom Viridiplantae; phylum Streptophyta; class Magnoliopsida; order Malvales; family Malvaceae; genus Gossypium; species Gossypium hirsutum. The sequence goes on from NC_053435.1 coordinate 57,329,507, forward strand.
GTATCATCAAGCTTATTCTTTCTTCATAGTAGAAGCACATCATATTCAAGCATCACACTTGCATATCTTACGTTTTCATTTCATAGATTAGTCTTTCATACACACAAGATTTATCATGCAAACATGCAAGTAAGAGTTAGTTCAGAGGCTCATATGTTAGCTTCAAAGGTAGCTTAAACTATAGACCTTGGCTTCCATTGAGTAGATCACCAACCCCTAAACGTTAAACCACAAGAAACACGTTAGGATCTGTTCATCCAATTCATTCTTCCTTTCATTTTATATACCGAAATCACTAAGCAAAGCTTTACCATTTTTGTTACTAAGATTAAACAAATCTGTTCTTATGGCAACTTAGCATGCAAGGTCAAGAAACTTACCTTACAAAAGGGGCATCTCAAAGCTGACCCTATTATTGCCAGCTCACCCTAAAGGTTGAGAGGATTTTTCCCCCTTAGCTCATCCTTATATAGACAGATGAATCTTCCTGAAGAAGTAAGTAAATAGTGCCCTTCACAACTAACCCAGTCAGTTAGATATTTTCCTTTTTCTATTAGATGTTCGGCACGTGTATTAATCATTTTGATTTACCATGTAAATGTACGACAGCTGTAAAAGTAACACTTACGAGAATACTTACTTTGACCTAACATACTTTTGGGTTTTAGCCCATCCTTCGTTAAGGCGTAACTGATAGCTTAATTGGTCATGCTTTGGTACATCACACCTCTTTGGCGGTATCCTCATCCACTTGAGTCCCCTTAATACTTTTCTAGGTGTCCTTTCCTAACAGTACTTCATAATATATTTCTATATATATATATATTGTTTACATACCCACTTATAAGCCAAGAACCTTAGTGGGGTGAACAATGTTTTATTTACTCACGGACTTCATCATTGGCCATTCAAGAGTCACCTTACCTTGATCTTTCCTAATCCTCAGCCCTTTTACTTAGCCTTGAGGTGTTTTCCTATCTTCCTTCATAAGCCTTTTGACCCATCCCTAAACTATATTGGGATTCAACAAACATCATATCAATCATTTGGTAGTCTTATCCAAATCTTAAAAAATTCCAAGAACTAATCAAGTACTTTCTTTTGGTTCTTAATTATCTTAGTTCTCATTCGGTTACCTACCAACTATCTTTTCCTTATATCTTGACCAACTCAAGGCTATTGTTACGAATTGCTCTTATTGCTGACAAACTTCTCTGCACAAGATTTATTTCTTCATTACCTATAACAGATTCTACCATTCCATTCATGCCAATAAAGGGCTTTTGGGGCAAATCTTTCCTCATCAGGCACAATATCTTAAATTGCTATGCACTTCTCTAGTGTCCGTCAACATTAAAATGTCACAGGCACACTCGAAATAGTTTTTAGCTTAAACGCCATTCATCTCTAACTTATCTTATTTGACCGATTCTCAGAACAATATGTAGATTCTAAGATTTCACCAGGCGAGATGTTACCTGGAAGGCAAACCATGATAAAAAGAATGTGCTATACTAAAGTAGACATGGTCATGACTACTTAGAAGAATAAGGAGACTTAGAGGGATGAACTGATCTCATTCAGACTAGAAGATTTTGAAGGGATCCAACTACTACATGACGGCACGCTCGTGATCTCTATAACCATTTACAATCACATGATAAAATGGACTTTTTTCAAAAATGAGAGCTCAAATGACATCCTGTATTGTGAGGTGATGAAGAAGCTAGGAATCCTAAAAGATCAATTGCAACCATTTAGCTCATCCTTTGTTAGATTCAACAACGATGAGGTGAAAATTGATGAATACTGATAAGGAACAAGGTGTGGAATAGGATCGTAAGTTTGTCTAAGTTGCAGATTTGACTTATGGCTCTAGATGATCAAAAAAAAAAACTTGGATTTTAATATAACATAAAACGCAAACAAATCCAAGCTAGATTTATGAATTAAAAAAAAACAATTAAAAAAATAGTTAAGATGAAAAAAAAAGAATAGTTAAATAAATTAAAGATTTGAACAATTAAACAAGAATAAGATAGAATAAAGACGAAAATAAAGAAAATAAATAGAAAAGATGAAAAGTGGCATGTAGAAGTCCTAAGGAGCCTTGGAAACTAGATGAATCCACAACCCCTTTCAAACGACTCTAATTTCCCTTCCAAGGAAGAAAACTTGTCAAAAAAAAAGCTTGAAGATGATTTCCACAATTTGAAATGATTGTTAAAACTCTTCTAAAATAAAACTCAAGAGAAATTCTTAAAAAGAAAACTCAAAGGGAATTTTATTAGCTTAAAGTGAATAATGAATGAATTGATTTAATTGTGTACAATGAAGAGGTCTTTGTATAGGTTAACTATGTATATCTAAATAAAGCTCTCAAGTATACCGAAACTCTAGTTAATCTAAACAACAAGTAGTTTTAAACTATACTTTCTTGTTGACATAAAACTCCTAAAACTTAAGAACTATCCCAAATTTGTAATAAATAAATAATAAAATAATAAAACTTCATAAATATAATATTAGACTCTTATATAATAAAAATTAAGCTTGAAACTTGAATCCAATATGATTTAAAGTCGAATAAAAAGTCTGAAAATCATAATTTCCATAGTAATCTCGTCTAAATTATGTTCGTGTAGTCTTCACTAAAATGGTCATAGCTTGAGCTCCTAAAATCTAAATTGAGTGATTCAAAGTGCATTGCGAAGCTAAGAGATAAATCTTCAAATGCCATGCAAAAATTTAAGCCGATAATGTAATGACCAAAAATTCACGGGCATTGGAAAAGTGCAATATCGGCCCTCTGTTTTAGTGAAATGGGTTCGTAAATAATTATTAGAAATATTTATGAGTCTAGTGGTGTGTTTAATTAGGTTTTGATTAAGTGAATTTAGCTTAATTAAGAGAAATAAGGAAAAAAAAAGACTAAATTGAATGAGGTGTGAAAGTCTAATTATAGATTGAAAGAAAATACGAGGGACTAAATAGACAATTAAGCCTATTCCATTAATTGAGGCTGCAAACAAAACAAAAATCTAAAATTTTTGTTTTGTTTAATTAATATAAATAAATAGATTAGTTATAAATTTAATTATGTTAAATTATAATAATTATGTTATATTATGAAATAAATAAAATAAGGACAAGTGGATGGTGATGATAATATATAATTGTAAAAAAATATGTGTGCACAATTGTAATACATATATTTGTTATTAAATAGATATTTATTATTATTATTTAATAGATATTAAATTATAAATTAAATTAAATAGTTGACAAATGTAGGGTGATGATAAAACACATGTGTAATAAATATATGTAAACATTTGTAATATAATTATTTATTTACTTATATTTTAAGCTAAAGATATTTATTATAATAATTATTAAATTAATTTATTATAAATATCATATAATGAATTGAATTAAATTAAACCCAAGTGTATGGTGATAAAAATATACAAATGTAATAATAGTATTTATACATTTGTAATATATTTATTTAATTATTTTTTAAGTAAATAGATGTTTATTATTATTATATTATTATAATGTATTATTATTATTAATATTATTAACTAACATATATATATGCGAATTAAAGAAAAAAAAAAGAGAAACAAAGAAGAAAAAGAACAGAAGCTATTTCGAAACACGGGAAAGGAAGGAAAGAAAGAAAAATAAAAGGAGAAATTCAGGCTTTGAAGCTTTAAACTTTAATAGGTAAGTCAATCGAGCCCCTTTTACTTAATTTTGATGTTTTAGAAGATTTAGAACAAAGTTTTGTTGAAATCAAGTTGAAATTTTGGAAATTTTTAGGTTTTTGAACATAGTTCATGTTGAATAAAATAATGAATTAGAGGTTTAATTGAATGAATTTCAAGTTATAATTGATTAAAGGATTAAATTGTAAATTAGGCTATAAGTTTTGTGTTGTAGGGATTAAATTGAAAGAAGTTTTAAATTAGGGTTTTATTATGAACATTAGATAGTTAAGTAGAATATGGAAGAAAATTGAATGGAAATAAAGTATGAATTGAGTTAGAAAAGTAAATGAGTTAATTAGGATTAAATTAAATTAGGGTATAAATTGGATAGAAATTAAATTGTTGTTATTATTATTATTAATTAGTGTTGTAATTAATAGTGTAAATTATTATTATTTTCGTAGTTAGCAAATGGCCCGAGGCATCGACACCAAAAGGAAAGGAGAAAATTATCGAGGAGTAATTACAAAATTCGGGTTTGTATTACTATAATCCAAATCTATTTATTATTAATTGTTATATTTTAATTAAAATGCATGGTAAGTAAAATTAGGTAAGCAATTGAGATGATAATATTGATTTGAATGAAATTGATTCAAAAATGTTTATGGCTATTGAAATTGAATGTGAACAAATTGGAAATTAAAAGTGATTTAAATTAAGTAATTGAATTATGAATTATGTGAATATTTGAAAGTATATTGATTGGAAACTAAGAGTGATTTGAATTGAATCAAATTGAATTGAATGAATAAAATATGTGAGTATTTGAAATGTATATTGATTGAAAAGTAATTAGTGATTTGAATTTGATTGGAAAATGAATTAAAAATATGAATTAAATAAAAATGAATTATTTTATGAATATGTGTGAATATGTAAATTGTGTATTGATTGAATCGAAATATGATTATGTGTGATTATCTAAAATATATATTGGTATTGGATTGTTTATTGATTAGAAAGTGGAAAAGTGAATTTGAATTGAAAGTGAAATTGACATTGAAAGTGATTTGAAATGTCAATTTGGAGACCCTATTAACTAGTCCGGCTGAGTCGGATATAGTTGGCACGCCATAGGATTGGAAGAGTTCAGGGATACTTCGACCTTGAGTCGATGAGACACTGGGTGTCACTATTTCCCTTCGGATAGATTATATGAGGTACTGGGTTCCACTTTGCTTCGGCTCTGCCGATGAGACACTGGGTGTCAACTTTGCTTCGAACTATCCGATGAGGCACTGGGTGCCAATCTGGTGCGTTTGGTTGGATCCGCATATCCGCCAAAGCCTGAGTCTGTTAAAAGGGGTAATTAAATGGAAAGTTAAATCAACTGAATTGAATCGATTGAGCCATTGGAAAGAAATGAGAAAGTAGATTATAAATTGAAAATGTGACTTGAATTTGTGAATGGAATTAAAATGTGAGATTTGAAGCATGAACTTAAGGTTTATGAATTTGCTAAAATATCGAATTATTGATATTGAAATCAGTTGAATAAATGAAATGATAAAATCAAATGAATTGATCGATTGAACTATTGATAGTATGAGAAAGTGAAATTATGAATTGAAATGTGAATTAAAATTGAGATATCGAAATAAAAAGTGAAAATAGAATGAATTGGAAAGAATGAAATAGTGTATGAGTTAATTGAATATAATCTGATGAATTAATTATAATTATTTTTATTAAAAAATGTTGGTTTAAATAATTATTGAAAGGCTAATGTTGTAAAGTTTTAGTTATGAAATAGAATAAGTTATTGAATTGGGATATAGAAATGAAATATATGAAATAATGATTTTATGAAATGGTTATTGATGAAATGTATGAAAATGGATATTGATATAATAATTAAAATAAAGAAAAGCTATTTAAGATATATATTATTAGAATAAATTTAAAGTTTAAATGTATAAATGATTAATTGAAGGTAAAATAGTGGTAAGATTTAATGTGTATATATATTGTTTTTACCTTAAGTATTTGAATTCTAGTAATACCACTGGGTGTATACTCAGCGTACGATTTGTTTCCGTGTGCAGATTAGGTATAGAAATTTTGAAGAGTTGAGGTTACGAGTCTTAGTCTCATCACATCTTCAAGCAACAAGAGGGTACGTTTTAAAATTTTGAGTAGAATGGCATGTACTTAGGAAAAATTAAGTATGTCCCAAGTAGTAGTAATGGATTTAAATATAAATTATTTAAATTTATTATTTTTCCGTTTTTATGTTCAAATATAATAGTAATTAGCCAAGAATTACTTTGGCACCAAATGTAATATTTCTATATCAGGTTCTTCGAGTCGAACATGGTGTAGGGGTGTTACACATAAATGCCTAGATACCATCCAAAAATTCGTTGTAAGTTGACTAATCTTTTTAGCTTGAAAATTGACAGCTTGGTTGAATTGACTTTAATAAATTCCACCCATTGGTTTGATTTGCTTGGCTTTTGACCTTGTTATTGGGACTTAAGGTAGTGTAATCCCATCACATCCATGGGCCTAAAATTAGGCCTTGAGACTCGAATCATTCCCCTTTCTTCAAGAAGATTCGTCATCGAATCTTTAGTTGTAGAAAAAAAAGATATTAGAATTAGTAACAATATAAGTAAGCAAATACTTACCCAAGCTTTCATGTGCACCAAAGCTATCTCCAAGATCAAAGACATGATTTTGATCCCCCAAATCAACATTGATCAAGTACTTCTCCTTCAAAAACAAACCACCAACACTAAACAAAGGAATGTTAGGCACATGAGTGTTCAAGTAAAAAATAACTTGTAACTTTTTTTAAATATAGATGGTCATCCATAAGAATTTTCAACGATGAGTCAAGAATTTCACATAACAATAAAAAATGAAGAATGTTAAGATTGTTTTATAAAAATTGATTGTTAAAGGTCAAGATAGAAAATTTTGTTGCAAGAGAAAATGTATAAAATGCTTTAATAACCTATCTAATGCGATATAATTACTATTTTTAACCGTTACACATCTAGATAAACCCATAAATTAATTGAAACAAACAAAGGTTTAATAAGCTTTGATACTTGATAAAACAAATCACAAGGAGATATACTTGGACGAATAAAATCAGGACAATACTTCTCAAAAACATCCAAGTATACCTACTTAATTCAATATCCAAAGTATCCTTACCTTGCTTACCCTTTACCACTTGTTGAGAATTATCAATGTGCAACTTACCTTGCCCCCGCAAGTAAAATTTTTTATCAATATCCGAGTAATGTAATTAAAAGTCCATCAATGGATTCTTTAAATCCTCTAACAAAGAAACACCACTGAACAAATTTGAGTTAAGATTAGTTAAAACATAATCATTCGTCACTTTTGTTTGGGTATTTTCTTGTTTTCATTTTCTTTTTCCACTTGAGTGCTCTTCAATTTTACCTCATATATATTTTCACTCACCAAAAGTGGATCATCTAGTAGACTTTTATCACTCAAGGTCTCTTTTCTCTTGGTCCTTTCATATGATTTTTCCTCACTTTCCAGATCCCTTCACAAGTATTACGAATATTCAGTTCAATACAATACATCTCAGTAGGAGAACATGATGTTTCTATCCCATCTGAATCCATAGATTCGAGGAAAAAATTCTCACTATCATCTTTTTTCGGTTCACAAAGATCGCCATCACAAATTTCTTTTCCACTAAAGTAGAGTCAACAAAAGACACAAACTTATACTTACTTTCTTCTCTAGTTGGATATTTAATTGGACATCTGAAATTTTGAAAAAAGTCATAGTTTGAAAATGATTTTCTTGCACAACTGAAAATTGAAAATTTGAAAACTGACCCGGTTTGTGATATTTTTAGCAATAAACTTTCACCAAATTTGTACTTGTGTTTATGGATTAACGCACGTTCATTGTTCCTAGCTTTTAACCAAATAATTTTATCTGCTATTCTCGTACCACGAACTGCTTCAAATGTGGGCTCGAACCAATTGAATCGAAACACAGAACTAGAAAAAAATTTTCTCTCCTTTTATGGTGTAAACATAAATTCCCTCTTATTAATAAAAACCGAAAAAATTGTCATATTGGAAAAATATATGTAATAGTTGAGAATAAATTCTCTTTATTTTCGGTAGAATAACAATCTCTCAAAAGTTGTGTTTTTTAATAGCTCTATTGGTGCCAACTATTTATAGAAAGAGAAGGTAGAACCCTTATTGAGTTGTAGTGGTTTATTTCAAATAGAAAAACAACATCCTACTTAGAATAGATATAGGGTGGACGACACCCTAGTATTCTTACTAGGGTTGCTGCCTCCTTCATGTCCATGATGGGTTTTTAGGCTTTTCTCAGATTGGGTCTAATTACAAGTACTTCCTAGGTCTTTTTGATCTAGTACTTTGTAATGTGATCCAATACAATCCAATTTAATTTCTCTTTCCTAAAATAAACTTTAATATTTATATATAAAATAATTTTTTTATCCCTATTGTACCCTCAATAAATTTTGACGATTTTGCCCATGGTAAAATTTCAAAAAAATATATTTAATATTCCACAACTCAACATGTTCACTATGACCAAATAATTTATTTTCATTTTTAGGCTTCAAAATAGTCCAAAAACATAAACTCATTCTTCTGATAATTTTCTAAACAATCTATATAGGACTGCAAATGGATCATTTCTAGTTCCATTTATATTTTCATTTTTTGGAAACCTAAATTCATTTCCAAATGATTCCATTTCTCTATTTGGGAGAAAACCATAATCATTCCTGAATGTTTCCCATGTCTCTTTCCATATTCATTCCGTTCATTGCTATTCAAACGCACAATTCATTTTTGGTTTCAACAAACTAGCGGAGGGACCGATTGGAGATATGTAGTTAAAGCTCAAATGATTTATAATTAAGTTCCAACTTTTCACCTATTAATTATAGAATCGTTTAGTCATGAAGTCATTCCACTATAGTATTGTTATTGAACTCTCCCTAATAACATACCATTACGAAAGCAACTACTTCGTGCTCGTCCAATGACGTTGTCATAATTGTGTTACCCTTATAAGCTATCCTTGATCTCTTTGGGATAATATTCATTCTCCCAGTACAATCCCATTTAATCTCATGGTAACCATTACATCTTCTTTCATGAAAAGTCAATCACTATCAAATAGTGATGAAGCCATCCATCACAAAGACGGATGACCCATGACCACGTTTGCTTTTCATCAACCATGTAATGCCAATGAGAGGATATCATTTAAGCATGTTTTGGGCTATGAATTTCACTATTTTGAATGACACTACATACTATAGAAGTCTCGCACATAACACACTAATACGTGATATTCGTGACAGGTTTTAAAAATTTATAATTAAGCATTCTTGAAACTAACTATTATCACGATGAAGGCAAGTGTACCTATCGAATAGTAGTATAGCTTTAGTAAGACCGAATTGTCGAACCCAAAGGAATCAAGAGTACTAATAATTACTTTCTTTTTATTATCTAGCCTAAAAATTAAGGGATTTGTTTATCTAAATTAATTAACTAAACTAAGAGTGCACAGAGAGAAATTGGGGAAAAGCTTTGGGGACTATTCGATTGATTAAGACAATACCCAAGGAAAAATCCACCTAGACCTCACTTGTTATTTGACTCTGAATTAGACGATTTATTCATTTGACTTGATCCGTAGAAATCTCTAAGTTATATTATTATCTCTCTCGAGATTAATAACGTCTAACCTTAGGTTGATTAATTGAAATCTCTTTCTAATTAACACCTAGTGTTGCATTAACTCGATCTATGGATCCCCTTATTAGGTTTCACCCTGATCTGGCAAAATCTTATCACCCTATCTCTAGGCGTGCCATCAACTCCGCTTAATTATGACAAATTTACTCTTAGACAGGGTCTATTCCTCCTCTGAATAAGAGCATTGACTCGAATCAATATCCTTGAATATTAAAACAAGAATTAAGGATACATAATTAAGAATAAGTCAAATATTTATCATACAATTCAGATAATAATAACAAGAGTCGTCTTAGGTTTTATTCCCTTTAGGTATTTAGGGGGTTTAGTTCATAATTATAGAAGAAAACATCTCAGAAGAATAATGAATACAAAACATAAAGAAAACCCAAAACCCCTGAATGGAAATCGAAGGGAGGTCTTCAGTCTTGATGATGAATTTGACTTCTGAGATGGACCAATCGGCTTCCCTTGAGTACTTCCTTGCCTCCTACTCTGCGTCCCACTTCCTAAGTGCATCCTTAGGTGTTTAAATAGGTTTTAGAATGCCTAAGAGCCCTCAATATTGGCCTTTTTAGAATAGGGTTACACTTGGGCTCGGCAGGGACACGCCCGTGTGCGATTACTCCAGTCCGTGGTCAAGGCTGTTGAATAGGCACGGGCGTGTAGTCTACCCGTGTAAGTCATGCTTCGATCCTGCCAAAGAGACACGACCGTGTGACACGCCCGTATGAGGAAGTCCAGGCCGTGTTGATTTCCCATGTGGGTCTATTTTCTCTGTTTTCGGCCCGTTTCTCGCTCTTTTTACTCTTCTATGCTGACCTAAGTATAAAACATGAAATCAAAGAATTAGAAGCATCGAATTCACCAAATCTAAGGAGAAATCATCCATAAATGTGTTAAGCATGGGATAAAAATATGTATAAATTACGGTTTATCAAATACCCCCATACTTAAGCGTTTGCTTGTCCTCAAGCAAAATCCTCAACTCACAATGAAAATAAATTCTTCTCAATTTATAATCCCTATCAATAATATCTCAAAATAATCCATAAGTATTCATACATTGAAAATTCAACTAAAAGTACATCAAAGTTTCAAACATTCTAAGTTGAGTATTTTATCACGAAAACATTGGTGTCTCCCCTTATCTAAGTGATTACCTTTGATCAAAATATCACAGAGTTTAACATCCTCTCTAAAGACTAACTCAAATCACTCAAGGTGTTTAAGGACATCAATTAAAGCACTCATTAGTCAATATGAAAAGTTATTACCATAGGCTTGCTTGAAAATCAAATCTCCGCCACTATATATTGAGTTGATACATCAATCAAAAAGGTCTTTAGAGGGTTGTAACGCGGCTTTGGTTATGGGGTGTGGTCACAAGCTGAAAGAAAAGGTTAGAATCGAGATTGAATTGAAAAAGTACCTAGCTAGAAAAATAACCAGTCATTAGTTGAATACAAGTGAGCTTCTTCTCAGAATATGGAATTAACACTCAAGCCCAAAAATGACGAATTACTACTAATATGTGTTGAAGTTTTTTTTTTTGGAACAAGTCAAATACATATAAGAACAAAACATAGCTAAGCAATTGATTCAAATCAAATCTCGACAAAAATAGGGATCAAATTAAGGGATTTCAACAATAATGGGTTATAAGTTAATATTGAGGGTAAATCAATTAATGCTTTGTTAGGCTCAAAGGGGTTCACTAAGGGTTAATTATGAATGTAGGCTTTTGTGGAGTGAGTGAGTTAAACCTAAGTGCCTTCATCATCTTGACATATCAAATCAAATGGTGTGGTCTAGACATGCATAATCAAGCAAGTTCTAGAATAACAAATCAATACTGACGCACTCATAATAAAAGTGAGCATGAAAGAAATAAAATATGCTCTAAAGGCTTAAGATCTCAAAAAAATTATGGCTTTTTGATGTTTAAACTTGTGAATTTCAACTCACGATAATACCTAAACTTAGGGAAACAACCTAAAAGTTTATAATTCTTCAAAAATCAACTTATCATGCTTGATTCCCTAATGTCTTAAAGTTTAAACAATCAATGCATAAATGCCTATATTTTAATTCAAGACATATCAATAAAAATCATAAATTAATTAAAATTCATTCTAATAGTGATATGAGTGATTCACGTGAGAATAAGACAAAATTCAGGGATTTCTAATGATGATATGAAAGAGCCCCTACACTTAAGATGTACATTGCCCTCAATGTAAAAAGATAGATATATTGAAAAATATAGATAAATAATCATAAGATAGGGAGAGAAGCGAAACTTCCTGAATGATAAATGAACTCATTAATTTAGAGTTATGGAGAATAATCAGCTAAGGCAATGATGAGAGTGGAGGAGGATACTCCGGTGGCGGTAGAGGTTCATTAGTCCATATGTCTTGCGCCAAAAGAATATTATATTTGGTGGTAGCTATGGTCGTGGTCGCGCAAGACATGGCAGTCGTGGAGAACCTTTTCCAGTGGAGTTTTTCGTTCCTATGCGATGATGAGCTTTGGAGCTCTTTATAACTGTGATAGAATCAGGAACTTTTTAGGAAATATAAAGAAGCATAATTACTCGTAATGAAATAGCCGAAACTATAAATTATTCAATAAAATTATAAAAACTAAAATTAAAATAATAATAATGGAAAATGAAATAAAAAGTACTTAAATAAGATAAATAAAGATAAAAGTGAAAATAAAAATAATGAATAAAAAGTTTTTAAACATCGTCATCGTCGGATGGTTCGCGAGGTGGTGGTGGCAATGAGATGTGGAAGTGCTAACAAATCTGATGTAGAGTCGGGGGATGGGCACGGGCGTGTCGAACGCCCGTGCTAAATTGACAGGTTCGCCCATGATTTCAAAACACGGGCGTGTCACACGCCCGTGTTGGTCTGGCAATTTCACCTACGGCCTTATCACACGGCCGTGGTGACTTATTGCATTTGCTCTGTTTTCACACGGCCGTATCGCACGGTCGTGTCTCCTCTTGTGGTGTGTGCATGGCCTAAGGCACGCCCATGTGCCTAGCCGCGTAGATTGGAAAACCTTGTGTTTCAAGACTCAGTTAGTAGGTTAGATGTGAAAAACTAGAATTTAAATAAATCATTACTATTAGTGCTCGGGTTGCCTCCCGAGAAGCACTTATTTATAGTCTAAGCTTGACTTACCTCTCTGGTGTGTGATGATGATGGCTCGAGGAGTTTACAGTCCTCATCCCTGCTATCAACTTTATCAATATAAGGTTTAAGACAAGTATTGTTTACTTTAAAGTTTCTGAATTTGGGGTGAATTACCTCGACTATACCATATGAGAAAATACTTAGTACCGTGAGAGGAATTTCTTGATTAGGTTCAGAAGTGGTAATGCGAGAATCTGCTGCATCTAGTAGTACTTTCTCTCCAACTGTAACACCCCGAATTTGGGCCTAGAAGTATTGGGCCTTGAGTGTGGGTCCATAAGGAGGTTTTATATAGGTATTTAATTGTGCAATGAAATGACACAATTAAATGTTTGCTTTAGTGGTTAATGGCTTTAAGAAGTGTTAGAGAAATCTTGGGTTCAAACTTGGGTTTTAGCAAAAAAATTGGTATTAAGTGAAAAAAACCTGGATGCTTGGATGAGGGTTTTTAAATTATTGTGTTAAATAAATGACACAAGGAAGCTTGTAGTCTAGTGGTTGTGGCATCATTAAGGTTGTATGGGAGCCTGGGTTCAAGCCTTGGCTCTTGCAATTTATTTTGGGTTTTTTAAAGGGAACCTGGACTTTGGCCTTTAGACCTTATAATTAATTGGGGATAAAATATGACACAAAAAGCCTTGTGGCTTAGTGGCAAGTAGCGTGTGGAGCATTTAAGGGGAGGCATAGGTTCGAATCCCATGGCAAGCAAAGAGCATTTATTTTGCTAACAGGGGGCGGCAAGAGTTGGTGTTGAATTTAAACTCTAATGTTGGAGGGATCCCACATCAGGAAGCTAATATAAGAGTGGTTGCGAAGCTGGCTTTAAATAGAGGGAACCATGAGGAGAGTAAATGTACCTTTCTTGGCTGATCCCTTTCGTTGTATGGCGTGCTCGTTTGGGTTGGGCATTGGCTAAGAGTGCTCGGAGTGTGGATTAACTCCAGTCTCCTATCAGGTGTGTATTTCTCACTACTCTAGCTGTAGGATGGCGACTTCGGGTCGCGATGGGCCGAAAGGGGCCATGTGGGCCTAATGGGCCTACAGGCCCAATTGGATAAGTTGTTTGATTGTGTAGTAAATATTGGACTAGGCTAGGTGAATCTCATATTTGTGGCTAGATTTGGGCTAAAAGGGCCACACGAGCATGTGGGCCCATTTGGGCCGAGAATAGGCTTTAGGCCCATTCGTATTGTTATCCCTGTTTAGAATACTTTAATTTACTAAAATTACCGAAATACCCTTAGTTTGTAAAAATACTGAAATACCCTCGATTTGTAAAATTACTGAAATACCTTCGACTTGTAAAATTACCAAAGTACCCCCGATTTACAGAATTACCGTTTTACCCCTGATTTACATAATTATCATTTTACCCTCGACTTACAGAATTACCGTTTTACCCTTGATTTACAGAATTACCGTTTTACCCTCGATTTATAGAATTACTGTTTTACCCTTGATTTACAGAATTACTATTTTACCCTCGATTTACAAAATTTCTAAAATACCATTGGTTTGTAAAATTACCAAAATACCCCTAGTTTGTAAAATTACCAAAATACCCTTGGTTTGTGAAATTACCGAAATACCCTCAATTTGTAAAATTACCAAAATACCCCTGATTTACAAAGTTACAGAAATACCCTTGACTTTCTAAAAATTATAGAAATACCATTGGTTTACAAAATTACTGAAATACCTTTGGTTTGTAGATTTACCAAAACACCCCTGTAGGGTAAAGTGACCGTAATACCCCTGTATGGTAAAATGACGAATATGCCCTTATGTTCCGTATGACTGATGTGCTTAGGATTTACATATATTGATATTGGATTAGTTAAGTTTGAGTGACAGGTGGTGGTTATCGTAGGCGATTGACTTTGGAAACGTTTCAACTTCAACCCGTAACAGGTGTGTACTAACCCTCGTAATAGCTTAGATTAATATTTGCTGAAAAGCCGAAAGCTTCATATTTTAGTGATTCGGGAATTAATATTTAGATCTATTTTCTACGCACATTTAAGTTGGATTCACAACGGATATGGGGTAATAAGGTATTTGGAACGTTCTTCAACGAGTAGATCTCTTGGTAAGTATTCGAACCTTTTTTCCATTTGTATCTTGTGGTTGAAGAAAAGCTGAAAACCCCTCTGTCGACTAAGGCTAAAAGGGTTTTTGGTGTTATTTGGTTTGTTGGTGCTAGTGAGGATTAAAGGCTACCGATTGAGGAGTGTGTGAAAAGCTTGGATCATCGGAGTGACTAAATCTAGTCATCAACTTCGGCAAAGGTATGAACCCAAGGGCCATTGTGGATGGTGGCCGAATGTGTAAGTGATGATAATAGGTAGTTTTCGATTTGGTTTAATATTAACATGGTCTAATCTATTAACAGTTGATTATAAGAGAAATCACATAGGAGATCTCGTCAAGGAATATCGCAAATCAGGTGTGTAACGAACCCTTTTCATAAGCTTAAAGCGATAAATGCCGAAAAGCCGAAATGCCGAAATTTTGGCATTTCGAGGACTCGTGAGCAAGCGAACGCTCATTAGCTAGTTAGATTCGTTGAGATGATGATCAGGAACATTGGAAATGGTAAGAATGTGATTTTTGGCATTCACGGTAAGTTGGGCCTCGAGGGGCTGCAATAGGGCCCAATAGGCTTTCGGGTCCATTTGGGTAAAATTGGTAGAAAACGAAAATCTGTTAAATTGCATGTTAAGACTCTTAATACTGTTGTGGATATAGGCTAAATGGGTCTAGATGACGAAATTGGCTAAGTAGGGCCCATTAGGGGTTTTAGGCCCAATAACTCGATTTCGCTAAAAAATGGGCCAGAATCACTGTTTGCACCCATGAATTGTTAGTAACCGTTAATGAACATGGAAACCCTAATTTTTGGTAAAATTACAAGATTACCCTTATAACATGAAAATGACCGTTTTTCCCCTAGGTAAAAATGACCATTATACCCCTAGGGTTTGTGTATGATTTTAATACATGGGATTTTAATAAACATGGTATGTATGATATGCACATGACATGTATGATATGCACATGATATGTATGATATGCACATGATGTAATCATAAATGCATTGGGTTGGGTTTTTATATGAATGGAGGAAGTGAAAAAGGGCTTATGCCCCAGTTATCAAAAGGGCTTATGCCCCAGTTATCAAAAGGGCTTACGCCCCAGTTATTAAAGGGCTTATGCCCCAATTATAAAAAGGGCTTTTGCCCCAGTTATTAAAAGAGGCTAGGCCTCCAGTTATATGATAAAGCAGCTAAGCTGCCAGTGGAGAGTTATGGCGGGGTGGGTCGAGTTAATCCCCACATGGTGTGTTGGTTGGTATGGGTGGAGAGTAGTGGATGGTGGGTTGAGTAGTCTCCCCAATTGGGCTTGCATTCTTTCATTGACATTATATGTGATATTGAAATGGGCCTATGGGCCATACCATTTACAGTAAAGGCTTCGGCCCAGTAATATGAAATATGAAAAGGCTTCGGCCCAGTGTTATGAAAAATGAAATATGAAAAGGGCTACGGCCCAGTACATGTTGAGATTGGATTTGGGCTTAGGCCCAACAGGCTGTTATTGTTTTGGGCTCTAAAAGGGGCTTGTTGCACACTGAGTTTCCAAACTCACCCCCCTTTCCTTAATCTTGCAGGTGAGCTTAGATGTGGGGACTTGGGCCGGAGGGGATTCAGAGTAGCCACGGTGATCGTCTTTGGGCTTTTAAATAAGCGTTGGTTTTCATTAAATTTCCTTTATTATTTATTTTTGGGTTGTAATAAGGCCATTTTTAACTTTTCTTTTATTTCTTTTCGGGATTATTTTATTTTTAATAACTTTAAAATTGGTTGATAATTATTCAAAAGGGGCTAGACTTAGGACGTGATTTCAAAACAATATTTGATTTCAAAATATCACAACACCACGATTAATCGATTTATCAAAGACGTCCACTTAAACAAACTTAAACTCGATATAACAAAGTGTGGCTATGGTTGTGGGCATGTCTAGGATTGGATCCAATCAAAGAGCTTGGTACTTAAGCAGCCTTCATGGCTCACCTCCTCTGTTACGGATTCCTACCTGGTGCCCAGCTCCCATTCACTTTGTTAGCTTAACAAAAGTCGATTTTTAAAGCACTAAAACGAAACATGGGTTTTTAACTTCAATGTGGCACATCAGATTCGGCCATAACGTCTGGGCCGGGTTTGGGGTGTTACACCAACCTTAAGTTGATTTGGTGATGTATTGAGCTCATCCTGGCTCGGTTTTGATTTATCGGGTGTTCCCAATTTTTGTGTCCGCCATTCATCTAATTCTTCGATTTGTAGCCTTCGTTCTTCATAGATAGGTCCTTTGTTGTTGCTTGAACATGACTCGTGTAGGTTTTTCGAACTTATTTCTTGTAAAGTAGGTTGCACCACATGGTCAATTTTAGTAGAATGATTTATACAACCACCTTCAATTTTCGACGTGTTACTCAAATTACGAGCTTGAAGGGTGATTGTTTCGTCTCCCACACGAAGTGTGAGTTCACTTGTGCCAACATCAATTATTGTTCTTGCGGTTACTAAAAAGGGCCTCTCTAGAATTAAAGGAACGTTACTATCCTCCTCTATGTCTAGAACAACGAAATCAACCGTGAATATAAATTTGTCAATTTTAACGAGTACATCTTCAATAACCCCCTAGGAAATCTGATTGTTTTATCAGTTAATTGAATACTCATCCTAGTTTGTTTGGGTTTCCCAAGACCTAGTTGTTTAAACATTTTCTAAGGCATGACATTGATACTAGCCCCTAAATCAGCCAAAGCATTATTAACATCTAGGCTACCAATTAAATAGGGAATCGTAAAAATTCCTGGATCTTTTAATTTGTTGGCCAGCTTATTTTGTAGTATGGCTGAGCAAACTGCATTTAGTTCCACATGCGACGCCTCATCCAACTTCCGCTTATTTGTTAAAAGCTCCTTTAAGAATTTGACTGTGTTTGGCATCTACGAAAGAGCTTCAATAAACGGTAAGTTAATATGTAACTTCTTTAATAATTTAAGGAATTTACCGAATTGTTCTTCTGTACGGTCTTTCCTTGTCGCGTTTGGGTATGGCACACGAGGTTTGTATTCTTTACTTACCGGTTTCTGGTCATTGTGGTCCACGTCACCCTTACCTTTACTTACCACTGTTTCTTGCCTTGGTTCTGGTTCAGGTGCAACTAACCCTTCCTTATCTTGAATGGTAATTGCATTGATTTGCTTGATTGGGTTAGATTCAGTATTACTCAGTAGGCTACCTTGTGGTCGTTCAGATATCAATTTAGCGAGTTGACCTATCTGAGTTTCGAGCCCTTGGATTGATGGTTGTTAATTTTTAAGTGCTGTCTCGGTATTCTGAAAATGAGTTTCTGACACCGAGATGAATTTTGTTAGCATCTCCTCAAGGTTCGGCTTTTTCTCTTATTGGCAAGGTGGTTGTTGGAAGCCTAGAGGTGTGGTGGTCGCTGGTACCCTTGGCTTCCCCATGAGAAATTTGGGTGGTTCCTCAAACTTGCATTGTAGGTATTACTATAAGGATTATTTTGATATCGAGGATTATTACCCATGCAATTTAGCTACTCGTTCTCTATGTTGTGGTCATAGGATGGGTAATCTAAATTGCTTGAACCTTTTCTTTCGCACTGCATTTGTAACACCCCGAACCCGAGACCGTCACCGGAGTCGAACACGAGGTGTTAACAGACTTCAAACCACTTATTTGACATTTCCCAGACAAGCTGCCAATCTGCATACTAGTCGCCTTAAAAATCATATCTTGAGTTCTGAAGCTCGAAATCCAGTTCCGTAAATTTTCCCTGGAACTAGACTCATATACCTATATGGTAGAATTTTTGTAGAATTTTTGGTCGGGCCAATTAGTACAGTTTATTGGTCAAAATCTCCCATGTTACAGGGACTGACTACACTGACCTTTGCGCATTGCGACTTGGATATCTCCCTGCACAGAGCTTCAATACTGATGCCGTTTGTTTCTATGGAAACTAGACTCAGAGAGGAATCTGTAAATATATGGCATGACTCCTAATTATCTCTGGTGAATTTATAATGAATTTCCAAAGTTGGAACAGGGAATCCAGAAACCGTTCTGGCCCTGTCTCACGAGAACCTAGATATCTCTTAACATGCTGTCCATATGATCATTTCGTTACTTCTATATGAAAATAGACTCATCAAGCTTCGATTACATAATTTATTCATTAATTAATTCCACTTCTACTATTTTTAGTGATTTTTCAATCTCACGTCACTGCTGCTGCCAGCATCTGTTACGAAAGCAACTATGCCCATTTCGTGATTTCTCCTTGATCTAACTAGTAATTCATCATACATATCACAAATTATGATCATGACTAGCCATGCCAAAGGCTAATCATTGTCAAACATCTCCCTACTACACTATTGCCATATCATGAATTTTAACACCAAAAATAATCAACCATGACATATGGCATAAAAAAAAAGGGGTCGAATTACCAAGGCTTACGACCTAACGTTATAAACCAGACCCAACCGACATTTATGCCATTTTCGCATGGCTAAAAGTTTACATACCAAAGTTCAAACACAACATAATAGCCTATACATGCCAAAATGTTCTCCTAAGCCGACTAAGAAGAAAGTACCAAAACTTGCTAGCCGGTGTGATGACTCCAATGACGGCCCGATCACGCAAAAAGAGTCGAGTCCAAGAAACCTAAAATAGGTGACAAGGAAACACCGAGTGAGTATATAACTCAGTAAGTCATAAGCAATGCACTACCATCCATTAACAACATTATCACAAGAGGAAACAAAATGGAACGAGGCTAGTTACTCCATCCATACCGAACCATACCATAGTTCCTTAGACCTATCGGTTCAATCTCATACCAAGTCATGCATTCACATTCCATATACTAATCAATAGGATATTTGAGGCATTTTCATACATCATTTTATTTTCGTTACAATCATACAACTAAACGACCTTTCACCTATTCCACGATAAATCTTATGTACGTGACTTCAATTATAATTGTCACATAGGTTCAAACTTACCAAGCTCAACTCCAATTATAAACATAGCGCCTATTGGCCATGAACTCAAGGTACTTACCCGATCCGCTGTCCGTGATCAACTCAATAATGTCGCACACTTAGTGTCCATAGTGATTCAAAAGTATATATTAAGTCCGCACACTCAGTGCTATATAATCAACTCGCACACTTAGTGCTATATAATCAAACTCGCACACTTAGTGCTACATAATCAAACTCGCACACTTAGTGCTATATAATCAAACTCAATCAAACTCGCACAC
This sequence comes from Gossypium hirsutum, assembly GCF_007990345.1. Taxonomy (NCBI): domain Eukaryota; kingdom Viridiplantae; phylum Streptophyta; class Magnoliopsida; order Malvales; family Malvaceae; genus Gossypium; species Gossypium hirsutum. The sequence continues at coordinate 57,349,619 of NC_053435.1, forward strand.
TTAGTGCTACATAATCAAACTCGCACACTTAGTGCTATATAATCAATAACTCAATACATCTCACCTCTTTTCTTTTCATTCAACACTTTCATCACCACATACATACATGTATATATATATTTATCATTCCATTCAGCGTCATTACATAGACGTTATGACCATTTAAATTAATACAAACTATATGCTTAATGACTTACTTTGTGTTGGGTAAGACGGTTCCAACTCGGCTACTCGATGATCTTTTCTTTGCCTTTGCTTGATTCTCCTCCTTTAACTCCTTGAGCTTAATCAATAAATCAACTAGTTTAACCATCTTGCTAAACATTCATAATTCAATTACACATGCATATGTATGTTTGTATATTCGGCAACCATCCTCACTAATTACCCATTTATTCGATTATACACATAATTAAAGGTAACATCACGAATGGGCATACTTATGTATATATATATGTATATATACTTCGGAATGGGCATCACAATTAGATTTAACACCACCTTCATACTCAATTAGATGGCCGAATGTATGTATATATGTACAATGTCAACTATAACATCATGTAAATCCACATATAACTACATTTCTTAAGTTCCACATCTTAATGCCCATTATACATAATCAAATTTAACATCATCTATATATTTACTCATATGGCCGAATATACATACCCCCATATAATATCATTTTCATTCCATTTAACACTTAATTTCCACCACATAAACACTTGGCCGATTTTGCTAGCACACAAGCCTTTGACCGAATGTCCTTGACCTCTAGTCACCTAAATTTTTATTCTTTAAGACTCATCCAACTCATATTTTTCATTGACAACCTCCTTAACTTCAATTTATTCACATCTTTAATCATGCTACATTCGACCATTATTTAACAATAATTCATGTATCCTTTTTATTAAACACTCAAAATCAACCATCTTCATACCTCATCACCAAAGACATCAAAATACCAACCAAGAATGTAACATTCATGGCCGAATATCATCTCCATCAATTAACAAAATTTGAACCATGGCTAGGTAGATTTCAAACTTACAACTTAAAACATGCATGCATCTCATGGAACATCATCAAACATACCTTAGCCTAGTTACATGCATGGCCGAACCTCTTCAACCTTTCTTCTTCCTTCCTCCTTAAAATTTTTGGCCAAAGATGAACCAAAGGATGAGCACTTTTTTTTTTCTTTCTAGTTTCGGCAAAATGGGGGGGGGGAAGACAACCACACACTTTTTTTTTGTTTCCATCATATTCCTTTTCATTATTTTATGCCCATTCTCCTTATTTTATTTTTTTCCACCCATGATGCACCAACACAACATGTCTATGACATGTCTTGCCCATCGCACTTGGTCTACCATGCTTGTCATGGCCGGCCACTACTAATTAGGGGGGAAATTTGACATGCAAGTCCCCCCTTTTTATTTCATGCACTAATAGGTCCTTATGCTTCGACCTATCACATTTCAAAAATGTCGCACATAAGTCCTATTGACTAAATTCATATACAATCGACTAAATCGAAGCTTGCAATTTTCACACATTCATAATTACATATTCTAGACAATAAATATCACATTCAAACATTTCGGTGACTCAGTTTAGCGGTCCCGAAACCACTTCCCGACTAGGGTCAATTTTGGGCTGTCACAGCATTACTGGGTGAACCTATGAAGAACCAAGAAAACCGTCAATTTTTCTATTCAAAAGTTCTACCTGATTAGAGAGCATGGTGACCGAATCGATGTTATAAACGCTGGCTGCTTTTGTTGGCTTTATCTTCATGACTTACCATTGAGAATTATTCAGTGACATCTCTTTTATAAATTCATAAGCATCCTCAGGTGTCTTATTATTGATAGTCCCACCAGAGGTTGCGTCGATCATCTGTCGAGTCGAAGGATTCAGGCCATTGTGAAATGTTTGAACCTGTAGCTAGAGTGGTAACCCATGGTGAGGGCACCTTCTCAAATGGTCCTTGTATCTCTCCTATGCATCATAGAGTGTTTCTAAATCCATCTGCACAAAAGAGGAGATATCATTACGTAATTTGGCTGTTTTAGCCAGCGGAAAATATTTTAATAAAAACTTTTCGGTCATTTGTTCCCATGTAGTGATTGACCCTCGTGGAAATGAGTTTAACCATTGTTTAGCCTTATTCCTCAACAAAAAGGGAAACAATCGAAGGCGAATGGCGAATTATAAACGCTATTGATTTTAAAAGTGTTGCAAAATTCTAAGAAATTTGCCAAGTGAGCGTTGGGATCCTCGTCCTGCAAACCATCAAACTGAACAAATTGTTGGATCATTTGAATGGTGTTAGGTTTCAGTTCAAAATTATTGGCAGCAACAGTAGGCCTAACTATGCTCGATTCAGTTCTTGTTAAAGAAGGTTTAGCATAATCATACATAGTACGTGGAACAGGATTTTGATTAGCAGTAATTGCAGGAGGTAGCGAATTTTCTTGGTTTTCAGTCATTTCCTCGGTTGTGGTTGAAGTATCGTCCTCTTGCTCTTCTTCTGTGTATCGTAAGCTTCGTCTTCTTTCTCTTTGGTTTCTGCAAACTGTGCGATCGATCTCACTATCAAACAGTAATGGTCCTAGCGGGTTTCTTCTGGTCATAAACTAGAAAAACCTGTCAGAAGAAAATAAATGAAGAATTAGAAAAAAAATAAAAATTTAAATTGCAATAAAAGTAAAATGGCTAAAGTAATAAAAATCGAGTGTTCCTAATATCCTAGTTCCCCGGCAACGGTGCCAAAAACTTGATACGTGATATTCGCGACAGGTTTAAAAAATTTATAATTAAGCGTTCTTGAAACTAACTATTATCACGATGAAGGCAAGTGTACCTATTGAACAGTAGTATAGCTTTAGTAAGACCGGATTTTCGAACCCAAAGGAACCAAGAGTACTAGTAATTACTTTCTTTTTATTATCTAGCCTAAAAATTAAGGGATTTGTTTATCTAAATTAATTAACTAAACTAAGAGTGCTCCGAGAGAAATTGGGGAAAAGCTTCTGGGAAAATTCGATTGATTAAGACAATACCCAAGGAGAAATCCACCTAGACTTCACTTGTTATTTGACTCTGAATCAGACGATTTATTCATTTGACTTGATCCGTAGAAATCCATAAGTTATATTATTATATCTCTCGAGACTAATAACGTCTAACCCTAGGTTGATTAATTGAAATCTCTTTCTAATTAACATCTAGTGTTGCATTAACTCGATCTATGGATTCCCTTATTAGGTTTCACCCTAATCTGGAAAAATCTTATCACCCTATCTCTAGGCGTGCAATCAACTCTGCTTAATTATGAAAAATTTACTCTTAGACAGGGTCTATTCCTCCTTTGAATAAGAGTATTAACTCGAATCAATATCCTGGAGTATTAAAACAATAATTAAGAACACATAATTAAGAACAAGTCAAATATTTATCATACAATTCAAATAATAATAACAAGAGTCGTCTTAGGTTTCATTCCCATTAGGTATTTAGGGAATTTAGTTCATAATTATAGAAGAAAATATCTCAGAAGAATAATGAATACAAAACATAGAGAAAACCCAAAACCCTTGAATGGAAATCAAAGGGAGATCTTCAGTCTTGATGATGAATTCGGCTTCTAAGATGGACCAATTGGCTTCTCTTGAGTAATTCCTTGCCTCCTACTCTGCGTCCCCCTTCCTAAGTGCCTCATCAGGTGTTTAAATAGGATTTAGAATGCCTAAGAGCCCTCAAAATTGTCCTTTTCTGAATAGGGTTATACTTGGGCTCGGCAGGGACACACCCATGTGCGATTACTCCAGTCCGTGGTCAAGGCTGTTGAATAGGCACGGGCGTGTAGTCTACCCGTGTAAGTCGTGCTTCGATCCTGCTAAAGAGACACGGCAGTGTGACACGCCCATGTGAGGAAGTACAGGCCGTGTTGATTTCCCATGTGGGTCCATTTTCTCCGTTTTCAGCTCGTTTCTTGCTCTTTTTACTCTTTTATGCTCATCTAAGTATAAAACATGAAATCAAAGAATTAGGAGCATTGAATTCACCAATTCTAACGAGAAATCATCCATAATTGTGTTAAGCATGGGATAAAAATATGTATAAATTACGGTTTATCATGCACTAGGTTTCGATTCCTTGTCTATTTGAACTTGAGCTTTTACTTACACTAAAGTGTACAAGTCACGCATACATAGTCCGCTATCTACTCAGAATTTAGGTAAGCCACAATATGAACATCACAAGTGAATAAATCCATAAACGGATTCAAGATCTGTTCTACTTGGGTCCTTTTCGATGTACTATCAGTTCAGTCAGTCACATCTATATCTCTATCTTTTGGGAGTCATCTGCTCTGATGCCCAAGACAAAGCATCTCCTTAATTGGGCTTGATAGAAGACATATTAGTCTTTCAATCAGTTTGCTTTTTTGTAATTAGACTAAGGACATGTTTAGGTTCATCTACTAATACAAGCTATCTTTTCGTACTGGGATCCGACCACGTAATACCACTAAGTATCAGTTTAAACAATAGACAACCAATGAGTAACATTTGCTTCTATATTACTTTATGTGCAAGAATCATTTGAGGACAATAATTTAAAGTATATTAATGTAATTTATGAATAATTTTACTAACCAATCTATTTTAAAAAATCACAAGTGTACTTAGACGAAAATATTACACTTAGGGCACCAGATGAGTCATGTTTCACATTCATATGCCCTTCATATGTTCCCCAAAGAGCTCTTTAGCTATAAAAGTCTTGGCTAAACAAATCCCCAAGGTTTGTCCTCAGATGCCATTTTTTACTACATCCATTATTCTGTCAAACACTCTTGTTTCTCTTAATGTGTTTTGTCCTTATGTGGTTTCTTTTAGGTTTAGTTATATTCACACTGTTATAATGCCATAGCTTTTCCATTTCTCATATTTTGGCCTCCACAAGGAAGTTAGCAGTGCAACCTTGCTTGACACTTATTGACACTGTGGACCCACCATTTAGGACAAAAGTATAGCCTAATGTCAATTTCCTCAAATCTCGACACATTTGGAAGTCATAACTAGTCTATCCGATAGGAGTAAGGTCGCTTCCAGAATACACAAGCATATAATCTCTCATTCTTTGTAAATACTTCAGTATATGTTTAACTGCTTGTAGTGTCTTGGTCCTAGATTCGTCTGATATCGACTTACTTGCCCCACTCAAAACATATATCTGGTCGTGCATGAGAATTCCTACTACTGAAGCATAAGAAACCTGTTCCATGTTCCCTCTTTCTTTCACTGTCTTAGGATAATCATCTAAAGAGAGATGAATCTCGATATGGAAGGTTCATCCCTTCTTCAAATCGGTCATTGCATAATGCTCCAATATCTTGTTTGTGTATGAAGCCTAAGATATTGCTATCATTTTGTTCTTTCGATCCCTCAGGATTTGAATACCTAGAACAAAATCAGCTTCTCCCAAGTCTTTCATGCTAAACTGTTGGATTAACCATAGTTTAACCAATGACAATCTCCTAATATCATTCCCAATGAGTAGAATATCATTGACATATAGAACGTGAATGACCACCTTTCCATCCCCTAAATGTTTATAAGCACAAGGTTCATCTAAAAGTCTTGATCGCTTCATCAAATCTTTGACTTTATGAGCGGGATGCCTTCTTAAGTACATATATGGACCTAAGTAGTTTGTAAACTTTGTGTTCATTTCCTTTAGCTATATATTCAGTGGTTGCATCATGTAGATGCTCTCTTCAAGATAGCCATTGACAAACAGTCTTGACATCTATTTGCCAGATCTCGTAACAGAGGACTGCTGCAATGGATAGTAATATGCGAATTGACTTGAGCATGACAACTAGATAGATTGTTTCATCGTAATAAATGTATTGTTTCTGATTATTACCTTTTGCTACAAGTCTGGCCTTATAGGTTTCCACTTTTCCATCCGCATTTCTTTTTCTCTTATAGATCCACTTTATACCTTATGGGTTTTATTCCTTCCGATAAGTCTACAAGTTCCCACACTGAGTTGGAGTACATAAAGTCCACCTTAGCATTTATAGTTATTTCCTAGGGCTTGGAATCAACACTCTACATCAATTCATCAAATGTGAGTGGGTAAGCATCTTTTTGTTTAGTAGACTTAGTGTTTAAAGCACTTTCACCAGATTGGAAGAACTTAGGCCTACGGGTGAAACACCTCTAGCTTATATTTGTCACCGGAACAGGGTTACAGAGCATTATTGAAGTTTTGAAATCAATGAACATAAATTTCAAATATTTCGAATCATATCAATAATAATATTAAAACAAATCCAAATCATGCATATTGTAGAGCCTTCGAGGCCCTAAAAACACATTAGAAACAAGTCGAGACTGTAGAGGTCATACGGCTGTATGGTCATTCGAAGTAGGGACACACGGCCGTGTCCCAACCCGTGTCTGGGCTGGTGTAACTCACAGACCTGGGTTACACGGCCAAGCCACACGCCCATGTGCTAGGTCGTGTACCCTTCGAAATAACCTCATATGCCCGTATGCCAGGCCGTGTGCTAGGCTGTGCAACAGCCTGGCTTGCAACCTTCTGAAAGCTACAGGGGGCACACATTCATGTGTCTCTACCCATGTGGATGAAAATAGTTCATTTTACAAGCCATTTTTCTCACCCATCATGGCATGTACCTACAACCAAAATTGCATATATATACAAGCCATAACAAGGCACCAAAATCATGCATATTCTAGCTATATACATTTGGTATAGTATCATACAACCAATATGCGCAAAGGCACCTCAAATAACTACATCAAAACATGTACAACCATGTACTCAATTTGCCAAGATAAACAATCAACTTCTATGGATATTTGTATCAATAAATACCATTGAATTTACTTACCAAAACATACCAAATGGTACTAAACATGCAATTCAACTACTAGCATCAACATTCATATATGTCATTCACAAGAAAGTACCAATTCACCATATTTCCAAACAAGGCACATGACAATATAATATACATATTCATTACTATCATTTCATCTTCTATCATTCAAACATATTAAACCAAACATCAATCATTTCAAGGCTACTTATATATATACCAAAATATGTCATTTTACCAACAAAATGCCAAAACACAAGCCAAGTCAAATGTCCATATCAACAGCCAAGACAAATAAGCTCACATTAAGCAATATACCTTTAAATGCCATTATAACCAAAATCAAAACTACTGAAAGTACCAAAAGAGTTGATGGATAGTATGATATAGCTTCGACAAGCTTCCAACCCAGACAAGCTTACAATTCACTATAAGACACGGAAAATAACATAGAGTAAGCATTTAAGCTTAGTAAGTTCGTATAACATAGAACATAACTTACCATTTAATCACATAATAGGTAAGTAAACATAGCATATCCCAACATAATTTGGCCAAATGCCTAAGCATATACATCAAAACATGTTAGCCATGTAAATCCATATATAAACAAATAAACATAGATGAGCACAACATTTGATTAAGTTTCATATACATGTATCATCCATTTCATTTCTCAATACACCTTGTATCATCATTTCAATGTAATTCACATTTATCCCTATAATAGTTTGTAAAACTCTTACCATTTTGTGTTAGAATAATGCCCGTTAAACCATTTAGAATACTGTTGGATACCCGGGATAGCTCACAAATAGAGTGTTAGCTCATATAACTGTAATCCGTCAAATCCTGTGCATGTATGCTCACATGAGTTGTAAAGCAAAATGCTCACACGAACTGTGAAAATAGGCCTGCTCACACGAGCTGTGGGTTGGAACATAGCTATACGATGCTGCTCACACAAGTTGTGGAGAATCCACAACACATGCTGAACCTAATCCATCGGTACGATGTTCAGGACCAACACCAGAATCATGTAAACCCTAATGACATGTCATTTGTATCCTACGAATTCCTAAGGTACAAACAGGGCTCGCTAATTGTCATACGTCGTTGGATATGCAACTATGTATAAATATAACAATTCACAATTCATGCATAATTCAATATAAAACATATAAACACAATTTAATCATTTGAACTTACCTTAACGAGTAAACGTAGATATGAAAACGACTAATCTGAGACTTTTTCTTTGCCCGATCTAAAGCTGTACGAGGTTTGTCTTGATCTATACAGATAAATTTAACTCAATTCAATATGTATTTTATTCAAGTTAACCCAAAATCATATTTTGGTAAAATTACCATTTTCCCTATACTTCTACTTTCTTTGCAATTTAGTCCCTAGCTCATAGAAATGGAAATTCATGCAATTCCACCATAACCCACTATAGCCAAATATCAATTAGTCCCTAGTAAGCCCTATATTTCATTTTTTTCACAATTTCACCATGTAAAATTTTCTATTTTTCACTTTAATCCCCATTTGACATTTTCACCAAAAATCACTTAACAAAAGTTGTTTATCTAATAAAAACTATCCATTTTCTTCCATCAAACATAAAAAAAAACCTATACTCATTCATGGCAAAACCTTAATAGTTTAACAGTTTCACAAATTTGTAATAGTTCGGTTTAGACCCTAGTCGGAATAGTGGTTTTTGGACCACAAATCTGAGTCAATGAAATGTTTAAATATTATTTTCTATGTTTATGATGTGTGAATTAGCATGTGTGAAAGTCTCGTATAAAAATTTGAATGTTTGTGTGCTTAATTTAATAAAAAGGACCTAATCGCGTAAAATGTAAAAGTTGTGTGCTAGATGTTAAAAGTGCCTATTTGATTTGGCTTTATATATGAGGGGTCCTTATGATGCAGATAGGCTATTGGTTTAATTAATGGACAAATATGGATAATATTTAGTGGAATTTTAATGAAATAGATAAGGTTAAAATTGGTATTTAGTAATTAAGTTATGTTAAATAAAACATATCATAAAATCATCCTTATTATCATTATTTTTGACCGAAAATTTGAAAAGAAGAAAGCCAAAGGCTAGGTTTTCATTCGGCTATGGTTGAAGCTTGATTAAGGTATGAGTTTTGTTCGGTTTTTGATAATTTCTACGTTTTTGTGATCGTTGCTTAGTATACTATCAAGCCCATGTCTCAATTTTTGATTTTGTTGATGCTTTTGAGTTATGCAATTGATGAAACTATGAGATTTGTGATGTTAGTTGACGAATTATGTAAGATATGTTTTGGGTTAACATATGTTGTCTTTGAATTTTTGATGAAATTGAGTAATTTGGGCTAAATTGTAAAAATGTTATTTTGAGGGACTAAAATGTGAAATAAATGAAATGTGTGGATTTGTATGAGACCTATGAAAATTATGCTAAGCTTGTGTACAAGAAAACTTTGTGTATTTTGTGATTTTGTAAATTAGGGACTAAAGTGTCGAAATGTGAAAATGTGAGGGCTCGTTTCGAAATGCCCTAAATATGTGTCTATGGATTGTTTTGAATAATTTAGTTAATAAAAGGGTTAATTTTGAATACTTATAGATCAATAAAAGAGGAATTCAGACTTAGACCGAGGGAAGTCGAAGATTATAGATTAGGTGACCCGAGTAGACAATTTCGAGTACGAGGTAAGTTTGTACGTAAAACATGATGTTATAATTATGTTTTGATGCTTTGTTTATACATAGATTGTATATAAAATTATTTTGGATGAATACGATGATAAATCAATGGTATTTGGCACTAAGTGTGCGATTTAAACTAGTTTCGGCTATATGAGGCACTAAGTGTGTGATATCGAGATAGCTTCGGTTAATTGAGAAAGCACTAAGTGTGCAAAATTAATATAGCTTTGACTAATCTTTTAAGCACTAAGTGTGAGAATGTTTAAAGCATTGGTAATCTTTGGAAAGTCTTAAAATATCCGAACAAGAGGTGAGAATGAAAATGAATGAATACGAGAATGTCTAGGTAAGTATAATACCTATGTGGTAGATGGTATTATGCATATAAATTTTATTGAATTAGTGTAAACATATGGATGATGTTGGCATGAAATTTATAGATAAGTTGATAATTTATAAGTACTTATGTGTTGTTGTTTCTTATTTTAGATACTGTTGATGATTTTGGTACGAACTTACTAAGCTTTTGAAAGCTTACTTTGTGTGTGTTTGCATTGTTTTATAGATATCGAAGCTACTATGAGCTCGGGGATCGTCAAGGATCATCACCACACTATCGGACCTCATTTTGGTACTTTGAAAATGTATATATTAAAATATGGCATGTATAGGCTAGAAGTTGTGGGATTATGTTTTGTGATGTATATATTTAGCCATGTGATATGGCTTGGTATGGTTGTGGATATGTCATGGTTTTGGTATAAGATATATGATACAATATGATATAGATATGTTTTAGTTGGACAAAAGAAATGGTAAATGTTGGTAATTTTTGGTAAGTTTTAGCATGAAATTGAATGGTGTATAGAAAGAAATGTTTTGACAAGCTTTTGTCTTATGTTTTGATATAGATAGGTAAGGCTTATGAGTATGTATTTGATTGGAATTGATATGTCACGAGTGAGTTATGTTTTGGTTAGGAATTTGGCTAAATTGGTTATGCATATATGCTTATTTCTTTGCTTGTAGGTTGACCCAAATTGGGGTGGCAAATTGGCTATTCAAATGGCCTATTTTTGTCGACACGGGCGTGTGTCTCAGTTGTGTGTGACATATGGTCACGTTAAACGGCCGTGTGTCCCCTAGGGTACCCTTCGAATTAAAGGTAGTATACCATCCAGTTTTGACACGGCCTAGACACACGGGCGTGTTTTTTGGTCGTGTGTGGCACACGGGGTTGGAACATGAGCGTGTGGTCAGCCATGTGGCCAGGTTAGCAGCCTCCCTAATTTTCACACGGCCTAGTACACGGGCATGTCTTGTGGCGGTGTGGACAAGTCAGTATGTATGCCCTGTTTCACCACGGCTTAGACACACAGGCGTGTCTAATGCCGTGTGAGGCACAAGGCCCGTTCACACGTACGTGTGACCTTTTAAAAGTTGAAAATTTTTATAACTTCTGAAAAGTTCACATGTTATCGATTTAGTCCTAGATGCATGGTTTAAACCTTGTATGCTTGGTTTAAGTTCGTAATGAACATGAATGAATGGTATTTTATTGAATTGAGATGGTATTTGATATTTGGTTGTTTTGATCTAAGTTACGAGTTCAGTAATGCCTCTTAACCTATTCCGGCGACAGATACGGGCTAGGGGTGTTACAAAATTAGTCCCCGGGCTAGCTTGATTAAGCTGCAACAATCCCGAAACCATAGAAATCCTTAAAAACGGGACAAAAATCATTGACCTAATGACAAAATAGGGTTGGTCGAAACTAGCTCAATAATGGCTTCCTTTTTCTCTTTTAATTTCGATTGATGATGATGAATAAAAGATGAAGACTGTTTTAGTTAATTTGTTTTTATCATTATTTTATAAATTACTTAAATAACCTTTAAAAACATCACTAATTACGAAAGTTCCAAGCCATCACATTCCACTAGCTTCATTAGCGGTCTAATTACCGTATAAGGAGTCTTACTTTAAGGTTTTATTGCTATTTAATACTTTTAGCTACTAGAACTCAACATTTTCACTTTACGTGATTTAGTCCTTTTTGTCAAATTAAACATGTAATCTATAAAATTTCTTAACGACATTTTTTATACGGTACTGCTATCATGCTGTAGGAAATAAAATAATAAAATAAATATTTTAACATCAAATTTGTGGTCCCAAAACCACTATTCTGTTTTCACTGAAAATGGGCTGTTACAACGAGTGACATTTCCTACGAAACATAGAAGAGTCCACCGAGATAGTAAACACGGGTAAGTCCTTTGGGATAAGCGGAAAGAGGTAAGAAGGGTATAAGACCATAGCTAGGCTACGATATCCCATAGAGTCTGCCTTGTGATGAACATGAAAGACAACCCGCCTTGTGACGAACATGAAAAGACAACCCGAACCTTAGATGAGGTTTATAGGCCTGTGTGTTAATCATGAAAGGCCAGGAAGGTGGAAAAAAGTGTACGTATGCTAAGCAAATCATGAGGAATCTGCCAAAAATGGTAGTAGATGTGAAAGCTAGCAAGGAATGGGCGAATAACTACTAAGAACTAGAAAGAGGTAGGCAGTGTAGGAGCTAGCCTAAAGATGGAAGGTAAGAGGAGACAGAACGTCTGTCAAGACTATTTCCCTTTGAGGAAAGTCTACTACAGATACGCTACCATGATAATAGTCGCCATGATAATGGGCTTTAGAAAGGGGGCGAGCAATTGGATGGTGAGTTGTATAGTCCCATGGATGCTATCTTGTTGGTCTAGTAAGTTAGATCGACTTGTGTGTATGGAATAGGTGAGGTTTAAAGTAAAGGTAGAAGTGAGTGGCAAATTACTAGAAGTAATTTCCCCACTACGAACACTAAGATAGAATCAGGGTAGCTACACCAAAAGGTATGTCTTAAGAACCCTTGGGTGGAAAAGAGAGGAAGCTAATGTAAAGGATAATGAACATCTGGAGTGAACAAAGAGAGTATGAAAGGAAATACAGGAAGTAAGAATAAGACTTACTGATAAGGAGAAGTATTTAGGATATGAACTAATGGAGAGCCCAACCAGAGGAAGGTTTGAAAATAAGTTGAGTAATTAAGAGGATCAGGTGGAGTCTACCATTCCGACAAGGAACGTTCTCCTTGAGCGAAAATGGAGTTATTTTTATGTTTATGTTTATTTTATTTTACATTTGTTACCCCTGGTGTGCTAGGGTTATTATGAATGCTAAATGATCTCACTAAGTTCATTTGAACTTAAAGCAGTGTGCTGATGTTTGTAGGACTTTTGGGGTTGACTGAGGACTTTGAGGATAGACCCAGCTAGATGGGAAATGATCGATGATCGTAGGAAGTTTAGAGTCATGCACATAGGAAGGGAGTACTGTTGGCAATTTTGTTTCAAAATTTATTATTGTGTAACCAGACGACATCCCTAAAAACCAGAATTAGCATCAGTTAGCCTTAGTTGAATCTTAGGAATTATTTGTAAACTAATAGTCTGAGTAGAGATAGAAATCATTAGAAGGATTAAATTTTCTGTGGCTTAAGACCTTAGTCATAAGGATGATTATTTTAAATTTCAATATTAGATAGTTTATTTTTAGAATGTTGAGAGTAGTTAAATTAGAAATGAGTACGCATAGGTCTATTTTGACGCTCCATACTCGGATCCGACGAACGGGTGAGGTGTGGGGTGTTACACACACGGGCACAAATTTTATATATTTTAATATCATTCCTGCAATTGTTCACATTTACATATAAAACCCTATACATGTTCATATTTTTCATTTTCATATCATTTAATCATTCGTATTTTCACATTTGTACCATATATTATTACGTAATAGTCATTCATCACATAATATTTCAATTCAGTCCATTACTAGTCATATATGGCAAAGTCACTAGTATTTAAACTATATTCAAACATATATATTTCAAATTAAACAAAAGTATAAATATAACACAAACTGAGATAGTAAATTCCATATGACCTTAGTTGTTCAAAATATGAGTTGAATGAATACTTTAGGGACTAATCCAAAATTTTAGCTTTTCCCCTATTAGCTCCACTTTGATTCAAGTCTTGATCTATACAATTATTTTATATAACCACTCAATACCAGACATTTTAATACTATGTCATGATATGCATGATCCAATATAAACCCATTTTCAAGTCCCCTCATATTTTACATTTTATTGAATTTAGCCCTTAAACTCGAGATAAATATAACTTTCGATTCCTAGCTTTGGATTAAAATCTGATTTCACATATTCTCATTAGGGACCTTATATTTTCTATTTCTAACATAATTTCATGATGGGTTTCAAATTTATTCAATTTGGTCCCTAAGGTAACAAAGTTAACAATTAAGTTAGATTAACTTTACAATCTAGTCCTTTCCATAATCTAAACTTAAAATCTATCAATTTCAAGCCTAATTCATCACTTGATCAACAATTTTAGCTTCCTAAAACTATAATATTTTATCAATTTGGTACATGGGTAGCTAAATCAAGCTCCCTGGTCACAAATCCATAAAAATTACAAGAAAAGGACTTGATTTCATTACCTAATTAATAGTCAAATGGTTGGAGGAAATTTTTGAAATTTTCTTAAATCCCTAAGTTCCTTAACTATTTCCACCATTAATTACACCTTTTCAAGGCACTTAATGTAATCATAAATATTTTGAAGTTCATTATTCATCTCAGCATTTACTATTCAGGCCTTGGCGTAGTACCTTTTCAATATCAAAAGTTTGAGGATGATACATGTAATAACCCAATTTAGGGCCTAGTCAGAGCAGTGGTCTCGGGACCACAAATACGAAGGTAGAAAATTTTTTTTATTTTTTTTATGAGGTTATAGCACGATTATATTAATGCATGAAAAATTTGGTGAGTTAATTTTAAAATTTTCAAGCCCGATTACGAAAAAGGACTAAATCGCAAAAAGGGCAAAAGTTACATTTTAGTATCCAAATGTGTTAAATAGTTAGAAAATAAAAATTGAAGGCTTTGAAAGGGCAATTACACCCTTTTTAATAGTGTTGGGCGGCCATGTGATGGACTCTAAACAAATAGTCAAAGTATTAGGTAGATGATGTCATGATTTGGTGATAAAATAATGCCCAAAAGCCTAGCTATCATTTTCTTCTTCTCCATCTTCTTTCTTCACCGAAATTATCATCAAATATTGGTTTGAAAGCTCAAAAAATCTGCAGCAACTTAAAGCACTCATAAGTAAGTGATTTTAATTAGTTTTCTTCAAGATTTTTACACTTTTGAGACCCTTGAAGCATGAGCTTTCAAATGAGGGTGATATCTTACAAAATGGTCAAGAGTTTAGGATTTTTACATGGATGCATTTGTGGTATATGTCGATTTTTTATGGAGAAATATGAGTCCTAGTTGTGTTATAAATAACTTTTATGAAGGGTGTTAGCATGTAAACACCTAAAGGGACTATTTCGTATAAGTTGCAAATTAAGTAATAAGTGTGTGAAATAGTGAGAATTTTGGGTTTCTATAGTAGTAAAAAGAGTTTATCTAGGCTTGAAATACGAAGAAATTCGATAAAAATCAAATTTTGAGTATGGGGGTAAAATGGTCATTTTGTTAAAAGTTTAGGGGCAAAATAGTCATTTTACCAAAGATGTAAATTTTAGATAGCCTAATTGTGTTTAATGACTGAATGAGTGCAGTTTGTTATTATAGATTAAGATTTTCCAAAATTGAGCCTAGACCGAGGTAAAGCCAAGCAATCCGATTAAGCCAACTAGTCAAGTACTTTTTGTAAACTGAGGTAAGTTGTATGTAAATAATACAACTATATTATTAATGCATGTATTCGATTGTTATTGATTTGATATAGCATAAATTTCTAGAATTGCAACTAAGTATATGTATTTATGATTGAGAAAGTTAAAAGATCCAGTAAGAACCCAGGAAACAAACCGAATATTCATGCCATGACATGGGGTTATGTGAGAGCCAGTATAAGACCATATTTGGGACATGACATCGGCATTGAGACAGGGCTAGTGTAAGACGTGTCTGGGACATGCATCAGCCGTATCATGATAGCCCGTGTAAGACCACGTCTGGGACATGGCATCGGTGTAGAGGTGAGTGCCAGTGTAAGACATGTCTGGGACACGCATCGGCCTCAATGATGTTAGCCAGTGTAAGACGTGTCTGGGATATGCACCGGCTAAGTTTCCTGCTAGTGTAAGATATGTTTGGGACATGCATTATCACGTATACACGAGAGCTAGTGTAAGACCATGTCTGGGACATGGCAGCGGCAACTTAACCCATGTTTGAGGCTTATAGAATATCCGATAGTATTCCAAAAGGTTCAACTTTAAGAGTTAAGAAAGAGATTTAATAAGGAAAGTATGATAATGTTGTAAGTGTTACAGGTACCTATTTGGTAGGCATGAGTAATGAGCTTGATTAGAAAATATGATTTGAGTTGATGGTAATGAAAAAGTCCAGTTTATACTTACCTTTGAGCTATGAGCATAATTAATAAACGGTGAAGTTGTTGTTGTACATATATCTATATGCAACTTACTAAGCTTTATGCTTACTCTCTTTCCTTCCCTTTTCTTTCAGTACTGCCATTTTGCTCGAGGATCCCTTGAAGTCAGAGATATCGATCACACTATCAGCCGTAATACTCGGTATAGTTGGATTTATATTTTTGATTACGGCATGTATAGGGCTAGACTAGGTAGTTGTATTATTGAGAATTGTTTATGTATATTGGCTTAAGATAAAAGCCCTTCATTTTGTATTAAGCCTAGATAATGGCTATTATTCATTTTGGCAAATGTATATGATGTTCCTTCTATGGATGAATTAATATCTTCTGGGATGGAATTAGCATATTGAAATGATCTTGTGTAGGTTGTGCAAATTGGGTAACAAAATGGCTTGGAAAATAGCCTAGTTTGTCCACACGGGCAAGACACACGGGCGTGTGTTTAGACCGTGTGTGACACACGGCTCACCCCCATGGGTGTGTGTTATGGCCGTGTGTCCCCCTGCACTCAAACTTTTAAATCAGTATTGTCCACGGCTAGGCCACACTGGCGTGTGCCATAGCCGTGTCTATAAGTCAGTATTGCCCACGGGTAGGCCACACGGGCGTGTGTCATGGTCGTGCCCTAAGTCAGTGTCGCACACAGGCTGAGGACATGGGCATGACCCGAGTCACACGGGCGTGTGGAACCCTAAAGCATGAATTTCACCAAGTTTTTCTTAAATTCTCAGCTAAGTCTAAATCGTCTCGAATGTATGTTTTGGGCCTCATAAGCCCATTCAAGGAACTAATTGCTTATGAAAGTAAAAGTTTTAAAATTTATCAAAAATTTTACCGCCCGGTTTTGTATAGTTGATTGAGTTATGTCAGGTAACACCTCGAACCATGTCTCGGCGTCGGATATGGGCGAGAGGTGTTACAATACAACTCTCCCTTCTTATGCAATTTAATCTTTGAAAAGTACCTGAATTGAACAACTGAGGATGTTGGTGACGTATTCTTTCTTCACTCTTAGGTGGCTTTCTCGACGTTGTGATTTCTCTATTTAACTCTCTTTTGGAGTATGCTTAAAGACCAATCACTATATAATTGTAATAACGTACTTATTTACCATTTTATCAATTATTATGTTACCATTATTATTTTGGAAATTTATTTGTGTATTAAATAAATTGATTAATAATTTAATTTTTGAATAATATAATTATTCTTATATTGTCCTTCCTCGAGTATTAAAGTGGGCTAGGACAACAATAATATATTGAGTATAATGTGTAGTTGATTGATGTGAAGATGTTTGCATTGATATGAGATATCAAGTCAGTGCATGGTTACATGTTTAGCAGAACAATGTATTGGACTGATCGTTCCTAAGAATGCTTATTGAATTATTATGTAATAATCAACACAATTCTTATAGTGATAATTATGTGTATGATCTTTACATTAAAAGTTATCATAATTCCAACACCTAGAGTCGGATACTTTGACACAGTCAAATTTTTACAAAACACCTAGAATCAGCACTATTAAGTGTAACACCCCTTACCCGTATCCGATGTCGGGACATGGTTCGAGGCATTACCGGACTTAAACATAAACATTCATACAAACCGGGCCATAAAATTTCATCCAAATTTAAAACTTTTCAAGCACATATAAATTGTCCCTTATAAGGGTCTACGAGGCCCAAAACATACATTGGGAGCGATCGGGACTAAACCGAGAACTTTCGAAACCTTTTCGAGACATAGAAAATTTTCTTGTTTTGGATAGTCACACGCCTATGTGGGTAGGACGTGTAGTCACACATGCCCGTGTGGCTTGGGACACGCTCGTGTCCTCAGCCCATGTAACTCTTTGACTATGACATCATCAGCAAGATGAGGCCACACGGCCAAGTCACACTCCCGTGTGCTTAGGCCGTATGGCAAATAAAATTCCAAAAATTGAGTGCAGACTTCACACGGCCAGGGCACATGCCCACGTCCTGAGCCCGTGTCCTCTACACGGTTGAGACACAAGACCGTGTCTCCGCTTGTGTGTTTACTACTGGGCATTCTGTTTTGTAAAAATTAGAGTGCAGGGGACACACAGCTGGATCACACGCCTATGGGGTAGACCATGTGTCACACACGGCCTAGACATATGCCCGTGTGTCTACCCGTCTGGACAACTTCTAGGCTTTTTTCCAAGCCATTTGCCACCCTTAAGAACTCACACACTTAAACCCACTTCATAGCATACAACATAACACTTCCATCCTAAGAAGCATAGACATTTTATCTTTTTCATAGTCAACGTATAACATATTCAAGTTAGTAGGTTTACCCAAGGTATTCCACACCAATTTCATGGATAATCATCTTTGATATCTTACTTCCAAGTTATACATTTGTACCACATTTATTGCCATACACATTAATCATATTTCATCCATTTAACATACATGCCATCTATCACACTCATTATCATAAACAACCACAACAAGCATAACCACATTTGCATGCATGTGATAAACCATAAATTATACATATTTTGACCCCATGTTTAATGCATTTTATTGATGATTTCTCATTAGAATTGGTGAATTCGATGCTCCTAATGCTTTAATTTCATGTTCTATAAATAGGAGAGCATAGGAGAGCGAAAGGAACGAGAAACGGACCAAAAATAAAGAAAATGGTCAAAGTACGAAATCAACATGGCCTAGACCTCCTCACACGGGTAGACCACACAGCCGTGTCAATCTAGCAGAACTGAAGCACGATTCACATGGGTAAAGCACACGCCCTTGCCATTCTAACAGGCTCGAACACGGCCTGAAGTAATCGCACATGGGCGTGTCACACGGGCGTGTCCCTGCCGAGCCCAAGTTAAGTCCAATTCGGAAAAGGCCACTTTTGAGGGCTTCTAGGCATTCCAAAGCCTATAAATACTCCGTAGTGGAGGAAGAAAAAGGAGGAGAAGAAGGGGGAGTAAGGAATTACTCCAAGGAAGCCGATTGATCCATCTCGGAAGCCGGATTCATCATCAAGACTAAAGATCTCTCCTCAATTTCCCTTCAGGAGTTTTGGGTTTTCTTTATGTTTTGTATTTGTTATTCTTCTAAGATATTTTCTTATTAAGTTATGAACTAAAACCCCTAAATACCTAAGGGGAATGAAACCTAAGATGAATCTTGTTATTATATTCTGAATCGTGTGATAAATATTTAACTTGTTCTTAATTATATGTTCTTAATTCTTGTTTTGATATTCTAGAATGCTGATTCAAGACATGCTCTTATTCAGAGGAGGAATAGACCTTGTCTAAGAGTACTTTTGTCATAATTAAGCGGAGTTGATTGCGCGCCTAGAGATAGGTTAACAAGATTTTGCCGGATTAGGGTGAAACCTAAGAAGGGGATCCATAGATCGAGTTAATGCAACCCTAGAGTGTTAATTAGAGAAAAGTCTCAGTTATTCAATCCAGGGACTAGACGTTATTAGTCTTGAATAAGGATAATAACATAACTTAGGGATCTCTACGGAGCAAGTTGAATGAATAAATCGTCCGATTCGGAGCCAGAATAACAAGTAAAGTCTAGGTGGATTTTTCCTTAGGTATTGTCCTAAGTCAATCGATTTTCCCCAAAAGCAATTCCCCAATTCTTTTCTCTGTGCGTTCTTAGTTTAGATAAATAGTTAATTAAAACAAAACCTCTTTATTCTTAGGCTAGATAATAAAAAAAACAGTCATTACTAGTACTTTTAGTTCCTTTGGGTTCAACAATCCGGTCTTGCTAAGACTATACTACTGTTCTAGGTACACTTGCCTACATCGCGATAATAGTTAGTTCAAGAACGAGTAATTATAAATATTTAAAACCTATCACGAAACCTCGCGATCAAGTTTTTGGTGCCATTTTTGGGGAACTAAAATATTAGGAACACTTAATTTTTATTACTTTAGCCATTTATTTTTCTTGCAATTTAATTTAATTATTATTATTACTAATTAATTTAGTTTTTCTTTCTCTTGACAGGTTTTTGTAGTTTATGACTAGAAGAAACCCGTCGGGACCATTACATTTTGACGAAGAAATCGATCGCACAGTTCGTAGAAACCAAAGAGAAATAAGGCGAAGCTTAAGATACACAGAGTGCGAGCAAGAAGACCATACTCAACCCCCAACCGAAGAGATGGCTGAAAACCAAGGCAATCAGCTGCCTCCTGCAATTGCAGTTAATCAAAATCCTGCTCCACGCATTATGTATGACTATGCTAAACCTTCTTTAACAGGAACTGAGTCAAGTATGGTTAGACCTGCTATTGCTGCGAATAATTTTGAACTGAAACCTAACACAATTCAGATGATACAGCAGTTTGTTCAGTTTGATGGTTTGCAGGATGAGGATCCCAACACTCACTTGGTGAATTTTCTGGAATTTTGTAACACTTTCAAAATTAATGGCATTTCTGATGATGCCATTTGCCTTCGGTTATTCCCTTTTTCACTGAGAAACAAAGCTAAACTGTGGTTAAACTCGTTACCACGAGGGTCTATCACTACTTGGGAACAAATGATCGAAATTTTTTTACTAAAATATGTTTCGCCGGCTAAAATGGCTAAGTTACATAATGATATCCCTTCTTTTGTGCAGATGGATTTAGAAACACTCTACGATGCATGGGAGAGATACAAGGACCTTTTGAGAAGGTGCCCTCACCATGGGTTACCACTTTGGCTCTAAGTACAGACATTTCACAATGGTCTAAATCCTTCGACTCGGCAAATGGTTGACGCAGCTACTGGTGGAACCATCAACAATAAAACATTGGAAGATGCCTATGAGTTTATAGAAGAGATGTCACTGAATAACTATCAGTGGCAAGTCATGATGACAAAACCAACGAAAATAGCCGGTGTTTATAACATCGATTCGGTCACCATGCTCTCTAATCAGGTAGAACTCTTAAATAAAAAGATTGATGGTTTTCTTATTTCTTTACAGGTTCACCCAGTAATGCAGTGTGAAGCAAGTAGCAGTGGAACAAACCATTCGGAATACCAACCTTATGGCCACAACATGGATAACGAGCAATTAAATTACATGGGTAATAATCCTCGACCTCAAAACAATCCATACAGTAACACTTATAATGCAGGTTGGAGGAACCACCCCAATTTCTCGTAGGGAGATCGAGGAAATAAAAGACCACAACAACCTCCAGGCTACCAACAACCACCCTACCAACAGGAAAAGAAGCTAAACCTTGAAGAGATGCTCTCAAAGTTTATATCAGTGTCAGAAACCCGTTTTCAGAACACCGAGGCAGCACTCAAGAATCAACAAGCATCTATCCAAGGGCTCGAAACTCAGATAAGCCAGCTATCCAAACTGATCTCGGAAAGACCAGTAGGAAATTTACTTAGTAACACCAAATCAAGAGAGCATGTCAAAGTAGTTACACTAAGGAGTGGGAAAGTGTTGGCGGAATCTGAAAAGAAGTTAGCACAAGAAGCCGTGGAAAGCGAAAGGAAGGAAGAAAGACCCAAAAATAGTGACAAACTAGTGCCGGAGGAATATAAACCACCAGTTCCATATCCGGAAAAATTAAAAAATGATCGCATTGATTCACAATTCGGTAAGTTTCTTGAAAATTTTAAGCAATTACATATCAACTTACCTTTTGTTGAAGCTATCTCGCAGATGCCTACTACGCGAAATTTTTGAAGGAGCTTCTAACAAATAAAAGGAAGTTCGAGGACTTATCTATAGTAGAACTCAACGAGGAATGCTCAGCCATACTCCAAAACAAGCTGCCAACCAAACTGAAAGATCCAGGAAGTTTTACTATCCCTTGCTTAATTGGTAGTCTGAATGTTGAAAAAGCACTAGCTGATTTAGGCGCTAGCATTAATTTGATACCATATAAAATGTTCAAACAACTTGGTCTTGGAGAACCCAAACCTACTAGGATAGTATTCAATTAGCCGATAGATCTATTAAATATCCTAGCGGTATTATAGAAGACGTACTCGTAAAAATAGATAAATTTATATTGCGTGTTGATTTTGTTGTGCTTGACATGGATGATGATGTGGAAGTACCCTTAATTTTAGGGCACCCATTCCTAGCCACTGCTAGAGCTGTGATCGACGTGGGAGACGGTAAATTGGTACTTAGAGTAGGTGACGAGGAGATTATCTTTAAAATTTATGATGCTATGAGATTCTCTAGGGAACAAGATGATTCATGTTATTTCATTGACTATATTGATCATATTACTCAAGACTCTTTTCAGGAAATTGTACAAGAGGAGACGACAGAACCGTATCCAGCTCAAGACGAGGAGACAGGTGAGGAACCTAATAACCATTCGTCAAGACAAGTAGACTATGAGGGAATTAAGATAAACGATGAACTTAAGCTAAAACCCTCTATTGAGGAGCCTCCCAAACTGGAACTTAAACAATTACCAAACCACTTAGAATACGCATTCCTTGGAAATAATTCTACATTACCAATTATTATTGCTTCTAATTTGCAACCCAAAGAAAAAGAGGAATTAATCCAAGTATTAAAAGAACATAAGAATGCCATAGCTTGGAAAATTTCTAACATTAAAGGTATCAACCCTTCTTTTTGCACCTACAAAATTTTGATGGAAGATGAATACAAACCGTGTGTGTAAGCTCAAAGACGTTTGAACCCCAACATGAAGGAAGTTGTAAAAGCCGAGGTAATTAAACTTCTAGATGCTAGAATTATTTATCCTATTTCTGACAGTTCTTGGGTAAGTCTAGTGCAGGTTGTCCCCAAGAAAGGAGGCATGACGGTTGTGACCAACGAGAAGAATGAATTAATCCCAACAAGAATAGTCACAGGGTGGAGAGTTTGCATAGACTACAGTAAACTGAATGATGCCACAAGAAAAGATCACTTCCCCTTGCCATTCATTGACCAAATGTTGGAAAGATTATCCGGACACATGTATTACTGCTTTCTAGACGAACTCTCTGGTTACTTCCAAATCCCAATAGCTCCTGAAGATCAAGAAAAGACGACATTCACTTGCCCATATGGTACGTTCGCTTATCGTAGAATGCCTTTTGGATTATGTAATGCTCCTGCCACTTTTCAGCGCTGTATGTTGGCCATATTCGACGAACTCATAGAAGATATCATGGAAGTCTTCATGGATGATTTTTCAGTATTAGGTAACTCTTTCCATCTCTGCCTAAAAAATTTAAAACGAGTTTTAATAAGATGTGAGGAAACAAACCTTGTGCTTAACTGGGAGAAATGTCACTTAATGGTTCATGAAGGTATTGTATTAGGGCATAAAAATTCTAGTAAAGGGGTTGAGGTGGATAAATCTAAAATAGAAACAATCGAAAAATTACCACCCCATAGTTCGGTTAAGGCTATTAGGAGTTTTTTAGGACATGCTGGTTTTTATAGAAGATTTATTAAACCTTTTAACTTCGATCAGGAATGTTTAGAAGCATTTAATACTTTAAAGGATAAATTAATTAATGCTCCAATCATAATTGCACCTGATTGGAACTTTCCATTTGAACTAATGTGTGATACGAGTGACTTTGCAGTAGGTGTAGTATTGGGACAGCAAAAAGACAAGCATTTTCAACCTATCTGTTACGCTAACAAAACCTTAATGGCTGCACAAGAAAACTATACTACTACGGAAAAAGAGTTGCTAGCTGTGGTTTTTGCATTTGATAAATTTTGATCATATCTCATATTGTCTAAAGTTGTTGTTTACACTGACCATTCCACCCTTCTCTCCCTTTTAACTAACACCGATACAAAACCTCGACTCATTCGATGGATTCTCCTATTGCAGGAATTCAACTTGGAGATTCAGGATAAGAAAGGAGCTGAAAATCTCGCGGCTGATCATCTGTCCAGGCTCGAAAAATCCAATACTGGAGAACTAGATGACGTTGAAATAAATAATTCGTTCCTTGAAGAACAATTTTTCACTGTATCTAACTCCGAGTTACCTTGGTGTGTAGACATTGCGAATTTTTTAGCTGCTAACATTTTTCCAAAAGGGTTAACACACCAGCAAAAGAAGCGATTCTTTAATGATGTGAAAAACTACTTTTGGGATGATCCATTTCTATTTCGTAAATGTGCAGATCAAGTCATCAGAAGATACATTACAAGATCAGAAAGATCAAGAATATTGGAGCATTACCACTCAGGGCCAACGGAGGACACTATAGTGGAACTAAGACCGCACACAAAATACCTGAATCAGGTTTTTATTGGCCTTCGTTATTCAAAGTCGCTCTCAGGTATGTTACTTCCTGTGACAAATGCCAACGGACAGGTAACATATCTAAACGTGATGAAATGCCTCAAAACTATATGCTTTCATGTGAAATATTTGACGTTTGGGGTACCGATTTCATGGGTCCATTCCCCAGTTCCTTTAGGAATAAATACATCTTAGTAGCAGTTGACTACATGTCCAAATGGGTAGAAGCCCAAGTTCTACCTACTAATGATGCTAGAGTGGTAGTATGTTTCCTTAAAAAACTCTTCTCGAGATTCGAAACACCTAGAGCATTTATCAGTGACAGGGGCACTCATTTTTGTAATACCCAATTTGAAAAAACCCTTAAGAAATACGAAGTTCATCATAGAACGGCCACCCCATACCATCCTCAAACTAATGGACAAGTTGAAGTAGCAAACTGAGAACTCAAATGGATCGTTGAAAAAACAATAGAATGAAACAGAAAAGACTGGCCGTGCAGAAATAGGGTAGAAGATTTCCCCAAACACGGGCTACGATAAAACGACATGGCCATGCGACATGGCCATGGTTGAATCTGCAAAATAAACACGGGCGTGCGACACGCCCGTGTCTAGCACCCTTAGACAACACTGCTAGAATGAAACGGGCGTGCGCCAACTTACATAACCGTGGGAGAAGCGAACCATGCCAGACACGGCCGTGTGATACGATCTTGTAGCCACATGGCCTATATACACGGGCGTGCGAGAAGACCGTGTTGAGACATCTTAACTCGCGACAAACACGGTCGAGCCACGGCCCACACGGGCGTGTGCCTGGTCGTGCCTCTTGAAAAATTATAATAATTATCTTATTTTATTTTTCTTTTATTAAGATTTTAAGACTCATTCGTTTTTAAAATTCATTTGTTTTCCTTTTCAAAAAACAGCTTACCTTCAAAGTCAAGCTTGCCATCTAGAGTTATCTCCAATTCTCGATCTCGCCAATCCAAGGATATCATCCATTCTTAATACAGGAAGTTTCACTCCTCCCCTTATCTTATTTTTATACTCTAATATCTATCTTTGTACATTGAGGGCAATGTACATCTTAAGTGTGGGAGGGTATTTTTTAATGATTGCCTTATTCTCTTGAAAAACTCTCATATCATATTTAGGATAAATTTTAATTAATTTATGATTTTGATTGATATATCTTGAATTAAAAATAGGGATTTATGCATTTATTATTTAAACTTTAAGACATTAGAGAATCAAGTATGATAAGTTAATTTTTAAGAATTTAAAATCATAGGTTGTTTCCCCAAGTCTAGGTATTACTTTGAATTGGAATTCACGAGTCTAAACATAAAAAGCCATAATTTTTCTGAGATTTTTGACCCTTTTGAGCATTTATTAATCCTTTCATTCTCACTTTTATTATTGCTTTGAGTGCATCAGTATTGAGCTGTTATTTTAGAACTTGCTTGATTATGCATGTCGAGACCACACCATTTGATTTGATATGTCAAAATGATTAAGGCACTTAGGATTAACCCACTCATGCCATGAAAAGCCTACCTCCACGATTAACCCCTAGTAAACCCCTTGAGCCTAACAAACCATTTCTTGTATTACCCTTAATATTAACCTTTAACCCATTATTGTTGAAATCCCCTAAATTAATCCTTATTTTTGTCGAGATTTGAGTTGAATGGATTACCTAGCTATGTTTTGTTCTTGATAGTTAGTCTATATTATTTTAACTTGTTCTTGTTAAAAAAAAAAACTATGTATACATATCTGTACTTTCATATTCTGAGAGAAGCTTTGTTGTAAGCAAGTGAAGATTAATTCTTTTTCTAGTTAGGCAATTTTTCAATTCAATCTCGATTCGAACCCTTTCTTTCAGCTTGTGACCACACCCCCTAA
This sequence comes from Gossypium hirsutum, assembly GCF_007990345.1. Taxonomy (NCBI): domain Eukaryota; kingdom Viridiplantae; phylum Streptophyta; class Magnoliopsida; order Malvales; family Malvaceae; genus Gossypium; species Gossypium hirsutum. The sequence goes on from NC_053435.1 coordinate 57,376,006, forward strand.
CCAAGCCTCGTTACAACCCTATAAAGACCTTTTGATTGATGTATCATCTTAAATTATAGTGGTGGAGATTTGATTTTCATGCAAGCCTATGGTAATGACCTTTCATTATTGACTATTGAGTGCTTCATTTATTGTCCTTAAACACCTCGAGTGATTTGAGTGAATCTTTAGTAAGGATGTGAAACTCTGTGATATTCTGAATCAAAGGTAATTACTTAGATGCGGAGAAACACCTATGTTTGCATGATTAAATACTCAACTTGGAATGTTTGAAACTTTTATGTTCTTCTTAGTTGAATTCTCAATGTATGATTACCTATGGATTATTCTGAGATATTATCGATAGGAATTGTAAGTTGAGAAGAATTTATTTTGATTATGAGTTGAGAATTTTGCTTGAGGACAAGCAAATGCTTAAGTGTGGGGGTATTTGATAAACCGTAAATTATACATATTTTGACCCCATGTTTAATGCATTTTATGGATGATTTCTCATTAGAATTGGTGAATTCGATGCTCCTAAATCTTTAATTTCATGTTTTATACTTAGGAGAGCATAGAAGAGTGAAAGGAATGAGAAACGGGCCAAAAACAGAGAAAATGGGCCAAAGTACGAAATCAACACGGCCTAGACCTCCTCACACCGGCAGACCACATGGCCGTGTCAATCTGGTAGAATTGAAGCACGATTCACACGGGTATAGCACACGCTGGTGCCATTCTAACAGGCTCAAACACGGCCTGAAGTAATCACACATGGGCGTGTCACACGGGCGTGTCCCTGCCGAGCCCAAGTTAAGTCCAATTCGGAAAAGCCACTTTTGAGGGCTTCTAGGCATTCCAAAGCCTATAAATACACCCTAGAGGAGGAAGAAAAAGGAGGCAGAGAAGGGGGAGTAAGGAATTACTCCAAGGAAGCCGATTGATCCATCTCGGAAGCTGGATTCATCATCAAGACTGAAGATCTCTCCTCAATTTCCCTACATGAGTTTTGGGTTTTCTTTATGTTTTGTATTTTTTATTCTTCTGAGATGTTTTCTTATTTAGTTATGAACTAAAACCCCTAAATACCTAAGGCGAATGAAACCTAAGACGAATCTTGTTATTATTTTCTGAATTGTATGAGAAATATTTAACTTGTTCTTAATTATGTGTTCTTAATTCTTGTTTTGATATCCCATGATACTGATTGAAGACATGCTATTATTTAGAGGAGGAATAGACCCTGTCTAAGAATACTTTTGTCATAATTAAGCGGAGTTGATTGCGTGCCTAGAAATAGGGTGACAAGATTTTGACGGATTAGGGTGAAACCTAATAAGGGGATCCATAGATCAAGTTAATACAACCCTAGAGTGTTAATTAGAGAAAAGTCTCGGTTATTCAATCTAGGGATTAGACGTTATTAGTCTTGAATAGGGATAATAACATAACTTAAGGATCTCTACGGAACAAGTTGAATGAATAAATCATCCGATTCAGAGCCAGAATAACAAGTAAAGTCTAGGTGGATTTTTCCTTAGGTATTGTCTTAAGTCAATCGATTTTTCCCAAAAGAAATTTCCCAATTCCTTTCTCTGTGCGTTCTTAGTTTAGATAAATAGTTAATTAAAACAAAACCTCTTTATTCTTAGGCTAGATAATAAAAAGACAGTCATTACTAGTACTTTTAGTTCCTTTAGGTTCGACAATCCGGTCTTGCTAAAACTATACTACTGTTCGATAGGTACACTTGCCTACATCGCGATAATAGTTAGTTCAAGAACGAGTAATTATAAATATTTAAAACCTATCACGAAACCTTGCGATCAGCATGCATAACTAATAGGGTTACAACCCAAATAATCAATATGAGCCACCTCTCATGGCCATATATAAAATGAATCACAATACCGTAATGAGCCAACACATTTGGCTAATCAATATGACACATAACAGAAAGACCAAGTACCTATAGATGCCATATTCAAAATGTTGAATCTATCTATACCAAATATTCAATTGATAGTGTGATCGAACACTCTGACGTCCTTTGATCCCTGAGCTAGCTTGGCGACACTATAAAAAGAAAGGAATGGGGTAAAGCTTAGTAAGTTCACATGCAAATAATAAGCAACATAAATCATACAATTAACATAAGGAAAAGTTTCATAAATGTCATCAAGTCTCATAAGCATAACTTTCTCATATGCATTCTTACCACATGTTCATAGCATACCAAGATCTTTAATCATGAGTTTATGTACATACCTTTACCAACTTGCACCTAATACTTACTTTCTTGTCTTTGATGTGTTCATTAAGGTTACCCATGGAACTTCTCTTTGAACTACTTGTTGAACACTTGGAATACCATCAGATACATTAGAATCTCGCACCTAAGTGCCCCATATGTAGCCAATGCTACCTCATATCATGTATCACATGTTGCTCGCTTTCGAACTACTCACGGGTCTACTCACACAAGCTATCGGTCAAGATGTAACTACACGGGCTACTCATACAAGCTGTCAGGTATCCACAACATATGCCGGAGTACCCAGCCACCGGTAGAACATACAAGACCAGAACCCGAAACGCCAAAACATGTGTAACATATATCATGAACTCAGACCACAACTCATGAGTTTAGATCACATAGTTCCTAGTGACATGTCACTTGTATCCTAAACTATTCCTAAGGTTCAAATGAGATTTCTTTGATACCACACTTCTTTTGAGCTTGCTCGTAATGTCGATTTCAATATCCATAGCACCAATTACATACTCATGGAATAATCAAAGCATAATTCAGAATAAAATTTAAGCATTAACACATGGTACAACATCACATTAATTAAATATATACTTACCATATATGTAATATTAAAGCATTTAAAGTATGGTGCATGTTGCATAATTTGCAAATAAACTTATCTCGGTACAAAATGATAGAAATGAGCCTAAGCCTCGTAAACTTTGTTCTTCCCTCGATCAAGACTCGAATGACGTTGTTCTTGATCTATAATGCCAAATTTAACTTGTTGAATACATAAATTGTTTGAATTGACCCATAATTCATACTTTGGTAAAATTACCTTTTTACCCCTAACTTTTCACTTATTTACACTTTAGTCCCTAGGCTCGTAAAATGAAATGCATGTATTTTCTTGGTTACCCAAGCCTAGCGATTCTTATTCTAGCCCATATCATCCCACATATATCATCAAATCACATTTCCTCTATCCATTTTTACATTTTTTACAAATAGGTCCTTTTAGGGGTTTTCATAAAAAATCACTTTGAAAAAGATGCTTATTACACATCAAACTCTCATATTTCTCCATTAAACATCAAAATACATGCATGTCACACATGGGTAAGTTTTTGAACATGAACCCTAGCTCAAAATATGGCTAGAAATGGATAGATCATGTTTCAAGGACTTCAAAAATGCAAAGAACATAAAAAACGGGGCTTGGGAGCACTTACAATCAAGCTTGAAAAGTTGAACAAAACCCTAGCTATGGCCCTTGGATATTTCAGCTAGCACTTGGAGAAGATGAGAAAAGTTTTGACTTATTTTCCCTTTTTATTCTTTTATTTACCAAATGACAAAAATGCCCTTTAAGCATTTCTTTCAAATTTTTCCTATTCATGCCCATTTTTGTCCAAATTTTTAGAACTTGGTCAAATTGCTATTTAAGAACCTCTAATTAATAATCCAATGCAATTTCATGCTTGAAGCTTCTAGAACACAAGTTTTGCATATTATTCAGTTTAGTCCCTAAAGTCAAATTGAACACCTTAGGGATAGACGTTTTTTATGTAAATTTCACACAAACATGTAATCATATCATGGACCATTAAATAATCATAAAATAATTATTTATATTTTATATTTGTGGTTTCAAAACCATCATTTCGGCTAGACCCTAGTTTGGGATGTTACATTAAGACTGTTGTTGGGTATACCTGGTACAAAACATCAAAGGTACGTGTGGTGGAATTTTAAAATTTTTAATACATATAGGATCATTTTAGATTGTTAGAAGCAATAAATCATCGATAATATAGTACTTGAATATGTTTTGATTCACTTTGACAAGTTGGAAAAGTTGATCTGCAATTAATCTTGAATTGCACGCAAGGAATTATGCTCATTTATAGAAACTACCATATCTCAGGCCACAAACCTCAAACTCTGATGATTCAATAAATTGTTGGGAAGTGGAATTGAATATCTACAATTTGGGCATAATAATCAACTTAAAAAGTGGTTAGAAGTTCTTGTCAAGTCTAGTAGAAGTTACCCTTGTGAAACCCAATGATTAATTTTGAACTTTTTGTAGGAAATTGCATTGCTTTATGAAAATAACCATATCTCGGGTTATAAGTCACAAAATCTAGTGATTTTAAAACCATTTTAAAATTAAGTTAATGATCTATGATTTAGGCACTAGAATTAGCCCAAAAGCTAGTGAGAGCGTATAAAAAAGTCCAATTGAAGTTGACATTATAGAATGCTACGAGATTGGTTTTGGATTCTCACATAACTTCAATATTCACTTTTCAATAATTGGACCCTCCACCATTCTTTAACTCATAAATTGCATGAATGGGCATCATTCCAAATGTAGAAACAAGTACTCACTCAAAACTTCGTAAAGAAAAATGATTTTGAAAAAACTCCATCTTTGTAATTGAACTAGCAGATTGACAACTAAGGATTTCTAGTTTTCATCAACTCGAGAATTTCAATCAATCTTTCCTCTTTAGCCAACATAAGATATTTATAGAGAGTTTATTAGAGTTTTAATTATTTGAAATTAACAATAAAATGAAGAGTCTTAAGCTAATTTAACAACCGTGGGCGACAAACCTAACATATCCCATTGGTTCAACATAGTAGCTATCTACAAAACCTAATCCATTTTGTAGTTTCTTCGATTTTAAGCCTTTTTTTTGTCTTCATTAGGAATAAAATCCCTAGATTATATTTCCTTCAAAGATCCTTGAGGGCAAAAATTGTCAAATATTGCCCTAACTCTAAAATTTTTTAATTCAAAATATTCATGGTTAGTGTCATAAAATAAATCAACAAAGTAACATAGTAGAAATCAATAAAAACTTAGAACCATACAAATTTACTATCCTCAACCCAACAAGCTCTTAAAATAGAAATGCAAACACAATAAAGGGCAAAGTAAGGCATAAAAGAGAACACAAAAATATAATGTAGACCTTACCTATCTCTTCTAACCTAATTCTCCTCAAGAAACTCAATTGAAGATTGTTCTTAGTGTCACAATTAACAACAATTTATAATCCATTTGTAGTAGCCAAAAAAAAAAAATAACCCACTCATTCCTAACAACAACCAAATGGTCATTGACAAAATTATCAAATGACAATCAAATGCCAATCAAACGAAGACTTCATAGATTGAACAAACAGAGAGCCTCAACATAACCCACTACCAACTCCCTCTAAGAAAACCATCTCCAACTTCAGGCCTTGGTCCCTTTGTTAACCACAACTTAAACCTCACTTCGAAGGAAAGACACCAAAACCCACTTCTAATCAGCAATCCAACCAAAAATCAAAACAACGAGCGAAAAACAAATCTCAACTCAATCGATTCAATAGGCTACAACATAGCCATCACAAATCCACTTAAACTTTATGTAACACCCGAACCCGAGACCGTCACCGGAGTCGAACACGAGGTGTTAACAGACTTTTAAAAATTTTCCAGACACTGCCAATCTGCGTAATAGTCGCTTTAAAAATCATATCTTGAGTTTCACAACTCGAAAATCAGTTTCGTGATTTTTCCCTGAAACTAGACTCATATGCCCATCCACATATTTTTTTCTAGAATTTTTGGTAAGGCAAATTAGTACAGTTTATTAGTCAAAGTCTCCCATGTTACAGGGATCGACTACCCTGACCTTTGCGCATTACGACTTAGATATCTCCTTGTACAGGGCTCCAATACTGATGCCGTTTGTTTCTATAGAAACTAGACTCAGAGAGGAATCTATACATATATGGTATGACTCCTAATTATCTCTGGTTAATTTATAATGAATTTCCAAATTCGGAACAGGAAATCCAGAAACCGTTCTGGCCCTGTCTCACGAGAACCTGAATATCTCTTAACATAATGTCCGTATGATTGTTTTGTTACTTTCCTATGAAAGTAGATTCATCAAGGTTTGTTTACATAATTTATTCACTATTTAATTCCCTTCCTACTATTTTTAGTGATTTTCCAACTCTACATCACTGCTGCTGTCAGCATCTGCCTTTAAGGTAGACTTTACCTATTTCATGGTTTCCATGATTCAACTAGCCCTTTTTGCATAAATAGCACAATTTATGAAAGTGATTAACATCCCCATGGCCAATCCTTGTCAAGCATATCCACACCAAATGATTATAACAATATACTCAAACACATATAAGCCATTTTCGCATGGCTATCCAAAATTTATACAAGTCCAAAGGGTCCACGACCCACAACAAACGGGTAGTCCTATACATGCCATTTCGAAGTTCAACCAAAATTGTACCAAAAGGGGGCTTTGATAGTGTGGGCGACTTTGACCTCAAGATCCCGAGTCCGATAGCTGGAGAACCAAATCTATAAAACAGAGGAGCAATGAAACGGAGTAAGCAATTTATGCTTAGTAAGTTTTGAGCAAGGAATTCCAGCACAACAAAAGTATAGCATTCATATAGCTAAACGGATAATTTCATATGCACAAATTTACGATATCGTACTTGCTTCACATTATCAACCCTTATGTACATACACAAAAGATCAACTCGGCCAAAGGCCGGTAGCTCGTTTATCAACTGAGCGAATACTTATTTGTAAGGGCTCAACTACATTCAAGCACATACGAAACATACCTCAATGTCGGGATGTTTCGAGAGTATTAACTGGAATTTTACAGCAAGTTCATTCATTCCCAAATCACGTACCTTCGGAATTTAACCGGATATAGCTCCTCGTTCAAATGCCTTCGGGACTTAACCCGGATTTACTAACTCGCACAAATGCCTTCGGGCTTAGCCCGGAATTAGTATCTCGCACAAATGCCTTCGGGCTTAGCCCGGAATTAGTATCTCGCACAAATGCCTTCGGATCTTAGTCCGGATATGGTCACTTAGCACAAAGCCTTCGGGACTTAGCCCGGACAACATTCAAATAACCATGCACATTTAACAATAAATCATGGCCCATTCGTATTTCATTTTCGTTAGCAAAACTCAAACACAAAACATTTATCATTCTTGCAAATTCGGCTCAATAGCCACACACAAAGAGCATGATTTTGTTTGCTTAAAACATGATCTAATCAAATCTTAATTTAAGCTCTCTTACTCAAGAACTTACCTCGGGTGTTGTCGAACGATTCCGATAGCTATTTGACCACTTTTTCCTTCCCTTTATCGGATTTAGTTCCCCTTTGCTCTTGAGCTTAATTAAACAAATAAATTGATTTAATCATTTGAGCATCGAAAAGAGGAATACAAGGCACTTAGCCCATATTTATACATTAGACATTAAAGTCACATATGTACGGAATCATGAATCAAACTCAACATTTTAGCTAATTTTTCCCCCTTGGCCGAATATGCATGTCTATTTTGGGGCCGATTTCAACACTTAATACATTCTACAAGTATGGTCACTTGTATTGACTAAACACCCTTTTGTTTCAAGTTCAAAACTTGGCTAATACACACATATACACACTAGTAAAGCATCCTCTCCCTTTCCATCAATTTAACACATGCATTGCTCATTAACATGCAAAAGTTATATTCGGCCTTAGCACACAACTTGCTAGCCGATTCTTCTCCATTTAGCAACCAATGCACATATGTGCTCACTCAAAAATGCTAAAAAGGAGGTTCAAGAATCATCAAGCCACCATCACATGCATCATTAACAAGCTTCATATTTAGCATGCAATGGCATTAACACAAACTCCACCTAGGCCGAATCTTAACTCATCCTCATGCCTCATCACCACAACATCAAACATCAACCAAGAATGATGCATCCATGGCCGAGTGTCATTTCCATCACATAGCAAGATTTAGACCATGGGCTAGGTAGAACTCAAGATAACAACTAAAACATGCATGCATCTCATAGAACATCATCAAACATACCTTAGCCTAGCTACATGCATGGCCGAACCTCTTCAACCTTTCTTCTTCCTTCCTCCTTAAAATTTTTGGCCAAGGATGAACCAAAGGATGAGCATTTTTTTTCTTTGTTTTTTTCTTTCTAGTTTCGGCTAAATGAAGATGAGAAAGGATGAACAAAAATTTTCTCCTTTCTTTTCTTTAGCTCACGGCAATGGGGGGGGGAACAACTACACACATTTTTTTTTGTATTCATCATACTCCTTTTCATTATTTTATGCCCATGCCCCTTATTTTATTTTTTTCCTACATACCTCACTAGGCCAACATGTTCCCAACATGTTTCCACCCATAGCATGGCCAACCACTAGCTCAAATTTTGGGTAATTTGACATGCAAACCCATCATTTTCACAACATGCATTAATAGACCATTTTAAATTAGCCTATCATATTTTCACCATGTCTCATATCAATCCCTATTTAATAATTTCTCATGCAATTGGCAAAATTGGAAAATGAAACTTCCACATACTCATGTACACACATAATAAGCATAGAATATGGAAATCAATTATTTTTATGACTCGGTTTTGCGGTCCCGAAACCACTTCCCGACTAGGGTCAATTTTGGGCTGTCACAACTCTCCCCCACTTAAGAAATTTTCGTCCCCGAAAATCCTACCGGTAAATAGGTTTGGGTATCGTTCTTTCATCGAGCTCTCGGTTTCCCAAGTAGCTTCCTCGATCCCGTGTTTGAGCCATAACACCTTCACTAACGGAACCCTTTTGTTTCGCAACTCCTTCACTTCACGAGCTAGGATATGCATCGGCTCTTCTTCATAACTCATATCGGCTTGAATTTCAACCTCTGATGGGCTAATTATGTGCGATGGATCAGATCGATAGCGTCGAAGCATCGAAACATGAAAGACGTCGTGAATCTTTTCAAGCTCAAGGGGCAAAATCAATCTATACGCAACCGGACCAACTCGTTCGGAGATTTCGTACGGCCCAATGAATCTCGGGCTCAACTTGCCCTTACGGCCAAACCTGAGTACCTTTTTCCAAGGCGAAACTTTAAGGAACACTTTATCTCCCACCTGATATTCAATGTCCTTTCGTTTCAAATCTGCATACGATTTTTGACGATCTGTGGCTGCTTTCAGACTTTCACGGATTACCTTTACTTTCTGTTCAGCATCCTTAATCAAATCAACTCTGAAAATTTTACTTTCACCGAGCTCGGTCCAAAACAACGGTGTACGGCATTTACGACCGTACAAAGCCTCGTAAGGTGCCATCTTAATACTTGATTGAAAACAATTATTGTAAGCGAATTCAATCAAAGGTAAATACCGTTCCCATGAACCACTGAACTCGAGGATGCAACATCTCAACATATCCTCAAGTATCTGAATTATCCGCTCAGATTGACCATCGGTTTGGGGATGAAAAGCAGTGCTAAAATGCAGCTTGGTACCCAAAGCTTCTTGCAATTTCCTCCAAAATCGCGAGGTGAATCTCGGATCTCTATCCGACACGATAGAAATAGGTACCCCGCGTAATCTCACAATCTGAGAAACGTACAATTCAACTAGTCTATCCAATGAAAAATCCATACACACGGGGATAAAGTGAGCCGACTTAGTCAGTCTATCAACAACAACCCAAATCGCATCCTTCTTACTTGTTGACAATGGCAGTCCGAACACAAAGTCCATTGTGACTCGATCCCATTTCCACTCGGGTATCATGATAGGCTGAAGTAATCCTGAAGGAACTTGATGTTCCGCTTTCACTTGTTGACATATTAAACATCTCGAAACAAAGTCGGAGATGTCTCGTTTCATACCATACCACCAAAACCAACGTTTCAAATCGTTGTACATTTTCGTACTCCCCGGGTGACTTGACATTCGGCTACAATGGGCTTCGTTCAGAATCATCGAAATGAGTTCCGAACTCCTTGGAATACACAAACGACTTCTGAACCTCAAACAATCATCATCATCAATTTGAAACTCCGATTCCTTGTTCGGAGCACACTCAGCCCGTTTTGCAACCAATTCATCATCAACTTTCTGGGCTTCACGAATTTGATGAATCAATAATGGTTTGGCTTTTAATTCAGCTATTAACACATTGTCGGGTAGAACAGACAAGTGCACATTCATCGCTCGTAAAGCAAACAATGATTTCCGGCTTAAGGCGTCCGCAACCATATTAGCCTTTCCCGGGTGGTAATCAATGACAAGCTCGTAATCTTTCAACAACTCAAGCCAACGTCTTTGTCGCAGATTTAAGTCTCTTTATCAAATTTTTGAGACTTTTGTGATCCGAAAATACATGGCACTTCTCACCAAATAAGTAATGTCGCCATATTTTTAAAGCAAATACGATGGCAGCTAGTTCAAGATCATGGGTCGGATAATTTTTCTCATGTGGCTTTAATTGTCTCGACGCATAGGCCACAACTCGACCTTCTTGCATCAATACACAACCCAACCCAAGTAGGGATGCGTCACTATAAATGACAAACTCTTTGCCTGATTCGGGTTGCACTAAAATTGGAGCTTCAGTCAAATGAGTTTTCAGTTGATCGAAACTTTTCTGACATTTCTCCGTCCATTCGAACTTAACATCCTTTTGAAGTAGCTTCGTCATTGGTGTGGCTATCATCGAGAAACCTTTGACAAATCGTCGGTAATAACCGGCGAGTCCCAGGAAGCTCCGAACTTCGGTAATATTTCTTGGAGGCTTCCAGTTAAGTATGGCTGAAATTTTGCTCGGGTCAGCTCAAATACTCGATGCGGATACCACATGACCCAAGAAGCTAACCTCTCTTAACCAGAACTCACACTTACTGAACTTAGCATATAACTGCTTATCCCGCAAAATTTGCAACACTAGCCTCAGATGCTCAGCATGTTCGGTCTCATCTCTTGAATAGACCAAGATGTCATCAATGAACACAACTACGAACCGATCCAAATATGGTCTGAAGATCCGATTCATCAAATCCATAAATACCGCAGGGGCATTTGTGAGCCCAAACGGCATCACTAAGAACTCGTAGTGACCATATCCCGTTCTGAAAGCAGTTTTGGGTATGTCCGAATCTCGAATTCGCAACTGATAATAGCCCGATCTCAAATCTATTTTTGAGAACATTGAGGCTCCCTTCAGTTGGTCGAACAAATCATCGATACGCGGTAACGGATATTTGTTCTTTATCGTCACTTTATTCAGTTGACGATAGTCAATGCACAACCTCATGGTTCCGTCCTTCTTTTTCACGAACAATACTGGTGCACCCCAAGGTGAGAAACTTGGTCGAGCAAAACCTCTATCCGTCAATTCTTGCAACTGAGCTTTCAACTCTTTTAACTCGGTTGGTGCCATACGATACGGAGCTATCGAAATCGGCGTAGTCCCAGGTACAAGCTCAATACCAAACTCTACCTCCCGAATAGGTGGTAAACCCGGTAATCCTTCAAGAAAAACATCCGGGTATTCACAAACCACCGGCACAGATTCGGGTTTCTTGTCTAATTCTTTGTCATCCAATACATACGCAAGGTATGCTTCGCACCCTTTTCTTACATATTTCTGGGCCAACATTGCTGATATTACAGCTGGCATCCCCTCCAAGTCCGTAGACTCAACTCGGATTACTTCGTTATTTGCGCACCTCAAATCAATAGTCTTGCTTTTGCAATTCACAACCGCATCATGCGCGGTCAACCAATCCAAACCAAGAATAACATCAAATTCATCAAACGGCAAAAGCATCAAGTCCGCCGGAAAACAGGAACCTCGAATTTCTAGGGGACATTTCTTACACACTTTGTCGACAAGCACGTAACGACCCAAGGGATTTGACACCCGAATTACGAACTCAGTAGACTCAATAGGTAAAGTCTTACTGGATGCTAAGGTTTCACATATGTAAGAATGAGTAGAACCGGGGTCAATCAAAGCAATTACATTAGTATCAAAGAGAGTAAAAGTACCGGTAATAACATCAGGCGAAGAAGCATCCTCGCGGGCACGTATAGCATAAGCTCTAGCAGGCGCACGAGCCTCGGATTTGGTCGTAGCATCTCTAGATCCTCTCTGACCACCACTAGCATTGCCCGTATTTCCAGATGGTCTACCTCGAGCAGTGGTAGCACCCGGTTTCCCACTCTGATTTTCATTCTGTTCAAACAACCTCGGGCAATCTTTAATGAAGTGGTCAACTGATCCGCACTTGTAACAGGAGCGGTCAGGGAATCTACAACTCCCCGAATGCCATTTACCGCAATATCGACATTTCGTTCTATCTCGACGTTCATTCCCAACACTGGCGACCGAAGTGCCTCGTGTACCCACAGGGGGTCGATCACGATCTCGTTTAAAAAGGCCCGAAGTGCCTCTAAACTGGCCCGCATCATCTCGAAATTTCTTCGATGCCTGTTGAAGAGACTTTCCCGAAGATCTTTTACGAAACTCTCCAGTTCCCACATCAACTTTTTGTTTTTCTTTTCTAAGCTCTTTGGCTTTACAAGCTCGCTCGACCAGTACTACGAACTCTCGTATTTCAAGAACGCCAACGAACATTTTTATATCTTCATTCAGCCCATCCTCGAAGCGTTTACACATGATAGCCTCGGACGAAACACATTCCCGAGCGTATCTACTAAGTCTAAAAAATTTTCGCTCGTAATCAGTAACTGACATGGAACCTTGCTTAAGCTCAAGAAATTCCTTCCGTTTTTGATCAACAAATCTCTGACTGATATACTTTTTCCGAAACTCAGTTTGGAAAAACTCCCAAGTTACTTGCTCTCGGGGCACAACAGAAGTCAGAGTACTCCACCAATAATAGGCAGAATCACGTAGCAAGGAGATAGTACACTTTAGGCATTCATCGGGTGTACAAGATAGCTCATCGAGTACCCGGATAGTGTTGTCCAACCAAAATTCAGCTTGCTCGGCATCGTCGCTATCCGTAGCCTTAAATTCAGTAGCCCCATCTTTTCGGATTCTGTCAACTGGGGGCTTATTTGACCTTATTTGGTCAGTTACCAGAGGTATTGTAGGTGCGGGGGTGGTATTAGTCGGGAATGGAGGTTGTGGAACAGCCGTATTAGTTCGAATGTATTGGTTGAACCAATCATTCATCACGCTATAGAAAGCTTGTCTAGCTTCCTCATTCGGGTTACTAGCATTAGGTTGAGAGTCCGCCGGCGCTGTCCCTTGTGCGGGAGCAAGCGCTACACTCTCAAGATCATCAGCTACCTCTCGGTCGGGATCAGGATCCATTACTATAAATAAACACATTTACAATTGTCAGAAATCACCACACTATCAAGTAATCAAATAAAATGGCATGTATAGCTAGACCCAACGCATTACGGTAGTCCTAGAATCGACTAAACCGTAGCTCTGATACCAATCAAATGTAACACCCCGAACCCGAGACCGTCACCGGAGTCGAACACGAGGTGTTAACAGACTTTTAAAAATTTTCCAGACACTACCAATCTGCGTAATAGTCGCTTTAAAAATCATATCTTGAGTTTCACAACTCGAAAATCAGTTTCGTGATTTTTCCCTGAAACTAGACTCATATGCCCATCTACATATTTTTTTCTAGAATTTTTGGTCGGGCCAATTAGTACAGTTTATTAGTCAAAGTCTCCCATGTCACAGGGATCGACTACCCTGACATTTGCGCATTACGACTTGGATATCTCCTTGTACAGGGCTCCAATACTGATGCCGTTTGTTTCTATAGAAACTAGACTCAGAGAGGAATCTATACATATATGGTATGACTCCTAATTATCTCTGGTTAATTTATAATGAATTCCGAAAGTCGGAACAGGAAATCCAGAAACCGTTCTGGCCCTGTCTCACGAGAACCTGAATATCTCTTAACATACTGTCCGTATGATTGTTTTGTTACTTTCCTATGAAAGTAGATTCATCAAGGTTTGTTTACATAATTTATTCACTATTTAATTCCCTTCATACTATTTTTAGTGATTTTCCAAATCTACATCACTGCTGCTGTCAGCATCTGCCTTTAAGGTAGACTTTACCTATTTCATGGTTTCCATGATTCAACTAGCCCTTTTTGCATAAATAGCACAATTTATGAAAGTGATTAACCATCCCCATGGCCAATCCTTGTCAAGCATATCCACACCAAATGATTATAACAATATACTCAAACACATATAAGCCATTTTCGCATGGCTATCCAAAATTTATACAAGTCCAAAGGGTCCACGACCCACAACAAACGGGTAGTCCTATACATGCCATTTCGAAGTTCAACCAAAATTGTACCAAAAGGGGGCTTTGATAGTGTGGGCGACTTTGACCTCAAGATCCCGAGTCCGATAGCTGGAGAACCAAATCTATAAAACAGAGGAGCAATGAAACGGAGTAAGCAATTTATGCTTAGTAAGTTTTGAGCAAGGAATTCCAGCAAAACAAAAGTATAGCATTCATATAGCTAAACGGATAATTTCATATGCAAAATTTACGATATCGTACTTGCTTCACATTATCAACCCTTATGTACATACACAAAAGATCAACTCGGCCAAAGGCCGGTAGCTCGTTTATCAACTGAGCGAATACTTATTTGTAAGGGCTCAACTACATTCAAGCACATACGAAACATACCTCAATGTCGGGATGTTTCGAGAGTATTAACTGGAATTTTACAGCAAGTTCATTCATTCCCAAATCACGTACCTTCGGAATTTAACCGGATATAGCTCCTCATTCAAATGCCTTCGGGACTTAACCCGGATTTAGTAACTCGCACAAATGCCTTCGGGCTTAGCCCGGAATTAGTATCTCGTACAAATGCCTTCGGGCTTAGCCCGGAATTAGTATCTCGCACAAATGCCTTCGGGCTTAGCCCGGAATTAGTATCTCGCACAAATGCCTTCGGGCTTAGCCCGGAATTAGTATCTCGCACAAATGCCTTCGGATCTTAGTCCGGATATGGTCACTTAGCACAAAGCCTTCGGGACTTAGCCCGGACAACATTCAAATAACCATGCACATTTAACAATAAATCATGGCCCATTCGTATTTCATTTTCGTTAGCAAAACTCAAACACAAACATTTATCATTCTTGCAAATTCGGCTCAATAGCCACACACAAAGAGCATGATTTTGTTTGCTTAAAACATGATCTAATCAAATCTTAATTTAAGCTCTCTTACTCAAGAACTTACCTCGGGTGTTGTCGAACGATTCCGATAGCTATTCGACCACTTTTTCCTTCCCTTTATCGGATTTAGTTCCCCTTTGCTCTTGAGCTTAATTAAACAAATAAATTGATTTAATCATTTGAGCATCGAAAAGAGGAATACAAGGCACTTAGCCCATATTTATACATTAGACTTTAAAGTCACATATGTACGGAATCATGAATCAAACTCAACATTTTAGCTAAATTTTCCCCCTTGGCCGAATATGCATGTCTATTTTGGGGCCGATTTCAACACTTAATACATTCTACAAGTATGGTCACTTGTATTGACTAAACACCCTTTTGTTTCAAGTTCAAAACTTGGCTAATACACACATATGCACACTAGTAAAGCATCCTCTCCCTTTCCATCAATTTAACACATGCATTGCTCATTAACATGCAAAAGTTATATTCGGCCTTAGCACACAACTTGCTAGCCGATTCTTCTCCATTTAGCAACCAATGCACATATGTGCTCACTCAAAAATGCTAAAAAGGAGGTTCAAGAATCATCAAGCCACCATCACATGCATCATTAACAAGCTTCATATTTAGCATGCAATGGCATTAACACAAACTCCACCTAGGCCGAATCTTAACTCATCCTCATGCCTCATCACCACAACATCAAACATCAACCAAGAATGATGCATCCATGGCCGAGTGTCATTTCCATCACATAGCAAGATTTAGACCATGGGCTAGGTAGAACTCAAGCTAACAACTAAAACATGCATGCATCTCATGGAACATCATCAAACATACCTTAGCCTAGCTACATGCATGGCCGAACCTCTTCAACCTTTCTTCTTCCTTCCTCCTTAAAATTTTTGGCCAAGGATGAACCAAAGGATGAGCATTTTTTTTCTTTGTTTTTTTCTTTCTAGTTTCGGCTAAATGAAGATGAGAAAGGATGAACAAAATTTTCTCCTTTCTTTTCTTTAGCTCACGGTAATGGGGGGGGGGGAAACAACTACACACATTTTTTTTTTGTATTCATCATACTCCTTTTCATTATTTTATGCCCATGCCCCTTATTTTATTTTTTTCCTACATACCTCACTAGGCCAACATGTTCCCAACATGTTTCCACCCATAGCATGGCCAACCACTAGCTCAAATTTTGGGTAATTTGACATGCAAACCCATCATTTTCACAACATGCATTAATAGACCATTTTAAATTAGCCTATCATATTTTCACCATGTCTCATATCAATCCCTATTTAATAATTTCTCATGCAATTGGCAAAATTGGAGAATGAAACTTCCACATACTCATGTACACACATAATAAGCATAGAATATGGAAATCAATTATTTTTATGACTCGGTTTTGTGGTCCCGAAACCACTTCCCGACTAGGGTCAATTTTGGGCTGTCACACTTTAGAAACCCTAAACCCTACAAATTACCCCTATTAAGTGGTATCTTAATAATGGAAGTTGAAGCAAAGTAAAAATTATTTCTACGCTATGTTTAGGGTTTTAGTAATCATTCTTGTATTACTGCGAATATGAGATAATAATGAACATCGAAAAAATTTTTACATAAGATCTTTTGAATAAAAATATCAATCTACTCATAAAATAAATTGTTTTCTCATATATGTATTATAACAAGTGTATGTTATGGGAGGAATTGCAAGTTTGGTTTTTTCAATTTCTACTACTATAATTAACTATTAAGGGTGGGCAGATTAGTTAGTCAAAACGGAGCATTTTGATCTTTAGTTAAATGGTGAGTACTAAATTAAATTAAATAGTGTGTTTAGGTTTATATATCAGCTGTTGTGACAATTGTTGTAACCACCTAGTCGTTTCTCAAGTCCCTTTGGCTGGTTAAAAAAGGAGAATGATTATGCTTTTTTTGATGAATTAAATCTATTTCGTCTCCCTTCTTTACCCTTTCTCCTTCTCCTTGTTATTCTGTCTCTCTATTTCTTTTGAATTCTCAACTTCTGTTTCTGTCCTCCTTTCTTTTTCTACTTTTCCTCTGGCTTTCTATTTTGTTCCATAATAAAGGTATCAGAGCTTCAGTTGATTCTCATGGCTGACAGTGGTGTTACCACGCGGTTTCAATAGGATGTGGACATTTTGTAGGAGGAGTTAGTGAGGATCTGAAGAGAGTTGTCCCAACTTAATGCTAAGTTGAATGCCAAGTTAAGGCCACATTCAAGAAGTTTAAGGATGAGTTCATGGGTGAGTTACGGTTTGAGTTTAATTCTAGTTTGGGTAGTATTTGGGGCACCAAAATCTTTCCATTAGCAATACAACAACTTTAGCTAGAGGTAAGGGAATTTTGGAGGGACCTTCCCCTGGATTCGCTCCTAAAGAAACCATAGAGGTCTCCACTAGAGGTCAATTTCATGTTCTAGAGAAACTTTATGTTATAGAATCTGTGGATAAAGATATAGCAAACTCAAACCCATAAAACCCAATCAATAGAGTCTACCTCATTCTGACTGGGGAAGGAAGTAAAAGATCTGGAGTTAGCAGCTACATTGCATAATGTGGATGAGTTTACGGTTGATTTGGATCATAGCCAATACCAGTTTTCTCAAATATTGACTTGCTTGATGCAAATTTCCACCAACACCAAGGATTTTATTGTAGACACTTTAAAGCTTCGGATTCATATTGGTCCATATTTTTGAGAAGTATTCAAGGATTCCATGAAGAAAGAGGCTATGCATATAGCGGACTAGGCTATCTTGTGGCTTCAACGAGACTTTAACATACACTTGTACAATCTCATTGACATTAGACTGGCCTCAAGAGTCTTGAAATTAGAACAAAATAGCTTAAGTCATCTCCTACAAAACTATTTTCGAGTTACTGCGAACAATGAGTACTAGATTGCAGATTGGAGATTGCAACCTCTTCCTGATGAAATGCCCAAGTATACGAGAGAAGACACATGTTATTTGTTGCATTTTTATGATTGAATGAGAATCAAGCTGCTATCAATGCCCAAGGATCTTGTACATTTTAATGCTCTTTTGGTAGATGTCTATAAGAAAAGTTCTGATATATGTTTGCAATTGTATGGAAAAAAAGTTATTGATGGAGATTTCATATCTCCATATATACGGGTTGTAAGGAGCTGGTTTCAATGTGGAGTAGCTAGCCATTGTTGTTGCGTATTGTGAATGGCTCGACATTATTGCTAGTGTGAAGGATGAAATCACTAGTTACGTCATACCAAACAAAGTGCTTCTTGAAATTGCCAAACAAACACTTGAAGCGGCTAGCAAGTTACATCGATTGTTGAAATCTAAACACCCATTTGTAGAGTGAAATCTTGGTGCAAATGTTAGTGATTGCGTGACTTCGTGATAGGTTTTAAATATTTATAATTAATCGTTCTTGAAACTAACTATTATCGCGACGTAGGCAAGTGTACCTATCGAACAGTAGTATAGATTTAGCAAGACTAGATTGTCGAACCCAAAGGAACTAAAAGTACTAGTAATGACTGACTTTTTATTATCTAGCCTAAGAATAAATATGTTTTTGTTTAACTAACTAATTATCTAAACTAAGAATTCACAAAGAATAGAATTGGGGAATTGCTTTTGGGAAAATCAATCGAATTAAAACAATACCTAAGGGAAAATCCACCTAGACTATACTTGTTATTCTGGCTCCGAATCGGATGATTTATTCATTTAACTTGTCCCGTAGAGATCCCTAATTTATGTTATTGTCCCTATTCAAGACTAATAACGTCTAATCCCTAGATTGAATAATTGAGACCTTTCTCTAATTAACACCCTAGGGTTGCATTAACTCGATATATGGATCCCCTTATTAGGTTTCACCCTAATCCGGCAAAATCTTGTCACCCTATGTCTAGGCGCGCAAACAACTCCACTTAATTATGACAAACGTACTCTTAGGCTGTGTAATATCCTGATTTTGGGCCTAGTCGGAATAGTGGTTTCGTGACCACAAAATCCGAGATAGAAATAACTATTTTATGATTATTTTAAGGTCTATGATATGATTGCATGATTGTGTGAAAATTTAGTGAAGAAATTTTATGCATAAAGTGCTTAAATTGAAATTAGGGACTAAATCGAATAATTTGCAAAACTTGCATTCTAGAAGTTTCTAGTATGAAATTGTTTTGAAATATTAATTAGGAGGTCTTAAATAGAAATTTTACCAATTTCTAAGTCTATGGACAAAAATTGGACATGGATGGAATTTTTGGAAAGTTTAGTAGTAAGGGCATTTTGGTCATTTAGGGGTAAAATGAATTAAAATACAAAATTAAAAGCCAATTTTGCTCATCTTCAACCCCATGGCCGAATATAGCAAGGAGAAACCATGGCTAGGGCTTTTCAAGCTTCCAAGCTCGATTGTAAGTCCATTGTAGCCTCGTTTTTAATGACTTTTACGTTTTTGGAGTCCCGGTAGCTCGATTTAGCTTATGCTAGCAATAATTTAACCTAGGGTTTATATTTGGAAAAATACCCATAGGTTAAATTTGTGGATTTTGGTGTTTTATGATAGAATATGAGGTTTTAAATTATGTTAGACAACTTGTGCTACTCGGTTTTAAGTGAAAACGAGCAAAAGGGCTTAATCGGTAAAAATACCTAATAGTCATAAGTACATGTTAGAGTGAGAATTTGATGTTGCCATAGAAGGGAAAAATGATCATCATGTCATAAAACATAAGAAAATAGGCTGAAGTTTAATTTACGAGCTTTGGGGCAAAAGTGTAAATATGCAAAAGTTTAGGGGCAAAATTGTAATTTTTCCAAAATATGATTTTGGGTCAATTTGAATAATGTGAGTCCTAATTAGACTATATTTTCAATGATAGAGCAAGGAAAACTAAAATTCGGGCTAAAATGGGGAAAATACCAAGTTGTGGACGAAATGGTAAAAGTAGCCATTTTCGCATACGAGGTAAGTTCATATGTAAATGTTGGTAACATAGTTATTATTTTAAATGTTTTTATGTTATTTAAATGATATGATGATATGCTGATTTTTTTTTATCGTGAAATATTATGCTTTGTGGTTAATGTTGAGTAATATGCAAATTATGTTTACTACTTGATAAATATGAATTGCTACCGAGTATCGGTTCCGATATTCCATGGAAGATGAAAAATGTGAGGTCGAGGGAAAAAGCCCGTTTGAACCTTAGGAATAGATTAGGATACAAGTGACATGTCACTAGGATGGTTGAGCATCCGAACTCGTTGAGTTGAGTCCGAGTTCGTGAGATGTAACCAGGCATCCGAACTCGTTGAGTTGAGTCCGAGTTCATTTATGGATGTGAACGCCCGAGCTCGTTGAGTTGAGTCCGAGTTCACTTAGGGGCGGGTTACATGATTTCTTGATTACATATGTAGCACTTATGTGCAAACTTTCCATGTATCAAAATTATATTCCGATGTGTTCAACGGGTAAAGTTCAACTCAAATGGAGGAATACTCAAGATGAAAGGGACGTATTGGTAAGTGTTGTGAAATGGATACTTTGAACAGGTATGTACTTAACCCTCGGGTTGAAAACTCGATATAACAACAATATGGTAAGATGATAAATGAAAATGTGATATGAATGTCTTGGTGATGATTATGCAAATGATGTTTTATGTTTGCTTATATGGTTATGTTACTTGCTATTTGCATGTGAACTTACTAAGCATTTATGCTTACTTCCTCCTTTTCATTCCCTGTAGTGTTGACAAGCTAGCTCGGAAAACGGGAACGATCGGAGGCATGCTCACACTATCCGTATACCATCTTGGCATAATGGCTTGCATATTTTGAGTATGGCATGTATAGCATTATAATCATTTTGTATATATGGTCTTATGATATGGTTATTGAGTGGTATGGAAATGCTTGGTAATGATTAGCCATTGGAATGGCTAATCATGATCATATTTGGTGTTATGTATGTCAAATTACTAGCTAATCCATGGAAATCATGAAATAGGTAAAATTTACCATAAAATAGTTCAGACAGCAGTAGTGACGTGGATTTATAAAATCACTAAAAATAGTAGAAATGGAATTAAATAATGAATAAGTTATGGAATCGAAGCTTAATGAGTCTATTTTCATATGGAAGAAGCAAAATAGGTATATGAGCTATATTTTATGAGATGTTTAAATTTTTGTGAAACAGGGCCAGAGCGATTTCTGGATCCCCTGTTCTGACTTTGGAAATTCACCATAAATTTTAAAAAGATAATTAGAAGTCATACTTTATATGTACAGATTCATTATTGAGTCTAGTTTTATTAGAGACAAACAGTATAGTCATTGAAACTCTGTACAGGGAGATATCTAATTCGTAATACACAGAGGTCAGAGTAGTCGAACCCTGAAACAGGGGAGTCTTTAACTAATAATCTGTACTAATTGGCCTAACCAAAAATTCTAGAAAAAAAATTACTAGATAGATATATGAGCCTAGTTTCATGAAAAATTTACGGAATTGGATTTTGAGTTTCGGAACTCGAGATATGATTTTTAAAGCGACTGTGATGCAGTTAGCCAGCTTGTCTGGAAATTTTAAAATGAATTGTATGAGCTGTTTAAGTAATAAATTAAGTCCGTTAACACCTCGTGTTCGACTCTGAAAATGGTCTCGGGTACGGGGCGTTACATTTGGTGGTATCAGAGCAGGTTTAGTCGGTTCTCAGACTAACCTAGCATGTGTAAAAGTTTAGCTATACATGCCACTGATCTGTGATAGTGTGATGTCTTCCGACGCGTATGAGTACCGTCTTATTTAGACAGGGTACTCTCCAACCGAGCTGCGCCGACCATGTTCAATGTTATGTGAAGGTATTTGAGTAAAATTATGATTATGATAAGTCTCGGTTCAGAAAAGTATGAATAAAAGTTTATGATACATGTGATAAATATTCATATTTGCTTAATGCTCATATGATGTAGTGTATGTGGCTTACTTGATAAGACGAATGGAATAAATAGAAAGTAGTAGAGGTATGAATAAAAGTCATAATATTATGATACGAATGAAAATGTCCTTGTCTTGATTTGGATATCGAATGTTGATAAATGTTAATGATATATAATTTTTATGAGATAAAGGATTATAATGAAATGAACTTATCTATGTTAAATTGTTGGACAGAATTATATGATTGTAATGATATGTACATGATGATGCACGAAATGAATGTTGTGATTGTGATGCAAATATCTATGTTTGTTTGGCCTTATATGATGTCATGAGCATGAATTAATTTAATTAAATGAATGGATAAGTAAAGCTATCTAGAAAACATAGAATGTATGCATAAGTATATTGTCTAAATGGACAATAGGAAAATTTGTGTAAGCCAACATGAATGTTGCATTGCCTAAATGAATGACATGATTTTGATGATGTTGCTATGATGATGGGAGTTATGTCATATGTGTATGTATAAGAAAGTCGAGTAAGAGGTCCTACAACCCCTCCCCCTTACCGAAGTGGTACTTATAATGGAATTTCATGAGATTTGTATTGAATAAGTTTCCGGTTGAGAACCCAAAGAGTTCAGTGATAGAATAATTATAAGTATGATTAGAGATTGAAAATGAGCTGATAAGTAAAGTATCGGATTGATATAAAGGTTATTGGAATTATGCACTGTCCCAGTTAGAGAAGGAAATTCTCTTTGGTAAACTGAATTACTCAGGTGCAAGGTCGAGAAAAGTGTAAATCAAAATTTATTCAGAACTGACCTTCTTTAGTGAATGGTTTAATATGAAATTTGTGATGGCAGAACTAGTTGGGGAAATGATATTTGAAATGTGAACTATCTGAGTGTGACAGTTATGACTGGACAGATTTAGCAGTCTCTTTTGAGATGTTCTATGTGTTTACCCGTTCTCAGAAATATTTCTATGGCTATTGATCTTCTGAAGAAATTCTTGTTATATGGGAATGTCTTCTAATTCTAGTGTTGGATGAAAGCATTGGTAGTCTGACTGGTTTATAATTTATATTGCTCTATTTCATCGGGTATTCTATTTCATTTCGTCTGATAAGAATTGATGAAAGAATACGTATGATATTATGATTCTGTTTTTTTTCTACTTGATGCTTCATCTGATATATATGTATGGGAAGATATATTGATCTTGTTATATTTGATTTCAGTGGGATTAAATGATGTTTTCTTCTGGACTTTCTTTCTTTAAAGAATTATCGGGGTATTCCGTATTTTCTCTATGAGTTTGGTTTTCGATTCTCCGGCATAGTATCGTATCTTGGGTTTCTTTATCCTGGATCTCTTTATTCTGGATTTCTTTATTCCAGGTTTCTCTATCTTGGATTTCTTTATTCGGTTTTCTTGTTATCTTTGTTCCATAATTTGTCAATTACGACTCATGTTCGAAGTGGGTTCTTTAACTCATGATAATCATGTCAAAAATGACTATACTTCTAATTTGATCTTGGTAATGTGGTGATCTTAGTATTGGGATTTTTTCTAATTTCTATGTAAGGATTTGACATCAGTAAAGGCATAGGTGATAAAAGCGCGAGTTTCAGTCGGTATGGTAAATTATTTATTTGAAAGATTTCATGTGACAATTATGTCAGGATTATTTTTCCCAAGTCTGATAATAGAATTTCATTTTGTACGGATAAAAGAGTAAATAGTTTGAATGAGAAGTGTATATTTATTAGAAAGAGTTGGATATTAGTTTAAGTCACTATGAATGATAAGGTTTCCATCTTGTGAAAGCTGAAAAGTTTATTACATGTTGACAGAGTTCGGATAGATGAGAATATTGGTAACCGAAGCGTCTGAACTAGACTAGTCTACATTGAGCAAAGACTTCCTGACTTTCAGTAATGTATTGTTGTATGAATTGTGACGTGTTTCAAGATAGTGAGGTAATGTGATAGTTTAGAGCATCCGATGTTACATAAAATCGGAGTTGTTAAAGGGGTTAAAGCTGAGCATTGGGATCTATCAAAATTATCCTTGTCAGTGTTGATATTGGGATGGAAATGAGAAGTATTATTCTTGAGGCCATACCAGAATTATTTCTATGGCGGAAAGAGGAAAATGTGATGTATCCTATTGTTAAATGTTTGGCGAGATCTATAAATCATATCTGTATTGAATGAATTCCTACTCATCAGATTCATGAAATTTCAGGTCTCTTTGATTGTTGGATTTCTTGGAATTCCAGTCTCCATTAAATCAAGTTGAGATCCGGGTTTTATGTCATGATATCATGGGAAACTGAGAAGGGTTGAAAATTTAAGAACAGTTGAGAGTTGAGACTGTAAGCTTTTAGATCATATGAGAAATTGAAGAGATGTATTGGAGGTACAGTCTAACTGCAAGTTCTTCGGCACCAAATATGAGATTAAAAGTGAAGACCACTTTACTGGTAAGATTTTCGGGGATGAAAATCCCTAAAGGGGGGGAGAGTTGTAATATCCTGATTTTGGGCCTAGTCAGAATAGTGGTTTCGTGACCACAAAATCCGAGATAGAAATAATTATTTTATGATTATTTTAAGGTCTATGATATGACCACTAAAATTCGGGCTAAAATGGGGAAAATACCAAGTTGTGGACGAAATGGTAAAAGTAGCCATTTTCGCATACGAGGTAAGTTCATATGTAAATGTTGGTAACGTAGTTATTATTTTAAATGTTTTTATGTTATTTAAATGATATGATGATATGCTGATTTTTTTTATCGTGAAATATTATGCTTTGTGGTTAATGTTGAGTAATATGCAAATTATGTTTACTACTTGATAAATATGAATTGCTATCGAGTATCAGTTCCGATATTCCATGGAAGACTGAAAATGTGAGATCGAGGGAAAAAGCCCGTTTGAACCTTAGGAATAGATTAGGATACAAGTGACATGTCACTAGGATGGTTGAGCATCCGAACTCGTTGAGTTGAGTCCGAGTTCACTTATGGATGCAAATGTCCGAACTCGTTGAGTTGATTCCGAGTTCTGAGATGTAACCAGGCATCCGAACTCGTTGAGTTGAGTCTGAGTTCATTTATGGATGCGAACGCCCGAGCTCGTTGAGTTGAGTCCGAGTTCACTTAGGGGCGGGTTACATGATTTCTTGATTACATATGTAGCACTTATGTGCAAACTTTCCATGTATCCGAATTATATTCCGTTGTGTTCAACGGGTAAAGTTCAACTCAAATGGAGGAATACTCAAGATGAAAGGGACGTATTGATAAGTGTTGTGAAATGGATACTTTGAACAGGTATGTACTTAACCCTCGGGTTGAAAACTCGATATAACAACAATATGGTAAGATGATAAATGAAAATGTGATATGAATGTCTTGGTGATGATTATGCAAATGATGTTTTATGTTTGCTTATATGGTTATGTTACTTGCTATTTGCATGTGAACTTACTAAGCATTTATGCTTACTTCCTCCTTTTCATTCCTTGTAGTGTTGACAAGCCAGCTCGGAAAACGGGAACGATCGGAGGCATGCTCACACTATCCGTATACCATCTTGGCATAATGGCTTGCATATTTTGAGTATGGCATGTATAGCATTATAATCATTTTGTATATATGGTCTTATGATATGGTTATTGAGTGGTATGGAAATGCTTGGTAATGATTACCCATTGGAATGGATAATCATGATCATATTTGGTGTTATGTATGTCAAATTACTAGCTATTCCATGGAAACCATGAAATAGGTAAAATTTACCATAAAATAGATTCAGACAGTAGTAGTGATGTGAAGTTATAAAATCACTAAAAATAGTAGAAATGGAATTAAATAATGTTAAGGGTAATACAAGAAATGGGTTGTTAGAC
The DNA here is from genome assembly GCF_007990345.1 of Gossypium hirsutum. Taxonomy (NCBI): domain Eukaryota; kingdom Viridiplantae; phylum Streptophyta; class Magnoliopsida; order Malvales; family Malvaceae; genus Gossypium; species Gossypium hirsutum. The sequence continues at coordinate 57,402,250 of NC_053435.1, forward strand.
TCAAGGGGGTTTACTAGGGGTTAATCATGGAGGTAGGCTTTTCATGGCATAAGTGGGTTAATCCTAAGTGCCTCTATCATCTTGACATATCAAATCAAATGGTGTGGTCTTGACATGCATAATCAAGCAAGTTCTAGAATAACAGTTCAATACTGACGCACTCAAAGCAATAATAAAAGTGAGCATGAAAGAATTAATAGATGCTCAAAAGGCTCAAAAATCTCACAAAAAGTATGGCTTTTTGATGTTTAAAACTTGTGAATTCCAACTTAAAGTAATACCTAAACTTTGGGGAAACAACCTAAGATTTTAAATTCTTAAAAATCAACTTATCATGCTTGATTCTCTAATGTCTTGAGTTTTAAACAATCAATGCATAAATGCCTATGTTTTAATTCAAGATATATCAATCAATGTCAAAAATCAATCAAATTTTATCCTAAATACGATATGAGAGCTTTTCAAGAGAACAAAGCAGTCATTCAGGGATTTTTCTGATAATCAAATAAATACCCCCCACACTTAAGATTTGCATTGCCCTCAATGTACAAAGATAGATATTAGAATACAAAAATAAGATAGGGAAAGAAGTGAAACTTCCTGTATGATGAATGCCTCGAACTGGAGTTTTGGAGAGTAATCGGTGCGAGAGTGGAGGTGGATACTCCGGCGGTGGTAGAGGTTCATTAGTCCACAAGTCCAGCGCCAAAATAATATTATATCTAGTGGTAGCTATGGTCGTAGTCGATCAGGACATGGCAGTCGTGGAGAACCTTTCCGGTGGAGTTTTTTTTTAGTTCCTATGCGATGATGAGCTTAAGAGCTCTATATAATTGTGATAAAGTCAGGAAGTTTTTAGGGGATATTAGGAATAATAATTACTCATAAAGGAATAACCGAAAATGATAATTAAAAATAAAATTCTAAAATCTAATAAAAATAAAATGTAGTTTTAATAAAAATTAAAAACATAAAATAATAAATAAATGTTTTTAAACATCTTCATCGCTGGATGGTTCGCGAGGTGGGACTGGCGATGAGATGTGGAGGTGCTGACAAATTTGCTGTAGAGTAGCATCAATGTTGTCAAATCGTTGAAAACACTGCTGCTCGAATCGAGTGAGGCACTCAGAGATGTCAGCATATGAAGCCGCCGCATGTACTGGATGAGAGGGTGGTGGTGGCTGAGTCGGTGGGTCCTCGTGCTGTAGAGGGACATCATCAGGAATGTCCTTGTAGGCCTCCTCCTCAGTAGATTGGGCAAGACGATATTGAGGAGGGTAGGTTCTTCGGTGCTTTTCGATCATCCTCATGCTAAGCATGCTCAAGATGCCTTGTGGAGACATCTGGCCAATGAGGGTTAAGGACGAATCTTGGGCTACGGTGTTGAGGAGCCCAAAGTGTCGAGCCAATCGCGTCACATAGGGGCCAATGGAGATGACCCCCTTCCTATGCCGTTCCATCTGGTGCTGAGTCGCGAGGGCAATAAAATAGGCAAGGTCGATGACGTGCCCATGCGACATGCACCATAAAAAGTAGGCGTCGTGGGTATTGACAACGCCAGTGCTCTCTGACCTCCCCGTTATCGTGTGAGCCAAAATGGCGTGTAAGTACCTCAGGGATGGTGGGAGAACTGATGCCTTGGAGCGGCTAGGATTGTAAGAGGCAGCGCTAGGGGCCAAAGTGTGCCAGCACTTCAAGGGAGAGAAGTGTATGTGGCGAGTGAGAGCATGTAGTTCATTCTCCTCCTTGAACTCCTCCGTATATAAGCCCAGTGCCGTACCGAATTCTGGGACGCTGAGCTGGCAGATTAATCTACCTAGGCGTAATTGGACCATACCGGGATCATCGTAGTTCGCCATTACGGTCTGAAGATGGAACGTTGAGCATAGTTCCATAGTGAGCTCGAGGTATGTTGGCTCGATGATCCCAAAGAACAGCTCCCAAGGGTCGGTGGTTAGGAGGGCCCAAATCGCATCAGCCAACTGAACTTGTTCTACCGTGGCCCAGTCGATGCAGTGGCTCGTAATTAAATGTCGGGCCCAGAGTATTTGGAATAGTTCTTCTTGGGGCCCGATGGGGAACCTCAGGAAAGGATGACGAACTTTCGCAGTAGGACTCGAGGAAGATGACGCTTACTTCCTTTTCTTTGAAGCAGGGACAGTGGCCTTTTTACCACGACATTGTATACCTGCAAGTGGAAACATCAATTTGTCTTGATGAGTAGACAAGGAAAAAAATGCGACTAAATTCGAAAAGAAAAATGCATAAATATGTTCAGCCACAACTTCTAAGTTTAACTAAAACAACAAGTTCAATGACCTATTTCTGTGGCATTATCATGGTGATATACGGAAAAATGGCAAAGAATGTAATGCAACATACTATATGAATGAATAGAAATGTCAACACAAAAGGCATGATTATTTCAACTATCCTAACCATGAATATTCACTTCTAACTAATTAAATAGAGTAGAGAAATCCTGTAATGAGTAAGAATTTGAACATGAAAAATATGATAACTTGTTCTATAAATGAAGTTTGTGTAATAGGAAGATGAAAATAACATGAAAAATATAGATTACTATGATAAATAGCATTATAAATCAGTGAAATAAAAGAGAAAGGAGTAAACAAACGCTAAAGGACAAAGATTGGGCGTCGAGAATGAAGTTGAGAGTGGCACACGGGCGTGGCAGGGGGGCCGTGTGGAATTGGAGCAGCTAGGGTTAGGGTTTTTGAGTGGGGAAGAAAATGAATAGTGCAGGGTATTTATAGATTTTGGGGCACACGGCCAGGTAACACACCTGTGTTCCCCAATTTCAGCCTGTGTGATTCACGAATTTTGAATTTGGGCGCGTCTAACATTTAGTCCATGCTCGTGTTCCTTGGGCGTGTGGGCGTACACAACCGTGTCGCACGGTCGTGTCTGGTGTTGTTCGCTTCTCCCACGCCCGTGTCAATCTAACAGGTCCGACCACGGGTTCTGGACACGGGCGTGTCGCACGCCCGTGCTGTTTTAACAGGTTCATCCACCCGGGTGTGTCTCACACCCGTGTTTTTTTGACAGGCTCGACCATGGCCAAGTCGCACAGCCATGGCATTTTATCGTAGCCCGTGTTTGGGAAAATTATTTCCCTGTTTTCACACGGCCCTAAGCACACCCGTGTGCTTGGCCGTTTCTCTATGGAAAACCTGTATTCAAGATCTCCGTTAGTAAGTTTGGTGTTGAAGACTAAATTTTAAAGAAGTTAATATAGTTAGTGCTCGGGTTGCCTCCCGAGAAGTGCTTATTTATAGTCTAAGCTCGACTTACCTCTCCATTGAATTGTCATGGTGGTTCGAGGAGTTTATACTCCTCATTCCTGCTATTATTCTCATCAAAATAAGGTTTCAGACGGGTGTTGTTTACCTTAAAAGTGCTGAACTTGGGATGACTCACCTCGACTGTACCAAATGGGAAAATGCTGAGTACCGTAAGATGGATTTCTTCATTCGGTATGGTATCGACAATGTGGGGATCTACGACATCTAATAAAACTCTATCTCCAACCTTAAGTTGATTTGGAAAGGTATTGAGCTCGTTTTGTCGGAGATCCGGTTTGTCGGGTGTTCTCGATTTATGCGTCCGCCATTCATCTAGCTCCTTGAGTTTGTACCCTTCAATCTTCATGAAAATGTCCTCTGCCACTGCTTGAGAATGGCTCATGTACTTCCTTCAGACTCATTTCCTGCAAAGTAGGTGGCACCATATTGTCAGTTTTAGTAGAATAGGTTAAATGATCACCTTCAATTTTCGATGTGTCGCTAGAATTTCGAGCTTAAAGGGTGATTTTTTCGTCTCCCACATAGAGTGTGAGTTCACCTGTGCCAATATCAATGGCTGTTTTAGTAGTTGCTAAAAAGGGCCTTCCTAGAATTAAAGGAGTGTTGCTATCTTCTTCTATGTCTAGAACAATGAAGTCAACGGGAAATATAAATTATCGATTTTAACTAGCACATCTTCAATAATACCCCTAGGAAATCTTATAGTTTTATCTGCTAATTGAATGCTCATCCTAGTCTGTTTGGGTTTCCCAAGACCTAACTGTTTGAACATTTTGTAAGGCATGACGTTGATACTAGCCCCTAAATTAGCTAATGCATTATTAACATCTAAACTACCAATTAAGCAAGGAATCGTAAAACTCACTGGATCTTTTAATTTGTTCGGTAGCTTATTTTGCAGAATAGCTGAGCACACTGTGTTTAGCTCCACATGCGATGCCTCGTCCAACTTCTGCTTATTTGCTAAAAGCTCCTTTAAAAATTTCTTTGCGTTTGGCATCTACGATAGAGCTTCAATAAATGATAAGTTAATGTGTAATTTTTTTAAGAGTTTAAGGAATTTACCAAATTGTTCATCTGAGCGGTCTTTCCTTGTCGCGTAGGGGTATGGCACATGAGGTTTATATTCGACATTCACTGGTTTGTTTTTATTATGACCTACCTTTTCTTACCATAGTTTCTTGCCTCGGTTCTAGTTTAGGCACAACAACTCCTTCATTATCTTGAATATTAATTGCGTTGAGTTGTTCCCTTGGGTTGGGTTCAGTATTACTTGGAAAGCTACCTTGTGGTTGTTCGGAGATCAGTTTGGAAAACTAGCCTATCTGAGTTTCGAGCCCTTGGATCGACGCTTGTTGATTTTTAAGTACTGTCTGGGTGTTCTAAAAATGGGTTTCTGATACCGATATAAACTTTGAGAGCATCTCTTCAAGGTTCGGCTTCTTTTCCTGTTGATAGGGTGGTTGTTGAAAACCTGGAGGATGTTGTGGTCTTTGATTTCCTTGACCGCCCCATGAGAAATTGGGGTGGTTCCTCCAACCTGCATTGTAAGTGTTACTATATGGGTTATTTTGGGATAGAGAGTTATTGTTACCCATATATTAGACTTGTTCCTCCTCGATGCTAGGGTTGAAGGGTTGATACTCTGTGCATGATCCTCCTCCATTCGCGTCGCACCTCATTACTGGATGTACCTGAGTAGAACCAAGGAAACCATCAATCTTTTTATTTAGAAGTGCTACCTGATTTGACAGCATAGTAACCGAATCGACGTTATAAACGCCTTCTGTTTTAGTTGGTTTAGTCCTCATGACTTTCCACTGATAGTTATTTAGTGACATCTCCTCTGTAAACTTATAGGCATTTTCAGGTGTTTTATTATTGATGGTTCTGCTAGTAGCTGCATCAACTATTTGTTGAGTCGAAGGATTTAGGCCATTATGGAATGTTTGAACCTATAGCCAAAGCGGTAACCCATGGTGAGGGCACCTTTTCAGTAAGTCTTTGTATCTCTCCTATGCATCGTAAAGAGTTTCTAAGTCCATCTGTACAAGCGAAGAGATATCATTACGTAATTTAGCTGTTTTAGCCGGCGAAAATATTTTAATATAAATTTTTTGGTCATTTGTTCCCAAGTAGTGATTGACCCTTGTGGTAATGAGTTCAACCAATGTTTAGCTTTGTTCCTCAATGAAAAAAGGAATAACTGAAGAAGAATGACATCATCAGAAACACCATTAATTTTAAATGTATCGCATAGTTCTAAGAAGTTTGCTAAGTGAGTGTTGGGATCCTCATCCTGCAAACCATCAAACTGAATAAATTGCTGTATCATTTGAATAGTGTTAGGTTTTAGTTCAAAAGTATTTGCAGCTACAGTAGGTCTAACTATACTCGATTCAATTCCTATTAAAGAAGGTTTAGCATAATCATACATAGTGCGTGCAACAGGATTTTGATTAACCGCAATTACAGGAGGTAGCTGATTGTCTTGGTTTTCAGCCATCTCTTCGGTTAGGAGTTGAGTATCGTCCTCTTGCTCATTCTCTGTGTATCTTAAGCTTCGCCTTATTTCTCTTTGGTTTCTGCAAACTGTGCGATCGATTTCTTCGTCAAAAAGTAGTGGTCCTGACAGGTTTCTTCTAGTCATAAACTATAAAAACCTGCCAAGAGAAAGAAAAAAGTAAATTAATAAATAATAATAAAAAATTAAATTAAATTAAATTGGAAGAAAAATAAATGGCTAAAGTAATAAAAATTGAGCTTTCCTAATATCTTAATTCCCTGGCAACGACGCCAAAAACTTGATCGCGTGATTTCGTGATAGGTTCTAAATATTGATAATTAATCGTTCTTGAAACTAACTATTATCGCGATGTAGGCAAGTGTACCTATCGAACAATAGTATAGTTTTAGGAAGACCAGATTGTCGAACCCAAAAGAACTAAAAGTACTAGTAATGACTGCCTTTTTATTATCTAGCCTAAGAATAAAGAGGATTTTGTTTTAACTAACTAATTATCTAAACTAAGAATTCATAGAGAATAGAATTGGGGAATTGCTTTTGGGAAAATCGATTGAATTAAGACAATACCTAAGGAAAAATCCACCTAGACTGTACTTGTTATTCTGGCTCTGAATCGAATGATTTATTCATTTAACTTGTCCCGTAGAGATCCCTAATTTATGTTATTATCCCTATTCAAGACTAACAACGTCTAGTCCCTAGATTGAATAACTGAGACCTTTCTCTAATTAACACCTTAGGGTTTCATTAACTCGATCTATGGATCCCCTTATTATGTTTCACCCTAATCCGGCGAAATCTTGTCACCCTATGTCTAGGGCGCAAACATCTCCGCTTAATTATGACAAATGTACTCTTAGACACGGTCTATTCCTCCTCTAAATAAGAGCTTATCTTGAATCAGTATCCTGGGATATCAAAACAAGAATTAAGAACACATAATTAAGAACAAGTTAAATATTTATCATACAATTTAGAAAATAATAACAAGATTCGTCTTAGGTTTCATTCCCTTTAGGTATTTAGGGGTTTTAGCTCATAACTAAATAAGAAAACATCTCAGAATAATAAAGAATACAAAACATAAAGAAAACCCAAAACTCTTGAAGGGAAAATTGAGGAGAGATCTTCAGTCTTGATGGTGAATCCGACTTCTGAGATAGATCAATCGGCTTCCTTGGAGTAATTCCTTCCTCACTATTCTGTGTCCTCCTTTTTTTCCTCCTCTAGGGTGTATTTATAGGCTTTGGAATGCCTAAGAGCCTTCAAAATTAGCCTTTTTTGAATTGGACTCAACTTGGGCTTGACAGGGACACGCCCGTGTGACACGCGCGTGTGCGATTACTTCAGGCCGTGCTCGAGCCTGCCAAATTGACACGGTCGTGTGGTCTGCCTGTGTGAGGAGGTCCAGGTCGTGTTGATTTCGTACTTTGGCCCTTTTTCTCCGTTTTTGGCCCGTTTCTCGTTCCTTTCGCTCTCCTATGCTCTCCTAAGTATAAAACATGAAATTAAAGAATTAAAAGCATCAAATTCACCTATTGTAATAGGAAATCATCCATAAAATGCATTAAACATGGGGTAAAATATGTATAAATTACGGTTTATCAATTAGCGTGGTCAAGCATTCTATTCAGAATTGAATTACGTATTAAGTTGCTATCTACTTTCAAGTGCGTGGAATGTTAGCACAATTGGGTTATGAAAAGTTAGATGATATAATTGGAAGAACATATTTGCTAAAACCACGAGATATCTCAGTAGTGAAAACCCAACATCTTAATCTGAAATATATCTTGTCGAATGTTGGATTACCAAAGTAGAGTAGTATTGCCATAAAGGTTCAAGAAGTTCACTCAGATCGTCCTATTCTAAATGATAGTATACTTGTTGATATTGAGGTATCTCATGCAATTGAAAATGTGAAAGAGGTCCATACGACTACAAAAGTATAGACTACGGACCAAGCTGTTTGTAGTCGTATAGCAGGTGTGATTATAGAAAGATATGGAGACATTGGGTTTGCTGGGCAGATTAATATAACATTTACTAGTGATGTTGGGCAATTATTTGCATGCTTCTTGATTCCTGGAAGGAATATTCAACTTATTGGAGAAGCTAACAATTATGTGGGAAAAGGGTATGGCTGAAGGTGAAGTGGTAGTAACACCTACAGAGAATTTTGGGTTCTACCTTGAAGGTGCAACTATTGTGGGAAATACATGTTTGTATGGAGCAATGATGGATAAATCTTTGTTAGATGGAAGGTTGGAGAGTAATTTGTTGTGAGTATCTCACCTGCCCAAGCAATGGTAAAAGGCATTGGTGACCATTGCTGCGAGTACATGACTGGTGGTTGTATGGTTGTACTTGGAAAGGTGGGCAGAATTGTTGTTGTTCGAATGACTTAAGGTTTAGCATACATACTTAATGAGGATGATAATATAATACCCAACTTAAATAAGGAAATTGTAAAGATCCAAAGAGTGACTAATACGATTTCCCGAGCTTGGAAGGTTCAGAAAATAGCTTGAATGGGATGGACCGTCTTGAAAGGGTTCAATTGGTGGAAACCTCAACCCGTAGCCCTCTAGTGCTTTAAGGAACCGTAACTATATTAAAACTACAACCCATTTAAACTTGATAGATACTCAAATTTTGGTAAGCAAAGTCGCCACACTCCATGATAGGAAACGAAATGATAAGACAAAAGGTTGAATGCCACAAACTTGTAAAAAGTTTGATAAGTTCAATTTAGTTTAATGAAGGACCTAGAGAGAAATAATCTCACCAACAAAGTTATATTCTAGATAATTATGTAACCTTACAAAATGTTCAAAATGAGCTTTATATAGACCTAGAGGCGACCTTTCACATTCGGCACCTATACTAGCCGTTATCACATTCATTCAATTCATTTAAGTTAGGTTCATAACTTATGTGTATAGTTGAAAAGAGATGTCTCTTCACTTGACCAGGTGTAGTTGAAAAGGCATGTCTCTTCTCTTGTTCCATGTTTAGCTTAAAAGTTATAACCTCCATTTGATGAATGCTTAATGTTCCTTTATTGTGTTGTTGATGGCTCTTTCATTTTCTCCTTAATCGAATGCATTAGTGCTTGTGTATTCATCTCTTTTATTGGCACCCTGATTGAGCTTTAAGTGCAACAAAAATTGATCAGAAGTTGAAGAGCCATCCTTGGTAGTCTAAATAGTCACTTTAAACAAGAGTAAATGGATATTAAACATTTGCAATCCTTTCATATTCTTATTCAACTTAAATCACCTTATTTATAATGAAAAGTAACATACTATAACTTACGTATAAAAAGTAACTACCAAAATAAATAACACACTTCACACACTTATAACACTAACCCATGCTTAAACTAAATGAACAAATAAGATGCCTAAATGCAATGATTAATCAAGATGCAAACTAAATAAACAAATGAGTTACATAATGCATAACATAATTTAAGATGCAAACTTAATTAACATAAGAGTTACATAATGCAAGACATAATTAAAACACAAACTTTATTAACATGTGAAATGCTTTAATGCATGACTTACTTAAATGATGAGCACATAATGCTAGTAACAATTTAAAGATACAAATAAATAATGCAAAACATTAATTAAAAAGATGGAAACATAAACTAAAATAAAACTTAATTAATTTTTTTTTTAAAATGTCCCATGATTAATTCAAACCTAGCAAAGGTTGCATCTTGCATTTAGGCCCTTTGAGCTTAGGCCAGTCTTGTGTCCTTCCTGACGAGTCGCATGATGTGACCAGAATCACATTAATAATTCCCCTATTCTATGTAATTCTAAGATTATAAATTTAAACATCAAACTTACATCACACAGAAGGTTTATTCCAACACACAATAAGGGCATACCACCTTTTTATTAGATAATTGCAAGATTTGTGTTTGCAACCATATTTGTTCCATATTTATGTTTTGAGTATGGAAAGGTTATGAATACAAAGCTCTAGTGAAGCTATTGGAAAAACTCTTGAATTCTGTTAGATGACGTGTTTAGGGTTGGTAATGTAGATTTTAAAGTTGTTTAGTTGTGTTTCAAGTAGTTGCTATTTTTAGGCACTTTATTTATGTTATGTTCATGGCTTAAGCTTAGGATCAAGTTGTTAGTGGGTTGTTTTTTATTTAAATTGTAAAACGTTGCTGAACAAAGTAGTAGTCCAATTTTTCTCTTTTCATAAGCTTTCTTTTATGAAAAAATACCGACAATTTGGTATCCGAGCTTTTTTCGTAAGGGACCTGTGTGAGGATTTGACGTATCATGGAAACTGAAGTCAATTTCTCTTCAATTTCACCATCAATTTTTTAGGGAGACAACTATCACATTTGGGTAGTACATATGGAGACATACTTGGAGGCTTTGGATCTTTGGGAAGTAGTGGGAGAGGATTATGAGATTATTCCATTACCAACCAACCCCACCATGGCAAAAACAAAGCACAAAAAGAGAAGAAAAAAAAGAAATCAAAGGCAAAAACATGTTTGTTTGCTGTAGTTTCATCAACATTTTTACCCAAATTATGTGTCTAAAGTCAGCAAAGGAGATGTGGCATTATCTCAAGGATGAGTACGAAGGAGATGAGAGGATTCATGGGATACAAGTGTTGAATCTTGTACGTGATTTTGAGCTGCAAAAGATGAAGGAGACTAAGTGTAACACCCTTAACTCGTAGCTGTTGCCGGAATAGGGTTACAGAGCGTTACTGTAAAAATGTAACTTAAATCATTCATTTCCAACATTTCATAATCATAGACAAATCTATTCAAACACATGCATAGCGTCCCTAATTCAAGCCCTCGAGGCCTTAGAAACACTTTAGAAACGATTCAGGACTAAATAAAAAACATTTAGAACTTCATGGAAAAAGATAAAAAAATTCATACTGCAAGGGTCACACGGTTGAGACACACCGTCATGTCCCAGCTCATGTAACTCTCTAACTTAGACCACACGGCCAAGCCACACGCCCGTGTGCTAGGCTATGTAACTCTTAAAATACCACCTTTAAAACCTACAGGGGACACACGACAGTGTCGCATGGCAGTGTTTCACACATGGCTAAGACAAGAAATAGGCCAAATTCAAGCCATTTCTTTCACCCAATTCAAGCACACCCTTACAAGCCATTTACACATACAACCAAGACTTAAACCATACCTAAATCATGCATATTAAGACCAATTCAATCGGTCAATTATCGATACAAATAATATGCCATAAGGCACCTCAATCACATATATCAAACATATCTAACATGTGCAAATTTAACCATTTATCAACTAACTTTTTTCCTTGCCAAAACATATCAAAATTGACACCCATCAACCATGCCATATTATATTCAAGCCATATCAAAATAACCTTACCATTTGAACCACTTCACACATGCATCAAAACCATATAAGTGACACCAAACTAGCCATTTCTAAATGGTTCCAACAACCAACATATATATTCCAAATTTGACTCCTGCACATCTATTCAAAACATTTCCAAAGCATACCCTAACTTGGCCATATTGTTGTCAGTCCCTCACCTACCATTTTATTCAAATATACATTAATACATTGCCAAAATAACACACATCAATAAGGCATCAAAAGTACCAAGGTTACAACAACCACAATGACATATACATGCCAAACACACCAACTAACCTAAAACACAAGTCCACCTGTACATGCCATTATAACCTTGATCAAAACATCAAAATCTACCAATATAATCGCTGGATAGTGTGATTGATCTCCAAAAAATTTCCAAATCGATTAAGGTTTCGATAATCTGCAAAGTAAAGGAAACAACTACGTAAGCAATGAATGCTTAGCAAGCTCGTAGAACATGAAACATAACTTATCACTTCAATAATATAATACATAGATTAACATCAAACTTTAAACCTGGTAAAAACCTATTAAACACCATTCAACTCGCATTTGAGTATATTCATCAACATCACATATACTTTTGGTATATAACATATTGGGATTTATAAGTCGTAATGCATAATCATCAACGTTTTCATAAGATTATGAATCATTATATTTACTTACTTTTCCTTTCATTTTGAATGCTTAGCATAAGCCTAAACAACATTATCATTTCACGAATTAGTATATTTATCCATGATATAGGTAAATTCTTTCATAGCATAAATAGACTTCTCACATATAAGTACATCATTTATCCCGTCAACCCATCAACCATTTTATAACATCATAATACATCCCAATTATGAACTTACCATTTCATTCCCATTTCTTACCTGTTTCATATGCATTGTACAAGCATAAGCATAAACATCAATCATATCCACAAGCTTCGCACAAGCCTAAGCACATCAACAACACATGTTACTGCATTTAAACATAATTCATATGAATTTAACATGGATAACCATTATACTTTAGCATGATTCAAAACATAATATGCTTTTCATATATCTCACTATTTCAATGTACTTCATAAAAACGTGTCTTGGTTCATATTGAAAACATACCTTTCCTTTCCTTTTTCATGCTCGTTGAACCGTTTAGAATATCGTTGGATACACGGGATAGCTCACACTAAGTGTGCTAACATAACTGTAACATTTCCTTTTCTTTATAACATTGCTCACACGAGCTGTGAAATGAGTCTACTCACACTAGCTGTGAAATGGGTCTACTCACTCGAGTTGTGGGTTGGAATGTAAGCTAGACCTCAACCATCAGTATGACATTCAAGACCAGCACATGAAACATGGAAACCCTAATGACATGTCATTTGTATCCTATGAATTCATAAGGTTCAAATGGGGCTCGATAGTTATTAAAACGTCGTTGGATTTGCATCGTTTCATTTCATGATAAATTGCATAATAACATATATATATATTGATTCAATCACTATAGAACCACATTAACATTAAATTTAATCAACATCATATAGAATACAGTTCATATGAACTTACCTAGCTAAATTGTAGAAATATCAAAGTATAGGGGCTTTTTGGTAATTTTTCATTCTCCTCGATTTTCCACTCGATCTTGATTTAAATTAATAATTTCATTCAATTCATTAATATAGATAGTAAAAAAAATTATTCTATGCAATTTAGTCATTTTTTACATTTTTACAAAATTGTCCCTGATATTTTACTTTTATTCAATTTAGTCCTTGAGCCTAAAACATGTAGTTTAACCATTTTTATTGCAAATTCATATCATCCGAATATTCATGAAACCCAAAACAACCCACATTTGAAATAATTTCACATCAGATCCTTAAATTATTACTATTTCAACAATTTAGTCCTTAATCAGTAAATTCATAAAAATTACTTAACAAAATACTTATAAATCACAAATAATACTCCAACTTCATCATTTAACATCTAAAATCACAAATATTCATCAATGGCATCATTCAAAATCTTTAACAGTTTCAAAAACGAAGATACGGGCTAGCTGGACCTAGTTGCAACGATATCAAAAATATAACAATTATTAGAAATGGATGAAAAATCACATACCAATTTAGCTTTGGACTTGCCAAAATTTCTAGGTCTCAAATGCCTCCCTTTTCTCTTTTACAATCGACGAAAAAGATAAATTAAAAGATGAACAAAATTTTGGTTTTATTTATTTTAATTTAATTTATCAAATTACCATTTTAACCTTGGTTAATAATTAAATAAAACACAAAAGTCATGTCCATATTAGTCCACTAACTCCTTAAATGGTTTAATTACCATTCAAGTCCCTTTACCTTTAATCAAGAAGCCATTTAATCACTCAAATCAAGTAGTGATCAAATTTTAAATCATTTACAATTTAGTCCTTTTTAATTAATTAACTATCGAAACTTTAAAATTTCTTAACGAAAATTTAATACAATCTTAATAACACTCTGTAAATATTTATAAAAATATTTACGACTTGATTTATAGAACAAGGTCCCAATACCTCATTTTCTAAAACCACTTGACCTTAGGGTCTTACCACTTGAACTTAATTAATCATTCAAATAGCATAAATTATCATATCAAAAACCTTTTTAAAACCATATTTCACTCATAAATATTAAATAATAATATTTAAAAACTTACTTGCCGAATTTGTGGCTCCAAAATCACTATTTCTGACATCACAATTAAGAAGTATTATGATAGGCTCCTTAGCATAGCCAATAAGGACAAGCTGCTAGGTTCGTCTCTGGTAGATGCAAAGATTGTGTAAAAAATCCTTGTAATAGTGCTTGAGAGATTTGAGGCTACCATCACCACTTTAGAAAACACAAAGGATCTGTCAAAGATTGCTTTGGTAGAACTCTTAAGTGCTTGGCAAGTATAAGAGCAGAGGCGTGTAATGAAGCAAGAAGGAGCCATCGAAGGAAGTCTACCAGTCAATTGCTGCAAGTGGAGAAAACTCTACACTTGTGAATAGAAGTAAGGTTGGAAATAAAAGATCAGGGGTAAAGAAGGATTATCCTCCATGTCACATTATGGCAAAAAAGACCACCCTCCTTTCAAGTGCTGAAGAAGACCAGATGCAAAGTGTAGCAAGTGTAATCAAATGGGACATGAAGCTGTCATTTGCAAGAATAAAAATCAGTAGCATGGAGATGAAGCACACATAAAGAAGAAGAAGACTAGCTTTTCATTGCAACTTGTTTCACGAGTCATGAAACAGGTGAAGTTGGCTCATTGATAGTGACTGCACTAATTATATGACATGTGAGAAGGAATTATTCAAAGAATTGCAGAGCATCGAGCCTAAAAATATCAAAATTGGAAATGGTGAATATATTGCAGTCAAAGGAAAGGGCACCGTAGCTATTGCAAGCTATTTAAGAACCAAGTTGATCACTAATGTTCTCTATGTACCAGATATTGATCAAAACCTACTTAGTGTTGGTCAATTCATAGAGAAAGGATTCAAAGTGATATTCACGGAGAAGACATGTTTGATAGAGGATGCCACAGGCCAAAAGATGTCTGAAGTTAATATGGTAGAAAGGATTTTGTCACTCAATCCAATACAGGAAGAGCAATCAGCTTTTCTAACCAAACAAAGCCTCTCAATGGTGTGCCATAAGAGGCTTAGACACTATCATTACCAAGGGATATTGTAGATAAAGTCCAAAAGGATGGCATTTGATCTTCAAAAATTTGATGATCATATAACAACGTGCAAGGCTTGTTAATTTGGTAAGCAAATCAAAAAGCCATTTCCCAAGTCTGCATGGAGAGCCACCTGTAAGTTGCAGTTAATTCACACATACATTTCTAGGCCAATTAGTACAGTTTATTAATTAAAGTATCCCCTGTTTCAGGGTTCGACTGCTCTGACCTCTGTGTATTACAAATCAGATATATCTCTATAAAAATTTCAATGACTATGAGGTTTGTTTCTATTAAAACTAGACTCAATAAGGAATCTGTACATATAAATAAAAACCTATAATTATTTTAGTAAAATTTATTATGAATTTTTAAAGTCAGAATAGGGGATCCAGAAATCACTCCGGCCCTGTTTCGCAAAAGTTTAAATATCTCATAAAATATAATTTATATTCCTGTTTTGTTCAATCCATATGAAAATATACTCATTAAGCTTAAATTTCATAAATTACTCATCATTTAGTTCTATTTATACTATTTTTAGTGATTTTTCAAATTCATGTCATTGCTGCAGCAATATTCTGTTTTAAGGCAAGTTTCATCTTTCCATGAATTTTTATGATCTAGATAACCTGTTAAACTTCCATGATATCAAACATGATCTAAATTAGCCATCACCATGACTTATCAATATCAAACATTTTCTCAACCAAACATGGCCATATCATAAAATTATTTACACAAAATAGGTATATTGCTATACATGCCATACTTAAGTAGTTGTACAAGCCATTTACCAAGAATAAAGTCCTTTGGATAGTGTGATCGAACTTTCGACCTGTCCCGATTCCTGAGCCGGCTTGTTCAAAACTACAGTGAATGAAAAGGAAGGAGTAAGCATAAATGCTTAGTAAGTTCATATGTAAATAACAAGTAACATAACAATACAAATATACCAAACAACTTTAGCATGGTACCACCAAAACATATATCACATCTTTAAACATCATTCATCATCTTACCACCTTATCGTTGTTGTATCTATTTTCAACCCGAGGGTTAAGAGCATACCTGTCCAAAGTGTCCATTTCACAACACTTACCCAAAACGTCACTTATATCTTAAGTGCTCTTCCATTAAACTAGAAATTTCACCCGTTGAACACATCGGAATATAACTCGGATACATGGATAATTTGCACATAAGTGCCACATATGTAATCAAGAAATCATGTAACCCGCCCCTAAGTGAACTCAGACTCAACTCAACGAGCTCGGGCGTTCGTATCCATAAATGAACTCGGACTCAACTCAACGAGTTCGGATGCCTAGTTACATCTCACGAACTCGGACTCAACTCAACGAGTTTGGACATTTGCATCCATAAGTGAACTCGGACTCAACTCAACGAGTTCAGATGCTAAACCATCCTAGTGACATGTCACTTGTATCCTAATCTATTCCTAAGGTTCAAACGGGATTTTTCCCTCGATCTCACATTTGCCATCTTCCATGGAATATCGGAACCGATACTCGGTAGCAATTCATATTTATCAAGTAGTAAACATAATTTGCTTATTACTCAACATTAACCACAAAGCATAATATTTCACGATTAAAAATCAGCATATCATATAATTAACATTAATAACTTAAAAATAACATTTATGCTACATTATTTACACATGAACTTACCTTGGTACCAAAATATAAAGATTTTGCAATTTAGTCCACAATCTTTTCTTTTCTTCGATCACGACTTGAATCTCATTTTTCTTGATCTATAATACCAAATTAATCTTATTTAATACATACATTTATCAAAACAGCATTTAATATGAACTTTAAAAAAATTACACTTTTGCCCCTAAACTTTTGCATAATTACACTTTTGCCCCTAGTCTCGGGAATTAAACTTTATTCCTTATTCTTATGTTTTATAACATGCTGATCACTTTTCCGTTCTATGGCAACATCAAATTCTCTCTCTAACATATACTTGTGACTATTAGGTATTTTTGCTGATTAAGCCCTTTTACTCGTTTTCACTAAAAACCGAGTAGCACAAGTTGTCTAACATAATTTAAAACCCCATATTCTATCATAAAACATCAAAATACACAAATTTCACCTATGGGTATTTTTCCAAATATAAACCCTAGGTTGAATTATTGCTAGCATAAGCTTAATCGAGCTTCTGGGATTCTAAAAACGTAAAGAACATTAAAAACGGGGCTTGGAATCACTTACTATGGAGCTTGGAAGCTTGAAACAAACCCTAGCTATGGAGAACCCTTGAAATTTCAGCCTAATGAAGAAGATGGACAAAAATTGGCTTTTAATTTTGTTTTTAATTCATTTTAATAACTAAATGACCAAAAATACCCTTACTACTAAACTTTCCAAAAATTCCTTCCATGTCCTAATTTTGTCCATGAACTTAAAATTGGTCAAATTGCTATTTAAGACCTCCTCATTAATATTCCAAAACAATTTCATACTAAAAACTTCTAGAATGCAAGTTTTGCAACTTATTCGATTTAGTCCCTACTTTCAATTTAAGCACTTTAGGAATAGAATTTCATCACGAAATTTTCACACAATCATGCAATCATATCATAAACATGAAAATCATTGTAAAATAATTATTTCTATCTCGGATTTGTGGTCACGAAACCACTATTCCGATTAAGCCCTAATTTAGGATATTACAACGAGTCCTAAACGTTGTCTTGTATATATCAGCCTTTTTGACCCCCAGTTGATGGTACCCAGATCGGAGATCAATCTTAGAGAAAACTGAAGCTCCTTGAAATTGGTCGAACAGGTCATCAATTCTCGGTAGAGGGTACTTATTCTTAATGGCCAATTTATTCAATTGACGGTAATCGATACACATACGCATGGATCCATCTTTTTTTTTCACAAACAAAACTGGTGCTCCCCACAGAGACACACTAAGGCAAATGAACCCACGATCTAAGAACTCTTGAATTTGAGCTTTAAGTTCTACAAGCTCTTTCGGAGCCATTCTATAAGGGGCAATGGATACCGGAGCTGTACCAGGCAGAGCTCATTCCCAAACTCAACTTCACGGTTTGGAGGTAACCCAGGCAGCTCATCAGGGAAGATATCCGGAAAGTCCTTAACCGTTCTGATATCTTTAAAAGAAGAAACCCAAGAACCTAAAAAACTGATGTAGGCCAGATACACCTCACATCCTTTACAAACCAGCTTCTCAGACCTTAATGTAGAAATCACATTCGACAAGTAATTCTGATATTCCCCAACTACAACTCCCTTGTCATCCTCCACGGTTCTCAGTACCATCCGTTTAGTAGCACAATCCAAGCTCACCTGATGCTTAACCAGCCAGTCCATTCCTAGTATTAAATCGAATTCTCCAAAAGGCATCAAATTCACCAAAAAGATAACTCCTTGAACCTCCTATCTCTGAGTAGTCTATTTACCCTGAACGACTACCCCAAAGGACTCAGTACAGTAACCTCACTCGCAGTACTCTCAACCAAGATACCCAAAGTCTCAAACACAGTACAAGCTATATAGGAGTGAGTAGTTTATATATCTATCAGTGCAGTATAACGTACATTATAGATAAAGAACATACCTATGATAACATCCGGAGCATCTCCATCCTCTCGGAGATATGCAGCATAAGCCAGAGCTAGTTGCCTTGCCTCAGTATGACCAACACCTCTGCCTGGTGCCCTCTAACCCCAGCCCAAACTGTTACCATGTCTGGCCTGACCACGGCCTCTCAGTAGCTGTAGAACACCCCTTGGCAGCTGTGTAACACCTAAACCTGGAGCTTGCATCTGATCAGGCCTCCGTGGACACTCTCTAGTTTGGTGCTCCAATGATCCGCACCTCAAACATGCCCCGGTCTTTTTCCAGCACTCGCCCTAATGGTGTCTCCCACATTCAGCACAGTGCTACAGTCTAGTAGCAGCAACAGGTGCCCCAACTTTGACCAACCCATCAACTCTGGCCTTTTTCTTAGGCTTCAAAAATGAACTCGAGGGCTCCGAATCCCTCTTGTTCATACCTCTCTCCTTCTCATGGTTCAGACGCTCAGCGCACTTCACTTCTTTGGTGATCTTCGCCTTATCAACAATGCAGCAACATCTCACTCCCTATGTGGAGCTATCAGAACCCGTAAACTATCCCAGAGGCCATCCTCAAAGCGAACACATCGCTCATACTCAGTCGCTACCATCCCTTGCGCATAATAACTTAGTTGCAAAAATTCAGCCTCATATTCAGCCACTGATATATCCTCCTATGTCAGATTCAGAAACTCTCTCCTCCGTGCATCCACATAACTAGCACCCACATACTTTCCCTAAAAAGTAGTCTTGAAAAACTCCCAAGTCAGTCGATTGGGCTGAGTGCCCTCTTTAACCGTAAGCCACCACTGGTAAGCCTCATTTCTCAGCAGTGACACTGCACCCTTTATTTCTGCGAGGGGTGCAGTCAAGATCAGCCATGATCCTCTCTGTGGCCTTAATCTAATACTCAGCCACATTAGAGGCAACTCCGGCAACACCCTTGTAAATTTTAGCTCTATTTGACTAGAGTCGTTCCGTAATCGACCCTCAACCCACAGCACCAGTATTTGGCCCAACGACCCTTTCTAGAATCCGTAACATAGCTTGAGACAGCGCGTCATCCCTAGCTGCATGATCCTGAGACCCAGTCTTAGCCACAGGTGAAGCCAGTGCCTCCCTAGTTTCTACATTAGGCATGTGGCTAGATGACGAGACCCAGCTCGAGTACCTCCACGGCCTCCATCGCGGCCTCTTGTACCCCTTCCACGAGTACCTCTGGTGCTCATCATCGAATTGCATTTTATCTATATTAATAGTTTTATGCAGTAGTTTACAGTTCTAGTGTTTATTAACGGATATTTTATGGAAAATGGTATAAGTAATTCAGAGTTCATTTTCGCATATCGCAGCCTTACTACAGTTTTTAGTTTACCCTAACTAGAGTGTTTCAGTATAATCTACTACCTACAGTAGTCTCAGCATTTCAGTTTACACAAACAACATTTTAGAAGACTTACAAAATCAGCGTCGGAGACTCGGTGTACCACATAGTCAATAAAACATTTCAAATACTTCAAATCATTTTGCAACAGTTCTCTTAGGAATTCCAAGTTTTTAAAAAGAAACCCAAATCCACGGTCGAGTTTTGCAACCTCGCTCTGATATCACTAAATGTAACACTCTAAACACGGCCTAGACCTTTTGGCCGAATCTAACAATGTCACATTGAAGTGTTTTTCGTAAAGTGTGATATTGATGAAAAACCCCTTTTTATATTTAACCTCTTTGTGTGATCTTAAAGATGGTTCTAAGACGTGCCGTTCATTTTTTTGAAAATATGGGTCATTGGCATAAAGTTATTCACATTAAAATGTTATTAATTTTAAACTTCAGTTATTGCAGAAGCTATTAAAATAGGTTGTGTATTCGTGGTATCTTTGATAAAACATTTATTTTTTTGAAAACCTGCATCTTTTCCTACTGCTAGCAGTTATTAACCAAAAGAAATAAAAATCCAAAATTAAAGTAAAAATCCATAATGGCTTTATTACGGTAAAAATACTCAAAATAAAATTACTTATAATTAAAATCAAATATGAGAGTATATGCAGTTGTGTAGCCACCTTTGAGTCCCTTGCAGCACCGATCCGCCTAAGACTGGGGATTACCTGTACAGATAAACAGAAGGGTGAGTTTACGAAAGCTCAGTATGTAATCCCATATCAAACAACCAGACAGTCAGCAAATACAGTCTGGGCCTAAGCCCATCTCAATAACAATAATGATACAGATATGCAATCAAGAATCCTACCCAACTAGCCTCTACACCCCATCTCCGTCCAACCCTACACTCCATGTGGGGATATAATCAACCCACCCATTCCTGCACTCCAGGTAGTACCGGATGTGGTACTAAACACAGTTGCAGTAGAGCTACTAGTACAATACACTTCCTCCAATCATATCAAAACCTATCCCCATGCAACGCATCATGCAACGTGTCATGGCATATCTTAATATTACACATGGGCTCAATACAGATAAAAATGGCATGCTAAATTATAGTCATACATGAATATAGATCCATACATCACATAGGGCATAATAGTCTTTCAGTCAATTAGGGGTCTAGGAAAGCTTACTGACCCAGCAGTAGTTCCACAATCGTCTCGGATGACCCGTCAACCTTTAGCAGTCAAACAGTACAAATTGGCCTACGACCCATATTGCGGGACCATGTGAGCCCACACACCAGTGTGGCCCACACGGCCCAGAATGACCTTGGCCATGTGGATTACACAGCTTGGCCCAATAATTTCCACATGTCCGTGAGGTTCACCGGTGTGAGGCTCACAGGGCCTAATACGGCCTCAGCCCATGAAATCGCTCATGGCCGGCCATGTCGACTATACGCCCATGTCCTACACGCCCATGTCCTACACGGCCGTGAGCAAGCCCGTGTGGCATCTACGTTCACTTATACCGACTTTTGCCGTTTTCTATAGTTAGAGTTGTGTTTGTACAAACACCTGGTTACGAAAAGTCTGCACAATGCTATTGAGAACTCCTACCTATATTCAACCAAGACGCACCATTAATCACTTAACAATAGGATTAAACAACCCTTCCAATAACACTTATACAAAAGATTAATTAATACTTGCCTTGATTGAACAATTGAGGCTTTGCACACTTAAACCGCTGAAAAATATTGATTACAAGCTCCTTGGCGATTATATGCATTACAACTGAATTATATTAACCATTATTGCTCACACAAATAGCTTGAATCAAACGCATACCAAACTTACCGAAAACACAAAACCAAAAAAATAAGAGAAAGAAGAAATCAGCCTACACCTAAGAGCGTAAGCCAAATCACCCAAGTTGAACTTGTGATAACTAAGGAAATAGTTACCTTCGATCGAGTGAAGAGAGAGGTTTCGTTCACTTAAATATTAATGAAAAATCTTTCATTTCTCGAATAGTTCTAGAAACCGAGAGGAAACACAACAAATAAGGAAGAGAGGAAGAGATGGATAGAGAAAATGGTAGGGTTTGGCTACAAGAAAAGAGAGTATTCTGCCACAATAACCAAGATAAGAAAGAGGGGATTGCTAACACCGATTGAGAGAGAGAAGAAGAAGAAGTATTCGACCAAAGCAAAATCAATTGAGAGAGGGAGAGAAGAAAATCAGTAGGCAAGGGGATTGTGAGGAAGGGCAAAAAAAAACAAAACAAAACCAAAAGATACTCACAGTCCCTAGCAAAATTCAGCCTTCAAGAAGAGTAAAACGAGGACAAAAACCAAAGAATAAAGAGTAAATATCTACCAGTGCTGAAATTCTGAAAGGCAAGAGTTCAAATCAGCATTAACTCTACCATGATTTCAAATTCCCATATTTTCCTCCCCAAATCCCTCAAAACTGTCCACTCCTCCCTCAACCACCTAAATCAAATTCCACTATAACACTTCAGTATTTTGGGTTGACCAAAACTCCAACACGGCCCTAACAGCAAAGTAAAACACTCCACTACGCATACCAGAACTCGAACTTCGGACCTCAGGTAACAATAACACGCCACTTATCCCCAAGACCAACAAGCCCTTTCTGACATGTTATACCCATATTTATTTAAAAGCCTGCTGACTAGAGACAGAGGTTTATTCATTTAAAACAAAACTTTTGCACAAGCTAAGGCTTGAACCTAAGACTTCTCAGGCTCTTCCAAGGACACTTAACCACTGAAGCAGACCTGTATTTGTGTAACAAACATACGAAAATCAATATTAAGGATTTTTGGGGCGTTATAAAACACTTCAATGGGATATTCCAATAGAGATTGCAAAAAGTAATACATCGGTATCGAGTGTTGGCAACATGAAAGATGTTAAACCCAAATGTCAACAGTGTAGAAGATGGCATTTTAGAGATTGTTGGATGAAAAATAATAATAGAGCTTGTTACAGTTGTGGTTCACGAGATCATTTTATCTAAGATTGTCCTGAGTTAAATGAAAAAGATAAATCTCAGCATGGAAGATTGAGCAATATGAAAACAAGAGGGAGACCACCAAGAAATATAGGAAATATATCCAGTGGTAGAGGTGTGATGAGAGATTCTACTGTGAAGTCTGAGGCACGAGCACCTGCCTGAGCTTATGCTATTAGTGCACGGGAGGAGGCATCATCTCCAGATGTTATCACCGGTACTTTCACTCTCTATGATACTAATGTGATTGCATTGATAGATTATGGATCAACTTATTCTTATATATGTATGAATTTAGTATCTAGTAGGAGTCTGTCTGTAGAGTTTACTGGATTTATGATTAGAGTGTCGAACCCCTTAGGCAAATGTATTTTGGTTGAAAAATTCTACAAGAACTGTCCGTTAGTGAATTGGGATTTCTATTTTTTGGCTAATATGATGTTGTTGTCATTTGATGAATTTGATGTGATTTTGGGTATGGATTGGCTAACGATGCATGATGCTATAGTGAATTGTAGATGAAAGAAAATTGAACTTAAATGTCAAAATAATGAGACTATTAGAATTGAATCTGAGGATCTGAATAGTTTGCCAGTTGTGATCTCATTTATGGTAGCTCAGAGATTTGTGAGAAAGGGTGTGAAGCTTATCTTGCTTATGTACTTGATACGAAAGTGACAGAAACAAAGATTGAATTAGTACCAATTGTGTGCGAGTATCCAGATGTACTTCCAGAAGAGTTACCAGGTTTACCACCTATCAGAGAAGTTGAGTTTGGTATTGAATTAGTACCGAGAACAACACCAATATCGATTGCTCTGTATAGAATGGATCCGACAGAGTTAAAAGAATTGAAAGCTCAGTTGCAAGAGTTAACAGATAGAGGTTTTGCTAGACCGAGTTTCTCTCCCTAGGGTGCACCGATGTTATTTGTGAAAAAGAAAGATGGCACGATGGTAATGTGTATATACTATCGACATCTCAACAAAGTAACAATCAAAAATAGATACCCTTTGCCACGAATAGATGATTTGTTTGATCAGTTAAAAGGAGCAACAGTATTTTCGAAAATTGATTTGAGATCGGGTTATTACCAGTTGCGAGTTAAAGACTCAGAACTACGAATTTCTTGTTATGCCTTTCGGACTAACAAATGCACCTACTATTTTCATGGACTTGATGAATCAGATTTTCAGGCCGTACTTAGACCAATTCATAGTTGTATTTATTAATGACATTTTGATTTACTCTTGTGATGAATCTGAGCATTCCGAGCATTTGAGAATCGTGTGACAAAATTTGAGAGATAAACAGTTGTTTACAAAGTTCAGAAAATGTGAGTTTTGCCTACAAAAGGTTGGTTTTCTGGGACATATATTTTTAGCCGCGAGTATTCGAGTTGAATCGAGTAAAATTTCTACGATTATAGATTTGAAGCCTCCAAGAAATGTATCCAAAGTCCATAGTTTTTTGGGACTAGCTGGTTATTATAGACGACTTGTGAAAGGCTTCTCGATGATTGCAGCTTCGATGACGCGATTGCTTTAAAAAGATGTTAAATTTGAGTGGTCAGAAAAGTGTCAACAGAGCTTTGAATAGTTGAAAGCATTATTGAAAGAGGCACCAGTGTTAGTTCAACCTGAGTCAGGTAAAGAATTTTTAGTTTTTAGTGATCCATCGTTAAATGGCCTAGGTTGTGTTTTGATGCAGAAAGGAAAATTTGTAGCTTTTGCCTCGAGACAATTGAAGCTGCACAAAAAGAATTATCTGACGCACGATCTAGAGTTAGCCGCGACAGTGTTTGCATTGAAAATTTGGCGTCATTACTTGTTTGGTGAAAATGTCATATATATACCGACCAAAAAAGCTTAAAATATTTGATGACTTAGAAAGATTTGAATTTATGACAGTGGGGATGGTTAGAATTGTTAAAAGACTATGAATTAGTGATTGACTATCATCCGGGGAAAGCGAATGTAGTTGCTGATGCTTTAAGTAGAAATTCCTTATTTGCTTTATGTGCTTTGAACACACAATTAGCTTTGTCTAACGACGATTCGATAGTAGCCGAGTTGAAAGTGAGACAGTTATTTCTACGGCAGATTTTTGAGGCTCAAAAATTTGATAATGAATTGCAAGCAAAACGAGCTCAGTTTGAGTTGACTTTAGATTTAGAGTTTCGAGTAGGTCTTGATAATTATTTGAGGTTTCGTGATAAAATATGTGTACCAAGAAATTCTGGAATCATTCGAAAGATTCTAAATGATGCACACAGTAGTTGTTTATCAGTACATCCTAGAAGCACGAAAATGTATAGCGATTTGAAACAGCTTTATAGGTGGCACGACATGAAACAAGATATCTCAGAATTTGTTTTGAAATGCTTGATTTGTCAGCAAATCAAAGCTGAGCATAAAGTGTCATCAGGTTTATTACAGCCTATTATGATTCCTGAGTGGAAGTGAGACAGAGTAACAATGAATTTCGTATCGTGTTTACCCTTATCTTTGAAAAAGAAAGATGCGATCTGGGTTGTTTTTAACAGATTGACGAAATCAGCTCATTTCATTCCAGTACGTACAAATTTCTCACTTGATAAATTAGTTGAGCTGTATATTTCCAAAATTGTACTGTAATATCCTGAATTAGGGCCTAATCGGAATAGTGGTTTCGTGACCATAAATCCGAGATAAAAATAATTATTTTATGATTATTTTGAGGTCTATGATATGATTGCATGATTGTGTGAAAATTTCGTAAAGAAATTCTATGCATTAAGTGCTTAATTTGAAGTTAGGGACTAAATTAAATAAGTTGCAAAACTTGCATTCTAGAAGTTTCTAGTATGAAATTGCTTTCAAATATTAATTAGGAGGTCTTAAATAGTAATTTGACCAATTTCAAAGTTTATGGACAAATATTGGACATGCATGGAATTTTTGGAAAGTTTGTAGTACGGGCTTTTTGGTCATTTAGGGGTAAAATGAATTAAAATATAAAATTAAAAGCCAATTTTGCTCATCTTCTTCACCATGGACGTGTATACCAAGGGAGTCTCCATGGCTAGGGCTTCCAAGCTCGATTGTAAGTCCGTTCTAGCCTCGTTTTTAGTGATTTTAACGTTTTTAGAGTCCCGGTAACTTGATTTAGCTTATGCTAGAACAATTCAACCTAGGGTTCATATTTGAAAAAATACCCATAGGTGAAATTTGTGTATTTTGGTGTTTTATGATAGAATATTAGGTTTTAAATTATGTTAGACAACTTGTGCTACTCGGTTTTAAGTGAAAACGAGCAAAAGGGCTTAATCGGTAAATACCTAATAGTCATAAGTACATGTTAGAGTGAGAATTTGATGTTGCCATAGAAGGGAAAAATGATCAGCATGTCATAAAACATAAGAAAATAAGATGAAGTTTAATTTCCAAACCTTGGGGCAAAAGTGCAAATATGCAAAAGTTTAGGGGTCAAAATGAAAATTTTTAAAAATATGATTTTTGGACCCATATGAATAGTGTGACTAATTATTAGGCTAAATGTGATATTATAGATGAAGGAAATCGAGATTCGGGCTTAAATCGAGAAAATACAAGGTTATGGACTAAAATGGTAAATTGCTGTTTCTGGATCGAGGTAAGTTCGTATGATAATAATAATGCAATGTTATGTTTGAATTATATTTCTTGCTATTATTGCGTATATTTTATGATTTAATATATTGGAAAAGTTGATGGAATGGTGTTTATGATGTGGAAATATGACATGAAAGAATGTTACATGAAATGCAATAAAATGATGATACATGACAAATGATATATGAAATATGTGATATATGTTATGTAAATTCTTAAAAGCTGATTTGATATTTGAGTTGTGTCTTATTATACTATGAATGGACAATTGGTACTATGGACAGTGAGATCGACACTTCGAGTAAAGTCGTACATAAATAATCTATCGATTCTTTTTATGTTATTATATTTTGATATCATATGAAATGTGGCTACCTATCAAATGGTTATTTGATGTAAATTATGAATTTAAATTGATTACGAACAATTTAGTAAAATGTTGAAAAGTGAGGAATTTCCCGATTGAACCTTCGGAATAAAAAAGATACGAACGATCTATTGTGAGGTCGCATGTGTAGTACTAAGTGCAGGCTACTATGTGTACCCGAAAACTGTGATCACGTGTGTAGTACTAAGTGCAGGCTACTACGTGTATCAGATGGTTAGGTCACGTGTGTAGTACTAAGTGCAGGCTACTACGTGTACCGGATAATTGGTCACGTGTGTAGTACTAAGTGTAGGCAACTACGTGTACCGGATAATTGGTCGCATGTGTAGTACTATGTGCAGGCTACTATGCGTACCAGATAGCTTTGGCTACAAGTGTGAAAATATGTGCAGGCAATTGAGTATCAGTTATTATTCCGAAGAGTTCAACGGGAAAATCGATTAAGTAAAAATACAATTGAACATGATTATATGATGAATAAGTGTAGGTATATGTTTATGAAAAATTATGAGCAATGTGCTCGATAATTGGGTGAATTTCGATAAGACAAAATGGATTAAGTGGAATTATGTAAGAATGAATTTTAGTGGTAAAACAGTGTTGGACAGCAGCAGTTGCATGACTTTGAAAATTCACTAAAAATTTTGGAAGTTGAATAAAAATGCAAATGATATATGAAAATAAAGCTTAATGAGTCTATTTTCACATGAAAGAAACAAGGGAAGCAAAAGAATTCTATATTGTGTGATATTTGAATTCTTGTGAAACAGGGTCTGAATGAATTCGAGATTCCCTGTTTTGACTTTATAAATTCACCATAAATTGTAAACAAGTTATCAAGAGTCATACCTTACATGGATGGATTCCTTATGGAGTATATTTTTAAGGGAAACAAACTTCATGGTCGTTGGAATTCGGTACAGGGAGAAATTTGGTTCGTAGTGCACAGAGGTCAGAGTAGTCGTACTCTGAAACAGGGGAGACTTTAACTAATAAACTGTACTAATTTGCTAAACCAAAAATTCTGGAAATTTTATGGGAGAAATATATATGCATCTAGTTTCAACGAAAATTAACGAAACTAAATTTGGAGTTTTGTAGTTTCAAATATGAATAATTTAGTAACTGTAACTCGATAACACATCTTAACCTGAATATGTGTAATTGTACAATTATAGTGTTTTATCTTGAAAAGCATGGTAGTAATTGCTTATTATTTTCATATGAACTTACTAAGCTTAAAGCTTACCCATCCTCTCCATTTCTTTAGTATTGGCAGGTCGGCTCGGGGTTGGAGATCGTCAGAGGCAAAATCACACTATCAAACTATCATTTTTGGGAAAATTAATTCAATTATTAGAAATATCAAGTGAGTGGCATGTATAGGAAGTTGGTTTGTGATATGTATTTTTATTATGATTTTGACCTTACGTATCAGTCTGCATTGAGTTATCGTATAAAATCATGAGATGTGGTCCTTATCCATTATGGTTTATAAGTTTAATTAATTGTGCCATGTCCTATGTTTTGATGTGATGATATAGTTAGCTTTGTTTGTTATTCATGTGTTCAAAAAGTTTTGAATTAAATGAAATTTTATGGCCCGGTTTTCGTCTATGTGTATTGTTAAGTCTGGTAATACCTCGTACTCTGTTCCGGCCTTGGATACGGGTAAGGGGTGTTACATTTAGTGGTATCAGAGCTATGGCTTAGTCGGTTCTTGGACTAACCTAGCATGTGTAAAAGTCCAGCTATACATGCCACTGATCCGTGATAGTGTGATGTCTTCTGACGCTTATGAGCACCGTCTTGCTTAAATAGAGGTACTCTCCAACCGAGCTGCACTGACCATGTTCAATGTGATGCGAAGGTGTTTGAATAAAATTACGATTATGATGAGTCTTAATTTAGAAAAGTATTAATAAAAATTTATGATATATATATAAGTGATAACACGTGAGATGAAAGGTCATGTTGTGAAAAATATCCATACTTGCTTGATGCTCATATGATGTAGTGCACTTGGCTTACTTTATAAGATGAACGGGATAAATAGAAATTCGTAGAAGTATGAGTAAAAGTTCCTAATATCATGATATGAATGAAAATGTCATTGCCTTGATTGAACGTTGAATGTTGATGAATGTCAATGATATTTTTTATGAGATAAATGACTATAATGAAATGAATTTATCTATGTTAAATTGTTTGGACTGAATTATGTGATTGTAATGATATGTATATGATGATGCACGAAATGAAAGTTGCAATTGTGATGCAAATATATATGTTTGTTTAACCCTTATATGATGTCATGAGTATGATTTGTTCGAGTAGATGAATGGATAAGTCAAGCTATCCAGAAAACATAGGATGCATGTATAATTATACTTGACTAAATGAGATAACTAGAAAATGGGCATTAAACCAATATGAATGTTAGTTACTCGAAATGAATGACATGATTGAGATATGATTGCTATGATGAAAACTGTGTTACATGTATATGTATATGAGATTGAGTCAGAGGCCCTATGACCCCTTTCCCCTTACCAAAGTGGTGTTTTATAATGGAAATTCATGAGATTTATACTGAATAAGTTTCCGGTTGAGAAACCAAAGAGTTCAGTGGTAGAATAATTATAAATATGATTAGAGATTGAAGAATGAATTGATAAGTAAAGTCAAAGCTAGAAAAGTATCAGATTGGCATAAGGATTATTGGAGCTATGCACTGTCCCAGTTAAAGAATGAATTTACTTTGGTAAATTGAATTACTCAGATACAAGGTCGAGAAAAGTGTAAATCAAAATTTATTCAGAACTAGTCTTCTTTAGTGAAAAGTAATATGAAATTTGTGATGGGAGAAATAGTTGGGGAAATGATATCTGAAATGTGTAATATCTGAGTGTGACAGTTACACCTAGACAGATTTTAGTAGTTTCTTCTAAGATGTTCTATGTGTTTATCCGTTCCCAGAAATATTTCTATGGTTATTGATCTTTTGAAGAAATTTTTGTTATATGGGGATGTTTTCTAATCCTGATGTTAGACGAAAACATTTGTAGCCTAACTGGTTTATAATTTATATTGCTCAATTCCTTCGGGCATTCTATTATATTCTGCCTGATAAAAAAATTGGTGAGAGAATATGTATGATACTATGATTCTGTTTCTTCTGCTTGATACTCCATTTGATATGTATATATATGGGAAGATACATTGTTCTTGTTGCATTTGATTCCAGTGGGATTAAATGATGTTTTCTACTGGATTTCTTTCCTCTGAGGAATTATCGGGATCTTCTATATTTTCCTATGAGTTTGGTTTTTGATTTTCCGGCATAGTATCGTATCTTGGGTTTCTTTACTCTGGGTTTCTTTATTCTGGGTTTCTCTATGTTGGATTTCTTTATTCGATTTTCTTGTTATCTTTATTCCGTAATTTGTCAACTATGACTCATGTTCGGAGTGCATTCTTTAGCTCGTGATAATCATGTCAAGTATGGCTACACTTCTAATTTGATTTGGGTGATGTGGTGATTTCAGTATTGGGATTTTTCTAATTTTCGTGTAAGGTTTGACAACAGTAAAGGTATAAGTGATAAAAGTGCAAATTTCAATCGGTGTGGTGGATTACTTCTCTCAAGTAAGTCAATTATAGTTAATGTCTTCAATTGAGATATTTTGGTACTTGAGCTAATGCAATTGAGACGATTTTGATTAACGTAATGAATGAATAGTAAAGGATGGCATGATGAATTGTTTTGTAACTAGAAGAAAGGATTATTTTCGAGGTTATAGCAGAATTATTTCCGTAGCGGAAGAGGAAAATGTGATAGTGAGTAGCAAACTAAAAGAGTACAGTGAGGATCGACTTCTGATAATGAATTTCAGAATATATGAGAAATTAAAGAGATATATTGGAGGCACCGCCTGAGTGAAAGTTCTTCAACACTGAATATGAAATTGAGGAATCTAAGTGAAGACCATTTTTCTGGTAAGATTTTCGGGGACGAAAATCCCTAAAGGGGGGAGAATTGTAATATCCCGAATTAGGGCCTAATCGGAATAGTGGTTTCGTGACCACAAATTTGAGATAAAAATAATTATTTTATGATTATTTTGAGGTCTATGATATGATTGCATGATTGTGTGAAAATTTCGTGAAGAAATTCTATGCATAAAGTGCTTAATTTGAAGTTAGGGACTAAATTGAATAAGTTGCAAAACTTGCATTCTAGAAGTTTCTAGTATGAAATTGCTTTCAAATATTAATTAGGAGGTATTAAATATCAATTTTACCAATTTCAAAGTTTATGGACAAATATTGGACATGAATGGAATTTTTGGAAAGTTTAGTAGTAAGGGCAATTTGGTCATTTAGGGGTAAAATGAATTAAAATACAAAATTAAAAGCCAATTTTGCTCATCTTCTTCACCATGGACATGTATACCAAGGGAGACTCCATGTATAGGGTTTCCAAGCTTCCAAGCTCGATTGTAAGTCCGTTCTAGCCTCGTTTTTAATGATTTTTACGTTTTTGGAGTCCCAGTAACTTGATTTAGCTTATGCTAGCAATAATTCAACCTAGGGTTCATATTTGGAAAAATACCCATAGATGAAGTTCGTGTATTTTGGTGTTTTATGATAGAATATGAGGTTTTAAATTATGTTAGACAACTTGTGCTACTAGATTTTAAGTGAAAACAATTAAAAGGGCTTAATCGGTAAAAATACCTAATAGTCATAAGTACATGTTAGAGTGAGAATTTGATGTTGCCATAGAAGGGAAAAATGATCAGCATGTCATAAAACATAAAAAAAATAGGATGAATTTTAATTTCCAAACCTTGGGGCAAAAGTGCAAATATGCAAAAGTTTAGGGGTCAAAATGAAAATTTTTAAAAATATGATTTTTGGACCTGTATGAATAGTGTGACTAATTATTAGGCTAAATGTGATATTATAGATGAAGGAAATCGAGATTCAGGCTTAAATCAGGAAAATACAAGGTTATGGACTAAAATGGTAAATTGCTGTTTCTGGATCGAGGTAAGTTCGTATGATAATAATAATGCAATGTTATGTTTGAATTATATTTCTTACTATTATTGCATATATTTTATGATTTAATATATTGGAAAAGTTGATGGAATGGTGTTTATGATGTGGAAATATGACATGAAAGAATGTTACATGAAATGCAATAAAATGATGATACATGACAAGTGATATATGCAATATGTGATATATGTTATGTAAATTCTTAAAAGCTGATTTGATATTTGAGTTGTGTCTTATTATACTATGAATGGACAATTGGTACTATGGATAGTGAGATCGACACTTCGAGTAAATTCTTACATAAATAATCTATCGATTCTTTTGATATTATTATATTTTGATATCATATGAAATGTGGCTGGCTATCAAATGGTTATTTGATGTAAATTATGAATTTAAATTGATTACAGACAATTTAGTAAAATGTTCAAAAGTGAGGAATTTCCCGATTGAACCTTCGGAATAAAAACGATACGAATGATCTATTGTGATGTCGCATGTGTAGTACTAAGTGCAGGCTACTATGCGTACCCGAAAACTGTGATCACGTGTGTAGTACTAAGTGCAGGCTACTACGTGTATCAGATGGTTAGGTCACGTGTGTAGTACTAAGTGCAGGCTACTACGTGTACCGGATAATTGGTCACGTGTGTAGTACTAAGTGCAGGCTACTACATGTACCAGATAATTGGTCGCATGTGTAGTACTATGTGCAGTCTACTACGCGTACCAGATAGCTTTGGCTACAAGTGTGAAAATATGTGCAGGTAATTGAGTATCAGTTATTATTTCGAAGAGTTCAACGGGAAAATCGATTAAGTAAAAATACAATTGAACATGATTATATGATGAATAAGTGTAGGTATATGTTTATGAAAAATTATGAGTAATGTGCTCGATAATTGGGTGAATTTCGATAAGACAAAATGGATTAAGTGGAATTATGTAAGAATGAATTTTAGTGGTAAAACAGTGTTGGACAGCAGCAGTTGCATGACTTTGAAAATTCACTAAACATTGTGAAAGTTGAATAAAAATGCAAATGATATATGAAAATAAAGCTTGATGAGTCTATTTTCACATGAAAGAAACAGGGGAAGCAAAAGAATTCTATATTGTGTGATATTTGAATTCTTGTGAAATAGGGTCTGAATGAATTCGAGATTCCCTGTTCTGAATTTAGAAATTCACCATAAATTGTAAAAAAAATTGTTAAGTGTCATACCTTTCATGGATGGATTCCTTATTGAGTATATTTTAAAGGAAACAAACTGCATGGTCGTTGGAATTCTGTACAGGGAGAGATTTGGTTTGTAGTGCACAGAGGTTAGAGTAGTCGTACTCTGAAATAGGGGAGACTTTAACTAATAAACTGTACTAATTGGCTAAACCAAAAATTCTGGAAATTTTATGGGAGAAATATATATGAATCTAGTTTCAAGGAAAATTAACAAAACTAAATTTGGAGTTTTGTAGCTTCAGATATGAATGATTTAGTAACTGTAACTCGATAACACATCTTAACCTGAATATGTGTAATTGTACAATTATAGTGTTTTATCTTGAAAAGCATGGTAGTAATTGCTTATTATTTTCATATGAACTTACTAAGCGTAAAGCTTACCCATCCTCTCCATTTCTTTAGTATTGGCAGGTCGGCTCGGGGTTGGAGATCGTCGGAGGCAAAATCACACTATCAAACTATCATTTTTGGGAAAATTAATTCAAATATTAGAAATATCAAGTGAGTGGCATGTATAGGAAGTTGGTTTGTGATATGTATTTTTATTATGATTTTGACCTTACGTATCAGTCTGCATTGAGTTATCGTATAAAATCATGAGATGTGGTCCTTATCCATTATGGTTTATAAGTTTAATTAATTGTGCCATGTCCTATGTTTTGATGTGATGATATAGTTAGCTTTGTTTGTTATGCATGTGTTCAAAAAGTTTTGAATTAAATGAAATTTTATGGCCCGGTTTTCGTCTATGTGTATTGTTAAGTCTGGTAATGCCTCGTACTCTGTTCCGGCCTTAGATACGGGTAAGGGTTGTTATATGTACCTTATCTATTGTTTTGGATAGAGATCCAAGATTTACTTCGTGATTTTGGAAGTAAGAAGCTTTAGGTTCAAAGCTACATTTTAGCACTGTATTTCACCCACAAACGGATCGTCAATCGGAATGAGTTATTCAGATACTTGAGGATATGTTGTGTTGTTGCATTCTTGAGTTTGAAGGTAGCTGGGAGAAATATTTACCGCTAATTGAATTTGTTTACAATAATAGCTTCTGATCAAGTATAAAGATGGCACCGTACGAAACTCTATATTGTCGTAAATGTCGAACACCGTTGTACTGGAGTGAGCTTAGTGAAAATAAGATTCGCGGGGTTGATCTGATCAGAGAGACTGAAGAAAAAGTGAAAGTAAGTTGTGATATTTTAAAAGTAGCTTCGGATTGACAGAAATCATATGCAAACTTGAAATGGAAAGATATTAAGTTCCAGATTGGGGATAAAGTGTTTTTGAAAGTGGCGCCGTGGAAAACAATGTCGGAAAGGGAAATTGAGTCCGCGATTCATCGGACCGTATGAGATTATTGATCGAGTTGGGCTAGTAGCATATCAGCTGTCCTTATCGTCTGAATTAGAAAAGATACATAATTTTTTTTCACGTATCGATTCTACGAAGATATCGATCAGATCCTTTGCACGTTATTTCTCCAACTGAAGTGGAGATACAGTCAGATTTATCATATAGTGAAGAACCAATTCGAATTTTAGCTCCTGAGATCAAAGAGCTGAGAAATAAGAGAATCACATTAGTGAAAATATTATAGCATCAACATGGAGTTGAAGAAGCTACATGGGAACCCGAGGATGCTATAAGAAACAATACTCGAAACTATTCACTAGTAAGATTTTCGGGGACAAAAATCCCTAAGGGGGAGAGTTGTAACAGCCCGTTTTTTAGTCAAATCTAAACAGTGGTTTCGAGACCACAAATCTAAAGTTAAAATAATTATTTTCTTATTATTTTAATGTCTACAACATGATATTATGTTTGTGTGAAAATTTCGTTAAGAAATTTTATTGTTTAAATGCTTAATTTGATAAAAAGGACCAAATCGCGTAAAGCGTAAAAGTGGAGTTCCATTAGATAAAGGTATTTAATAGCTATGGAATCTTAATGTAGAGGTCATTATGTTGTAATTAGACCATTTGAAACATGAGTGGAAATATATGGACATATTATCATGAACTTTGATGGTTTTTAATTAAGGTTAAATGTGTAAATTGATTATTAAAGGTAAATTAAAGTAAAAAAAATTAATATTTTTGTTTCATTCATCTTTTACAACCAAAAAACATAACCTAAATAGTCATGGGAGAAGTGTAACAACCTGATTTTAGGGCTAGTCAGAACAGTGGTTTTGGGACCACAAATCTGACGTAGTAAAATTTATTTTTATTAGATTTTTATGGTCTACAGTTTCATGGAATGATTTCATGGAAATTTCGTTCAAAAATTTTGATGTTTGGGCACTCAATTTAGTCAAAAGGACTAAATTGTAAAAAGTACAAAAGTTGAGTTCTACATGATAGAGGTGTCTAATTGTTATGAGATTTTAAATTAGAGGTCTTTAGATGATAATTAGACCAATTGTTAAGTTAGTAGACAAAATGGATATGGAGAGATAAAATTTTAAAGAATGGTGGAAAGGGCATTTTGGTTATTTGGTAAATAAAAGAATAAAAAGGGAAAATAAAGTCAAAATTGGTGTCCATCTTCTACACCATAGCCGAAATTCTCAAGCTCTCTATAGCTAGGGTTTCTTCAACTTTCAAGCTTGATAGTAAGTGCATCCTAGCCCTATTTTTAATGCTCTTTACGTTTTTGAAGTTGTATTCACCCAATCTTTCCATTTCTACCACTATTTTGAAGTAGGGTTCATGTTTAAAAATTTACCCATGTATGACATGCATGTGTTTTGATGTTTAATGGTAGAAAATGAAAGTTTGATGTGTAATAAGCAACTTTTACCAAGTGATTTTCCATGAAAACACCTAAAAAGGACTTATTTGTAAAAGTTGTAAAATGGGTAGTGAAAATCTGATTTAATGGAAAAATGGGCTAATATGAGCATATTTATGGTTTGGCTAGGCTTGGGTAACAAAAAAATTGAATGTATTTCATTTTGCGAACCTAAGGACAAAAGTGTAAATATGTTAAAGTTTAGGGGTAAAAATGTAATTTTTCCATAAGTTGATTTTTGGACTGAATTGAATAATCTGAATAATAAATAAGCTAAATTTTCTATTTTAGATCAAGAAAAACGAAGTTCAGACCTTGATCGAGGGAAAAACAAGGTTATTGACGATTAGATCCATTTCTTCTATTTTTGTACCGAGGTAAGTTCGTATGTAAATAATGCATTATTATTTATGCTTTAAATACCTTAATATTGTATGAAATTATGATTGACCTTATGGGTGAAGTTGACAAAGTTTGATGAGTGAGAAATATCCCGGTTAAACCATAGGAATAGTTAGGATACAAATGTCATGACATTAGGGTTAGATGAGATTTCGTGTAAGATCTTATCTAGGATACGGCATCGATATGAGATTTCGTGTAAGATCTTATCTAGGATACGGCATCGATATGTAAGACCATAGCTGGGCTATTGGCATCGATATGAGATCCCATGTAAGACCATATTTGGGATATGGCATTGGTATGATTCTATGTGTGTGAGATTTCCTGAGCATCCTTTAGTATTCCAAGTGGTTCAACGGGTAACTTAACAACCATGTTAAAGTTATGAAAGATTGTGGCATGTTGTGGAAGGCAATGGTATGTTGCAAGTTGGTACAAGTATATAGACAAAACTCATGCTTAATGAGCTTGATATGTGATGAACCCTCGGTAAGGTTTGATGAAGTAAGTTACGATGTTAAGTTTTAATATCATCTATGCCAAGCTTGATTATGAAATTTACAATGACATTTATGTCAAGTTACATTCATGTTAAGAATATGTTAAAGTGTGTTTATGATGCCTATTATTTGCATAGGAACTTACTAAGCTTTAAAACTTACCCCCTTTCTTTTTCCCTTGTCTTATAGTTTCACCAAGCCAGCTCGGGGATCGAAGATAGCCGAAGTTCCATCCACACTATCAAATTATCATTTTGGGTACTTATGATTATAATATTTTGAGCTATGGAATGTATAGGGACTTGGTCTTTTTGTTATGTGTCATAGTTGTTTTGGCCAAACGTGTTGGCTTATGTTATTTGATAATTCATTTTGTAAATGGCCAATGAATTGGCTGGATTGAGTTGATAAATAGGTGA
This sequence comes from Gossypium hirsutum, assembly GCF_007990345.1. Lineage (NCBI taxonomy): Eukaryota > Viridiplantae > Streptophyta > Magnoliopsida > Malvales > Malvaceae > Gossypium > Gossypium hirsutum. The sequence goes on from NC_053435.1 coordinate 57,439,770, forward strand.
TGTTTGTATGTGGTAGATGGTTGTATGTAAATGATACGTTGATATCATGTTGACGGCTGAATTGGTTGTATGAATATGCTTGGAATTGTGTTGCTTATGGTTATATAGGTTGGTGCAAGAAAGGGTGGCAAAATGGCTTGGTAAATAACCTTATTTTTTTCCACACATGTAGACACATGGGCGTGTGTCTATGCCGTGTGCGACACTTAGCTTGGATAGGGGAAAAGATAAAGTTATCGACTAATCGACTCGATTTGTTGTTTAAGCATCCGAGATAAGTTCGTATGTATTAAGCATTGTAATAATTATGCTTTTAGTGCTTTGATATTGCATAAATTGTATATATGGGACTACAATTATGTTAGATAACAAATCGGCTATTTGTGGCACTTAGTGTGCGATTCGACATAGCTTCAGCTATATATGGCACTTAGTGTGCAATTTGAGATAGCTTCGGCTATGTACGGCACTTGGTGTGTGAGATATTGAGTGTGGCACTTAGTGTGCGAGATATCGAGTATGGCGCTTAGTGTGCGAGACATCGAGTATTCAACGGTGTTCCGTGTATGCATGAACTTGTTAAGGATTGGTATAGGTATGTACAGGTATATTATGAGCTTAAAATCGAAGAAGTTACAAAGTTTGTATCTAAGCTTATGATTAAGCAACTGAAAGGTTTGTTAGTAATCATAAAGTACATGATAATATATTTAGATTGATGGATGTTGCATTTGTGATTAGTTAAGTTTATATCATACGAGCTTACTAAGATATGAAGCTTACTTCATGTTATTTTTTTTATGATTTTATAGTGATATCAAGGCAAGCTCGAATTCGGGAGTTATCGAGAAAACCATCACACTATCAAACATCTAAATTGGTACTTTTGAATTATAAAACTATGGTATATGGCATGTATAGGCTAGATGTGGTATTTTGGTTGTGATTATAGCCTTGATATTTGGCTTGTAAATTGTATATGTTTTGATCTGTATATATAACCATGAGTGATGGCTTATTTTGGTATGTTTGGTATGAATGTTGTTATGGTTTTACAGTTGCTCAAATGGTTAATTGATTTGTGGAGTATAAATGCTTGAGAAATGCCTTGATGAGGTATGATTTTAGATGTTGTGTTGGTTATTTATAAGGAAGTTATGTGTGTGTGAATTATGGTAAATGAACTCTATAGATTGATATTTTTTTGGCATGTATTTGGCTAAGTGAATGGTAGTGATTTGAGATTTGGAATAGATGAAATTAAAATGGTATAAATTATGCATTTGGTTGATGATTTTGGCTGCCTAATTGTATGATGAAATGGTATCATTTTGGTTGTTTAGGTGAGCATGAATAAGGGTGGCAAATTGGCCTTACAAATGGCCTATTTTTGTCCACACAAGCGTGTGTCTCGGCTGTGTGCGACACACGGTTATGTTACACGGCCATGTGTCCCTTGGTGTTGAAATTGAATTGAAGTCGGTATGCTCCACATGGGCGTGTGACTGGCCGTGTGGTACAGGTCAGTATACCCCCTGATTGGCACACGACCTAACACACGGGCGTGTGACTTGGCCGTGTTGCATAACTCTCCAGTTTTCACACGGTCTAACACACGAGCGTGTCCTTGGCCATGTGATACAAGTCAGCATGTATGCGCTGTTTCCACACAGCCTATTCACATGAGCGTGTGACCCCTATATGGCTAAAATTTTTCTAAGTTTCCAAAGTTTTTGTATGTTATTGGTTTAGTCCCGAACCACTTCTAAAGTTTGTTTAAGGCCTTGTAGGCCCTTATCAGGGACAATGTAATTTTGTTGAATGATTTATGAGAATGAATGATTTATGTTTGATAAATGTATGCTATATGTTGTGAATTGATCAGTAATACCTCGTAACCCTACTCCGACGACGGATACGGGTTAGGGGTGTTAGACTGTAACATCACGATTTTGGGCCTGGTCAGAATAGTAGTTTTGGGACCACAAATCTGACAAATAAAATTTTATTTTTATTATATTTTTATGGTCTACGATTTCACGGAATAATTTTGTGAAAATTTCGTTCAAAAATTTTGACATTTGGGCACTCAATTTAGTAAAAAGAACTAAATTGTAAAAGGTTGCAAAATGTGTGTTCTAGTTCACAAAGGTACTAAGTACTTGTGAGTAATGGGTTTTTAAATTGGATATCCTTAAATGGTAAAAAGCCCATTTTGTAATTAGTGGACAAAAATGGACATGGCATGGTATGTTTTATTTATTTTTCATTAAGGGTGTTTTAGTAATTTGGCAAACAAAGCCAAAATAACTAAGAAAAAGATGTCATCTTCTTCATTTTTATCATGCCATAACCGTATATGGAGATGGAAGACATGGCTAGGGTTTGTAAAACTTCCAAGCTTGATTGTAAGTCCATCTTTGCCCCGTTTTAATGTTCTTTGCATTTTTGAAATCCTCATAGCTCAATTTACCCATTTCTACCATTAATTTGAGCTAAGGTTCATGTTTAAAAATTGACCCATATGTGAAATGCATGCATTTTGATGTCTAATGATAGAAAATGAGTGTTGGGTGTTAGATAAACAATTTTTTCTAAGCGATTTTATGTGAAAACGAGTAAAACAACACAATCGGTAAAAATACCTAATGTGCATAAGTACATGTTAGAGTGAGAATTTGATGTTACCATAGAAGGGAAAAATGATCAACATATCATAAAAGATAAGAAAATAGGATGAAGTTTAATTTCCGAACCTTGGGGCAATAGTGCAAATATGCAAAAGTTTAGGGGTCAAAATGCAAATTTGTAAAAATAATGATTTATGGACTCATTTGAATACTGTGAGTAATAAATGAGTTATATTTGTAATGTTAGATCAAGAAAATCGATTTTCGGGCCAAAATCAAAAAAATACCAAGTAATGGACTTAAATGGTAAAAATGACCATTTTCGTATACAAGGTAAGTTCATATGACTTTTAATAATGCAATGTGTATTTTAATGTTATTGCTTTGATAGTATATGAGATGTAAGTCTATATACAAATAAATGTACTTGAAATGGTTTATTTATGCTTATTTGCCATTGAACTATGACAAATGAATATATGAGTTGAATAAAATGAGACATCCAAAAAAGTATCGACAAAGTTCCGACATCCGAAAAGCCCCGTATGAACCTTAAGAATACTTAGGATACATATTTCATGACATGGATTTCCGATATGTGATATCGTGTAAGACCATGTCTGGGACGTTGGCATCGACTTTTGTTTTACGTGTAAGACCATGTCTGGGACATTGGTATCGTATCTGATTTCGTGTAAGACCCTGTCTGGGACAGTGGCATCGATGTTTGATTACATGTAAGACCACGTATGGGACGTTGGCATTGTATATGCTTTCCGAGCTATCCACGTATCCTTATGTTTCCAAACGGTTCAAACGGACATTTCGAGAAAGTAAATGATTTTGTGAAATTGGATTTGATTCAGGTACGTTTGCATGTATATGTGCAAGAAAGCAAAGGTATGTATTTGCCATTATGTGCTCGTATGACTATGATGATTCACGGTAATATATATATATCCTTGTGTATTATGTATGAACGGTAATGTTATATGATTTGATGAAAGTATGAGGGTTTGTGGAAAGATACATGTATGATATTAAATCATGCCTATGAGTACAAAATAACAATGAATTTTACGATAGCTATTGTGATCTTGCACCGAAATACTGTTGAACAGCAGCAGTGGCTCAACTTTGAAACATCACCATAAATAGTGGAAGTCGAATTAGAGGCTGAATAATATATGAAATTAAATCTTAATGAGTCTAGTTTCACATAAAGGAAAATTTTGTATTATGAGATATTTGAGTTCTTGTGAGATAAAGTCGGAGTGATTCCAGACTCCCTATCTTATCTTTAGAAAATCACTAAAAATTGTATAAAAATAATTGTAAGTTATAATTTATATTATTAAAATACTTATTGAGTCTACTTTCTAGAAAGATAGACGGGAGTATTATCTCAGTTCTGTATTATGAGATAAATATTTTTTAGTGAAGAGAGGTCAGAACTATTAGACAACGAAATAGGGGAAACTTTAATGAATAAAATGTACTAATTGGATAAACCAAAAATTCTGAAAATTTTATGGTAAGAATATATTTGAGTCTAGTTTCTGTGAAAATTAACGGATCTTAATTTGGAATCCTGTAGCTCAAGTTATAAATAAATTACCGACTATGACTCGAGTAGATAGATTGACCAGAATATGAATAAAAGTGTAATTATAGTTGTTTTACCTAAGGAAACATATTGGTAAATTGCTTATTAATTTCATATGGACTTACTAAGCGTAAAGATTACCCCCTCTCCATTTCTTTTCGTATTGGCAGGTCGGCTCGGGGTTGGAGATCGTTAGAGGCAGCATCACACTATCAGAACGTTGATGTGAAGCGTCGATAAACTTCAAGTGTTTTCAAGTGAGTGGCATGTATAGAGGTTTAGTTTGTATGATAGTTTTTAGTATGATTTGGCCAAACATATTGACTTATTATGGTTAAATCGTGTATAGCCATGTGATATGGTTTATATTCGATTATTGGGTTGTAAGTCTAATTGATTATGCATGCTTGATCCATTGCTTTATGATATGTGCGTAGTGATGTCTTGATACGATCGAATGTATGATATGTCATGCTTATGTGGTGGATAGATTATGATTAATAGATGTGACCATATTCTTAATGTAAAGGTGTAAGGTAAGAATAAGTAATACTGTTGTTAAACATGAAATTGGTGTGGAACGTCTTAGTCAACACGTTGTTCTATGTATGTGAATTGATGGTATGTCTAGGCTTGGTATAAAATGAGAATAAGATCTGGTATATCTAGTTTTGGTTAATGTAAGAACGTGTATTACATGCATGATGGTAGGAAAATGATACATTTGCATCAAAATAGAGGATGTTGAATGTTATTGAAACCATGTGGGTGTATGTAGGGTGACAAAAACGCTTGGAAAATAGCCTAAGAGTTAATTACACGGGTTGAGACGCGGCCATGTGTCTCAACCGTGTGAGGGACACGGCCTGGAGACACGGGCGTGTAGCCTGGCCATATGGTTCAATTTGTGTGTTGACGTCATAAATAGAGAGTTACACGGCCTGAGGACATGGGCGTATCCAAGACACATGGGCGTGTGACTCTGTTTTAATGGTAAAATTTTCTATGTTTTCCCAGAACTTTCGAAAGTTCTCGATTTAGTCCTGAAACCTTTCTAAAGTATGTTTGGGGCTCGTAGACCCAAATAAGGGACCATGTGTATGTGAATGAATGTTTCGAAATAAAAATAAAATTTTATAACCTGTATTTTAGTTGGATGTTTATATGTTTGTCCGGTAATGCCTCGTACCCTATCCCGGTCTCTGGTATGGGTAAGGGGTGTTACATAGACACTATCTTATTTATGGTCTAACTACCATTTAAGGACTCATACTATAAGGTTCTATAGCTATTTAATACTTTTGGCTACTAGAACTCAACTTTTGCACTTTATGGGGTTTGGTCCATTTTGTCAAAATGAGCATGTAAACGGTAAAATTTCTTAACAAAATTCTTATACGGTACTTCTATCATGCTGTAGGAAATAAAATAATAATAAAATGAATTTTTTGACTTCGAACTTGTGGTCCCGAAACCACTATTTTAATTTCACTGAAAACGGGCTATTACAACACTCCTCCTAAAGGGATTTTTGTCCCCGAAAATCTTACCAGATAAGAGGTTCAGATATTGCTTTCTCATAGCTTCATCGGGTTCCAAAGTGGCTTGTTCTATTTTGTGTAGCTGCCAGAGAACTTTTACTAAACCTATGTTCTTCTTTCTCAATTCTTTCACCTCTCGTGCCTGAATTCTGATCGGTTTTTCACTATATGACATATTAGGCTGAATCTCGACATCCATCTGAGAGACAACATGTGAAGGGTCAGATTGGTATCATCGTAACATAGACATGTGAAAGTCATTATGAATCTTTTCTAGTTCTAATGGTAAGGCTAATCGATACGTAACAGGGATGATTCTTTCAGTAATCTTATACGGCCCAATAAATCACGGACTTAGCTTTCCATTGTGACCAAACCGAAGAACTTTCTTCCAGGGTGATACTTTCAAGAATACCTTGTCGCTGACTTGAAATTCTATGTCTTTACGTTTAAGATCCGCGTATGATTTCTGGCGATCTGAAGCTGCTTTCAAACTATTTCGGATCACCTTTACGTTTTCTTCAGTCTCAAAAATCAAATCAATCCAATAAATCTTTTTTTTACTGAGCTCAGTCTGGTATAACGAAGTTCGGTATTTACGACCATACAAAGTTTCATACGGTGCCATCTTTATGCTTGACTAAAAACTGTTGTTATATGCGAATTCAACCAACGGGAAATATTTCACTCAGTTACCTTCAAACTCCAATACACAACAATGAAGCATATCCTCGAGAATCTGAACTACTCGCTCAGATTGACCATTGGTCTGAGGATGAAATGCAGTGCTAAAATACAATCGCATACCTAAAGCTTCTTGTAACTTTCTTCAGAATCGTGATGTAAACTGTATATCTCTATCCAAAATGATAGAAACTGGTACCATGTGTAATCTAACAATATCAGAAACATATAACTCAGTTAACCTGTCAAGGGAGAAATCTGTATGTACTGGAATAAAATGTGCTGACTTTGTCAATTGATCAACAACAACACAAATGTCATCTTTCATTCTCATAGATAAGGATAAACCTGATACAAAATCTATAGTAACTTGATCCCATTTCCACTCCGGTACCATCACTTGCTATAATAATCCAGAAGGTACCTGATGTTTAGCTTTAACTTGCTGACATACAAAGCATCTCGATACAAAGTCAAAAATTTCACGTTTCATTCCTGGCCATTAGTACATCTATTTCAAGTCAATGTACATCATATTACTTCTAGGATGAACAAAAAGCTACCACTATGAGCTTCGGGTATGATTTTCTGAATGAGCTCTAGATTCTTCGGTAGACAAATTCTACCTCTAAGCAATAAACAATCATTGGGTCCTATCTAAAATTCTGAATAAGAATTCGACTTACACTGTGTTGTTTAACTAGCAACTCGTCATCACATTTCTGAGCTTCGCACTATAAAAACATCGGTTTAGCTTTCAACTCGGCTAGTATTGAACCATCATCAAATAATGTCAGTCGTATGTTCATTGCTCGTAGAGAAAATAAAAACTTTCTATTCAGAGCTTCAGCAACCACATTCACTTTTCTCAGATGATAACCAATAATCAATTCATAATCTTTTTAATAGTTTGCTACATCTGCGCTGTCTCAGATTCAAATCTTTCTACAACATTAGATACTTCAAACTCTTGTGATTGGTAAATATATGACATTTTTCACCGAACAAATGATGTCGCCAAATTTTCAAAGCAAACACAATAGCTGCCAACTCTAGGTCGTGTGTCAGATAATTCTTTTAATACAGCTTTAACTGTCTAGAAGCATAAGCTATAACTTTTCCTTCCTGAATCAAAACATAGCCTAAACCATTTAAAGTTGCATCACTAAAAATCACAAATTCTTTACCCGATTCAGGCTGAGCCAGAATTGGTGCTTTAGTCAAAAGTGTTTTTAACTGATTGAAACTTTGTTGACATTTCTCGGACCATTCAAATTTCACATCTTTCTGTAATAGTCGTGTCATCAGTGTAGCTATCATCGAGAACCCTTTGACGAATCTTCGTTAATAACCAGCTAGTCCCAGAAAACTACTAACTTTGGATATGTTTCTCGGTGGTTTCCAGTCAACAATTGTCAAAATTTTACTCAGATCAACTTTGATGCCTTCAGTTGATACTATATGTCCCGAAAAACTAAATTTTCGAAGCCAAAACTCACATTTGCTAAATTTAGCAAAACGTTGTTTCTTTCACAGAGTTTGCAACACAATCCTCAAGTGTTCAACATGCTCGGACTTGTCTCGGGAATATATCAAAATGTTATCAATAAAAACCATAACAAATTTGTCTAAATACGGTCTGAAGATTTTATTTATCAAATCCATAAATACTACAGATGCATTAGTTGCACCAAATGGCATTACAAGAAATTTATAGTGTCCGTACCTAGTTCTGAATGCAGGTTTTGGTACATTCGAATCATTCACTCATAGTTGATAGTAGCCAGAATGAAAATCAATCTTCGAGAATACAGTGACACATTTCAACTGGTCGAACAGATCATTAAATCGAGGCAGTGGATATTTATTGTACCAGCCCAATTTAGACCCTATTCGGAAAAGTGGTTTTGGGACCACAAATCCGAGTCAGAAAATTTTTTAAAAATTATTTTGTGTTTAATATGTGTGAATTAATATTCGTGAAATTTTCCTATTTTAATTTTGTCGTTTGAGTGCCCAATTTAATAAAAGGGCTTAATTGCGTAAAATAGATAATTTATGGTTTAATTTGTAAGGTCTAAATTGTTGTTGTCTTTATTGCATGAGGTCTTTAAGTTTCAATATTACCATATGAATTAGTGATGGACGGTTGTGGCCTTAATATATAAGTTTTAGTTATTAAATATCAAAGGTTAACTTAGTAAAATATGTAATAATATGTATTAAATAAAACATAAAATTTAAAAGCCATTTTGTTCATCTTTCTTCCCATGACTGAAACATCAAAGAAAGAAAAGAAATAAAGTTTTTAAGGGTTCGGCCAAAGACTAGCTTGATTAAGGTATGAAACTAGCTTGTTTTTTTGATAATTTTGATGTTTTTTAGATTATTGCAGTGTAATGTACAAAGCCCATGCTTTAATTTTTTATTTTGATTAATATTTTGAGTTATGCCATTGATGAATAATTGACCTTTGTGATGTTACTTGATGAATTATGAAAGATATGTTTTGGATTAACATGTTTTGTATTGGAATTTTTGATGAATTTGAGTAATTAGGGCTGAATTTCAAAAATAATAAATTGAGGGACTAAAATGTGAACTAAATGAAATGTATGGACTTGTATGAGCATAAGGAAGATTTTGCCTAAGCATGGTGTACTCAAAATTTGCATGTTTTGTGTTTTGTGCAATTTGGACTAAATTGTAAAAAGTGTGAAATGTCAGGGCAAAATAGTAATTTTCCAATTTATGTGTTTTTGGACCAAATTGAATGAAATTATGTTTGAATGAGTTTAATTTGAATGTGTTTATATCAAGAACCAAAGAAACCAGATTTGGATCAGGGGAAAACCAAAGTTATCGAATGATCATCTCGTTCCGATTATCGTTGTCTGAGGTAAGTTTATAAGCAAATAAATGCTGTTCATTTTGAATATATGTGAATTTAAAATGCTGAATTGAATTTTATGAGCATATATATATGATGGCCGAATGGTTATATACATGGGAGCAATGTGTACAAGTTCGATTCAACCGAGATACGACGTCTAAAAGCCACATACGAACCTCAAAAATATTTAGGATACATATGTCATGACATAGGATTCCGATATGTGTACTCGTGTAAGTCTACGTCTGGGGCGTTGGCATCGTTATGTGATTACGTGTAAGACCCTGTCTGGGATAGTGGCATGATATGTGATTACATGTAAGACCACGTTTGGGACGTTAGCATTGTACGATATGTGAGACTATCCGAGTATCCTATTTAATTCCGAATGGTTCAACGGGCAATGATAAGTTAAGACCGAATGTAAAATCAAGTTAAAAGGCTCAGGTATGTATACATACTAAGTTATGAAAATATGGTAACTTGGATGTTTGAATTGATGATATAAAATTTATATGTTAATATGAACTATTTGTATGCATATGTGAATGTATACATTCGGCCAAATAATGTATTTGTGATATAGAAAATGAAGGTTAAACATGCTAATGTTCAAATGAGTATTTGGCCAAAGGAAAACTTATGCAAAATTATATGTCTTGAGATATGAAATTATAAGTTTGGAAATGTATATGAATTTATGATGGTTTATTTTAGTTTAGCTAAATTGAATTATGAATGTGACTGAATGTCTTAATTACTTATGACTTACTAAGCTTTGGAAGCTTACTGTGTGTGTTTTCTCTATGTTTTATAGATTGTGGAAGCTAGTGACTGGCTTAAGGATCGTTAGAGAAGTCTATCACACTATTGACTGTTTCGGTACTTTTATAAGTTTGAACTTGAACCTATGAGATGTATAGGCTAGTTTATATATTTGATTTTGGGGTATGTAAATATGAGCCATGCTAAAATGGCTTATTATTTAGTTAAGCTTGGATTTTATGCTTTGATCAAATGATGGTTATGTTTGGTTTTGGTGTTTCGGCTATGGCTTATATATATAATTATATATATATGTGAATCTTGATTGATATGCTTTGTTAAGGTTTTGTTATGTGAATTGGTATTAAGGTAAATTCGGTTATGGCATATAGAGGAAGTGTAGTTGATATGGTCTATTAATATTTGAGGTTTAGTATGTTTGATCATGGATGAGTTTATTTTGGTAAAAATTTTAAAGATATATGTGTTTGATGAATGTATTCGGCTATGATATTAAATTTAGGTAATGAATATAAGTTGTTTGAAATTCGGTAGTTGAGATTGAATTAGGTCTTTATGGGTTGTGTTGGCAGTTGTTTAATGACATGGTATTGATATGTGGTTAGTTAATTAGGTAATGTATAAGGTGTACTAATGACTAAGGAATGGTCATTTAGGTTTTTTGATGTAATTATTTGATTTGAATATATTGTACAATATAAATCGGATATATGGTATGAAAGTGATTTAAGTATGTTCAGCATGATTAAATCTCGTTTGGAAAGAAGTTTAGTTTAATCATTTGCTAAATAAATATATATGTGAAATGTTATAAAGTGGATTAATTTGAATTGATACATTGAGCAAGAAATGAATGTAACCTATATTATATAATCTAGGCTTTTAAATGATTTTTTTTAAGAAATTGAATATAGTGATAGTGGGTTAGCCGAATATGTATATGTAATTGATGATCTTGTGCGTATTAAATAAATAGTATGTAAGTATGTTCGTCCTAGTCAAAATTTGATACTTGAGTTGTTCTATTTATAAATTTATATTCGGTCAAATGGTAATGACCTTAAGGTTGTTTGTATGTTTGCTTGTTTTGCAACATGTATTGTTTTAGTTTGGTTTAGTATTCATTCATGTGAAGTTAATAAAATGATATATTTGCTATGTGGAACATAATAGACTATGTTTTCAAAAGCCAATACTGCATATGTCATTAGTAAATAAATTTTTTTATATGATATGTTTGGTTATTAAGTACATATATATCATTGAGATATTAAATGCTGAAATTTTCTAAGGTATTAGGTTTCTCTAATGATAATAATTCATGAATTTTGTTTGTATTTAAAAGCATATTATATATGACTTTGAGTTTTCATTGATATTTGTATTATGATTTAAATTATGTGTTTAGTCTTTAAACAGATTTATGTTTTAGTTATGTGAATATAACATATGTGTATATGTGAATGTTCGGAAGTTGTGTTCTGTCCGGTAATGCCTCATAACCCATATCCGTTGCCGAAATGGGGTTAGGGGTGTTACATTTATCCTTGATTGTAACCTTGTTGAGCTGACGGTAGTCAATACACAATCTCATCGATCTGCCCTTTTTCTTAACAAACAGAACCGGTTCACCCCAAGGTGAAAAACTAGGTCGAGCAAAACCCCTATCTGTCAATTCTTGCAGCTGTGCTTTCAACTCTTTCAACTTAGTAAGATTCATTTTGTAAGGTGCTATTCATATCAGTGATGTCTTCGGTACTAATTCAGTAGCAAACTCAACCTCTCTGATTGACGGTAATCTAGGTAACTTTTCTGGAAAAACATCAGGATACTCACAAACTACTAGTACTAATTCAAGCTTCGAGTCAGACACTTTAGAATCCAATACATAAGCAAGGTAGGCATTTATAACCTTTTCTTACATATTTTTGTGCTGACATAGCTGAAATAACCATAACCCACTCGAATTATCTGATTCAATGCGAAGCATCTCATGGTTCTAACATTTCAATACAATAAGCTTTCGTATACAGTTTACAATAGCGTCGTGTAAAGTTAGAAAATTCATGCCCAAAATCACGTCAAATTCATCAAACAGTAATAGCATCAAATCAACCAAAAAAACTGCAACCCTGAGTCATCAAAAGACAATTCTTGCAAACTTTATCAACTAGTACATACTGACCTAGAGGGTTCGACACTTTAACCACGAATCCAGTGAACTCAATCAAAACAGTAACGTCAATATTAAAAATAGAGAAAGTACCGATAATAACATCTAGCACAGAAGTATCCTCTCGGATTTCTCTGGGCAATCTCTAAAATAGTGGTCAAGGGAACTACATCTGAAGCATGCTCCATTCTTCAGTCGACACTCACTATAATGTGGTCTTTTACAATGCTTGCACTTGGGCCAAACACCTCTGACACTACCCACACTTGCTATAGGTGTAGCCTGAGCTTTAGGACCAGATCGTCGGTTGCCTCTATCTCTACTAGAGTACCCCACTAAAGCTGTAGAGCGGTTGCGATGTTCTTTTGATCTCTTTTATGTTGACTGATATGAATTTCCATTCGATCTCTTTCTCAAGTCTCTAGCTTCAAAATCAGCATGTCTTTTCTCTTTACTCAGCTCCTCGGCCTTATGTGCTCGGTGAACTAATACAATGAATTTTTTCAACTCAAGAATTCCTACTAGAAGCTTAATGTCTTCATTTAACCCATCTCCAAATCTCTTACAACTAGTAGTCTCAGTTGAAATACACTCCCGGACATATTTTCTCAGTCTAACAAATTCCCCTTCATACTCTGACATAATCATACGACCCTGTATGAGTTCAAGAAATTCTTTACGTTTCTAATCTAGAAATCTTTGACTAATATATTTATTTCAAAACTTGGTTTAAAAGAATTCCCAGGTGATTCGCTCTCTCGGTACTACAGAAATCAACATGTTCCACCACTGATAAGCTGAATCTTTCAACAAAGATACCGCACACTTAACACATTCGGCCACTGAACAAGACAATTTGTCAAAAACTCTAAATGTATTCTCTAACCAAAATTCTGCTCTCTCAAGATCATCTTCAGAGTAGCTTAGAATTCTTCACCCCTGTATTTACGAATCTTATCAATAGGTGGCTCACTAACTCAAATAGGCTCCAAACCTTGAGGAATAACAGGAACTGGTTGGGGAGCAGGAGGAGGTGGAGGTTGTTGAGCAGAGGGATTCGTTCGTAAAAACTCGGTGAACCATTCACTCATCATTTAGAAAAAGGCTTCCTTAGCCTCTCCTTCCTAGCCCTCAGATATGGGCCTTGCACCACTCGATGCTACTCCATGAATGGAGGCTTGAGCTTTACTTTCTATTTCATCGGAGTTAGCTCGGTTGGATGTCATTACTATATGAAAACATGTTGTAAAACGGTCAGAAGATATCACACTATCACAAGTTATATAATGGCATGTATATCTAGACTCGTACATGCTACATTCAGTCTGAGAATCGACTAAACCGTAGCTTTGATACCAATAAATGTAACACCCCTTACCTGTACCTGAGATCAGAACAAGGTACGAGGCATTACCGTACATAGACAGGGCATTTTCAAAACACATGGGTCATCAAATTTCATTCCAAATTAAAACCATCAAATTTCATTCCAAATTAAAACCAATCAAATAGAATCATATTGTGTCCAAAACATACATTAAAAAAATCCGGGACTAATCCAAGAACTTAAGAGAATTCTAAGAAAATTTCTAGGGTTGAGCCTCACACGCCCGTGTGGAGGTAATACACAAGCCCGTGTGCTTTGGGAAATGCCCGTGTCCCTTACTCGTGTGGGATTTCTAAAAATTATTTTTCAAGTCGAACCTATAGGGTTTTTCACACGGCCGATCACACGCCTGTGTCATTGGCCCGTGTCCTTCACACGGCCTAGACACACTCGTGTCCTCGATCGTGTCCAAAAACCTGGACATTCTGTTTCTGACGTCATCACTTATTTAGGGGCACACGGCCATGGAACAAGCCCATGTGCTAGGCCGTGTCATTCACACGGTTGAGACACACGGTCGTGTCTCTACTCATGTGTTTACTACCATGCAAACTGACTTAGAAATTTTAGGTGCAGGGGACACACAGCTGAGCAACAAGCCCAAGGGGCTGGCCATGTGTCACACACGGCCTAGTCACATGCCCGTGTGTCTACTCGTGTGGACCTTTTTAGAGGCTATTTTCCAAGCCATTGGTCAGCCTCAATCACTCATACATTCAAACACACTTTACAACATGCAACATGACATATTTATACACTCAAACATTCCACACAATGGAACTCTCACATCTTCATAATGTCATTTTATTGCACCCTCATTTGTTACACCATTTAGAGGCATTCCGCACCCAATTCATGCATTTTAAACTTGTTACCATAACCTCAAATTGTGTGTTCATGCATATAGTCATTTTATGTCATTAGGTCATCCTTTAACCTTTAGCACTTGATCCACACTTTACCATACATTCATCAATCAACAAAATACCACATCATTATCATGCATTCACCAAGCAATAACATATCCTACCATCAAGACACTAACACATGCATGCATGGGTAATTAGATTACAACCCAAATGATCAAATATGAGATATATCACATGGCCATTACAAAAGAATCATCATCATCATAGGCCTTCACAAACTGGCCAAATAACATGACACATATCACAAAATGACCAAGTTCCTATACATGCCATATTCAAAATAATAATTTCACTATACCCAATAGTCTTTTGATAGTGTGATCGAATACTCCGATAGCTTCCGATCCTCGAGCTAGCTTGCCAGAACTACAAAGGATGGAAAGAGAGGGGAGTAAGCATTAAAGCTTAGTAAGTCCATATACAAATAATATGTAAAAGTAATAAACAATCAACATGTAAAAACATGGTAACATATACATAAAGATTTCTCTCCATTCAGACCTTTTTGCTTACTCATCATATGTTCATACATTCTTACTCATCTTAAATCGATCCTTATCAAAGCATTACTCATAGGTTTAGCGTACGTACCTGTACTCATCGTAAAGTATCGATAACCATACCTCTTTCATATGCCCTCCTCGGGACTTTCATTACAATCGTTACATTACCCATTGAACACTTGGAATACTATTGGATACGTGGAAACCTTGCACTTAAGTGCCGCATATACAAACGTAGCCGAAGCGACCACATAACATGTAACACATCCATAATGAACTCGGACCTCTCAATGAGCTTGGATGTTACATGAATCATATCCATCATGAACTCGGACCACTCAACGAGCTCGGATGCTCGCATCCATAATGAACTCAAACCTCTCAACGAGCTCGGATGCTCCATATCTCACGAACCCGGACCACTCAACGAATTCGTACTTCTTAGTTCCTAGTGACATGTCACTTGTATCCCAAACTATTCCTAAGGTTCAAACGAGATTTTCCTCACTTGCATAAAGTATCTCCATCGTACTTGCCCGTGACGTTGTGGTTAACGACCATGATAACATTAATACTTTCATAACAATCAATAGGCATATAACTCATAATTACAATAAAACATTTATCACATTATATGAAAGCATTAAAACATACTACAATACGACATTATTTGCACATGTACTTACCTCGGTACAAAATGATGATAATCGAGCCTAGTCGTTGTATACTTTATTCTTTCCTCGATCAAGTCTTGATTCACGTTTTTCTTGATCTATAATGTCAAATTTAACTTATTTATTATTCACATTATTCAAATGGGTCCATAAATCATACTCTTGCAAATTTACATTTTGACCCCTAAACTTTCACATATTTATGATTTAGTCCCTAGGCTCGTAAAATGAAATGCATGCATTTTCTTGATTACCTAAGCTTGGTCGAACCTCTTCTATGCTCATATCAGCCCATATTTTCTTTTATTTCATATTATTACTACTCACTTTTACACTTTTACAAACAAGTCCCTTGTTTAGGTGTTTTCACTAAAAATCACCTTAAAAGAAAAGATGTTCACCATGCATCAAACATTCATATTCATCCATAAATCATTAAAATACAAGCATGTCATGCATGGGTAAATTTTCATACATGAACCCTAGCTCAAAATATAGCTAGAAATGGGTAGATCATGTTACCAGGACTTTAAAAATACAAAGAACATTAAAAACTGGGCTAGGGAACACTTATTATTGAGCTTGGAAATGTTGAACAAAATCCTAGCTATGGTGTTTTGTGATTTTCAGTAGCCAAGGAGGAAGATGGACACATTTTTGGTTTGATTTTTCCCATTTTATTCTTTTAATTACTTAATAACCAAAATGCCTTTAGGGTTTCTCTTTCCAATCCTTTTCTATGCATGTTCATTTTTGTCTAAAAATTAAAAATTGTTCAAATTGCTAATTAGGACCTTCTAATTCATAATCTAATGCAATTTCATGCTTAAAGCTTCTAAAATGCAAGTTTTGCGCTTTATTTTTTCATGAAAGTTTCACACAAGCATGCATTCATAACATAAACCCCATAATAATCATAAAATAATTATTTCTATCTCAGATTTGTGGTTTCAAAACCACTGTTTTGACTAGGCCCTAATTCAAGATGTTACAATAAATGTAACACCCCTAACCCGTATCCATCGCTAGAACAGGGTTACAGACCATTACAAGAATTTTCTAATCAAATGAACACCTAATTATAAAGATTTCATATCATATCAATACTCATATTTAAACCAATAAAAATCATACATAATATCCTTTATACGAGCCCTCGAGGCTCTAAATACACGTTAGAAATAAGTCAGGACTAAATCGAAAACTCAGAGAATTTTTCAGAAAACATTAAAAATTTTCAACACTGCAGCGGTCACATGGCCAAGAGACACGCTCTTGTCTTAGGCCGTGTGGGCACTCAAAGTAGGGACACACAGTCGTGTCCCAGCCCGTGTCCGTGCCCGTGTAACTCACTGACTTGGTCACACGGCCAAGCCACATGCCCGTCTGCCAGGCCGTGTACCCTTTGAAATAACCTCACACGCTCGTGTGTCAGGTTGTGTGTTAGGCCGTGTAACAGCCTGACTTGCAACCCTTCGAAAGTTACAACGGACACACGCCGTGTATCTGCCCGTGTGGACGAAAATAGGCCATTTTACAAGTAATTTTTCCTCACCCATCAAGGTATATACCTATAATAAAAATTGCACATATATGCAAGCCATAACAAGATATCCAAATGAAGCATAAGCAAGTCCTATACATATGGCATAACATCATACAACCAATATGCCCTTAGGCACCTCAAATGACAATATATAAACATGTCTAACCAGGTATTCCATTTGACCAAACCATGTATTCCATTTGACCAAACCATATATTTCATTTGACCAAATAATCAACTAACTTTATGCATATTTGCATCAATATATATCATGTAATTTACTTACCAAATATATACCAAATGGTACTAATCATGCCATTCAACCACTAGTATATATAATCATTTAAGCCATTCAAAAAAAGTACCAATTCTCAACATTTCCAACAAGTCACAAGCCATATATAATATGCATATTCAACCATCATTTCATCTTTCATCATTCAACTATATTAAGTCATTCATCAACCATTATAAGGCTAATATTTACATGCCAAGAACTAAGCTTATATCATTATCAAACTGCTAAATCACAAGCCAAACTAAATGACCATTTCCAACAACCAAACACATGGCCAACATTAGCCAAAATACCTATTCATGCCATTATATCCAAAATTAAACAACCGAATGTACCAAAAGAGCCGATGGATAGTATGATATAACTCCAACAAGCTTCCAACTCGAACGAGTTTTTGATGCATTATAAAACACTAAAAAATAACACTTAGTAAGCATTTAAGTTTAGTAAGTTCGTTTAACGTAGAATTTAACTTACCATTTAGTCATATAATATGTAAGTAAACATAGCATATCCCAACACAATTTGGCCAAATGCCTAAGTACATATACACCAACCATGTTAGCCATGTAAATACATATATAAACCAATAATCATGGATGAGCACAACAATTGATTAAGTTTCATATACATGTATCTTCCAATTCAAGTTTCCATATAGCATGTAACAATATTTCCATATAATTCATATGTACCCCTGTAATAGTCCATAATGAAGCCTTACTGTATAGGCCTAAAATTGCTTAGCCCATTATAACCCAAAAATAAAGGCCAGTAAACAATAATGTTCAATTACAGGCCCAAATTATTAACCACTAAAACCCAACTACATAATCCCTAGCCCAAGTTACAAGCCCGAAACAGAAATCAAAACCTAACCCACTAACTATTTTTAGAAATTGAAAACCCTAAGCCACCAAGCCGCCGCTCACGCGCACCGTAGCTTCCATGCATGCATAGCCTTCACGCTCCACATCGACACGCCCATGAACGGCTTCTCCACGCATACATACCTGCAAAACAGAATGCCAGCATGCAAATAACCGAACATAACAACAATACAACAAGAAAATAAGATTTTTTGTTTTTTTTTCTGTATATTTTTCTTGATTTATTTTGGCTATAAAAAGGCCATTGTAAACACTGTAAAAGGGGGGGAATGTACACAAAAATCAACAGAGAACAACCAAAAGAATACACTTCAAAGGTGGTCTATTTATCGCCGTTTCTATTATGTTTTTTTTTCTTTTTATTTTTCATTTTCATTCGAATCCACGATACAAATACTAAAATATAAGAGAGAGAGGAAGAGGCTCACCGGAGTCATTTCGTGCTCGCGCCATTGGAGGGTTTTACTCCGTTTGTCACAATCGGATCTTGGGAGGGTCGAAAGCTTTCCTCTTTCGTTCTTTCGGGTTAAGAAGACTAGGCTTGCAAGGGTGTTTCAAAAGCGGGGCTGAAAAGCTCATTCTCCGCAACGCAGGCCATTGGCCACAGCGACAGTTGAGGGTATGGATGGTGGCCCTTACGGCCAGAAGAAAAGGGGAGTAGATGAGAGGTTTTAAAGTTTTTAGGTTTTTTTTTAAAAAACAAGGGTTAAAATGATTTTTAAACAAAAACATTTGATTTAAATAATAAAGGGGAAACGACGCCGTTTTGTTGGAGCTAGGTCCGCGTGTTGACCCGACCCGCAGAGAGGGTCCAGGCGTTTTTGTCCTAAATGGGGAATTTGCGCATTTGGTCCTTCTTCCTCTCTTGGTCTTTCAAATTGATTTATTTTTATTTTTCAATTTTGCCCCATGATTTTACCAGTGATTCATTTGGGTCCGCATTTGAACGATGCGTTTTGAGGGCTTGGGATATTTTCCCAATCAGTCCCTCTCTTTTTTGCGCGCGTTCATCTGGATCCTTATTATGTTTCGTCAATTTTTGTATTTTATAATTTGTACCCTATATTTGTTTCCAATTACAATTAAATCCTTAACCTTTTACAACTTCAATTTCCTTCATTTTTTATTTTTTTAAAAAAAATGTTTATTTAATATTTTATTTAGTACTTTACTTATTGTATTACTTTCATTATTATTATTATTTGGTTTATTTTTGTTGATTATTTTATATCTTTTTACATACTTTTAAATGTTAGATGTATTGTTATTATTATTATTATTATTATTATTATTATTATTATTTTTACTACTATTATTATTGTTATCATACTATTAAATTAATTAGATAAATACTTAGTATTTATTCGTTTGTTTATTTACTTATCATTTTTCTATATAAATTCATTTTATTTTCCTTTTTTTTTACAAATTTCTATTTTATTTGTTTATTTCAAGTTTTTACATAATATCTATTTCAAACTCTTATACATATTATTTGTTTTAAATGTTTTATTGTTTATTTTGAACTTTTCTTCATGTGATTTATTTTGTTTTTCATATATATATATACATTACTTATTTTTTATTTTGTCATATATTATCGTTTCTTAAATCATTTTGTATATTATTGATTTTCAGATTCTTTTCTCACATTATTATTTTGAACTCATTTATTATCATTTTCAAATTATTTTTACATTCTATTTTGATTGGCTTTGTATTTTTAATTCATTTGTCTTTGATTATCATGTTAGTTTGTCAATAATGTATATTATGTGATTTTATTAGTACATTCGATCTTGTTTACGTGGCAATTTCATTCGCATATCATGGTTTCAAAGTAAAAAATTGTAACACGAGGTGTTAACAGACTTCAAACCACAAAAAAAAATTCCCAGACAAGCTGCCAGTCTGCATACTAGTCGCTTGAAAAATTATATCTTGAGTTCTGAAACTCGAAATCCAGTTCCGTAAATTTTCCCTGAAACTAGACTCATATTCCCATCTACATATTTTTTTCTAGGATTTTTGGCCGGGCCAACTAGTACAGTTTATTAGTAAAATTCTCCCATGTTACAGGGATCGACTACACTGACCTTTGCGCATTACGACTTGGATATCTCCCTGCACAGAGCTTCAATACTGATGCCGTTTGTTTCTATAGAAACTAGACTCAGATAGGAATCTATACATATATGGCATGACTCCTAATTATCTCTGGTTAATTTATAATGAATTTCCAAAGTCGGAACAGGGAATCCAGAAACCGTTCTGGCCCTGTCTCACGAGAACCTGAATATCTCTTAACATACTGTCGATATGATTGTTTCGTTACTTTCCTATGAAAATAGATTCATCAAGGTTAGTTTACATAATTTATTCATTATTTAATTCCAATCCTACTATTTTTAGTGATTTTTCCAAATCTACATCACTACTGCTGCCAGCATCTGCCTTTAAGGTAGACTTTACCTATTTCATAGTTTCCATGATTCAACTAGCCCATTTAGCATAAATAGCACAAATTATGATAGTGATTAACCATTCCATACCAAATGATTATAACATTATGCTCAAACATATATAAGCCATTTTCGCATGGCTATATACATTAACCAAAATATTCCTCCGCCACTAGTCTATTTTATACATGCCATAAGATAATCCAAAACATAGCAGTACCAAACAGTGGATAGTGATAGTGTGACTAGTTGCTGATGATCCCCGAGCCTGTAGCTTCGCAATGAGATCTATAAAACAGAGGAAACAGAGTAAACGAAGTAAGCATTACAATGCTTAGTAAGTTTTAAGCAGTGTCAACAGATAACAGTCAACTTATAACATAGTTGTTCGTATTTTTATTTCACTCTTCCTTCGGGCATACCATCCCTTTACCGAATCTGCACATCTCATCATATACAATAGGCAGATAAACTTTCACATAAAAGTGAGCTCATGTGACATAGATATATCGTATGATTTCACATCACCTCTCACACTGATCCGATGTCACATAATCATAGGAATAGTCTCATAGATTGCTCTCATATGCATCACATAACTACCTTATGATTTAGTGCAAATCAAGCTCACATATAAACTTGGAGTACATACCTGTTTAACCTTTCGCATTGAATATATTTATAAGCAATTCTTATTACGAAGTCTTACCCGGACATAATCTCCACACGAAGTTATCGGGTCTTACCCGGACAAAATCTCCACACGTAGTCATCAGGTCTTTAGAGCTCGGATATAGTACAAGCACGAAGCTTAAGAACATTAATCAGTGATAATATTCTCGCATAAAGCCTGCGGGGTTTTAACCCGGATATAGTACTGACACAAATGCCCTTCGGGACTTATCACATTTATACACTTTCACATCCATCACGTTGGCCACTCGGCCCTGTCACATATATATACACTTCCACATTCATCACATCGGCCATTAGGCCTTATCACATATATACACTTTCACATTCATCACATCGGCCATTAGGCCCTATCACATATATCGGCCATTGGGCCCTATCACATATATATACACTTTCACATTCATCACATCGGCCATTAGGCCTTATCACATATATATACACTTTCACATTCATCACATCGGCCATTAGGCCTTATCACATATATACACTTTCACATTCATCACATCGGCCATTAGGCCTTATCATCATTTCATATTCGAATACTCATAAACTTACAATATCACGATTTAGAATTCAAGTATGGGTTTAATCAGTAGCTTATGAGCAACTAAAACAAGTTTATCAAGGTTCACAACAAAATCTCAAATTCAGCACAAGCTGTTTTTCCTGAGCAATAGTCACTAAATTATTTATAATTGGAGCTACAAAACTCCAAATCACTTTCCGTTAATTTTTCCTGAATATAGACTCGTATATCTTCCATCCAGAAAATTTCCAGAATTTTATGTTTGGCCAATCAATACCAGATTTTTCTTAAAGTTTCCCCTGTTTCACTGTTTGACTAATCTGACCACTCTTTACTACGAATCAAATTTCTCATTTTACAGAATTCAAAATGTGTTGTATTTGATTTCATTTGAAACTAGACTCATTAAGGAGTCTAAGCATATAAATTTTTATCTTATAACCATTTTTGTACAATTTATAATGATTTTCTAAAAACAGAACAGAGGATTACAGTGTCATTCTGCACTGTCTTACACAACTTTAAGTATCTCATTATCGGAAATTCCTTTGCTTACACGGTTTCTTTTATAAGAAACTAGACTCATTAAGCTTTAATTTCATGTCTCATTCAGCCTCTAATTCAAATCCATAAATTTATGGTGATTTTCTAAAGTCACGTTACTGCTGCTGTCCTAAGCAGACTATTTCAAATTACCCTTGAATTCCCAAGCTCAAACACTTAAGAACTTACCATTTGAGCTTAGAACATATCATGGCCACATCATATCTTATTAAATCAACTCATCATGTCCCTTTATAATTGAATTTACTCAACGTTTAATCACTTAAAACTTACCTTGGATGTTGTCGAACGATTCCGATGGCTATTCGACCACTTTTTCCTTCCCTTTATCGGATTTAGTTCCCCTTTGCTCTTGAGCTTAATTAAACAAATAAATTGATTTAATCATTTGAGCATCGAAAAGAGGAACACAAGGCACTTAGCCCATATTTATATATTAGACATTAAAGTCACATACATGTGAAATCATGCATCAACTCAACATATTAGCCAATATTCATCTTAGCCGAATTTTCTAAGTCAAGATAAAGCCATCAATATGTTTACCTATGGCCGAACATACACATCAACCTATGTACTCATTCATGTGGTCGAGTATACATATTCCAATATGATTTCGTTTAACACTTAACTTTTACCACATATCAAATAACCCATTTCTTTACTCATGTGGCCAATTATATTCGGTCATGCATACACACATAAAATCAATTTGGAGACTCTATCAATCCAACATACATTCGGCAATAGTCCATAATTCTCTCTCTCGGCCACTCATTTCCCACTTGACAAAGCTTCCATTCGAACTCATTTGTGAGTATCAATTAACTTAAGCTATCTTTTAAACCTTTATTTATCACTTCATGCCAAACCAAAGACCACATTCGGCACTTTCATCCACCATTCTACCAAGCATGTAATATTCAACCACAACCAACTCACAATCGGCCCTAGTTCATAACAAGGTAGCCGAATTCTTTTTTTTTTATGGTTCAAACACTCATCTATCATCATTCACCTAACTTTAACATGAAACAACAAAACTCACCATTATTAGCTACCATAGTCGAAAACCTTACTCAATCCAAAGATCAAAATTTCATCATGGGTTACAAAAAAATAACTTGATATCTCACTCAAGATCAATTAAAATTTCAAGAACTAATATGAACACCTTACCTTAATATTGACCTAAGATGACCGATGGCTTCACTCTCTTCTTCCTCCTTTCAATTCGGCCAAGAAGAACCAAAGAACACAACTTGTTTTCATCACCAAATGCTCTTGTTCCCTTTTTTTTTTCTTTAGATTCGGCTAGGAAGAAACATGTATGATGATCTCTTTTTTTTTTCTTTCATCATTTTCCTTTTTCCATTTCTTTATTACTAACTTTTTATTTTGTTATTCCTCCCATGATGCACCAACATAACATGTCTATGACATGTTTTGCCCATCACACCTTGTCCACCCTATTTGTCATGGCCGGCCACTACTCAATGGGGGGAATTTGACATGCAAGTCCCCCTTTTTATTTCATGCACTAATAGGTCCTTATGCTTCGACCTATCACATTTCAAAAATGTCGCACATAAGTCCTATTGACTAAATTCACATGCAATCGACTAAATCGAAGCTTGAAATTTTCACACATTCATAATTACATATTCTAGACAATAAATATCACATTCAAACATTTCGGTGACTCGGTTTAGCGGTCCCGAAACCACTTCCCGACTAGGGTCAATTTTGGGCTGTCACAAAAATACACCTCTTTTAAGCAAAATACTTAATATTATTATTCAAAAGTTTTAGAAAATAAGGCAATATTCGGTATTTGAGAGCTTCGAGAAAATCGTGCCCTAACTTACTGAGTTTCGATTTTCTCATTGAGTCTAAATAACTTAATATCCTTTTAAAATTTCAATGCATGAGTTTTGGAAATCATGTGATGATCTTGGTATCGAGGGTTTGAAATGTCGTATCCTAACGTGCTGGATACGATATTTTATTTCTTCGGAACAAGAGAATCTCTATATCCACTTCGAATTATCCAAATTTTAAAAGGATTGTATTTTAAAATCTTTTCAAATTTTCGACATTAGGACATTAATTAATCGATAAGGTACCAATCTTGGGCGTTGCGAGGGTGCTAATCCTTCCTTGCACGTAACCAACTCCCGAACCCGTTTTCTTGACTTTCGAAGGCCAAAATCAATATTTAAATAAAACAAAATATTTTATTAGATGATCCGATCACACCTAAACAAAAAGGATTGGTGGCGACTCCATATTTCATTTTAAAGTTGATCCCCATTTTTTAAAACTAAAAATGGTTTCGACACTTACCATTTCATATCAAAATAATGCCCGTTGAACCATTTCGAATATCGTTGGATACCCGGGATAGCTCACACATAGTGTGATAAACCATATAACTATAATTTATCAAATCCTATACATGTATGCTCACTCAAGCTGTAAATCGGTACGCTCTCACGAGCTGTAAATCGGTATGCTCTCACGAGTTATGGGTCGGAACGTAGCTACACAATGTTGCTCACACAAATTGTGGAGTATCCACAACACATGCAGGACCTCAGCCATCAGTAGGATTTTCAGGACCAGTACCTAAATCATGTAAACCTTGATGACATGTCATTTGTATCCTACGAATTTCTAAGGTTCAAACGGGGCTCGGTAATTGTTGTACGTCGTTGGACATACAATCGATATATATATAACATTTCATAACACATGTATAATTCAATATAAAACATATAAATATGATTAAATTACATAAACTTACTTTGATGAGTAAATATAGATACGGAGGCGACTAATCCGAGACTTTATCTTTGCCCCGATCTAAAGCCGTATGATGTCTATCTTGATCTATACAAATAAATTAACTCAATTTAATATATAATTCAATCAATTTAGCCCAAAATTATCCTTATGAAAAATTATTATTTTGCCCCTATACTTTTAATTTCTTTACAATTTAGTCCCTAACTCATAAAAATGGAAATTCATGAAATTCCACCACAACCCACAATGGGCGAATATCAATTAGGTCCCCAGCATGCCTTAAATTTCATTTATTTCACAATTTCACCATGTAAAACTTTTTAATTTCAATTTAATACCTAATTGACAATTTCATAAAAAGTCGCTTTACAAAAGTTGTTTATCTAACAACAACTATCCATTTTCTATCATCAAACATCAAAAATCATGTATATTCAACAATGGAAAAACCCGAATTGTTTGTCAGTTTCACAAATTAGTCCCCGAGCTAGCTAAATTAAGCTACAACGATCTCGAAAACATAGAAATCATTAAAAAAAAGACAAAAATGCATACCTAATCAAGCAAACAATGATGACTAAATGTTAAGATTCCATGGCTTTCTTTTTCTTTGATTTTCAGCTAAAAGCAATGTTAAAGATGATAACCTAATTGTTGTTTTATTTTCTTTTGTCATTATTTACCAAATTACATAATTAACCTTTAAAAACATTAATAATTACACAAAATGTCAAGCCATCATATCCCACTATCTTATTTATGGTCTAATTACCATGTAAGGACTCATACTTTAAGGTTCTATAGCTATTTAATACTTTTAGCTACTAGAACTCAACTTTTGCACTTTACGTGATTTAGTCATTTTTATCAAATTGAACATGTAAACGGTAAAATTTCTTAATGAAATTTTTATATGGTATTTCTATCATGTTGTAGGAAATAAAATAATAATAAAATAATTTTTTTGACTTCAAATTTGTGGTCCCGAAATCACTATTCTGATTTCACTAAAAACGGGTTGTTACAGTACTAGATTACTCACAGACATTTATGCAAGGTGCAATATAGCTGTGTATGAACCTAAAAATTTTGAAGCAGCAATGAAAGAAAATAATTGGATGGTTGCAATGAAGGAGGAGTTATCCATGATTGAGAAAAACAAAACATGGGAGTTGGTTGATCGACCCCAAAATAGGAAAGTGATTAGAGTTAAGTGGGTGTACAGAACCAAGCTTAATGTTAATGGCTTAATCAACAAGTATAAAGCAAGACTTGTGGTGAAAGGCTATGCTCAAGTTTTTGGCGTGGACTACTTTGACACCTTCGCACCAGTTGCTCGTTTGGACACCATAAGACTTTTGCTTGCTATAGCTACTCAAATCAATTAGAGAGTGTATCAGCTTGATGTAAAGTCATTTAAATGGCATTTTACTAGAAGAAATTTATGTTGAGCACCTGAAGGTTTTATAAAGAAAAAAGAGGAGGACAAGGTGTTTTTTCTCAAGAAGGCTCTTTATGGGTTGAAACAAGCTCCACGAGCTTGGTACAACAAGATAGATGATCATTTGCTGAGCTTAGGCTTTGAAAAAAGCTTGTTTGAGGCCACTCTTTATGTCAAACAATAGAGTAATGATATTTTGATAGTCTCTCTTTATGTTGATGATCTTTTACGGTTAGGAAAGAATGCACGGTTGGTTGAAGATTTCAAACAAGAAACGATGAAAGTTTTTGAGATGACAGATCTCAAGTTGATGACTTTCTTCCTTGAAATGGAAATTAAGCAGGCTGAGCATGAAGTATTCATCTGCCAAAAGAAATATGCCAAGGAGATTTTGAAGAAGTTTAAGCTTGAAGAATGCAAGGAAGTAAGCACTCCTATGAATCAAAAGGAGAAGTTGTGTAAGGAAGATGGAGTTGATAAAGTTGATGAGGGATATTTTAGAAGTTTGATTGGTTGTTTGATGTATTTTACAGCAACACGTCCTAATATTTTAAATGTTATAAGTATCTTGTCTAGGTTTATGCACTGTGCAAATGAATTACATCTCAGGACAGCTAAGAGAGTGATTCGGTATGTCAAAGACATGAGTGATTCAGTATGTCAAAGGCACAAGTGATTTTGATGTTAAATTCACAAGAAGTAAAGAGTTCAAACTGGTTGGCTTCTCTGACAGTGACTGGGGAGGTTCCATTGATGATATGAGGAGTACCTCAAGCTACTGTTTTACTCTTGGATTTGGTATTTTCTCATAGAGCTTGAAAAAGTAAGAAATTGTCGCTCAATATACTGCTGAAGCAGAATTTGTTGCTGCAACAGCCACTATTAATCAAGCTTTGGGGCTGAGAAAGATATTAAGTGATCTTAACTTGGAGCAGGAGAGCACAAAGATTTTAGTTGATAACCAAGTTGCCATTGCAATTTCTCACAATCCAGTGTTTCATGGGAAGACTAAGCATTCAAATATTAAACTTTTTTTCTTCAGGGAAGTAAGGAAAGAAGGTAATGTTATGCTAATTCATTGCAGAACAGAGGAGCAGGTTGTAGATGTCTTCACCAAGCCACTGCCAGTAAGCAAATTTAAAGTTCTGAAGACAACACTTGGTGTTTGCAATTCCTAAAGCAAGGATGAGTGTTAGATGACGTGTTTAGGGCTGCTAATGTGGATTTTAAAGTTGTCTGGTTGTGTTTCGAGTAGTTGATATTTTTCAGGCATTTTATTTATGTTATGTTCATGGCTTAAGCTTAGGATCATGTTGTTAGTGGGTTGTTTTTTATTTAAATTGCAAAAAGTTGATGAACAAAGTTGATACGAGTCACAAAAGCCCAAATTCTTGAAGGCGAGGCCCAATAAGCAAATTCCCAGCCCAATCAAGAAATCCATCCATACTTAGTTGAAAATCAGGCCAAATTGTCAAAGTGGCCCAAGTTGTAAAGTTTTATTTTTATTTTTATTTATTTATTTATTTATTTACTTAGTTTAAATTTTATGTCAATATTCAGTCCAAGAGTCCTAGATAAAATGACCTTTGACCGAATTTCCATATTAAAATAATTAGGAGTTTTTTTTATTTTAGTTTTCTAATTAGATTAGGACTAGTTATAAGGCCTATTTAAAGGCATGGCTGTCCACCTTGTTAAACACTTATCATTATTATTAAAATTTCAGATTTGTTGAGAGCAGAATTTTCTTTGAGTTTTCTCCAAGATTTCTCTCTTGAGTTTTCTTTAGAAGTTGTTTTAACAATCTTGTGATTGTGGGAGTCATCTTCAACCTTCTTCTTGCCATTGATATTCTTTGGAGGGAAGATTAGAGCCGTTTGAAGGGAGTTGTGAGATATTTCGAGATTTCAAGGCTTCTTAGGACTTATCTTTTAATTTCTTACTGTCAATTCTTTCTTTATTTCTACTTGTGCTGAATCATTATCTAATCTATTTTCTGTTCTTATTGTGTTTTCAGCCTTTTTCTATCTTAAGGAATCAGCCCAAAAATCCCCAATTTCTAGGGTTTTTCCATACTCTTTTTGGGTGAAATTAGATTGTCGAAATTTGGGGAAAACTATCTTGGTGTTCAATTGGGCAGAATCACAATCTCCTTGAGGGTTTCAAGAACCCTAACACTTATTTCTATTCTCAATTTGACTCTTTGCTGATTTGGGGATTTTATTTCAGATCTGAAAATTCAAAAATCTAATCTTTTAATTTTCTGTTTCGTTTCAGATCTAATTGTTTAGGGTTTTCGTAGGAGTTTCTCGTGACTTGGCAACTCGATCTTGGTCCGCGCACAACCCCGTATCATTTGGTATCAGATTTTGGGCGTTTTGGGTGTTCTTGGTTGATTTCTAAACTGATCTCTATTTTTTAAAGCATAAACGGCAGTTTTACCCAGAAAAATTGTTCAAAAAAATTCATTTGAGTGGGTAAACGTTGTCCGATTGATCTGAAATTTTACATACATGTTTTTGGAACTTTGATTGAATATAAAAAAATTATTCCCGCAAAAAAATCAGTCAAAAAAGTCAAAAAAATCAAAAAATACGAAATTCAATAAAAATTTAAAAAAAGATTTATCGGGTTGAATTTGGTGCCCAAAATTTCCTGATCGAAAATTCAATATATAAGGACACTCCAGATTTAATTTCGTGATTTTTGGAGATCGGGAACACCTCGAACGAAGTTGTCAAGTTACTCCGCAGTTTTTCGGGTTTTCTGTTTTCAGCAATTTTTATTGATTCTTAGCTGAAGGTTTTCATTTGTTTCCCTTTATTCTTCCTTTACGTTATCTAACACCTTCTTGTTTCTTGTGTTAGTAGGATTTAAACGTGTGCACAACTTCTTCCTCGGTGCAACACGAATCAATTGGTGTCTCGTCAGTTTTTGGCATCCTAGTGCAAATTAGGATTCTTTGGTAGTTTGGTTCACACTCTCTAATTGGTTGATATAAACTCTGATAAAGAACTCACAAGATTGAATTCGACCTCATTGAGAATTTGATTTTTTCTTTTTGAGTGATTAACGGTGAGGTTTGATAACTTTTATTTTTGAGTGTTGAGTGTTTTGCAGGTTTTAAAAAAAATGTCTACAGGTGATAATACTAGTGACATATTTAAAAAATTCCAACAACAGTTGGACGAACAGGCTGCTGCACTTCGAGCGTTGCCTGCTACTATCAATGAGGTGCGGTTGAATCAAGAGCCTCAATATCGAGATCAAATTAAAGACGATGTGGATAACCAGCCTCCTGCTCATAGGCGCGCTCCTCGGCGTGTCCCTAGAACTGATTATGATCTTCATGATCGTGGACAACCCTCTTTGGCAAAACCAAAGAGCGAGCAGCAACGAGAACATCTCTTTCATACTCGCTGCCATGTACAAGGTAAGCTTTGTAGAGTTATTATTGATGGTGAAAGTTGCTCAAACGTAGCCAGCACGACGATGGTGGAAAAGCTTTGCTTAACCACTACCAAGCATCCACGACCTTATCAACTACAAGGGCTTAGCAACGAAAGCCAATTTAAGGTCACTCAACAAGTGCGCATCGCCTTTTCTATCAGTAAATATCAAGACGAAGTCGTGTGCGACGTAGTACCTATTCAAGCCTGCCATTTATTGCTAGGAGAACCATGGCAACTGGATCGAAAAGTCACTCACGATGGTCGTACCAATAGGTATTCTTTCAAGCATCAAGGAAAGAAACTTACCTTAGTGCCGCTCACTCCGGAACAAGTCCATGAGGACCAAATCAAACTGAGAAATTCTGTTAAAACAAGTGAGGAAAAAGAAAAAGAGAATGAAAAAGAGCAAAAAGAGATTGAGAGTGAAAGGGAATGTGAAACAGAAAAGAAATTTGAAAAAGAAGTTGAAGAAAGAAGAGAAAATGAGTTAGAAAAAGAAACAAAAGAAAAAGACGAGGAAAGGCTAGTGAGGAATGTTTCCACTAACCAAGATATGAATTTTTCTTGTGTTGCTACTTTTCAGGTTCCTGAAAGATCGAAAGATAACTTTCAACTTCAATACCTCTCAAATGAAAGACGCTTTCATACGATCAACTTAGGCAAAGATGAAATCACACTACATGATCCCGAAGGTAAGCGAGGTAAGGAAATTTTAGAAACCGAGTCCAGTGCAGATTTGAAAATTATTGATAAAACTTTTGGTGACTTAGTTCTTAAAAGATCCCCTCATTTTGATCCGATTAATTGTTACTCTTCGATTGTGGTTGATAAAGTCATTACGAAAAGAAGCGTGATTTGTTATTCTCTTGATTTACCTTATGTAAAATCCTCGAATTTGTCCAAATCTGTTTTGGAGAATAAGGTAACGAAATTTTCCAAATTTGTTTTCAATTTATATTCGTGCCTTAAACAGTTTATGTGGTTGTACATGAAGTTTGAGTTCCATTTGACAAAGGTTAACTCAACAACGGAGATTCGACTACACTATGCCCCCGATGAGCGAAGGTTTGTTTTAAATGAAAAAGGT
Organism: Gossypium hirsutum; assembly: GCF_007990345.1. Lineage (NCBI taxonomy): Eukaryota > Viridiplantae > Streptophyta > Magnoliopsida > Malvales > Malvaceae > Gossypium > Gossypium hirsutum. The sequence goes on from NC_053435.1 coordinate 57,471,346, forward strand.
AAAATCGACCCTTATTCTTCTGCTTATCGAGGTAAGATGCTTGAAACCTTTGAAACACTTTTGTACTCCTCGGATAGTGATAAAGATCGTGTTGATGAACACTTAGATCGAAACGTGCTTGACTGTCCTATTTTATTTATTGATGATCTATCTGTTTTGATGGTTGATAAAAAGATTCTTGTTTTTGATAATGCATGTGTGAGTGAATCTATAGACCGTCGATTAATGCATGGTATGATTATGCAACTCTGTGAACCATGTGAATCTTTTCAAATACCTACTTGTGACGATTATGTTTACTATTTGATTTATTACTCGCAATTTATTCATGGTTTGTGGGAACAATGTGAGACGACTGAATGCCTTAAAACATGTCCATCTTTGTTTCAAATATTTGACGAGGCAGTGGTGAGTAAATTAGATTGTTTGCATGGTAATCTGAATCTGTCCATTCACATGCGTTATACCTGTTCTGTTATGCTTATGATTGGACTACAAGCTTGTTTCCGTTGCTATTTACTATCTCATGGCTATTCTTTTCAGTGGACTCAATTGCCATTAGTCCCGTTCGATAGAGGAAAGTCGAGTTCATTTGATTTTTTAGATTCAAGGACGAATCTTTTTGAGGAAGGGGGAATGATACGAGTCACAAAAGCCCAAATTCTTGAAGGCGATGCCCAATAAGCAAATTCCCAGCCCAATCAAGAAATCCATCCATACTTAGTTGAAAATCAGGCCAAATTGTCAAAGTGGCCCAAGTTGTAAAGTTTTATTTTTATTTTTATTTATTTATTTATTTATTTACTTAGTTTAAATTTTTATGTCAATATTCAGTCCAAGAGTCCTAGATAAAATGACCTTTGACCGAATTTCCATATTAAAATAATTAGGAGTTTTTTTTTATTTTAGTTTTCTAATTAGATTTGGACTAGTTATAAGGCCTATTTAAAGGCATGGCTGTCCACCTTGTTAAACACTTATCATTATTATTAAAATTTCAGATTTGTTGAGAGCAGAATTTTCTTTGAGTTTTCTCCAAGATTTCTCTCTTGAGTTTTCTTTAGAAGTTGTTTTAACAATCTTGTGATTGTGGGAGTCATCTTCAACCTTCTTCTTGCCATTGATATTCTTTGGAGAGGAGATTAGAGCCGTTTGAAGGGAGTTGTGAGATATTTCGAGATTTCAAGGCTTCTTAGGACTTATCTTTTAATTTCTTACTGTCAATTCTTTCTTTATTTCTACTTGTGCTGAATCATTATCTAATCTATTTTCTGTTCTTATTGTGTTTTCAGCCTTTTTCTATCTTAAGGAATCAGCCCAAAATCCCCAATTTCTAGGGTTTTTCCATACTCTTTTGGGTGAAATTAGATTGTCGAAATTTGGGGAAAACTATCTTGGTGTTCAATTGGGCAGAATCACAATCTCCTTGAGGGATTCAAGAACCCTAACACTTATTTCTATTCTCAATTTGATTCTTTGCTGATTTGGGGATTTTATTTCAGATCTGAAAATTCAAAATCTAATCTTTTAATTTTCTGTTTCGTTTCAGATCTAATTGTTTAGGGTTTTCGTAGGAGTTTCTCGTGACTTGGCAACTCGATCTTGGTCCGCACGCAACCCCGTATCAAAAGTAGTAGTCCAGTTTTTCACCTTTCATAAGCTTTTTTTTCTGAAAAAAATACTAACACATTCAATGCCGCAGTCACCCGATGAGCAGTTTGTTGCGGTGTCTCATGTTATTGTCTCTGATATCAATATTGGATATGAGGACATTGTTAACACTCAGGCCTTTGCTCACATTTGGAAGTTTGATTTCTCTCTTTTCATGGTTTTGACCATTGCCATACTACACGATGGAACCATTATATCATTTCCAAAGACAGGGTTAAGCCATCTCCTATGCCCAACTCATGGAAGCTCAAAGAGATATTTGCCACCGACATTGTCCTCGATACCTACCTTGCTTTCATGATAGTTGCTTTCATCTGGGTTGCTAACTATTCCGACTTCTTTTCGGACAAGCCTGGGGTCAAAAGACGCCACTGGGGAGCCATTCCAGCGGCTGCGTAGCCATTTCCTCACTTCGATCCTTGAGGACAAGGATCTTTTCTAGGAGGGAGTAATTGTTATGGGAGGAATTGGAAGTCTAGTTTCTGTCAATTTCTGCTGCTATAATTTACTGTAAAGGGTGGGCAGATTAGTTAGTCAAAACGGAGCATTTTGATCTTAAGTTAAACGGTGAGAATTGAATTAAATTAAACGGTGCGTTTGGGTCTACATATCAGCTGTTGTAAATACCTAGGCGTTTCTCAAATCCCTTAGGCTGGTTCAAAGGGGAGAATGGTTATGCACAATGCTTATGCATTTTTGATGAATTAAATCTGTTTCGTCTTCCTTCTTCCTTTCTCCTCCTCCTTGCTATGCTGTCTCTCTATTTCTTCTATTTTCTTCTGAATTCTCTGCTTCCATTTCTGTCCTTTCTTTTTCTGCTTTTCTTCTGGCTTTCTATTTTGTTCCATAACAGTGTGTTTCCAATTTGTTCTAAATGAATCCTTACGTGGTCGGTGATTCAGTGATCTCTCTCTCTCTTTAATTTTATAAATTTCAATTGAAAAAGAATATACAAAATTAATATATATGTAATAAAATTAGAAATATCAGAACAAAGTGCAAGCTTACAAATCGTACTATACACCGCATTATTTTCCTATTTATTAGTTTCTTAGTAATGTGATTCAATAATGTTTATATACATAGTTGATGGATTATTGTTATTGTACATGTTGAGACATATTGAATGGAAACCACCTCCTGCATTGATTCATGCAAAGTAAATAAATTAATTGTGTTTGCTGGAGTTTGAGAGTGGATCTGGTAGTTTAACGGTGGGAGCCTTATCCACACCCCTCCTTGAATATTCCCTCCATCTTTTCGCAGCTGCGGCAGCCCTTTTTGCTCTCTCTTTGACTTCCTCCTCTGCAATAACATTTCACCTTCAATTAGATCTTTAGCCCTAAGCAGAGTTCCAACATATCATATATTATGTTACCTGAACTCTTATATTCATTTTCTTAAAAGGTAAGTATTTGATACTTATTTGGACATAACTATAGGATATGATCTTCAAGAATATAAAATAACAAAGAAAATTGAGTATACTTGCATATTAATATTCGATACTCACCTAAAATCTAGATAAAATAATGGCAACTAAGATTGAATGTAAATAATCTGGATAAGGTATTGGTACAATCTTTATTGGTTTGGAGAACCGTTTAAAGGGAATTGAAAATCTATGTTATTCGAACACCTCATTTTTTTTTCTTTTAAAGTGTTTTCATGTTCAACCTTCATGCTCTACAAATATTTGATCTCCAAAAAAAAAAAAAAAGCCTTTAAAAGATTTTAAGAACCTATGTCAAACATACTATTTATTTGTGACATGATTTCCGTGTCCATAGCCAACCAAACATGAAATGCCGTCTCATATTTACCTCCTTAGAGTTTAATTTAGTAACCCCCATACTTTCTATAATCCTATACGCTTCCAAGGCAATGGCCTTTTATTTGGTCTAAAGTAACAACACATTGATAGGATATATATACATAAAAAAATAAATCTTAAGTTAAAGCCACTGGAAAAGAAAAAAGCTTGGTCTTACTCTTACGGAAGGGAGGGATGTTCTTATGTTGCAGCTAAAGGCAACTAATGCTTATGAGAAAAGACAGGAAAAAACAACACATTTGCAATTATCAAAATCCTCAATACCTGATTTCTTGTATTGTTTTGGCTTGCCCCAAAGGTTGGTCCAGTATGAGTCCGTTTTATCAGCATCTTTCTGCTGCATCATCCTTACTTTAGCTTGTTCCTGATAAAAGTAGAATAAGAAAGAAAAGTTTAACTCCCTGTGTTTTTAGACTTACATTCGCAAATGACTTTATACATATAGCATCTGCACTGCAGCAGAGTCTTTTAAAGAAGGCCCTTCCCTCTAACAAGTGCAGCAACTACTAAATATATTTAGTCATCTAATATGGAAGTATTTATGAAATGCTCATTCAAGTATTTGAGGTTTTGTTGAGTGTTCTTCAAGTGGTTTAACAGCACCAGCGAAAGGAGATGAGCTCTAAATCATTATACATTACCTAGATTCAGAAAGGAATACAGGCTAGGTATGGGTATCTTTAGTTTTTTATGTGTTTTCATATATTTGGAATTTCACATGCCATATTTTTTGAAGAAAGATGTCAAATATAAATACTTCAAGAAAAATGAGAAGTCCAAGTAAGATAGCTTGGTGACGTTGAACATACAAGTACTAAGTAAAAATATAGAAATAGATTTTGGCGAGGGATTAGAAATATTTTCCGGCAAAGCCTTTTGGTTGATTTGTAAGGATCCAATTACATGATCAATTGTGATCATATTGGATTTACTAGGTTGTTTAAGTTTTCTCGGAAAGTAGATTAGACCGAAATCATCCCTTGATTCTTGGATCCCATCGCCTATAATTAAGGGATTAGTTGCCTAATTTGCTGAGTTTTATTTTCTATAAGTTTGTACCTCTACAGAAGAACAAAATACAACATTTTTAATACCAAAACTGAGAAGAAATCAGATCCAAAAATTTATTCTTGAGTTGTTCATGGCTAAGACGATATTTACTGGGCAAGAACTCCCAGCAGCTTCAATAGAAGCAGAAAGTTTTGCTAGGGAAAATCAGGTCAACACAACCATGAACCAAGGTGATGATTACTCTCAAATTTCCTTCCAGCTCAATTCTCATAGGCTAAATGGATTGTCATCTAGAATGGGCACAATCTGTGTGGCTGGTGATCAACGGCTTAGGGAAACTTGGGCACTTAACTGAGAAACAAGAAAGCAAACAATTGAAGACCTGAACATGAATGCTTGGAGGTCGAAAAACTTGCAGGTAATCATTTGGCTGCTAAACTCCACAAAACTGGCCACAGGTAACCGTATTTATTTCTACCCACTACTAGGGATGTTTAGGAGGCTATTGGAGAAACTTACTTTAATGTAGAAAATGCTTCTTATATTTTTTAATTAAAAATCAAATTGTGGAAAGCTAGGCAGAAGAGGGAGAGGCTACTCTTTACTACAATTAGATTATTTCTCTATGGCAAGAAGAACAATGCTATAATGCTGAATGAGAGTCTCTTGTGGGTAGTGTAAAAACAATGGAAAAGGAAGAAAATGAGAGGGTATATCTATTCCTAGCAGGATTAAATTGAGAAATTGATGAAGTTCCATTAGGAATTCCAGGGAAAAAATTCACTACAGAAGGGAACCTTCTCGAGAATTAGGTGAGAAGAAACAAGGGAGAATGTTATACTAAAATCATATCCAATTTGGAATCAAAGAACAGACTCTTGCCATTTTGGTTGCTAAAAATTAAGATGACAAGAAAAAGATATTGTGGTGTGATTTTTACAGAAAGAATAATACTCGCACACCTAAAAGACTTGCTAAAAGATCCATATAAAAATTGCCCAACTATAAGACAGCTAGGCCTTTCAAATGACTAATGAGGAATGAGGGCAACAAGCTTCTCTGGAAACACCGCCACTCACTAAGGAGCAATTAGAGCTACTGCATAAGCTTCTCCAATCTCAACTCCAAACCAGTAAACCCAATCCATGTAATCCCACTAATTCTTTTGCTCGAACATGTATAGCACCATATGCTTTCATGACTATAAATTTTGCTAGCATAGGTTCCTAGATCATAGATTTAGGGGATAGTGACCATATGGCAAGAAATTCCCATTTTTTCTTACCTTGTGCAGGAAACCCCCCCCCTCCAAAAAAAAAAAAACTATTGATGGTTTGTTCTTAGCAATTGACAAAAGGGGACTGTTGAATTAACCCCTTTTTAAACTCTCTTTGATGTTCTTCATGCCCCAAAGCTATCTTGCAATCCTGTGTCCATTGCTAGATTGACTCAATTTTGTGTGTATTTCAATATAAGGTCTCAGGGAGGATAATTGGCAATGCTAGAAAATCAATTGTATTTTCTTCAAGATGACAACAATGCATTAATTAGAACTCCGTTTTAGTTGTTAATAAAGTTATGTTGTGTAAGTATAGGCTTGGTCATCCTTGTTTTCATAATTTCATCCTAAATTTCTATGGTTTTGATTTATATTGAGACATTTGCTCTAGTTGCCAAGTTGAATTTAATCAGAGTTCTTATGACCATTGCTGCATTGGCCTCTTCAGCAGTAAGACATGAAGAATGCATTCTTGAATGGAGAACTTCAAGAAAAGGTCTATATGGTCCCAATCCAGGCTTTCATGAAAGGTACAGGCCTAGAGTCTAAAAAGTGTCTCCCTAAGGTCTCAAACAATCTCCAAGAGATTGGTATGAGAGGTTTATGTAGTTTGTGAAAGAACAAGGATACCCTCAAGGGCAAGAAGATCATCGACATTCACTAGAAGACAACTAATTGATGCATCTTTAACGGGTGTAACTACAATAACTGACTAGACTAGACCTGACAATATTAAATATGACAATGAAAAGAACTAAAACACAACAAAGAACTTGATATGAAAAAAAAATCAGGTCATGATACAAATATACAGATCTACCAATTTTACTTAACGAGTTATATAAAATATATACCTTAAACACTATCATAAGACGAGAAAATAACAAGAATACAATATGCATAAACTAACTACCAAATCTAAACTGGACTAAGCCTTGAGTTGGGAAAGCATTCATTTAAATTATAAGTAAACATTTATTCTACTATGAGGACAGAAAAATAAATTAAATTTGCTTAGAAGTCATACAAGTAAAATAGAAAAGAAAATCCCATGCATGTATTTGAGAATATTGAAATAATAAGATACCTACCAAAACTTTTGCCTGCCTCTTTTCCCATCGAGAACTTGCCTGCCAAACAATTAGAGGTTTTTAGATGGTCTAAGAAAGTGTTAAACCAGAAATGCATATGGTGTCAGTAGATAAGTCAAGAGTTAGTTTTACCATTCTGAATACATCTGTTGATGCAGATCCCATTCCTGAAAGCATCAATGCAACCTGATCATCCATTCAAAAGGCTCAAACTTCTAGCAACCGAAACAACTAGCTTGAACATATAGATTAATGAATTGTATCACTGAAAGACTATTTCAACGTCAAAAATGTTGTTAGTCAGTGTTTAAACCCATGGTTGATCAGTCTAATTATTATTTGATCTGTTAATCCTTTTAAGGTAATTCATATGCCATCTAACATGCTCATAGTTTATCAAGGTTAATTATTGTAGGAGAAAAGAACCATAGAGTAACCGGTTCTTACTTACATTAACTCTTTCTACCCTGCGCATTTCATCTTCAAGCAATGATAATTGTGCCGCAGAAGTCCAATGGATGCAATCAACTGGGCTAAATAACACAAGACAATGCTGATCAGCAATCATATCATGTAAATCATGTAAACCCTTTAGCTTTACTACAAGCAATATAAAATTCAAATTTTAGTTTCACACAAATGTTTTGGTTGATTGCTCCAATAATTGATTGTATTTAACCAGAGATTAATTATATCGCTACAAGAAAATGTTGACCATTAGGCCTAGAAAGATTTATCAGGAATACATAACTAATGTAATCAATAAGAGGAAGAAAAGGTAGTAAAACAGAAGAAGAAATCACGGTTGAAAACTTCATCTTTCCAGAATTCCTTCCTTTGCATATCGGATATGTTAATAGTTATGGAAACAGTGTAATAATTCAGACAAGTCAACCAAAGCTCTGAAATTTTCTCATGAATGTGCTTCATCAGGATTCCCATGTAATATCGAATTTGGTGGTTTGAACTTTATGTTAATCATAGCTTTGGAACATGACTTCCCACCATTTCCTTAGTTGATCATAAATGAACATCAAACTACTCTAAAGTTTCTCTTACCAAGGAGGCTATTAGCCTACTTATAAGATTGATAATCGTAAAAATGAACTGGATAAATTGTTAAGCAAGTTGACAATGGAAGCAAGGCACTGCTGATAAGATGCAAAAGAAATCACCGGAAGATAAAACATGAGATAAGAAGCATAAAGCAGTCTCCAGCTGACTATATTTTGCATACTTAAAGGAAGGTGGATGATATAATGACATTAGTATACCCTGAAGTAAATACCTACCAACTGTCAATTGCCTCTTGCACTAGTTCAGGATTCCCAAACTGACTGTGAACTCTGGCTCGTCCAAAGTCTTCTTCAATTCTAAACACATCACAGGCAACATTGGCACAATTTTTGCAGCCTGTGAAGGAAAAAAAAAATCATCTTATAGGTGTCAGTTTAGAATCTTAGACTGGTAGCAGTGAAGTTATGCCTTTGTAGTTACTTCCATCCAATCACAAGTAGTGTAACTTTAGCTACAGTTATTGTTTCCATATGAAAACTTTTTAAAAACTCAAAAGAAAAAAAGAGCAGAATTGTAGAGAAAAGTATCCTAACAGCTAATCTGCTCAAATTACAGTCACCTCTACTAGGTTGTAGTTAAGAAAGACCTATGTTACACTCAAACTGAATGTTAGTATAAGTGCCCAATACATGTATACCCATTTTTTAAATCAGTTTTTTTATATATCATAAGGATCATACCTCTACAGGCATGTCTGAAAACACGTGTACCTAAGGGAATATGAAAAGTCCAGAAAAAATAAAGCAAGACATAACCTCGATCAAATGTGGCTGAAATTTTGTACATGCTCCAATTCTTTATGTGCAATCAATATGCATTTGGAAATGCCAAAATTTCTAAGTTCAAAGGAGATCATTATCATTCTGTACACCAGAGGAGTGGTTTAAGACACTTGGGTTATAAATTAATAATCATTAACAACTAATTATGAATGTCAACCAGAAAAAATCAATGTTTTCAAAACCAGACCACTTAAAGAACTGGTATTAATGAATTTTCTGGTCGAAACAGTTCAACCGGATGATTCAAATGATAAAGATAAATTGTATTTTATTTGAAATACTTTGAACATAATTTCTTGCACTTTTCTTTTTCTGATTCCTTTTGGTTCTTTATGGTTTGTCATAATTCTGGTTAAATATATAAGATTGAACTGTCTAATCTACCAGTTTCTGGTTGCACTAATTGAACTGGTTGATCTGATATGGTTTTAAATCATAAATAAAAACCTAGAAATGTAAGCAAAGCTCATACCTATGCAACTAAACTCGTCGACAAATACATGGTCTCTTGGGGCGGAATCATCCATGAAAGGATTCATTGCAGTCAACGCATAGCCATGAATTTCATCATAAACCATGCGCTGTACGGGGTCACTGAGAACCTGCAAAGCAATAGTTACATTGTAGCAGTAGGCAAATAAACATTTACATAATACATAAAGTTCATTCTGAATGGGAACACACCCCATAGACCTCATTGATGAACATGCAGAAATTTGTAGTCTCTGGATCATTGCCACTTAGGTCCGGATGACAAGCCTTCATGCAATTATAATAAGCCTTTTTTATCTCCTCTGGTGTTGCGTCCGGAAGCTAAGTAAATATGGCAAACAAATTTAGATTTCTGAGATTGAATCATGACAAAAGTCAAATTAAAATTACCTTGACATGATAATATATAGATTCCAAGTAGCTATGGCTATGATGAATATCCATTAAGCAACATCGCAAACATAAAGTTTTTATCAATATCAATTACTGCTTATCCATGCAATGATTCTACAAAATCACTTTAACAATCAGATTCACTCCCTAACAAATCGATAAATTTGAAAGAAACAAGCAAGAATTACTAATCTCAAAATAAAACCAAAAGAAAACACGACTAAAGAAATGCTCAGCCCCATATTTCATCATTAAGAACCCAAATAGTTGCACACTTCAATTTTCTGTTTTTAACTTCTAACTACATAATAATCATAAAATAGAAAAGTACAAGTGAGAAGAAATGTGAAAAGAATTACCAGACCAAGAACAGCATAATAATCATCGGCAAGAGAATCAGTAGAAGCAGAATTTCCGGAAGCAAGCTTGACTCTGCCACAACCTCTCCTTTGACCACCATGACCCATCAAGCTCCAAGAAGCTCCAGTCTTAGCATAGGCCTTCCATGAGCTTCTTCTGCTCATATTTAAAGATGGGTTATGGATTTTAAGAGTATCTGTATATACAGGAGAGAGTAGCTGAGCCATTGGTGCATGCAAATTTCTTAGTGTTTTAGTTGTTTGTTTGTTTAGTTGGCTTGGAGACAGAGGCAGAGTAGCACAGGGGAAGGGAAAGGCATGTCATTATTTAATATAGTAGAAAATTTAGAGGAGGAAATTCAGGCGTGGAATGGTGAAATGCTGAGATGGCAAAAGGAGAGCCATTTGGTTTCCATGAATTTAGAGGAACCGAAGTTGAATCTAGAGACCGGAGAGTAGGTTTAGCACGTGTCGGCCTGTGTATAATTGTTGCCTGCCTGCCTCTCTCCCTTCCAATCCTACATTATTTTATTTGGATTTTTGTTTTTTAAATGATTTATTTTTTATATTTACGCGAAATATTAATACAAAATTATAATATTTCAGATATAATCACAAAACACTTTTCAAGATATTTTTTTCTCTCTGGTTATGATTTTGCACTGAAAAAAATCTGGAGCTCCTTTGGTCAGGTATTCTAGGGGCTACTTTGGCATTATTATTGGTTAAAAAGTCGTTTTAAAAAAATTGGTTTGAAAAAAATATTTTTTAAAAAGTGTTGTAGCAAAATGCAATAAGAGATGTGATTTAAATTATTATTTGATATTAGTCTAAAAAATTGTAATTAAAGTTAAAATGTCTATTTTAGATATAATATTAAAAATTTAAAAATAAATAAATTTAGATAATATTTAAATAATTTAATATAATTATATATGAAATATACATAAAAACCATTTTTAATAATTAATAAATTGTTTGTAAATTTAAAGCTACAAAAAATATTTTAAAAATTAAAATATAATAATAAATGTTTAATTTACTATAATGATAAATAAAATGTAAATTAATTTATATTTTTAAATATATTTTAACTAGTTAATATAAACAAAGGTATTTTAATAAATTGAGCTTCAAAACGCAATTGGCAAAAACTAAAAAACCTAAATCCCAATTTATGCATTTAGATTGAAAAACACATTTTCACCTCATTATCAATCTTAGAAGTCAAGTGTTTGGCGGTGTTTATGTGGTTAAAAAATAGTTTTTGACGTCATAAGCAATCCCAAGCGAGGCCTAAGTCCTTCTCTGACAACCTATGAGTTGCATAGGGGCAGCATTAGAGGGGCCAAGTAAGGACTCTGACCCCCCTCAAATGGAAAAATTATGTTTTAATCTCTTTAAAATCTAAAAAATTACAAGTCAATAAAATGTTAAAATTGAATTTTAGCCCCTTAAAATGATAAAACTGTGATTTAATTCTTCTAAAAATTATAAATTTATAAGATTGCAAAGAAAAATAATTACATTTTATCTCTCATAAAAATTTATAATTTAATTTCGGCCTCCTCCAAAATTTTTTTGGCTTTGTCCCTGGTGTCACCAATTTTGTTTCTTGAATGACATGCTTCAAGTGATAATGAAAAAGCACCCAACTAGTTGCTTTCCATTGAAGATCACTGGTCTGATCATTCATGTATCCATACCCCACTTTTGCAATCTCATAATTAACATTAAAAGAATCTCTCTCTAGGATGATACTATAAAAACTCAACTTTAAAGTAAAATGAAGTGCTTAGATCAATGCATATGCCTTCGTTACAAAAGAAAAAAAAAGGCTTGCAATGTTTTGATTTGTAATATGCAGACAACAATGACAAAACCACGATGATCATTACATAGAATACTGTCACTACTTGAACCATCCTCTGATAGATAATCAACAACAAATTTTACATTAAAGAAAGATTCAGTTGGGGGAATCCATCCAAGGGATTTGTTTAAGTCACGAGTTGTCTCAAATCAATTAACCATATGGAGTTCCAAAAGGCATGAAAAAACAAATCTATACAACTCTTGAGTTGATGTCCCTTTTATTGGATTTTTATACTGTTAGTGAAGTTATTTCATCATTATACTTGTAATTTTTCGAATAGATTAGTTTAATAAAACTCCATAGTTATAATATTATATTTTGTATTATCGCTTTCAATGGTTTTTTCATGAAAGACAAAATATATAAACAAATATTAGCTCATTGATTACCTAAGGTTTAACAATATTAAGTTGGATCATATGAATGGATTATGATTTTAAATGATGACTTATTTTAGTAGGTATTCTAAATGGTCCATAATATGAGGAATAAAAAATAAGCAATTGATTTAAGGGACTATTATGTTGTCTATCAGGTCTAGCGAGGGAGATATATTGTCTTGGGTGTTAGACTGATGGTATTGAACTAGATGTGTATGAATGAAATGTGGTCAAGTATGTATGTAAGTTGAGATAAGTTTGTATGTTTGCATTGAGGTGCCTTGTATGGTATATTAGTTGAATGATTTTGGACTATTGAATTGGTCATTTCATGTTGGTCTTGGTCATGTTATGATGCCTTGATCATGTGCACAAAATGCTTTTAGGTGGTTACATGAGTTGGTGTTCGAAATACTTTGAATTTGGCCAATTTCATGTCCACACGGCCTGAGACACAAGCGTGTGACTCAGCCATGTGTGGTACACAGCCTGGCAACACCGCCGTGTGTCCCCTATAGGTTTTAATGCACGCAAGTCAGGTTGTTACATAGCCTAGCACACGACCTTGCGCACAGGCGTGTGTGGCTCTTTCGAGAGTTACATGGCCCGGCACAAGGGCGTGTGTGGCTATTTCGAGAGTTACATGGCTTTGCACACGGATGTGTGGCTTGGTCTGTGACCCAACTCAGAGAGTTACACAGGTGAGGACACGGGCTAGGACATGGTCGTGTGTCCCTATTTCGATTGTTACACGGCCTAAGACACGGGCGTGTGTCCCAGCCGTGTGAGGCACACGGCTAGGCCACACAGGTGTGTGACTCATGCAGTCTAATTTTTGACTTTTTCTTATAGTTTTTGATTGTTTCAATTTGGTCTCAAATTGTTTCTAAGGTATTTCTAGGGCCTCGAGGGCTCGATTAAGGGATATTATGTTTGTTATTGAATGTATTTAGATTACATTTGCACTTTTGTATGAAATAAATATTTTAATGTTCTGTTTGTATGGTAATGTTTTGTATCCCTATTTTAATGACCCAATCCGGGTTAAGGGTGTTACATTTAGTGGTATCAGACCTACAATTTAGTCGGTTCTCAGAATGAACATAGCATGTATGAGTCTAGAAATACATGCCATTATATAACCTGGGATAGTGTGATAACACCTGGCACGATTTGAACTATGTTTTCATATAGATAAAAATCTCATCTAACAGAGCTTATTCTGATGAAGTAGAAAGTAGTGCGCAAGCCTCCATTCATGGAGCAGCGATTAGTGAAAATAGGCCCGTATCTAAGGGCCGGGGAGGAGAGGCTAAGGAAACCTTCTTCCAAATGATAAATAAATGGTTCTCTGAGATCGTTCGAATGAACCTAATGGCTCAACAACCTCTATCCCACCTGTTCCCCAAATGGTCCCTGTAGTTCCTTAGGGTTTGGAGCTAGTACGAGCGAGCAAGCCTCAAGTTAATAAGATCCTTAAGTATAGGGCTGAAGAGTTTCGAGGTATAGCTGAGGATGATCCTGAAAGAGTTGAATTCTCGTTAGAAAATACGGTGAGAGTTTTTGACGAATTATCATGTGCACCGACGAAATGCTTAAAATGTGTTGTATCACTATTGAAAGATTAGACTTATCAGTGGTGGAATAACTTAGTTGCGGTTGTTCCGAGAGATCAGGTAAATTGGGAATTCTTTCAGACTGAATTTTGAAAGAAATATGTGAGCCAAAGATTCTTAGACAAAAAAAGTAAAGAATTTCTCGAGTTAAAATAAGGTCGGATGACAATATCTGAATATGAGAGAGAATTTGTTCGACTTAGCAAGTATGCCCAAGAATGTATATCGACAGAGGTTGCTATGTGCGCACAGTTTGATGACAGGTTAAATGAAGACATCAAGTTACTAGTTGGGATCTTTAAGTTGAAAGAATTTGTAGCTATGGTTGACAGAGCGCAAAGAACAAATGACCTGAGTAAAGAAAAGAGAAAAGTCAATTCTAAAGCTCATGATTCAAGAGAGAGATCTATGGGAAAGTCATACCAATTGTCGTCGAAGAAGTCAAAAGAGTATCATGGTCGTTCATCAACTTCAATGTAGCACCCCAAACCCGGCCCAGACTTTATGGCCGAACCTGATGTGCCACATTGAAGTTAAAAACCCATGTTCCCTTTTAAGTGTTTTAAAAGCCGACTTTTGTTAAGCTAACCAAGTGAATGGAAGCTGGGCACCAGGTAGGTATCCATAACAGAGGAGGTAAGCCATGAAGGCTGCTTAAGTACCAAGCTCTTCGATTGGATCCAATCCTAGACATGCCCACGTCCATTGCCACACTTGGTTATAACGGATTGAAACTTCTTTGAGTGGTTATCTTTGATAAATCAAATATTCGTGACGTCGTGTTATTTTAAAAACAAGTATCGTTTTGAAATCGCGCCCTAAGTCTAACCCATTTGAATTATTATCCACCAGAATAAAGTTATTAAAAATAATATAATCCCAGAAAATCAAAGAAGAAAATAAAGTTAAAATGGCCTTATTACAACCCAAAAATTAAATAGTAAATAAAAATAGCTTAAGAAAACCAGTCTCTTTTTCAAACCCAAAAGCGTTCACCATGGCCACTCTGAATCCCCTCCGGCTCCAAGACACTCACATCAAGGCCCACTTGCAAGGATAAAAAAGGGGTGAGTTTGGAAACTCAGTGTGTAAGGAAAACCCATTCAAAGCCCAGGTCAGCTCAAGCCCATCGGGCCTAAGCCCATTCAGATAACAGTGATACGGGGCCAGAGCCCTTTTCAGATTACATTAAACTGGGCCTTAGCCCCTTATTTAGATAACAGTACGGCCCAAAGGCCCATTTCAAAATACATGCAGCATCAATAAACATATGCAAGCCCATTTGGGGAGACTACTCAACCCACCAACCGCTACACTCCACCTGTACCAGCCCTACACTCCATGTGGGGAATAACTCAACCCACCCAGCCTTATACTCCACAGTTGCAGCCTTGCTGCTCAGTTAACAGTAAATTGAGGCAAAGCCTCCAGTACGTGGACAAGCCACTTTCAGTGCTTCCTCCATCAATATCCCAGTCCCATGCATCAGATAATAACAACATGGCATGCAGTGAATAACAACAATCCAACATGCATTTAGGTCAATTTACTCCTAGGGATATTTCGATACTTTATCTCCTAAGGGTAAAACTGTAAATTTTCCACTTTTTAAAGGTATTTTAGTAATTTATCTATTTTAGGGTTTTTCATGCATATTCCTACCTTTCACGTACTAACAGAATCACTTACTGAGGGTTCTTACCGATTGGGCCCGTTGGCCCTTTATTCCAATTTTGGCCCAATAAGCCCAAAAATATTGAGGGCACAGAAATCATGCACTTTGCAGTCCAAACATTGCAGCTTACCAAAAACATTAATCGATTTACCTCGCGAGCATTCGCACACTCGCAAATCTACAAAATACCGGTTTTTCGGCATTTCGGCTTTTGCCGATCTAGACTAAGAAAGGGTGTCAGTTACACACCTGTTTTATGACGATTCGTTTGACGAGATCCACGCACGAACTACCTACAATTATATTACTACCACGTTAATCTACTACCGAAACGAACTACATAATATATCCTTACCTTATTCGGCCATAACACCTTAGGCACTAGCAATCCTACCTTTGCCGAAGTTTGTGACTAGACTTAGATCCTGTTGCTCCACTTGTCCAAGCCCTTGATCAGCAGCCTCTAGATCACATTATTATCAAGACAAAATAGTTATCACAACCCCTTAGGGCTACAAGTCCAAGTCGATAGCCTCCTTAACCTTTAGAGGTTTCGGCTTTTCTAAAATACGAAATAAAGACTAGATTGAAAAGACTTACCACCGGTTCCTTTGGTCAATGATACCAATTAATTTCTACTCAATTCTGATGCCGATCTAAGCCCTCAAATGATAACAAAAGTCGAGCCTTCAGTGATCTCACTATTCAGCCAAGTCCCTAAGAGAGTGGGGTTTTCGGCTTTTGTTGAAGTTGTGTAAAGAAAGATGAAATAGGAGGGTTTTACTATGGTCCTGTCGACAGAACCTTGAGGTTTAGAGAACTAGAGAATCGGTCAAGAATGATGGAAAAGATAATAAAATTGGCTAGGAGAAATCGGTACAGAAAAAAAGTATAGTTTTCGAGATTTCGGCTTTTTATGGCAATGGCTATGAAGGTTTTAGAAACGTCTGAAGAAAAAGATGGAGATGCACAGGTGGTTAGAGAGATTCGGCTATGGAAGCAAAGAAGAAAAAGAAAAAGTTGAAGAGAAAAGGAGAAAAGAAAGAAGAGGAGAATGGTCAGCAAACGGCACAACTTTCCCCCTCATGCCGAATTTATACTGGCACTTAACCTAGCCAAATTTTCCCATGCTAGAGGCCCTTGACCGGCCAACTCCTGCTCCTTGATCAGCTCCTAAATCTTCTCCTTTATCATCTCCTAAATCCTCTCCCTTATCAGCTCCTAAATCCTCTCCCTTATCAGCTCCTAAATCTTCTCCTGACAGCCTTTCACTTTAGTTCCACTGCTTACCTTTTCTGTACATAAAAATTAATATCACCAATTTGTTTACCTTGTGACTCGAACCTTTGCTCTCCTTGGTCATCCACACGCCACCTCTCAAGCCCCCAAGTGACGCCACAAGCCAACTTACCACGGGCTTCCTTGTGTTTTATTTTACCTAGTTAATACCTTAAAGCCCAGCTAACCAGAACCCCTTCTTCTATAGAATTAAAATTAACTAAAATTACCGGATTTTAACTTAAACTTGGGCCTTCTAGAAACCCACTAACCTGATTAAATCTATGCCAAGTAGACAGAACAGCAAAATTTAAAATTTGCCAACACTCATAGAATTCCCGAAAATTGGGGCGTTACATTCAGTGGGTTATTCTGGGAATGACTGAGTAAAATAACATTAGAGCTCGAAACCTCAGGCAACGTTTGTAGCGAGTGTGGGCAGTGTTAGAAATAGCAAGCCCGAATGTCAGCAATGTTATAGACAACACTTCGGTGAATGCAGATTGAAAGAGGAGTAATGTTTTAAATTTGGTTTGTATAAAAACTATCTCAGAGATTGCCCAAAAACGTCAGACAAAGAAAAGGCTCAAACTAGTCGATCGAGTAATACAGCTGCAAGAGGGAGACCACCTCAAAACATTGGAAATGCGGGTAATAGTCGTAATGGGATGAAAGACTCTACTGTGAGGTCCGAGGCACGAGCACTAGCTAGAGCTTACACAATCCATGGTCGAAAGAAAGCTTCAACGCCTAATGTTATCACTGGTACATTTTCTATCTTTGATACTAATGTTACTACTTTGATTGACCCGGGGTCAACGCACTGATATGTATGCACAACTTTAGTGTTAGATAAGAAAATACCTTTTGAATCTACTGAATTTGTGGATAAAGTAACAAACACCCTAGGTCAGTATGTGTTAGTTGATAAAGCTTGTAAAAACTATCCTTTGATGATTCGAGGTTGCAAATTTTTGGTTGATTTAATGTTACTACTCTTTGATGAGTTCGATGTGATTTTGGGTATAGACTGGTTAACTCTGCATGATGCTATTGTGAATTGTAGATGAAAATATATTCTGTTAAAATGTCAGAACGATAAAAAGCTTCGAATTGAATCAGATAGACTAGATAGTGCATCTAATGTTATTTCAGCTATGTCGACACAAAAATATGTTAGAAAAGGTTATGAAGCATATGTCGCTTATATATTTGAATCCAAAATTTTAGAATTGAAGTTAGAATTAGTTCCAGTGGTATGTGAGTATTCAGATGTGTTTCAAGAGGAGTTACCTGCCGATCAGAGAGGTTGAGTTTGCTATTGAGTTAATGCCGGGAACATCTCCAATATTGATAGCTCTGCATAGAATGACACCTAAAATTGAAAGAGTTGAAATATCAGTTGCAAGAGTTGATAGATAAGGGTTTTTCTCGACCCAAATTTTCTTCTTGGAGTGCTCTTATATTATTTGTTAAGAAAAAAGATGGATCCATGCGACTATGTATCGATTATCGACAGCTCAACAAAGTCACGATTAAGAACAAGTACCCATTGTCACATATTAATGATATGTTTGACCAGTTGAAAGGTGTGATAGTATTTTCAAAGATAAATCTTTGTTCTAGTTATTATCAGTTACGGGTTAAAGACTTGGATGTGCCGAAAACTGCTTTCAAGACCAGGTACGGACATTATGAGTTTCTTGTGATGCCATTTGGTTTGACTAATGCACCTGCTGTATTTATGGAATTGATTAATAGAATATTCAGATTGTATTTAGACAGATTTGTTGTTGTATTTATTGATGATATTCTGATCTCACTAGATGATACAAATCATGCCCAGCATTTAAGAATTGTTTTGCAAACCTCACGCAAAAAATAATTGTTCGCTAAGTTCAGTAAATGTCAATTCTATCTCCGAGAAGTTGAATTTTTTGGACATGTAGTATCGGCGGATGGCATTATAGTTGATCTGAGTAAAATTTAAATTGTGATAGATTGGAAACCTTCGAGAAATGTATCTAAAGTTAGAAGTTTTCTAGGTTTAGCCGATTATTATAGAAGGTTCGTCAAGGGATTCTCAATGATTGATATGCCGTTGACAAGATTGTTGCAAAAAGATGTTAAATTCGAATGGTCCAATAAATTTCAACAAAGTTTTAATCAATTGAATGTTTTGTTAACCGAGGCACCTGTGTTAGTTCAGCTAGAGTCTGGTAAAGAATTTGTGATTTATAGTTATGCTTTATTGAATTGTTTGGGCTATGTTTTGATGCAAGAGGGAAAAGTGATGGCATATGCTTCTAAACAGTTGAAACCACATGAAAAGAATTATCCGACTTACGGTTTAGATCTTGCAGCTTGTTTTTGCTTTGAAAATTTGGCGACACCATTTGTACGGAGAAAAATGTCATATTTTCACTGATCATAACAGCCTGAAGTATTTGATGTCACAAAAAGATTTAAACTTGAGGCAGCACAGATGGTTTGAGTTATTGAAAGATTACGATTTGATCATTGACTATCATCTAGGAAAGGCTAATGTTGTTGTTGATGCTTTGAGTCGAAAATCTCTGTTTGCATTACAAGTGTTGAATACATGATTGAAGTTGATTGATTATGGTTCAATTTTAGCTGAATTGAAAGCTAAATCGATGTTTTGGCAACAAATTAGAAACGCTCAGAAATGTGATGATGTTTTGATAGGTAAATAAAAACATATTGAAACGACCACTGATTCAGATTTTCATGTTGGTTCAAATGATAGTTTGTACTTCACAGGAAAAATTTGTGTTACGAAAAATTCTGATCTTGTTTAGAAGATTTTATAGAAATCTCACAGTAGTAGCTTGTTGATTCATCCTGGTAGCAATAAAATATACGGCGATTTGAAACAAATGTATTGGTGGCCAGGTATGAAACGAGAGATTTCAGAGTTCGTATTGAAATGTTTGGTTTGTTAGCAAGTTAAAGTTGAGCATCAAGTACCTTCTAGTTTATTATAACCTGTAATGATTCTAGAGTGGAAATAGGAACGTGTCACGATGAATTTCGTATCGGGGTTACCTTTATCTCTTGTAACAGCTCGTTTTTCAGTGGTGTCAGACATAGTGGTTTCGGGGCCACCAAATTTGACAAATAAGTTTGTAAATATTATTATTTAATATTTACGAGTCAAACATAGTTTTAAAAAGGTTTTTGATATAGTGATTTTTTGTTATATAAATGATTTAATAAGTTAAGTGGTAAGACCCTAAGGTCAAGTAAGTTTAGAAAATGAGGTATCGAGACCTTGTTTTTATAAACTGAGTCGTAAATATTTATTAAAATATATATGAAGTGTCATTAAGGTGGTGTTAAAGTTTCGTTGAAAAATTTTAACGTTTCAATAGTTTATTAATTAAAAATGACTAAATTGTAATAGATGTAAAATTTGATCACTATTTGATTTGAGTGATTAAATGGTTTATTGAATAAAGGAAAAAGGGACTTAAATGGTAAGTAGACCATTTAAGGAATTAGTTGACAATTATGGGCATGAAATTGGTGTTTTAATTATTTATTAACCAAGGTTAAAATGGTAATTTAGTTTATTAAATTAAAATAAAATAAAAACAAAAGGTTAATTGGTTATCATCTTTTTAGTTTCTTCTTTAAAAAACTAAATGTCCATGGAGGTTTTAAGTTAGGTTTGGCCATGGTGGTTTCCTATTGCATGGTATGTGATTTTGCCTCCATTTTAATAATTTTTATGTTTTTGAGATCGTTGCAACTAGGTCCAGCTAACCCATACCTTCGATTTTGAAACTATTAAAGATTTTGAATGTTGCCATTGTTGAACCTTGTGATTTTAGATGTTAAATGATGAATTTGAAATATTATTTGTTATTTAAAAGCATTTTATTAAGTAAATTTTGATGAATTTATCGATTAGAGATTAAGTTGTGAAAATAGTAAAAATACAAGGATTTGTTGTGAAATTGTTGCATGAATGGGCTGTATTGGATAACATAAGTATTCGACTGGGCTCAATTTTGGGTAAAAATGGTTAATTTGCATGTTTTAAGCCCAGGGACTGAATTGAATAAAAGTAAAACTTTAGGGGTAATTTTATAAAAATGTCAAAAAGACTAAATTGCATAAAATACATTGTTTTGCTGTCTAAATTAATATATTGAATGAAATTATTAATTTAGATCTAGATCGGGTGGAAACTCGAGGAGAATGAAAAATTACCAAAAAGCCCTCGTACTTTGACATTTTTGCAATTTAGCCAGGTAAGCTTGTAGGCATAGAATTGTACATACCTATAAATATAAATATAAGGTGAGAAAGGATGTAACAGCCTAATTTAGACCCTATTCGGAATGGTGGTTTCGGGAGCACGAAATCGAATTAAAAAAATATTTAAAAATTATTTTCTGTGTTTATTATGTGTGAATTTATATTTGTGAAATTTTCGTATTTTAATTTTGTCATTTGAGTGTCGATTTAATAAAAATGGCTTAATCGCGTAAAATAAAAATTTGGTGGTTAAATGTGAAAGGTCGAATTGTTGTTGTCTTTTAAAATGGAGGTATTTATAATGAAATTATACCCTTGAATTTAGCATGGAAAAATTCGACCATTAGTTAATGGAATGGGAATTATATTATAAAGGCTAAATTTGTAAATTATGTAAAAATATGTATTAAATAAAACATGAAATTAAAAGCCATTGTTCATATTTTCTTTTCATGACCGAACATCAAAATAAGAAAGAAAAAAAATAAGGTTCCAAAGGTTCGGCCATTGTCAAGCTTAATCAAGGTATGTAACTAGCTCGATTTTTGATAATTTTTATGTTTTTGAGATCGTTGCAATGTAATGTACAAAGCCCATGCTTGAATTTCTGATTTTGATGAATATTTCATGTTATTCCATTGATGAATATTTGAGTTTTGTGATGTTAGTTGATGAAATATGAAAAATATGTTTTGGATTGATATGTTTTGTATTGGAATTTTTGATGATTTTGAGTATTAGGACTAAATTGAAAAAAAAATAAATTGAGGGACTAAAATGTGAAATAAATAAAATATATGGACTTGTATGAACATGGTTAATATTCGGCCTAAGCATGTATGTGCAAATTTTGCATGTTTTATGTTTTGTGCAATTTGAACTAAATTGTAAAAAGTGTGAAATGTCAGGGGTAAAATGGAAATTTGATCATTTTTGTGTTTCTGGACTAAATTGAGTGAAAATATGTTTGAATGAGTTTAATTTGAATATTTTTAGATCAAGAACAAAAGAAATTGGATTTGGATCGGGGGAAAACTAAAGTTGTCGACTAGTCATCCTGTTCCGATTTTCGTCATTCTAGGTAAGTTTATAAGCAAATAGATGTTGTTAATTTTAATTATATACAAGTTTATATGATGAAATTAAATTATGTGATATTATATATGTGAAAGCCGAATGTACATATGCTTGGGAACTATGTTTACGAGTTCGATTCGATCGAGTTACGACGTCCGAAAGCCTCGTACGAACCTTAGGAATAGCTAGAATACATACGTCATGACATAGGATTTCCTATATGTGTTCTCGTGTAAGACCACGTCTGGGACATTGGCATCGATATATGTGGTTACGTGTAAGACCATGTCTAGAACATCGGCATCGTATTTGATTTGTGTAAGACCCTGTCTGGGACAGTGGCATCGATATGTGATAGCATGTAAGACCACGTTTGGGATGTTGGCATTGTATGGTATATGTGATTATCCGAGTATACTATTCAATTCCGAATGGTTCAACAGGAAATGATAAGTTGTGAACGAAGGTGTAAAATGAGCTAAAACGATCAGGTATGAGTTAGTTGATTAAAATAAGGTAAGTTAGCCATTTGATATGTGATGCAAATTATATAAGTTACTAATGTGAACATATGTGCATTTGTGAAGTATATTCGGCCATATGTTATGTATATGCATGTGATGTTATATTTTGATTCATGAGTATATGTATATGTGTGAAAATATATTTGGTTATGTAATGATAATTTGGCTTTGAAATTGAATGATACTTTGCTAATATATATATGAACATTCGGCCAAAATAAAGCTTATATGTGAAAGCATATATTATATATGTAATTATAAGCTCGAGAATAAATGTGATTATGATAGCATAATTTAGTTTGGTTAAGTTAAGTTGATATTAACATTGAGTTAATTATTTGCTTATGACTTACTAAGCTTTAATAGCTTACTGTGTGTTATGTTTGCCTCTGGTTTATAGATTTCGAGATCTAGTTACGAGCTCGAGGATCGTCAGTAAAGTTTATCACACTATCGACTGTTTTGGTACTTTATAAGCTGAATTTTGAACTTATGGCATGTATAGGCTAGATTATAGTTTGAAATGCTGGATTTTTTGGGTTTATGTATATATATAAGCCATGAGAAAATGGCTTGTTTATTTTGTTAGAATTGGTTTCAAGGTTTGAACAACCTATGAGTATGTTTGGTTGTGGTTTTGATGTTTCGGTCAATATGTATTTATATATGTGAATCATGGTTGATATATGTGCTAATGGTGATGAGGTTATGCCAAAGTATATGTGTATGGTATATTTGGTTTAAACCGAAATTGTGGTTGAACATTTTTGTTGAGCGAATTACATGATTTATAAGTGGGATATATGTATTAGGTATATAATTATGATTTGAATTGTTGAAATTAGATAAGGAATATACTTGATTGATGATTCGGCATTTGCACATATAAATATATTTATGCACATGATGTTTTGGTATGATATATATATACTATCTCAAGGTATATATATGTGGTGATGTTTGGTTATGTGTTTTGGTAATGGAGTAAATGATGGATGTTATTGAGTTTTAATATGTAATGCATTAGTTAGTAATATGTATGCCACATATATATATATAGTGTGCTTGGTATATGCTCACGGTTTTTAGGTAATGATATGAATAGTTATAATCGATCATTTTGGTAAGCTTTTCATAATGGATATATGTATATATATATTGATTGTGGCTTATAATTTGCTTATTTGGAACATATGATTTGTATTATGAATTAGTTCAAGTGAATAAATTTAATACAAGGAATATATGTTTATCATGTTTGTTATATGATTTGGTAAAATGGGTAAAGTTAAGTATAATGTATATTCGGCTATAGTACTAAATTATTTTATAAGTGTTTTATTGGCATATATTATGTGATGGATTAGTATGATTTTTGTGAATGTATATATATATATATGATAATTGAAAATTTGACCATTTGTTTAGTAAAAAGAAATGTTAAGTTAATGCTTATAATTGGATAGTCATGAGTAAAATAAATGTATTCACCAATGGTATGAGCACGTGTACTTAATTATGTAAGAGTTAATTATGTATGATATCTAGCATGCAAATGTGGTGTACTATGAGTTATATTTTGTGTTCATTTAATGATTCATAGTGGTATGATAAAATGTGTATTATTTACATATGGTATTAAAGTTATATTCAGCCATATAGTAATGTTTGACTCTATTAAACTGTGTAGGGATCGATAATGCCTCGTAACCCTAATTCGGTGATAGATACAGGTTAGGGGTGTTACAAAAGATTTATTAGAAAACTATTGAATATTTATGATATATGATATATAAGCGATTTTAGCATGATTTTGAATTGTTACAGCACGTGTATCGAGAAATATGAAAGTGATTAATAGATGATGTTAATCATTGGGATGGCACATTGATAGTATGAATATATGTAAATGATGAAGTGCCCTTGAATGGTAAATATGTTGAAAGGAAATAGATTTCATGAAATGCCCAGTTGAATGTAGTAATCACTAGGATTCGATTGGCATGCCAATAGGGTTAGAATGAGTGCTTGTACGGGATTTGCTCTTCGGTGCCCTTGTTTGGACTTTGGTGCCCTGTATACACTTCGGTGTCTCTATTCGTACTACGGTGCCCCTGTTTGCACATTTGTGCCCTTGTCTGCACTTCGGTGCCACTTTTATGCATCTATGATGCCTTTTGTGTGGTGTAGTTACTCGAGTATTCGGGTTAAGTTACTAGTTTATCGGGCTAACTGTGAATGGAATTTATAAATTTACTTTAATGTTAAAGGCTAATGTATGTAACACCCCCGTGCCCGAGACCACCGCCGGATTCGAGTACGAGGTGTTACTAAACTTAATTCATTAATTACACAGCTTAAACAATTTATTTTAGAATTTCCAGATAAGCTGGCTAACTGCGTCACAATCGCTTAAAAATTCATATCTCGAGTTCCAAAACTCAAAATGAAGATCTGTAAATTTTTCCTGAAACTAGACTCATATATATATCTACTAATTGTTTTCTAGAATTTTTGGTAAGCTAATTAGTACAGTTTATTAATTAAAGTCTCCCCTATTGCAGGGTTCGACTACTCTAACCCCTGTGTATTACGAATCAGATATCTTCTTGTACAGAGTTTCAATGATTATTCTGTTTGTTTCTCATAAAATTAGACTCAATAATAAATCTATACATATAAGAAATGACTTCTAATTATTTTTGTAAAATTTATGGTGAATTTTTAAATTCATAACAGGGGATTCAAAGACCACTCTAACCCTGTTCCACCAAAACTTAAATATCTCATAAAATATAACTCATTTACCTATTTTGTTCCATCCATATAAAAATAGACTCATCAAGATTCGATTTCATAACTTATTCATCCTTTAATTCCATTTCTACTATTTTTAGTGATTTTTCAAATTCATGTCACTGCTGCTGTCTGATTCTGTTTTGTGGCCAATTTTACCTTTTCAAGGATTTTCATGGTTTAGTTAAGACATAAAGCATACATGTTATCATATATAAACTTGATTAGCCATTCCAATAGCTAATCATTTACAAACCCTTTTCTTACCAAACCATAACCATATCATATGATCATTTACACAAAGTGAGTATATTGCTATACATGCCACACTCAAAATATACAAGCCATTTTACCAATTTAGGTCTTCGGATAGTGTGAGCAAGCCTTCGACCTATCCCGATTCTCAAGCCGGCTTGTTAAAACTACAATGAAGGAAAAGGAGGGAGTAAGCATAAATGCTTAGTAAGTTCACATGCAAATAACAAGTAACATAATCATGCCATTCAACATAAACATTATTTGCATAAACAACACCAAGACATTCATGTTACATTTGCATTTAATATCTTACTACAATTTCATCATACTAAGTTCTCAACCCGAGGGTTTAAACACATACCTGTCAAATTTTCTTATTCACCACACTTACCAACATGTCACATTCGTATTAGGCATTCTTCTTATTCTATTAGAGATCTCCCGTTGAACACATCGGAATATGATTTTGGATACACGGATAATGTGCACATAAGTGCTATACTCATAGCTAAACAAGCTCAATAGCTTTTGAAATCTATGTAGCCAAGCTACCATGTAACCCGCCCATAGACAAACTCAGACTCAACTCAACGAGCTCGGATGCCTAGTTACATCTCACGAACTCGGACTCAACTCAACGAGTTCAGAACTCAACCATCCTAGTGACATGTCACTTGTACCCTAATCTATTCCCAAGGTTCAAACGGGATTCTTTTCAATTACACATTTTGATCGCCTTCTTCGAAATGTAAAAACCGATACTTGCTAACAACTCATACTTATCAAGTTGATCACATAATTTGCATATTACCAAATAATAATTCACAAAGCACAATATTTCATGATAATAAATATCATATCATACAAATATCATTAAATCACTTAAAATAAAATTATGTTACATTATTTACACATGAACTTACCTCGATACAAAATATTAGCAATCGAGCCTATTCCTCGTAAACTTTGTTTTTCCCTCGATTGCGACTTGAATCTCGTTTCTCTTGATCTATAATGCCAAATTAATTTATTTAATACATTCATTCATCAAAACAGCCCCTAATATGAACTTTGGAAAAATTACCATTTTGCCCCTAAACTTTTACATATTTTCACTTTTGCCCCAAGGCTCGTAAATTAAACCTCATCCTATTTTCTTATGTTTTATGACATGCTGATCATTTTCCCCTTCTATGGCAACATCAAATTCACACTCTAACATGTACTTATGAATATTAGGTATTTTTACCGATTAAGCCCTTTTACTCGTTTTCACTTAAAACCGAGTAGCACAAGTTGTCTAGCATAATTTAAAACCTCATATTCTATCATAAAACACCAAAATAAACAAATTTAACCTATGGGTATTTTTCCAAATATGAACCCTAGGTTGAATTATTGCTAGCATAAGCTAAATCGAGCTACCGAGATTTCAAAAACATAAAAAACATTAAAAACAGGCATAGAAATCACTTACAATCAAGGCTTAAAAGTGTTGAAACCCTAACTATGGTGGAGAGCAAAATTTTGCAGCAACTTATGGAGAAGATGATCATTTTTGTGTTATTTTTCCCATTTTATTTCATTTAATATCCAAATGACCAAAATGCCCTTCCTTACTAAACTTTCAAAAATTCCATCCATGTCCAATTTTTGTCCATAAACTTAAAAATTGGTCAAATTTCTATTTAATACCTCCTCATTAATATTCCAAAGCAATTTCATACTAAAAACTTCTAGAATGCAAGTTTTGCAAATTATTCGATTTAGTCCCTAATTTAAACTTAAGCACTTTATGCATAGAATTTCGTCACGAAAATTTCACACAATCATGAAATCATATCATAAACCTCAAAATAATTATAAAATAATTATTTCTATCTCGAATTTGTGGTCACGAAACCACTATTCCGATTAGGCCCTAATTCGGGATATTACAATGTATAATCAAGATATTAGTAAATGTTAAATGTTAAATGTTCAATGAATTACTTGATCATATGTGAGTATCGTTATATTGATTATTATTGGGTTAAATATATATGTTTATATACATATATAAATGAGTTTAGGTTGAATTATTATAGTACAGGAGCATACAATGAATTATTTTCAATATGAAGCCTATAAGTGCATCATAAACATATAACATGTATGATTAATTTATTCATTTAGTTTTAATCTTGTTTAGTGAAAGTAAGAGATTACTGAATAACATGTTTATAAGAAATTTTGAGACGAATGATGAATTATAGAATGATTATTAGTTAAATCTGAAAGAGTTATGTTAAAATGCACTAGCTTGTGGTTATCGTTGATGTTTAGGCTTATGTCTTGTGAGTTATGCAAATGAAATGGGTGAGAATATATATTGAAATGATAAGTTCATAGATATGATGAAATATGATGAAATAAAAAGAATTGTTGAGTTAAGGACTTACTTGTAAGGAAGGAATTTACTTATGTTGTGAATAGATACACTGATTCGCGAATTGATAACGTAATTAAGTTATGCTAAGTAAATGGTATGGTAAGTAAATAAATGAAATGATTCACCGTTTTAAGAAAAGGTTGATAATTATGTAATTCAGCTTATAAGACCTTATTTTGTCATAAATGGAAAGTATTCGGAATGTTAATGAACATATTCATTTGTGAGATGATAGTTATATATTTTGAAAAATCTTGAAGCATTGGCATAGGTTTATTTATGACTTATAAAGCTCAGTTTTAAAATGAAATATCATGTTTCAGTTTATACGAGCTTACTAAGCATTCATTGCTTATGTTGTAACACCCTTTACCCGTACCCGAGGCCTGGATAGGATACGAGGAATTACCGGACACATACATAGTCATTCATGCAAAAATTGGGCTATAAAATTTTTCTTTAAAACAACTTTTTTCATACATACACAAATTGTCCCTAATATGGGCCTACGAGGCCCAAAACAACTATCGAAAGGGATTCAATACTAAATCGAAGACTTTAAAAAAGTTTGGGAAATTTTTCATAATAGAGAGCCACATGCCCATGTCCTCTAGCCATGTAACTCTTTGACTATGATGTCAGCATCAATTTAGGGTCATACGGTCGTATTACACGGCCGTGTGGCTAGATCGTGTGGTTAATTAAAATTAAATGTATTTTTCATAAAAAGGTGCAGACTTCACACGGCCAGAGTACATGCCTATGTGGGTAGGCCGTGTCCCTCACACGGCCAAGACACACTGTGACAGACCTAATTCGACCCTGGTCGGCATGTGGTTTCGGGACCACAAAACCGAGTCATAAAAATTTACTTTAATTTTAATTGCATATATTTGATGTGTAATAGTGTGTGTATGAAAAATTAATGTTTTAAATTATTCTTAGGAACGTGAATTTTCTTGAAAGGACTTAGTTGAGAAACTTAGAAAAGATGATAGGTAAATTGTAAGGATCAAATAACAACAAGGTGAGAAAACTTGGGTTTGCATGTCAAATTGCCCAAAACTCAAGTAGTGGCCGGCCAAGCAAGGATGGTTCTTCCATTAAGTTGAATTTTTAATGTAATGCTTTTATTAGTAAATGGTTAAAATAAATTAAAGAAAGGAAAGATGAATAAAATAAGAAAGTAAGAGAAAGTCTTCATCTTCTTTCTTTTTCAAGTGCCGTGAGCTAGGAGAAAGAAGGGAGAAATGTTCTAAGACATTCGGCCATCCTAAGGGGTTGATTAAGGTAGGATTCATGTTAGTTTTGTTAAAATTTTTGTGAAAATCTAGTTAGTAGCCAATGTCTTATTATATCCCATATGTTAATTTTCTACCTAAATAGGTAATTAAATGGCATACGGTTAGGGAGAGGTAAATGCTAAGAGTATGGTGCTTTTGATGTTGTGAATGGGAATAGTAGAAAGGTGAAAGAAAATTTAGGTAGAAATGTAGTTATATGTGGATTTATATGATGTTACAAATAGATGTGAAGCTATGCTAGATTAGGAAAAATTTGGTCAAGTGTTCATGAGAGGAAACTATGTGTTTAAAAGAATAAAAATGATATTATAATTGATAGTATATGTATTCGGCCATCTAATTAAGTGTATAGGTGATGTTAAATCTAATTTTTGCACATTTGGCTATATAAGTATGTCCAATTGTGATATTAGCTTTGATTGTATAAAATCGACTAAAATGAGTAATTAGTAAGGGTGGTTGCCTAATATACAAATATGTATATATGTATGTGTAATTGGATTATTGATAGTAAGGTGATATTATATGGTTATTAGCCGAATGGCTCAAAAGCATAAGGTAGAAAGATAAAAATTTACCATGTGTTTCTTATGATATGAAATCATTAATATCTTGATATAAATATTTAGCAAGATGGTTAAACTAGTTTAACTTATTTGATTAAGCTCAAGAAGTTAAAGGAGGGGAATCAAGCAAGGGCAAAGCAAAGAACATCGAGTAGCCGAGTTGGAACCGTTTTACCCAACACAAGGTAAGTCCTTAAGCATTTTTGTAAGGTTGATTAGTTTGTATATAAATAATACTAGTGAATCATAAAAGAATTCCTTTTGATGAGTATTCTTTTGGAGTGATTTTCCTATTTATTAATGTGACCATATGTGCTATTTGAATTAAGTAAATTGCCTTATCATAATGAGTTAACATATGGCACTATGTGTGCAGAATTAAGTGGCACTATGTGTGCCGATTTGGATGTTGAAGCATGAGAGAAAATCCAAGGCACTGAGTGTGCGGTTTACTGTGGCACTATGTGTGCGAGTGTGACGAGCACTATGTGTGCAAATTCGGTTGATAACATAAAATGTGCATGAAAGAACGAAGTGGTAGAACTAGTAACTAAAATATCGAACTTGAGACATGTGCTGAGTAGGTATAAATTTATCTAGTGCATCATGATTCCATGCTTTGAGGAATCGGGTCTAAATCAATTGGGTTGTTTTGGTATTTGATTTGATTGTAGGACTTGGCATGAGATTGACTCGAAATTCTAAGAAATTATAGCATAGTTCGGTATGGTTGGAGTAACTGATTTTGCATTATTTGCTTTCTCTTATGATCTTTTATAAATGGACGGTATGTAAGGCTTATGACTTACTGAGTTATATACTCATTTGGTGTGTTTGTTTATTACTTATTTAGGTTTCTTTGACCCATTTTGTGTGCTCAGGACCATCGTCGAAGTCATCACACCAGCTTGCAACTTTTTGGTACCCTCTTCTTAGTTGGTCTAAGAGAACATTTCGGCATGTATAGGCTATTATGTTTTGTTTGAACTTTAATATGTAAACTTTTAGCCATGCGAATATGGCTTAAATGCTAAGTTTGGATTTGGCCTTATGGGTGCTTAGTTATAAGGTTCAGTAAGTTTGGCCTTGATAATTCGGTTTTGATTAAGTAATAGTCTAAGTCTATTTGATTATTATGCCGTATGCCATGGCTGGTCATTTTTGGTGTTACACTTATGATATGGTTATTGAGTAGTATGAAAATTCTTGATAATGACTAGCCATTGGAATGGCTAATCATGATCATATTTGGTGTTATGTATGTCAAACTACTAGCTAATCCTTGGAAACCATGAAATAAGTAAATTTTACCATAAAATAGATTCAGACAGCAGTAGTGATGTGAATTTGG
Organism: Gossypium hirsutum; assembly: GCF_007990345.1. Taxonomy (NCBI): domain Eukaryota; kingdom Viridiplantae; phylum Streptophyta; class Magnoliopsida; order Malvales; family Malvaceae; genus Gossypium; species Gossypium hirsutum. Next base: position 57,502,754 of record NC_053435.1, read on the forward strand.
AAAATAACTAAAAATAGTAGAAATAGAATTAAATAATGAATAAATTATGGAATCGAAGCTTGATGAGTCTATTTTCATATGGAAGAAGCAAAACAGGATATGACCTATGTTTTATGAGATGTTTAAATTTTTGTGAAACAGGGCCAGAGCGATTTCTAGAACCCCTGTTCTGACTTTTAAAATTCACCATAAATTTGACAAAAATAATTAGAAGTCATGCTTTATATGTAAAGATTTATTATTGAGTCTAGTTTTATTAGAGACAAACGGAATAGGCATTCAAGCCCTGTACATGGAGATATCTAATTCGTAATGCATAGAGGTCAGAGTACTCGAACCCTGATACAGGGGAGACTTTAACTAATAAACTGTACTAATTGGCCCGACCAAAAATTCTACAAAAATTTTTACTAGATAAATATATGAGTCTAGTTTCAGGAAAAATTTACAGAATTGGATTTCAAGCTTCGGAACTCGAGATATGATTTTTAAAGCGACTGTGATGCAATTAGCCAGCTTGTCTAGAAAATTTTAAAATGAATTGTATGAGCTGTTTAAGTAATGAATTAAGCCCGTTAACACCTTGTGTTCGACTCCGGCAACGGTCTCGGGTACGGGATGTTACACACACGCCCGTGTCTTAGCTCGTGTGTTTATTATTGAGCATACTTACTAGCAAAATTAGGCTGCAGGGGACACCCAACCATTCAACTGGCCTGTGAGGCAGACCGTGTGTCACACACAGTCTTGACACATGCCCATGTGTCTACCCGTGTGGACCATTTAAAGGCTATTTTCCAAGTCAACTGTCATCCTCAATCATTCATACATTCAAACATATTTCATAGCATGCAACATATTTAGACACTCAAATATTCAGCACCATGCTACTCTCACATCTTCATAATGTCATCCTATTGCACATTCATTTTCTTACATCATTTAGAAGCATTCCACACCAATTTCATGCATTATAAAACTTGTTACCATAACTTTAAATTATGCATTCATGACTATAGTCATTTTAAACCACTGAGTCATCCCTTAGCTTTTAGCATCTATTCCATACTTTATCATACATTAACCAAGCAATAACATATCACATCACCAAGGTACTAACACATGCATGCATAGGTAAATAGATTACAACCCAATGATCAAATATAAGCCATATCACATGGCCATTACAAAATGAATCATCAACATCATAGGCTTTCACAATTTGGCTAAATAGCATGACACATATCACAAAATAACCAAGTCTCCTATACATGCCATACTCAAAATAACAATTTCACTATACCCAATAATCTTTTGATAGTGTGATCGAACACTCCGACAGCTTCTGATCCTCGAGCTAGCTTAGCGGAACTACAAAGGATGGAAAGGAAAGGGGGTAAGCATTAAAGCTTATAAGTCCACATGCAAATAATATGCAATGGTAGTAAGCAATCAACATGCAAAGACATAGTAACATATACATAAAGATTATTCATTACTTAAATCTTTTGACTTACTTATCATACATACACATACACTCTCTGATCAAAAATCATTCTTTACCAAGGCATTATTCATAGGTTTAGCGTACATACCTGTACTCATCGTAGCATATCATATAACCATACCTCTTTAACATGCCCTCCTTGGGACTTTCATCACATCCATTGCATTACCCATTGAACACTCGGAATACTATTAGATACGCAAAAAATTTGCACATAAGTGCCACATATACATAAGTAGCCAAAGCTACCTCATAACATGTAACACTAGCAAAAGGAGCTACTCACGGGTCTGCTCACAAAAGCTATTGGTCAAAGTGTAGTTACATGGGTTCCTCACACGAGTTGTCAGGTATCCGACCAACTCAAGGATTACCTAGCCATCGGTAGGACGAACAGGACCATTGCCCAGAACCCAAGTACATGTATCGCATCTATATTGAAGTCGGACCAACTCAACGAGCTGGAATGCTCGCATCCATAATGAACTCGGACCAACTCAACGAGCTCAGATGCCTTATACATATCACAAACCCGGACCAACTCAACGAGTTTAGATTTTTAAATTCCTAGTGACATGTCACTTGTATCCTAGACTATTCCTAAGGTTCAAACGGGATTTTCCTCACTTACACAAGGCATACTTTGTCGTACTTGCTCGTGATGTCGTATGTAATGGCCAATTATCATTTATGCTTTCATAACAACCAATAAGTATATAACTCATAATAACAAGAAAACATTTATCACATAATATCAAAACATTAAAAACATGCTACATACCACATTATTTGCATATGCACTTACCTCAGTACAAAATGATCGTAATCGAGCCTAATCGTCGTATACTTTATTCTTTCCTCGATCAAGACCCGGTTCACGTTTTTCTTGATCTATAATGCCAAATTTAACTTGTTTATTAATCATATTATTTAAATTAATCCATAAATCATGCTTTGGTAAAATTACCTTTTTACCCCTAACTTTTCACTTATTTACGATTTAGTCCCTAGGCTCGTAAAATGAAATGCATGCATTTTCTTTGTTACCCAAACCTAGCCGAATTTTCCTTGTACTCATAACAGCCCATATTTTCATCAAAATCAGATTTTTATCACTTATTTTACATCTTTTACAAATTGGTCTCTCTAAGGTGTTTTCATGCAAAACTAGTAAAAGATGTTGAACACATATTAAACTATCATATTCTTCCATTAAACATCAAATCACAAACTTCTCACGCATGGGTCAGAATTCCAACATGAACCTTAGCTTAAAATATGGTTAGAAACGGGTACATCATGTTACGAGGATTTTAAAAATGTAAAGAACATTAAAAACGGGGCTAGAACGGACTTACCCTTAACCTTGAAAAGTTTGAAAACCCTAGTTATGGTTCTCCAGAAATTTCGGTAGCTAAAGAGGAAGATGGACAACATTTTCACTTGATTTTTCCTTTTTATTTCATTTAATTACCAAATGACCAAAATGCCCTTAGGGTTTTTCTTTCAAATTTTTCCTATGCATGTCCATTTTTGTCCAAAATTATAGAAACTGGTCAAATTGATAATTAGGACCCTCTAATTCATAATCTAAAGCAATTTCATGCTTAAAGCTTATAGAATGCAAGTTTTGCATTTTATTCAATTTGGTCCCTAAAATTAAATTAGACATTTTATGCATAGAATTTCTTCACGAAACTTTCACACAAGCATGCATTCATATCATACACCTCATAAGGATTATAAAATAATTATTTATATCTCGGATTTGTGGTCTCAAAATCACTATTTCGACTAGGCCCTAATTCGGGATGTCACAACTCTTCCCCCTTTAGGGATTTTCGTCCCAAAATTCTTATCGGTAAAAAGGTTTGGGTATTGTTTCCTCATAGCCTCCTCGGGCTCCCATGTATCCTCTTCAATCCCATGTCTTTGCCATAAAACTTTCACAAGAGCAACACTTTTGTTTCTCAATTGCTTGACTTCCCGAACCAAGATCTTAATCGGTTCCTCACTATAAGTCATATTCGGTCTAATTTCAACCTCTGTCGGTACAATTACATGAGAAGGATCGGATCTATATAGGCGCAACATGGACACATGAAACAGATCGTGGATCTTTTCTAACTCAGTCAGCAAGGCCAATCGATAAGTAACAGGCCCTATCCTTTCGGTAATCTCATACAGTCTTATAAAACGAGGACTCAACTTGCCTTTTCTTCCGAATCTCAAAACCTTTTTCCATGGAGATACTTTCAAGAATACCTTATCACCAACTTGATACTCAATCTCTTTCCTTTTTAAATTCGCATATGACTTTTGTCTATCCGAGGCCGCTTTCAAGCAATCACGAATTACTTTCACCTTTTCTTCGATTCTCTTAACTAAATCGATTCCATGAATCTTATTCTCCTTAAGCTCAGTCCAATACAATGTTGTACGACAGTTACATCTATACAATGCCTCATAAGGCACCATCTTCAAGCTCGATTGATAACTATTGTTGTAGGCAAATTCAACCAAAGGTAAGTACCTTTCCCGACTACCTTGGAATTCAAGAACACAACGTCTGAGCATATCTTCAACTCTCTTGGATTGTCCATCAATCTGTGGATGAAAAGCGATACTAAAATTTAGTTTTGTACCCAAAGCTTCTTGTAACTTCTTCTAAAATCGTGAAGTGAACCTTGGATTTCTATCCAAAATAATCGATAAAGGTACTCCAGGAAGCCTCACAATCTCAGAAATATACAATTTAGCTAACTTATCAAGTTAATAATCAACGCGTATCGGTATAAAATGAGTCGATTTAGTTATTCTATCAACCACAACCCATACGACATCTTTCTTTCTCTGTGTCAACGGCAAGCCTGTCACAAAGTCCATAGTAATCCGGTCCCATTTCCATTCGAGAACTAAAATAGGCTGGAGTAAACCGGAAGGTACCTAGTGTTCGGCCTTTACTTGCTGACAAATCAAGCACCTCGACACAAACTTGGATATATCTCTTTTCATGCCATTCCACCAATACATTTTCTTTAAATCATTGTACATTTTTGTACTACCCAGGTAAACTGACATACCTCCGTTATGAGCCTCATGCAAAATATTCCTAATCAACTTAGCATTCTCTGGGACACAAATCCTTCCATGGAACCTCAAACAACCATCAGAATCTCTCTGAAAATCTGATTCACTGCTCGACTACATTAAGCTTTCTTAGCTTGTAACTCTTTATCAGCTTCCTAAGCATCACAAATCTGTTGAAAAGAAGTCGGTGTAGCTCTTAACTTTGCTAGAATTGCACCATCATGAGATAGGGTTAGTCGTGTGTTCATAGCTCTCAAAGCAAATAAAGAGTTTTTGCTCAAGGCATCAGCAACCACATCTGCCTTACCGGGGTGATAATCAATCACAAGCTCATAATCATTTAATAATTCAAGCCATCTTCGTTGCCTCAAATTCAAGTCCTTTTGGGTCATTAGATACTTAAGACTTTTATGGTCTGTATAGACATGGCATTTCTCCCCGAATAGGTAATGTTGCCAAATCTTCAAAGCAAATACAATGGCGGCCAATTCTAGATCATACGTAGGATAGTTTTTCTCATGGGGCTTCAGTTGCCTCGAAGCATAAGCTACTACCTTGCCTTCTTGCATAAGCACACAACCTAGTCCATTTAAGGATGCATTACTGTAAATCACAAACTCTTTCCTTGATTCTGGTTGCACTAACACTGGTGCCTCAATTAATAACGCTTTCAGTTTCTCAAAACTCTATTTGCACTTCTCTGTCCATTCGAACTTAACATCCTTTTGTAACAACCTCGTCATTGGAGTGGTAATCATTGAAAATCCTTTCACAAATCGCCAGTAGTATCCAACCAAACCCAAAAAGCTTTACATTATTTAGCGGCTTCCACTCAACAATAGCAGAAATCTTACTGGGATCAACTCGTGTACCATCTCCTAAAACAATGTGGCCTAAAAATCCAACCTCTTGAAGCCAATAATCGCTTTTACTAAACTTGGTATATAACTGTTTATCCCTCAAAGTCTGTAAAATAGTTCTCAAGTGTTTGACATGCTTTTCCTCATCTCTAGAATAAATTAGAATATCATTGATAAACACTACAACAAACTTATCCAAATATGGCCAAAAAATTTAGTTCATTAAATACATAAACACGACAGGAACATTTGTTAATCCAAATGGCATAACAAGAAACTCGTAGTGGCCATACCTCGTTCTAAAGGCAATCTTAGGCATGTCAAACTTTTTAACTCAAACTGGTAATATCCAGACCTCAAGTCTATCGTAGAGAACCATGTCTCTCCTTTTAAGTAGTCAAACAATTCATCAATCCTTGGAAGAGGATACTTATTTTTAATTGTAACCTTATTGAGCTGCCGGGTAGTCAATACATAATCTTATAGAACTGTCATTCTTTTTCACGAATAGTACGGGAGCACCCCTTGGAGAAAAGTTTGGTTTCGCAAAACTTTTGTTAGTCAACTCTTGCAACTATAACTTCAATTCTTTCAGCTCAGTCCGGGCCATCCTATGTGGAGCAATAGAAATAGTTGTTGTCCTTGGCATTAACTTAATACCAAATTCAACTTCTTTAATTAGAGGCAAACCTGGCAATTCCTTTAGGAATATATCCGCATACCTACACACAACTAGCACTGCTTCGATTTTTAATTCGATTTTTTTTGTATTCAATATGTATGCCAAATAAGCTTCATACCCTTTTCTCATACATTTCTAAGCAGTTATTGAAGAAATTACATTTAGCGACTTATCCATATCATCTAATTCAACTTGAAGAACCTCACCATTTTCACATTTCAATTCAATAACTTTCTGTCTACAATTCACTATAGCATCATGTAGTGTCAACCAATCCATACCTAGTATGACATCAAATTCATCAAACGGTAACAACATTAAGTCGATCGGAAAACAATGACCTCTAATCATCAAAGGACATTTCTTACATACTTTATCAACTATCACATGCTTTCCTAATGAATTTGACACTTTAATCATAAATTTGGTAGACTCAACAGGTATATTCACACTAGATTCCAATTTCATACACACATACGAATAAGTAGAGCTAGGGTCTATAACATTTGTATCAAAGAGAGAAAAATTACCAATGATCACATCAGGGGAAGTTGCATCTTCATGTGTGCGTATGGCATAGGCTCTAGTCAGAGCCCTAGCTTCAGATCTCACTGATGTATCTCCTATCACATTCTTACTATCAGACCCATTCCCAGCATTTCTCGAGGGTCTTCCCCTAGAAATTATGCCACTCAGCCTCGAGTTCTAAAATCTTTCTTTCTTTACCATCTCGGGACTGTCTTTAATATAATGGTCTTAAGAACCACACTTGAAACAAGATCCCTCACTCACCCTACAGGTGCCAAAATGACATCTACTAGATTATTGGCACTCGAGCTTGGAAGGTTCAACGTTACCCACACTTGCCACAGATGTAGCCTGAGATCTAAAACCCAAATTCTGCTTTCCACAGTTCCCGTATGAATGTCTAGTTAACACTTGTGAACGAGAGTACATCTCTCTAGATTTCTTAGACTGAGATGGTAATGACTTACTTATATATTTCTTTCTTATATCTCTTGCCTTAAACTCGGCTTTGCTCTTTTCTTTGATTAACTCTTCGGCTTTACAAGCCCGCTCAATGAGTACCAAAAATTCTTTCAACTCAAGAATACCCACTAATGTCTTGATATCCTCATTAAGTCCATATTCAAATCTTCTACACATCTTAGCTTCGGAGGATACACACTTTCGAGCGTACTTACTGAGTCTAAACAATTCCCTCTCATATTCACTAATTGTCATACGATCCTATTTCAAATCCAAAAATTCTTTACGCTTCTGATTGATGAATCGTTCGCTAATGTATTTCTTTCGGAATTCCTCTTGAAAGAATTCTCATATTGGTTGTATGGATAGATGTCATTTTGATTTAACTACATTATGCATATTTTAGGGACTTTTTAATGTTTGAAATAGGTATAAATGGTTTGTATGTGTGAACATGTTTAGGGTGAATGAAATGGCTTAAAATTAGCCATATTCTCGTCCACAGGGCCTAAGACACAAGCGTGTGTCTCAGCCGTGTGTGACACACGGTCACGCTACACGGTCGTGTGTCCCTTATAGGTTTTTATAAGTTACATGTTGAGAGTTACACGCCTGACACATGGGTGTGTGGCTTGGCTGTGTGACCCAAGTCAAAGAATGACACGGGCAGAGACACGGGACTGGGACATGGCCATGTGTCCCTACTTCGAAGACCCACTCTGTCTGAGACACAGGTGTGTGTCTCTACCATGTGAGTCACATGGCCTGGCCATACGGCCGTGTGATCCCTATAGTATGCATTTTTCTATCTTTTTCCATGAAGTTCAAAATGTTTTCGATGTAGTCATGAATCATTTCTAAACTGTTTCTAAGGCTTTGAGGGCTCAAAAAAGGGACGTTATGCATGTGTTTGAATGAAATATGATGTGTTTTATAAATGATTGTAATTGAATGTTTTAAGTTAAAAGTTTCTGGTAATGCTCTGTAATCCTATTCTAGTGATGGATATGGGTTAGGGGTGTAACATCTCTGATAAAGAAATATGTTGTGTGGGTCATTGTAGATCGTTTGACGAAGTCCGCGCATTTTATTCTAGTGCTTATGAATTTTTCACTTGAGAGATTGGCAGAGTTGTATATTGTTGGGATTGTTATATTGCATGGTGTACCAGTTTCTATTATTTATGATAGAGATTCACGGTTTACGTCTTGATTCTGGAGCAAGTTACATAAAGCTCTAGATACACGTGTAAAAACCTATTTTTTAGTGGTGTCAAAAATAGTGGTTTTGGGGCCACAAATTCAACGAGTAAGTTCGTAAATTTTATTATTTAATATTTACAAGTCAAATATTGAATTAAGATAAATCTTGAATTGACATTTTATGCTATTTCAATAAATAATTAGGTTCAAGTGGTATGACCCTAAAGTCAAGTGGTTTTAGAAAATGAGGTATCGAGACCTCATTTCTAGAAACTGAGCCAGAAATATTTTATCAAATATTCACGGTGTGTTATTAAGGTTTTAGTAAAGTTTCGTTAAAAAATTTTAACGTTTTGATAGTTAATTGAGTAGAAAGGACTAAATTGTAAATGTTGAAAAAGTAAGCCATTATTAGGTTATTTGTTCTAAATGGATTAAATGTTATTATTACAAGTATTAATATGAAAAATTTCCACTTTTAAAATATAGTGGCCGTTGGTGTAAGAATTATTAAGTTAAAATATTTTAATTATAATATTAAAATATATGTTAAAAGTAAAATAAAACTTAAGTAAAAATAAATAAAATACTATCATCTTCCCAAAATGTTTGAAACACTGAAAATGGAAGAGTAAAAAAATACCATTTTCAAGCTAAACATTCGGCCATGAATAAAACATTGCATGTAAGTGGTTTTCTCAATTATTTCTTATAATTTATATGTTTTTGAGATCGTTGCAATTAGCTCTAGCTAACCCGTATCTCCATTTTCAAAACTGTTGAAGATGGTTAAACTTGCCATTGATGAATTTGTAGTATTTTTGAAGTTTATGATAAATTGTTAAGCTTTGATGTTAAATAGACATATTTTATTAAGTAATTTTTAGTGATTTTAGTATTTAAAGACTAAAATGTAAAATTAGTAAAAGTACAAGGAATTAATATGAAATAACAACAAATATTGGCTGTAGTGAAGTGTTATAATATTCGGTTGAGTTTGATTTTAGATAAATTTGGTTAATTTGCAAGTTTCAGTTTTAGGGACTAAATTGCATAAAAGATAAAATATTGGGATAAATTTGTAAAATTATTATGGAAGAACTTAATTGTATTAGGCATATTATTTAAGTGGTAGAATTGTATTAATTGAATGAAAAATTATTATTTAGATCCAGAAATGAATCAAACGGATCTAAATAGAGGAAAAGCTAATGTGTCAAATTAGTCGCCAGCCTTGTTTTACAACTGTAATTATAGAGGTAAGTTCGTATGTATAGAATTGTACATACATATATATACATAATGCTACTACTGATTTAAGAATGTATATTTATATGATGGTTAATGTGTGAATTGGAAATCGAAATTTTATATTTGAATATAAGGTGAGAAAGGATTTATTTGAAAACTATTGAATAATTATGAAATATGATATATGTGAATTTGGAATGATTATGAATTGTTACAACATGTGTATGGAGATATATGAAAGTGCTTTTGTAATGTCCGAAAAATCCTTAATATTTATTTTCGTATGTTTGTGTTACATAAATGCATGTTTGCTTCAGTGGTTAAGTGTCCTGAGAAGAGTCTGAGAAGTCTTGGGTTCAAGCCGTGGCTTGTGCAAAAGTTTTGTTTTAAATGAATAAACCTCTGTCTCTATTTAGTAGGCTTTTAAATAAATATGGGTATAACATGTCAGAAAGGGCCTGTTGGTCTAAGGGATAAGTGGCGTGTTATTGTTACCTGAGGTCTAAAGTTTGAGTCCTGGTATGCGCAATGTTACCTGAGGTCTAAAGTTTGAGTCCTGGTATGCGCAATGGAGTGTTTTATTTTGCTGTTAGGGTCGTGTGGGAGTTTTGGTCAACCCGAAATACTGAAGTCTTGTAGTGGAATTTGAATTAGGTGGTTGAGGAAGGAGTGGACGGTTTTGAGGGATTTGGGGAGGAAAATATGGAAATTTAAAGTCAGTGAGAGAGTTGGTGCCGATTTGAACTCTTGCCTCTGAGAATTTTGGCGGTGGTTGGTATTTGCTCTTCATTCTTCAGTTTTTGTCCTCGTTTTGCTCTTCTTGGAGGCCGAATTTTGTTAGGGACTACGGGTATCTTTCGGTTTTATTTTTTTTTGATTTTTCTCTTCCCTACAATCCCCTTGCCTATCGATTTTGTTCTCTCATTCTCTCCATTGGTTTTGCTTTGGCCGAATACTTCTTCTTCTTCTCTCTCTCAATCGGTTTTAGTAATCCCTTCTCTTCTCATCTTGGTTGTTGTGGCAGAATACTCTTTTTTCTTGTAGTGAACCTTACCCTTTTCTCCATCCATCTCTTCCTCTCCTTCTTATTTCTTGTGTTTCCTCACGGTTTCTGGAACCATTCGAGAAGTAAAAGATTTTTCATTGATATCGAAGGTAACTTTGTCCTTAGTTATCACGTGTTCAACTCGGGTACTTTGGCTTGCATTCTTGGGTGTAGGCCGATTGCTTCTTTCTCCTATTTTTTGGTTTTGCATTTTTGGTAAGTTTGGTATGCGTTTGATTCAAGCTATTTGTATGAGCAATAATGGTTAATAGAATTCGGTTGTAATGCATCGCCAAGGAGCTTGTAATCAATCTTTTTCAGCGGTTTAAGTGTGCAAAGCCTCAATCGTTCAATCAAGGCAAGTGTTAATTACTCTTTTGGATAAGTGTTATTAGAGGGGTTGTTTAATCCTATTGTTAAGTGATTAATGGTGTGTCTTTATTGAATATAGGTGGGAGTGCTCAAGAGCGATGTGTGCACTTTTCATAACAAGGTGTGTGTACAAACACAACTCCAACTATAGAAAATGACAAAAGCCGGAATAAGTGAACGGGGACGCCACACGGGCGTGCTCGCAGCCGTATAGGTAGGCCACGTGATTAAACATGAGCGTATTGTCGACATGGCTGGCAATGAATGATTTCATGGGTTGAAGCAGTATTGGACTATATTGGGCTGAATTGGGCCGGGTGGGCCCCATGGGCATGTGGGCCCCACACAGATGAACCACACGGGTGTGTGGAAATTATTAGTCCAGGCTGTGTAATCCACATGGCCAAGGTTATTCTGGGTCGTGTGAGCCACACGGGCGTGTGAGCCTACATGGGCTCGCAATATGGGCCGTGGGCCCATTTTTATTGTTTGACTTCTAAAGGTTGCACGGGTCACCCGGGATGACTGTGGACCTACTGTTGGGTTGGTAAGCTTATCTAGACCCCTAATTGACTGAAAGACTGTTATGCCCTATGTGATGTATAGATCTATATTCATGTATGACTATAATTTAGCATGCCATTTTTATTTGTATTGAGCCCATGTATAATATTAAGATATGTCATGACATGTTGCATGATGTGTTGCATGGGGATGGGTTTTGATATGATTAGAGGAAGCGTACTGTTCTGGCAGCTCTACTGCAACTACTGTTTAGTGTCGCAACCAGTACTACTTTGAGTGTAGGGATGGGTGGGTTGATTATATCCCCACATGGAGTGCAGGGTTGGATGGAGATAGAGTGTAGAGGCTCGTTGGGTAGGATTCTTGATTGCATATCTGTATCGTTACTGTTACTGAGATGGGCTTAGGCCCAAACTGATACTGATATTATAATGGGCTAAGTCCCTAACTGGAACTGAATCATTACTAAAATGGGGCCCAGACTGTATTTGCTCACTGTTTAGTTGTTTGATATGGGATTACACACTGAGTTTTCGTAAACCACCCTTCTGTTTATCTGTACAGGTAATCCCCAGTCTTAGGCAGATCGGTGCTGCGAGGAACTCAAAGGTGGCCGCACAACCGCATATGCTCTCATATTTGATTTTAATTATAAGTAATTTTATTTTGAGTATTTTTACTATAATAAGGCCTTTATGGATTTTTACTTTAATTTTAGATTTTTATTTTTTTTTGGTTAATAACTGCTAGCAATAGGAAAAGACGCGGGTTTTCAAAAAAGTAAATGTTTTATCAAAGATACCACGAATACGCAACCTGTTTTAATAGCTTAAGCAATAACTAAAGTTTAAGATTAATAACGTTTTAATGTGAATAACTTTATGCCAATGACCCACATTTTCAAAAAAAATGAACTACACGTCTTAGAAACATCTTTAAGATCACACAAAGAGGTTAAATATGAAAAGGGGTTTTTCATCGATATCACACTTTACGAAAAATACTACAATGTGACATCGCCAGATTCGGCCATAACGTCTAGGCCGGGTTTGGGATGTTGTAGCTTTTGATTCATGAAAATTATAATTTTTTTAAATGCCTGTTTGGACATAGCAAACGATTAGGATATGATTGGCATGCCAATAGGGTTAGTATGCGTGCTTGTACCAGATTTGCACTTCGGTGTTCCTGTTTGCACTTCGGTGCCTCTGTATACACTTCGTGTAACAGCCTGGTTTAGACCCTAGTCGGAACAGTGGTTTCAGAACCACAAATTCGAGACAGAAAAATATTTTTAATATTATTTTCTGTGTTTACAACATGATATGTGATATGTGTGAAAATTTTCTTGTTTATGTGATCGATTTTATAAAAGGACTTAATCGCGTAAAATACAAAAGTTACTTTCTATAAGTTAAAAGTGTCTATTTTCTATGACGCATTAATTGTGAGGTCCTTATATTGTGAATTGACCATTAGCTAAATGGATGGACAAATATGTCCTTAGTTAGTGGATTTTTAATATTTGTTCATTAAGGGTAAATTTGGTATTTGATTATTTAAGCTTAAATAATTAAAACAAAAGTTAAATTAAGTTTCATTTTCATTCATCTTGGCCTAATATGGTGGAAGAAGAAAACATAAAATTCATTTTAGGTTTCGACACTTCTCTAGGTTGATTGAGGTATGTTTTGAGCTCAGTTTTTGATGATTTTTATGTTTTTGTGATCATTGTTTTGTGTTTTAGCTAGCCCATGCTTTAATTTATGAAAGTGTTGATGATTTTATGTGTTTTATGATGCTTGATGATGAATTAAGAAAGTTTGGTGTTTGATTTACATGTTTAATAAAGTTATTTTTAGTGAAATTGCCATTTAAGGGTTAAATTATGAAATGATGAAAATGTGGGGTTAAAAGTGTGAATAAATGAAAGTTTTGGGCTGCTAGAGGTCCTTATGAAATTCGGCCATGCTTGGATTTATTGAAATTATGAGTGTTTTGTGTTGTTTTGAAATAGGGACTAAATTGTAAAAATGTGAAATATAAGGGCTAATATGTAAAAAGGCCTAATTATGTGTTTGTGGATTGAATTAAATGAAATATGTGATTAAATAAGTTAATTTATATTATTTTAGATCAAGAAAAGAGGAAATTAGATTTGGATCGAGGGAAATCAAAAGTTGTAGAATAGTCGTTCTGGTCCGTTAGTCTTCGTACGAGGTAAGTTCATAAGTAAATAATTGTTATTAAATTCATATGAAAATGTATTTAATTGTGCCGAATTGAATTTTAGTAACTATATATGTGTATGCCGAATTGATATAAGTGCGAGAAGAAACTACGAGCTTAAAACGATCGAATTACAACGTCTGAAAGTCCCGTACGAACCATAGGAATAGTTAGGATACATATGTCATGACATAGGATTCTAGTATGTGATTTCGTGTAAGACCACATCTGGGACGTTAGCATCGATTTGAGATTTATGTGTAAGACTATGTCTGGGACATTGGCATCATATATGATTTCGTGTAAGACCCTGTCTGGGACAGTGGCATCGATATTTGATTACATGTAAGGCATCGTCTGGGACATTGGCATTGTACGATGATGGTCGTGAAACTAACTACAAAATTTGACTTAAGACAAGCGCACCTATCGAACAGTAGTATAGTTATGGTGAGACCGAAAATATCGTATCCACAAGGACTAAAAGTACTAGTAATTACTATCTTTTTTATTATCTAGCCTAAAAATTAAAGGGTGTTTTTAAACTAAATTAATTTTCTAATTTAACTAAGATTACGACAGAGATGAAAGTTGGAAAATACTTTAGAAAAACCAATGGAGAAGACAATACCCAAGAAAGAATCTACCTAGACTTCACTTATTAGCTTTGACTTAGATAATTTATTCACTTGACTTATTCTGTAGGAATCCCTGATTTATGTTTATATCCCTTTCGAGATTAAAAACAACTGACTCTAGGTTGATTAATTGAAATCTCTTTCTAATTACAACCCTATTGTCGCATTAACTCGATCTATGGATTCCCTTATTAGATTTGACTCTAATATGGCAGATTTATGTCGTCCTATCTCTAGGATTGCATGCAACTCCGCTTAATTATGAATGATCTACTCTAAAATAGGGACTTTTCCTCCACTGAATAAGCACATCAAAAACCTGAATTAATATCCTGGAATATTAAAGCAAGGATTAAAATTCACAATTAAGAATAAGAACAAATATTTATCATATAAATCAAAGAGTAATAAGATTCATCTTAGGTTTCATCTCCCTTAGGTATTTAGGGAGTTTAGTTCATAATAATAATGAAAAACATCTCAAAGTATGAAAAACAACAAAACATAAAGAAAACTAAAGAACTTTTAGGAAATTGGATGGAAATATTCAGTCTTGATGTAGATCCTGCCTCCTTGGTGATTCCAATGGTTGTTCTCGAGTATTTTCTGCTTCCAACTCCACGTGTCCCCTCTAATCCTCTTCTAGGGTGTTTATATAGGCTTTAGAATGTTTCTAAACCCTTAAAAGTGGCCTTTTTTGAGTAGAACTAGACTTGGGCTCGACAGGGACACGACCGTGTGCCACGCCCATGTGCAAGTGCTCAAACCGTGTGCAAGTCTGACTTGGATTAATGTCGACATGGCTATGACACACAGGCGTGTGGTTTACCCATGTGGAAGTGCCTAGGCCGTGTGTAACACTGTTTTAAGCCCAATTTTTGGCCCGTTTCTTGCTCTTTTTTCTATCCTAAGCTCTCTTGAGTATAAAAGCATGAAATTAAAGGATTAGGAGAATCAAATTCACTAAAACCAAGGAAAATCATTCATAAGTATGGCAAGCATGGGGTAAAAATATGTGTAATTTACGGTTTATCATACGAGCTTTTCCAGCTATTTGAGTATCCTTATTAATTCTGAATGGTTCAACGGGAAATGTTAAGATCGAATGTGAAATCGAGCTAAATGATTTAGGTATGTGCAAAGTTAAATGTTCATGAAAACAAGTTAAGTATAGTATTTGAGATTATTATATGAACTGTGCATGTTAAAGGTATGATCATTATGTATATGAGATTGTTCATATTCGGCTATGTTGAAATAATCATGCTAATGTTCATTTGACAATTTATTTGCTTAAGACTTACTAAGCTTTTAAAGCTTACTTTGTGTGTTCTTTCCATGTTTTTAGATTATCAAAGCTAGCTCAAACTTTGGGATCGTCGGGAAATGTCATCGCACTATCGATTATCTCATTGGTATTTTTGGAAGCTTTATATATATGGTATATGGCATGTATAGGCTAGTGTCATCTTAATATGTTTTGAGTTGTGGTTTTAGCCATGTGATTTGGCTTGTAAATGTTAATGTGAATTTGGCCATTTAATTTGGCTTAAGTTATGTGTTTGCTAAGTTAAATATATGATGTATATAATACCTTATATGTTTGCTTATTTGGTGTGATGATGTGTTGGTTAGTTTGATTAGTTGTTAATTGATGTGCTTATGCTTGGAAGTTAACATATTATGGTTTGATTTAAGATGATTATATGGTATATGTTAAATTATAAAATAGGTAATAAATTGATGGATAAATACATTTAGTAGTTATGTATGTTTGATGTTTTTGGTATAATGAAATGGTATGTTGGTTGTGGAATTGAGTAATTGAAATGGTTGATATTAGATGGTATAAGATGTGGTGAATTGGCATGTTTTGGCTGCATATATATGTTTAGAAATGATGCAATTTGAAGTGGTTTAGGTATGCTTGAGGAGGGTGAGAAATGTGACTTAAACCAAGTCTATTTTCACTCCACACGGTTGAGCATTGGGAATGTGGCTCGATCGTGTGTGACACATGGCCTTGGTACAGGGCCGTGTGTCCCTTGGGGTACCCTACAATATAAAGTCAGTATACCCTAAAGTCTCGACACGGCCTAGACAAACGAGAGTGTCTATTGGTCGTGTGTGACACACGGGCTGGCAGATGGGCTTGTGGGTGGCCGTGTGACCCAAGTCAGTAACCTCTCTAATTTTCCTGTAGCTATGGCACACGGGCATGTTCTCGACCGTGTGGTGCAAGCCAGTACGTATGCTCTGTTTTTAGACGGCCTGTGACATAGGCGTGTTTGGTAGCCGTATGAGGCACACGGCCTGTTCACACGAGCGTGTGGCCCTTATATCTTTGAAAATTTTCTATGTTTTCCAAAGTTTTTGAATGTTATCGGTTTAGTCCCGAACCCCTTCTAAGTATGTTTTAAGGTCACGTAGAGCCTTATAAGGGACATTGTGAATGTTTTGAATTAATTTCGATTGTGAATGCTTAGGTGTATGTGAATGAGGTGTGTTATCCGATAATGCTTCGTAACCCTATTTCGGTAACAGATATAGGTTAGGGGTGTTACATTTTATTGGTATCAAAGCTACGATTTAGTTTATTCTAGGACTAACGTAGCGTGTAAAAGTCTAGCTATACATGCCATATATATAAAATACGATAGTGTGATGATTCTTGACAGTTAAAATGTGTTTATTATATAGTAAATGGATCCCAATCGAGCTGTAGCTGATGATGTGGAAAGTAATGCGCCCGCTCCTACTCAAGGGGTAGCGCCGACTGATTCTAGGCCGGTTACGAGTAGCCACGAGTGTAATAGCCCAGTTTAGATCCTACTCAGAACAATGGTTTTGGGACCACAAATTTGAGTCAGAAAAATATTTTAATATTATATTCCATGCTTAAAGTTTGTGAATTGATATGTGTGAAATTTTCGTACGAAAATTTCATCATTTGAGTGCCGATTTGTGAAAAAAGACTTAATCGCGTAAAATGTCAAAGTAGTGTGCTAGATGTTAAAATGCCTATTTACTTTGATTAATTAATTATGAAGTCCTTGAAATGAAATTTGGCATTTGGCTAATGGGATGGACGGTAATGAATAGCCATTATATGGTTTTCTAATTAATTTATAACGGTTAGTTTCATAAATGTATTAATAATATGTAATATATTAAAAAATATATAAAAACACATGCAAAATTCACCTTGTTGGCTGAATGTAAGAAAGAAAAAGAAGCCATTTTCTTTGTTTAAGGTTCGACACCTTGGAGATCAAATTAAGGTATGGATTTTGTTCGATTTTTGATAATTTTTACGTTTTTTAGATCGTTGCTTTGAGTACTAGCAAACCCATGCTTGAATTTTTGGTTTTAATGATGAATTTGAGATGTGCCATTGATGAAAGCTTGATGTTTTTTTTTGGTTTGATGATGAAAAATAAATCTTTGATGTTTGATTATCATGTTTAATTAAGTTATTTTTTTTATAAAAATCCAAATTAGGGATTTATTAGTGAAGTTTGAAAATTTAGGGGCTTAAATGTGAAATAAATTGAATAAATGGGCTGTTAAGGACCTAGGGGGTATTCGGCCTAATATGGGCTTATTGAAATTTTGGGTATTTTGTGTTGTTTTGAATTAGGGACTAAATTGAGAAAATGTGAAATGTCAGGGGCTGAAATGCAAAATGCTCAAATTATGTATTTTTGGATGAAATTGAATGAATATGTTATTAAACAAGCCAAATTTGTATTGAATTAGATCAAGAAAAGAGGAAATCGAATTTGGATCGGGGAAAGTCGAAAGTTATCGAATAGTCGTTCTGGTCCATTCATGTCCGTACGTGGTAAGTTCATAAGTAAATAAATGTTGTTAAATTTGATTGTATATGTATAATATGTGCCTAATTGAATTATAATAAATATACGTTATATGCCGAAATGAATTAAGCATTGGAGAACTAGATACGATCTTGAATCGATTGAATTACGATGTCCGAAAGCCCCGTACGAATCATAGGAATAGTATAAGATACATATGTCATGACATAAGATTCCGCTATGTGATTTTGTGTAAGACCACGTCTGGGACATTGGCATCGACTTGAGATTTACGTGTAAGACCATGTCTGGGACATCAACATCGTATATGATTTTGTGTAAGACCCTGTCTGGGATAGTGGCATCAATATTTGATTACATGTAAGACCAATTACAGGATATTGGCATTGTACGAGCTTTCTGAGTTATCCGAGTATTCTTATTGATTTCGAATGATTCGACAGGTAATATTGAGAAATGAATGATAAGGTAAAAGTGTATCCGATTCAATTATGTGTGATTTGTTTATGTAATTCAAAAATGAAAAGAGAGTATGTTTCAAATGACTATATGTAAAATACATGACAATAAATGATGAATGTATGCAAATGAATTATAAATAAGTGAAATAGACTTAATGTATGAGATTGAGATGTGCTTTTGTGCAAGGAGTATGAACAAATGAGCTAGATGAATCAAGTATGTATGAGATTTATATGTTCATTGAGAAATGAGGTAAGAGAAGTTACTTAATGTAATCATATGAATTTATGAGTATGACAATGGTATATGTGGTTAAGATTTGTTAAATTCAACTTAGTTAAATTGAGTTATATATATAATTAATCTGATTTATTTGCTTATGACTTACTAAGCTTTTAAAGCTTACTCTATGTGTTTTTCTTATGTTTATAGAGTTTCGGAGACTAGTTCGGGTCGGAAGTCGTTGGAGACCTCATTACACTATCCAGTTTTCGCTTTGGTAAATAAATGCTTTGAGATTTGGTTATGTGGGATGTATAGACTAGTTTTGATATGGTTGGTTTTGAAATTGTATATATATATATAGCCACGTAAAAATGGCTTGATTACGATGTTAATGTTGGTGTATATTTAGTCTTGCTATAAGTCTATTTTGGAAGTATATCTTTTTGGTATTTAAATATGTGATGTTTGATTTTATAAATTCGATATTCAGTAATGATATGTATGGCTTATAATTAGCTCATTTTGGTAAGATTGATACATGGTTCATTTTGCATTTGTGAATTGGTATAATTTAGCTTAAGTGAGGTAAATATGGATGTGTTTCGGTGCTGGCCTAGTATTGACTTATTTTGAATGTATAAATTTTCTTGTAAATTGGCTTGGAAAGGGTAAATGATGTGTATTTATATTTGAATAGTGATAGGTAAAACAAGTACATATGCTTATAACATGTTTGCTTATGGTTCGATTTTTTTAAGGGTTAAATTGTTGGTTTGATGAGTGATTATGAGATGTGCTGTATATGTGGTAGTAAATGTGGCTTTGGTATGTGGTTCATTTTGATAAGCATGCGATTTTGAAATTAGTATGACCTTTGATGGTTAACTTTGATAGCCGAATATGTGAGAAAGGAATTGGTTTTGTATAAGAAATTTTGGCAAGATATTAAGTACATGAATTTAGGGAGTTTTGATTTGGTATTTATGTTTAGAAATGGCTAATGATTTTAGGGTGATATGCCCATATTAAATAGCAAATAAAGGTTATACCGTGTAACATGTCTAAATTAGTTTAATGAGTGCATGTGCTAAAACCTAATAAATGATATGATTGATATATAGCTTATGAAATAGATATGTAAAAAGGGATGATGTGATATATGCGCATGGTATTTGAAATGAAATATGCTTAACCATAATTTATGTATTCGAATGTCATGAAGGTAAAAGTATTTTGATTCAAACATAGATTTGATGAAGCTTGTGTAATGTGACTTTGATAAATGTTAGGAACCAAAATGGCATGTAATGTATTTCTAATAACATGTTTTGGTTGCCTCTTAATTGCATGAAATGGTACAAAATGATTTGGATTAGATATGTATGAGTAGAAGAAGAAATGTGGCTTAAACCAAGCCTAATTTTGTGCCACACGATCTGGACACACGGGCGTGTGACTGGTCATGTGACCAAGTCAGAATGTATGCTCTGTTTCGCCACGACTTATACACATAGACATGTCCAATGCTGTGTGAGGTACATGGCCTGACCACATAGGCGTGTGACCTCTGTGATTTAAAAAAAAAATTGTATGTGTTCAGTTTAGTCCCGACCTCTTTCTAATGCATGTTTAAGGTCTCGTTGACCTAAGAAAGGGACTTTCTGATGATGTTTGACTATGATATAATAATGTATGACTTAAGATTGTGAAGAAATTTCGAAATGTTTCGATGTGTTTGGGAATACCTCTTAACCTTAGTCCCGTTATGGATACGGGTTAGGGGTGTTACAATGAGGGAAAAGCTAAGCAAGCCTTCTTCCAAATGATGAATGAGTGGTTCACTCAATATACTAGAACTAATCCAGCTACTCCACAACCTTCACCCTGTCTAATCCTCTACAAGTCCTTGTCATGCCACAACTTGTGAATCCGATACAATTGAGTAAGCCTCCGGTTGATAAAATTAGAAAAAATAGAGCTAAAGAGTTTTTTGCCACTACAGATGATGATGCTGAGAGAGCTGAGTTTTGGCTCGAGAATACAATACGAGTGTTTGATGAAATGTCATGTACTCATGATGAATGTCTTAAATGTGCTGTTTCACTTTTGAGAGATAAGACGTACCATTGGTGGAAAACATTGATATCAGTGGTTTCAAAAGAACGAGTCACTTGGGAATCCTTTCAAACTGAGTTTAGAAAGAAGTACATTAGTTAGAGATTCATAGATCAGAAACGCAAAGAGTTTTTTGAGTTGAAACAGGGCCGTATGTCTGTTACAGAATGCGAACGAGAATTTGTGAGATTAACTCAATATGCACGAGAATGTGTCTTGACCAAAGAAATTATGTACAAGAGATTTGAAGATGGCTTGAATGAAGATATTCGGTTGTTAGTTGGAATTCTAGAGATCAAAGAGTTTGTGGTACTCATCTAACGAGCATGCAAAGCTGAAGAACTCAGGAAAGAGAAAAAAAAAGCAGATTTTGAAGCTAGAGATTCGTGAAAAAAGATCATCGAATAAGTCATTTCATTCAGTATCAAAGAAATTTCGAGATGATTTTAGCTGTTCAAAGGCTATTGTGGGTAATTCTAGATGTGATCGAGACAAACCACTTGTGAGTTCGAAAGCTACCTGAGTGTAAACATAGTGGTAAATGACATCCTGACAATTGTAGATTGAATGATCGGGCTTGTTTTAAATTTGGATTGATAGATCACTTCATTCGTGAATGCCCTGAGTTATCTCAGCAAAACATAGTGCAAAATATGAGACCTAGTAATATGTCAGCTCGAGGTAGACCACCCAGAAACACGGGTAATGTGAGTGGCAGTCAGAGGGGAACTAAAGACACAACTATTAGATCTGAGGCTCGCGCACCTGCCGAGATTATGCTATTCTCGCTCGCGAAGGAGCTTCGTCTCCAAATGTTATTACCGGTACTTTTACTCTCTGTGATACTAGTGTTATTGCATTGATAGATCCTAGATCGGCTCATTCTTATGTATGTGAAACTTTAGCTTCCAGTAAGACTTTGCCTGTAGAGTCTACTGTATTTGTGATTAAAGTATCGAACCCCTTAGGCATATGTGTCTTGGTTGATAAAGTATGCAAGAATTGTCCGTTGATGATTGGAGATTCCTCTTTTCCGGCCGATCTGATGTTGTTACCATTTGATGAATTTGATATAATTCTGGGTATGGATTGGCTAATGTTACATGATACAGTTGTGAATTGTAAACGGAAGACTATTGATTTGCGATGCCAGAATGATGAGATTATCTGGATTGAGTCTAATGATCTGAATGGTTTAAGTGATATCTTTGATGTTAGCTCAGAAATATGGGGAAAAGGATTGTGAAGCTTACTTTGCCTATGTGCTCGATTCTAAAGTGACTAAAAAGAAGATTGAATCAGTACCAGTTGTGTGCGAATATCTGGATGTGTTTCCTAAAGAATTATCGGGTTTGCCACCGATCTGAGAGGTAGAGTTTGGTATTGAGTTAGTGCCACGGACGACTCTGATATCGGTGGCTCCGTACAGAATAACACCTACTGAATTAAAAGAGTTGAAAGCTCAGTTGCAAGAATTGACTGATAGAGGTTTTGCATGATCGAGTTATTCTCCCTGGGGTGCACTGGTTTTGTTTGTGAAAAAGAAAGATGGAACTATGAGAATATGCATTGACTATCGACAACTCAATAAAGTGACTAGAAAGAATAAATATCCTCTACCACGTATTGACGATCTGTTTGATCAGTTGAAAAGGGCTATAGTGTTTTCAAAGATAGACTTGAGATTGAGTTACTATCAGTTGCAAGTGAAAGACTCCGATATGTTGAAAACTGCTTTGTAAACTAGATATGGACATTATGAGTTTTTGGTTATGCCTTTTAGACTAACAAATGCACCTGCTACTTTTATGGATCTAATGAATCGGATCTTCAGACCATATTTGTATAGATTTGCAGTTGTGTTTATAGATGACATTTTGATCTATTCCCATGATGAATTCGAGCATGCTGAACATCTGAGAGTAGTGCTACAAACTTTGCATGATAAGCAGTTGTATGCAAAGTTCAGTAAATGTGAGTTCTGGTTAAGAAAAGTTGGTTTTCTGGGGCATATTGTGTCACCATCGAAAATTCGAGTAGATCCGAGCAAGATTTCAGTAATATTAGGTTGGAAGCCTCCGAGAAATGTATTTGAAGTCTGAAGTTTTCTGGGACTCACTGGTTATTATAGACAGTTCGTAAAGGGTTTCTCTATGATTGCAACCCCGATGATGAGACTACTTCAGAAAGATGTTAAATTTGAGTGGACGGAAAAGTGCAAGGAAAGTTTTGATCAATTGAAAGTTTTGTTGACTGAAGCTCCAATGCTAGTTCAACTAGAATTGGGTAAAGAATTTTTCATTTATAGTGATGAATTTTTGAATGGTCTGGGCTGTGTTTTGATGCCAGAAGGTAAAGTCATAGCTTATGCCTCGAGACAGTTAAAGCCGCATGAAAAGAACTATCAGACACACAATTTGGAATTGGCAGCTATTGTGTTTGCGTTGAAGATTTGGTGCCACTATCTGTTCGGTGAGAAATGTCACGTTTATTCCAATCACAAAAGCTTAAAATATTTGATGACTCAGAAATATCTGAATTTATGACAGCGAAGATGGTTAAAGTTGTTAAAAGATTACGAGCTAGTGATTGACTACCATCCGGGAAAGGCCAATGTTGTTGCTGGTGCTTTAAGTCAAAAATCTTTATTTGCTCTTCGTGCGATGAATACGCATTTGGCTTTATCTGATGACGGTTCGATTGTAGCAGAGTTAAAGCAAGACCGTTATTTATGCAACAAATTTACGAAGCTCAGAAAGTTGATAATGAATTGTTAGCAAAATGGGCTCAATGTGATTTGATTACTGATTTAGATTTTTGAATTGATGTTGATGGTTGTTTGAGGTTCAGAGACTGAATTTTTGTTCCAAGAAATTCAAAATTAATTCAAATGATTTCAAATGAAGCTCACAGTAGTCGATTATCTGTACATCTGGGAAGTACGAAAATGTACAACGATTTGAAACAGTTTTACTAGTGGCTTAGTATGAAGCGCGATATCTCTGAATTTGTTTTGAAGTGTTTAATCTGTCAGCAAGTCAAAGCTGAGCATCAGATACCTTCTAGGTTACTACAGTCGATTATGATTCCTGAGTGGAAATGGGATAGAATTGCGATGGATTTTTTTTGGGTTTGCCTCTGTCACTGAGTAAGATAGATACGGTCTGGGTAATGGCTAATAGACTGACTAAATCTACCAATTTCATTCCAATACGCACAGATTATTCACTTGATAAGCTTGCTGAGTTGTAATCTCTCAAGTTGTGAGATTGTATGGAGTACCTATTTCTATTGTTTAAAATAGAGATCCGAGATTCACATCGCGATTTTGGAAGAAGCTGCAAGATGCATTAGGTATGAAGCTACATTTTAGTATTACTTTTCATCTGCAAATAGATGGTCAATCCGAGCAGATTATTCAGATACTCGAGGATATGTTGAGGTGTTGCATTCTTGAATTTTAAGGTACGTGGGAACGATACTTGCCATTGATTGAATTTGTGTATAATAATAGCTTGCAATCTAGTATAAAAATATCACCTTACGAAGATTTGTATGATCGTAAATGCCAAACACCTTTGTAGTGGACTGAGCTTAGTAAGAATAAGATACACGGGGTTGATTTGATCAAAGAAACTGAACAGAAAGTGAAAGTTATTCGCGATAGTTTGAAAGCAACGTCACATCATCAGAAATCATATGCAGACTTGAAATGGAAAGATATTGAGTTTCAGATTGGAGACAAAGTGTTTTTAAAGGTATCACCGTGGAAGAAAATACTCCAATTCGGTCGTAAAGGCAAATTGAGTCTGAGATTTATTGGGCCATATGAGATTATTGAGTGTATCGGGCCGGTTGCTTACAGATTGTTGTCGCTATCTGAGCTAGAAAAGATTCATAATGTATTTCATGTATCCATGCTTCGATGTTATAGATCTGATTCTTCGCATGTGATTTCTCCTTTTGAGATTGAAATTAAATCCGATATGACATAGTAAGAGGTACTGATCCAGATTTTAGATTGCGAGGTTAAAGAATTAAGAAATAAGAAAATCTCTTTAGTGAAAGTCTTATGGCATCGGCATGGGATTGAAGAAGCTACATGGGGGCCCGAGGATGCTATGAGAGAGCGTTACCCAAACCTATTTGCTGGTAAGATTTTCGGGGACAAAATCCCTAAGGGGGGAAGAGTTGTAACAACCCGGTTTAGACCCAAGTCGGGACAGTGGTTTCAGGACCACAAATCCTAGTCAGAAAAATATTTTTAATATTATTTTATATGTTTACAAGATGATATGTGATATGTGTGAAAATTTCGTGTGAAAATTTTATCATTTGTGCGCTCGATTTTACAAAAGGACTTAATCGCGTAAAATGCAGAAGTTGGTTTCTATAAGTTAAAAGTGTCTATTTGCTATGAGGCATTAATTGTGAGGTCCTTATATTTTGAATTGACCATTAGATTAATGGATGGACAAATATGTCCTTAGTTAGTGGATTTTTAGTGTTGGTTCATTAATGGTAAATTTGGTATTTGATTATTTAAGCTTAAATAATTAAAATAAAAGTTAAATTAAGCTTCATTTTCATTCATCTTGGCCAAATATGGTGGAAGAAGAAAACATAAAATTCATTTTAGGGTTTGACACTTCTCTAGCTTGATTGAGGTATGTTTTGAGCTCAAATTTTGATGATTTTTATGTTTTTGTGATCGTTGTTTCATGTTTTAGCTAGCCCATGCTTTAGTTTATGAAGGTGTTGATGATTTTGAAAGATGCCATTGATGAT
The DNA here is from genome assembly GCF_007990345.1 of Gossypium hirsutum. Taxonomy (NCBI): domain Eukaryota; kingdom Viridiplantae; phylum Streptophyta; class Magnoliopsida; order Malvales; family Malvaceae; genus Gossypium; species Gossypium hirsutum. Next base: position 57,528,574 of record NC_053435.1, read on the forward strand.
TTTATGTGTTTTATGATGCTTGATGATGAATTATGAAAGTTTGGTGTTTGATTTACATGTTTAATAAAGTGATTTTTAGTGAAATTGCCATTTAAAGGTTAAATTGTGAAATGATGAAAATGTGGGGTTAAAAGTGTGAATGAATGAAAGTTTTGAGCTGCTAGAGGTTCCTACGAAATTCAGCCATGCTTGGGGTTATTGAAATTATGAGTGTTTTGTATTGTTCTGAAATAGGGACTAAATTATAAAAAAGTAAAATATAAGGGCTAATATGTAAAAATGCCTATTTATGTGTTTGTGGATTGAATTGAATGAAATATTTGATTAAATAAGTTAATTTATATTAATTTAGATAAAGAAAAGAGGAAATTAGATAAATAAGTTAATCCAGTCCGTTCGTCTCCATACGGGGTAAGTTCATAAGTAAATAATTATTGTTAAATTCATATGAAAATGTATTTAATTGTGCCGAATTGAATTTTAGTAACTATATATGTGTATGCTGAATTGATATAATTATAGGAGAAAAAACTACGAGCTTGAAACAATTAAATTACAACGTCCGACAGTCCCGTACGAACCATAGGAATAGTTAGGATACATATGTCATGACATAGGATTCCGATATGTGTTTTCGTGTAAAACCACATCTGGGACATTGGCATCGATTTGAGATTTACGTGTAAGACCATGTCTGGGACATTGGCATCATATATGATTTCGTGCAAGACCCTGTCTGGGACAGTGGCAACAAAATTTGATTACATGTAAGACCTCATCTGGGACGTTGGTATTGTACGAGCTTTTCGAGCTATCCGAGTATCCTTATTGATTCCGAATAGTTCAACGTGAAATATTGAGTGATTCCGAATAGTTCAACGTGAAATATTGAGTTAAGATCGAATGTGAAATCGAGCTAAATGGTTCAGGTACATGCGAAGTTAAATGTTCATGAAAATAAGTTAAGTACAATATTGAGATGATTATATGAACTATGCATTTTAAAGGTATGATCATTATGTACTTGAGATTGTTCATATTTGGCCATGTTGAAATAATCATGCTAATGTTCATTTGATAATTTTTTTGCTTAAGACTTACTAAGCTTTTAAATCTTACTTTGTGTACTATTTCCATGTTTTTAGATCATCGAAGCTAGCTCAGACTTTGGGATCATCGGGAAACGTCATCGTACTATCGATTATCTTATTGGTATTTTTGGAAGCTTTGTATAAATGGTATATGACATGTATAGGCTAGTGTTATCTTGATATATTTTGAGTTGCGGTTTTAGCCATGTGATTTGGCTTGTAAATGTTGATGTGAATTTGGCCATTTAATTTGGCTTAAGTTATGTGTTTGCTAAGTTAAATATATGATGTATATAATACCTTATATGTTTGCTTATTTGGTGTGATGATGTGTTGGTTAGTTTGATTAGTTGTTAATTAATGTGCTTATGCTTGGAAGTTAACATATTGTGGTTTGATTTGAGATGGCTATATGGTATATGTTGAATTATAAAATAGGTAATAAGTTGATGGATAAATACATTTAGTAGTTATGTATGTTTGATATTTTTGGTATAATGAAATGGTATGTTGGTTATGGAATTGAGTAATTGAAATGGTTGATATTAGATGGTATAAGATGTGGTGAATTGGAATGTTTTAGCTGCATATATATGTTTAGAAATGATGCAATTTGATGTGGTTTAGGTATGCTTGATAAGGGTGAGAAATGTGACTTAAACCAAGTCTATTTTTACTCCACACGGCTGAGCACACGGACGTGTGGCTCAACCATGTGTCCCCTGGGGTACCCTTCGATTTAAAGTCAGTATACTCTACAGTTTTGACACGGCCTAGACACACGGGCATGTCTATTGGTCGTGTGTGACACACAAGCTGGCACATGGGCATTTGGTCGGCCATGTGACCCAAGCTAGTAACCTCCCTAATTTTCCCAAGGCCATGGCACACTAGTGTGTCCTCGGTCGTGCGGTGCAAGTCAGTATGTATGCTTTGTTTTCACATGACCTGTGACACGGACGTGTCTGGTAGCCGTGTGCGGCACACGATCTGTTCACATGGGCGTGTGACCCTTATATCTTTGAAGATTTTCTATGTTTTACAAAGTTTTTGAATGTTATTGGTTTAGTCTCGAACCCTTTCTAAGTATGTTTTAAGGTATCGTAAAGCCTTATAAGGGACATTGTGAATGTTTTGAATGAATTTCAATTATGAATGCTTAAGTGTATGTGAATGAGGTGTTTTATCTGGGAATGCCTCGTAACCTTTTTTCGGCAACGGATATGGGTTAGAGGTGTTACACTTTGGTGTCCCTGCTCACACTACGGTGTCCCTGTTTGTACATCTGTGACCCTGTCTGCACTTTGTGCCCATATTATGTATCTATGATGCCTATGGTGTGGTGTAGTTACCCGAGTATCTGAGTCAAGTTAGTTGTTTATCGGGCTAAATGTGAATAGAATTTACCAAATTATTTAAATATTAAAGGCTAATGTATAATCAAGATATTAATAAATGTTGAATGTTAAATGTTCAATGAATTACTTGATCATATGTGAGTATCATTATATGGATGTTTATTTTGTTAAAGATAGATGTTTACACACATATATGTATGAGTGGGATTGAATTATTATAGTATACGAAGCATACAATGAACCATTTTCAGTACTAATCCTAAGTGCTTCATAAATGAATTATAGGTAGGATTAATCTATTTATTTAGCTTTCACATTGTTTAGTAAAAGTAAGTGATTCCGGATGATATGTTTATATGAAAGTTTGAATTGAAAGAAGAATTACAAAATGATTATATGTTAAATGTGTAAGTGTTAAGGTTAGAAGAAACGTTTAAGAGAAATGGTTATAAGAAAAAATATATACATGTATATGCAAGGCTACACCAATTATCCATGAAAGGTGTAGTGAACAGAAAATGACAGTTAGCTTATATTATAATAAAAATTATGTTTAGTTGTTTATTCTAATATGTCAGTAGTTAAGTTACCTTATACAAACTTACTAAGCATTAGTGCTTAGTTGTTTTCTTTTCTTGTAGATCATCGGAAGGTTTGATTTGGTTGGAAACTCGTCAGAGACCTATTACATTATCCAATAGTTAATTTGGTAGTTTTTGAGCATTTTTGGCTAAGGTTTATAATGGCATGTATAGGGTGGTTTATAATGATGTTTATGAATGGTTGGTTAACTTATCATGCTTGTTTAAGTAAGTCATTATGGTCACTTTTATGTGGTTGTACTTAAAGTTCCTTTTATGATATGTTTGAATGGTTTAAATTGGTCATTGATACAATGCATTATTATCTATTTGGTTTAGGTTGGTTGACATGAAAAGTAGCATTATTGGTATTGTAACACCCCGAAACCGTGGCCGTCACCGGGGTCGAATACGAGGTGTTATCGGCTTAATTCATCATTTATACAGCTCAAACAATTTATTTTTAAAGCTCCCAGACAAGCTGTCAATCTGCGTTATAGTCACTTAAAAATTCGTATCTTGAGTTCCGGAACTCGAAATCAAATTTCATAAATTTTTCCTGAAACTAGGCTCATATATATATCTAATAAAATTTTTTTAGAATTTTTGGTTGGGCCAATTAGTACAGTTTATTTGTTAAAGTCTACCCTGTTTCAGGGTTCGACTACTCTGATGTCTGAGCATTACGACTTAGATATCTCCCTACACAGGGCTTCAATGCCTATGCCGCTTGTCTCTAATGAAACTAGACTCAATAATAAATCTGAAAATATAAAGGATGACTTATAATTGTCTCTAAAAAATTTATGGTGAATTTCCAAAGTCAGAACAGGGGATCCAGAAATCGCTCTGGCCCTATTTCACAAAAATTTAAACATCTCATAAAATATAGCTCATATGGTGGTTTCGTTTCTTCCATATGAAAGTAGACTCATCCAGATTCGATTTCATAATTTATTCATTATTTAATTCCATTTCTAGTATTTTTAGTGATTTTTCAATTTCACATCACTACTGCTGTCTGCATCTATTATTAGAGTAAATTTTACCTATTAGAGTAATTTAACATACATATCACCAAGTATGATCATGACTAGCCATACCAAAGGCTAATCGTTACCAAGCATTTCCTTACTACTCAATAACCATATCATGAGTGTAACACCGGAAATGATTAGCCATGACAAACGGCATAATAATCACATAGACTTTAACTATTACTTATAACTAAGTATCATAAGACCAAATCCAACTTAACATTTATGCCATTTTCGCATGGCTAAAAGTATACATACCAAAGTTCAAACAAAACATAATAGCCTATACATGCCGAAATGTTCTCTTAGTCCAACTAAGAAGAAGATACCAAAAAGTTGCAAGCCGGTGTGATGACTTTGACGATGATCCAAACACGCAAAATGGGTCAAGGAAATCTAAATAGAAAACAAACAAACACAAACAAAAAAATGAGTATTCAACCCAGTAAGTCATAAGCAATAATATACATGCCGTTAATATGGGATTACGAGAAAAATAATATAAAATCAACCATCCAACAGCCAAATACTTTAAAACCTTCTCTCAATGTATAAAACAATGTCAAATTATATACGCTCATGCATATTCGTTTCAGGCCTCATTTTGATATTTCAATTTATAACACAAACACTATATGCTTTCCATATGCTACTTTAACCATCAACCGAATTCGCACACATAGTGGACAAAGATTTTCGCACACATAGTGCCACGATACACCGCACACTTAGTGCCCCGAAAATTCAATCACGAATTTCACATTCAAATCAGCACACATAGTGCCTTTCAACTACGCACACGTAGTGCTAGTATCGATTCCTTATAGTAAGACGATTTAATTAACTCGATTGGCATATACGGCCACAATTATAAATATATATATTTATATATATAATCAATCTTATGAAAGCTTATGGACTTACCTTATATAGTTCGAAATGATTTCCAACCGTCTACTCAATATTCTTTGTTTTTGCCTTTGCTTGACTCCCCTCCTTTGGGTTCTTGATCTAGGATAATTAAATTCGGTAGTTTAATCACTTTGCTAAACACTTATACATATAATTCAATGATTTTTACATCATCTTACAATCACCATTATTCAAGACTTTGAAATTTCCACAAATGTTCCTCTAATGCCTCTAGGCCGAATGTAATATTACATCTAAATTCACATAGTTTTTGTTATATCTAATTCTAATGTACATAATCATAATTCAATTCAACATTATAAACCATTATCACCCATTTAGCCGATTATAGGGAATTAAATATAATGTCTCTAGGATATACTCTACATGGCCGAATATACCACATTAATTTTTAACATTACCTATGTAATTACCTATAGGTTCTTATACCTTAAATTTCACACATTTAACCTTTTAATGCCTATTGATCATTCCTTTAATCTTAACCTAAATGACAACTCCCATTCTCCTTATTTCAACCGAATTATTCATAACATCAAGACTAAAATTTGCACCTTGAATTTCATACATTTATAAAAACTTTCATAACTCATTCGGCCTTATCAAGAACCATTTAACATGCAAGGAAAATAATCATAGAGGAAGAAATGAACATTCTAAATAGACTCAATTTTTGACCGAATGTACAAGGTGCCTCTAAGCTATTCATCCAAAAATCTTTACCCCATTCTAGTCATTCCCCCATTGTTCCATACAACATGAAAATAACCCCTAATTCCAACACTTAATCATTCGGCATATTGATCAAATCACCATAAGAAATCTCAACTTTCTTGACATTACCAAGAGTGCATCCACAATTTAACTTAGCATATTATAAAGCCAAATCAACAAATTCAAAGCTTACCTCCTAATAGCTAAAGATGAATGCCGAATTGCTCTAGGTAAGTTTTCCCTTATTTTTCATCCTTGTTTCGGCTTGAGAGAGGTAGGAGAAGAAGATGAACACCATCCTCTTTCTTCTCTTTTATTTAATTCATTTTATTACAATTATTAAATCATTTGTTAATACAAAATTATTTTAAATTTGAATTAGTGGAGCATTGTCTTTCCTTGGCCGGCCACTATGTTTATTATGGGTAAATTGACATGCAAAACCACTCTTTTCAATGCATGTACTAATAGACCATTGTAAGATTAACCTCTCACTTTCCAACAATGTTTCATATAAGTCCATTTTAATAAATTCACATAAAAATGATCAAATTAATGCATGAAACTTTCACACATGCACCTACTCACATCATAAACACAGAATATAACTTTTAATTATTTATAAGACTCGGTTTCGTGGTCCCGAAACCACTTTCCGACTAGAGTCAATTTAGGGCTGTCACAGGTATATTTTAGCAGGTATGAAACTAGGTTATGGTGTTAGAAATATGGTAAGCTTGGTTTGATTGGTATGTTATTTTTTTGGTGGATATATTGAGATGCCTTGTATGACATATTGGTTGTTTTACATTATGAATGTTTAAATGTTTCGTTTTTATGGTAATGCTCTGTAAACCTAATGGGTTAGAGGAGTTACAATGATAGTACTAGAAAGAACATATGTTTTCTCCTTACTTATTGGTGAATTTGTACCTGTTTAGTTATCTTTATCACATGTTTTAGCATTTTTAGTTCAGTAAATTACATTTTATAACTCATTGGATATCAGCCTATTTATCCTTAATTTTGTCATATTTTGGTACTGATGTCACTGCATGAGTAATTTCAGATTGCGCCCAAAATTGTTGCCACACCTGACAGTTGTCCAGATAGGAACAACAATGCGTGAGTTGTCCAGTCTGGTACAACCAACCTGTGTGTACAAGGACAGAATAATTCTGAGGAAAAAGACACCTGTACTGTTGAATTAGGACATAAAAGGTTGACATTAGAAGAAAAAAAAAGGGAGAGCTTTTTGGATAATCTTATTCAACTTACCTCATAAACCTTGCGGCTATGATGGCTTAAGCTCTGACGAGTGAATCGACGTGAAAAGGATGCAGACTAGCTCTTGACAAGGAGCCCTGAGTGCGACACAAGAGGGAATAGATAGATTCAAGCCAAGTTGTCTAGGAATAGTATTCTCCACTTGTTTATTTTATTTTTCTTTTCTAATGCTGATGATTACTTTCGATTTCATGTTAGTATGAAAGTACACATGATTTCTGGGTTTAATGTTATTCTATTCAATCTTACTTCGACGGTTTAATCTTTGGGTTTGAATGTTTTTAGCATGGAAGTGTTATTGCAGTCACTGACACTGGAAGGTACAGTGACAGTTCAAGCTTACAAGCATGACAATTAAAGTTGCTTGAGGATTAGAGGAATTTAATCCACTTGTTCTTAATAGTGTTCCATTGCCATCATCTAATGTAACAGCCCATTTTCAGTGAAATCAGAATAGTGGTTTGGGACCATAAATCTGAGCCGGAAAGAAAATTTATTTTAATATTATTGCATGGTTTGTATTATTATAGAAATGTCATATGAAAATTCTGATAAGAAAATTTTACCAATTATGTGTTTAATTAACGAAAGGACCAAATTGTATAAAATGCAAAAGTTGAATTCTAGTAGCTAGAAGGATTAAATAGCTATGGAATTCAAAATTTGAGGTCCTTATATGATAATTAAACCATTAAATAAAAGTTAGTAGATATTTTTGATGATTCATCCATAGAAAAATTAGAAAAGGACAAGGACTAAATTGGAAATGAAAATAATTAAAAGATGATAAATTAAATAAATGTTTAATATTATCATTTTATATCATCTTCATCCCCAAATACATGGAAACCCCAGGAAAGAGAAAACAAACTTTCTTGGCTTGATTAGGTATGTTTTCTTGTCCTGTTTTTAGTAATTTTTATATTTTTTTGAAATCGGAATAGCTTAATCTATCTATTTTGGGGATTAATTTGAAAATTTATAAAAGTAACAAAGTTTTTCCATGGATGAATATGTTGAAAATTTGAAATTTATGGTAGAAAATGAAAGGTTGTTGATAGATAAACAAATTTTACAAAGAGAATTTTGATGAAATCATGATTCAAGGACTAAATTGAAAAGTAGTAAAACCCATGGAAAAATTTTGAATTTTGTGAAATATAAGTGCTATATATGCTATATGAAAATTTGGTTTGGCTTGGAATAACGATTAAATTGCATGAATTTCATTTTCCGAGCCTAAGGATGAAATTGGAATTTATGAAAAGTTTGGGGGCAAAATGATAATTTTTCCTAGGGTGTAAATTGAATTCATTTGAATATGAAATGGATTAAATTGATGATTAAATTTATTTATCTAGATCCAGACAACTCAAATTCGAAGCTAGATCGAAGAAAAGAAAAATTTTCATTTATATGCCCGGATGATTATTAAGGTAAGTTCGTGTAATCGAATTGAGTACATTTATATGCTTGTATTGAATGTGTTATGTGATTGTATGAATTATAAATGTTTAAAGTATGAAATAAATTATATGCCCGATATAGCTTGAATAAATGTTAAGTTCCGTTTGAATAATGAAATTCGATGGATATATATAATTTCCCAATTTGAATGTGATTCTACATGTGTTGCAGACAGGATATAGCTCGGACGAGTAATCCTAATAAAGCCCTGTCGAGCATCCAAATAAATAGTTCTTGTGAGCATCTTGATCGGTAGTGATTTTGTATGTGTTGCACACTATCGCAACTCTGTGTGAGTGTCCTGTTACATGATTTGATTGGTTGTGATCCAACATATAATGCGGACACAAACGTAGCTCTTATGGGCTCTTATAGGCAGGCTCCTATGGGCTTCCTGACATGGGCTCTTATAGGCTCTTATAGGCCCTTGCGAGCGTCATGATATAGGCTCTTATGAGCTTCTTGACATGGCTTGCTTGAACTCTCTGTTACCTTATCCGGTGCTTCCTGATAATAACTCTTTGGAGTTACCTATAAAGCTCTATGAACTCTCTGATTAAAACTCTTATGAGTTTCCTGTTTAGCCCAGATAAGTGTCTTGTTACATGGCTCATTTGAGTATCCTAATATGTGGCTCGAGAGTGTTGTAACGCCCCAAAAGTTAAGTATTTACTTTTGTATGATGTGTTGCTTAAATGCATGCTTGCTTCAATGGCTGAGTGTCCTGAGAAGTGTTGGAGAGGTCCTGAGTTCAAGTCTTGGCTTGTACAAAATTTTGTCTTTCCTTGAATAAAACCCTGTCTCCTGGAAAAAGGGTTCCTAAATAAATATGGTTAGGTTGTGTCATAGAAAGCCTGTTGGTCCAGGGGATAGTGGCATGTTATTTCTTCAAGGAGATCTAAGTTTGAATCCTGTGGCATGCAAAGGGGATTCTTTTTGCTTCTGGGCCGTGTAAGAGGGTGAGTGGCAGTAGAACTCTGAACTAGTGGGTGGTTGGAGAGATTGAAGGGGAGTGGGGTTTGTGGTCGAATTTTAGGAGGAGTTTGAAAGGGGTTTGAACTGGGCGGTTGAGGAAGAAGAGGAGAGATTTAGGGAGAAATTTGAGGAGTGGATCAAGGAGTGGGTGAAGTGGTAGTGGTTAGCCGAAAGTGGGATTCCTCATTAGGCAAATTCGGTCATAATTCTTTGGGTGCTAAAATTAGGCAGTTTTGCTTTTCATTTTTATTAACTATTGTTCTTTTGGCTTTTTTCCTCTCTTTTGGTTTTGGGGTCTTGTTGGTAACTGAAAATTGAGTGTGTTCATTTGGGAAACTGGTCAATTGGTTTTTTTGCCCCTTAATTGTCTTTCTTTCCCTTGTTTTCTCCTTTGGCCGAACATTCTTCTTTGACTTGTTCAGGGTTTTAGTCTTGGTTTCATTTGGACCTTCTTCTTTTCTCCTTGTCTCCGTCGACTTCCCAAACACGATAGCATCTACTTCTCGTCCTCCCATTTGATTACTTGGGCAGCTTACTATTCAGCTTTCCCTCCAGTCATATTGATTCTTGCAATTTACCTTGGAGTAATCGGTTGGTGCTTGGTTCTTCTCTAATCCCTTGCCTTATTTGTAACAGCCTGATTTGGGCCTAGTCGGAACAGTGGTTTCGAAACTAGTATTTCGGAGCCGAAGAAATTATTTTTAATGTTATTTTATGTGTTATAGCATGATTATATGAGTGCATGAAAATTTTGGTGAAATAATTTTAGCGATTTCATGCTTAATTGCAAAAAAAGACTAAATCGCAAAAGGGCAAAAGTTTTGATTTGCTAACTAAATATGTTAAATAGCTAGAGAACAAAAATTTGGGGTGTTTAAAGTGCAAATAGACCCTTAGAAAAGACTTGGCCAGCCATTGAGAGAAAGAAATTGAAAAGTCAAAATTGGTGGGTATTAGGTAAGCTTATTTGGAATTAAAATAAAACAAAAAGAAAAAGGATGTCATCTTTTCATCTTTCTTCCTTCTTCCACCGAAAATACAAGAAAAATAGAGGTTTTGAGAGCTCAAAATTTTAGCAACTTCCATCCATTGCAAGTAAGTGATTTTGATCATTTTTGTTGATTTTTGTGTTTTTGGGACCCTTGTAGCATGAACTAACTAAAGGGGGGACTATTTTGCAAAATGGATGAAAGTCTAGGGTTTTACCATGAGAGCATCTATGATATTTGCTGAAATTTTATGGAAGAAAATGAATCTTAGTTGTTTAATAAACAGCTTTTTTGAAGTGGTGTTCATGAAAAACACCTAAAAAGGACTAGTTTTTAGTAATTGTAAAATAGATAGTAATGTGGCGAAATAAAGGAAATTTTGGGTTGCTATAAGAGTAAAAAGGGTCCGTCTAGGCTTAAGACATGATGAAATTCGATAAAAATCAACTTTTAAGCCTAGGGGTAAAATGGTCATTTTGTGAAAGTTTAGGGGCAAAATAATGTGAATTTTTAATTTTCTAAATTTATTTAGTGATTAAATGAGTGAATTTCAGCATTTTAGATCAAGGAATCGAGATTCGAGCTTAAATCGGAAGGTACGAGGTTATGGACTAAACTAGCGTAATTAGCCAAAATTGCATTCGAGGTAAGTCCATGTGACTAAATAAGAAAGTTATCCATATTATTATTAATATACTTAAAATCCATTTTGTTATAATTATATTGAATTATATGTTTGATTTTTCATTATTGCGCATTGAATGCTTGATTTTTCATATAATGCTTGAATGTGGTTATGAGTATGGTAAGATGAGACTTATTCTGACAAACTCCCAGTTGAACATTAGGAGTAGATTGGATATTCATGCCATGACATTCGGGTGATATGTGTGCTAGTGTAAGACATGTCTGGGACATGCATCGACCACATTATGAGAGCTAGTGTAAGACATGTTTGGTACATGCATCGGCATTGAGACGAGAGCTAGTGTAAGACATGTCTAGGACATGCATCGGCCTCGAGATATGCAAGCTAGTGTAAGACATGTCTGGGACATAGCATCGACACCAATAGATGAGAGCCAGTGTAAGACCTGTCTGGGACACGGCATCAGCCTCGATATATGAAAGTCAGTGTAAGACCTGTCTGGGACAAGGCATCGACTTTGATATGCTAGCCAGTGTAAGACCATGTTTGGGACATGGCGTCGGCATTTTATCCTATCTTTGAGGCTTGAATATCCTATAGTGTTCCAAATGGTTCAACGGGAAATTTACCGGTTAAGTCACAATGATAGAGCTTATGGCTATGTTGTGAGTGGTACAAGAACTTACATGATATTAAGGAGATGCGAACTCAATTAATGTTGTACGATTAGTAAGGAATGAATATCAGCATGTTGAGTAACACAGGTATGTATGCCAAGCTCATAAGAAATAATTTTGGTTCATGATGCACATTTGGTGAAGATGTAAATAGGTAACTCATGCCTAGGAGAATGATTTTGTGATGACCTTGTGATTATAGGTCTATACCTATGATGTATATATATGTATCTTTACCAATGTGGTGAAAATAAATTAATAAGGTGTGATAAACTTAGTATCATTAAATTACATTAAAGCAATTTTGGACAGCAACCATAGTCCGACTATAAAAATCCACCAAAAATTATAGAAATTGAGTTAAAGGCTGAATAAAATATGAAATTAAATCTTAATGAGTATAGTTTCACATAGAGGAAACAATGTAAGCAAAAGAGTTTCATATCATGAAATATTTAAATTGTTGTGCGATAGAGTCGGAAGGATTTAGAAATCCCCTATTCTAATTTGAGAAAATCATTGAAAATTGTAAAAAAAATATTTATGAGTTATAATTTTTATCTTTAAAACTCTTAATGAGTCTACTTTCAAAAGAAATATACAAGAACATCATCTGACTCCCGTATCATGAGATAATTAATTTTTAGTGAAGAGGGATCAGAACAGTCAGACAGCGAAAAAAGGGTAAATTTAAGGAATAAACTATACTTATTGGCTAAACCAAAAATTCTAAAAATTTTATGGTAAGAAGATATGTGAGTCTAGTTTCAAGGAAAACTAGCAGAACTTAATTTGGAGTTCCGTAACTCCAGATATAAGTAATTTAGTGACTGTGACTCGAGAAAACAACTTGACCTGAGCATAAGTAAAAGTGAAATATGGTTGTATTACCTTGAGGAGCAAGTTGATAATTTCTTATTATTTTCATATGGTCTTACTAAGCTATAAAGCTTACCCTCTCCTTTCCACTTCTTAGTGTTGTCAGGTTAGCTCGGGGTTGGAGATCGTCGGAGGCAGCATCACACTATCAAGATATCACCTTTGGAGCATTGGTACATATGTTAGCGTATTCAAGTGAGTGGCATGTATAGCGGCTCAGTTTTATGATAGATGTTGTTATGATTAGCCAAATGTATTGGCTTATATTGATTCATTGTATATAGCCATGAGATGTGGCTTATAATAATTGTGGCTTGTAAGCTTAGTTATCCATGATAAGACCTAATGCTTGTGATGCAATGATGTTTTTATGCTTGTGGGACATGCATGATTGGTGTTAAGACATGTGTGTATGATAAATGCTTCATGACTAATTCAAAATGGTTGTTGCCATGAAGTAATTGTATGGTATAGAAATAAAACGATGATGATTGGCCATGAATGCTTAATGTTTAAATAAGGTCACTTGACAAGGTCAATGAATATGGATTATTGTGTCTAGACTTGATATTATATGAGTATGTGAAACTTGTGAATGATAGCATGTTAAAGTTAAGAATTACATGACCAGAGGACACGGGCATGTCAAAGGCACACGGACGTGTTCCTGAGTCCACACGGGCGTGTGACTTTGTGTCATGGGCAATTTTTTTAGTTTCCCAAAACTTGCTAAGGTTCTCGGTTTAGTCCCTAACTACCTTCAATACATATTTAGGGCTTCGTAGGCCCGTGTATGGGACATCATGCATGTGTTTGAAAAGTTTTGAATTAAAAGAAATTTTATAGCCCAGTTTTTTCATGTATGTGTATGTTGAAGTCCGGTAAGATCTCGTACCCTATCCCGGTGTAGGACTCGGGTAAGGGGTGTTACATTTAGTGGTATTAGAGCAATGGTTTAGTGGGTTCTCGGACTAACCTAGCACGTATGTGAGTCTAGCTATACATGCCATAGATCTGTGATAGTGTGATGTCTCCCGACGTGAATGAGAACTATCTTGTTTAGATAAAGGTACTCTCCAACTGAGCTACACCCGATCACGTAGATAGTGGTACTAAAGTATAAAAATAAAGTGCAGTTATGAGGAGTCAAAACTCAGAAAGTTACGAATAAGAATTCATGAAATGTATATGTACATATTTGTGATATGAGAAACATGAAATAGAATGTGTACATGGTATATTGAGCTTATCTACGAGTGATTGATAATCCCATGGTGTACATGATTAATTTGTTTGAGTGAATGCATGTGTTTACGTAACTTATCAAAAATATCGATGGAATGAATGTTCGTGTATACTTATTTGAATGAATATAATTGGCAAATTCACATAGTCTAAGTATAAGTGTTAAATTGCTTGGATTGATTTACATGTTTGTAATGATATGCATACGATGATGTTTGAAATGAAAGTAGAGATTGGAATATATTTATCCATGTTTGTTGGCTCTCATATGATGTTGTGTACATGACTTGTTTGATTAAATGAATGGGATAAGTAATGTAACAGCTCAATTTTGACCTTAATCGGTACGGTGGTTTTGGGACCACGAATTCAAGTTAGAAAAATATGTTTAAATTTTTTTTGGTGTTTTTAATGTATGAATTTGTGTGTGCTAAATTTTCGTATAAAAATTTTATCGTTTGGATGTCGATTTAATAAAAAAAGGGCTTAATCGCATAAAGTAAAAATCTAGTGGTTTAATGTGCAAGGACAGAATTAATGTTGTCTTTTTAAGTTGAAGTGCTTATGATGCAATTAAACCAATGGTTTTATGCATGGACACATTCGGTCATGGGTTAGTGGAGTTGAAATAATATTACAAATTATTTAGTAATAATAAAACATAAAACAAAAACAAATGCTTTCGTTCTTTCTTTGTGTTAATCGATTGTTGTAATAAAAAAAAAGAAAAAGAGCTTTAAAGGGTTCGGCCATTAATAAGCTTGATTAAGGTATGTATTTAGCTCAATTTTTGATAATTTTTATGTTTTTGAGATCGTTGCTTCGAGTACTATCCGACCCATGCTTGAATTTTTGATTTTGATGAATATTTTAAAATATGCCATTGATGAATAATTGTGTTTTGTGGTGTTTGAAAATGAAATATGGAAGATAACTTTTGGGTTAATATGTATTTTATTGGAAATTTCGATAAATTTGAATAATTAGGGCTTAATTGCAAAAATAATAAATTGAAGGACTAAAATGAAAAATAAATGAAATGTGTGTATTTGTATGTACTAGAGGAACATTCGGCCTAATCATGTTGCATGGAGATTTTGTGTATTTTATGTTTTATGCAATTAGGACTAATTTGTAAAAGTATGAAATATCAAGGGTAAAATGGTAAATGGCCCATTTTTGTGTTGTTGGATTAAATTGAATGAAATTGTGTTTGAATGAGATTAATTTGAAATTGTATAGATCAAGAACAAAAGAAATCGGACTTGGATCGGGGAAAAACAAAAATAGTCAAATAGTCGATTTACATCGTTCGTCGATATTCGAGGTAAGTCTATAAGCAAAAAACGTCGTTAAATTTGAATGTATATGATCTTGATATGCTGAATTTAATTGTGTGAATTTCTATTAATTCTAGTTGAATGTATAAATGTTTATGAGATTTGGTAACAAGTTCGATTCAATTGAGATATGATGATTGAAAAGCTTCGTATGTACTTTAAAAAATAATTAGGATTTCTGAAATATGAATTATCTGTAAGACCGACTTTGTATCAGTGATATTTGGACTTTATGCTTAGCAGGCTTTGTGCCGGTGTATAATTTCAGGCCTATTGCCTAGTAGGCTTTATGCCGGTGTATTATATCAAGCCTATTGCCCAGCAGGCTCTTTGCCGGTGTATTATAGTAGGCTTTATGCCTAGCAAATTTTATGTGAGCAACAGTAAAAGTAATCAAATGTGTTAAATGAGCTAAAGTGACCAGGTATGTGAATGTGGTTTACTTATTTGAAATGAAGGTAAATTGACTGAAAGATAATGTGATAAAAATGTTATGTGATGCTATTGAAAATGCATGTAATTATGAGTAGTATATTTGGTAATATGATAGGTATAAGTATGTAATTTAAAAGCTTGATTTATGAGTATGTATATATGAATGCATATGTATAATCGATTATATATGATATTATGACTTTGAAATTGGAGAATATATATTGATAATTTATATATGTGTATATTCGGCCATGGTATATTTTGAGTATAAATATACGTTTGATATGGTTTATTTTTTTTAGAATGGAAATGTCTATATATATATGAAATTGATAGTATGATTCGGATTTATTTTATTGATCTATCGAGGTCATTAATTTGTTTAAATTGCTTAGAACTTACTAAGCTACGATAGCTTACTGTGTATATGTTTATTCTTTGTTCTTATAGATTTTGGAAGATAGTTACGGGCTCGAGGATCGTCAGTGCAGTCATTCACACTATCATCAACCTTCGGTACTTTTAAAAGTTTTAATTACAACTTATGGCATGTATAGGCTAATATGTATTTTGTCCGATCCTGGATATGTATATAATAAGCCATGCGAAGTTGGCTTGTCATTTTGTAAATTTTGAAATTTATGCTTTGGCTTGATGATTATGTGTGGTTGTGGTTTGATTGATTCGGTTTTGATATAAATATATGTATGGCTATGCTTGGTATTTTTTTTATGTGACATGAAATCTTTGCATAATATATGAATTGGCTTAATGCAAAAAAAATAAAATAAAATTATATGCTTGGAATGAGAATGAATAAGTTGAAAATGGTCATTGAATATGCATGAGTATATGCATAATTAAGTTCGGCTAAGGATTTTGTAAAGTACCAAATGAATAGTGTTTTGGTTTAAATTTGCATATTTGTTAGCATGCAAAGTTGACTTATGCGCATAAAGTTTATGCTTTTGAGAAATGTATTATTTCATGCTCTATTGTAATTGGTTTAAATGGGTAGCAATTTAAAGAAAAAATTTGATGTATAAGCTATATGGTGAAATATATATATTTTTGACATGAATTGTTCGTGATTACATAGAATATTCGTATTGTAAAATTTTATAATATGGTTAGTAAAGTTTTTAATTTGATTAATTATACATAAATCTGCTTGGTAATTGAACTATATGCTTGATAATGTTTGTGATAGTCTGAAAGCCGTATCTTGTCTGGTAATACCTTGTAACCCATTCCAGTGACAAACACGGGATAGAGGTGTTACAAGTAAAGTTATTCAGAATTTATAGAGTGGATGCATAAGTGTACTTGTCTAAATGAGATATCTGGAAAGTTGGCATAAAAAGAATATGAATGTCAGTTTGTCTGAATTGAATGATATGATTATGATGATGAAATTTGTGTTACATGTACATGTATATGAGAGTCGAGCCAGAGGCCCTACGACCTCACCCCCTTACTAGAGTTGTGTTTTGTAATGGAATTTCATGAGATTTGTGCTGAATAAACTCACAAGTGTGAAAACCAAATAGTTTAGTGGAGAAATATCTGTAAACATGATTAGAGATTGAGAGTGAGTTGATAAGTAAAGCTAGAGCTAGAAAGGTATCAGGTTGACATAAAGATTATGTGAGTGATGCACTGTCATAGTTAGAGAAGAAAATTTACTTTGGTAAATCAAATTACTCAGGTACGGCATCGAGAAACTATAATGATTGAGATCCCCTCAGAACTGATCGCCTTTAGTGAAAAGAATAATATGGGATTGGTGATGACAAAAATAGTTAGAGGAATAATATTTTTAGTATGAGATGTCTGGGTATGGTGATTACAGTGAGCAGATGATGACCACCTCTCTTAATAAATTCTAAGAGATCGTTGTTCTCAGAAATGTTATAGTGGCTATCTATCTTCTGATGAAATTTTTGTTGTATGGGAATGTTATCTGATCTTAATGTCAGACGAAGGCATTGTAGGTCTAACTAGTTTATAATCTGCTTTGCTCTACTTTTCTTTGGTATTTTGTTATATTCTATCTATTGGGAATTTATGATGACATGCATATGATGCTATGATTCTGTTTCTTTTAATTGTCGCACGATTCCAGTGGGATTAAATGATGCGTTCTCCTGGACTTTTTCCCTTTGAGGAACTATCGAGGTCTTTCATATTTTCTTAAGAGTTTGTTTTCGGTCTTCTGATACAGTATTGTATCTTGAGATTTCTCTATCTTGGATTTCTTTACTTGGTTTTCTTGTTATCTTTGTTCCATAATCATGTCAAGTGTGACTATGCTCCTGATTTGATCGTGGTAATGCAGTGATTTTAATATTTAGATTTATCTAATTTATGTGTAAGGATTTGACATTGGCAAAGACATAAGTGGTGAAATTTCGAATTTCAATTGGTATAATAGATCTCTTTTCTCAAGTAAGTTAATCAAAGCTAATGTCTTCAATTGGGATATATTGGTTATTTGAGCTAATGTAAGTGAAATAGTCTTTGAGTAGCATGATGAGTGAATTTCGAATGATTGTGTGGTAAAATTTTTGTCTTATGAAATTCGAATGGCTTGATCCATGATTAGCAATACTTGGATAGATTAAAATATTATTAACCGAAGCATTTGAACTGTTCTAGTCTGCACTTGGGCAGAGACATCTTAATTTTTAGTGACACACTGTTGTATCAGAGTTAGAGCTGAGCATCAGGTTTTACCGGAGCTATCTTCTCCAGTTCTGATATTAGAATAGAATTGAGAAAGGATTATTCTTGAGGCCTTATCAGAATTATTTCCGTCTTGGAAAAAAATGTACGAGATATGTAAATCATACCAGTATATACTAAATTTTCGCTCATCAGATTCATGGAATTTTGTGTCTTTATGATTGTTAGAATTCTTGGAATTCTAGTCTCCACTAATCGGATTGAGATCCGGGTTTTATACCATGATTTCTTGGGAAAGCTAAAGGAGGCTTTGAAATTTAGAGACAATTGAGAGTTGAATTGGTAAACAATCGGACTGTGTGAAATTAGAGAGCATAAGGTTAAGAAGAACTGACTAGTTTTACTATTCGAATTCGAAAGGATTCAAGTATGTGTTTATATGTGACATGATGACATAGATTGAACTTTCGTGTGTATGAACTCTCAGATAGAGGTTGAAATTCAGCCGAGGTGTAGTATAGCAATGAACCGCTTATGAGACCGATATGAGAAAGTAAAGAGATAAGTATTACAGACACAGTTGAGTGAAAGTTATTTAGCGATGATTATGGGAAAAAGAAGTTTATGTGATTACCAAAACCACTTTTCCAGTAAGATTTTTGAGGACGAAAATCCCTAAGGGGGGAGAATTGCAACAGCCTGATTTTGGGCCTAGTCGAAACAGTAGTTTTGAAACCACTATTCTGGAGTCGAAGAAATTATTTTTAATGTTATTTTATGTGCTATAGCATGATTATATGAGTGAATGAAAATTTTGGTGAAATAATTTTAGCGATTTCATGCTTAATGGTGGAAAAGGACTAAATCGCATAAAGGGCAAAAGTTTTGTTTTGCTAGCTAAATATGTTAAATAGCTAGAGAAAAAAATTTGGGGTGTTTAAAGTGCAAAAAGACCCTTAGAAAAGACTTGGCCGGCCATAGAGAGAATGAAATTGAAAAGTCAAAATTGGTGGGTTTTAGGTAAGCTTATTAGGTATTAAAATAAAACAAAAAGAAAAAAGATGTCATCTTTTCATCTTTCTTCCTTCCTCCACCGAAAATACTAGCAAAATAGGGGTTTTGAGAGCTCAAAATTTCAGCAACTTCCATCCCTTGCAAGTAAGTGATTTTGATGATCATTTTTGTTGATTTTTGTGTTTTTGGGACCCTTGTAGCATGAACTAACTAAAGGGGGGACTATTTTGCAAAATGGATGAAAGTCTAGGGTTTTACCATGAGAGCATCTATGATATTTTCTGAAATTTTATGGAAGAAAATGAATCTTAGTTGTTTATTAAACAACTTTTTTGAAGTGGTGTTCATGAAAAACACCTAAAAAGGACTAGTTTTTAGTAATTGTAAAATAGATAGTAATGTGGTGAAATAATGGAAATTTCGGGTTGCTATAAGAGTAAAAAGGGTCCGTATAGGCTTAAGACATGAAGAAATTCGATAAAAATCAATTTTCGAGCCTAGGGGTAAAATGGTCATTTTTCCAAAAATGTGAATTTTTTATTGTCTAAATTTATTTAATGATTAAATGAGTGAATTTCATCATTTTAGATCAAGGAAACGAGATTCAAGCTTAAATCAGAAAGTACAAGGTTATGGAATAAAATGGCGTAATTAGCCAAAATTGCATTCGAGGTAAGTCCGTGTGACTAAATAAGCAAGTTATCCATATTATTGTTAATATACTTGAAATCCATTTTGTTATAATTGTATTGAATTATACGTTGATAGAGTTGTGTATGAGAAAGTGATACCAAATGTTAATAACATTTTTGTAATGATTGAATACATTGGAAATTTGATGGAATATAATATTCCATTGAAACGAGTAAGTTGTGCGTAAATATTACAACTTTATCGTTATTACGCATTGAATGCTTGATTTTGCATATAATGCTTGAATGTGGTTATGAGTATGGTAAGATGAGACTTACTGTGATAAACTCCCGGTTGAACCTTAGGAATAGATTGGATATTCATGCCATGACATTCGGGTGATATGTGTGCGAGTGTAAGAGTTGTCTGTGACATGCATCAGCCACATTATGAGAGCCAGTGTAAGACATGTCTGGGACATGCATCGACATTTAGATAAGAGCTAGTGTAAGACATGTCTGGGACATGCATCGGCCTCGAGATATGAAAGCTAGTGTAAGACCTGTCTGGGACATGGCGTCAGCTTGATGTGTGTCAGTGTAAGACCTGTCTGGGACATGGCGTCAGCTTGATGTGTGTCAGTGTAAGACCTATCTGGGACACGGCATCGGCGTTGGTATATGAAAGTCAGTGTAAGACCTGTCTGGGATATGGCATCGACTTTGATGTGCTAGCCAGTGTAAGACCTTCTCTGGGACATGGCATCGACATTTTACCTTATGTTTGAGGCTTAATGAATATCCTGTAGTGTTCCAAATGGTTCAACGAGAAATTTATGGTTTAAGTCGCAATGATAAAGCTTATGGCTATGTTGTGAGTGGTACAGGCACTTACATGAAATTGAGGAGATGCGAACTCAATTAATGTTTTACGATTAGTAAGGAATGAATATGAACATGTTGAGTAACATAGGTATGTATGCCAAGCTCATGAGCAATGACTTTGGTTCATGATGCACATTTGGTGAAGATGTAAATAGGTAATTCATGCCTATGAGAATGATTTTGTGATGACCTTGTGATTACATGAAATTTAATATCATTAATTTACGTTAAAGCAGTTTTGGACAGCAACCGTAGTCCGACTTTGAAAATCCACCAAATATTGTGAAAATTGATTTAGAGGCTGAATAAAATATGAAATTAAAGCTTAATGAGTCTAGTTTCACATAGAGGAAACGATGTAAGCAAAAGAGTTTCATATCATGAAATATTTAAATTATTGTAAGATAGAGTTAGAATGTTTTAAAAATCCCCTATTTTGATTTGAGAAAATCATTGAAAATTGTAAAAAAAAATAGTTATGAGTTATAATTTATATGATTAAAACTCTTGATGAGTCTACTTTCAAAAGAAATATACGGGAACATCATCTATGTCCCATATCATGAGATAATTAATTTTTAGTGAAGAGGGATTAGAACTATCAGACAGCGAAAAAGGGGTAAATTTAAGGAATAAACTGTACTTATTGGCTAGACCAAAAATTCTAAAAATTTTATGTTAATAAGATATGTGAGTCTAGTTTCAAGAAAAATTAGCAGAACTTAATTTGGAGTTCTGTAACTCTAGATATAAGTAATTTAGTGACTGTGACTCGAGAAAATAGCTTGACCTGAGCATAAGTAATGGTGCAATATGGTTGTATTACCTTGAGGAGCAATTTGATAATTGCTTATTATTTCATATGGTCTTACTAAGCTATAAAGCTTACCCTCTCCTATCCACTTCTTAGTGTTTTCAGGTTAGCTTAGGGTTGGAGAACGTCGGAGGCAGCATCACACTATCAGGCTATCACCTTTGGAGCATTGATACATATGTTAGTGTTTTCAAGTGAGTGGCATGTATAGGGGCTCAGTTTTATGATAGATGTTGTTATGATTAGCCAAATGTATTGGCTTATATTGATTCATTGTCTATAGCCATGAGATGTGGCTTATAATGATTGTGGTTTTTAAGCTTAGTTATCAATGATAAGACCTAATGCTTGTGATACAATGATATTTTTATGCTTGTGGGACATGCATAATTGGTGTTAAGACATGTGTGTATGATAAATGCTTCATGACTAATTCAAAATGGTTATAGCCATGAAGTAATTGTATGGTATAGAAATAAGGCGGTGATGATTAACCATGAATGCTTAATGTTTAAATAAGGTCACTTGACAAGGTCAATGAATATGGATTATTGTGTCTAGACTTGATATTATATGGGTATGTAAAACTTGTGAACGATAGCATGTTAAAGTTAAGAATTCACCTTAGTGAAATAGGCTAAACCATTGAAATGAAGCCATGATGTATGACTTTGATGTGTGTAACGATGTGAGGGATTAATGGTAACAAAAGGCTTGGAAAATAGCCTAAGTGTTGGCCACACGGGCTGAGATATGGCCGTGTGTCTCAACCGTGTGGGGGACTCGGCCTTAGCACACGAGCGTGTGGCTTGGTCGTGTGGTTTAATTTAGTTTGTACGTCATAGTCAAAGAGTTACATGACCAGAGGACACGGGCGTGTCGAAGGCACACGGGCATGTTCCTAAGTCCAGACGGGTGTGTGACTTTGTGTCATGGAAAATTTTTTTAGTTTTCCCAAAACTTTCTAAGGTTCTCAGTTTAGTCCCTAACTACCTTCAATACATATTTTGGGCTTCGTAGGCCCGTGTATGGGATATCATGCATGTGTTTGAAAAGTTTTGAATTAAAAGAAATTGTATGGCCGAGTTTTTGCATGTTTGTGTATGTTGAAGTCTGTAACACCTCGTACCCTGTCCCAGTGTAGGACTCGAGTAAGGGGTATTACACTATTTCTTTGTGAAACATTATTGTTCTAACTCCTTCTTTTACTATCGGTTATGGTTAGAAGCGTGGGTGCTAGTCTTACCTTTTTGGTGCGGGTTTTCGTTTGGAATAGAAGACCGGTTGTGTTTCTCTCTAGAATCGGTTTCAAAGTTTTGGTAAGTGCTATATACTGGATCAACTGCTTATGCCAATGTTCTTGTTGAGGTTAATGGATTTCGGTTTGAGTGCAGATGGTCTGTGATGGTCGTGAAACTAACTAATAATTCGACTAAAGGCAAGTCCACCTATCGAACAGTAGTATAGTTATGGTGAGACCAAAATATCGTATCCATAAAGACTAAAAGTATTAGTAGTTACTCTCTTTTTATTATTTAAAGAATTTAAGGATGTTTTTAAACTAAACTAATTTTTTAATTTATCTAAGATCATAACAGAGGCGAAAGTTGGAAAATACTTTAGGAAAACCAATTGAGAAGACAATACCCAAGAAAAAATCCACTTAAACTTTACTTATTACCTTTGAATTAGACGATTTATTCACTTGACTTATTACGTAGAAATCCCTAATTTATGTTAATATCTCTCTCGAGACTAAGAACAACTGACTCTAGGTTGATTAATTGAAATCTCATTCTAATTAAAACCCCTATTATCGCATTAAATCGATTTATGGATTCCCTTATTAGATTTGACTATAACCCGACAGATTTATGTTGTCCTATCTCTAGGATTGCATTCAACTCCGCTTAATTATGAATGATCTACTCTTAGATAGGGACTTTTGCTCCACTGAATAAGCACATCAACAACCTAGATTAATATCCTAAAATATTAAAGCAAGAATTAAAGCTCATAATTAACAATAAGACCAAGTATTTATCATATAAATCAAAGCATAATAAGATTCATCATAGGGTTCATCTCCCTTAGGTATTTAGGGAGTTTAGTACAAAATAAAAATGGAAAACATCTCAAAGTTTAGAAAACAAAAAAACATAAAGAAACCCAAAAACTTCTAGGAAATTGGATGGAAATCTTCAGTTTTGATGTAGATCCTAGCTCCGAGTTGATTCCGATGGCTAGTCGCGAATATTTTCTGCCTCCAACTCTCTGTGTGTCTTTCTCATCCCCTTTTAGGGTATTTATATAGATTTTTAAATGCCCAAATTAGCCCAAAATAAGCCTTTTCCGAGTAGAACTAGACTTGGGCTTGATAGGGACACGGCCGTGTGCCACGCCCGTGTGAAGCTGCTCAGGCCGTGTGCAATTCTGACTTGGATTAATGTTGACACGGCCATGACACACGGGTGTGTGGATTACCTGTGTGGAACTGCCTAGGCCGTGTGAAGCATTGATTTAGGCTCAATTTATCCGTTTTTGGCTCGTTTCTCGCTCTTTTGGTTATCCTAAGCTTTCCTGAGTATAAAACATGAATTTAAAGGATTAGGAGCATCGAATTCAATAAAACCAAGGAAAAAATCATCCATAAATATGCTAACCATGGGTTAAAAAATGTGTATATATTATGGTTTATCAAATATCCCCACACTTAAGCATTTGCTTGTCCTCAAGCAAAATCCTCAACTCACAATTAAACTAAGTCCTTCTCAATTTATAATTCTCATTAATAATGTTCGAAATAATCCATAAGTAATCATACATTAAGAGCTTACCCATAAGAACATCAAAGTTTCAAACAATCCAAATTGAACATTCTAATCCTAAAATCATAGGCATCCCCCTTTATCTAATTAGTTATCTTTAATTCCACTTTGACAAGTTTTGACATCCTCACTAAAGGTTCACTCAAAGTGTTTAAGGTTTAACAATTAAGCACTCAATAGTCAAACATGAAAATTTATTACCATAAACTTGAATGAAAATCAAATCTCCACTTCTATAATTGAGATGATACACAAATTGTAATAGCCCAAAATTGGGTCTAGTTGGAACAGAGATTTTGGGACCACAAAATCTGAGATATATATAATTATTTTATGATTATTTTGAGGTCTATGATATGATTGCATGATTGTGTGAAAATTTCGTGAAGAAATTCTATGCATAAAGTGCTTAATTCGAAGTTAGGGACTAAATTGAATAAGTTGCAAAACTTGCATTCTAGAAGTTTCTAGTATGAAATTGATTTGAAATATTAATTAGGAGGTCTTAAATAGAAATTTGACCAATTTCTAAGTTATGGACAAAAATTGGACACGGATGGAATTTTTGGAAAGTTTAGTAGTAAGGGTATTTTGGTCATTTAGGGGTAAAATGAATTAAAATACAAAATTAAAAGCCAATTTTGCTCATCTTCTTCACCATGGACGTGTATACCAAGGGAGACTCCATGGATAGGGTTTTCAAGCTTCCCAAGCTCATTTGTAAGTCCGTTCTAACCCCGTTTTTCAAGTTCTTTACGTTTTTGGAGTCCCGGTAACTTGATTTAGCTTATGCTAGCAATAATTCAACCTAGGGTTCATATTTGGAAAAATAACCATAGGTAAAATTTGTGTATTCTGGTGTTTTATGATACAATATGAGGTTTTAAATTATGTTAGACAACTTGTGCTACTCGGTTTTAAGTGAAAACGAGCAAAAGGGCTTAATTGGTAAAAATACCTAATAGTCATAAGTATATGTTAGAGTGAGAATTTGATGTTACCATAGAAGGGAAAAGTGATCATCATGTCATAAAACATAAGAATAAGGGATGAAGTTTAATTCCTGAGCCTAGGGGCAAAAGTGTAAATATGCAAAAGTTTAGGGGCAAAATTGTAATTTTTCCAAAGTTTGAGTTAAGGACTGTTTTGTATAGTACATTAATTAAATAAGTAAAATATGATGTTTTAGATCCCGAAAACGAGATTTGAACCTAGAATGAGAGAAAAATCGAAAATTGGGAAAGTTGGTAAAATGGCCGTTTTAATATCAAGGTAAGTTCATATGTATAATAAGCATTAATTTATGCATGTTTCAATGTAAAATTGATATATTTACTATGATCTCCGAGGTGTTGAAAGTATGTAAGTTGGTATGATAATAATACAACAATAATGCTGTAATTTATATTTGAAAGTTAAATTTAGTGAATTAATTGAATTATGTTAAATTAAATGATTATGGTGCCAAGTTTATGAATTGATTTAAAAATATGTCTATGGTACATGAAGTGCATTGAATTATCATACATAAATGTGATTTCTATGATTATGGATATTATGGGAAATTGTAAGTTCATATGATTTTTAATAAGACAATGTGTATTTTAATGTTATTGCGTTGATATTAAATGAGATGTAAGTTTATATGTAAGTAATACATCACTATTACTTGTATTATGATATTTTATAAAAATATGGGAAATATGTTTGTGGATAATTACTTGATTGGTGAAATTGTTGGAAAAAAGAGAGAAATCCCGGTTGAACCTTCGAAAAGATTGGATGATACAGATGGTATGTAGCTAGGTCACATGTATAGTGCTGAGTGCACATCATGTGTACAAGAGAGCTACAAGACATTATGATGTAGCTAGGTCACATGGGTGATACTATGTGTACACCATGTAGACAAGAGAGCTACGGGATATATGTAGCTAGGTCGCATGCGTGGTTCCAAGTGAAGGACATCATGTAGACAAGAGAGCTATGAGTTAAACTGGCTAGGTCACATGGGTGGTACTAAGTGTTCACCATGTGTACAAGAGAGCCGAACTATATGATGGGTGGAGCTATGTCCTGAAACCACCAAGTATCGAGGATTGATCCGAAGTGTTCAACGGGAGACTCTCTATGTATTGCTTTGTGAGTTTTGTGATGAATAAGTGCAGGAACTTGGTTATGTGAATGATGTGTTCATTAAGTGACCAGGATGTGGTAAGGTTATAAATAAATAAGTTATACATGAGGATGATTTTATGGTGACCTTGTGATCATGGGCCTATACTTGTGATGTATGAAATGTGGTGAAAATGATTTGTGATATGTATGTTAAAATGAGGTTAATACAAAGAAAGTGTGAAAGAGTGAATTAGCAATAAAACTCAAAACCTCATGAAAATTATGGGTATTTGATCTCAATCCTGTAAATTCAAAACTTCAAGATAATACCTTAATTCAGGGAAACAACCTAGGAATTTTAATTCTCAAAAGCCAACTCATCATGCTTGATTCCCTAATGTCTTAAAGTTTAAACAATTAATGCACAAATTCCTATGGTTTAATTCAAGACATATCAATAAAAATCATAGATCAATCAAAATTTACTCTAATAATGGTATGAGAAAATTATTTAAGAACAGATAAAAATTCAGGGATTTTCTGATAATCACATAGGTATCCTCCCCACACCTAAGGTGTACATTGCCCTCAATGTACAGAGATAGATAATAGCCGTATAAGTATAAGATTAAAAGAGTGGGAGAGAATCGAAACAGCCCTAAATTTGGATGTAATCCTTGAAAGAGCTGAAACATGTTTAGAGGCATTGAAAGTGATATGTATGTAGACAGAGGTGAAGGTAGTGGTAGAGGTTGGGTTCCACAACCACAGGGTCCAGCGAAGAGGTTATCGTGGTGGTCGGTGTCATGATGGCTATGGTCGTGTCGAGTAGGACATGGCAGTCGTGGAGGAGTGTTTGTTTATTCTTGAGTAGCTCTCATCGACTGAACCTTTTGAAACTGCGATGCTATCAGTAATGTTTAAGGGATTTATATTTTTAGGGTTGTTAGAGTTAGTAATAATGAAATAACTAGATAAAATAAAATTCAAATTAAACTAACAAAAGTCTTGGGAAAAATTGATAAGTAAAGTCTAAAAGAAATGCAAAAATAAAGATAAAATAAAAAGAAAAACAATTTAAAAATTAAATGGACTTAAAAGTCCTTGTCGACAGCTAGATCCTGAGGTGGTGGTGTTGGAGGCGATATGTGAAAATGTTGGTAAATTTGTTGTAGTGTTGCCTCGATGCTGCCGAATCGCTGAGTGCAATATTGCTTAAAGCGATGAAGGTGGTCTGAAACTTCAGACAATGAAGTAGCTGCATGAACTGGTTGGTGTCTCAGTGGTGGCTGAAAAGGTGGGTCCTCCTGAAATGTAGGGATATCGTCAGAAATATCCTCGGCGTCATCCTCATTGATAGATCGTGCAAGTCGGTACTGAAGAGGGTCGAACCCACGATGACACTCAATCATCCGCATATAGAGCATACTTTGGATGCCCTATGGGGACATCTGGCCAATGAGAGTGAGCGATGAAGACTGCGCCACTGTATTCAGGAGCCTGAAGTAGCTCTCTAGACGAGTCACATATGGGCCTAGGCTGATGACTCCCTTCCGGTGTCGCTCAGTTTGATGGCAAAAGGCAAGGGTAATGAAGTAAGCGAGATAAAAAATGTGCCCCTACCTCATACTCCATAGAAAATATGCATTGTGCGTGTTCACTACACCAGTTCTCTCACGTTTCCCTGTTGATGTGTGTGCCAAAAGAGCGTGGAGATATCGTAGAGCTGGAGCTAGCGCCGATGCCTTGGAACGACTAGGGTCATAGATGCCTGTTACAGGCATCATGGCACTCCAACATGATGAAGGCGCATAGTGGATGTGGCGGTGGAGGTGAGGAAAGTTGTCAGCCTCTATGAACTCTTTCGTATAGAGTCCCAAGGCAACACCAAATTCTGGGACACTTAGCTGCCGTACTAAACTGCCAAGGTGGAATTGGATTGTTCCTGGGTCATCATGTTCTGCCATAACTGTTTGCATCTGGAATGTTGAGCATAGTTCCAAAGTAAGCTCTAGATACATCGGCTCGACGATGTCAAAGAACCGGTCCCACGGAGTGGTGGCTAGGAGGGCCCGAGCCGAGTCAGCTAGGTGGACCTGCTCTAGTGCAGCCCAATCGATACAACGGTCCATGCCTAGGGGTTGGGCCCATAGTATCTGGAATAGTTCCTCCTGGGGTCCTGGTGGAAATTGGAGGAATGGGTGCCGTATCTCGTTGGTAGGACCCGAGGAGGATGTTGCTCCTTTTCGCTTTTTAGAGGCTGGGGCAGTAGCTTTCTTGCCTCTAGTGTTTGTCATAGTGTGCCTGCGAATAAGAGATTAGGTCATTAATAATAATTCCCACATCTGCAGGCAAAATGAGAATAATCTAAAAATAATGACTTGCTCGTAATATAATATGGACACAAATTTAAGCATGCTAAAAAAAATGTGGTGATATTGCATATGAATCAACGGGCTAAATGATTATGACTAAACAAAAGATGGAATTAGTGCTAAGGTTAAACAAAGCTAATGCTAAAAGATGAATCAAGTTATAGTAGATAATACTGGAAATTATGATTACTAAAAAATGACTAGGAATTGTCCCAAACTAGTAAGAAGCATGAGAGTATTATAAAGATGAATAACTGACTAAGCAGAGACTGAGACGCCACTAAAATATGGTAAAGAACTAATGATAATCCTAATCATGTGGGCAAATCAGGCAGGAATGAAAACACAACGACTAAGTAAATCTTTATCGTCAGTAAAATTGGAAATTACTAAACATAACTAAGAATTAATAAGCATGCAAATTATTAGTAGTGAGAAGAATAAACAAGTATAAGTCAAAAATTAGACTAAGGGAAATAAAAGAATTAAAAGTAATGGAGGTAAAAGGGAAGCAAACGATTGATGGACGACGCTGGTACCTAACAGGGCTAGTGCACGCGTGGCGTGGGTTGGACAACGGAGGAGTGCGTGTAGAGGGGGAAGGTAAGGAGGGGTGGCTGCCTGCAGTACTTGGTGGTCGGAGAGTGAGGGAATAGGGAAAATAGGAGGAAAGGGAAAGAAAGGGGAAAGAAGGGAAGAAAAGAGAAGAGAAGAAGAGAAAAGGAATCAATGAAGAAAAAGAAAAGGATAGGGGTGAAGAAATAGGGGAGGAATGGAAAGGGGAAGGGAAAAGGGAAGAGTGGCTGGTTTCGAGAAGAAGATGAATAGTGAATGAAATAAAAGGAATTAGGGTTGGAGGGATTAAAAGAGGGGCCACGGTCGTGTAAGCCTCGTTTTAGGCCACATGGTCGTAGCCCACCCCCGTGTAGAGTGTTACCAACCCATGTTTTTTGTGATTTCAAAGTCAGGTTCGCACACGAGCCCTTAGACACGCCAGTGTTCCCAGGCCGTGTGCACGGCCGTGTGCACGTTCGTTCGCTTCTCCCATGCCTATGTTTGGTTCTCCACGCTCATGCACATGCTTATGCTTAGAGGTTGATGTTTTAAGTCAGTATCGCACACGGCCTTCGGATACGCCTGTGCGTCCAGTCCGTGTGGCTCACACAGCTGCATCGCACGGCCATGTAGTGCTCCCTTCATTTCTCCCACGCCCGTGAGCAGTCTAACACACCCGTGTCACTTAATTAGAATTGTGCACAACATGGAAGCATGGCCGTGGGCTAAGTCCGTGTTCTATTTTGACTTCATTTGTTGGTTCAATGTTTGGGCAAGTTCTCACACGGCCTTAAGCAAGCCCGTGTGCTAGGCCGTGTGGCTCCCACAGTTGCCTCGCACGGCCGTGGGGATTTATTGTAGGTCATGTCTCTGCTAATCTTTTTGGAAGTTAAGGTGCAATTTTACCATAGTGTTGGACATGCCCGTATCTCTTAACCGTGGGCGTCACACGGCCGTATCGCATAGTCATGGCTCCTTTGCCGCAGCCCGTGTGCCTCTGTTTTGGAAAAAAATGTGAGTCCTATTTTAGCACGGCCTTGGACACGCCCGTGGGCCAGGCCGTGTTCGCCCCTGTCAAATGTCAAAATTTCCTATAGTTAAACTATAAATAGTTAAAGAAAAATTAGACCCTATTTAGTAAGGTTAGTGCTTGGGTTGCCTCCCAAGAAGTGTTTATTTAGAGTCTAAGCTCGGCTCTACTTTGTGGGTCTGTTCAGGGAAGTTCGTGGAGCCGTAGCTCCTCTCTATCGTATTTAAAATTCTTACCGTTATAAAGTTTGAGATGATGTCCATTTACCTTGAAAGTGCCTTGTGATGGGTGACTTACCTCTACTGTGCCATATGGAAAGACAATTTGGACTATGAAAGGACCTGACCATCGTGATTTAAGCTTCCTAGGAAACAATTTGAGCCTCGAGTTATATAACAGTACAAGATCTCCAACTTCAAATTGCTTGTGTTTCCTTAAACGAGCGTCATGGCGGCGCTTTGTTGCTTCCTTGTATAGGCGTGAGTTCTCATATGCATTGGTTCGCCACTCATATAACTCATTCAATTGCATCAACCTGTTTTCACCTGCAAGTTTGGGATCAAAGTTTAGAAATTTTATAGCCTAGAATGCCTTGTGCTCTAGCTCAAATGGTAGATGACAACTTTTTCCATAAACAAGTCTATAAGCTGATGTTCCTATGGGGGTCTTAAAAGCAGTTCTATAAGCCCATAAAGCATCATCTACTTTCCTCGTCCAATCCTTCCTGTTTGATTCTACTTCCTTTTCTAGGATACGTTTAAGCTCTCGGTTTGCTACTTCGACTTGTCCACTAGTTTGAGGATGGTAAGGGGTAGTTGTTCTGTGGTGAACTCCGTATTTCTTAAGGGTCTTATCAAATTGGGCATTACAAAAATAAGTACCCCTATCACTAATAATTGCTCTAGGTGTTCCAAATTGAGAGAAGAGTTTCTTAAGGAATCGTACTACCACTCTTGCATCATTAGTAGGTAAGGCTTGGGCTTCCACCCATTTGGACATATAATCGACAGCTACTAAGATGTATTTATTCCCAAATGGACTAGGGAACGGACCCATAAAGTCAATACCCCATATGTCAAATATTTCACATGAGAGCATGTATGTTTGGGGCAATTCATCACGTTTAGAGATATTACTTGCTCATTGGCATTTATGAAAGTAGCAACATACCTGTTGGCGTATTTGAATAGTGTAGGCCAATAAAAACCTGATTCCAGTGTTTTATGTGCAGTATTATTTCCACTGTAATGTCCTCCAGTCGGTCCTGAGTGGCAATGATCCAATATTTTAAATGCTTCTGACCTTGTAACGCGTCTCCTAATGACTTGATCTGCACATATTCGAAAAAGAAAAGGATCTTCCCCAAAGTAGTTTTTCACATCAGTATAGAATCGCTTCTTTTGCTGATGTGACAACCATTTTGGGATAACATTAGCGGCTAAAAAATTCAACATGTCTGCAAACCAAGGTACTTTAAAATTAGATATAGCAAAGAATTGTTCTTCAGGGAACGAATCATTTATTTCAACTTCATCTAGCTCATTGGCACTTGAAATTTCAAGCCTGGAAAGATGATCGGCCGCGAGATTTTCAGCTCCTTTCTTATCCTCTATCTCCAAGTCAAATTCCTGCAATAACAAAATCCATCGAATGAGTCGAGGTTTTGCATCAGTCTTAGTTAAAAGGTAGCGAAGAGCAGAATGGTCAGTATAAACGACAACTCTAGACACTATTAGATATTGCCTAAATTTATCGAATGCAAAAACCGCAGCTAGCAGCTCTTTCTCCATGGTGGTGTAGTTTTCTTGTGCCGTTGTCAAAGTTTTGCTAGCATAATTGATAGGTTGAAAATGCTTGTCTCTTCGTTGTCCCAAAACTACACCTACTGTAAAATCACTTGTATCGCACATTAGTTCGAAAGGTAAATTCCAATCAGGTGCGATTATAATCGGAGCATTAATCAATTTATCCTTTAAAGTATTAAATACTTCTAAACATCCCTGGTCGAAATTAAAGGGCACATCTTTTTCTAGTAATTTAGTCAAAGGCTTAGCTATTTTAGAAAAGTCTTTAATAAATTTTCTATAAAACCCAGCATGTCCTAAAAAGCTTCTAATAGCCTTAACCGAACTAGGGGGAGGTAGTTTTCCAATGGTTTCAATTTTGGATTTATCAACCTCAATCCCTTTACTAGAAATTTTATGTCCTAAAACAATACCTTCTTGAACCATAAAGTGACATTTTTCCTAGTTAAGTACAAGGTTTGTTTCCTCACATCTTATTAGAACTCGTTCTAAATTTTTAAGGCAAAGATGGAAAGAGTTACTGAATACCGAGAAGTCATCAATAAATACCTCCATGATGTCTTCTATGAGTTCGTCAATGATGGCCATCATGCAGCATTGAAAAGTAACAGAAGCATTACATAATCCAAAAGGCATTCTACAAAAAGAAAACGTACCGTATGGACATGTAAATGTCGTCTTTTCTTGATCTGCAGGAGCTATTGGTATTTGAAAATAACCAGAGAGCCCGTCTAAAAAGCAGTAGTACATGTGCCCTAATAATCTTTCCAACATTTGGTCAATGAATGGCATGGGAAAGTGATCTTTTCTCATGGTGTCATTCAGCTTTCTGTAGTCAATGCAAACTCTCCAACCTGTGACTGTCCTTGTTGGGATTAATTCATTCTTCTCATTGGCTACAACAGTCATGCTTCCTTTCTTAGGAACAACCTACACTGAACTTACCTAAGAACTGTTAGAAATAGGATAAATAATTCCAGCATCTAGGAGTTTAATTACCTCAGCTTTAACAACTTCTTTCATGTTGGAGTTCAGTCGTTTTTAAGCTAGCACACATGGCTTATATTCATCTTCCATTAAAATTTTGTGGGTGCAAAAAGAAGGGTTGATCCTTTTAATGTCAGAAATTTTCCAAGCTATGGCCCTTTTATGCTCTCTTAATACTTGGAGTAATTCTTCTTTCTCCTTGGGTTGCAAGTTAGAAGCAATAATCACTGGTAATGTAGAATTATTTCCAAGGAATGCGTATTCCAAGTGATTTGGCAATTGTTTAAGTTCCAGTTTAAGAGGTTCTTCAATAGAGGTTTTTTGCTTAAGTTCATCGTTTGCCTTAATACCCTCATATTCTGCTTGCCTTGGGAACGGCTTATTGGAATTTAGTTCAGGTTTTATCTTTCCTATCTCAGAATCATCATCATCTACATCCTCTCCTTGAGCAAGAAACAATTCCAACGTGTCCTTATGTATAATTTCCTGAAAAGAATCTTGACTAGCATGATCAATAGAGTCAATGAAATAACATGAGTCATACTGTTCCGTAGAAAATCTCATGGCATCATAAATTTTAAAAATAATCTCTTCGTCACCTACTCTAAGCGCAAGTTTACCATCACCCACATCAATAACAGCCCTAGCAATGACTACAAATGGACGACCTAAGATTAAAGGCATTTCAACATCTTTATCCATGTCAAGCACAATAAAATCAACAAGGAATATAAATTTATCTACTTTTACAAGTACCTCCTCTATAATACCCCTAGGATATTTAACAAATCTATCAGCTAGTTGAATACTCATCCTAATGGGTTTAGGTTCCCCAATATCAAGTTGTTTAAACATTTTATATAGCATCAGATTAATGCTAGCACCTAAATCAGCTAGTGGCTTATCAATATTCAAACTACCAATTAAGTAGGGAATAGTAAAACTTCCTGGATCTTTCAGTTTAGTTGGCAGTTTATTTTGTAGTATGGTCGACTCCTCGTTAAGTTCCACTATAGATAAGTCTTCAAACTTCCTTTTATTTGTTAGAATCTCCTTTAAAAATTTTGCATATGTAGGCATCTGCAATATAGCTTCAACAAAAGGTAAGTTAATATGCAGTTGTTTAAAAAGTTCAAGAAATTTACTGAATTGTGCATCCATGCAGTCTTTCTTCAACTTTGATAGATATGGAATTGGTGGTTTATATTCCTTTGGCATTGGATTGTCATTGTTTTCAGGTTTTACTTCCTCTCCTTCGGTTCTGTCAGCTTTTTGTGGTGGCTTCTTTTCAGATTCAACTAACAATTTCTCACTCCTTAGTGTAACTGCTTTCACATGCTCTTTTGGATTGGGTCTGGTGTTACTAGGTAGACTTCCTGGTGGTCTCTCTAAAATCATCTTAGCCAGCTGTCCAATTTGATTCTCGAGCTCTTGGATTGATGCTTGCTATTTTTTAAGTGCAGTTTCAGTGTTTTGAAAACGGGTTTTTGCTATTGAAATAAATTCTGTCATCATCTCCTCAAGGTTTGGCTTTTTCTCTTGCTGGTAAGGTTGTTGTTGGAAGCCTGGAGGGGGTGGTGATCTTTAATTCCCTTCGCCTCCCCATGAGAAATTTGGGTGGTTCCTCCAACCTGCATTGTAAGTACTACTATAAGGATTATTTTGAGGTCGAGGATTATTACCCATATAATTCATTTTTTCGTTCTCCATGTTGTGGCCAAAGGATGGATATTCTGAATTGCTCGTTCCACCTCCACTTGCATCGCACTGCATTACTGGATGAACCTTTGAAGAACCAAGTAAACCATTAATTTTTCTATTCAAAAGTTCTACCTGATTAGAGAGCATAGTAACTAAATTGACGGTAAAAATGCTGGCTGCTTTGGTCGGCTTTGCCCTCATGACTTAACACTGATAATTATTTAGTGACATATCTTCTATAAATTCATAAGCCTCTTCAGGTGTCTTATTATTAATAGTCCTGCTAGCAGCTACATCAATCATCTATCTAGTCGAAGGATTCAGGCCGTTGTGTAAATTTGAACCTGTAGCCAAAGCGGTAGCCCAGGGTGAGGGCATCTTCTCAATAGATCCTTGTATCTCTCTTATGCATCATAGAGTGTTTCTAAATCCACCTGCACAAAAGAAGAAATATCATTCCTTAGTTTAGCCGTTTTAGCCGGCGGGAAATATTTAAGCAAAAACTTTTCGGTCATTGGTTCCCAAGTGGTGATTGATCCTCATGGTAACGAGTTCGACCGCTGCTTAACCTTATTCCTCAATGAAAAAGGAAATAACCGAAGGTGAATGACATCGTCAGAAATGCCATTGATCTTAAAGGTGTCACAGAATTCCAGAAAATTTGCCAAATGAGTGTTTGGATCCTCGTCCTGCAAACCATCAAACTGAAAAAAATGTCGTATCATTGAATCGTGTTAGGTTTCAGTTCAAAATTATTTGCAGCAATAGTAGGTCTAACTATACTCGATTCAGCTCCTGTTAAACTAGGTTTAGCATAATTATACATAGTACGAGGAGCAGGATTCTAATTTACAGGGTCTGTAATAGCCACAAGAGGTAACTGATTATTATGATTATTAGCCATCTCCTTGGTTTTGGGTTGAATATCGTCCTCTTGTCCATTCCCTATGTATCGTAGGCTTCGCCTTATCTCTCTTTAGTTTCTGCGAGTTGTGCTTTCGATCTCACTATCAAAAAGTAGAGGTCCTGACGGGTTTCTTCTAGTCATAAACTATAAAAACCTGCCAGAAGTAAATAAAAGAAAATTTAGTAATTTAAGCAAAAATAAAATTAAATTGCAAATAAAAGTAAAAAAATAGCTAAAGTAATAAAAATTAAGCGTTCCTAATATCTTAGTCCCCGGCAACGGCGCCAAAAACTTGATGGTCGTGAAACTAACTAATAATTTGACTTAAGGCAAGCGCACCTATTGAACAGTAGTATAGTTATGGTGAGACCGGAATATCGTATCCACGAAGACTAAAAGTACTAGTAGTGACTCTTTTTTTATTATCTAGCCTAAGAATTTAAGGGTGTTTTTAAACTAAACTAATTTTTTAATTTATCTAAGATCATGACAGAGGAGAAAGTTGGAAAATACTTTAGGAAAACCAATTGAGAAGACAATACCCAAGAAAGAATCCACCTAAACTTCACTTATTACCTTTGACTTAGACGATTTATTCACTTGACTTATTCCGTAGATATCCCTAATTTATGTTAATATCTCTTTTGAGACTAAGAACAACTGACTCTAGGTTGATTAATTGAAATCTCTTTCTAATTAAAACCCCTATTTTCGCATTAAATTGATTTATGGATTCCCTTATTAGATTTGACTCTAATCCGACAGATTTATGTCGTCCTATCTCTAGGATTGCATTCAACTCCACTTAATTATGAATGATCTACTCTTAAACAGGGACTTTTTCTCCACTGAATAAGCACATCAACAACCTGGATTAATATCCTAAAATATTAAAGCAAGAATTAAAGCTCATAATTAAGAATAAGATCAAGTATTTATCATATAAATCAAAGCATAATAAGATTCGTCATAGGGGTCATCTCCCTTAGGTAGAGTTTAGTTCATAATAATAATGGAAAACATCTCAAAGTTTAGAAAAAAACAAAACATAAAGAAACCCAAAAACTTCTAGGAAATTGGATGGAAATCTTCAGTCTTGATGTAAATCCTGGCTACGAGGTGATTCCGATGGCTATTCGTGAGTATTTTCTGCCTCCAACTCTTTGTGTGTCCTTCTCATCTCTTTCTAGGGTCTTTATATAGACTTTTAAATGCCCAAATTAGCCCAAAATAAGCCTTTTTCGAGTAGAACTAAAGTTGGGCTTGACAGGGACACGACCGTGTTCCACGCTCGTGTGAAGCTGCTCAGGCCGTGTGCAATTCTAACTTGGATTAATGTCGACACGGCCATGACACACGGGCTTGTGGTCTACCCGTGTGGAACTGCCTAGGCCATGTGAAGCATTGATTTAGTCCCAATTTGTCCGTTTTTGGCCCGTTTCTCGCTCTTTTGGTTATCCTAAGGTTTCTTGAGTATAAAACATGAATTTAAAGGATTAGGAGCATCGAATTCAATAAAACCAAGGAAAAATCATCCATAAATATGCTAAGCATGGGGTAAAAAATATGCATATATTATGGTTTATTAGTTTGTAGGAGCCTTTAATCGATTTTTGGTATCGGCTAAAGTGTGGGGAGTTTTAACCGTTGGATAAGGGAAGCGATAAGTTATAGTTTAAGTTATGTTTATTTAAGGGATTGTTAACCCCATAGATTAAAAGACTAACAGTGTATCATGTTTGATATAGGTTGGGGAAAGCACTCGAGCTGTTTGCATTTTGTTGTTACTGCAATCAGGTGTGTAATCACACTACTTCAATTGTGAAACGGCAGAAGCTGGAAAACTAGTACCATCGATGCCACACGGGCGTACGCTCGCGCGTGTGGCCATCTAAACGCTTAAGTGCGCGGGCATGTGATTCTAGAGACCACCACGAGCGATCTTGTGGGTTTAGGTCATTTTGGCCCACATTGGGCCAAAATGGGCTGTGTGGGCCCCACTGCCTCGTGGCCTTACATGGGTAAAACACATGGATGTGATGAGTTTTGTGGGCCAGGTTGTGTAGATCCCACGGCCAAGACCATTTCTGGCTTAATGGGCCACACGGGTGTGTGGGCCCACATGGGCCGTATTATGGGCTTCGGGTCCATTTTCACTATTTGACTGTTAAGGTCGCATGAGTTGCCTAAGACGACTGTGGGTCTACTGATGGGTCGGTAAGTACACTTAGACCCCATACTGATGAAATGACTGTTTTACCCCTAGAGGGAAAATGACTAATATACCCCTATGTTATATTTCACTGTATTCGAGCATGACACTTTGCATACACGTATATATTATGACATGACATGTTGCATGGGGGTGGGTTTGATATATTTGGAGAAAGTGTACTGTACTGGCAGCTCTGCTGCATATACTGTTTAGTGTCGCAACCGTTACTATATTTTAGAGTGTAGGGATGGGTGGGTCGACTTTATCTCCACATGGAGTGTAGGGTTGGATAGAGTGGAGTGTAGAGGATGGATGGGTAGGATCTCTATTTGCATCTCTGATACTGTACTGAATTAGGCTAAAGCCCACACTGATACTGTCACTGTACTGGGCTAAGGCCCAGACTGATATTGCTACTGTTAAGGGCCTAGGCCCAGACTGTTTGCACTGCATGATTTGCTGCTTGATAAATTAGGATTTCACACTGAGTTTCCATAAACTCACTATTCTGCTTATCTACGAAGATAACCCTTAGACGGGTCGGTGCTGCGAGGGACTCAGAGATGGCCACACCACTGTTTATGTTTTTAGTTTTTCATTTCTAGTAAAGGTAGTTTTATTTGGGTAAATTTTATGTATAAGGCCGTTTTAAGTTTTTGTTTTTATTTTGGAATTTAATTAATTTGACTTAAATTTTTTAGCAGTAGGACTCAGATTTTCAAAAAAGTAAATGGTTTTCAACTACCATACTACGTAACTTGTTTTAAAAGATTTTGCGACGAACAATGTTTTAAAGTGTAATAACGATTTAGTATGAAGCATGTTTTGCTAAACAAAGCTGTAATTTTATAAATGAATAAGATAAGTTAGCTTCTGATAAAGGTTACAAATGAGGTTTTAATACAAACGGACTTTTCTGATAGAACTACGTTTTTAGAACTCACTCCAATTTGACATCACAGATTCAGCCGTAACGTCTAGGCCGGGTTTAGGGTGTTACAAGTGTGCTTTCTGATTATGTGCCGTAATGGGTACCCCTGAACATGAATTGACGAATTATTGAATTGTACACCTTGTGTGTACTACTTGGGTTTCCATCAAAATTTTAATGATTCAACAGACAAGTTCCTGAAATAAGAAATTATGAGATTAAATGAATTATATATCGAATGCGCCTGAAATACTTGAAAGTTTGTAACATGATGAGCTTATCTATGCTTATTGGTGTATATGTGAATTGTGTGACTAACATACTTGTTTTAGTGAATGTGATTAAGAAAACTTGTCAATTTGTTAGGAATCATGTTATTGTATGCTTATTATAATGAATATGAATGGTAAGTTTAATTCTTGTTAAACAAACTTACTATGCATTAAATGCTTATTTGGTTTTATTTTCTCTATTTTATAGTGCTCGAAAGCTCGTAAAGGTTGGAAATTAGATGGAGCAACATCACAATATCTTATTGTAACACTCTATACCCGTAACCCACGCCGGGGAGGAGTACAAGGCATTACCTAACTTGATCTCATGCATACAACCAATCTCAAGTCACCGAAACTCAAACCAAACTTAAAACTTTTTCAATATCCACTTTAGTCTTCTTATTATGGGCCTACGAGCCCCAAATCGATCATTGGAAACTATTCGGAACCATTTCGGGTCTTTAAACCAACCTTAAGAAATTTGCCTTTAAAACAGGGCACACGCCCGTGTGGAAGAGTAACACACCCGTGTGACCATTTCGAATTAGTCGTGCTGATGGCCCATGTGATTCACACAGCCTAAGCACCCTGGGACATGCCTATGTCCCACACTCGTGTAAAATTAAGTTCTAATTCACACCTACAAGGGTTTTCACACTGCCAAACACACGCCCGTGTCCCTTACATGGCCAAGACACGCCCGTGTCCTAGCCTGTGTGCAAAAACATGGACATTCTATTTCTGACATTAGTATGCTCAAGATGTCACACGGCCAAGGCACACGCCTGTGTGCTAGGCCGTGCCCTCCACACGTCTGAGATACACAGCTGTGTCTCTGCCAGTGTGTTTATTACCATGCATACAAATTTGAAATTTTTACATACATGAGACACACGGCCAGACTACATGCCCATGGGGCAAACCGTATGTCACACACAGCCTAGACACACGCTCGTCTGCCTACCCGTGTGGACAATATAAGGCTATTTACCAAGCCTCATTGCCACCCCTACTTACCTATTTTAATACAAATGCTAACCAATACCAAAATGAGCACAATTTCTATAATCCAATCAACCATATTAGACATTCATTTAACCATGATAATGCAGCTTTTATAAATTCAAAATGAATGTTAGCCATCATTCAAAGCTTACTACAAATTGAAGGGTTTCCAACCCTAAGCCAACACATTTGGCCAATTCTCCAAGACACAAAATAATAAAGACTAAGTCCTATACATGCCATATTCAAAAATATAAATCCAATTATACCGAAAGCTTCGATCGATAGTGTGATCGATATCTCTAACTTCTGGTGATCCTTGAGCTAGTTAGGCAGCACTAAAAGGAAATGGAAAGGAAAGGGAGTAAGCATAAAGCTTAGCAAGTTGCATATAAATAACTATACAACAACAATTTATCCATAATCAACATGCTCATAACACCAAAGTAGGCATAAGTGTAACTTACTCATTACCATCCATACAAGTCACCTATCATATATATACTAAGCTCGTATCTCATACGTACCAATTAGGTACCTGTACCATTCACAACACGGTTATACTTTCTTCATTAACTTAAGAATATAACGTTCACTATTGAACCATTTGGAACACTACAGGATATTCATTAAGCCTCAAACATGTGTAAGGTGCCGATGCCATGTCCTAGACATGGTCTTACACTGGCTCACATCTCAAGTCGATGCCATGTCCCATACATGGTCTTACACTGACTATCATCTAGTAGCTGATGCATGTCCCAGACATGTCTTACACTGGCTTACGTCTCGAGGCCGATGCATGTCCCAGACTTGTCTTACACTAGCTCTCGTCTCAATGCCAATGCCATGTCCCAGACATGGTCTTACACTGGCTCTCATAATATGGTCGATGCATGTCGCAGACATGTCTTACACTAGCCAACAACAACTCATATGTCACGGCATGAATA
Organism: Gossypium hirsutum; assembly: GCF_007990345.1. Classification (NCBI taxonomy): domain Eukaryota; kingdom Viridiplantae; phylum Streptophyta; class Magnoliopsida; order Malvales; family Malvaceae; genus Gossypium; species Gossypium hirsutum. The sequence continues at coordinate 57,569,946 of NC_053435.1, forward strand.
TCAGATTTATTTCCTAGGTTCAAACAGGAACTTTACTATCTCTATTATCAACATACCATCTCAATTCCACAATCAAACAATTCATGCTATATTAATTCAAATACAATTCAACACATAAATTAGTAATGTAGTTGTATTATTTACATACAACTTACCTCGGATTACAAAATGTGGCGACTAGTTGGTTTAGTCAATTTACTTGGTTTTCCTCCGGTCTAGGTTTGGATTTGGAAATTCTTGATCTAAAATAGAAAAATGCACTCATTTAATCACTAAATAAAATCAAGCAATTACAAATTCACATCTTCAATAAAATGACCATTTTGCCCCTAGACTTTGGCAAAATGACCATCTTACCCCTATGCTCGAAAATCAATTTTTATCGAATTTCTTCGTATTTTAAGCATAGCTCAACTCTTTTTACTCTTATAGCAACTCCAAATTCTCTTTATTTCACACATTTATCAATTATTTTACAACTTGTGCAAAATGGTCCCTTTAAGTGTTTTCATGGTAACACCTTTCACAAAGGTGGTCTATTACACAACTAAGACTCATACTCTTCGATAAAATTTTAGAAAACACCCTAATTTCTCTCATGGAAAAAACCTAGACCTTCAACCATTTTTCAAGATATACTCCTCATTTGAAAGCTCAAGCTTCAAGGGTATCAAAAATACAAAAATCATCAACAAAGGACATGGAAATCACTTGTAAGTGCTTCAAGTTGCTGAAAATTTTAAGCTCTCAAACCCCATTTAATGGCCAATTTTTGGTGGAGAAAAGAGATGAGAAAGGGGTGATATCATCCTTCTTTTATTTATTTCTATTTTAGTCAAAATAATTCACCTAACCCCCCAAATTTTGACAATTTGACTACCTTTGTCTCCTATGGCCGGCCAAGCAATCTCAATAGGGTTTAATTTCCCTTTAAAGACCCCCAATTTGGGTTCTCTAACTATTTGACACTTTTAGCTATCAATTTAGGACTTTTGCACTTTATGCGATTTAGTCCTTTTTCGCAATTGGGCCCACAAACTTCAAAATTAACTGACCAAATTTTTCATGTACTATTATAAACGTGCTATGACTCCAAAATAATAATAAAATAATTTCTCTGAGTTTAAATTTGTGATCCTGAGACCACTATTCTAACTAGCCCCAAAATTGGGCTATTACATTTCTCCCCCTTAGGGATTTTTGTCCTCGAAAATCTTACCGTTGAATAAGTTCAGGTACTAATCTCTCATAGTCTCCTCGGGTTCCCATGTGGCTTCCTCGACTCCATGTCTATACCATAAAACTTTCACAAGTGTAATACTTTTATTTCTCAATTTTTTGACTTCTCGGGCTAAAATCTTGACCGGCTTTTCACCATAAGTCATGTTCGGATGAATCTCAACCTCTGACGGCGTAATCACATGCGAGGAGTTTGATCTATATCGACGGAGCATGAACACATGAAACACATCGTGAATCTTTTCCAATTTCAATGGCAAATCTAATCATTAGGCAACCAGTCCTACTTTCTCACTAACCTCATAAGGCCCTATAATACGAGGACTCAGCTTCCTTTTCTACCAAAACTGAGAACTTTTCTCCACGGGGACACTTTCAAAAATACCGTACCATCGACTTGAAATTCAATTTCCTTTCATTTCAAATCCGCGTAGGATTTCTATCTATCCGAGGTGGCCTTCAAGTAGTCACAGATTACTTTAACTTTCTCTTCAGTCTCTCTGACTAAATCGGCCCCGTGAACCTGACGCTCTCTAAGCTTAGTCCAATATAACGGCGTTCGACACTTTTTCCCACACAAAGCCTCATAAGGTGCCATTTTCAGACTTGTCTGATAACTGTTATTATTAGCGAATTCAACCAATGGTATATACTTTTCCCAACTGCCTTGGAACTCAAGGATGCAACACCGCAACATGTCATCCAATATCTAAATTACCCTCTTTGACTGATTGTCGGTTTACGGATGAAAAGCTATGCTAAAAATCAACTTTGTTCCCAATGCATCTTGTAACTTTTTTTCCAAAACCTCAAGGTAAATCTCGGGTCTCTATCTAAAATAATCGATATGGGCACCCCGTGTAGTGTCACAATCTCAAAAATTTAGAAGTTGGCTAATCTCTCAAGGGAGTAGTCGATACGCACAGGATGAAGTGTGCCAACTTTGTTAGCCTATCCACAATAACCGAAACAAAATCCCTTTTTGTCAGGGTTACCGGCAAACCTGTCACAAAATCCATAGTGATCCGATTCCACTTCCACTTGGGGACCATGATAGGCTGAAGTAGACCCGAAGGTACTTGGTTTTCAGCCTTCACTTGCTAGCACACTAGGCCCTTAGACCCAAACTATGAAATGTCTCTTTTCATACCAGACCACCAGTACATTTTCTTAAGGTCGTTGTACATTTTTACACTGCCCGGGTGGACAGACAAACAACCACTATGTGCCTCTCTAAGAATCTTCTGAATAAGCTCATTGTTTTTGGGTACACAAACTCTGCCTTTGAACATTATACATCCATAGGTACCAGTACGAAAATTCGATTTGATTCCCGACTCACACTGAGTTCTCTTGGCTTGCAATTTCTCCTCACCTTTCTAAGCTTCACGGATCTCTTGAAGAAACATCAATCTAGCTCCCAACTTTGGTAGAACTGAACCATTATCAGACAATGGCATACCGACATTCATTGCTCTCAGCGCAAATAATGATTTTCTACTTAATGCATCAGAAACCACGTTCGCTTTTCCCGGGTGGTAGTCGATAATCAAATCGTAATCCTTTATTATCTCTAACCATCGTCACTGCCTTAGATTCATCTCTTTTTGAGTCATCAAGTACTTAAGGCTCTTGTGATCAGTGAAAACTATGGCAGCCAACTCTAAATCGTGCGTCAGGTAGTTTTTCTCATCTAGCTTCAGCTGTTTTAAAGTGTAAGCTATGAATTTATCTTCTTGCATAAGCACGCACCCCAAACCATTTAAGGAGGCGTCACTATATAACATTAACTCCTTGCCCGACTCTGGTTGCACTAACACTGGGGCTTCGGTCAATAAAGCCTTTAATTTCTCGAAACTCTGTTGACACTTTTCTATCCAATCAAACTTGACATCCTTGTGTAGTAGCCTTGTCATTGGCGTAGCTATCATAGAGATCAGTTTACAAACCATCTGTAGTATCTAGCCAAACTCAAAAAGCTTCGGACCTCAATCACATTCCTCAGCAGTTTCCACTCCACAATGGCCGAGATCTTACTTGGGTCAACTCTAATCCCGTCACCCTACACAATGTGTCCTAGAAACTTGACCTCATTAAGCCAAAATTCACTCTTACTGAAAGCCAAAATTCACTCTTACTGAACTTGGCATACAATTTCTTGTCTCTCAAGGTTTGCAACACAACTCTTAGATGCTCCACGTGCTCGCTCTCATCAAGCGAATAAATCAATATGTCATCGATAAAGACGACGACAAACTTATCCAGATATGGCCTGAAAATGAGGTTCATTAGATGCATAAAAATCGCTGGGGCATTAGTCAACCCAAAAAGCATAACGAGGAACTCATAATGCTCGTACCTTGTCTAAAATGCAGTCTTTGACACATCTTGCTCTTTAACCCTTAGTTGATAGTAGCCAGATCTCAAATCGATCTTAGAAAATAGAGTGGCCCCCTTTAACTAATCAAACAGATCATCAATCCTTGGCAAATGATATTTGTTCTTCACTATTACCTTCTTGAGCTTCCTATAGTCGATGCATAACCTCATCGATCCATCTTTCTTCTTAACAAAGAGTACTGGAGCCCTACGGGGAAAAGCTTGGTCTCGCGAAGCCCTTGTCTGTTAACTCTTACAACTGTGCTTTTGTAACAGCTCGTTTTTAGGATTAACCGGAATAGTGGTTTTGGGGCCACCAAATCTGACGAGTAGGTTTGTAAATATTATATTTAATATTTACGAGTTAATTGTGATTTTAAAAATGTTTTTGATATTGTGATATTTGTTTTATAAGTGACTTATTAAGTTCAAGTGGTATGATCCTAAGGTTAAGTGGGTTTAGAAAATGAGGTATCGGGACCTCATTTCTATAAACTAAGTCATAAGTATTTTTATAAATATTTCGGAGTGGAAAAAATATGGTATTAAAGTTTCGTTGAAAATTTTTATCGTTTTGATAGTTAATTAAGCAAAAATGACTAAATCGCGTAAAATGCAAAAGTTGCATTCTAATTGTCTAAGTGTTTATTTGCCATGTTTTACTAAAGTAGAAGTCCCTATTTACCAATTAAACCATTATTTTATGATAGTGGAGATTGGTGGTTTGGCATATATGAAATTATGTATTATTATAAAGGACAAAAAGGTAAATGGAAAATTAAAATGTATTAAATAAAAATAAAACACAAAATGGCCATGAAAATTTTATTTCTTGGCTGCATATGGAGGAGAAAAAGAAATCCATTGAAGCTTTCTTAGTTTCGGCACTTGCATGAAGTGATTTAGGTATGTTTTGTGTTCGGTTTTTGATAATTTTTATGTTTTTGAGATCATTGCTTCGTATTCTAGCAAGCTCGTATCTTTAATTTCAAAACTGTTAAAGTATTTGAATATTGGCATTGTTGAATGCATGAGTATTTTGATAGTTGATGATGGAAAATAAATTATTGTTGTTAGATATACATGTTTTGTAAAGTGAATTTTGGTAAAACTGTCAATTTTGGATTAAATTGTGAATTATTGAAATTATATGGTTGAAAGCGTGAATAAATGAAAATATGGGCTGTTATGAAGTGGTAGTAAATTCGGCTAGGCATGGGTTTGGCCAAAATTGAATGAATTTCATTTTTCGAGCTTAGGGACTAAATTGTAAAGAAGTTGAAATATAAGGGGGAAAAATGTAATTTTTCCATAAAGTAATTTATGGGCTGTTTTAATACCATGAACATTTGGCTAAGCTTAATTATGGTTAAAAATGGTTAATTTGTATTTTTTTTGAGCATAGGAACTAAATTGAATAAAAGTGAAACTTTAGGGGTAAAATAGTAATTTTACCAAAATATGAAATTGAGTTAAAATGAATATAATATGAATTGTAATAGCTGAATTTGATTGATTAGATCAAGTTAAGCCGCGTACGAGTCTATATCGAGGGAAAAACGAAGTATCGAATTCGTCGATCTAATTTGTCGTTACCGCGAACGAGGTAAGTTCGTATGCAATAAGCATTGTTAAATTTATGTTTCTAATGCTTTAATATCGTATAAATTGTATATACGTGAATATTTTAATCTCTGACGACATATCGACTAAATGTGGCACTTAGTGTGCGGGGCAATCAAATATGGCACTCAGTGTATGAAATATTTAAAATGGCACTTAGTGTGCGAGATATTGAGAATGACACTTAGTGTGAAAAATATCGAATGATTCAAAGGGCAATTATAAATTGTGATTGAATGATTAAATCGAGCAAAGTGAACAGGTATACATGCTATATTATATGAATTGTTTATGAGACGACTTTATAATGGTGATATTTGGGCTTTGAGCCTAGCAAGCCATGTGCTAGTGAATTAAATAGGGCTTATGCCTAGCAGGCTTATTGTCAGTGTATAAAATCAGACTTTGAGTCTAGCAGGCCTTGTGCCGGTGTGAGATACAAGCTTAGGCCTAGCAAGCTTTATGCCAGTGAACTATTATAAGTTTATGCCTAAAAGATTTATTGCTAATATGGTAGTTGAATACGTTAAACGAGCTAAAATGATCAGGTACGTGATAATTGATTACCTATTTGAAAATAAGGTAAGTATATGTGCAAAGAATGTATTGTGATGTATATGGAAATGAAATATGGTTATGTGCCAATGAAACACAAATGAATGAATAAGATGTGATTTGTAAAGTTGCATATGTGAAATTTGTCATATGCTATATGAATGAAAAATGAATTTGATTATAAATGATCATACGAGATTCATATGAGAAAGATATATAATAAAATGTGTTATTTCCCATAATGTGTTCATTTGGCTATATGAAAGTGTGAAAGGGTTGATGTATGAAAATTTAATTGAATACGTGTAACATCCTGATTTTCAGGTTTTTTCGTGATTCGCGAGATTTTGGTAAATTTTTAAAATTTGGTATATGGTTGTGAAATTCATAATTGGAGTGTGTAAATGGGCTTATGGAAGGCCCATGTGATGGCCAAAACCCGGTAGAATTTTTGAATTTTGTACTTAAGAAGTTAGGGGCCTTGGATAGGTGGTCTTATTAAAAATTGTGGGTAAAATGTATCACAAGAGGCCTCTGGTAAAGTGGCTAAGTGACGCCACTAAGGAGCTAAAAAGGTGGCGTGTAAGTGGTAGGAGGAAAGCCTGGGTTCGATTCCCTGTGATGGCAAGTGTGATGTTAATTTTTATGCTTTGAGCATGCAGGAGTTGTAGCCGAATGGAACTCTGTGGGAGAGAGTTTGAATCAGTCAAATGCATGGATTAAGGAGGGATAAGGGGAGAGATTTTAGGGATTTGAGAGGGAGAAAGAGTTAGCCGAATAGAGGGGATTAGAGAGGGGATTTCGGCAAAGCGGTATTAGGTAAGTATTTTCGGCATTAGGGACTTAGGTTGTGCCGTTTTCTTCTTTAGGATTAGTCTTTTCTTTTTCTTTCTTCTTCTCTAGCTGAATCTACCACCCTCACATCCAGCATTCTTTCCTTTTCTTTCTCTAAAACCAACCCACTACTCCCTTCTGTTCACCTACTACTTTTTTCCTTACCTCCACATCTGCCGAAAAGCCGCAAAAAGCCGAACTTATGAAGCTTGGTGGTGCTGATTCTATATTGACCAGCAACCTTCTTTTTGCCTTCACATTTTGGTGGCAAATCCCTTTATCTTCTAAGTTTTAAACGGTTCAAGGAGGGAGACTGTGGTAAGTATTCGTACTCTAAACCGATTCAGTAGTAACTGTTGACAAAAGCCGAAACCCCTATAGTTTAGGGAGGTGGCCGATTAGAGATATAAGCCTTATTGGGCTTTTTCTTTTGACTTTTTATGGTTTGTATAATGGAGTAGATACGTTGGAGGAGCAGCAAGGCGTGGGGTGTCGATTTGGATAGGCTTGGATCATATCGTTATACCTTGTGAAGGTAAGTGAACTATGGCCATTAGGGGTCTTTGGCCAAATGTGGTAAGGTAGATTTTGGGTTTGATAAGTATGATTTGTACACTAAAAATGGAGGTGTATAATTGTTGGTTGCCGTGGGAGATATCGTCAAGGAATATCACAAATCAGGTGTGTAACGAACCCTCTTTCGTAGCTTAAATCGATATATGCTGAAAAGTCGAAATGCCAAAATTTTGGTATTTCGAGGACTCGTGAGCACGCGAACGCTCATAGGTTAGTTAGTTTCGCTAAGTTCGATGATCGGGATCGTTGGAACAGGTAAGGGCACGATTTTGTGCATAATGGTAAGTTGGGCCTCGAGGGGCTAAAATCGGGCCCAATGGGCTTCCGGGCCCATTCGGGTAAATTTGGTAGAAAATGGAATCTTGTAAAATTGCACGTTAAGATTGTTAATACCGTTGTGGAATATAGGCTAAATGGGCCTAGGTGACTAAATTGACATTCGTAGGGCCCATTAGGGGTTTGGGCCCAAAAGCTCGAATTTGATAAAGTGCGTTAAAATCATTGTTTAAACACTTGGAGTGATTGGTAATGGTTAATGAACATGGAAACCCTGATATTTTGGTAAAATTACGAAATTACCCTTATAATATGAAAAATGACTATTTTGCCCCTAGGTAAAGATGACCCTTATACCCCTAGGGTTTAATTATGAGTTTGATGCATGAGGCTTTGATATACATGATTGGACATGATATGCGCATGACATGTATGATATGCACATGATGTATTCATTTACGCATGGGTTGGGTTTTATATGGATGGAGGAAGTGCAAAAGGGCTTTTGCCCCAGTTTACCGAAAAGGGCTTTGCCCTAGTTTATCAAAAAGGGCTTTACCCCAGTTATCAAAAGAGGCTAGGCCTCCAGTTATATGATAAAGTAGCTATGCTGCCAGTGGAAAGTTTGGTTGGGTGGGTTGAGTTATTCCCCACATGGAGAGCTTGGTTGGTACCGGTGGAGAGTAGCGGTTGGTGGGTTGAGTAGTCTCCCCAAATGGGCTTGCATACATCCATTAATAATGCATGTGGTATTTATTTGGGCCTATGGGCCATACAGTTTATAGTAAATGCTTCGGCCCAGTGATATGATAATGAAAAGGCTTCGGCCTAGTGACATGAATAATGCAAAGGCTTCGGCCTAGTATATGTTGATATTGAAGTTGGGCTTAGGCCCAGCGGGCTGATATTGTTTTGGACTCTGAAAGGGGCTTGTTGCACACTGAGTTTCCAAACTCACCCCCTTCCTAACCTTGTAGGTGAGCCTTGATTTGGGGACTTGGAGTCGGAGGGGATTCAGAGTGGCCACGGTGATCGCTTTTGGGCTTTGAAATAAGTGACTGGTTTCCTTTAGTTTATCTTATTTACTACTTATTTTTGGGTTGTAATAAGGCCATTTTAACTTTTTTTTCTTCTCTTTTTTGGGATTATTTTATTTTTAATAACATTAAACTGGTTGATAATAATTCAAATGGGCTAGACTTAGGGATCGTTTTCAAAATGATACTTGTTTTCAAAATAACACAACGTTACGATTATTCGATTTATCAAAGATATCCACTCAAATAAATTTCAACTCGTTATAACCAAGTGTGGCAATGGTTGTGGGCATGTCTAGGATTGGATCCAACTGAAGAGCTTGGTACTTAAGCAGCCTTCATGGCTCACCTCCTCTGTTATGGATACCTACCTGTTGCCCAACTTCCATTCACTTTGTTAACTTAACAAAAGTCAGTTTTTAAAACACTAAAACGAGACATGGATTTTTAACTTTAATATGGCACATCAGATTCGGCCATAACATTTGGGCCGAGTTTGGGGTGTTACATTTAGTGGTATCAAAGCTCGGTTGCAACAACTCGGCTGTGGGTTTTTAAACGGGTCTAAAATCGAGAATTTCAAACAAAGGTATCTTTTTTTCAAATTTTAAAGAAATTCTATTTTCTGTAACTAAATACATGGTTTGTGGTTTTAAATGGTTTGGAGAAAGAAGTGGCACACTGAATCCCTGGCACCAAGTCTGTAAGTATACTCTCTTTTTACATTATGTGATATTGATATGATGTTGAGACCCTACTATGATACTTTAGATAGGGTAGAGTTGTAAAACAGTAGGAATGAGACTGTAGCTAGGCTACGACGTTGCGAAAACAATCCTTGAACTGCTATATTTCCATAAGACATCTCGTAAAAAACAATTGAACATTAAACTAATGTCATAAAATTCATAATCAGATAATTCAATATGAGTACAAGAGGAACTCATGGACGAGGCCGCGGACGTGGTCGCAGAAGGGTGCAGGCTGAATCTACATCCTTAGGGCATAGGCCAGTTGAGGAGGCATTCGTGCCATAAGCAACTGGGTCATATGATCGGGCTGTGGGGGATGATGCTTTGTCCCAAGCAATGCTAAGGGTTTTAGAAAGAGTTGCTGGAGCTAGCACTGGGACAGTAAATAGGGGATCCATCTCGGAGTGACTCCAAGCTAATTGAGCAGAAGTTTTTAGAGGCATATCTGGAGTAGCCCCAAATGTGGCTAAATATTGGCTGGAAGCAACAGAGCGGATTATGGATGATTTATATTGCTCTATGGAGCAAAACCTGAAGGTGGCTGTGTCGTTGCTACAAGACGAGGCATACCATGGTGGATCACCGTAAGGGAGAGCACCCCGATTGAACGAGTAACCTGGGAATTGTTAAAGACTGCCTTTAAGGGGAGGTATGTTGGAGCTAGTTATGTGGATGCCCGTCGAAAGGAATTTTTGAATTTGACTCAGGGTAATAAGACTGTCGCGGAGTATGAGGCGGAATTCTTGAGGTTGAGTCGATATGCTAGCGGGATAGTTGCCACTGAATATGAGTGCAGTGTTCGATTTGAGGATGGTCTCCGCGATGAGCTTAGGATACCGATAGCTCCACAGAGGGAGCGTGATTTCGCTGCGTTGGTTGAAAAGGCTAAGATAGCCGAGGAAGTAAAGAGAACTGAACGGCAGAACCGTGAGAATGATCGACCCAGATTTAGGAGGGATTATGGACCCCTAGGTGCTACAAATAGGAATGTTAAAAGAGCTAGAATGGAGGAACCGGTTCGTGCAGTTCCAGTGAATACCTTTAGGCTGCAGGCTTGCAGGGATTTTGGCAGGGTGCATATGGGGGAGTGCTGGAAACGAACTGGAGCATGTTTTTGATGTGGGTCAAAGGAGCATAAGTTCAGAGAATGTCCTCGGAAAGCAGCTCAGGATCTAGCTACGGAGCAAAGGGATGTCCAACCACAGCGAGGAGGACCACCACCACAGAGAGGTCGTGGGCAAGGTAGAGGTGGCAATGGTAATGGACGAGGACGTGGGGCACCCGGCAGGGGTGCTGGACATACTGAAGCTCGACAGTCGGCATTGGTATATGCTGCACGGCGTTGTGAAGAGGGTAACACTCCTGATGTTATAACTGGTACGTTCTTCATTCATAGCATGCCTTGCATTGCTTTGATTGATGTGGGTTCCACTCACTCGTATGTTGCTTGTGATGTAACTGGGTATTGGGTGTGCTTCCTGAGGAGACTGTGAGTGGGGTATCGGTGATAAGCCCTTTAGGACACTCGATTGAGGTAGATAACCTTTTTAGGGCGGTGCCTTTAGAGATACAAGATAAGATTTTTGAAGGAGATTTGATGGAGCTGCCATTTGGGGATTTGGATCTTATCTTGGGAATGGACTAGTTAACTAAGCATAGGGCGACGTTGGATTGTGTTGCTAAGAGAATGGTACTAAGAACTGCCAAGGATGAGGAGATAATGGTCATAGGGGAGTGAAGGAACTATTTGTCCAATATTGTATCGGCTTTAAGGGCCGAGAAGTTGATTCAGAAAGGTTGTGAGGCGTTCTTGGCCTTCGTAAGTCAAGCTAAACTTGAGGGGATAACTGTGGAGTCGGGTAGGACCATTAAAGAATTTCAAGATGTATTTCCGGAGGAACTTCCTAGATTACCTCCAAACAGAGAAGTCGAGTTCGGAATCGACTTGTTACCTGGAACAGCTCCAGTGTCCATTGCGCCTTATAGGATGGCACCAAAGGAGTTGGTAGAACTGAAAGCTCAGATTCAGGAACTGTTGGATAGAGGGTTTATAAGACCAAGTGTTTCCTCGTGGGGCACACCAGTGTTGTTCGTAAAGAAGAAAGATGGGACCATGCGGATGTGCATTGACTATCGACAGTTGAACAAACTGACGATCAAGAACAGGTATCTTCTGCCAAGAATCGATGATCTGTTCGACCAACTAAGAGGAGCCTCAATATTTTCTAAGATCGACCTTCGGTCAGGATATCATCAGTTGAGAGTCAAAGAACTGGATATTCATAAGAAGGCATTCAGGACTCGATATGGTCATTACGAGTTTCTGGTTATGCCTTTTGGTTTGACTAATGCATCGGCAGCATTCATGTAACGCCCCAATTTTTAGGAATTCTATGAGTGTCGGAAAATTTTAAATTTTGGTGTTCTGTCTGCTTGGCGTAGATTTAATCAGGTTAGTGGGTCTCTAGAAGGCCCATGTTTAAGTTAAAATCCGGTAATTTTCTTTAATTTTAATTTTATAGAAAAAGGGGTTCTGGTTAGCTGGGCTTTAAGGTATTAATTGGGTAAAATAAAACACAAGGAAGCACGTGCTAAGTTGGCTTGTGGCGTCACTTGGGGGCTTGAGAGGTGGCGTGTGGATGACCAAGGCGAGCTAAGGTTCGAGTTGCAAGGTAAGCAAACTAGTGATTGCTCAAGTAATGGAACCTAAGTGAAAGACTGTCAGGAGGAGTTTAAATTGCTCAAGAGATTGAGTAAGGAGGGAATAAGGGAGAGGATTTAGAAGCTGATTGGGGAGAGTAGTGATGGCCGAATAGTGGACTCTTGAGGAGCAAGAGTTGGCCGGCCAAGGGTTTATTTTGAGGGGCAAAATTCGGTTAGGTTAAGTGCCAGTATAAATTCGACATTAGGGGGAAAGTTGTGTCGTTTGCTGACCAATCTCCTCTTCTTTCTTTCTTCTCTTCTCTTCAACTTTTTCTTTTTCTTCTTTTCCTCCATATCCAAATCTCTCTAACCACCTGTGCATCTCCATCTTTTGCTTCAAACGTTTCTAAATCCTTCATAGCCATTGCCATAAAAAGCCGAAATCCCGAAACCCATACTTTCTTCTGTGCTGATTTCTCCTAGCCAATTTTATTATCTTTTCCATCATTCTTGACCGATTCTCTAATTCTCTAAACCTCAAGGTTATATCGACAAGACCATAACAAAACCATCCTATTTCATCTTTCTTTACACAGCTTCAACAAAAGCCGAAAACCCCACTCTCTTAGGGACTTGGCCGAATAGTGAGATCATTGAAGGCTCGAATTTTGTTATCATTTGAAGGCTTAGATCGACATCAGAATTGGGTAGAAATTAATTGGGATCATTGACCGAAGGAACCGATGGTAAGTCTTTTCAATCTAGTCTTTATTTCGTATTTTAGAAAAACCGAAACCCCTAAAGGTTAGGAAGGCTATCAACTTGGACTTGTAGCCCTAAGGGGTTGTGATAACTATTTTGTCTTGATAATAATATGATCTAGAGGCTGCTGATCAAGGGCTTGGACAAGTGGAGCAACGGGATCTAACTCTAGTCGCAAACTCCGGCAAAGGTAGGATTGCTAGTGCCTAAGGTGTTATGGCCGAATAAGGTAAGGAGTTATTATGTAGTTCGCTTCGGTAGTAGATTAACATGGTAGTAATATAATTGTAGGTAGTTCAAGCATGGATCTCGTCAAGAAATCGTCATAAAACAGGACTGTAACTGACACCCTTTCTCAGTCTAGATCGACAAAAGCCGAAAAGCCGAAATGCCGAAAACTGATATTTTGTAGATTTGCGAGTGTGCGAATGCTCGTGAGGTAAATCGATTAATGTTTTTGGTAAGCTGCAATGTTTGCACTGCAAAGTGCATGATTTCTGTGCCCTCGATATTTTTGGGCTTATTAGGCCAAAATTGGAATAAAAGGCAAATGGGCCTAATTCAGTAAAAACCCTCGGTAAGTGATTCTGTTAGTACGTGAAAGGTAGGACTATACATGGAAAACCCCAGAATAGATAAATTACTAAAATACCTTTAAAAGTGGAAAATTTACAATTTTACCCCTAAGAGATAAATTACCGAAATACCCCTAGGGTGAAATTGACCTAAATGCATGTTTGACTGTTGTTATTTACTGCATACCATATTGTTATTATCTGATGCATGGGACTGGGATATTGATGGAGGAAGTACTAAAAGTGGCCTGTCCACGTACTGGAGGCTTTGCCTTAATTTACTGTTAACTGAGCAGCAAGGTTGCAACTGTGGAGTGTAGGGCTGGGTAGGTTGAGCTATTCCCCACATGGAGTGTAGGGCTGGTACGGGTGGAGTGCAGCGATTGGTGGGTTGAGTAGACTCCCCAATGGGCTTGCATATGTTTATTGATGTTGCATGTATTTTGAAATGGGCCTATGGGCCATACTGTTATCTGAATAAGGTGCTCAGGCCCAGTTTAATGTAATCTGAAAAGGGCTCTGGCCCAGTATCACTGTTATCTGAATGGGCTTGAGCTAACTTGGGCTTTGGATGGGTTTCCTTACACACAAAGTTTCCAAACTCACCCCTTCTTTAACCTTGCAAGTGGGCCTTGATGTGGGTGTCTTAGAGCCGGAGGGGATTCAGAGTGGCCATGGTGAACGCTTTTGGGTTTGAAAAAGAGACTGGTTTTCTTAAGCTATTTTTAATTACTATTTAATTTTTGGGTTGTAATAAGGCCATTTTAACTTTATTTTTTGCTTTGATTTTCTAGGATTATATTATTTTAAATAACTTTAAATTGATGGATAATAATTCAAATGGGCTAGACCTAGGGCACAATTTCAAAACGATGCTTGTTTTAAAATAACACGATGTCACGAATATTCGATTTACCAAAGATAACCACTCAAAGAAATTTCAATTTGTTATAACCAAGTGTGGCAATGGATGTGGGCATGTCTAGGATTAGATCCAATCGAAGAGCTTGGTACTTAAGCAGCCTTCATGGCTCACCTCCTCTGTTACGGATACCTACCTGTTGCCCCGCTTCCATTCACTTGGTTAGCTTAACAAAAGTCGACTTTTAAAACACTAAAAAGGGAACATGGGTTTTTAACTTCAATGTGGCATGTCGGATTCGGCCATAACGTCTGGGTCGGGTTAGGGTGCTACATTTAGTGGTATCAGAGCGTCGGGTTGCAACAACTCGGCTGTGGATCGGGTCTGAAAAGGGGTTTTCAAACTTTATGCCAAAAAGGGTATTTTTGGAAAAACCTGACTTTTGAAAATAAATTTTCTGTTTAGAGGAGATAACCTCCGAACTTGTTTTTTTTAAATCAAATGTTTGAAAAATGGATTTAAAAAAAGCCTATAACTTTTGAGTTTATCTGAAAACTGATGAGGTGGCACACTGAATCCCCGGCACCAAGGCTGTAAGTACCTTTCTGTTTTACATACTGAACTGTACTGTAGTTAGTACCAGACCTTAAAGATAGTACTATGGATAATGTAGCGTAAAGGCTACGAAACTGAGACTGTAGGGTAAACTAAGCCCTAGGAAATCGATACAGTAGCTAAACTGTGGTTACGCGAGACCAACTCTGAAACCTTATCTGTTCATAAGATATTCTGTAATAAATAGTGGAAACAGTAAACTAACTGCATAAAATTCGTAATCATATAAATCGATATGAGTACGAGAGTTACTCGGGGAAGAGGCCGTGGTCTAGGCCGAGGTAGTACTCAAGCTGGATCTTCTTCTTCTGAACACATACCCGCTGGGGTAGCACGATCACCACCGATGGATGAGAACGGGCCGTATGATCAGGCCACAGGGGATGACGCTCTATCCCAGGCCATGTTAAGAGTTTTGGAAAGGGTGGCCGGAGCTAATATCGGGCCCATGAATAGGGGGTCCATTTCTGAGCGACTCCGGGCCAACAGAGCGGAGGTCTTTAGGGGTATATCTGGAGTAGCCCCAAATGTGGCTGAGTACTGGCTGGAAGCCACGGAGCGGATTATGGATGACTTGGATTGCACAGTGGAGCAAAAGTTAAAAGGGGCGGTGTCCTTGCTGCGGGACGAGGCATATCAATGGTGGATCACTGTGAGAGAGGGTACCCCAGCTGAGAGGGTAACTTGGAGTTGTTTAAGCAGTCCTTCAAGGCGAAGTATGTCAGAGCTAGCTATGTGGATGCACGAAAAAAGGAATTCCTGAACTTGACTCAAGGTGGTAAGACCGTTGTTGAATATGAGGCAGAGTTTCTGCGATTGAGCCGATATGCTAGTGGTATTGTCTCTACCAAATACGAGCGCAGTGTTCGCTTTGAGGATGGCCTCAGGGATGAGCTAAGGGTGCTCATAGCTCCGCAGAGAGAGCGCGATTTTGCTGCACTGGTAGAAAAGGCTAAAATAGCCGAAGAGGTGAAGCAAACTGAACGAAGGAGCCGCGACAGGGATCGAAACAGGTTCAGGAGAGATGCTGGACCAACTGGTGCTGCAAACCGGAATGTTAAGAGAGCTAGGATGGAGGAACCAGTTCGAGCGGTTCCGGTGAACACTGTTAGACCTCAAGCTTGTGAAGATTATGGTAGAATGTATCTAGGGGAATGTTGGAAACATTCTGGGGCTTGTCTTCGTTGTGGATCAAAGGAACATAAGATCAGGGATTGCCCTAGGAGGTCAGCTCAGGCTCATGTGGTTGAACAAAGGGCTGTGCAACCCGTCCAACCAGTGCGAGGTGGACCGCTACCGTCGAGAGGTCGTGGCCAAGGTCGCGGTGGCAATGGCCATGGACGTGGGGCACCTGGCAGGGGTACTGTTAACACTGACGCTCGTCAGCCAGCTTTGGTATATACTACTCGTCGCCGCTAGGAGGGTGACGCACCTGATGTCATAACTGGTACGTTTTTTATCTCTGACGTACCCTATACTGCTCTGATAGATGTGGGGTCGACTCACTCATATTTAGCATGTGATATTTCTAGGGCATTGGGTGTTTACTTTGAGGAGATTGTGTGTGGGGTAACTGTGATAAGTCCATTAGGTCACTCAGTTAAAGTAGAGAAACTCTTTAGGGAGGTACCTTTAGAGACTCAAGGTAGGATTTTCTGTGGAGACTTAATGGAGTTACCATTCGGAGAATTTGATTTGATTTTAGGGATGAATTGGCTGACCAAGCATAGGGCAACATTGGATTGTGCAGCTAAGAGGATGGTGTTAAGGACTATTGAGGATAAGGAGGTAATGATTATTGGGGAACGAAGAGATTACTTGTCCAATGTGGTATCAGCTTTAAGGCTTGAGAAACTGATGCGTAAGGGATGCGAGACGTACTTGGATTTTGTAAATCAAGTTGAAACTAGGGATCTGACTGGAGATACCGTCAGGACTGTTAGGGAATTCCGAGGTGTTTTCCCAGAGGAGCTTTCTAGATTGCCTCCGAATCGGGAAGTGGAGTTTGGAATCGATTTGTTGCTTGGAACAGCTCCAGTATCCATTGCACCCTATAGAATGACAACGAAGGAGTTAGTGGAACTGAAAGGTCAAATCAAAGCGTTGTTAGATAGAGGCTTCATTAGACCTAGTGTGTCTCCATGGGGAGCACCGGTCCTGTTTGTGAAGAAAAAGGACGGGACAATGCGCATGTGCATCGATTATCGCCAATTGAACAAACTGACGATAAAGAACAAATACCCACTACCAAGGATTGATGATTTATTCGACCAACTTAGAAGAGCTTCGGTATTTTCCAAGATTGAACTTCGATCTGGATAGCATCAATTAAGGGTAAAGGAAGTGGATATTCATAAGACAGCATTTAGGACTCGATATGGTAATTACGAGTTCCTAGTTATACCGTTTGGGTTGACGAACGCACCTGCTGCTTTCATGGATCTGATGAATCGAGTGTTCCAACCTTACTTGGACCGATTCGAGGTAGTTTTCATCGATGATATTCTGGTATACTCAAAAACTGAGAAGAAGCATGAGGAGCATCTACGTATTGTGCTGCAAGTGCTGAGAGAGAAGCAACTGTATGCAAAGTTTAGTAAGTGTGAATTTTGGTTGCGAGAAGTGGCTTTTCTAGGTCATACTGTTTCTGCCGAAGGAATTAGAGTGGATCCTCAAAAAGTTGAGGCAGTTTTGGGATGGAAGCCACCAAAATCAGTATCGGAAATTCGGAGTTTTCTGGGTTTGGCAGGCTATTACCGAAGGTTCGTAGAAGGATTTTCTCTAATTGCTGGACCATTGACAAAACTGTTAAGGAAAGGGGTAACATTTGTCTGGACTGAGAATCAGCAAAAAACTTTTGACCATTTGAAAAGGGTATTGACTGAAGCACCAGTGTTGATTCAACCGGAGTCTGGGAAGGACTTCACTGTGTATAGCGATGCGTCGCATGTGGGGTTAGGATGTGTACTGATGCAAGAGGGTAAGGTGGTCGCTTATGCTTCGCGATAGCTTAAGCCTCATGAAGCGAATACCCTACGCATGATTTAGAGCTAGCAGCAGTGATCTTCGCGTTCAAAATCTGGAGACATTACTTATATGGAGAAAAGTGTATCATATACACAGACCATAAGAGCCTAAAGTATCTATTAACTCAGAAGGAGTTAAACCTTAGGCAACGAAGATGGGTAGAGTTGCTTAAGGATTACGACTGTTCGATTGAGTACCACCCAAGTAAGGCTAGTGGTGGCTGATGCGTTGAGTCGAAGGGTTGTGTCTGATTTGAGAGCCTTGTTTGCACGTTTGAGTCTATTTGACGATGGAAGTTTGTTAGCACAATTGCAAGTGAGGCCTACTTGGACTGAGCAGATTAAAGAAAAACAGTTGAAGGATGATTCGTTGGTTCTTCGATTTCAGCAAGTTGAGAAGGGTGAGAATGAGGATTTTGGACTGAATACTGAAGGAGTTTTATGCTTCCGAGGAAGAATTTGTGTTCCGAAGGACTCTGACTTGAGACAGTCAATATTGAAGGAAGCTCATGAGGGACTTTGGGCCATGCATCCTAGAGGGAATAAGTTGTATCATGACTTGCGAGAACTGTACTGGTGGCCTGGGCTTAAACGAGAAGTAACATAATTCGTGGGGAAATGTCTGACATGCCAGCAAGTGAAAGCTGAGCATCAATTTCCTTCTGGATTACTGCAACCGGTGAAAATTCCATTGTGGAAGTGGGAGAGAGTCACTATGGACTTTGTCAGTGGGCTACCTTTGACACCCACCAAGAAAGATTCCGTGTGTGTGGTGGTGGATAGGTTAACAAAATCTGCCCATTTCATACCAGTTCGTACTGATTACTCCTTGCAAAAGTTGGCTAGGTTGTATGTGGCAGAGATAGTGCGACTACATGGAGTGCCAGTGTCGATTATTTCTGACCGAGACCCTAGGTTTACATCTTGGTTTTGGAAGAAGTTGCAGGAGGCATTGGGTACCCGCTTGGATTTCAGTACTGCCTTTCACCCACAGACAGATGGACAGTCGGAGAGGGTTATTCAGATTTTGGAGGATATGTTAAGGGGTTATATCATCGATTTTCGTGGGAGTTGGGAGGACTATTTGTCATTGGCGGAGTTTGCATACAATAACAGCTACCAAGCAAGTATTCAGATGGCTCCAAATGAGGCACTTTATGGGTGGAGATGTGGTACGCCTACGTGTTGGACAGAGTTGGGTGAATGACAAGTGCCTGGAACAGAGTTGGTGGCAGATACCGAGAGTAAGGTTAAGTTGATAAGAGATCGATTAAAGGAGGCATCTAATAGACAGAAATCGTATACGGATCTAAAGTGAAAAGAGATAGAGTTCGCTGTTGGGGATATGGTTTTCTTAAAGGTTTTACCTTGGAAGAAGATTTTGAGATTCGGCAAGAAAGACAAATTGAGTCCGCGGTTTATAGGGCCTTATCGGGTTCTTAAGCGGGTAGGGCCAATAGCGTATCAGTTAGAGTTACCACCAGAGTTGGACAGAATCCATGACGTCTTTCATGTGTCTATGTTAAGACGATACCAATCTGATCCCTCGCATGTTGGGCCAGTGGAGGAGATTGAAGTAAGGACTGATTTGACCTTTGAGGAAGAGCCCATACAAATTTTAGATCGAGAAGTTAGAGTTCTCAGAAGGAAGTCGATTCCGTTGGTAAAAGTACTGTGGTGTAATCATGGAAGGGAAGAAGCTACTTGGGAATCAGAAGAGACTATGTGTCAACAATACCCTCAACTATTTGGATCAGGTAAATTTTGAGGCCAAATTTTTTTTTAAGGAGGGTAGAGTTGTAACGCCCCAATTTTCGGGAATTCTGTGAGTGTTGGGAAATTTTAAATTTTGGTGTTCTGTCTGCTTAGCGTAGATTTAATCAAGTTAGTGGGTCTCCAGAAGGCCCTAGTTTAAGTTAAAATTCGGTAATTTTAGTTAATTTTAATTCTATAGAAAAAGGGGTTCTGGTTAGCTGGGCTTTAAGGTATTAATTGGGTAAAATAAAACACAAGGAAGCCCGTGCTAAGTTGGCTTGTGGCATCACTTGGGGGCTTGAGAGGTGGTGTGTGGATGACCAAGGAGAGCTAAGGTTCGAGTCGCGAGGTAAGAAAACTAGTGATATTAGTTTTTATGTGCAGAAAAGGTAAGTAATGGAACCTAAGTGAAAGACTATCAGGAGGAGTTTAAATTGCTCAAGGGATTGAGTAAGGAGGGGATAAGGGAGAGGATTTAGGAGCTGATTGGGGAGAGTAGTGATGGCCGAATAGTGGACTCTTGAGGAGCAAGAGTTGGCCGGCCAAGGGTTTCTTTTGGGGGGCAAAATTCGGCTAGGTTAAGTGCCAGTATAAATTCGGTATTAGGGGAAAGTTGTGTCGTTTGCTGACCAATCTCTTCTTCTTTCTTTCTTCTTTTCTCTTCAACTTTTTCTTTTCTTCTTTTCCTCCATATCCAAATCTCTCTAACCACCTGTGCATCTCCATCTTTTGCTTCAAACGTTTCTAAATCCTTCATAGCCATTGCCATAAAAAGCTGAAATCCCGAAACCCATACTTTCTTTTGTGCCGATTTCTCCTAGCCAATTTTATTATCTTTTCCATCATTCTTGACCGATTCTCTAATTCTCTATACCTCAAGGTTATATGAACAAGACCATAGCAAAAACCTCCTATTTCATCTTTCTTTACACAGCTTCAACAAAAGCCGAAAACCCTACTCTCTTAGGGACTTGGCCGAATAGTGAGATCACTGAAGGCTCAAATTTTGTTATCATTTGAGGGCTTAGATCTGCATCAGAATTGAGTATAAATTAATTGGGATCATTGACCGAAGGAACTGGTGGTAAGTCTTTTCAATCTAGTCTTTATTTCGTATTTTAGAAAAACCAAAACCCTAAAGGTGAGGGAGGCTGTCGACTTGGACTTGTAGCCCTAAGAGGTTGTGTTAACTATTTTGTCTTGATAATAATATGATCTAGAGGCTACTGATCAAGGGCTTGGACAAGTGGAGCAACGGGATCTAAGTCTAGTCGCAAACCCCGGCAAAAATTAGGATTGCTAGTGCCTAAGGTGTTATAGCCGAATAAGGTAAGGAGTTATTATGTAGTTCGTTTCGGTAGTAGATTAACGTGGTAGTAATATAATTGTAGGTAGTTCGAGCGTGGATCTCGTCAATGAATCGTCATAAAATAGGTGTGTAATTGACACCCTTTCTTAGTCTAGATCGGCAAAAGCCAAAAAGTCAAAATGTCGAAAACCGATATTGTGTAGATTTGTGAGTGTGAAAATGCTCGTGAGGTAAATCGATTAATGTTTTTGGTAAGCTGCAATGTTTGGACTGCAAAGTGCATGATTTCTGTGCCCTCGATATTTTTGGGCTTATTGGGCTAAAATTGGAATAAAAGGCAAATAGGCCCAATTCAGTAAGAACCCTCGGTAAGTGATTCTGTTAGTACGTGAAAGGTAGGAGTATGCATGAAAAACCCTAAAATAGATAAATTATTGAAATACCTTTAAAAGTGGAAAATTTATAGTTTTACCCCTAGGAGATAAATTACTAAAATACCCCTAGGGTTAAATTGACCTAAATGCATGTTTGACTGTTGTTATTTACTGCATATCATGTTGTTATTATCTGATGCATGGAATTGGGATATTGATGGAGGAAGTACTGAAAGTGGCCTGTCCACGTACTGGAGGCTTTGCCTCAATTTACTGTTAACTGAGTAGCAAGGCTGCAACTGTGGAGTGTAGGGCTGGGTGGATTGAGCTATTCCCCACATGGAGTGTAGGGCTGGTACGGGTGAAGTGTAGCGGTTGGTGCGTTGAGTAGACTCCCCAATGGGCTTGCATATGTTTATTGATGTTGCATGTATTTTGAAATGGGCCTATGGGCCATACTCTTATCTGAATAAGGGGCTAAGGCCCAGTTTAATGTAATCTAAAAAGGGCTCTGGCCCAGTATTACTATTATCTGAATGGGCTTAGGCCCGATGGGCTTGAGCTGACTTGGGCTTTGGATGGGTTACCTTACACACTGAGTTTCCAAACTCAACCCTTCTTTAACCTTACAGGTGGGCCTTGATGTGGGTGTCTTTGAGCTGGAGGGGATTCAGAGTGGCCATGGTGAACGCTTTTCGGTTTGAAAAAGAGACTGGTTTTCTTAAGCTATTTTAATTACTATTTAATTTTTGGGTTCTAATAAAGCCATTTTAACTTTATTTTCTTCTTTGATTTTCTGGGATTATATTATTTTAAATAACTTTAAATTGATGGATAATAATTCAAATGGGCTAGACTTAGGGTGCGATTTCAAAACGATGCTTGTTTTAAAATAACACGACGTCACGAATATTCGATTTACCAAAGATAACCACTCAAAGAAATTTCAATTTGTTATAACCAAGTGTGGCAATGGATGTGGGCATGTCTAGGATTGGATCCAATCGAAGGGCTTGGTACTTAAGCAGCCTTAATGGCTTACCTCCTCTGTTACGGATACCTACATGGTGCCCAGCTTCCATTCACTTGGCTAGCTTAACAAAAGTTGACTTTTAAAACACTAAAAAGGGAACATGGGGTTTTAACTTTAATGTGGCATGTAGGATTCGGCCATAACGTCTGGGTTGGGTTTGGGGTTCTACAACTCATGGATTTAATGAATCGGGTGTTTCAGCCATACTTGGATCGGTTCGTAGTCGTTTTCATCGATGATATCTTAGTGTACTCGGAAACGGAAGAGAGGCATGATGAACATCTTCGTATTGTGCTGCAAGTGCTAAGAGAAAAGCAACTTTATGCAAAGTTTAGTAAGTGTGAGTTTTGGCTGAAGGAAGTAACTTTCTTGGGGCATGTTGTGTCTGCTGAGGGGATCAAGGTGGACCCTCGAAAGATTGAGGCAATTTTGGAATGGAAGCCACCGAGGTCGGTAACAGAAATTCAAAGTTTTCTGGGGTTGGCAGGTTATTATCGAAGATTCATGGAAGGATTTTCTGTGTTGGCGGCACCGTTAACGAAACTTATAAGGAAGGGAGCACCTTTTGCTTGGACAAATAAGTAGCAAGAGGCTTTTGAGAAGCTGAAAAAGGTTTTGACTGAGGCACCAGTGCTGATTCAGCCAGAGTCTGGCAAAGATGTCACTGTGTACAGCGATGCATCACACGTAGGTTTGGGCTGTGTGTTGATGCAAAAGGGTAAAGTGGTCGCTTATGATTCACGACAGCTTAAGCCTCATGAGGTAAACTATCCCACTCACGACTTGGAGTTGGCAGCGGTGATTTTTGCGCTTAAAATATGGAGGCACTACTTGTATGGGGAGAGATGCATTATTTATACGGATCATAAGAGTCTTAAGTACTTGCTGACTCAAAATGAGCTGAATCTTAGACAGCGAAGGTGGATAGAGTTGTTAAAGGACTATGACTGTTCGATTGAGTACCATCTAAGCAAGGCAAATGTTGTGGTTGATGCGTTAAGTCGAAGGACTGTGGCGGAATTGAAGGCAATGTTTGCTCATTTAAGTTTGTATAACGATGGAAGCTTATTGGCAGAGTTACAAGTGAGACCGACTTGGGTGTAGCAGATTAAGAAGCAGCAGTTGGAGGATGAGTCGTTGGTTTCTCGGTTTCAGCAAGTCGAGAAGGGGGAGAATCAAGATTTTGGGTTAAATAATGATGGGGTTCTTTATTTTCGAGGAAGAATTTGTGTGCCAAAGGAGCCTGATTTAAGGTTGATGATTTTAAGGGAGGCACATAGTAGACCATGTGCTATGCATCCAGGAGGGAGTAAGTTGTATCGAGACTTGCGAGAGCTATATTGGTGGCCTGGGCATAAGCGAGAAGTGACCAAATTTGTGGGGAAATGTTTGACGTGTCAACAAGTAAAGGCTGAGCATCAACTGCCTTCAGGATTGTTATAGCCAGTGAAGATACCACTTTGGAAGTGGGAAAGGGTAACTATGGATTTTGTAAGTGGGTTGCCGTTGATGCCTTCCAAGAAGGATTCAGTTTGGGTAACTGTGGATAGGCTCACAAAATCTGCCCATTTCATACCTGTCCGAACCGATTACTCACTTCAGGAGCTGGCCAAGTTGTATGTGGCAGAGATAGTGCGGTTGCATGGGGTGCCAGTATCGATAATTTTTGACCGAGACCCAAGGTTTACATCTCAGTTTTGGCAGAAGTTGCATGAGGCGTTGGGAACGCGATTGGATTTCAGTACGGCTTTTCACCCTCAGTCGGATGGGCAGTTAGAGAGGGTCATTCAAATTCTAGAAGACATGTTGAGAGGTTGTGTTATTGAATTTAGGGGCAGTTGGGAGGATTACTTGCCGTTGGCGGAGTTCGCGTATAACAACAGTTACCAAGCAAGTATTCAGATGGCCCTTTATGAGGCACTGTATGGGCGAAGGTGTCGTTCACCTACTTGTTGGGCAGAGTTGGGGGAAAGGCAAGTACTTGGGCCAGAGTTGATAACGGATACTAAAGACAAGGTGAAGGTGATCAGGAATCGGTTAAAGGAGGCAGCGGATCGACAAAAGTCGTATGCCGATCTAAAGCGTAAGGATATTGAATATGCGGTTGGGGACATGGTCTTTTTGAAAGTGTAAGAAGGGCAAGTTGAGTCCACAGTTCATTGGACCTTATCGAATTATTAAACGGATAGGGCCGGTGGCTTATCAGCTAGAGTTACCTCCAGAGCTGGATCGTATTCACGATGTTTTTCATGTGTCCATGCTAAGGCGATCTTATTCTGACCCAACTCATATCGTGCCAGTTACAGAAATCGAAGTACAGTCGGATTTGACCTTCGAAGAAGAACCTGTGCAGATACTTGATCATGACGTCAAGGTGCTGAGAATGAAGTCAGTCCCATTAGTGAAGGTACTTTGGAGAAACCATGGTAAAGAAGAAGCTACTTGGGAGACAGAGGACCCGATGCGTCAGTAGTACCCTCAACTGTTTGGATCAGGTAAAATTTTGAGGCCGAAATTTCTTTAAGGAGGGTAGAGTTGTAACATCCTGATTTTCAGGTTTTTTCGTGATTCGCGAGATTTTGGTAAATTTTTAAAATTTGGTATATGGTTGTGAAATTCATAATTGGAGTGTGTAAATGGACTTATGGAAGGCTCATGTGATGGCCAAAACCCGGTAGAATTTTTGAATTTTGGACTTAAGAAGTTAGGGGCTTTGGATAGGTGGTCTTATTAAAAATTGTGGGTAAAATGTATCACAAGAGGCCTCTAGTAAAGTGGCTAAGTGACGCCACTAAGGAGCTAAAAAGGTGGCGTGTAAGTGGTAGGAGGAAAGCCTGGGTTCGATTCCCTGTGATGGCAAGTGTGATGTTAATTTTTATGCTTTGAGCGTGCAGGAGTTGTAGCCGAATGGAACTCTG
This sequence comes from Gossypium hirsutum, assembly GCF_007990345.1. Taxonomy (NCBI): domain Eukaryota; kingdom Viridiplantae; phylum Streptophyta; class Magnoliopsida; order Malvales; family Malvaceae; genus Gossypium; species Gossypium hirsutum. Next base: position 57,595,089 of record NC_053435.1, read on the forward strand.
TGGGAGAGAGTTTGAATCAGTCAAATGCATGGATTAATGAGGGATAAGGGGAGAGATTTTAGGGATTTGAGAGGGAGATAGAGTTAGCCGAATAGAGGGGATTAGAGAGGGGATTTCGGCAAAGCGGTATTAAGTAAGTATTTTCGGCATTAGGGACTTAGGTTGTGCCATTTTCTTCTTTAGGATTAGTCTTTTCTTTTTCTTTCTTCTTCTCTAGCTGAATCTACCACCCTCACATCCAGCATTCTTTCCTTTTATTTTCTCTAAAACCAGCCCACTACTCCCTTCTGTTCACCTACTACTTTTTTCTTTACCTCCACATCTGCCGAAAAGCCGCAAAAAGCCGAACTTATGAAGCTTGGTGGTGCCGATTCTATATTGACCAGCAACCTTCTTTTTGCCTTCACATTTTGGTGGCAAATCCCTTTATCTTCTAAGTTTTAAACGGTTTAAGGAGGGAGACTGTGGTAAGTATTCGTACTCTAAACCGATTCAGTAGTAACTGTTGACAAAAGCCGAAACCCCTATAGTTTAGGGAGGTGGCTGATTAGAGATATAAGCCTTATTGGGCTTTTTATTTTGACTTTTTATGGTTTGTATAATGGAGTAGATACGTTGGAGGAGCAGCAATGTGTGGGGTGTCGATTTGGATAGGCTTGGATCATATCGTTATACCTTGTGAAGGTAAGTGAACTATGGCCATTTGGGGTCTTTGGCCAAATGTGGTAAGGTAGATTTTGGGTTTGATAAGTATGATTTGTACACTAAAAATGGAGGTGTATAATTGTTGGTTGCCGTGGGAGATATCGTCAAGGAATATCGCAAATCAGGTGTGTAACGAACCCTTTTTCGTAGCTTAAATCGATATATGCCGAAAAGTCGAAATGCCAAAATTTTGGTATTTCGAGGACTCGTGAGCACGCGAACGCTCATAGGTTAGTTAGTTTCGCTAAGTTCGATGATCGAGATCGTTGGAACAGGTAAGGGCACGATTTTGTGCACGATGGTAAGTTGGGCCTCGAGGGGCTAAAATTGGGCCCAATGGGCTTCCGGGGCCATTCAGGTAAATTTGGTAGAAAATGGAATCTTGTAAAATTGCACGTTAAGACTGTTAATACCGTTGTGGAATATAGGCTAAATGGGCCTAGGTGACTAAATCGACATTCGTAGGGCCCATTAGGGGTTTGGGCCCAAAAGCCCGAATTTGATAAAGTGCGTTAAAATCATTGTTTAAACACTTGGAGCAATTGGTAATGGTTAATGAACATGGAAACCCTGATATTTTGGTAAAATTACGAAATTACCCTTATAATATGGAAAATGACTATTTTGCCCCTAAGTAAAGATGACCATTATACCCCTAGGGTTTAATTATGAGTTTGATGCATGAGACTTTGATATACATGATTGGACATGATATGTACATGATATGTATGATATGCACATGGTGTATTCATTTATGCATGGGTTGGGTTTTATATGGATGGAGGAAGTGCAAAAGGGCTTTTGCCCCAGTTTACCGAAAGGGCTTTGACCCAGTTTATCAAAAAGGGCTTTGCCCCAGTTATTAAAAGAGGCTAGGCCTCCAGTTATATGATAAAGTAGCTATGTGCCAGTGGAGAGTTTGGTTGGGTGGGTTGAGTCATTCCCCACATGGAGAGCTTGGTTGGTACGGGTGGAGAGTAGCGGTTGGTGGGTTGAGTAGTCTCCCCAAATGGGCTTACATACATCCATTAATAACGCATGTCGTATTGATTTGGGCCTATGGGCCATACCGTATACAGTAAAGGCTTCGGCCCAGTGATATGATAATGAAAAGGCTTCAGCTCAGTGACATGAATAATGCAAAGGCTTCGGCCCAATATATGTTGAGATTGAAGTTGGGCTTAGGCCCAGCGGGCTGATATTGTTTTGGGCTCTAAAAGGGGCTTGTTGCACACTGAGTTTCCAAACTCACCCCCTTCCTAACCTTGCAGGTGAGCCTTGATTTGGGGACTTGGAGTCGGAGGGGATTCAGAGTGGCCACGGTGATCGCTTTTGGGCTTTGAAATAAGTGATTGATTTCCTTTAGTTTATCTTATTTACTACTTATTTTTGGGTTGTAATAAGGCCATTTTAACTTTGTTTTATTCTCTTTTCGGGGATTATTTTATTTTTAATAACTTTAAACTGGTTGATAATAATTCAAATGGGCTAGACTTAGGGCGCATTTTCAAAACGATACTTGTTTTCAAAATAACACAACGTTACGATTATTCGATTTATCAAAGATATCCACTCAAAGAAATTTCAACTCGTTATAACCAAGTGTGGCAATGGTTGTGGGCATGTTTAGGATTGGATCCAACTGAAGAGCTTGGTACTTAAGTAGCCTTCATGGCTTACCTCCTCTGTTATGGATACCTACCTGGTGCCCAGCTTCGATTCACTTTGTTAACTTAACAAAAGTCAGTTTTTAAAACACTAAAACGAGACACGGATTTTTAACTTTACTGTGGCACGTCAGATTCGGCCATAACTTCTGGGCCAGGTTTGAGGTGTTACAATATGTTTGTGAAAGTTAAAGCTGGTTAAGTGAGTAAATATAATATTGAATGATGATAATTTGATATGAGAACTTGTTATGAAATCTAGAAAGGTTGTGTGAGATAGCATATTATGTTTACGACATTGTAATGAAAGTATTTGTTATGTTAAGTTTATTAAGATACGAGCTTACCAAGCTTAAAAGCTTACTTTGTGTTTTCTTTTTCTTATGTTTATAGATTTTTGAAGATTTGCTCGGGTTGGAAGTCGATGGAGATGACATCACACTATCCTGTTATCATTTTAGTAAATAACAGTTTTAGACTCGGTTATGTGGCATGTATAGGCTAGTCTTGGAGTTAATTGTTTTGAATGAGTATGTATTTAAAGCGATGCGAAAATGACTTGCTTATTATGCTTAAGTTTGGTTTTACATTTTCTTAATTAAAATGTTTAATGAGTTTGGTTTTGGTAGTCGTTTTAATAGCTAGCTCATTTTGGAAATATGAAATGTAGTATAATTAGAGTGATGGATGATGGTATATTAACTTAACAGGTTTGGTTACTAAGTGGTAAGTAATGAATATGTTTTATGATTGTTTTGGTTGATTGTATTGGTATGGGTTCAAATGGTTAATGATGGTAATGATTAAGTATGTTTTGGGTTAGTTAATAGAATAAAAATATGAAGTTTAAGTATATTAATATAGATATGAATTAGATGCACGCTGGAGTGTTATTTGTGTTCAAGTGTTAAGTATGACTTTTATTTTTAGGATGAATTACGCACTTGTATATATATGCATCATTAGTATGTTCGGCCATGTTATAATGTATTTATGTTTCATATGTGATTGCATAATAATTCATGTAATATGATTCAATTGGTTTTATTATGAACTTGTGAAGAAGTTATCAATTGATATGTTTGATATACGATTAATGAGATAGAAATTGGCATATATTCAAAGTATGAAGTGTAATGATATATAATGGAATATGAATTTAATTATGAAAATGACATTAATATGATGGATATAAGGAACTGAATATTGGAAGTATTAAATATGTGAACATGTCTTTGATATATACAAGTTTGGTTCGAATTTAGTAATTATGAAACATATTTAGTTGGGTTTTGATATATGTTCGTACTGAATTAGTTGGAATTTTTGAAATGTGCTTATTTACGATATATGTTCAGTAAGGTATGATTATTTCTGAATTGGAACTATGACCCATGTATTCGAATTTATAATAAGTGAATTGTGGATATTTGAAATTTATAAGTTTTAAATGTTTATTAATTCTTAGTGTATGAAAGGTGAGGAATGAGGTGCTAAACTGTGTTTTATATAGTAATGCGTCATAACCCTAATCTGATAATGGATACGGGTTAGGGGTGTTATAGCTTTCAACTCATTCAATTCCGTTGGAGCCATCCTATACGGAGCAATTGAGATAGGTGTCGTTCTAGGGACCAACTCAATTCCAAACTCGACTTCCCTCACTGGAGGTAATCCAGGTAATTCCTCTGGAATACATCTGTAAACTCATGAACCACTAGTACCGATTCAATCTTTAACTCAAACACTTGAGTATTCAGCGTGAAAGCTAAGTAGGACTCATATCCTTTTCTCAAATACTTCTCAGTAATCAATGACGATATTATTATAGGTAGATTATCTAACTCATTTGGCCCAACTCAAAGAACATTCCCGTCTTTACATTTCAACTCAATTATCTTTTTTACCACTGTCCACTACAACACTATGAGTAGTCAACCAATCCATCCCAAGGATTGCATCAAACTCATTAAACGACAATAACATCAAGTTAGTTGGAAAACAATGACCTCTAATTTTCAAAGGGCAACTTCTACATACTTGGTCCACTAGTACATGTTTGCCTAAAGGATTGGACACTTTGATCACAAACTCAGTGGACTCTACTAGCATGCTCATGTGAGGTACCAATTCCATACAAATATAGGAGTAGGTAGATCTCGGGTCAATTAATGCAACAACAGATATATCATGAATAGGAAAAGTACCTGTGATCACATCGGGAGACTCTGCCTCTTCGCGGGCACGAATAGCATAGGTCCTTGCAGGCGCTCTAGCCTCTGACCTTTTGTGGTCTATTGCAAAGCAAGTTGAAGTGAAACAGAAAAAAAGTCACTAATGATATATTAAAACTAATTATAGGACGCATGGCATGAGAGATAATGTTTGGTGTGGCTACAAAGAGACAAGCTTTGTAGCATATACCTTTTGCATGAATAACATAGGCCCATAGCATCTTTTGGTGTGCTTCTATTGCTCGCCCCACTTCCGGGGTTCTTTTGTGGTCTACCCCTCAAGAGAGCACTACTTGCTTTCACATCTTATCTTCTCTCTCTCATCTAGTTCGGGACAATCACGGATGAAGTGTTCCAATGATCCGTATTTGAAATAGCCTCTTTCATTCCCTCGACACTCTACAAAATGATGCCTACCACATTGCGAGCATTCTGGCTTATTTGGCCGAGTGCTACCAACACTTGCGACCGAAGTGGTCTGGGCTCTAGAAGTTGTGTTTTATCAGTTCTTGTTCCTATTTGAATAGCCCACTGAAGCATTTCATTGGGTAGTGAACTCTCTCGATCTTTTGGATAAGGATTGATGTGATTTTCCCATCTGTCTCTTCTTTACATCCCGCGACTCAAAAGTCGCCTTCCTCCTTTCTTCAATCAACTCTTCGGCCTTACAGGCTCTTTCAAAAGACCTACAAATTCCCGCATTACGTTTACATTTACTCTCTATGATACTTCTGTAATTGCTTTGATAGATCCTGGATCAACACATTCATATATATGCATGAACTTAGTGAATAGTAAGACTTTGCCTGTAGAGTCTACTGAATTTGTATTAGAGTTTCGAACCCCCTAGGTAGATATGTTCTGGTTGATAAAGTCTGCAAGAATTGTCTGTTAATGTTTCGAGACAATTGTTTTCCAGCTGATCTGATGCTATTTCCCTTTGATGAGTTTGATATAATTCTGGGTATGGATTGGTTAACCTTGCATGACGCTGTGGTGAACTATAAACAGAAAACTATTGATTTGAGATGCAAGAATGATGAAATAGTCAGAATTGAATCTAGTGATTTGAATGGATTGCCTGCAGTAATATCTTTGATGAAAGCTTTAAGTATTGTGAAAAAGGGTTGTGAAGCCTATTTTGCTTATGTGATTGATTCAAAAGTGTCAGAAAAGAAAGTTGAATCTGTACCTGTTGTTCGTGAGTTCCCTGATGTGTTTCCTGAAGAACTTCTAGGATTACCTCTAGTTAGAAAAGTAAAATTTTGCATTGAATTGGTACCTGATACTAATTAGATTTTGATAGTTCCATATAGAATGGCTCCGACTGAGTTAAAAGAATTAAAGTCTTAGTTGCAAGAATTGACCGATTGAGGATTTGCTAGATCAAGTTTCTCACCTTGGGGTGCTCCAGTTCTATTTGTGAAAAAAGAAAGACTGTACGATGAGAATGTGTATAGATTATCGTCAGTTGAATAAAGTGACTGTCAAGAATAAATATCCTTTGCCCCGAATTGATGATTTCTTTGATCAGTTGAAAGGAGCTACTGTGTTTTCGAAAATAGATTTGAGATCGGGCTACTATCAGCTACGCGTGAATGATTCAGATATCCTGAAGACTGCTTTCAGAATGAGGTATGACCACTATGAATTTTTAGTTATGCCTTTCGGATTGACTAATGCGCCTGCTATTTTTATGGATTTGATGAATAGAATTTTTAGACCATATTTAGATTAATTTGTTGTAGTCTTCATTGATGACATACTAATTTTTTCACGTGCTAAATCTGAGCATGTCGAACATCTGAGAATCATACTACAAACTTTGCGAGATAAACAGTTGTATGCAAAATTCAGCAAGTGTGAGTTTTGGTTGCGAGAAGTTGGTTTCTTGGGTCATATTGCATCGGCCTTTGGTATTAGAGTTGATCCGAGTAAAATTTTAGCTATCTTGGATTGGAATCTCTAAGAAATGTTTCTGAAGTCCATAGTTTTCCGGGACTTGCTAGTTATTATAGATGATTCGTAAAAGGTTTCTTAATGATTATGACTCCGTTGACGAAATTGCTCCAGAAAGATGTGAAGTTTGAGTGGTCTGAAAAGTGTCAGAATAGCTTTAATCAGTTGAAAATTTTATTGACTGAAGCTCCTATTTTTGTACAACCCGAATCGGGTAAAGAATTTGTGATTTATAGTGAGGCTTCATTGATTGGTTTGGGATGTGTTTTAATGCAAGAAGGAAAAGTTATTACTTATGCTTTGAGGCAGTTGAAACCATACGAGAAAAATTGTCCAACTCACGATCTCGAGTTAGCTGCAATTATGTTTGCCTTGAAAATCTAGCGTCACTATCTGTATGGTGAGAAATGTCATGTGTTTTCTGATCATAAAAGCCTGAAGTATTTAATGACGCAAAAATATTTGATTCTACGGAAGAGAAGATGGTTAGACCTGCTTAAAGACTACGAACTTGTGATTGATTATCATCCGAGAAAAGGAAATGTTGCTACTAATGCCTTAAGTCGGAAAACATTGTTTGTTTTGAGTACAATGAATGCTCATTTGGTTCTATCTAATGATGGTTCAGTTTTAGCTGAATTAAAAGTAAGACCCTTATTCTTATAGCAGATTATCGAAGCTTAGAAGATTGATAATGAGATTTTGACTAAACGAGCTCAGTGTGATGTAGAAACAGATTCAGAATCCAGAGTTGACAAAGATAATTGTTTAAGATTTCGAGATAGGATTTATGTTTCGAGAAATTCAAATTTAATTCAAATGATTTTGAGTGAAGCCCACAGTAGTCAGTTATCTGTGCATCCGGGTAGTACGAAAATGTTTAATGATCTAAACCAGCATTATTGGTGGTCTAGAATGAAAAGGGATATCTTTGATTTTGTTTCTAAATGTTCGATCTGTCAGCAAGTCAAAGCTAAACATCAGGTGCCATCTGGATTATTACAACCAATTATCATTCTAGAATGGAAATGGGATTGAGTAACTATGGACTTTGTGTCGGGTTTACCCCTGTCTCCAAGAAAGAAAGATGTAATTTAGGTTATAGTTGATTGATTGATGAAATCGGCTCATTTTATTCCAGTTCAATCTGATTATTCACTTGATAGCTTAGCTGAATTATACATTTCTGATATTGTGAGATTGCATGGTGTGCCATTGTCTATAGTGTCAAACAGAGATTCGAGATTCACGTCACGATTTTGGAAGAAATTGCAATATGCTCTGGGTACTAAATTGCATTTCAGCACAGCGTATCATCCGCAAACAGATGGTCAATCTAGTGGATTATTCAGATACTTGAGGATATGTTAAGATGTTGCATTCTTGAGTTTAAAGGTACGTGGGAACAATATCTACCTTTGATTGAATTTTCTTATAATAATAGTTTTCAATCGAGCATCAAAATGGCACCATATGAAGCTTTATATGGTCGCAAATGCCGTACACCTTTATATTGGTCAGAGCTTAGTGAAAATAAAATTTATGGGGTTGATTTGATAAAAGAAACTGAACAGAAAGTGAAAGTGATCCGAGATAGTTTGAAAGTAGCTTCTGACCATCAGAAATCATATGCAGATCTAAAAAGAAAAGACATTGAGTTTGAGATCGGCGACAAAGTGTTTCTAAAAGTATCTCCGTGGAAGAAAGTAATTCGGTTTGGTAGAACAGGCAAGTTGAGTCCGAGGTTCATTGGGCCGTATGAAATCATCGAACGAGTTGGGCCGATTGCTTATAGATTGAGGCTACCATCTGAGTTAGAAAATATACATAATGTGTTTCATGTATCGATGCTTCGAAGGTACAGATCTGATCCTTCGCATGTAATTCCTTCATCTGAGATTGAAATTCGGTCTGATATGACTTACGAAGAAAAGTTGATCTGAATCTTAGCTCGAAAGGTTAAAGAGTTACGTAATAAGAAGATTCCATTAGTTAAAGTGATGTGGCATCGGCACAGTATTGAAGAGGCCATGTGGTAGCCTGAAGATGCTATGAAACAACAATATCCAAATCTGTTTAACGGTAAGATTTTCGGGGACGAAAATCTCTAAGGAGAGAATTGTAATAGTCCGGTTTTGACCCTAGTTGGAATAGTGGTTTCGGGACCACATATCTAAGTCAAAAAAATATTTTTATATTATTTTCTGTGTCTATGATAAATAAATTGATATGTGTGAAAGTTTCGTGCGAAAATTTAACTGTTTGTGTGCTTAATTTGCAAAAAGGACCAAATTGTGTAAAATATAAAAGCTGAGTGCTAGATGTTAAAGTGCCCATTTGAGTTGGCTTTCTAAGTAAAGGTCCTTATGTGGTTATTTGACCATTGGAAGTTGGAATGGACATAAAAGGCATGTGTTAGGTGAATGAATAATTTTATAACAAAGGGTAAAATTGTCATTTAATTTATTTAGTTAATATTAAATAAAACAAAGGCATGAAAATCAAGCCATTAGTGTTCATCTTTGCCGAAAATTAGAAAAGAAATAGGGTTTGGAAAGCTTTGTTCATTCGGCCATAATTGAAGTTTGATTGAAGGTTCGTTTTTGATCCGTTCTTGATAATTTCTACATTTTTGTGATCGTTCTTTAGTATACTACATAGCCCATACTTCAATTTCTGATTTTGGTAATGATTTTGAAATATGCGATGGATGAATTCTTGAGTTTTGTGTTGTTAAATGGGTGAATTATGGAAGGTATGTTCTGGGTTGACATATGTTGTCTTTGAATTTTTGATGAAATTGAGTAAATTGGTAAAAAAGTTATTTTGAGGGGCTAAAATGTGAAATAAATGAAATGTGTGGACTAGTATGAGTACTAGGAGAATTCGGCTAGGCTTGTGTAAATGCAAATTATGTGTATTTTATGATTTTGTGAAATAGGGACTAAAGTGTTGAAATGTGAAAATTGCGAGGCTAGTTTGCAAATTGCCTAAATATGTGTTTATGGATTGAATTGAATTATTTGGTGAATAAAAAGGATTAATTTTGAATACTTATAAATCAAGAAAAGAGGAGTTCGAATTTAGATCGAGGAAAATCGAAGATTATAGAATAAACGTTCAAGTCGACACCTTCGAGTACGAGGTAAGTTCGTACTTAAAATATGATGTTAAGTAAGTTTTGATGCCTTTATTATACATGGGTTGTATATAATTGAATTGGATAATATGGTGATGAATCGGAAGCTTTGGCACTATGTGTGCGATTTAAACTAGCTTTGGCACTAAGTGTGCGATTTAACTAGCTTCGGCTACTTGAGGCACTAAGTGTGCGATACCGACTTAGTCTCGGTTATTTGAGGTGGCACTAAGTATGCGAAAATATTTAGCTTCGGCTAACCCTATAAAACTAAGTGTGCAGATGTCTAAAATACTAATAACTTATGGAAAGTTTTATAACATTCAACAAGAGGTAAGTACAAAAGTGAATAAGTACGGAAAGATTCAAGTATGTATAATACCTAAGTGGTAGATGATGTTATATATGTGAATCTCATAGAGTTGATATGGTTTATTGGATTGAAATTGTGCAAATACTCATATGTTGTTATTTTATGTTCATATACTATTGATGATTTGAGTACGAGCTTACTAAGCTTTTGAAAGCTTACTTTGTGTGTGTGTTTGAATTGTTTTGTAGATATCTAAGCTACCAAGCTCGGGGATCGTCAAGGATTGTCGCCACACTATCGAATCTCATTTTGGTACTTTTGAAAATGTATATATTTGAAGTATGACATGTATAGGCTAGTAGTTGTAGAAGTATGATTTGTGATGTATATATTTGGCCAAGTGAATTGGCTAACTTGTGTTTGAACTTATAGTTTATAATGGTTTATGAATGATATGTGTTTTAGTATGAAAATTGGTTGGTTGGATTGTACATATATGCTTTTTTTCATGCTTGTAGGTTGACCTAAAAAGGGGGTGGAAATTTGGTTTAAACCAAGCCTAGATTGTGCCACACGACTATAGCACATGGGCGTGTTTATTGGCCATGGGCTTAAGTCAGTAGCTAGCTAAGAACCACACGACCATAGCACACGGGCGTGTTTGTTGGTCGTGGATAAAAGTCAGTTTGTATGCTCATGTGGGGCACACGGCCTGGTCACACGGGCGTGTGACCTTAACAGAAGTGAGAAATTTTGCTAAGTTCTAAAAATTTTGAATGTGTTCGGTTTAGTCCCGACCTATTCCTAATGTATGTTTAAGGTCTCGTTGACTTGAGAAAGGGACTTTATGTTGATGTTTGACATGATGTTATGATATTTGTGAAATGAATACGAAGTGTTTCAATATGTTCGGTAATGCCGCTTAACCCTAATCCAGCGACGAATAAGGGTTATGGGTGTTACATATTTAGTTGGTACCGGGAACTTCACCAATATCTATAGCTCCGTATAGAATGGCTCAGACAAAGTTGAAAAAATTGAAAGCTCAATTGCAAGAGTTAACAAACGACTGAGTTTTTCACCCTGGGTGTGCCAGTATTGTTTGTAAAGAAGAAAGACAGGTCAATGAGAATGTGTATTGACTATCGACAGCTCAACAACTTTACGATAAAGAGCAAGTATCCATCTCCGAGAATAGATGATTTGTTTGATCAGTTGAAAGGTGCAATAGTATTTTCGAAGATTGATTTGAGATTGGGTTATTATCAATTGAGAGTTAAAGATTCAGATGTGCCGAAAACCGAGTTTAGAATGAGGTATAGACATTATGAATTTCTTGTTATGCCTTTTGGATTGACTAATGCTCATGCCATTTTTATGGATTTGATGAATCAGATATTTAGTGTAACACCCCTAACCTGTATCCGTCGCTAGACTAGGGTTAAAGGCGTTACCAGACAAATCGGAACATTTTACAAATGATTCATTTACATTATCCAAAATCATGGTCAAACATTATCATAGAGTCCCTTATTTAGGTCATCGAGACGTTAAACATGCATTATAAAGGGGTCGGGACTAAATCGAGTTCATACAAAAATTTTCGAAACTTAAACAAATTTTCAAAGTTGTACAGGTCAAACGCTCGTGTGAACAGGCCGTGTTCCTCACATGGCTTTAGACAGCCCATGGGTCTAGGCCGTGTCAAAACAGGGCATACATACTGACTTGTCCACATGGCCCCAAGTGTAATATCCCTCACCCTTATCTGACACCAGGATAGGGTTCAAGGCGTTATCGGGGTTTCACATTCACAAACATATTAAATTAGGTCACCGAGTTTCACTCAAATTTAAAACTTTTCAAACATGTACGTCTCGTCCCTTAAACAGGCCTTCGAGGCCTAAAACATACCTAGGGGAAGTTCGAGACAAAACCGGGGACATTCGATAAACTTTGGGTACCTTGGAAAATTTCCTTTACTTTGAAGTGACACATGCCTGTGTGGGTGGGGCTGTGTGATCTCACACACCGTGTGGCTTGGGACACGCCCATGCCCTCAGCCTATGTGCAACACTGACTTTAACCATATCATACAATTAGGGGAACACGACTAAGACATACGCCCATATGGCTTGCCTGTGTACAACACTAACTTGAACTTTTAGGTGCAGGGGACGCATGGACATGCCACACACCCATGGGAATGGCTCGTGTGTCACAGACGGCCTAGACACACTCCCGTGTGCCCAACTGTGTGGACCCTAATAGGCTATTTTCCAAGCCTTTGGTCACCCTTTTCAACACTTATACATAATGATTATCAAATGCAAAGCAAAACATGATTATATTCTTATAAATATTCTTGGCAAAACTTATTGCATAGAAACCTCATATCATTGGTTTCACACAGGCCAGGTTATTTCCTATCTTGTATTTATGGGTTTCCATGTTACTTTAACACATTAAAGATTGGCTCGTTCTTGTGACTCATTGCCAATTGGAAACAAACCATCATATATGAAAATAAGCCAATTCATATAAAAAAAAGATAGATACATCTTTACATGCCTTTATTTGGCAAATCAATAGACACGTATAACAAAATACTCAAAAGTCCTATACACGAAATTGAACAAATTAAAAATGTCTTTATACCAAAGTTGGTCTAGTTGATAGTGTGATGACTCTCGAACTGCCTTCCAATCCTTACAAGTCCTCGAGCTCTGTAAAACAGGGGAAAGGAGAGGGGTAAGCATTTACATGCTTAGCAAGCTCGTATAATCGAAAAGTAAACTTACCAAGTAATTAGCATACATCAATAATAGATTGTAACACCCTATACTCTTATCCGTTGCCGGAATAGATTCATAAGGTATTACCAAACAGAAACAGATCAAACTAGCCATTCATAATCAATCATGCATAACAAAATATAGTTTCTTTAATCATTCAACCATGAATAAAATTTAACCAAAGTTAAAGTAACTAATAAATTTCAAGATATTTGACACATAAGTCCATAGAACCATAAACTAATATTTAGGAAATTAGCAAGCCATTTTCGCATGGCTAAAATATTTACATTTTCAAAATATAACTTACTTTACTAAGGAGAGTTAAGCCTATACATGCCATATCTCAAAATATAAACTATCAAAAGTACCAAAACAGTGACGATAGTGTAGATGATTTTGAACTTGAAATCCCTGAGCTCGTAGCTTTCAACAAAATCTATAAAATAGGACAACACAAAACATTCACAATAAGCCATTAAGCTTAGTAAGTCTTAAGTATCTGAAACAAAAAAACTTATTTATACACATTATATCATATTCGAAATATAATACCAATTGACCGAAAGTACATAACCACGTAAAATCCATTTCAACTACTTATTATTTCTTCAGAGTTCGAATTTCATAATCATACCTTTTAAATGACTTGTAGTAACTCATCGATTTAACCTTATAATTTCAATGATCATAATTTTATGTATATAACATATACTTCCATGTACTAAAATCAAGATGGCCGAATATAAATATACACAACTACCTTCCATATACTTCTCATTTCAATTCATACCTTAATTCACATCTCTTCATATGTATAACAATTTATAGGTCCCTGGACAATTTAATCTATCGAATGAATCTAGATATCGTATAGTTTAATCTCATATTCATAGACTTTTATTGTTTCACCGGCAATTTGCCTGCTAGGTATAAACCCGAACTTAACACCAGCACGAGGCCTGCTAGGTATAAACCTGAATTTATCACCGGCACGAGGCCTGCTAGACATTAAGTCTGAAACTCATTCACCGGCATTATGCCTGCTAGGCTCATGGCCCGAAACAATTCCACCTGCTAAAAGCTTGCTGAGCCATAGACCCGAATAATAATTCGAATACAAATTTCACAAATTCATAACATATACACTTCTTATATTTATGCATTTCACATAAGCTAATCACATTAGTCCTCTATAACTACATTCACGTATAATCACTTGATAACTATCACACTATTGTTTCTTAATTTACCACTACATATCTCCCATCTAATGAATACATCTCACAGCGAGATGATCATAACAAATTTCCTTATCTAAATCTCATGCATACTATTCGGTTTCAAGTATGTGTATATATATATGCTAAAAGTATGGAAAATTTCTCGTGACATATCATGATTCAATCATAAATAGCTTATGTTTAAATACTGAAAACTTACCTCAAGTATTTTTCGAGCAACTACGGGTCGGCTACTCAACTACTTTAGCTTTTCCCTTATCCGAATTTGTCCCTCTATGCTCTTGAGCTTAATTCAAAAAAAAATTTAAACTAATCATTATTCGACTATTCAAGCATTACTTCAAAATATAATATATATACATATTCGACTTTCACATATATAGATCATAGTAAACAAAAAAATAAAATACTTTATAGGTCATCTTTGACCTTTCTATTTTCATCAATTTGAACCATTCCTTGGCCAAATATTTCATTCGGCATTAAGATACAAACAAGTTAACATTTTCTTTATATACACCCTCAAGACCACATGCATAATTCATTTATTTTAAAGCACATATCACACAACAGCTTAACTAAAGTTTCATTCATTCACAACATATAAACCTTATTAAGCTCATACCTTGTACACACCAAACCGAATTCAAGTGGAGAAATTATTACAACTAAAACACATTCCAAAATCAACTTAACCATTTAGCCACATAACAGGGTAAGTAACACTCACAATTGTAAACACCTTGCACACATTCAAGACACATAGTAACATACAAAATTAAACAAATAGAAAGGTCAGGTGCGCATGTCTTAATATAAACACCATAATTCATATTAACTTAGAGACATACATAAAAATCTATATGACTGAAGGTTCATGTATTCATGATAAATGTGTTTATTATAATTGTATCCTTAATATAACCTTGATATAAAATTTACCATTTATAATCAACCAAATCAATACATATACATACATGATATACACTTACTCATATGCCAAAGTCATACTTACCCTTAACGAAACAAAACACATTGTTTAGTCAATAAAACTAATCACGAACCACATACAACATTTATTTTAACATATTTATACCTCGTAACTAAGCTTAATTCTCACCTATCAATCATCATCCTAACATATATATGTAAGATACAAATAAATACTTAGTCCACTACCGTACATCATTTGACATGATAATTTCCATTTTCAATATCATAGAGACCTAGGTTGGCTGAACATATATAATTTCACGTATGCGTAAACATTACTCACATTCCATTACTTACATTATTCAAAATCATACCATTAAATTAATGCATAAAACTGAACCTTTAGACATTCAAACATATACTTTATTTTTTTTTCAAATCACCCAAACAGCAATTACTCACATTCTAACATTTTAATACAAAACGTTTGTTCAAGTCATTTATCAAGTTCAAGTTCGGCTATTACACATATAAGTACTAGCAATTTAAATTTTAACTAGTTCAAACTTCTCTCATCAACAATTATCCATCAAAACATAAGGACAATAATCTAACCCCTTCATTATCTACCATGGCCGAATGCTCAAATCATCACCCAAATTCAAAATTTTGACATGGGCTAAGTAAGGAACTTGGTAACTAACTTAAAATAAGCTAAAATTTCAAAATCTAACATGAATTACTAACCTTGTTTCAAGCTTAAGATGACCGAATGGTTTTGCTCCTTTTTCTTTCTTTAAAATCGGTGAAGAATAACAAAGATGAACACTTTGTTTTCTTCAACCTTTTTTTCTATTTTTAATTATCATTATTATAAAATATAAAGCCATTTAGTTGCCATAATACTAATAGATAATACATATATTTTATAGTAAATAACAATATGGCCAGCCACTATCTTAAAATGGATAATTTGACATACAAGTCCATTTTTTTCTTTTCTTTTCTTTTTCATGCATTAATAGACCACTACAATTTAACCTATCACATTTTCAAAATTTCTCACATAAGTCCTATTTAATAAATTTCACATACAAATGACAAAATCAAAGAATGAAACTTTCACACATGCACTTACACATATAATAAACATAGAATATAATGTTTAATTATTTTTGTGACTCGGTTTTGTGGTTCCGAAACCACTTTTCGACTATTGTCGAATTAGGGCTGTCACAACTCTTCCCCCCTAAGAAATTTTCGTCCTTGAAAATCTTACCAGCAAATAAATTAGGGTATCGTTCTTTCATGGAGTCTTCAAGCGCCCACGTTGCTTCTTCAACTTCGTGTTTGACCCATAACACTTTCACTAACGAAATTGTCTTATTCCGCAATTCTTTCACCTCGTGAGCCAAAATATGAATCAGTTCCTCTTCATAGCTCAAATCAGACCGAATTTCTATCTCTGATGGACTAATCACATGAGAAGGATCGGATTTGTACCGAGGGAGCATTGAAACATGAAAAATGTTGTGAATCTTTTCAAGTTCAGGCGGAAAAAGTAGTCTATATGCAACTGGCCCAATCCTTTCTGTAATTTCATATGGTCCGATAAATCTTGGGCTCAATTAGCCTTTACGGCCAAATCTAAGTAGCTTTTTCCAAGGTGAAACTTTGAGAAACACTTTGTCTCCGACTTGATACTCAATATCTTTCCATTTCAAGTCTGCATACGATTTTTTGACGATCTGATGCTCCTTTCAGACTTCAACGGATCACTTTAACTTTTTGTTCGACCTCTTTAATCAAATCAACTCCGTAAATCTTATTCTCACTGAGTTGGGTCCAAAGCAAAGGCGTACGACATTTACGGCCGTACAAAGCTTCGTAAGGTGCCATCTTGATACTCGATTGAAAACTATTATTATATGCGAATTCAACTAAAGGCAAGTATCGTTCCCATGAAGCATTAAACTCAAGGATGCAACATCTCAACATGTCCTCGAGTATCTGAATAATTCGCTCGGATTGACCATCGGTCTGGGGATGAAAAGCGGTGCTAAAATGCAACTTAGTACCCAATGCTTCTTGCAATTTCTTCCAAAACCGTTATGTGAATCTCAGATCTCTATCCGACGCAATAGAAGTAGGTACCCCGTGTAACCTTACAATCTGAGAAACATACAATTCGGCTAGCTTATCAAGTGAATAATCTGTACATACGGGAATAAAATGAACTGACTTTGTCAATCTATCAATAACAACCCAGATCACATCTTTCTTGCTTGGTGACAATGGCAACCCAGATATAAAATCCATCGTAACCCGATCCCACTTCCATTCAGGTATCATGATCGGCTGAAGTATCCCGAAGGCACTTGATGTTTCACTTTCACTTGTTGACATATCAAACACTTCGAAACAAAGTCTAAAATGTCTCGTTTCATACCATGCCACCAGTATTGTTGTTTTAGATCGTTGTACATTTTCGTACTACCCGGGTGAACTGATATTCGACTACTATGAGCCTTGCCCAAAATCATCGGAATAAGCTCTGAATTTCTTGGAACACGTAATCGATTTCTAAACCTCAAACAATCATTGCTATCAATAAAAAATTCTGAATCATGTTTCAATACACATAGTGCTCGTTTTGCAACTAATTCATCATCAACTTTTTTAGCTTCACGAATTTGTTGCATCAATAACGATTTTGCTTTTAACTCCGCTACTAACACACCTTCAGCGAACACAGAAAGGTGCACATTCATTGCTCGCAATGCAAATAGTGACTTATGGCTTAAAGCACCAACGATCACATTAGCTTTTCCTGGATGGTAATCAATGATAAGCTCGTAATCTTTCAATAATTCTAGACACCGTCTTTGTCTCAAATTCAAATCTCTCTGAGTCATCAAGTACTTGAGACTTTTGTGATCAGAATACAGATGGCATTTTTCCCGAACAAGTAGTGGCGCCAAATTTTTAAAGCAAAAACGATAGCAACTAACCCGAGATCATGAGTCGGATAGTTCTTCTCGTGAGGCTTCAACTGTCTCGAAGCGTACGCTAGTACTCTACCCTCTTGCATCAATACACAGCCCAAACCATTCAGGGACGCATCATTGTAAATCACAAATTCTTTACCAGATTCTGGTTTAACTAACATCGAAGCTTCAGTCAAAAGAGTTTTCAATTGATCAGAACTTTTTTGGCACTTTTTTGACCATTCAAATTTGATATCTTTCCGAAGAAATCTTGTCATCGGTGTTGCTATCATCGAGAAACCTTTCACAAACCGTCTGTAGTACCCAGTAAGTCCCAGAAAACTTTGAACCTCCGAAACACTCCTCGGAGGCTTCCAATCGAGTATAGCTAAAATTTTATGAGGATCAACTCGGACACCTGATGCAGATATAACATGTCCCAAAAAAACTGACTTCCCTCAACCAGAACTCACATTTACTAAACTTCGCATATAATTGCTTGTCTCGCAAAATCTGCAATACTAACTTCAAGTGTTCGGCATGCTCAATTTCATCATGCAAATAGATCAAAATGTCATCTATAAACACGACTACAAACTGATCCAAATTCTATCTGAAAATCTGATTCATTAAATCCATAAAAACAGCAGGGGCATTAGTGAGCCCAAATAGCATCACTAGGAACTCATAGTGTCCATACCTCGTTCTGAAAGCAGTTTTAGGCACATCAGAGTCTCTAACTCGCAACTGATAATAACCCAATCTCAAGTCTATCTTCGAAAATACTGAGGCTACTTTCAGTTGATCCAACAAATCATCGATTTGCGGCAACGGATATTTATTCTTTATCGTTACCTTATTAAGCTGACGATAATCGGTACACATTCTCATAGTTCCGTCTTTCTTTTTCACAAACAGCACGGGGGCACCCCAGGGAGAAAAACTCGGTCGAGCAAAACCTTTATCTGTCAATTCTTGCAACTGAGATTTCAATTCTTTTAGTTCGGTCGGTGCCATACGATATGGAGCTATCGAAATAGGTGTAGTCCCTGACACTAGTTCAATGCCAAACTCTACCTGCCGAACAGGTGGTAATCCTGGTAATTCTTCTGCCTTCCGAACAGGTGGTAATCCTGGTAATTCTTCTGGAAATACATCCGAAAACTCACAAACTACTGACATTGTCTGAAGTTTCTTTTTGAACCCTTTACTATCCAGAACATACGCAAGATAAGCTTCATACCCCTTTTTCACATATTTCTGAGCTAACGTCGAAGATATCACTGCCGGTAATCCATTTAAATTAGTAGACTCAACTCGGATTATCTTATCATTTGAACACCTCAAGTCAATTGTCTTTTGCTTACAATTCACTACTACATCATGCTCAGTTAACCAGTCCATACCGAGAATGACATCAAACTCGTCAAACGGTAATAGCATTAGATCAACCGGAAAGAAAAAATCTTGGATCTTCAGGGGACATTTCTTACACACTTTATCAACTAACACATAACGGCCCAAAGGATTTGACGCCCGAATCACAAACTCAGTAGACTCAACAGGTAGAGTCTTACTGGATGCCAAAGTTTCACACACATATGAATGAGTAGAACCGGGGTCAATCAAAGCAATAATATCAGTATCAAAAAGAGTGAAAGTACCGGTAATAACATCTGGCGAAGAAACATCCTCGCGCGCTCGTATAGCATAGGCTCTGGCAGGGGCACGAGCCTCAGAACATACAACAGTATTTTTAGTCCCTCTCTGATTTCCACTAGCATTACCCACGGGTCTAGGTGGTCTACCTCGCGTTGCAGTGTTACTAGGTCTCCCACTCGGATCAGTATTCTAATCAGCTAATTTCGGACAGTCTCGGATAAAATGATCAGCTGATCCACATTTGAAACAGGAGCGGTCATGAAATCTACAGCTTCCTAAATTCCATTTGCCACAATGTTTGCACTCAGATCTGTCTTGACGATCATTGCCAACACTGGCAACAGAGGTGGCTCGTGTACTCACAGGGGGTCGATCACGGTCCCGTCCAGAAAAACCCGATGTATTCTTAGATCGGCCTGAGTCATCCCTAAATTTCTTCGATGACTGATGAAAGGGTTTTCCTGAAGATCTTTTACGAAACTCTCTAGCTCCATCATCAGCTTTCCTTTTTTCTTTACCGAGCTCTTCGGCTTTACAAGCTCGCTCGACAAGCACTACAAACTCTTTGATTTCCAGAATACCCACCAACAGTTTAATGTCTTAATTCAACCCGTCCTCGAAGCGTTTACACATGATAGCCTTAGACGAGACACATTCCCTAGCATATCTACTAAGTCTGACAAACTTTTACTCGTAATCAGTAACTGTCATAGAGCCCTATTTGAGCTCGAGAAATTCCTTCCATTTCTGATCGATGAATATTTGACTGATATATTTCTTGCGGAACTCGGTTTGAAAGAATTCCCAAGTAACCCATTCTCTCGGCACAACAGAAATCAATGCATTCCACCAATAGTAGGCAGAATCACGCAACAGGGATATAGCACATTTTAAACACTCATCGGTTATGCACGATAATTCATCAAACATTCGAATGGTGTTATCGAGCCAAAACTCAGCCTGGTCGGCATCATCACTCCCAGTAGCCTTGAATTTAGTAACCTTGTGCTTTCAAATTCTATCTACCCGAGGCTTGCTTAATCTCAACGGGTCGACTATCGGAGGTACCACAGGTGCAGGGTTTATATTAGTCGAGGGTGGGGGTTGTGCAACTGCCGAATTAGTTCGAACATATTAGGTAACCCAATCGTTCATCATAGCATAGAAGGCTTGTTTAGCCTCATAATTTTGATTACTTGAATTTAGTGGAGAGTCAATCGGTGCTGTCCCGTGCACGGGAGCAGGTGCTACACTCTCGACATCGTCAGCTACTGCTCGATCGGGATCAGAATCCATTACTATATGAAAAACACATTTTAACTGTCAGAAATCATCATACTATCGTATTAACACTAATTGGCATGTATAGCTAGACTCACACACGCTACGTTCGTCCTAGAATTGACTAAACCGTAGCTCTGATACCAATAAAATGTAACACCCTATACTCTTATCCGTCACCGGAATAGATCCATAAGGTATTACCAAACAGAAACAGATCAGACTAGCCATTCATAATCAATCATGCATAACAAAATATAGTTTCTTTAATCATTCAACCATGAATAAAATTTAACCAAAGTTAAAGTAACTAATAAATTTCAAGATATTTGACACATAAGTCCATAGAACCATAAACTAATATTTAGGAAATTAGTAAGCCATTTTCGCATGGCTAAAATATTTACAATTTCAAAATATAACTTACTTTACTAAGGAGAGTTAAGCCTATACATGCCATATCTCAAAATATAAACTATCAAACGTACCAAAACAGTGACGATACTGTAGATGATTTTGAACTTGAAATCCCCGAGCTCGTAGCTTTCAACAAAATTTATAAAATAGGACAACACAAAATATTCACAGTAAACCATTAAGCTTAGTAAGTCTTAAGTATCTTAAACAACAAAACTTATTTATACACATTATATCATATTCGAAATATAATACCAATTGACCGAAAGTACATAACCACGTAAAATCCATTTCAACAACTTATTATTTCTTCAGAGTTCGAATTTCATAATCATACCTTCTAAATGACTCGTAGTAACTCATCGATTAAACCTTATAATTTCAATGATCATAATTATATGTATATAACATATACTTCCATGTACTAAATTCAAGATGGTCGAATATAAATATACACAACTACCTTCCATATACTTCTTATTTCAATTCATACTTTAATTCACATGTCTTCATATGTATAACAATTTATACGTACCTGGACAATTTAATCTATCGAATAAATCTAGATATCGTATAGTTTAATCTCATATTCATAGACTTTTATTGTTTCACCGGTAATTTGCCTGCTAGGTATAAACTCGAACTTAACACCAGCACGAGGCCTGCTAGGTATAAACCTGAATTTATCACCGGCACGAGGCCTGCTAGGTATAAACCTGAATTTATCACCAGCACGAGGCCTGCTAGACATTACGTCTGAAACTCATTCACCGGCATTATGCCTGCTAGGCTCATGGCCCGAAACAATTCCACCTGCTAAAAGCTTGCTGAGCCATAGGCCCGAATAATAATTCGAATACAAATTTCACAAATTCATAACATATACAGTTCTTATATTTATGCATTTCACATAAGCTAATCACATTAGTCCTCTTTAACTACATTCACGTATAATCACTTGATAACTATCACACTATTGCTTCTTAATTTACCATTACATATCTCCCATCTAATGAATACATCTCACAGCAACATGATCATAACAAATTTCCTTATTTAAATCTCATGCATCCTATTCGGTTTCAAGTATGTGTATATATATATGCTAAAAGTATGGCAAATTTCTCGTGACATATTATGATTCATTCATAAATAGCTTATGTTTAAATACTGAAAACTTACCTCGAGTATTTTCTGAACAACTACGGGTCGGCTACTCAACTACTTTAGCTTTTCCCTTATCCCAATTTGTCCCTCTATGCTCTTGAGCTTAATTCAAAAAAACAATTTTAAACTAATCATTATTCGACTATTCAAGCATTACTTCAAAATATAATATATATACATATTTGACTTTCACATATATAGATCATAGTAAACAAAAAAAATAAAATACTCTATAGGTCATCTTTGAGCTTTCTATTTTCATCAATTTGAACCATTCCTTGGCCAAATATTTCATTCGGCATTAAGATACAAACAAGTTAACATTTTATTTATACACACCCTCAAGATCACATGCATAATTCATTTATTTTAAAGCACATATCACACAACAGCTTAACTAAAGTTTCATTCATTCAAAATATATAAACCCTATTAAGCTCATACCCTGCACACACCAAACCGAATTCAAGTGGAGAAATTATCACAACTAAGACACATTCCAAAATCAACTTAACCATTTAGCCACATAACAGGGTAAGTAACACTCACAATTGTAATCACCTTGCACACATTCGAGACACATAGTAACATACAAAATTAAACAAATAGAAAGATCAAGTGCGCATGTCTTAATATAAACACCATAATTCATATTAACTTAGAGACATACATAAAAATCTATATGACTAAAGGTTCATGTATTCATGATAAATGTGTTTATTATAATTCTATCCTTAATATAAGTTTGATATAAAATTTACCGTTTATATTCAACCAAATCAATACATATGCAAACATGATATACACTTACTCATATGCCAAAGTCATATTTACCCTTAACGAAAAAAAACACATTGTTTAGTCAATAAAACTAATCACGAACCACATACAACATTTATTTTAACATATTTATACCTCGTAACTAAGCTTAATTCTCACCTATCAATCATCATCCTAACATATACATGTAAGATACAAATAAATACTTAGTCCACTACCGTACATCATTTAACATGATAATTTCCATTTTCAATATCATAGAGACCTAGGTTGGCCGAACATATATAATTTCACCTATGCATAAACATTACTCACATTCCATTACTTACATTATTCAAAATCATACCATTAAATTAATGCATAAAGCCGAACCTTTAGACATTCAAACATCTACTTTATTTTTTTTCAAATCACCCAAACGACAATTACTCACATTCTAACATTTTAATACAAAACATTTGTTCAAGTCATTTATCAAGTTCAAGTTCGGCTATTACACATATAAGTACTAGCAATTTAAATTTTAACTAGTTCAAACTTCTCTCATAAACAATTATCCATCAAAACATAAGGACAATAATCTAACCCCTTCATTATCTACCATGGCCGAATGCTCAAATCATCACCCAAATTCAAAATTTTGACATGGGCTAAGTAAAGAACTTGGTAACTAACTTAAAATAAGCTAAAATTTCAAAATCTAACATGAATTACTAACCTTGTTTCAAGCTTAAGATAATCGAATGGTTTTGCTCCTTTTTCTTTCTTTAAAATCGGTTAAGAAGAACAAAGATGAACACTTTGTTTTCTTCACCCTTTTTTTCTATTTTTAATTATCATTATTATAAAATATAAAGCCATTTTGTTTCCATAATACTAATAGATAATACATATATTTTATATTAAATAACAACATGGCCGGCCACTATCTTAAAATGGATAATTTGACATGCAAGTTCATTCTTTTCTTTTCTTTGTTTCATTCATTAATAGACCACTACAATTTAACCTATCACATTTTCAAAATTTCTCACATAAGTCCTATTTAATAAATTTCACGTACAAATGACAAACTCAAAGCATGAAACTTTCACAAATGCACTTACACATATAATAAGCATAGAATATAACGTTTAATTATTTTTGTGACTCAGTTTTGTGGTCCCGAAACCAATTTCCGACTAGGGTCAAATTAGGGTTGTAACATAGATAATGAAACCAACAAGTATTAAATGGTTCCCTATCACATGCACTCAATCATTGAGTTAGTCACATAGCAAAGACCATGTAATTTATCCTAGATGAACTCATCATCCATTGTTTCATTGATATACATCCATTAATCCCGTTGAGTTTCTAGGAAATCTCGATGGAATATCCGTTAACCGTCATTTCATAAGGATAATCATTTCAAGTGTGCACTCCCGTGAACCTCACATTTTATGGTGGGATTACCAGTCCAGGGTAAATCCCCCATTTACAAAACTCATAAGTTGATGTCGGGATTGCCAGTCCAGGCTAAATCCCCTTATAACAACAAACACCTTTATTGATCTCGGATCTGAATTACCAGTCCAGGCTAAATTTAGACCCTAATTGGATTACCCATCTGGGATAAATTCATAATGCACATGTATTCTTCGGGAGCCTCGATCATCCAAAGGAACACCCATTCGGGCTGGATCCTTTTTATAATTGAAATCAATGGATTACCCGTTTGAGCTAAATCCTTTCTACAACACATACAGGATCTCAATTCGCTTGTAAATCATGGTTTATCCATTGAATTCCCTTTTTAAACCTCATCAAAGACATTTTTTAACATATCATTATCAAAGATGCATTCCATGAAATTTTTATGTCATTAATAAATGCAAACATCATTCATTCACAAATCATATAATTAGGCATATTAGGAGTTTACTTTAAGTTATCCAAACTTACCTGATATTCATTTTGATGTCATGTTTCAGTTATTCCGAAACCTTTCGTTTTCCTCGATTGACCTCCGAAATTTGTTCCTCAGGGTCTATAACAATAAAATTAAATAATTAATACTCTACATTATACTTTTCAAGTCTAAATTCCACCCCCGGTCTAAATGACTGTTGTGCCCTCGGTCTAAATGAAACACATGAAATTTCTATCTTACCCAAGCCTAGACGAACACTTTTTCCTTTTACGGCAACCCATATTTTCCATTATTTTCACATTTCTACCACACATTTAACAACTTTTGCAAAAAGGTCCCTTTAGGGGTTTTTCATGAAAATTACCTAGGAAAAGATGTTTAACACACATCCAACTTTCATATTCCTCCATAAACCATCAAAATACAAGTAACTTATGAATGGATAATTTTTTAAACATAAACCCTAGCATGAAATATGGGTAGAAATGGAGAGAGCAAGCTACTGTGATCTCAAAAATGCAAAGAACATTAAAAATGGGGCTTAGGAGTACTTACTAATGAGCTTGTAAAGCTTGAAAACCCTAGCTATGGAGGGCTTGAGAATTTCGGTTGGTACAAGGGAGAAGATGGCTGATTTTTGGTTCATTTTTCCCATTTTATTTCATTAAAATGCCAAATGACCAAAATGCCCTTAAGCCCTTTCTTTAAAATTTCATCCATGCAAGCCCATTTTTGTCCAAAAACTTAGAAATTGGGAAAATTGCTCTCCAAGGCCTTCTAATTTATAATCTAAAGAAATTTCATTCAAATTGCTCCTAGAATCCAAGTTTTGCAATTTATTCAATTTAGCCCCTAATTTCCAATTGAACACATTTCTCAAAGAATTTCTTCATGAAATTTAAGCACATGCATATTCTCACACTAAACTTCATAATAATCATAAAATAAATATTTGATGTCAGATTTGTGGTCCCCAAACCACTATTCTGACTAGGCCCTATATCGGAATGTTACATTTCTCCCCCCTTAGGGACTTTCGTCCTTGAAAGTCTTACCAGTAAATAGGTTTAGATATTAGCTTCTCATGGTTTCTTCCGACTCCCATGTAGCCTCTTCTACAGCATGTCGATGCCATAAAACTTTTACTAAAGCCACATCTTTATTTCTCAGTTGTTTAATCTCACGGGCCAAAATCTTAATCAGTTCTTCTCCGTAGGTCATGTTCTGTCAAATTTCAATCTCTGTCGGTGAAATCACATGATAGGGGTCTGATCGATATCGCCTTAACATAGATACATGAAACACATTGTGAATCTTTTCAAGTTTGGGTGGCAATGCCAAACGATAGGCTAATGGTCCAACTCTTTCGACGATCTCGTACGGTCCGATAAACTGCAGAGTCATCTTGCCTTTTTGACCAAATCTCAACACTTTGTTCCATAGATATACTTTCAAGAATACTTTATCTCCAGTTTGGAACTCAATTTCCTTTCTTTTCAGGTCAGCATACGACTTTTGCCTATCCGATGCCGCTTTTAAACAAGCTCGTTTCACTTTAACTTTCTCCTCAGTTTCCTTAATCAGATCAACTCCGTGAATCTGACTTTCCTTGAGTTCTGTCCAATACAATAGAGTTCGGAACTTCCTACCATATAAGGCTTTATAAGGTGTCATATTCAAACTTGTTTGAAAACTGTTGTTATAGGCAAATTCTACCAACGAAAAGTATTTTTCCTAGCTGTCCTGAAATTCGAGGATGCAACATCGTAACATATCCTCAAGCATCTGAATCATTCACTCAGACTGACCATCAGTCTGCAAGTGAAAAGCTGTACTAAAGCTCAACTTTATACCTAAGGCTTCTTGTAATTTCTTCCAGAATCTTGAAGTGAACCTCGGGTCTCTGTCTGAAATAATCGACAGTGGTACCCCATGTAATCTCATGATCTCAGAAATGTATAAGTCGACCAACTTATCAAGAGGGTAATCTGTCTTTACCGAAATAAAATGAGCCAACTTCGTCAACTTGTCCACTACAACCCATATGGCATCTTTCTTTTTCGGAGTTAATGGTAATCCTATCACGAAATCCATAGTAACTCTGTCCCACTTCCATTCGGGGACCATCACAGGCTGTAACAAACCTGAAGGTACTTGATGTTTAGCTTTAATTTGTTGACATACCAAGCATTTTGATACAAATTCAAAAATATCTTTTTTCATACCGTTCCACCAGTACATTTTCTTCAAATCGTTGTATATATTGGTACTTCCCGGGTGAATTGAAAAACAACTATTATGTGCTTTTTGCAAGATTTTCTGTATAAGTTCATTATCTTTGGGTACATAAACCCTATCTTTGAACATAAAAAATTCATCAAAACCAATCTGAAAATCTGATTCAATACCTGACTCACATTGAATCCTTTTAGCTTGTAAGTCTTCATCATTAGTTTGAGCATTATAGATTTCCTAAAGAAATGTTATCTTAGCCTTTAGCTCTGCTAAGACTGAACTGTCATCAAACAATTCCAGTCGAGCATCCATGGCCCTCAAAGTGTATAAGGATTTTCTGCTTAACGCGTCGGCGACCACATTCGCCTTTCCCAGGTGATAGTCAATGATCAGATCATAATCCTTAATTAATTCTAACCATCTCCATTGTCTCAAATTTAATTCTTTTTGAGTCATTAAGTACTTCAAACTCTTGTGGTCTGTGAATATATGACAAGTCTCACCATATAAATAATGCCTCCAAATTTTTAAAGCAAAAATGATGGAAGCAAGTTCTAGGTCGTGTGTCAGATAGTTCTTCTCGTGCGGTTTCAACTGCCGTGAAGCATAGGCTACTACTTTGCCATCTTGCATAAGTATACAACCCAATCCATTTAATGCTGCATCACTGTAGACCACAAACTCTTTTCTCGACTCAGGCAATACCAAAACAGGAGCTTTAGTCAGTAGTGTCTTTAACTTCTCAAAACTTTGCTAACACTTTTCCGTCCATTCAAATTTAACGTCTTTCTGTACCAATCTTGTCATCAGAGTTGCTATCATGGAGAATCCTTTCACAAACCTTTGATAGTAACCGGCTAAGCTCAAAAAGCTTCTAACCTCGGTTACATTTTTAGGTGGTTTCCACTCGACGATAGCAGAGATTTACTTAGATCAACTCGGATGCCTTCACCTTAAATAATATGACCCAAAAATATGACTTTTTGAAGCCAAAATTCACTCTTGCTAAACTTAGCATGCAGTTGCTTTTCCCGCAAGGTCTGCAACACAGTTCTCAGGTGCTTCGCATGTTCTGTCCCATATTTGGAATAAATCAAGATGTCGTCAATGAACACAACGACAAACTTATCTAAGTATGACCGAAAGATCCTATTCATTAGGTCCATAAATACGGCCGATGCATTCGTTAACCTAAACGGCATGACGAGAAATTCATAATGACCGTACCTCGTTCTGAAAGCTATTTTAGGTACATCTGATTCTTTAACTTGCAGTTGATAATAGCCAAACCTCAAGTATATCTTAGAGAACATGGTGGCTCCTCTCAACTGGTCGAACAAATCATCGATCCTTGGCAAAGGATACTTATTTTTGATAGTTACCTTGTTCAGTTGGCGGTAATCTATGCATAACCTCATCAAACCATCTTTCTTCTGTACAAACAGTACGGGGGCACAACAAGGTGAAAAACTTGGCCTTGCGAAACCTTTATTCGTTAGCTCTTACAACTGGGCTTTTAACTTTTTCAGCTCGGTTGGTGCCATTCTGTACGGAACAATTGAAATGGGAGTTGTTCCTGGCGCCAATTCAATACCAAACTCTATCTCCCTTTCAAGAGGTAATCCGCGTAATTTTTCTGGGAATACATCTGGGTACTCACATACTATCGGCACAGACTCAATCTTCAACTCTGTCTCCTTAGTGTTCAATACAAATGCAAGGTAGGATTCATACCCTTTTCTCATATATCTCTGAGCAACCATTGCCGTGATTACAACCGACAGCGTACCCAATTCTCTTGAATCAACCTGTAGAATCTTACCATCTGGGCATTTCAATTTAATATACTTGCTACTACACTTTACAGTTACATCATGCAGGGCTAACCAATCCATACCAAGTATTACATCAAATTCATCAAATGGTAACAACATAAGGTTAGCCGGAAAACAATGACCCTGAATCGTCAAAGGACAATTTTTACAAACTTTACCAAACATGACTGATTTGCCTAGTGGGTTCGACACTCTAATAATAAATTATGTAGGTTCAATGGGTATATTCATACTAGATACCAATCTCATGTAAATATATGAATGCGTCAACCCCAGGTCAATTAAGGCAATAACACATGTATTGAAAAGAGAAAAAGTACCCATGATGATGTCAGGAGAAGAGGCTTCTTCTCGAGCGCGTATCTCATACGTTCTTGCCGGGGCTCGAGCCTCTGGTTTTGCAGCATCTTTAGCCGCAACTCGACTGCCACTAGAACTTCTAGGATATCTTGGAGGTCTACCTTGTGAAATAGGAGTACTTGACTTTGGGGTTACTTCCACTTCTCTTTCGACTCGTTCTGGGCAGTCTCTAAGAAAGTGGTCAAGCGAACCACATCTGAAACATAGACCATTCTTCATTCGATAATCTCCAAAGTGAAATTTGTTGCAACTCTTATACTTTGACTTTTGATTATCTACACTCCCCACACTAGTCACTATCGGGGAGGAAGACTTCAGGCTTTGTTGTTTAGAGCCTCTTGCTCTACCCAAATATCCTACCGATGAAGTGGAGCGTTCATTTTGGCTCCTTGATTTCTTTCTGGGAAACGAGAGTGTTTTACCGTTAGACTTTTTGGTCGCAACTCAAGCCTCTCTCTTAGCTTGCTTTCTTTCATTGTTAAGCTCCTTAGCCTTCTTGGCTCGATCAGCCAATACAACAAACTCCCGTATTTCAAGGATCCCAATCAACAATTTGATTTCCTCATTCAAACCTTCCTCGAAGCGTTTACACATTTCTGACTCAGTTTGGACCTATTCAGTTGCGTACTGAATTAGCCTTACGACCTATTCTGCTACAGTTTTATTCCCCTGCTTGAGTTTCAGGAACTCCTTTCGCTTCGAGTCTAAAAACCTTTGGCTAATGTATTTCTTCCTAAACTCTACTTGGAAGAAATCCAAAGTGATATTTTCCTTTGGTACAACCGAGGATACAGTCTTCCACCAGTGGTATGCAGTATCCTTCAGGAGGGACACGGCGCACTTTAAACACTCCTCGGGTGTGCTTGACAATTCATCTAACACTCGCATAGTATTCTTGAGCTAGGACTTGGCTCTTTCAGCATCGTCCTCGATTTTAGCTCTAAATTCCTCAGCCCCACACTTTCTAAGCTTATCTACAGGGGCCTTACCAATTCTTACCGGTGCCATTCCTCGTGGAAAATCCTCATCAGGTTGGTTAGGAGGCGAGGGAGGTCGTGGTATGTTGGGGCGATTCCTTAAGTAATCCCTAAACCATTCGTCCATCATATCAAAGAAGGCGTCTCAGGCCTCTTCTCGACCTTCCAACATAAGCCTTCTACTACTACTAGATACAGCTCGTTGTACGGAAGTTGGAGCATAGCTCTTGGCTCCCTCAGACTCATCTTGTGCTTGATTAGAAGACATTTACTATATTCAAAACAATTTAAACAGTTATGAGATGTCAAACTATCAATACTCGAAAAATGGGATGTATAGCAAGCCTCAATACTTTCTATGGTAGTCCTAGAACCAACTAAACTGTAGCTCTGATACCACTAAATGTAACACCCCTCACCCTTATCTGACGCCGGGATAGGGTTCAACGCATTACTAGGGTTTCACATTCACAAACTTATTAAATCAGGGCATCAAGTTTCACTTAAATTTAAAACTTTTTGAACATGTACGTCTCGACCCTTAAACAGGCCTTCGAGGCCTAAAACATACCTAGGGGCAGTTCGGGACAAAATCGGGGACATTCGATAAACTTTGGGTACCTTGGAAAATTTCCTTTACTTTGAAGTGTCACACGCCCGTGTGGGTGGGGCCGTGTGATCACACAAGCCCATGTGGCTTGGGACACGCCCATGCCCTCAGCCTGTGTGCAACACTGACTTTAACCTTATAACACAATTAGGGGCACACGGCTAAGACACACGCCTGTGTGGCCTGCCCGTGTACAACACTGACTTAAACTTTTAGGTGCAGGGGACGCATGACCATACCACACACCCATGGGAGTGGCCCGTGTGTCACACATGGCCTAGACACACGCCCGTGTGCCCAACTGTGTGGACCCTAATAGGCTATTTTCCAAGCCTTTGGTCACCCTTTCCAACACTTATACATAATGATTACCAAATGCAAAGAAAAACATGATTATATTCTTATAAATGTTCTTGGCAAAACTTATTGCATAGAAACCTCATATCATTGGTTTCACACAGGCCAGGTTATTCCCCATCTTGTATTTATGGGTTTCCTTGTCACTTTAACACATTAAAGATTGACTCGTTCTTGTGACTCATTGCCAATTGGAAACAAATCATCATATATGAATATAAACATGCATGGAAATTTTGTAGGTCATAGCCTACTTCAAAATAAGCCAATTCCTATGGCCATATACAAAAAAAAAGATAGATACATCTTTACATGCCTTTATTTGGCAAATCAATTGACACATATAACAAAATACTCAAGAGTCCTATACATGCCATTGAACAAAATAAAAATGTCTTTATACCAAAGCTGGCCTAGTTGATAGTGTGCTGACTCTCGAACTGTCTTTCAATCCGTACAAGTCCTCGAGCTCTGTAAAGTAGGGAAAAAGAGAGGGGTAAGCATTTACATGCTTAGTAAGCTCGAATAACCAGAAAGTAAACTTACCAAGTATTTAGTATACATCCATAGTAGATAATGAAACCAACAAGTATGAAATGGTTCCCTATCACATGCACTCAATTAATGAGTTAGTCACATAACAAAGCACCATGTAATTTATCCTACATGAAGTCATCATCCATCGTTTCATTGATATACATCCTTCTCACGTTAATCCCGTTGAGTTTCTAGGAAATCTCGATGGAATATCCATTAACCGTCAATTCATAAGGATAATCATTTCAAGTGTGCACTCTCGTGAACCTCACATTTTATGGCGGGATTACCAGTCCAGGCTAAATCCCCCATTTACAAAACTCATAAGGTGATGTCGAGATTGCCAATCAAGGCTAAATCCCCGTATAACAACAAACACATTTAGTGAGGTCGTATCTGAATTACCAGTCCAGGCTAAATTCAGACCCTAATTGGATTACCCGTCCGAGCTAAATCCATAATGCACATGTATTCTTTGGGAGGCTCGATCATCCAAAGGAACACCCGTCCGGGCTGGATCCTTTTTATAATAGAGATCAACGGAATACCCGTCCAGGCTAAATCCTTTCTGCAACACATGCAGGCTCTCAATTCGCTTGTAAATCTTGGTTTATCCATCGAATTCGCTTTTTAAACCGCATCCGAGACATTTTTCAACATATCATTATCAAAGATGCATTTCATGAAATTTTTATGTCATCAATAAATGCAAACATCATTTATTTACAAATCATATAATTAGGTATATTAGGAGTTTACTTTAAGTTATCCGAACTTACCTGGTTTCATTTTAGTGTCGTGTTTTGGTTATTTTGAAACCTTTTGTTTTCCTCGATCGACCTCCGAAATTTGTTCCTTGGGGTCTATAACAACATAATTAAATCATTAATACTCTACATTATACTTTTCAAGTCTAAATTCCACCCTCGGTCTAAATGACCGTTGTGCCCTCGGTCTAAATGAAACACATGAAATTTTTATCTTACCCAAGCCTAGCCGAACACTTTTTTCCTCTTACGACGGCTCACAATTTCCATTATTTTCACATTTCTACCACACATTTAACAACTTTTGCAGAAAGGTCCCTTTAGGGGTTTTTCATGAAAATCACCTAGGAAAAGATATATAACACACATCCAACTTTCATATTCCTCCATAAACCATCAAAATACAAGTAACTCTTGCATGGGTAATTTTTTAAACATAAACCCTAGCATGAAATATGGGTAGAAATGGAGAGAGTAAGCTACCGAGATCTCAAAAATGCAAAGAACATTAAAAACGGGGCTTGGGAGTACTTACTAATGAGCTTGAAAAGTTTGAAAACCCTAGCTATGGAGGGCTTGAGAATTTCGGTTGGTACAAGGGAGAAGATGGCTGATTTTTGGTTCATTTTTCCCATTTTATTTCATTGAAATGCCAAATGACCAAAATGCCCTTAAGCCATTTCTTTAAAATTTCATCCATGCAAGCCCATTTTTGTCCAAAAACTCAAAGGCCTTCTAATTTATAATCTAAAGCAATTTCATACAAATTGCTCCTAGAATCCAAATTTTGCAATTTATTCAATTTAGTCCCTTATTTCCAATTGAACACCTAACCCAAAGAATTTCTTCATGAAATTTTAACACATGCATATTCTCACACTCTAAACCTCATAATAATCATAAAATAAATATTTGATGTCGAATTTGTGGTCCCGAAACCACTATTCCTAATGGGCCCTATTTTAGGATGTTACAAAAAGACACGCCCGTGTGCCAGGTCGTGTGAAAATTAGGGAGGCTACTAACTAGGGTCACACGACTAGTCACACACCCGTTTGTCTAGCCCGTGCCCGAAACTGACTTGGCCAAACAGCCAAACATACACTCGTGTATGCGACCGTGTGGTCTGCTTAGGCTCATTTAGAAATGGCCCTCGAGCAACACGGCTGAGACACACGCCTGTGTCCCTGCCCGTGTGGGCAAAAATTGGCCATTTACAAGGCCAAAATGCCACCCATTAAGGGTCCTCCCTACAAGCAACAATTAAACATCAATTGCATACCAAATTCTCAACCATTTCACAACCAATACATACACCAATCATGTCATATCATTATCAACCAATCTCATGTTCATAACACGTACCAATTCATGTCATTCCATAAGTTAAAACATACCAAAACATGTGGTTTATAACCTTGATACATTCCATTCATTTACATATCAAATCCTTACCCAATTCTAAAATATGCACATACCAAAACTTACCAAATTGATTATTTCTTTTGGCCAACCAAATGCACATCCTAATGGCACATTTGCATCACATATCATATATCAAAATCAAACCATAATTTCAACAACAAACTAGCCATATCACATGGTATGATATATACATTACAAAACATATCCAAATACTTCTAGCCTATACATGACATACTCTTATATTCACAATGTCAAAAGGTACCAAAATAAGGTTTGATAGTGTGGTGACGACCCTTAACGATCCCCGAGCTCCCGATGCTACAATATTAATAAAATAATGTAAACAGACACAAAGTAATCTTTCAAAAGCTTAGTAAGCGATATACAAATAAACTTATCAAACAAAGCATATAAGCATCATCTAATTACATATACTCTATTGTCAAATACTATCACAAACCACATAATTCATATACATTTCCCATAAACTCAATTCATTTGCACATATAGCATACCTTCTCATACTTATATTACATATCATCACTTGTACATATACTTACCTTTTATTCTCAAACACAATATACATTTCAAATGTACCTGAATCGGATACACATCTCATATAATCATTCATTTCTCGGAATGCCCATTGAACCGTTTGGAATCATAAGGATATACGGATAGCTCGGAAAGCTCATACAATGCCAACGTCCTAGACGTGGTCTTACATGTAATCAAATATTGATGCCACTGTCCCAGACAGGGTCTTACATGAAATCAAATACGATGCCAATATTCCAGACGTGGTCTTACATGAGAACACATATCGGATCCTATGTCATAACATTTGTATCCTAACTATTCCCAGGGTTTGTACGAGGCTTTTCAGACGTCGAAACTTTGTCGATGCTTTCTCGGATAACTCATATTCAAGGCATAAAGCCATTCATCATTGTTCAATAGCATATAAGAATAAGTAAACCATTTCAAATACATTTATTTGTATATAGACTTACCTCATACGGATTCAGATAGACAAATCGGCTACTCGACAACTTTCGACTTTCCCCGGTCTAATTTTTTTTTCTTTGGTTCTTGATCTATACACATTCAAATTGAACTCTTTTATTCACCAAATCATTCAATTCAATCCAAAAACACATATTTAGGGCATTTTACAAACTAGCCCTCACATTTTCACATTTTGACACTTTAGCCCCTAATCACAAAAATCACAAAATATACAAAATTTCTTTAAACATATGCTTAGCCAAAATTTCATAGTATTCATACAAGTCCACATATTTCATTTATTTCACATTTTAGTCCCTCAAAATCTCTTTTTTACAATTTAGCCCAAATTACTAAAAAATTCATCAAAAATTCAAAGACAAAACATGTTAACCCAAAACATATCTTCCATTTATCAACAAATAACTTCACAAAGCTCACAATTTCATCAATGACATATTTCAAAATCATCATCAAAATAAAAAATTTAGGCATGGGCTTGATAGAAGTCTAAGCAACGATCACAAAAATGTAAAAATTATCAAAAATCAATCAAAAACACATACCTCTTTAGTCAAAACAAGTGCCGAAACCCTTGTTGGATGAGAAAGCTTCCCTTTCTTTTAACTTTTGGCAATGTGAATGATAACGGCTTGATTTTCATGCTTTTGATTAATTAAATTATCATTAATATACATTTTACCAATTTAACCTTTAGTAATCCATTATAAAACCACTTAATGGATGGTTATTAATGTCCATTCATAAGTTCAATGGTCAAATAACAACAGAAAGACCTCTCATTTAATAAGACATAACAAATAGACACACTTAACATATATCATGCAACTTTTACATTTTACACGATTAGGTCCTTTTATCAAATTAAGCACACAAATGACAAAATTTTTATACGAAACTTTTACAGATATCAATTCACATATTCTAAACACAAAAAATAATATTAAAATATTTTTCTGACTCAGATTTGTTGTCTCGAAACCACTATTCTAATTAGGGTCTAAACCAGACTGTTACAATTTTCCCCCTTTAGGGATTTTTGTCCCTGAAAATCTTATTGTCGAATAGGTTCGGATATTGCTCTCTCATAGCATTCTTGGGCACCACATAGCCTCTTCAATTCTGTGTCGATGCCATAACATTTTTACTGATGATATTTTCTTGTTTAACAGTTCTTTAACCTCGCGAGCCAAAATACGGATTGGTTCTTCTTCATAGTCATATTAGATTGAATTTCAATCTTAGATTGAATAATCACATGCGATGGATCTGATCTATATCGTCATAACATAGATACATGAAATACATTATGAATCTTTTCTAGCTAAAGTGGCAACAACAATCTATAAGCAACCGGTCCAATACGCTCAATAATCTCATACGGCCCGATGAACCTCGAACTTAATTTGCCTTTTTTGCCAAATCAGAGTACTTTCTTCCACGGGGATACTTTCAAAAACACTTTTTTGCCAATCTCAAATTCAATAGCTTTTCATTTCAAATTTGCGTAAGATTTTTGACGATCAGAAGCTGTTTTCAAACTATCTCGAATCGCTTTTACTTTTTGTTCAATCTCTTTTATCAAATCAACCCCGTGTATCTTTTTCTCACTGAGCTCAATCTAATACAAAGGTTTTCGACATTTACGACCATATAAGGCTTCGAACGGTGCCATTTTGATGCTCAATTGAAAACTATTATTATATGCGAATTCAATCAATGGCAAATACTGTTCCCATGTACCTTCAAACTCAAGAATGCAACATCTCAACATATCTTCAAGAATCTAAATAATCCGCTCGGATTGACCATTCGTATGCGGGTGAAAAGCAGTACTGAAGTGCAATTTCATACCCAAAGCATCTTGCAATTTCTTTCAAAATTGTGATGTGAATCTCGGATCTCTGTCTGACACAGTAGATAATAGTACATCGTGCGATGTCAAAATATCAGAAATGTATAACTCAGCTAACTTATCAAGCGAGTAATCGGATCGTACAATAATAAAAAGAGCTGATTTCATCAATCTGTCAACCACAACCCAGATCGCATCTTTCTTTCTCAGAGATAGGGGCAAACCTGAAACAAAATCCATTGCAACTCTATCCCATTTCCATTCCAGAATCATATTCAATTGTAACAAACCAGATGGCACTTGATGTTCAGCTTTAACTTGCTGATAGATTAAACATTTAGAAACAAAGTCGATGATAGCTTTTTTTATTCTAGACCACTAGTAATGTTGTTTCAAATCATTATACATTTTTGTACTACCCGGATGAACAGATAAACGACTATTGTGAGTTTAGATCAAAATCATCTGAAACAACTCTAGATTTCTCGAAACATAAATTCGATCTCAAAATCTCAGACAATCATCTTTATCAACTTTGCATTCTGAATCAGAATCTAAATCACTCTGAGTTTGTTTTGCTATTATCTCATTATCAACTTTCTAAACATTAATAATCTACTGTAAAAATAACTGTCTCGCTTCCAATTTTGCTAAAATTGAACCATCATCATACAAAGCTAAATGAGTATAATGCAAACAGTGATTTTTGACTCAAAGCATCAGCAACAATATTTGCTTTTCCCAAATGATAGTCAATCACAATCTCATAGTCTTTTAATAGTTTTAGCCATCTTCTAAGTCACAGGTTCAAATCTTTCTGAGTCATCAAATATTTCAAACTCTTATGAAAAGAATATACGTGACATTTTTCACCAAACAGATAGTGGCGCCAAATCTTCAAAGCAAACACAATCGTAGCTAATTCCAGATCATGCATCGGATAGTTCTTTTCGTACAGATTTAACTGTCTTGAAGCATAAGAAATGACTTTGCCTTCCTACATTAAAACGCATCTCAGACCGTTCAACAAAGCATCACACTATAAATCAAAATTTTTTTACCCGATTTGGGTCGTACTAACACTGGAGCTTTAGTCAATAGGACTTTCAATTGATCAAAGCTTTTCTAACACTTTTCGGACCATTCAAACTTCACATCTTTCTGAAATAGTTTCATTAACGAAGTTGCAGTCATAGAAAAGTCTTTTATGAACCGTCTATAAAAACCAGCAAGTCCTAGAAAATTGCAAACTTTGGAGACATTTCTCGGAGGCTTTCATTCTTAAATAGCTGAAATTTTGCTCGGATACCTGATGTTGATACAATATGGCCCAGAAAATTGACTTCTCGTAACCAGAATTCACATTTGCTAAACTTCGTATATAATTACTTATCACGCAAAGTCTGTAATACTATTCTCAGATTCTTGGCATGCTCAGATTCATCACGCGAATAAATCAATATGTCATCAATAAATACGAAAACAAATCGATCTAAATACGGTCTAAAAATTTTGTTCATCAAATCCATAAACATAGCAGGTGCATTAGTTAATCTGAAAGGCATAACTAAGAACTCATAGTACCCATACCTCATTCTGAATGCAGTTTTCAGAATGTCTGAATCTTTTACTCACAACTGATAATAACCCGATCTCAAATCTATCTTTGAAAACACAGTAGCTCCTTTCAAATGATAAAACAAGTCGTCAATTTGAAGCAGAGGATACTTATTCTGGATAGTCACCTTGATCAATTGAAGATAATCAATACACATTCTCATCGTGTCATCTTTCTTTTTTCACAAACAAAATAGGAACACCCTAAGTTTAAAAACTCGGTCTAGCAAACCCTCTACTGGTCAATTCTTGCAACTGAGACTTTAATTCTTTTAGTTTGGTTGGAGCCATTCTATATGGAGCTATCAAAATCAGAGTAGTTTCGGGCACTAATTCAATGCAAATTCAACATCTTAAATCTGAGGTAATCCCAGAAGTTCTTCAAGAAACACATCAGAGGATTCACAGGCAACAGGTACTGATTCGACTTTCTTTTCTGTTACTTTCAAATCAATCACATAAGCAAAGTAAGCTTCACCCCCTTATTCATAATACTCAAAGCTTTCATCGGAGATATCAAAGCAGGCAATCCATTGAAATCACTAGATCCAATTCGAACTATTTCATCATTCTTGCATCTCAAATCAATAGTTTTCTATTTTCAATTCACAATAGCATCATACAAAGTTAACCAATCTATATCCAGAATTATATCAAACTTATCAAAGAGTAATAACATCAGATCGGCCGGAAAATAAATGTCTTGAAACATTAATGGACAATTCTTGTAGACTTTGTCAACTAAAACACTTTTACCTAGGAGGTTCGATACTCTAATCACAAATTCAGCAGATTCTACAAGTAAAGTCTTACTCGATACTAAATTCATGCATATATACAAATGTGTTGATCCAGGATCTATCAAAGCAATCATAGAAGTATCGTAAAGAGTAAATGTACCTGTAATCACATCTGGAGAAGAAGCTTCCTCACGAGCTCAGATGGTGTAGGCTCTAGCCGGTGCTCTAGCCTCAGATCGAACAGCAGTGTCTTTAGTCCCTCTTTGACTACCACTCACATTTCCCTTATTTCTGGGAGGTCTAGCTCAAGCTGAAGTGCTACTATGTCTTGGATTTTGCATAATTTCTTGCTCAACAGACTCGGGCCAGTAACTAATAAAGTGATCTAGTGATCCACATTTGAAACAAGCCCAATCGTACAGTCTACAATTTCCAATGGCATATTAAGTTCGTATTATTCGTAGTTAGTGCACTGCACTTGGGGTATCGAAGGGATTAGTAATTTTATTGCATATTATATGTTATTGGCGATTGTATTGCACTATTTGACATCAGACAGATTTTCTACATTATTGATTATTCGGTGGTTTTACCACATCGAGCTATGCTCATAAAGTTTTGGAGTTTGGCAGACAGGTTTTGGGGAACTCGTGGTGTGTAGCAGATGGTATGGGTAGGAACCTTTTTGCATTGCATCATGTGCACGACATATTTGAATGTTATTGATTTATGCTATGCATTGTATTTTGTTGTATTGAATGGCATCGAAATTAATGATTGTTACTCGAATGAATGATGACTTATGCTCATACACTGTTTGACATCAATTTTATAATAGCTATGTTGTAACAACTCGATTTAGGGCCTAGTCGGAACAGTGGTTTTGGGACCACGAATTTGACATAGTAAAACTTGTTTTTATTACATTTTTATGATCTACAGTTTTATGGAATGATTTGGTGAAAATTTAGTTCAAAAATTTTGACGTTTGAGCACTCAATTTAGCAAAAAGGACTAAATTGTAAAAATTACAAAAGTTGAGTTCTACATGCTAGAGGTGTCTAATAGTTATGAAATTTTAAATTGAAGGTCCTTAGATTGTAATTATACCATTTTTTAAGTTATTTGATAAAAAGGGACATGAAGTCAGAGAAATTTTATGTTTTAAGTTAGGGCATTTTGGTCATTTGGCTAATAAATAAATTAAAAATCAAATTAAAAGCCAATTTTTGTCCATCTTCTTCTCATGGCTAAATTTCTCAAGGGGGAACCATAGCTAGGGTTTTTTCATCTTCCAAGCTCGATTGTAACTCTGTTCTAGCCCTGTTTTAATGATTTTTATGTTTTTAAGATTCTTGTAACCTAATCTAGCTATTTCAAGGACTAATTTGAATGAAAATAAAAGTCTAAAATTTTACCCATGAAGAATATTTGTGCATTTGGTGCCTAATGGTAGGAAATGTATGTTAGATGTAAGATAAACAACTTTTGCTAGGTGATTTTTGATGAAAATGTAAAAAAGGACCTATTTGTAAAAAGTCACAAAATGTGTAGTAAAAGTGTGATTGAATGAAAAATGTGGGCTGTTATAAGCATGTGGTAAACCATAAATTATACATATTTTTACCCCATGGTTAATGCATTTTATGGATGATTTCTCATTAGAATTGGTGAATTCGATGCTCCTAATGCTTTAATTTCATGTTTTATACTTAGAAGAGCATAAGAGGGCGAAAGGAACAAGAAACGGGCCAAAAATAGAGAAAATGGGCCAAAGTACGAAATAAACACGGCCTGGACCTCCTCACACGGGCAGACCACACAGCCGTGTCAATTTGGCAGGCTCGAGCACGGCCTGAAGTAATCGAACACGAGCGTGTCCCTGTCGAGCCCAAGTTGAGTCCAATTTGGAAAAGACTAATTTTGATGGCTTCTAGGCATTCCAAAGCCTATAAATACACCCTAGAGGAGGAAGAAAAGGGAGACGGAGAAGGGGAAGTAAGGAATTACTCCAAGGAAGCCGATTGATCCATCTCAAAAGCCGGATTCATCATCAAGACTGAAGATCTCTCCTTAATTTCCCTTCAGGAGTTTTGGGTTTTCTTTATGTTTTGTATTCTTTATTCTTCTTAGATGTTTTCTTATTTAGTTATGAACTAAAACCCCTAAACACCTAAGGGGAATGAAACCTAAGACGAAACTCGTTATTATTTTCTGAATCGTATGATAAATATTTAACTTGTTCTTATTTATGTGTTCTTAATTCTTGTTTTGATATCCCAGGATACTGATTCAAGACATGCGCTTATTTAGAGGAAGAATAGACCCTGTCTAAGAGTACATTTTTCATAATTAAGTGGAGTTGATTGCATGCCTAGACATAGGGTGACAAGATTTTGCCGAATTAGGGTGAAACCTAATAAGGGGATCCATAGATCGAGGTAATGCAACCCTAGAGTGTTAATTAGAGAAAAGTCTCGGTTAATCAATATAGGGATTAGACGTTATTAGTCTTGAATAGGGATAATGACATAACTTAGGGATCTCTACGGAACAAGTTGAATGAATAAATCGTCCGATTCGGAGCCAGAATAACAAGTAAAGTCTAGGTGGATTTTTCCTTAGGTATTGTCTTAAGTCAATCGATTTTTCCCAAAAGCAATTCCCCAATTCTTTTCTCTGTGCGTTCTTAGTTTAGATAATTAGTTAATTAAAACAAAAACGCTTTATTCTTAGACTAGATAATAAAAAGACAGTCATTACTAGTACTTTTAGTTCCTTTGGGTTCAACAATCCGGTCTTTGCTAAAACTATACTACTGTTCGATAGGTACACATGCCTACATCACGATAATAGTTAGTTCAAGAACGAGTAATTATAAATATTTAAAACCTATCACGAAATCACGGGATCAAGTTTTTGGCGCCGTTGCCAGGGAAC
Organism: Gossypium hirsutum; assembly: GCF_007990345.1. Taxonomy (NCBI): domain Eukaryota; kingdom Viridiplantae; phylum Streptophyta; class Magnoliopsida; order Malvales; family Malvaceae; genus Gossypium; species Gossypium hirsutum. The sequence goes on from NC_053435.1 coordinate 57,637,568, forward strand.
TAAGATATTAGGAACGTTCAAATTTTATTACTTTAGCCATTTATTTTTCTTGCAATTTAATTTAATTTAATTTAATTATTATTTATTAACCTACTCTCTCTTTCTCTTGGCAGGTTTTTATAGTTTATGACTAGAAGAACCCCGTTGGGACCATTACTTTTTGACGAAGAAATCGATCCTACAGTTTGTAGAAACCAAAGAGAAATAAGGTGCAACTTAAGATACACGAAGAACGAGCAAGAAGACGATACTCAACCCCCAACTGAAGAGATAGCTGAAAACAAAGGCAATCAGCTACCTCCTGCAATTGTGGTTAATCAAACTGCTCTACGCACTATGTATGATTATGTTAAACCTTCTTTAACAGGAGCTGAATCAAGAATAGTTAGACCTACTGTAGCTGCAAATACTTTTGAATTAAAACCTAACACTATTCAAATGATACAACAATTTGTTCAGTTTGATGGTTTACAGGATAAGGATCCCAACGCTCATTTAGCCAACTTCTTACAACTATACGATACATTTAAAATTAATGGCATTTCTGATGATGCCATACATCTTCGGTTGTTTCCCTTTTCATTGAGGAACAAAGCTAAACATTGGTTGAACTCGTTGCCACGAGGGTCAATTACTACTTGGGAACAAATGATCGAAAAAGTTTTACTAAAATATTTTCCTTTGGCTAAAACGGCTAAATTACATAATGATATCTCTTCTTTTGTGCAGATGGATTTAGAAACACTTTAATATGCATGGGAGAGATACAAGGACCTTTTGAGGGAATGCCCTCACCATGGGTTACCGCTTTGGCTCCAAGTTCAAACATTCCACAATGGTCTGAATCCTTCGACTCGGTAAATGGTTGACGCAGCTGCTGGCGGAACCATCATTAATAAAACACCTGAAGATGCCTATGAGTTTATTAAGGAGATGTCACTAAATAACTATCAGTAGCAAGTCATGAAGACAAAGCCAAGGAAAACAGCCGATGTTTATAATGTCGATTCGATCACCATGCTGTCAAATCATGTGACAGCCCTAAATTGACCCTAGTCGGAAAGTGGTTTTGGGACCACAAAACTGAGTCTTATAAATAATTAAAGGTTATATTCTGTGTTTATGATGTGCGTAAATGCTTGTGTGATAGTTCCATACTTTAATTTGGTCAGTGTCTGTGAAATTTATTAGTAGGGATTTATGTGAGACAATTTAGAAATAAGCTAGGCAAGTGTTAAAGTGGCCTATTAATATATGTGGGAAAGTGCTTGTCCTTGCATGTCAAATTAGCCAAATTAAAGCATAGTGGCCGGCCATGCTATGGGTGGAAACATGTCACAAACATGTTATGTTAGTGATGTATGTTAGGAAAAATAAAATAAGGAGCATGGTAATAAAATAATGAAAGGGAATATGATGAAAATAAAGAAAAGAAAAAGTGTCCATCCTTTTTCATTTCTTTGGCCGAAAGTTCTAAGGAAGAAGGAAGGAGCTCTTGCTTCATGTTCGGCTTGGAAGAGGATTAGGAAGAGGTTCGGCCATACTTGTATCTAGGTTAAGGTAAGTTTGATGTTGTGCCATGAGATTCATGCATGTTTTTAGTTGTTAGCTTGAGTTCTAACTAGCCCATGGTTTAAATCTTTGCTATGTGAGGGAGATGATACTCGGCCATGGGTGTTGTCTTCTTGGTGGATGTTTGATGTTGTGTTGGTGAGGTATGAAGATGATAGAGTGTGTGTGAGAATTTGAAAAAGGTAGGTCTTAGCAACTTCATGAAGCAATCGGCCATGGTATATCCATAAGTATGATTTATGCTTGTTATGTTACTCATGGTTAAAATGATTCGGCTATGCTTCATGTAAAAATAAAATATACATGTGAATTCGGATATATGTTTATATTTGGTTAATGATTTATCCTTGTGAAGTATAAATTTGTAACATGATTTGAGTTTGAAGTTATTATAATGTATTTGTGCATTCGGGTATATGATGAAAATATACGAAATGGTTATAATCGACCTTATGATTCGGCTCTTGCACATATATATATATATGTTTGCACATGATGTATTGGTATGCCATTTATGTGTGGTATTAAGTATATGATTGGCCTCAACATATACATGCATACTCGGCCACATGAGAAGATTAGTGTTGCATGTATTCGGTTAGAGGTAAGCATATTGATGCCTTTATCTTGGTTTAGACAATCGGCTAAAAGGGAGTGTGGGTTAATATGTTGAGTTGATGCATGATTTCACATGTATGTGACTTTAATGTTTAATGTATATATATGGGCTAAGTACCTTGAGTTCCTCTTTTCGATGCTCAAATGATTAAATCAATTTATTTGTTAAATTAAGCTCAAGAGCAAAGGGGAACTAAATCCTATAAAGGGAAGGAAAAAGTGGTCGAATAGAAATCGAAATCGTTCGACAACATCCGAGGTAAGTTTTCGAGTAACGAGACTTAGTTACCGATTTGATTAAGTCATGATGTATGAGCATAACAAATATGCGGTGATATGACGATTCTACTTGAATCATATGTTGAGTTAATTAGTCTATACGTATGACGGGTAGCCGTATGTGCATAGAGATAGTGTCATAAAGCAAATTAAACCATGCTGTTTGTATGTGGCTAGTGAGCCGAAAATGGGATTGCTTAATATGTGACGTGTGTTTGGACTCCAATTATGAAAATGAAATATAGATGTGTCATGATTTATTGATATGTGTATGAATATTTGGATGATAACCGGGCTAAGTCCCGAAGGCATCTGCGCTAGTGACTAGTCCCGGGCAAGTCCCGAAGGCATTTGTGCGAGTTACTAAATCCGGGCTAAGTCCCGAAGTGTGACATCCCTAAAGTGACCCTAGTCGAAAAGTGGTTTCGGGACCACAAAACCGAGTCATAAAAATAATTAACCGTCATATTCTATGTTTATTTTATGTGAATATGAATGTGTGAAAGTTTCATGCATTAATTTTGTGATTAGTATGTGAAATTTTGAAGAAGGGACTTAGGTGAGACTTTTGTGAAATAGGATAGGTAATTATAAAAGGATCTAATTGTGCATGAGGTTAAAAAAAATGTACTTGCATGTCAATTAGTCAAAATTTTTGTTAGTGGCCGGCCATGTTATGGACTTATGTATAAACTAATTGCTTTTGCTAATAATTAATATTACAAAAATGAAATAAAGAATAAAGATTAATAAAATATTGGGTGAGTGGGAGGAGAAACCAAAGTTGGTTCATCCTCACTCCACCATTGCCGTAACTTGAGGTGAGGAAGAGGAAAAATTTCTTTGTTTGATTTCGGCTTGGAGAACATTTAGAAAGAGATAAGTACTTTGAAATTCTTGAAAATTTATGTATAATTTAGGTGATTTGTTCAAATTCTATTCATTCCATGAGTTAAATTTTTGGTTGTTTGGAGGTTTGATATTTGGCCAAGTAGTTTGAAACTCTTGGTAAATATTTATTTTCTTTCTTTATGCCATAAAAAGGGATGGTATATTAGGATATGAAGAGTGATAAATTGTTGTTAACTTGAAGGTTGAGATTAGTGTATGTTTAGAGGGAGGTGCCGAATTTTTTTTAAAAAAATAAAAAAAAAATGTGATAGGAAGAATTTAGAGGACTGAATAATGCATGGTATATTACAAGGAGGACTTGCATGTCAAATGGACCACTATTAACTTAGTGGACGACAATGATGAATGTTGATAAATAAAATATGTGTTTTGTATTATAAAATAATAACCTAATGAATATTATATGGTTCCATGTTAGTATTATAATATTTAATGATATTATAAGAGGAATTATATAATTAATAAAAGAAAATAGGTGAGAAAAACAAAGTTTTCATCCATTCTTCTTTCAATTTGCCGAAATTTAAAGAACAAGTAAAACAAAAGGTTCTTGGATATTCGGCCTTGGTGTTTCTAATTGGAGGTATGTTTGTTTTTATTTCTTGATAATTTATGTGAATTTGAGTTAATTGTTAAGCTCCTTTCATAGCCCATGAATTAATATTTGTTATTGGTTTGAAATGATGCATTCGGTTATGGGTTGATTGGGTGTCTTTCAAAGTGTTAAATGTGTTGGAAATGGTTTGATAATGATGATAGTTATGAGGTATAATCGGTCATGTAATTAGCTCAATTTGAAAATTTTGTTTGTTGTGTAAGTGCATGAGATACTTGGGTAAATGAATCGGTTTGAGTAATGCTTTAGTTGGGGATGTGTTTTTGCTAAAATGCAAATATATATATATATTCGAGTGGGTACTAATTATTATGAAATGGATGCAATGACAATGTATGTGATTGTATCTTACATTGAAATGATTAGTTTGTGCCTTAATTGTGGCTCGACAAGAAAGTATATTAGGTCATTATGGGTTTATTTATATGATAATTCTATAATTGTAGTATTGAATAATTGTAGCCTAATAATGTGTTCGGTTGTGCATGAGTAGGGAATATATATGTGGTGTTTAAATAACTAGTTATTAAGGTCATTTGTAGCTTAACTATATGATATACATGTATTAAATTAAATTGCCTATTTGATAAGTGATTAAATAGTAAATGATATTGGTTAAGTAATTAAATAAATCTATTTGTTTTATATTAAGCTCAAGAGCAAAGAGGGTCGAAGTTGGATAGGGGAAAAGAGAAAGTAATTGAGTAGCCTTTCCGCAACCGTTCAAGTATATCCGAGGTAAGTTTTAAGTATTAAAGCCTATAATGTGATTGAGTATGTTATGTTAAGCACATATTAAAAGAATCATAACTCTATTGTAAATTTTTATGCATATAGCCTAATGGCTATTATGAAGTATAGGTAAGTTATTGATATGATATGTTGCCAAATGGATATGATATTATGAAGTGCTAAAAGGATATGTCAGAAGAGTAAAATTGTGATAAACCTGCTCAGGACAGCAGCAGTAGCATGAATTTAGAAAATCATTATAAATTGTACAAAAATGGTTATAAGATAAAATTTATATGCTTAGACTCTTTAATGAGTCTAGTTTCAAATGAAATCAAATACAGCACATTTTGAATTATGTTAAATGAGAAATCTGATTCGTAGTGAAGAGTGGTCAGATTAGTCAAACAGTGAAATAGGGGAAACTTTACGAAAAATCTTGTATTGATTGGCCAAACCTAAAATTCTGGAAATTTTATGGATGGAAGATATACGAGTCTATATTCAGGAAAAATTAACGAAAAGTGATTTGGAGTTTTGTAGCTCCAGTTATAAATGATTTAGTGACTATTGCTCAGGAAAAACAGCTTGTGCTGAATTTGAGATTGTGTTGTAAACCTTGATAAACTTGTTTTAGTTACTCATAAGCTATTGATTAAACCCATACTTGAATTCTAAATCGTGATATTGTAAGCTTATAAGTATTCGAATATGAAATGATAGTATGGCGTAAAATTGAATTATTCATTGGAAAGTGATGGATGTAGATTCGGTCAAGCCCAAGTCTGTACATGATAGTATACGTGGTATGTGAAGTCTAATTGAATAAATGTGATGAATGTGAACATGTGTATGTGTGATAAGGCCGAATGGCCAATGTGATGAAAGTGAACATGTATATGTGTGATAGGGCCGAATGGCCAATGTGATGAATGTGATGAATGTGAACATGTGTATGTGTGATAAGGCCGAATGGCCAATGTGATGAAAGTGAACATGTGTATGTGTGATAGGGCCGAATGGCCAATGTGATGAATGTGAACATGTGTATGTGTGATAAGGCCGAATGGCCAATGTGATGAAAGTGAACATGTATATGTGTGATAAGGCCGAATGGCCAATGTGATGAAAGTGAACATGTGTATGTGTGATAGGGCCGAATGGCCAATGTGATGAATGTGAACATGTGTATGTGTGATAAGGCCGAATGGCCAATGTGATGAAAGTGAACATGTGTATGTGTGATAGGGCCGAATGGCCAATGTGATGAATGTGAACATGTGTATGTGTGATAAGGTCGAATGGCCAATGTGATGAAAGTGAACATGTATATGTGTGATAGGGCCGAATGGCCAATGTGATGAAAGTGAACATGTGTATGTGTGATAAGGCCGAATGGCCAATGTGATGAAAGTGAACATGTATATGTGTGATAAGGCCGAATGGCCAATGTGATGAAAGTGAACAGGTGTATGTGTGATAAGGCCGAGTGGCCAATGTGATGAATGTGAGCATGTGTATGTGAGGTAAGGCCTAATGGCCGATGTAATGAATGTGAAAGTGTATAAATGTGATAAGTCTCGAAGGGCATTTGTGTCAGTACTATATCCGGGTTAAAACCCCGCAGGCTTATTGCGAGAATATTATCACTGATTAATGTCCGTAAGCTTCGTGCTCGTATTATATCCGGGCTCTAAAGACCCGATGACTACGTGTGGGAATTTTGTCCGGGTAAGACTCGATAACTTCGTGTGGAGATTATGTCCGGGTAAGACTTCGTAATAAGAGTTGCTTATAAATATATTCAATGCGAAAGGTTAAACAGGTATGTACTCCAAGTCTATATGTGAGCTTGATTGCACTAAATCATAAGGTAGTTATGTGATGCATGTGAGAGCAATCTATGAGACTACTCCTATGATTATGTGATATCGGATCAGTGTGAGAGGTGATGGGAAATCATACGATATATCTATGTCACATGAACTCACTTTTACGTGAAAGTTTATCTGCCTATTGTATATGATGAGACGTGCGTATTCGGAAAAGGGATGGTATGCCCGAAGGAAGAGTGAAATAAAAATACGAACAACTATGTTATAATTTGATTGTTATCTATTGCCACTGCTTAAAACTTACTAAGCATTGTAATGCTTACTCCGTTTACTCTGTTTCCTCTGTTTTATAGATCTCATTGCGAAGCTACAGGCTCGGGGATCGTCAGCAACTAGTCACACTATCACTATCCACGGTTTGGTACTGCTATGTTTTGGATTGTCTTATGGCATGTATAAAATAGACTAGTGGCGGAAGAATATTTTGGTTAATGTATATAGCCATGCGAAAATGGCTTACATATGTTTGAGCATAATGTTATAATCATTTGGTATGGAATGGTTAATCACTATCATAATTTGTGCTATTCATGCTAAAGGGGCTAGTTGAATCATGGAAACTATTAAATAGGTAAAGTCTACCTTAAAGGCAGATGTTGGCAGCAGCAGCGATGTAGATTTGGAAAATCACTAAAAATAGTATGATTGGAATTAAATAATGAATAAATTATGTAAACGAACCTTGATGAATCTATTTTCATAGGGAAGTAACGAAACGATCATATGGACAGTATGTTAAGAGTTATTGAGGTTCTCGTGAGACAGGGCCAGAACGGTTTCTGGATTCCCTGTTCCGCCTTTGGAAATTCACTATAAATTGACCAGGGATAATTAGAGGTCATACCATATATGTATGGATTCCTCTCTGAGTCTAGTTTCCATAGGAACAAACGGCATCAGTATTGAAGCTCTGTGCAGAGAGATATCCCAGTCGTAATGGGAAAAGGTCAGTGTAGTCGACCCCTGTAACATGGGAGACTTTGACTAATAAACTGTACTAATTCGCCCGACCAAAAATTCTAGAAAAAAATACATAGGTGGGGACATGAGTCTAGTTTCAGGGAAAAATCACAAAACTGATTTTCGAGTTGTGAAACTCAAGATATGATTTTTGAAGCGACTGGTACTCAGACTGGGCAGTGTCTGGAAAAAAAAAATTTTCAAAGTCTGTTAACATCTCGTGTCCGACTCCGGTGTCGGTCTCGGGTTCGGGGTGTTACACGAAGGCATTTGTGCGAGTTACTAAATCCGGGCTAAGTCCCGAAGGCAATTGTTCGAGTTACTCTAATCGGGCTATGTCCCGAAGGCATTTGAGCGAGTAGCTATATCCGGTTAAATTCTGAAGGTACGTGATTTGGGAATGAGCGATCTGCTGCAATAATTTCAATTAATACGCTCGTAAAAACTCAACAACGAGGTATGTGTTGTACATGCATTGGATTAATTGATTCCTCTTAAATAGTATTCGCTCAGTCGATTAAGGAGCTTCCGGTTTTGGTTAAGTTGATCCCTTATGTATGAATATAAGGGTTGGAAATGTGAAGTAGGACTGATTTTTGAGAATATATGTGTATATGAAATTATCCGTTTAGTTATATGAATGCTATACTTCAGTTGAGCCTAATTCCATTGCTCAAAACTTACTAAGCATTAAATGCTTACTCCGTTCTTTAAATCTCTGGTTTATAGATTTTGGTTCGTCAGCTATCAGACTCGGGATTATTGAAGTCAAAGTCTCCCACACTATCAAAGCCCCTTTTGGTACACTTTTGGTTGAACTTTGAAATGGCATGTATAGGACTACCCTTTTTGTTGTTGGTCATGGACCCTTTGGTTTTGTATAAATTTGGATAGCCATGCGAAAATGGCTTATATACACTTTGAGCTTAATATTATAATCGTCTTGTATGATGTTCATTAAGAGGTATGGAAATGTTTGGGAACGATTACCCATTGGAATGGTTAATCATGATCATATTTTGTGCTATATATGAAAAAGGGCTAGTTGAATCATGGAAACTATGTAATAGGTAAAGTCTACCTTAAAAATAGATGCTGATAGCAGCAGTGACGTGAATGTGAAAAATCACTAAAAATAGTAGGAATGGAATTAAATAGTGAGTAAATTATTTAATAGAACCTTGATGAATCTATTTTCATAGGAAAGTAACGAAACAATCATATGAACAGTATGTTAAGAGATATTTAAGTTTTCGTGAGACAGGACCAGAACAGTTTCTGGATTCCCTGTTCCGATTTTGGAAATTCATTATAAATTAACTAGAGATAATTATAAGTCATGCCATATATGTATAGATTCCTTTCCAAGTCTAGTTTCTATAAAAACAAACGGAATCAGTATTGAAGCCCTGTACAGGGAGATATCCAAGTTGTAATACGCAAAGGTCAGTGTAGTCAAACCCTGAAACAGGGGAGACTTTAGCTAATAAACTGTACTAATTGGATAGACCAAAAATTCTAGAAAAAAAATTGTAGATGAACATATGAGTCTAGTTTCAGGAAAAATTTACGAAACTGGTTTTCGAGTTTTGGAACTCGAGATATGATAAGGTGACAGTGACGCAGTTAGCCAGCTCATCTGGAAATGTAAAATGGACTGTGCAAATAAGTGATTTAAGTCTGCGAACCCCTCGTGTCTGACTCCGACAACGGTCTCGGGTACGGGGTGTTACAATTTTATTGGTATCAGAGCTATGGTTTAGTCGATTCTAGGACTACCGTAATACGTTTGGGTCTAGCTATACATGCCATTATGTGATTATTTGATAGTGTGGTGATTTCTGACAATTGAAAATGTGTTTATTTATAGTAATGGATCCCGATCCCGACCGAGCGGTAGCTGATGATCTTGAGAGTGTAGCGCCTGCTCCCGCACAAGGGACAGCTCCGGCGGACTCTCAACCTAATGCTAGTAATCCGAATGATGAAGGTAGACAAGCTTTTTATAGCCTGATGAATGATTGGTTCAACCAATACATTCGAACTAATACGGCTGTTCCACAACCTCCATTCCCGACAAATACCACCCCCGCACCTACAATACCTCCGGCAACTGACCAAATAAGGTCAAATAAACCTCCAGTTGACAGAATCCGAAAACACGGGGCTACTAAATTTAAAGCTACGGACAGCGATGATGCCGAGCAAGCTGGATTTTAGTTGGACAACACTATCCGAGTACTCGTTGAGCTATCTTGCACACCCGATGAGTGCCTAAAGTGTACTATCTCCTTGCTAGTGATTCTGCCTACTATTGGTGGAATACGTTGACTTCTGTTGTGCCCAGAGAGCAAGTAACTTGGGAGTTTTTCCAAACCAAGTTTCGGAAAAAGTATATCAGTCAGAGATTTATGGATCAAAAACGGAAGGAATTTCTTGAACTTAAACAAGGTTCCATGTCGGTTATCGACTATGAACGAAAATTTGTAAGGCTTAGCCGGTACGCGCAGGAATGCATTTCTTCAGAAGCCGTGATGTGTAAATGTTTCGAGGATGGGCTGAATGATGATATAAAGTTGTATGTTGGCATTTTGGAAATCCGAGAATTTGTGGCACTTGTCGAGCGGGCTCGCAAAGCCTAGGAGCTCAGTATGGAGAAAAGAAAAGCTGAGGTGGAAGCAAAGGAGTTTCGTAAGATGGCTTAGGCCGATCTAGAGACACTTCGGGCTTATTTAGACGAGATCGCGATCGACCCCCTGTGAGTGCACGAGTCACTTCGGTCGCCAGTGTTGGAAATGATCGTCGAGACAGAACGGAGTGTCAGTATTGTGGTAAATGGCACTCGGGGAGTTGTAGATTCCATGACCCCTCCTGTTACAAGTGCGGGTTAGCTGACCACTTTATTAAAGATTGCTCGAGATTGTCTGAACAAAACGTAAATTAGAGTGGGAAACCTGGCGCTACTACTGCTAGGGGTAGACCATCTAGGAATACGGGAAATGCTAGTGGCGATCAGAGAGGATCTAGAGATGCTACAACCAGATCTGAGGCTCGTGCTCCTGCTAGAGCTTACGCTATACGCGCACGCGAGGATGCTTCCTCGCCAGATGTTATTACCGGTACTTTTACTCTCTTTGATACTAATGTGATTGCTTTGATTGACCCTGGTTCTACTCATTCTTCTATATGTGAAACCTTAGCATCCAGTAAGACTCTACCTGTTGAGTCTACTGAGTTTGTAATTCGGGTGTCAAATCCTTTGGGTCGTTACGTGCTTGTCGACAAAGTGTGCAAGAAATGTCCCCTAGTAATCCAAGGTTCCTGTTTTCCGGCCGATTTGATGCTTTTACCGTTTGACGAATTTGATGTTATCCTCGGTATGGATTGGTTGACCGTACATGATGCAATTGTAAATTGCAAAATAAAAACCATCGATTTGAGGTGCGTAAATAACGAGATAAACCGAGTCGAGTCTACTGACTTGAATAGGTTGCCAGCTGTAATATCGTCGATGCTGGCTCAGAAATGTGTAAGAAAGGGGTGTGAAGCATATCTTGCGTATGTACTTGATGACAAAGAGTTAGAAAATAAGCCCAAATCTGTGCCAGTGGTTTGTGAATACCCGGATGTTTTTCCCGAAGAATTACCGGGTTTACCACCTATTCGGGAAGTAGAGTTTGGTATTGAGCTTGTACCTGGGACTACGCCGAGTTCGATAGCTCCGTATCATATGGCACCAACCAAGTTAAAAGAGTTGAAAGCTCAGTTGCAAGAATTGACGGATAGAGGCTTCGCTCGACCAAGTTTCTCACCTTGGGGTGCACTAGTATTGTTTGTGAAAAAGAAGGACGGAACCATAAGGTTGTGCATCGACTATCGTCAGCTGAATAGAGTGACAATAAAGAATAAATATCCGTTACCGCGTATTGACGATTTGTTTGATCAACTAAAGGGAGCCTCGGTGTTTTCAAAGATAGATTTGAGATCGAGTTATTATCAGTTGCGAATTCGAGATTCGGATATACCCAAAACTACTTTCAGAACGAGATACGGCCACTACGAGTTCTTAGTGATGCCGTTTGGGCTCACTAATGCCCCTGCGGTATTTATGGATTTGATGAATCGGATCTTCAGACAGTATTTGGACCGATTCGTAGTTGTGTTTATTGATGGCATCTTGGTCTATTCAAGAGATGAGACCGAACATGCTGAGCACCTGAGATTAGTGTTGCAAATTTTATGGGATAAGCAGTTATATGCTAAGTTCAGTAAGTGTGATTTCTGGTTAAGAGAGGTTAGCTTCTTGGGTCATGTGGTATCCGCATCGGGTATTCGAGTTGACCCGAGCAAAATTTCAGCCATACTTAACTGAAAGCCTCCGAGAAATAATACTGAGGTTCGGAGCTTTTTGGGACTTGCTGGTTACTACCGACGGTTTGTAAAAGGTTTCTCGATGATAGCCACACCAATGACGAAGCTACTTCAAAAAGATGTTAAGTTCGAATGGACGGAAAAATGTCAGAAAAGTTTCGATCAACTGAAAACTTATCTGACTGAAGCTCCAATTCTAGTGCAGCCCGAACAGGCAAAGAGTTTGTCATTTATAGTGATGCCTCCCTACTTGGGTTGGGTTATGTATTGATGCAAGAGGGTCGAGTTGTGGCCTATGCGTCGAGACAATTAAAGCCACATGAGAAAAATTATCCGACCCATGATCTCGAATTAGCTGCCATCATATTCGCTTTGAAAATATGGCGACATTACTTATTTGGTGAGAAGTGCCATGTATTTTCGGATCACAAAAGTCTCAAATATTTGATGACTCAAAGAGACTTGAATCTGCGACAAAGGCGTTGGCTTGAGTTGTTGAAAGATTATGAACTTGTCATTGACTATCACCCGGGAAAGGCTAATGTGGTTGCGGATGCCTTAAGTCGTAAATCACTGTTTACTTTACGAGCGATGAATGTACACTTGTCTGTTCTATCCGACAATGTGTTAGTGGCGGAATTAAAGGTCAAACCATTGTTGATTCATCAAATTCGTGAAGCTCAAAAAGCCGATGATGAACTGGTTGCAAAACGGGCTGAATGTGTTTCGAATATGGAATCAGAGTTTCAAATTGATGATGACGGTTGTTTGAGGTTCAGAAGTCGGTTGTGTGTTCCAAGAAATTCAGAACTCATTTCGATGAACGAAGCTCATTGTAGCTGAATGTCGATTCACCCGGGGAGTACGAAAATGTACAACGATCTGAGACGTCAGTTTTGGTGGCATGGTATGAAACGAGGCATTTCTGATTTTGTTTCGAAGTGTTTAATATGTCAGCAAGTAAAGGCGGAACATCAAGTGCCTACGGGTTTACTCCAGCCAATCATGATACCTGAATGGAAATGGGATCGAGTCACGATGGATTTCGTATCTGGGTTGCCAGTATCGGCAAGTAAGAAAGATGCGATTTGGGTTGTTGTGGATAGACTGACTAAGTCGGCTCACTTTATCCCCGTACGTACGGATTTTTCATTGGATAAACTTGCTAAATTGTACATTTCTTAGATTGTGAGATTACACGGGGTACCTATCTCTATTGTATCAGATAAAGATCCGAGATTCACCTCGCGATTTTGGAAGAAATTACAAGAAGCTTTGGGTACCAAGCTGCATTTTAGCACCGCTTTCATCCACAAACCGATGGTCAATCCGAGCGGATAATTCAGATACTTGAGGATATGTTGAGATGTTGCATCCTCGAGTTTAGTGGTTCATGGGAACGGTATTTACCTTTGATTGAATTCGCTTACAACAATAGTTTTCAATCAAGTATTAAGATGGCACCTTACCAGGCTTTGTACGGGCGTAAATGCCGTACGCCATTGTTTTGGACCGAGCTCGGTGAAAGCAAAATTTTCGGAGTGGATTTGATTAAAGATGCTGAACAGAAAGTAAAAATAATTCGTGAAAGTCTGAAGGCAGCATCAGATCGTCAGAAGTCGTATGCGGATTTAAAACGAAGAAATATTGAGTATCAGGTGGAAGACAAAGCGTTTCTTAAGGTTTCACCTTGGAAAAAGATACTCAGATTTGGCCGTCAGGGCAAATTGAGTCCGAGATTCATTGGGCCGTATGAAATCTCCGAACGAGTTGGTCCAGTTGCGTATAGATTGATTTTGCCCCCTGAACTTGAAAAGATTCACGACGTCTTTCATGTTTCGATGCTTCGACGTTATAGATCTGATCCATCGCACATAATTAATCCATCAGAGGTTGATATTCAACCTGATATGAGTTATGAAGAAGAACCGATTCGTATCCTGGCTCGTGAAGTGAAAGAGTTACGAAACAAAAGGGTTCCGTTAGTGAAAGTATTATGGCTCAAACACGGGATCGAAGAAGCTACTTGGGAAACCGAGAATGCCATGAAAGAACGATACCCAAACCTATTTACCGGTAAGATTTTCGGGGACGAAAATTTCTTAAGTGGGGGAGAGTTGTGACAGCCCTAAATTGACCCTAGTCGGAAAGTGGTTTCGGGACCACGAAACCGAGTCTTATAAATAATTAAAGGTTATATTCTGTGTTTATGATGTGCGTAAATGCTTGTGTGATAGTTCCATACTTTAATTTGGTCAGTGTCTGTGAAATTTATTAGTAGGGACTTATGTGAGACAATTTAGAAATATGCTAGGCAAGTGTTAAAGTGGCCTATTAATATATGTGGGAAAGTGCTTGTCCTTGCATGTCAAATTAGCCAAATTAAAGCATAGTGGCCGGCCATGCTATGGGTGGAAACATGTCACAAACATGTTATGTTAGTGATCTATGTTAGGAAAAATAAAATAAGGAGCATGGTAATAAAATAATGAAAGGGAATATGATGAAAACAAAGAAAAAAAAAGTGTCCATCCTTTTTCATTTCTTTGGCTGAAAGTTCTAAGGAAGAAGGAAGGAGCTCTTGCTTCATGTTCGGCTTGGAAGAGGATTAGGAAGAGGTTCGGCCATACTTGTATCTAGGTTAAGGTAAGTTTGATGTTGTGCCATGAGATTCATGCATGTTTTTAGTTGTTAGCTTGAGTTCTAACTAGCCCATGGTTTAAATCTTTGCTATGTGAGGGAGATGATACTCGGCCATGGGTGTTGTCTTCTTGGTGGATGTTTGATGTTGTGTTGGTGAGGTATGAAGATGATAGAGTGTGTGTGAGAATTTGAAAAAGGTAGGTCTTAGTAACTTCATGAAGCAATCGGCCATGGTATATCCATAAGTATGATTTATGCTTGTTATGTTACTCATGGTTAAAATGATTCGGCTATGCTTCATGTAAAAATAAAATATACATGTGAATTCGGATATATGTTTATATTTGGTTAATGATTTATCCTTGTGAAGTATAAATTTGTAACATGATTTGAGTTGGAAGTTATTATAATGTATTTGTGCATTCGGGTATATGATGAAAATATACGAAATGGTTATAATCGACCTTATGATTCGGCTCTTGCACATATATATATATGTTTGCACATGATGTATTGGTATGCCATTTATGGGTGGTATTAAGTATATGATTGGCCTCAACATATACATGCATACTCGGCCACATGAGAAGATTAGTGTTGCATGTATTCGGTTAGAGGCAAGCATATTGATGCCTTTATCTTGGTTTAGACAATCGGCTAAAAGGGAGTGTGGGTTAATATGTTGAGTTGATGCATGATTTCACATGTATGTGACTTTAATGTCTAATGTATATATATGGGCTAAGTACATTGAGTTCCTCTTTTCGATGCTCAAATGATTAAATCAATTTATTTGTTAAATTAAGCTCAAGAGCAAAGGGGAACTAAATCCGATAAAGGGAAGGAAAAAGTGGTCGAATAGCCATCGAAATCGTTCGACAACATCCGAGGTAAGTTTTCGAGTAACGAGACTTAGTTACCGATTTGATTAGATCATGATGTATGAGCATAACAAATATGTGGTGATATGACGATTCTACTTGAATCATATGTTGAGTTAATTAGTCTATACGTATGACGGGTAGCCGTATGTGCATAGAGATAGTGTCATAAAGCAAATTAAACCATGCTGTTTGTATGTGGCTAGTGAGCCGAAAATGGGATTGCTTAATACGTGACGTGTGTTTGGACTCCAATTATGAAAATGAAATATAGATGTGTCATGATTTATTGATATGTGTATGAATATTTGGATGATAACCGGGCTAAGTCCCGAAGGCATCTGCGCTAGTGACTAGTTCCGGGCAAGTCCCGAAGGCATTTGTGCGAGTTACTAAATCCGGGCTAAGTCCCGAAGGCATTTGTGCGAGTTACTAAATCCGGGCTAAGTCCCGAAGGCAATTGTGCGAGTTACTCTAACCGGGCTATGTCCCGAAGGCATTTGAGCGAGTAGCTATATCCGGTTAAATTCCGAAGGTACGTGATTTGGGAATGAGCGATCTGCTGTAATAATTTCAATTAATACGCTCGTAAAATCTCAACAACGAGGTATGTGTTGTACATGCATTGGATTAATTGATTCCTCTTAAATAGTATTCGCTCAGTCGATTAAGGAGCTTCCGGTTTTGGTTAAGTTGATCCCTTATGTATGAATATAAGGGTTGGAAATGTGAAGTAGGACTGATTTTTGAGAATATATGTGTATATGAAATTATCCATTTAGTTATATGAATGCTATACTTCAGTTGAGCCTAATTCCATTGCTCAAAACTTACTAAGCATTAAATGCTTACTCCGTTCTTTGAATCTCTGGTTTATAGATTTTGGTTCGTCAGCTATCGGACTCGGGATTATTGAAGTCAAAGTCTCCCACACTATCAAAGCCCCTTTTGGTACACTTTTGGTTGAACTTTGAAATGGCATGTATAGGACTACCCTTTTTGTTGTTGGTCATGGACCCTTTGGTTTTGTATAAATTTGGATAGCCATGCGAAAATGGCTTATATACACTTTGAGCTTAATATTATAATCGTCTTGTATGATGTTCATTAAGAGGTATGGAAATGTTTGGGAACGATTAGCCATTGGAATGGTTAATCATGATCATATTTTGTGCTA
The DNA here is from genome assembly GCF_007990345.1 of Gossypium hirsutum. Lineage (NCBI taxonomy): Eukaryota > Viridiplantae > Streptophyta > Magnoliopsida > Malvales > Malvaceae > Gossypium > Gossypium hirsutum. The sequence continues at coordinate 57,654,224 of NC_053435.1, forward strand.
TATATGAAAAAGGGCTAGTTGAATCATGGAAACTATGTAATAGGTAAAGTCTACCTTAAAAATAGATGCTGATAGCAGCAGTGATGTGAATGTGAAAAATCACTAAAAATAGTAGGAATGGAATTAAATAGTGAGTAAATTATTTAATCGAACCTTGATGAATCTATTTTCATAGGAAAGTAACGAAATGATCATATGAACAGTATGTTAAGAGATATTTAAGTTTTCGTGAGACAGGGCCAGAACGGTTTCTGGATTCCCTGTTACGACTTTGGAAATTCATTATAAATTAACCAGAGATAATTATAAGTCATGTCATATATTTATAGATTCCTTTTCAAGTCTAGTTTCTATACAAACAAACAGAATCAGTATTTAAGCCCTGTAAAGGGAGATATCCAAGTTGAAATACGCAAAGGTCAGTGTAGTCAAACCTTGAAACAGGGGAGACTTTAGCTAATAAACTGTACTAATTGGATAGACCAAAAATTCTAGAAAAAACTTTTTAGATGAACATATGAGTCTAGTTTCAGGAAAAATTTACAAAACTGGTTTTTGAGTTTTGGAACTCGAGATATGATTTTTAAGGTGACAGTGACGCAGTTAGCCAGCTCGTCTGGAAATTTAAAATGGACTGTGCAAATAAGTGATTTAAGTCTGTGAACCCCTCGTGTCTGACTCCGGCAACGGTCTCGGGTACGGGGCATTACAAATCAGGTAGAACTCTTGAACAAAAAGATTGATGGTTTTCTTAGTTCTTCACAGGTTCACCCAGTAATGCAATGCAAAGCAAGTAGCAGTGGAACAAACCATTCGGAATATCAACCTTATGGCCACAGCATGGATAACGAGCAATTAAACTACATGGGTAATAATCCTCAACCTCAAAACTATCCATATAGTAACACTTATAATGTAGGTTGGAGGAACCACCCCAATCTCTCGTGGGGCAGTCAAGGAAATCAAAGACCACAATATCCTCCGGGCTACCAACAACCACCCTACCAACTGGAAAAGAAGTCAAACCTTGAAGGGATGCTCTCAAAGTTCATATCAGTGTCAGAAACCCGTTTTCAGAACACCGAGACAACACTTAAGAATCAACAAGCGTCGATCCAAGGACTGGAAACTTAGATAGGCCAGCTTTCAAAACTAATCTCCGAACAACCACAAGGTAGTTTGCCAAGTAATACCGAACCTAACCCAAGGGAACAACTCAATGCAATTAATATTCAAGATGACAAAGGAGTAGTTCAGCCTGAACCAGAACCGAGGCAAGAAACTATAGTAAGCAAAGGTCAAGGTGAGGTAGATCAAAATACAAATAAACCATTAACTGTCAAATATAAACCTCGTGTGCCATACCCCAACGCGACAAGGAATGACTGCTCAGATGAACAATTTGGTAAATTCCTTAAACTCTTAAAAAAATTACATATTAACTTACCGTTTATTGAAGCTCTCGCAGATGCCAAACGCAATGAAATTTTTAAAGGAGCTTTTAGCAAATAAGCGGAAGTTGGACGAGGCATCGCATATGGAGCTGAACGTAGTTTGGTCGGCCATTCTCCAAAATAAACTATCCAACAAACTAAAAGACCCAGGGAGAATTACTATTCCTTGCTTAATTGGTAGTTTAGATGTTAATCATGCATTAGCTAATTTATGGGCTAGTATCAACGTCATGCCTTACAACATGTTTAAGCAATTAGGTCTCCGGAAACCCAAACAGACTAGGTTGAGCATTCAATTAGCAGATAAAACTATAAGATTCCCTAGAGGTATTATTTAAGATGTGCTAGTTAAAATCGACAAATTTATATTTCCCTTTGACTTTGTTGTTCTAGACATAGAAGAGGATAGCAACACTCCCTTAATTCTAGGAAGGCCCTTTTTAGCAACTGCTAAAACCATCATTGATGTTGGCACAGGTGAACTCACACTCTGGGTGGGAGACGAAACAATCACCCTTCAAGCTCGTAATTTTGGCAACACATCAAGAATTGAAGGTGATCATTTAAACCATTCTGCTAAAACTAACAATATGGTGCAACCTACTTTGCAGAAAATGAGTTTGAAGGAAGCACGCGAGTCATTCTCAAGCAATAGTAGAGGACCTGTTCATGAAGATCGAAGACTAAAAATCGAGGAACTCGATGAATGGCGGACCCACAAACCAAGAACACCCAACAAACTGAAACTACGCCAAAACGAGCCCGATACCTCTCCAAATCAACTTAAGGTTGGTGATAAGGACTTATTAGATGCCGCAGATCCCCACATTGTCACTGCCATACTGAATAAGGAAATCCCTCTTATGGTACTCAGTATTTTTCCATTCAGTACGGTGGAGGTGAGTCATCCCAAGTTCGACACTTTTAAGGTAAACAACACCCGATTAAAACCCTATTTTGATGAGATTAATAGCAGGAACGAGGAGTATAAACTCCTCAAACCACCATGACCATTCACTGGAGAGGTAAGTGAGCTTAGACTATAAATAAGCGCTGCTCGGGAGGGAACCCGAGCACTAAAAATATTAATTTCTTTAAATTTTGGTATTTAACTCCTAACTTACTAATAGAAATCTTGAATACATGTGTTTTCATAGAGACATGACCAAGCACACGGGCGTGCTTAAGGCCGTGTGAAAATAGGGCAAGGATTTTCCCAACACAGGCTACGATAAAATACTACGGCCATGCAATATGGCCGTGGTCGAGCCTGCCGAGTGTGTGACACGCCCGTGTGGAAGAACCATGGGAAAACTTGTTAAAACAACACAGGCGTTTGACACGCACGTGTGGAACACCTGTGGTCGAACCTATTAAATTAACACGGGCGTGGGGCTTGCACACATGGGCGTGGGAGAAGCGAACGAAGCTAGACACGGCCGTACGACACAGCTGTGTGAACCCACATGCCCGAGGAACACGGGCGTGTACTAAATGTCAGACGCGCCCAAATTTGAAATTCGTGAATCACACGGGCTAAAATTAAGGGACACAGGCGTGTGCCCTGGCCGTGTGGCCCAAAATCTATAGATACCTTGCACTATTCACTTTCTTCCCCATTCAAAAACCCTAACCCTAGCCGCTGCAACTCCACACGGCCTCCCTGCCACTCCTGTGCGCCACCTGCAACTCTATTCTCAATGCCAAATCTCTCCCCTTAGCGTTTGTTAACTCCTTTTTCTTTTATTTCATTGATTTATAATGCTATTTATCATATTAATCTATATTTTTCATGTTATTTCCATATTGATAATCGCATAAATTTCATTTATCAAACAAGTTATCATCTTTCTCATGTTTAAAATATTACTCATTACATGATTCCTACACTTCATTCAATTAGTTAGAAGTGAATATTCATGGCTAGGATAGTTGAAATAATCATGCATATTTTGTTGACATCTATTTTCATTCATATAGTATTTTGCATTCCATTCTTACCATTTTTACTTATATTACCATGCTCATGCCACAAAGAAATGGATTATTGAACTTATTGTTTTAATTGAATTTAGTAATTGTGGCTGAATATAGTTATGCAGTTCCTTTTTCGAATTTAGTCACATTCCTTTTGTATATTATAAATTGTCCGCTCATCAAAATACGAATTGATGTTTCCACTTGCAAGTACACAATGTCGTCTTCAAGAGGAAATAAAACCGTCGTACCAACTTCAAAGAAGAGGAAGAGAGTGTCCTCTTCCGCAGGTCCAACCGCAGAAATTCATCACCCTCTTCTACAATTTCCTCGAGGGCCCAAAAAGAACTTTTCCAGATACTTTGGGCCCGACCTTTAATTGCGGGGCACTACATTGACTAGGCTACCGTAGAACAAGTTCAGATGGTTGATACGATTCAGGCCCTCCTAACCATCGACCCTTGGGAGCTATTCTTTGGGATTATCGAGCTGACATACCTTGAGCTCACGATGGAACTATGCTCAACGTTCCATCTTCAGATCGTAATGACGAACTATGATGATCCCGGCACGGTTCAATTTTGCCTAGGCGGATTAATCCGCTAGGTGCTGCACTAGGCTTATATACGAAGGAGTTCAAGGAGGAGAATGAACTACATGCTCTCAGTCGCCACATACATTTCTCTCCCTCGAAGTGCTGGCACACTTTGGCCCCTAGCACGGCCTCCTACAATCCTAGCCGCTCCAAGGCATCAGTTTTCCCACCATCCCTGAGGTACTTACATGCTATTTTAGCTCACACGATTACAGGGAGGTGAGAGAGCACTGGCGTGGTCAACACCCACGACGTCTACTTCTTATGGTGCATGTCGCAAGGGCACGTCATATACCTTGCCTATTTCATCGCCCTTGCGATTCAGCACCAGACGGAGCGGCCTCAAAAGGGGGTCATCTCCATTAACCCCTACGTGACTCGACTGGCGCGACACTTCAGGCTCCTCAACACCGCGGCCCAAGAATTATCCCTCACCCTCATCGGCCAAATATATTCACAAGGCATCTCGAGCATGCTTAGCGTGAGGATGATCGAGAGGCACAGAGGAACCTACCCTCCTCAGTATCGTCTCGCCCAATCTATCGAGTAGGAGGCCTACGAGGACATTCCTGATGATATCCCCCCACAGCACGAGGACCCACCGACTCAGCCACCACCACCCTCTCATCCAGTTCATGCGGCGGCTTCATATGCTGACATCTTTGAGCGCCTCACTCGATTCGAGCAGTAGTGTTTTCAATGATTTGAAAACATTGATGCTACTCTACAGCAGATTTGTCAGCACCTCCACATCTCATTGCCAGTCCCACCTCGCGAACCATCCAGCGATGAAGATGTTTAAAAACATTTATTTATTTTTTTATGTTTTTAATTTTTATTAAAACTACTTTTATTTTTATTTTTTAGTAGATTTTAGAATTTTATTTTTAATTATCAATTTCGGTTTTTTCTTTATGAGTAATTCTCCTTCCTAATATCCCCTAAAAAGTTCCTGATTTTATCACAGTTATATAGAGCCCTTAAGCTCATCGTCACATAGGAACTAAAACTCCACTGGGAAAGGTTCTCCGAGACTGCCATGTCCTACTCACCCACGACCATAGTTACCACTAGAGATAATATCCTTTTGGCGCAGGACTTATGGCCTAATGAACCTCTACGACCGTCGGAGTATCCTTCTCCATTCTCGAACTGATTCCTCTCCAGAACTCCAGTTTGAGGAATTCATCATACTGGAAATTTCACTTCTCTCCCTATCTTAATTTTATATACTCTAATATCTATCTTTGTACTTTGAGGGCAATGTACATCTTAAGTGTGGAGGGGTATTTATTTCATTATTAGAAAAATCCCTAAATGATTACCTTGTTCTCTTTAAAGGCTCTCATATCATATTTAGGATAAATTTTAATTGATTTATGATTTTGATTGATATATCTTGAATTAAAACATAGGGATTTATGCATTGATTGTTTAAAGACATTAGAGAATCAAGCATGATGAGTTGATTTTTAAGAATTTAAAATTATAGGTTGTTTCCCCAAGTCTAGGTATTACTTTGAATTGGAATTCACCAGTCTAAACATCAAAAAAGCCATTATTTTTGTGAGATTTTTGAGCCTTTTGAGCATCTATTAATTCTTTCATGCTCACTTTTATTATTGCTTTGAGTGCATCAGTATTGAACTGTTATTCTAGAACTTGCTTGATTATGCATGTCGAGACCACACCATTTGATTTGATATGTCAAAATGATTAAGGCACTTAGGATTAACCCACTCATGCCATGAAAGCCTACCTTCACGATTAACCCCTAGTAAACCCCTTTGAGCCTAACAAGCCATTTCTTGTATTACCCTTAATATTAACCTTTAACCCATTATTATTGAAATCCCCTAAATTAATCCCTATTTTTGTCAAGATTTGAGTTGAATGGATTGCTTAGCTATGTTTTGTTCTTAATAGTTAGTCTATATTATTTAACTTGTTCTTAAAAAAAAACTATGTATACATATCTATAATTTCATATTCTGAGAAGAAGCTCTATTGTATGCAAGTGAAGATTAACTCTTTTTCTAGTTAGGCAATTTTTCAATTCAATCTCGATTCTAAGCCTTTCTTTCAGCTTGTGACCACACCCCCTAACCAAGCCTCACTACAACCCTCTAAAGACGTTTTGATTGATGTATCATCTTAAATTATAGTGGTGGAGATTTGATTTTCATGCAAGCCTATGGTAATGACTTTTCATTATTGACTATTGAGTGCTTCATTTATTGTCCTTAAACACCTCGAGTCATTTGAGTGAATCTTTAGTGAGGATGTGAAACTCTATGATATTCTGAATCAAAGGTAATTACTTAGATGCGGAGAGACACCTATGTTTGCATGATTGAATACTCAACTTGGAATGTTTGAAACTTTTATGATCTTTTAGTTGAATTCTCAATGTATGATTACCTATGGATTATTCTGAGATATTATCGATAGAAATTATAAGTTAAGAAGAATTTATTTTGATTATGAGTTGAGAATTTTTCTTGAGGACAAGCAAATGCTTAAGTGGGGGGTATTTGATAAACCATAAATTATATATATTTTTACCCCATATTTAATACATTTTATGGAAGATTTCTCCTTAGAATTGGTGAATTTGATGCTCCTAATGCTTTAATTTCATGTTTTATACTTAGGAGAGCATAGGAGAACGAAAGGAATGAGAAACGGGCCAAAAATGGAGAAAATAGGCCAAAGTACGAAATCAACACGGCCTGGACCTCCTCACACGGGCAGACCACACGGTCGTGTCAATTTGGCAGGCTCGAGCATGGTCTGAAGTAATCGAACACTGGCGTGTGCCACGGGCTTGTCCCTGCCGAGCCCAAGTTGAATCCAATTCGAAAAAGGCTAATTTTGAGGGCTTCTAGGCATTCCAAAGCCTATAAATACACCCTAGAGGAGGAAGAAAAGGGAGATAGAGAAAGGGGAGTAAGGAATTACTCTAAGGAAGTCGATTGATCCATCTCAAAAGTCGGATTCATCATCAAGACTGAAGATCTCTCCTCAATTTCCCTTTAGAAGTTTTGGGTTTTCTTTATGTTTTGTATTCTTTATTTTTCTAAGATGTTTTCTTATTTAGTTATGAACTAAAACCCCTAAATACCTAATGGGAATGAAACCTAAGACAAATATTGTTATTATTTTCTAAATCGTATGATAAATATTTAACTTGTTCTTAATTATGTGTTCTTAATTTTTGTTTTGATATCCCAGGATACTGATTCAAGACATGCTCTTATTAAGAGGAGGAATAGACCTTGTCTAAGAGTACATTTGTCATAATTAAGCGAAGTTGATTGTGCGCCTAGAGATAGGGTAACAAGATTTTGCTGGATTAGGGTGAAACCTAATAAGGGGATCCATAGATCGAGTTAATGCAACCCTAGAGTGTTAATTAGAGAAAAGTCTCGGTTAATCAATCTAGGGATTAGATGTTATTAGTCTTGAATAGGGATAATAACATAACTTAGGGATCTCTACGGAACAAGTTGAATGAATAAATCGTCCAATTCGGAGCCAGAATAACAAGTAAAGTCTAGGTGGATTTTTCCTTAGGTATTGTCTTAAGTCAATCGATTTTTCCCAAAAGCAATTCCCCAATTCTTTTCTCTGTGCGTTCTTAGTTTAGATAATTAGTTAATTAAAACAAAACCTCTTTATTCTTAGGCTAGATAATAAAAAGGCAGTCATTACTAGTACTTTTAGTTCCTTTGGGTTCGATAACCCGGCCTTGCTAAAACTATACTACTGTTCGATAGGTACACTTGCCTACATTGCGATAATAGTTAGTTCAAGAACGAGTAATTATAAATATTTAAAACATATCACGAAATCACGCAATCGGCATGAAAGAGGTTCGGCTAGGCTTGAGAATCGAAAAATTGAATCTATTTCAATTTACGAGCCTAGGGGCCAAAGTGTAAAAATGTCAAAGTTTAAGGGAAAAAATGTAATTTTTCCCTAATATGATTTTTGAACTGATTTGAGTAATGTGAATAATAAATGAGGTATGTAAAGTCTGATTTAGACCCTAGTCGGAATAGTAGTTTCAGGATGACAAATCTGAGTTAGAAAAATATTTTTATATTATTTTATGTGTTTATGATGTGTGAATTAGCATGAGTGAAAGTCTTGTATGAAAATTTGAATGTTTGTGTGCTTAAGTTAATAAAAAAGACCTAATCGCGTAAAATGTAAAAGCTGTGTGCTAGATGTTAAAAGTGCCTATTTGATTTGGCTTTATAAATGAGGGGTCTTTATGATTCAAATAGACCATTGGTTTAATGAATGGACAAATATGGACAATAGTTAGTGGAATTTTAATGAAATAGATAAGGTTAAAATTGGTGTTTAGTAATTAAGTTATGTTAAATAAAACATATCACAAAATCATCCTTATTATCATCATTTTTGACCTAAAATTTGAAAAGAAGAAAGCCAAAGGCTAGGTTTTCATTCGGCTATGGTTGGAGCTTGATTAAAGTATGAGTTTTGTTCGGTTTTTGATAATTTCTATGTTTTTATGATCGTTGCTTAGTATACTATTAAGCCCATGTCTCAATTTCTGATTTTATTGATGCTTTTGAGTTTTTCCATTGATGAAACTATGAGCTTTGTGATATTAGTTGATGAATTATGAAAGATATGTTTTGGGTTAACATATATTGTCTTTGAATTTTTGATGAAATTGAGTAATTTGGGCTAAATTGTAAAAATGTTATTTTGAGGGACTAAAATCTGAAATAAATGAAATGTATGAATTTGTATGAGACCTATGAAAATTTGGCTAAGCTTGTGTACAAGAAAAATTTGTGTATTTTGTGATTTTGTGAATTAGGGACTAAAGTGTCGAAATGTGAAAATGTGAGGCTAGTTTGCAAAATGTCCTAAATATGTGTCTATGGATTGTGTTGAATAATTTAGTGAATAAAAGGGTTAATTTTGAATACTTATAGATCAAGAAAAGAGGAAATCAGACTTAGATAGAGGGAAGTCGAAGATTATAGAGTAGATGATCTGAGTCGACAATTTCGAGTACGAGGTAAGTTCGTACGTAAAACATAATGTTATAAGTATGTTTTAATGCTTTGTTTATACATAGATTGTATATACATTTAGTTTGGATGAATACGATGATAAATCAATGGTATTTGGCACTAAGTGTGTGATTTAAACTAGCTTCGGCTATATGAGGCACTAAGTGTGCGATACCGAGATAGCTTCGGTTAATTGATAAAGCACTAAGTGTGCGAGATTATTATAGCTTTGGCTGATCTTTTAAGCACTAAGTGCACGGATGTTTAAAGCATTGGTAATCTTTGGAAAGCCTTAAAATATTCGAGCAAGAGGTGAGAATGAAAATGAATGAATACGGGAATGTTCAGATAAGTATAATACCTATGTGGTAGATGGTATTATGCATATAAAGTTTATTGAATTGGTGTAAACATATGGATGATGTTGGCATGAAATTTTTATACGTTCTGAAAACTTCACATGTTATCGATTTAGTCCTAGATGCATGGATTAGACCTTGTATGCTCGGTTTAAGTTCGTAATGAACATGAATGAATGTTATTTTATTGAATTGAGATGGCATTTGATATTTGGTTGTTTTGATCTAAGTTATGAGTCCGGTAATGCCTCTTAACCTATTCCAGTGACGGATACGAGTTAGGGGTGTTACAAGGTAAATTTGCTATTATAAGTCAAGAGAAACAAGGTTAGGACCTAGATCGAGGGAAAAACAAAGTGTTTGACGATTAGGTCCCATTTGTACTATTTTTGTACCGAGGTAATTTCTTATGTAAATAATGCATTGTTTTAATTATGTTTTAGATGTTATATTATTGTATGAATTATGATTGACTCACGGACGTATTTGACAAAGTTACAACTAGCATGAAATCTCGGTTGAACCTTAGGAATAGATAAGATACAAATGTTATGACATTAGGGTTACTAAACTATGTGTAATACCATATCTGGGATATGGCATCGACAAGAGACTTCGCGTAAGACCATAGCTGTGCTATTGGCATCGATACGAGATCCCATGTAACACCATATCTGGGATATGGAATTGGTATTGTACCATGTGTACGGAACTCCCAAGTATCCTTTAGTATTCCAAGTGGTTCAACTGGTAATTTAATGAGTATGTCAAAGATGAAATGTGTATAAATCCAATTCGAGATGACTCAGGTATGTACGAAAAACTTATACGTGATGAGCTCGTTATGTGATGAAACCTTGGTAAGGTTATGATTGAGTAAGTTATGATTATAAGATCTTAATCATATTTATGCCAATTATCATCATGTTAAGTGCATGTTAAATATTGGTTTATGTTGCCTATTATTTGCATGGGAACTTACTAAGCTATATAGTTTACTCCCCTTTTCTTTCCCTCGTCTTATAGTCACCAAGCTAGCTCGGGGATTAGAGACTATTGGAGATCCACTCACACTATCAACTAATTATTTTGGGTACCAATGAATTTGACATTTTGAGTTATAGCATGTATAGGGCCTTGATTATTTTGTTGTGTGTCATAATTGAATTGGCCTAATGTGTTGGCCTAAATTGGTTGATAATTCATTTTGTAAATAGCCATTGAAATTTGGCTAATATTGGTTTAAGTATATATGCATGTGATGATGTCTTCATGGATGTGGAAATTTGCATGGTTTAAGTTGATAAGTATGTGATGTTTGTATGTGATATATGGTAGCATGTGATTGATGTGTGGATGTCTTGATTATGGATGAATTGGTTGAATGTAATTGCTTGGATTGATATTATGTTTTGTTGTGTAGGGGAGTGCATTAAAGGGGGACAAAATGGCTTGGTAAATAACCTTATTTTCGTCCACACGGGTAGACACATGAGCGTGTGTCTAAGCCAAATACGCACTCCTGTGCATATTTGTTGAGTCTCACAAACTCACGTTCATACTCAGTCACCATCCTACAGCCTTGCTTCACAAACCTCTAACTAATATACTTCTTTCAGAACACCTTTTGGAAGAACTCCTATATAATCCTTTCCCTTGGTACTACCGACACAAGGGTGTTCCGCCATTGATAGGCTGAGTCTCGCAGGAGTGACACTGCGCACTTCAAGCACTCCTTAGGCGTGCACAATAACTCATCAAATACCTTAATGGTATTTTCTAGCCAAAATTTTTCTCTCTATGGGTCATCATCAACCTTAGCCCGAAATTCCTCGGCCCTTTGCGTACATATCTTATCTACTGGGGGTTTCTCTCTCCTAACCAAATCCGCTCCTTCCAAAGCTACATGGGCATACTGAAGAATCAGAGGAGGTGGGGGAGGTGGAGATTTCGGATTCGCACGAACAAACTCCATGTACCAAGCATCCATCATGTGGAGATAAGCCTTTCTAGCCCCTCCGCCCTGACTCAGTGTCACGGGCTCACTGTCTATTGGCGTGGTCCCTTCAGTGAGAGCCGGCGCATTACTCTCTACATCATCCACCGCCGTAGCTACGTTGGGATCCATTTACTATATGAAAAACATAATTTGTAATCGTTAGGATTCGTCACACTATCAATGTACATCTATGACATGTATAGCTAGATTTGTACTCATGCTAGGTTAGTCCTAGAGCCGACTAAACCATGCTCTGATACCACTAAATATAACACCCCTTACTCGAGTCTGAGGTTGGGACTTGGCATGAGGCATTACCATACTTAACCACATGCATACAATCATTTCTGAGTCACCAAGACTCGATCAAATTTAAAACTTTTTCTAACCTTGCTTAAAACTCCTTAATGTGGGCTTACGAGCCCTCAAACTCTCATTAGAAACCATTCAAAACTAACTCAGGTCCTTAAACTGACTTAATAAAAATAACCCTTGAAATAGGGCACACGCCCGTGTGGAAGGGTAACACGCACGTGTGGAATTAAATTCCAAATCTGAACCTATAGGGGTTTTCACACGGCTTGACATACGTCCGTGTCTATCACACGGCCATGACATGCCCGTGTCTATCACATGGCCATGACACGCCCGTGTCTATCACATGGCCATGAGATGCCCATGTCCTAGCCCGTGTCTAAAAACCTTGACATTTTATTTCTGACGTCAGCAATCCTTAACAGTCACACGGCCAAGGCACACGCCCATGTGCTAGGCCGTGTCCTTCACACGACTGAGACACACAGCCATGTCTCTGCCCGTGTGTTTACTACCATGCATACTGACTTGAAATTTCTACGTGCAAAGGACACACGGCTGAATAACACACCTATAGAGCTAGCCGTGTGTCACACACGGCCTAGGCACACACCCGTGTGTCTACCCGTGTGGGCAACATAGGGCTATTTACCAAGACCTTTGCCACCCTGAAACACAAAATAACAACAACCATCATGCTAAAGATCATCATAATATGATTCCTCAATCCAACAACCACATCTAAGGCCTTTATACATTTCATATTTACTGAAAAAACCAATAAATTACCCATTCATGAAATAACTTCTTGTTTTCGTATAACAACTTTCAACTTTAGCCATTTCCATGGCTTTGTACAAAATGAATCAAAATGCTAAAGCAAGCCAACACATTTGGCTAATTAACAAAGACACAAAATTCTAAAGTTAGGGTCCTATACATGCCATAATCAAAATAAATAGATCTAACTATACCAAGTGCTTCGATTGATAGTGTGATCGATGCTTCCGACAATCGTTGATCCACGAACTAATTAGATGGCACTATAAGAAAATGGAAAGAAATAGGGTAAGCATAAAGCTTAGTAAGTTGCATGTAATAAATATAACAACAACTTTACCATTTATCATCATGCTCATAGTACATAAGTAGGCATAAGCACAACTTACTCATCACTAGCCAATACATTTCACATAGCATATATTGAGCTCACATCTCATGCATTTCAAATAGGTACTTGTACCACTCACAACATGATCATACTTTTCTCGTTTAACTTAAATTGTAACTCTCGTCGTTGAACCATTTGAAATACTATCGAGTATTCACTAATCCTCAAACATAGGGTGTAATGTTGATGCCATGTCCCAGACATGGTCTTACATTGGCTCATTCATCAAGTCGATGCCTTGCTCCAAACATGGTCTTACACTGACTATTGAAATCGAAGCCAACGCCATGTCCCAGACATAGTGTTGCACTAGCTTTCACATATCCGTGCCGATGCCATGTCCCAGACAGGGTCTTACACTGACACATCTCGTAGCCGATGCATGTTCCAGACATGTCTTACATTGGCTTATGTCACGAGGCCGATGCATGTCCCAGACATGTCTCACACTAGCTCTCGTCTCAATGTCGATGCCATGTCCCAAGCATGGTCTTACACTGGCTCTCATAATGTGGCCGATGCATGTCCCAGACATGTCTTACACTAGCACACAAATGACCCGAGTGTTATGGCACGAATAACCGATTTATTTCTTAAGCTTCAATGGGAGTTCTACTATCTCAATATTCATCATACATAATTATTTCCACAAACAAGCAATTTTTTCTATATCAAATTAAACACTTATAAGAACCATGTAGTTGTATTATTTACATACAACTTACCTCGGTATGCAAAAATGTAGGCTACTTGTCTGACTTAGTCCACTTGCTTTGCTTTTCCCCGGTCTAGGCTCGAATTTTTCAATTATTGATCTAAAATGATAAAAAATTCACAAATTTAATCCTTTTAATGATCTAGGTACTCAACAATTTATAACTGGTCATTTTGCCCCTATACTTTTGCAAAGTGACCATTTTAGCCCTAGCTCTGAAAATCGATTTTTATCAAATTTCTTCATATCTTAAGCCTAGCCGAACCCTTTTTACTCTTATAGCAACCCAAAATTCTCATTATTTCTCATATTTACCATCTAATTTTTCAAGTTATGCAAAATGGTTCCTAGTTAGTGCTTCCATGAAAATTTCTTCACAAAAGTTGTTTATTTCTCAATCATAACTCATATTCTTCACAAAATTTTAGAAATAAAAATGTCTAATATCATGGAAAAACTCTAGACTTTCAACCATTTTACAAAATAGTCCCCTTGTTAGAAAGTTCATGTTACAAGGGTTCTAAAAATGCAAAAATCATTAAGGAAACTATCAAAATCACTTACATATGAGAATAGGGAGTGGCTAAAAATTTTCAAGCTCTCAAACCCTCCTATGGTTGATATTTTTGGCACTAGAGAAGATGGGAAAGGGATGATATCATCCTTTGTTTATTTTATTTTCTTTTTAGTCAAACAAGCTACCAAACCCACCTAATTTGACTTTTTTGACCATTCTTGTCCCCATGACCGGCCTAGCACTCTTTTAAGGGTCTATTTTCCCTTTAAAGACCCCAAATTTAAGTTCCATGGTAATTTAACACCCTTAACTATCAATTTAAGACTTTTAAACTTTATGCGATTTTGTCCTTTTTCGTAATTAAGCTCACAAAAGCTAAAATTACCTCGCCAAATTTTTCATGCACTAATATAATAATGCCAAAACACCTAAAAATAATATCAAAAAAAATTCCTCTAACCTCGGGTCGGTGGTCCCGAAACCACTATTCCGACTAGCCCCAAAAATCGGGCTGTTACACATCCATCTTCCTTATGGCCGAATGTAACAAGGGGGAAGCCATGGTTAGGGTTTTCAAGCTTCCAAGCTCAATAGTAAGTACTCTTGGCCCCCTTTTTTAACGTTCTATGCATTTTTGAAGTCCCGGGGACATGATCTACCCATTTCTACCATTAGTTTGAGCTAGGGTTTATGTTTGAAAAATTGACCCATTCATTACATGTTAGTATTTTGATGTTTAATGGTAGAATATGAAAGATTAAAGCTTGATAAACATCTTTTACTAGGTGATTTTTCATGAAAACACCTAAAAAAGACTAAAATGTAAAAATTGTAAAAATGGTATAAAAGGGTGTTATGATGAGAATTGTAGTTTGCTATATTTATGAAAATGGTTCGACTAGGCCTATAGAATGGGAAAATTTTAATAAAAATCATTTTACAAGCCTTGGGGAAAAGTACAAATATATGAAAGTTTAAGGGTCAAAATGTAAATTTTTAAAAATATGATTTTTGGACCCATATGAATAATGTAACTAATTAGTAAGCTAAATGCGATATTATAGATTAAGGAAAACAAGATTTGGGCTTAGAACGAGGTTGAACAAGGTTATGGACTAATTTAGAATAAGTAGTTGTACTCAAACACGAGGTAAGTTTGTATGATGAAATAAGCAAGTTGTTAATGTTGTTGTTGTTTATGGCTGAAATCTAAATTGGTATGTTAATTTAGTTGTGATGAATTGATTAGAATATGAAAAAGTGAAATAAAATGAAAACTTTTACTATGGTGAGTATACATAATTAATGTAATGTTGTACCATGTGTTTAATGCTTAAATTTTATTATGGAATGTGTTTTAATTATCCCATGAATATGTGGTTGATGCTATTAAAGGGAAATTGGTACTACTGTAAGCCTGAATGACATATGGCCATTAAATACGACATCACGAGCATGTATGCCATGGGCAAGTGAGAAAGAATCCCGTTTGGACCTTAGGAATAGTTTAGGATACAAGTGACATGTCACTAGAAATTAAGGAATCTGAGCTCGTTGAGTGGTGCAAGTTCGTGATATGTATGAGATTCTAAACTTGTTGAGTGGTCCAAGTTCGTGAGATATGTGGCATCCAAGGTCATTGAGTGGTCCGAGTTCATTATGGATGCAAGCATCTGAGCTCATTGAGTGGTCCGAGTTCATTATGGATGTGAGCATCCAAGCTCGTTGAGTGGTCTGAGTTCATTGTGGATGCGATGCCTGTGACTGAGTTCCAGGAAACGGTCTTGAGTGTTCTACCGGTGGGTAGGTAATCCTTGAGTGATTGGATACCTATCAGCTTTTGTGAGCAGCCTGTGTAGTTACACCTAGATCGGTTACTATATGTGCAAGGTTCCATGTATCCAATAGTATTCCAAGTGTTTAACGGGTATTGATATGTAATGAATGTGATGAAAGTCCTGAGAAGGAATGTTAAGAGGTATGGTTATATGATATACTACGACGAGCACAAGTATGTACGTTAAATTAATGAGTTATACTTTGGTGAATGAAGACTTGTGATGAGGAAGCATATGTATATGTATATATATGATAAACAAGTAAAAAGGGTTGAATGGTGAACCATCCTTATGCCTATAATTACGAAATTTGTTGCAATACCATGAAATGATGCGTCCATGATCAATGTGACAATGAACTTATGTTAGTTATTATGAACTTGCACTATAATAGTGTTGGACAACAACACTATGTGACTTTGAAAATCCACAACAAATTGTGGAAATTGAATTAGGAACTGAATAAGATATGAGATTAAACCTTATTAATTCTAGGTTTTCATAGAGGAAACTGTGTAAGAAAAATAGTTTGATACTATGAGATATTTGAACTTTTGTGAGATAGAGTCAGGGTGATTTTGGGCTCCCCTGTCTCAATTTTGGAAAATTACTAGAAATTTTCAAAAAAAAAATTATGAGTTAAAATTTATATAAATAATCCTTTAATGAGTCTCTTTTCAAAAGAATCAGATGGAAACATTATCTTAACCTCGTGTTAAGAGATAATTAATTTTTAGTAAAGAAAGGTCGAAGTTGTCAAATAGCAGAATAGTGGTAAATTTAAAGAATAGACTGTACTTATTCGCTAGACCAAAAATTCTGAAACTTTTATGGTAAGAATATATATGAGTCTAGTTTCATGGAAAATTTACAGATCTTAATTTGGAGTTTCGTAGCTCAAGATATAAATAAATTTGTAACTATGACTCGAGAAAACAGCATGACCAGAAAATAAGTAAAAGTGTAATTATGAGTATATTTCCATGGAATCATGTTGATAATTTGCTTATTATTTTCATATGGACTTACTAAGCTTTAAGCTTACTCCCTCCTTTCCATTTCATTAGTGTTGACAGGTTAGCTCGGGGTTGGAGAGCGTCGGAGGTAGCATCACACTATCAAGCCATTCCCTTTGGATTATTAACATGTATAAGTTAAGCGTACACAAGTGGTGGCATGTATAAAGATTTAGTCTTTCGATATATGTGTTTCATGATTTGGCCAAATGTATTGGCTTATAATGATTCAATTGTATATAGCCATGAGATATGGCTTATACTAATTAATGGGTTGTAACCCTATTATATCTGCATGCACAAGCTTAAAAATTTCATGTGATGTGAGTATGTGACTTGTTATGGTGTGCAATGTTTTGGACAAGCATGTTATTTTACGCATGTGAATTATGTTGGTATTTTATAAAGTTATGAGTTATCGTTGACTGTGAATGTTTGATGATTAAGATGAAATATTTGGTATGATGGTAACCATGGTATAAAAGTATAAGTGATATTATAATAGACAAGGCCAAATGAGTGTGAAGGGGTGTGTTTAACTTAGTATAAAATGAGTATGTAAAACACATCTATCATGACATGAAAATGGCCTAATTGAAGATGTTTAATCATTAAATGGATGCAATGTGATATGTTATGGACGTTGTATAAATGTGTGAGGGTTTATGGTTGACCAAGGCTTGGAAAATAGCCTAAGTGTTGGCCACACGGGCAGAGACACGGCTATGTGTCTCAACCGTGTGGGGGACACGGCCTTAGCACACGGGCGTGTGACTTGGCCATGTGACCCTATTTAATTGTTGACGTCATAAACAGAGAGTTACACGGGCTAAGGACACGGGCGTGTCCTAAGCCACATAGGCGTGTGTGACTACACGGCCTAGCCCACACGGGCGTGTGACTCTCTAAACATGGAGAATTTCCTAAGCATTGTAAAATTTCCAGAAGTTCTCGATTTAGACCCAAATCACCTTTAATGCATGTTTAGAGACTCAGTAGCTCGCGTAAGGGACATTATGCATGTGATTGAATGTTTTTAATTTAAATGAAATTTTATGGTTTGATTTTATGAAATTGTGTACTTTTAAGTCTGGTAACGCCTTGAACCCTGTCCCGACGTCGGATACGGGTAAGGGGTGTCACACAATCTCAGAAACATACAATTCTGCTAATCTATCAAGTGAGTAATCGGTACTTACCGGTATGAAATGAGCAGATTTTTTTATCGATCAACAATAACCCAAATAGCATTTTTCTTTTTGGAGTTAGGGGCAGTCCTGACACGAAATCCATAGTGACTCTATCCCATTTCCATTCAGGAATCAATACAGGCTGTAGTAAACCTGATGGTACTTGATGTTCATCTTTGACTTGTTGACATATCAAACATTTCGATACAAACTCTGATGTATCCCGTTTTATACTCGACCACCAGGATAGTTGCTTCAAATCATTATACATCTTGGTACTACCCGGATGAACAGAAAAATGACTACTGTGTGCTCCATGCAGAATTTTCTGAATAAGTTCTGTATTTTTCAGTACACAAATTCTATTTTGAAACATTAAACAGTCATCAATTCCAATATGAAATTCTGAATCATAAATAGGCTCACATTGAATTTGTTTAGCTTGCAATTTACGGTCATCTTTTTTAGATTCACAGATTTGTTGAAGAAATACCTGTTTAGCTTTTAATTCATCTAAAATGGACCCATTATCACAAATCAACAACTGGGTGTTCATTGCTCGTAATGCAAATAAAGACTTTTGACTTAGGGCATCAGCAACAACATTAGCTTTTCCCATATGATAATCGATCACAAAGTCATAATCATTAAATAACTCAAGCCATCTTCGTTGTCACAGATTCAAATCTTTTTGTGTCATCAGATATTTTAAGCTCTTGTGATCCTTATAAATGTGGCATTTTTCACCGTATAAGTAGTGTCGCCAAATCTTCAATGCAAACACAATTGCAGCTAACTCTAAGTCATGTGTCGGATAATTCTTTTCGTGCAGTTTCAACTGTCATGAAGCATAAGCTATAATTTTTCCCTCTTGCATCAGAACACATCCCAGACCGTTTAATGACGCTTTACTATAGATCATGAACTCTTTACACGATTCAGGTTGTACAAAAACTGGCGCTTCAGTTAACATTACTTTCAGTTGTTCAAAATTCTACTGGCATTTTTCTGACCAATCAAACTTCATGTCTTTTTGTAACAGTCGTGTCATCAGTGTTGCAATCATCGAGAATACTTTCATGAATCTTCGGTAATATCTCGCTAAACCCAAAAAACTACTGACTTCAGATACATTTCTCGGAGGTTTCCAATCAACAATAGCAGAAATCTTGCTCAGATCAACTCTAATACCGTCAGCTGAAACAATGTGCCCCAGAAATCCAACCTCTTTGAGCCAAAACTCACATTTACTGAACTTTGCAAATAACTACTTATCACGTAGAGTTTTTAACAAAATTCTCAAGTGTTTGGTATGTTAAGATTCATCTCATGAACAGATCAGAATATCATCAATGAATACAACAACAATCTATCTAAATACGGTCTGACTATCTGGTTCATCAAATCCATAAAAATGGCAAGAGCATTAGTTAAACTGAAAGGCATAACAAGGAATTCATAATGTCCATACCTAGTTCTGAACGCATTTTTGGCAGCTGACTCTTTGACTTGTAGCTGATAGTAACCTGATCTCATATCAATCTTTAAAAATATTGTAGCCCCTTTCAACTGATAAAATAAATCGTAAATCCGTGTAAAGGGTATTTTTTCTTTATAGTCACTTTATTCAACTGTCTATAGTCGATACCCATTCTCATCCTGCCATATTTCTTTTTCATAAACAATATAAGTGCACCCCAGGGAGAATAACTTGGTTGTACAAAACCTCTATTTGTCAATTCTTGCAACTAAGTTTTCAATTCTTTTAATTCTATTAGAGCCATTCTGTATGGAGCTATCGATATCGGTGTTGTTTCGGATACTAATTCAATACCAAATTCAACTTTTCTAATCGGAGGCAAACCTAATAATTCTTCTGGAAATACATCTGAAAACTCACAAACAATAAGTACAGATTCAATCTTTGATTCAGACAATTTTGTATCCAATACATATGCAAGATTTGCATCATAACCATTTTTCAAATATTTCTGAGCTAACACAGACGATATTACAATAGGTAACTCATTCGAATCATCAGACTTAATCCAAAGAATCTCACCATTTTGACATTTTAATTCGATAGTCTTTCGTCTACAACTCACAACTGCATCATGTATAGTCAGCCAATCCATACCTAGAATCACATCAAACTCATCGAACGGTAGAAGCATTAAATCAGCTCGAAAATAGTAACCCTGGATCATCAGAGGACAATTCTTACAAATTTCACCAACTAAAACAGATTTGCCTAAAGGGTTTGATACTTTAATTACAAACTCTGTACACTCGATATATAAAATATTTTTAAACACTAAATTCACACAGATATAAGAATGGATTGATTTAGGATCTAACAACACAGCTATATCAGTATCAAAAAGAGAAAAAGTACCGGTAATAATGTCTAATGATAATGCTTCTTCCCGTTCACGTATAGCATAAGCTCTAGCAGGTGTTCGTGCCTCAGATCTCATAGTCGAATCTCCCATAGTACCTTTGTTACCACTCATATTTCCAGTATTTTACGATGGTCTCCCTTTAGTATTCGTGTTACTAACTTTCATTGGTTGTTCTCTTTCAACTATAAACTTTTCTGGACAGTCCCGGAGATAATGATCAAGAGATCCACATTTGAAACAAGCTCCGCTCACTAATCTACATTCACCATAATACTTCTTATTGTAATGTTTACATTCAGGTCTAGCATTTCTAACGCTTCCCAAACTAGCAATGGATGTCGCCTGAGGTTTAGAATTGAAATGTCTCACATCTCTATCCCTAATCGAAATTCCCATAGAAGCCGTAGAATGAGGATGATTATCTCTAAATTTCTTTGATGCTGACTGATGTGATTTGCCCACAAATCTCTTTCTAGAATCTTTAGCCACAGAATCAGCTTTTCTTTTCTCTTTGCAAAGCTCTTCAACTTTACAAGCTCGATCAAACAAAACAACAAACTCTTTCAACTCTAGAATTCCAACTAGCACTCTAATTTCTTCATTCAATCCATCCTCTAACCTTTTACACATTATAGCTTCAGAAGAGATGCATTCACGAGCATATTTGCTGAGTCGTACAAACTCTCTCTTATATTCTATGATTGACATACGACCCTGCTTCAATTCAGGGAATTTTTTTGTTTTCTGATTGATGAATCTTTGGCTGATGTATTTATTTCTAAATTCAATTTGAAAGAAATCCAAAGTGTCTCTTTCTTGTAAAATTGAAGATATCAAGGTATTCCACCACTGATACACGATGTCTCTTAGCAATGGTACAACACACTTTAAACATTCTTCATGTGTGTAAGATAATTCGTCGAATACCCGAATAGTGTTCTCAAGCCAAAACTCGGCTCTCTCTGGATCATCATTAACAGTGGCTCTAAATTCCTCAGCTCCATGTTTCTGTATCTTATCAATAGGTGGTTTATTTAACTGCAGAGGATCAATACCTTGAGAAAGTACAGGGATCAGTTAGGGAACAAGTGGGGGTGGAGGTTGTTAAACAACCAGGTTCGTACGAATGTACTGTGTGAACCACTCATTCAATATCTTAAGGAAGGCTTCTTTAGCCTCACCCTCGTGACTGCTTGCCACGGGTGTAGATTTCGTAGGTGTTGTCCCTTGAGCTAGAGCTGGAGCGTTACTTTTTATGTCATCCATTACAGCTTGTTTAGGATCCATTACTATATAAAAACACATTTGGAAACATCAGGAGTCATCACATTATCACAATTTTATATATGGCATGTATAGCTAGACTCATATACGTTACGTTAGTCCTAGAATCAACTAAACTGTAGCCCTGATACCAACAAATGTAACACCCCTAACCTATAACCGTCGCCAGAATAGGTTAAGAGGCATTACCGGACTTATAACTCAAATCAGAACAATCATTTATCCAAAAAAAAAACCATCTTCTTTCAGTCAATAACATTCATTCACATTCAATATGTACTTATATCGAGCATACAAAGCTTAAAACATGCATTCGGGACTAAACCAGTAACATATTAAAGTTTTGGAAACTTAAAAAAATTTCAACATTTCAAGTATCACACGCCTATGTTAATAGGCCGTGTGCCTCACACGGCTAGTAGGCACGCCCGTGTCTTAGACTGTGTAGAAACAAGGCATACATACTGACTTGTGTCACACAGCCAAACACACGCCCGTGTGCCAGGCTGTGTGAAAACTAGAGAGTATACTTGGGTCACACGGCCAACCACAGACCCGTGTGTCTAGCTCGTGTGCCCTTCGAAGCGGCCACACACGCCTGTGTACTAGGCCATGTGCCATTTAGGGGGTATATTGACTTATGTCACACAGTCAATCACAAAGCCCTTGTGTGAGTCCGTGGAACACATGGCTAGTAGACACGCCTATATGTCTAGTCTGTGTCAAACTTGTAGGGTATACTGCCTTAATTCGAAAGGGTACCCTAGGGGACACACGACCATGCAACATGACCGTGTGTCCCTGTAACACCCCTAACCGGTATCTGTCACCGGACTAGGGTTAAAGGCATTACCGGATAAATCAGTATAATTCAAAAACCATTTCATAATAATCATAGTAACAGAATCACACATCATTATAGAGTCCCTTATATAGGTCATCAATACCTTAAGCATGAATTAGAAAGGGGTCAGGACTAAACCGAACACATACAATTTTTTTCGAAACTTAACATTTTTCAAAGTCACAAAGGTCACACGCCCATGTGAACAGGCCATGTTCCTTGCATAGAATTAGGCACGCTCGTGTGTCTAGGCCATTTCAAAATAGGGCATACATACTGACTTAACTACACGACCACAAAGCACGTCCGTGTGTCTAGCCCATGGTCGAAACTGACTTGGCCACACGGTCTAGCACACATCCGTGTGTGTACGACCGTGTATTCTGCCCAGGTTCATTTCGAGATGGCCCTAAGGCAACACGATAGAAACACAAGCCCATGTCCCTACCCGTGTGGGCACAAATTAGTTCATTTACAAAGCCAAAATGCCACCTAATTTGAGTCCTTCCTACAAGCATCATTCAATCATTAATATACCACATTTTCAGCCAATTAATAGGCAGCCATTCACACATTTCCCAAAGTAATATTCAAACATTATATACAATGAATCATGACTATCTAATGCTTAACTTATAACTGAGCAAATATCATACATATATTTCATAGGCTAATTATCGAACTTATTACTTCAATTCATTCAGATATCAAACAGAATAATCTATATCACATTGCTTATGGTCCTTTAGCATATTTGGCAAAACCAACTTCACAAAATAGTCAAGTACAGATTTTAAACAACATAGTCATATGTGCATTTAATATTAATTCAAAATCAAAACATAACATATGGCTTAACAAGCATCCATAAATGAATTATAAGCCAACCTTACCAAATGGACAACTATGCTTTTAATATCATCTATATATAAGTGCATAGTTACCATGTTACCAACAGCTATTTTCTAGTTCTATTGCTGAACCATTTACAAAAGTTATGAGATAAACAACATGTCAATATTATCTCTACATATCCAATTCATTTCTCATCAATTTGGTTAGCTAAGTTAATGTCAGGACACATTATAAAATAGCCTTACGACCATAAAGCATGCTTATTATTTACCACTTCCAAACCAATTCACAAGATAAATTATACAACCAAAACGAGTCAATAATAAACCACAACCTAATCACATCCATCAACCATATTTACTTCACTTAAACCGAATTATATTAATCCAAAAATGCAAGGCATACTATGAATCAAATTTACCATAATAAGCTAATTATAAACCTTACATAACATTACTCAAAACCAATTTCATGTAACCAACATCACCACATATTTACCATGAATCATACCTCTTAAATTAAGCTTATAATGTGACTGAATATAAATACCAACATTCGCATCATGAGCAAGCCATTTTCGCATGGCTATATACATATACTAATTCCAAAATCAACTATATCAAAACTAGCCTATACATGCCACATAACCAAAATTCAAAACTTCAATTTACTGAAACGATAACTGGATAGTGTGATGACGTCTCCAACAACTTCTAACCCAAGAAAATCTCTGAAACTCTATAGATATAGGAAAAACACACAGAGTAAGCTTTAAAGCTTAGTAAGCTCATATCTTAATAAACTTAACATAACAAATAATTTCATTACAAAGACATATGCATAATATGCTATCTCATAAAAATTTTCCAAATTATAACATATTCTCATATCAAATTATCATCATTCAATATTATACTCGCTTACTTCAATAACTTTAGCTTTCACAAGCTTATTCAACTCAATTCTCCTATGGAAATAACACATTATGGAAATAACGCATCTAATCATATATATATACATAAATATCATATCATCATTTATACTCAATTTCACCTTTCATACATATAACATCTGAAAATTTCACATATGCCACTTTATAAACCATATCTTATTCATTTATTCATGTTTCAGTTACACGTATTCACATTTCATTTCCATATATATCACATAACATTCTTTGAACATCTATACTTACCTTTTGTTTTCAAATATTGTATACATTTCAACGTACTTGAATCGGAATGTCTTTCACTTAATCATTTATTTCTCAAAATGCTTGTTGAACCGTTCAGAATCAATAAGGATACTCGAAAAACTCATAAGCTCGTACAATGCCAACATCCCAGATGTGGTCTTACATGTAATCAAATTTCGATGCCACTGTCCCAGACAGGGTCTTACACGAAATCATATACGATGCAAATGTCCCAGACATGGTCTTACACGTAAATCACAAATTGATGCCAACGTCCTAGAAGTGGTCTTACATGAAAACACATATCGGATCCTATGTCATGAAATATGTATCCTAACTATTCCTATGGTTCGTACAGGGCTTTTTAGACGTGTCACATTATTAGAACTTTCTCGTATTCATATATTCTACTTCTCGAACACTTCAATATCATAATAACATATATATAACTTATTTAAAATACATATATTTGTACTACCATTCGGCATTGAATTCAATCATACAAATAGTATGCATCTATAATATGATTTCTTAACATTTATTAAAATACGAACTTACCTCATTCAAAGTAATGACAAATTAAGTCAGCTAATCTGATACTTTGATTTTCCCTCGATCTAGATCTGAATTCCGCTTTTGTCAATCTAATTAATATTAAAATTAACTTACTTATTCAACATTTCATTAAATTTTATCCAAGAACACATAATTTGGACATTTAGCATTTTAGCCCCTAACATTTCACATTTTCACAATTTAGTCCATATTTCAAAATAACACAAAATACACAAAATACACAAAATATCATCTAGCAACCCATTTCTTTCATTTATTTCACATTTTGACCCCTCAGTTTACAAATTTTTCAATTTAGTCCTTAATACACATTGTTATCAAAAATCAATTAATTAAATATGAAAATCAAGCATCAAAGTTTTATTCTTCATCATCCAAAAACAATTCATCACATTATTAATAATGAAAAATCTCAAATTCATCATCAATTCTAAGAATTAAAGCATGGGTTTACTAGTATTCGAAGTAACGATCTCAAAAACGTAAAAATCAACAAAAACCGAATAAAATCCATACCTTAATCAAGCTCCCAAGTGTGTCGAGCCTTAAAGCCTTCAAATGTTTTTCTTTTTCTTTCAGTTTCGGCAAAAAATAAGATGAACATACATGATTTTTGCTTTATGTTTTATTTTATTAACATTTATTAATCATTTATGAAATTAACCTATATAATTTAATTATAAAACCATATAATGCATGCCATTACCGTCCATTAACTTTAATAATGGCCTAATTTCATTTTAAGGACTTAACAATTAATAAACCATAGCAAATTAAAATAGAATGCCACTTTTACATTTTATGCGATTAAGTCCTTTTTCACAAATCGGCACTCAAACGATGAAATTTTCATATGAAAATTTCACGCATATCAATTCACAAACTTTAAGCTTAGAATATAATATTAAAATATTTTTTTGACTTAGATTTGTGGTCTCAAAACCACTGTTCTGACTAGGTTCTAAATTAGGTTGTTATAACCGCACACGGCTAAGACAGACGCTCGTGTCTCCACCGTGTAGACAAAAATAGTGTAACAGCCTAGTTTAGACCCTAGTCGGAACAGTGGTTTCAGGACCACAAATCTAAGTCAGAAAAATATTTTAATATTATATTCTATGTTTAAAGTATGTGAATTGATATGTGTGAAATTTTCGTATAAAAATTTTATCATTTGAGTGCCGATTTGTGAAAAAGGACTTAATCGCATAAAATGTAAAAGTGACTTGCTAATTGTTAAAGTGCTATATTGCTATGGCTTTTATTATGTGGCGCCTTATGTTGTAATTTAGCCATTGAACATAAGCATGGACGGTTATGGACATTGATTATAAAGTTTTCATATTAATTTATAAGGGTTAAAAAGGTTAATTATGAAAAATATGTATTATAATAAAACAAAACATCATTTGTTCATCTTTTTAATCACCATTGCCGAAACTTTAGAAAGAAAAAGGGATTTTAAGCTTTCAAAAATTTGGCCATGATCCAAGCTTGATTCAAGGTACGTTTTTACTCGTTTTCTGATATTTTTTACGTTTTTGAGATCGTTGCTTCGTAAATTAGTTAGCCCATGCTTTAATTTTTGGAATTGATGAAGAATTTTTTATTTTCCATTGTTGATAATGTGATGAAATTGTTGTTTGATGATGAAGAATAAATCTTTGTTGCTTGATTTTCATGTTTAATTAAGTGATTTTTGATAAAAATGGGTATTAAGGACTAAATTGAGAAATTTGTAAATTGAGGGGTCAAAATGTGAAATAAATGAAATAAATGGGAAACTGGGGACCTTAATGAAATTCTTCCAAGCATGCGTGTGGTCAAATTTTGAATATTTTGTGTTTTGTGAAATAGGGACTAAATTGTGAAAAATGTAAAATATTAGGGGCAAAAGTGTAATTAGCCCATTTTTGTGTTTTTGGATGAATTTGATTGAGTATATGATTAAATAAGTTGAATTTGTATTAATTCAAAATCAAGAAATGAGGAAATCAGATTTGGATCGGGGAAAGTCAAAAATTATCGAATAGTCATTCCGGTCCATTCGTGTTAGTATAAGGCGTAACGCCCCGTACCTGAGACCGTTGCCGGAGTCCAACCCGAGGTGTTAATGGACTTAATTCATTACTTAAACAGCTCATACGATTCAATTTAAAATTTCCAGACAAGCTGGCTAACTGCATCATAGTCGCTTTAAAAATCATATCTCGAGTTCCGAAACTCGAAATCCAATTCCGTAAATTTTTCCGGAAACTAGACTCATATATCTATCTACTAATTATTTTATAGAATTTTTGGTTGGGCCAATTAGTACAGTTTATTAGTTAAAGACTCCACTGTTTTAGGGTTCGACTACTCTGACCTCTGTGTATTACGAATCAGGTATCTCCCTGTACAGAGCTTCAATGACTATGGAGTTTGTCTCTAATAAAACTATACTCAATAATGAATCTGTACATATAAAGCAGGACTTCTAATTATCTTTTTAAAATTTATGGTGAATTTCCAAAGTCAGAATAGGGGATCCAAAAATCGCTCTAGCCCTCTTCCACAAAAATTTAAACATCTCATAAAATATAGCTCATATACCTATTTTTCTTCTTCCATATGAAAATAGACTCATTAAGCTTCGATTCCATAACTTATTCATTATTTAATTCCATTTCTACTATTTTTAGTGATTTTTCAAATTCACGTCACTACTGCTGTCTGAATCTATTTTATGGTAAATTTTACCTATTTCATGGTTTCCATGGATTAGCTAGTAATTTGACATATATAACACCAAATATGATCATGATTAGCCATTCCAATGGCTACTCATTACCAAGCATTTCCATACCACTCAATAACCATATTATAAGACCATATATACAAAATGATTATAATGCTATGCATGCCATACTCAAAATATACAAGCCATTATGCCAAGATGGTATACGGATAGTGTGAGCCAGCCTCCGATCGTTCCCGATTTCTGAGCTAGCTTGTTAAAACTACAAGGAATGAAAAGGAGGGAGTAAGCATAAATGCTTAATAAGTTTACATGCAAATAGCAAGTAACATAACCATGTAAGCAAACATAAAACATCATTTGCATAATCATCACCAAGACATTCATATCACATTTTCATTTATCATCTTACCATATTGTTGTTATATCGATTTTTCAACCCGAGGGTTAAGTACATACCTGTTCAAAGTACCCCTTTCACAACACTTACCAATACG
Organism: Gossypium hirsutum; assembly: GCF_007990345.1. Classification (NCBI taxonomy): domain Eukaryota; kingdom Viridiplantae; phylum Streptophyta; class Magnoliopsida; order Malvales; family Malvaceae; genus Gossypium; species Gossypium hirsutum. The sequence continues at coordinate 57,682,817 of NC_053435.1, forward strand.
TCCCTTTCATCTTGAGTATTCCTCCATTTCAGTAGAACTTTACCTGTTGAACACATCGGAATATAATTCGGATACATGGAATGTTTGCACATAAGTACCACATATGTAGCTAAGCTACCATGTAACCCGCCCATAAGCGAACTCGGACTCAACTCAACGAGCTCGGGCGTTCGCATCCATAAGTGAACTCGGACTCAACTCAACGAGTTCGGATGCTCAACCATCCTAGTGACATGTCACTTGTATCCTAATCTATTCCTAAGGTTCAAACGGGATTTTTTACTCGATCTCACATCTTTGTCGTCTTCCACGGAATATCGGAACCGATACTCGGTGATAGTTCATACTCATCAAATAATTCACATAATTACATATTATTCAACAATAACCACAAAACATAACGTTTCATGATAATAATAAGCATCATATCATATAAACAAAATTAAATTCCTTAAAACAACAATTATGTTACTACATTTACACATGAACTTACCTTGTATGCGAAAATGGCTACTTTTACCATTTCGTCCACAACTTGGTATTTTCCCTATTTTAGCCCGAATTTCAGTTTTCCTTGCTAATCGAGCTTGGAAGCTTGAAAAACCCTAGCCATGGTTTCTCCTTGCTATATTCGGCCATGGGGTTGAAGATGAGCAAAATTGGCTTTTAATTTTGTATTTTAATTCATTTTACCCCTAAATGACCAAAATACCCTTACTACTAAACTTTCTAAAAATTCCATCCATGTCCAATTTTTGTCCATAGACTTAGAAATTGGTAAAATTGCTATTTAAGACCTCCTAATTAATATTTCAAAACAATTTCATACTAGAAACTTCTAGAATGCAAGTTTTACAAATTATTCGATTTAGTCCCTAATTTCAATTTAAGCACTTTATGCATAAAATTTCTTCACGAAATTTTCACACAATCATGCAATCATATCATAGACCTCAAAATAATCATAAAATAATTATTTCTATCTCAGATTTTGTGGTCACAAAGCTGCTATTCCGACTAGGCCCAAAATCAGGATATTACAACTCTCCCCCCTTTTAGGGATTTTCGTCCCCGAAAATCTTACCAGAAAAGTGGTCTTCACTTTTAATCTCATATTCGGTGTCGAAGAACTTTCACTTAGGCTGTACCTCCAATACATCTCTTTAATTTCTCATATGATCTGAAAGCTTACAGTCTCAACTCTCAACTGTTCTTAAATTTTCAACCCTTCTCAGTTTCCCATGATATCATGACATAAAACCCGGATCTCAACTTGATTTAATGGAGACCGGAATTCCAAGAAATCCAACAATCAAAGAGACCTGAAATTCCATGAATCTGATGAGTAGGAATTCATTCAATACAGATATGATTTATAGATCTCGCTAAACATTTAACAATAGGATACATCACATTTTCCTCTTTCTATTATGGAATTAATTCTGATATGGCCTCAAGAATAATCCTTCTCATTTCCATCCCAATATCAACACTGACAAGGATAATTTTGATAGATTCCAATGCTTGGCTTTAATCCCTTTAACAACTCCGATTTTATGTAACATCGAAAGCTCTAAACTATCACATTACCTCACTGTCTTGAAACACATCACAATTCATACAACGGTACATTACTAAAAGTCAGGAAGTATTTGCTCAATGTAGACTAGTCTAGTTCAGACGCTTCGGTTACCAATATTCTCATCTATCCGAACTCTATCAACATGTAATAAACTTTTCAGCTTTCACAAGATGGAAACCTTATCATTCGTAGTGACTTAAACTAATATCCAACTCTTTCTAATAAATATACACTTCTCGTTCAAACTATTTACTCTTTTATCAGTACAAAAATGAAATTATATTATCATACTTGAGAAAAATAATCCTGACATAATTGTCACATGAAATCTTTCAAATAAATAATTCACCATACCGACTGAAACTCGTGCTTTTATTACCTATGCCTTTACTGATGTCAAATCCTTACACAGAAATTAGAAAAAAAATCCCAATACTAAAATCACCACATTACCAAGATCAAATTATAAGTATAGTCATATTTGACATGATTAGCACGAGCTGAAGAACGTACTTTGAACATGAGTCATAATTGACAAATTATAGAACAAAGATAACAAGAAAACTGAATAAAGAAATCCAAGATACGATACTATGCCGGAGAATCGAAAACCAAACTCATAGAGAAAATACAGAATACCCTGATAATTCTTCAAAGAAAGAAAGTCCAAAAGAAAACATCATTTAATCCCACTAGAATCAAATATAACAAGAACAATATATCTTCCCATACATATATATCAGATGAAGCATCAAGTAGAAGAAACAGAATCATAATATCATATGTATTCTCTCATCAATTCTTATCAGACGAAATGGAATAGAATTCCCGATGAAATAGAGCAATATAAATTATAAACCAGTCAGACTACCAATGCTTTCATCCAACACTAGAATTAGAAGACATTCCCATATAACAAGAATTTCTTCAAAAGATCAATAGCCATAGAAATATTTCTGAGAACGGGTAAACACATAGAACATCTCAAAAGAGACTGCTAAATCTGTCCAGTCATAACTGTCATACTCAGATAGTTCACATTTCAAATATCATTTCCCCAACTAGTTCTGCCATCACAAATTTCATATTAAACTATTCACTAAAGAAGGTCAGTTCTGAATAAATTTTGATTTACAGTTTTCTCGACCTTGCACCTGAGTAATTCGATTTACCGAAGAGAATTTCCTTCTCTAACTGCGATAGTGCATAATTCCAATAATCTTTATATCAATCCGATACTTTACTGGCTCTGACTTTACTTATCAGCTCATTTTCAATCTCTAATCATACTTATAATTATTCTATCACTGTACTCTTTGGGTTCTCAACCGGAAACTTATTCAATACAAATCTCATGAAATTCCATTATAAGTACCACTTCGGTAAGGGGGAGGGGTTGTAGGACCTCTGACTCGACTTTCTTATACATACACATATGACACAACTTCCATCATCATAGTAACATCATCAAAATCATGTCATTCATTCATGTTGGCTTACACCAATTTTCCTATTGTCCCATTTAAACAATATACTTATGCATACATTCTATGTTTTCTAGACAGCTTTACTTATCCATTCATTTAATTAAATTAATTCATGCTCATGACATCATATAAGGCCAAACAAACATAGATATTTGCATCACAATCACAACTTTCATTTCGTGCATCATCATGTACATATCATTACAATCATATAATTCAGTCCAACAATTTAACATAGATAAGTTCATTTCATTATAATCCTTTATCTCATAAAAATTATATATCATTAACATTTATCAACATTCGACGTCCAAATCAAGACAAGGACATTTTCACTCGTATCATAATATTATGACCTTTATTCATACCTCTACTACTTTCTATTTATTCCGTTCATCTTATCAAGTAAGCCACATACACTACATCATATGAGCATTAAGCAAATATGAATATTTATCACATATGTATCATAAATCTTTATTCATACTTTTCTGAACCGAGACTTATCATAATCATAATTTTACTCAAATACCTTCACATAACATTGAACATGGTCGGCACAGCTCGGTTGGAGAGTACCCTGTCTAAATAAGACGGTACTCATACGCGTCGGAAGACATCACACTATCACAGATCAGTGGCATGTATAGCTAAACTTTTAAACATGCTAGGTTAGTCTGAGAACTGACTAAACCTGCACTGATACCACTAAATGTAACGCCCCGTACCCGAGACCATTTCCGGAGTCGAACAATAGGTGTTAACGGACTTAATTCATTACTTAAACAGCTCATACAATTTATTTTAAAATTTCCAGACAAGCTGGCTAACTTAATCACTGTCTCTTTAAAAATCATATCTCGAGTTCCAAAACTCGAAATCCAATTCCGTAAATTTTTCCTGAAACTAGACTCATATATCTATCTACTAATTGTTTTCTATAATTTTTGGTCAGGCCAATTAGTACAGTTTATTAGTTAAAGACTCCCTTGTTTCAGGGTTCGACTACTCTGACCTCTGTGTATTACAAATTCGATATCTCCCTGTACAGAGCTTCAATGACTATGGCGTTTATCTCTAATAAAACTAGACTCAATAATCAATCTGTACATATAAAGTATGACTTCTAATTATCGTTTTAAAATTTATGGTGAATTTCCAAAGTCAAAATAGGGGATCCAGAAATCGCTCTGGCCCTGTTTCACAAAAATTTAAAAATCTCATAAAATATAGCTCATATACCTGTTTCGCTACTTCCATATGAAAATAGACTCATCAAGCTTCGATTCCATAACTTATTCATTATTTAATTCCATTTCTAATATTTTTAGTGATTTTTCAAATTCACGTCACTACTGCTGTCTGAATCTATTTTATGGTAAATTTTACCTATTTCATGGTTTCCATGGATTAGCTAGTAATTTGACATACATAACACCAAATATGATCATGATTAGCCATTCCAATGGCTACTCATTACCAAGCATTTCCCTACCACTCAATAACCATATTATAAGACCATATATACAAAATGATTATAATGCTATACATGCCATACTCAAAATATACAAGCCATTATGCCAAGATGGTATACGGATAGTGTGAGCGAGCCTCCGACCGTTCCCGATTTCTGAGCTGGCTTGTCAAAACTACAAGGAATGAAAAGGAGGGAGTAAGCATAAATGCTTAATATGTTCACATGCAAATAGCAAGTAACATAACCATATAAGCAAACATAAAACATCATTTGCATAATCATCACCAAGACATTCATATCACATTTTCATTTATCATCTTACCATATTGCTGTTATATCGATTTTTCAACCCGAGGGTTAAGTCCATACCTGGTCAAAGTACCCATTTCACAACACTTACCAATACGTCCCTTTCATCTTGAGTATTCCTCCATTTCAGTAGAACTTTACCCGTTGAACACATCGGAATATAATTCGGATACATGGAAAGTTTGCACATAAGTGCCACATATGTAGCTAAGCTACCATGTAACCCGCCCATAAGCGAACTCGGACTCAACTCAACGAGCTCGGGCGTTCGCATTCATAAGTGAACTCGGACTCAACTCAACGAGTTCGGATGCCTAGTTACATTTCACGAACTCGGACTCAACTCAACGAGTTCGGATGCTCAACTATCCTAGTGAAATGTCACTTGTATCCTAATCTATTCCTAAGGTTCAAACGGGTTTTTTTCCTCGATCTCACATCTTTGTCGTCTTCCACGGAATATCAGAACCGATACCCGGTGATAGTTCATACTCATCAAATAATTCACATAATTACATATTATTCAACAATAACCACAAAACATAACGTTTCATGATAATAATAAGCATCATATCATATAAACAACATTAAATTCCTTAAAACAACAATTATGTTACTACATTTACACATGAACCTACCTCGTATGCGAAAATGGCTACTTTTACCATTTCGTCCACAACTTGGTATTTTCCCTATTTTAGCCCGAATTTCAGTTTTCCTTGCTAATCGAGCTTGGAAGCTTGAAAAACCCTATCCATGGTTTCTCCTTGCTACATTCGGCCATGGGGTTGAAGATGAGCAAAATTGGCTTTTAATTTTGTATTTTAATTCATTTTACCCCTAAATGACTAAAATGCCCTTACTGCTAAACTTTCTAAAAATTCCATCCATGTCCAATTTTTGTCCATAGACTTAGAAATTGGTAAAATTGCTATTTAAGACCTCCTAATTAATATTTCAAAACAATTTCATACTAGAAACTTCTAGAATGCAAGTTTTACAAATTATTTGATTTAGTCCCTAATTTCAATTTAAGCACTTTATGCATAAAATTTCTTCACGAAATTTTCACACAATCATGCAATCATATCATAGACCTCAAAATAATCATAAAATAATTATTTCTATCTTGAATTTTGTGGTCACGAAACCGCTATTCCGACTAGGCCCAAAATCAGGATATTACACAAGGTAAGTTCATAAGTAAATAAATGTTGTTAAATTGAAATGTAAGTGCATTATATGTGCTGAATTGAGTTGTAAAGAAATATATATATATGTGATGCCAAATTGAATCGAGCTTTGGAGAATCTGTTCCTATCATGGATTGTTAGAATAGGTGAAATTGAGAAAGTTCCAATAATGTGACAACGTCTGAAAATCCCCATACAAACCATAGGAATAGTTAGGATACATATGTCATGACATAGGATTCCGATTTGTGTTATCGTGTAAGACCACGTCTGGGACGTTGGCATCGATTTGTGATTTATGTGTAATACCATGTCTGGGACATTGACATCGTATATGATATCATGTAAGACCCTGTCTGGGATAGAGGCATCGATATTTGATTACATGTAAGACCACGTCTGAGATGTTGGCATTGTACAAGCTTATGTGCTATCCGAGTATCCTTATTTATTTTGAACGGTTCAACGGGCATTCCGAGAAATGAATGACCATGTGAAATTGTATCCGATTCAGGTACGTGTGATTTGTTATGAAATTCAGAAACGAAAGGTGAGTATGTATGATATGACCATATGTGAAATATATGACAACAAATGATATGAATGTATATAAAAGAATGATGTGATATACATTCTCGTATATGAAATTGTGGTTCTATGTTTCAGACATGAGATATATGAAATATGAAGCATGGCTTTGATGTATGATTTCTTGGTTCAAAAACTTGAACAGTTAATGAAATTAAAATGGTTGAGTTGACTATATGGTTCATATATGCAAATTTAGTTTATGTGAATAAAGGAATTATGGATATTTGAGTTTGGAAGTGTTTATAAAGAAATTGATATAACTTTTTTTATGATTTGTAATAAATGAACATAGTTTGATTGGCGATGTAATGAATATGTGCGAGCTTGACTTATATGATTGAGTTAACGGTTGTTATTTGAATTTGAAAGCATGGTTATACATTCATTGATAAATAAGATAAGTGGAGTTATTTAATGTTGTGATATGAATTTATGAGTACAATAAATGTATATGTGATTGAGATTTGATAAATTCAGTTTAGTGATATTGGTTTATAGATATTATTGAAATGATTTATTTGCTTATAGCTTACTAAGCTTTCAAAGCTTACTCTGTGTGTTTTTCCTATGTCTATAAAGTTTTAGAGATTTGCTCGAGTTGGAAGTCGTAGGAGACGTCATCACTATCCGGTTATCGCTTCGGTAAATAAAAGCTTTGAGTTTCGATAAGGTGGCATGTATAGGCTAGTTTTTGAGATGGTTTATTTTGATTTGCGTATATATATAGCCATGCAAAAATGGCTTAATCATGATGCTAATATTGTGTATATTTGGTTATATTTTAAGCTCATTTAGAGAAGTATGTTTCATGGTTTATATGTATGGTGTAATTGATTACATGATTCGGCTTGAACTTTGAGTTAAATAATGTGATATGTTTTGTGATATGTATATGGCCAAGTGAAATGGTCATTTTGGCATGTTCATAGTTGAGAATTTGGTAATATTTGACATATGATTTTAGTATGTTTTTGGTATAGAGAATGAACATGAAATTGGTTGATGATATTATGAATTGATTGATACATGTTTGGAGTTAAATTTGGTTGAAAATGTTGCATATTCATGCTTGATTTTGGAATTGTAGGGAGGAAACAAATGGGTGGCATATTGGCCTTGTAAATGAGCCTGGGCAGACCACAATGTCGCACACACACTAGCGTGTGCCAGGCCGTGTGGCCAAGTCAGTTTCGACCACGGGCTAGACACACGAGCTTTTCTTGTGGCTGTATAGATAAGTTAGTATGTATGCCCTATTTTGCCACAGCCTAGACACACGGGCGTGTCTAATGCCCTGTGAGGCACACGGTCTGCTCACATGGGCGTGTGACCTTTGTAACTTAGAAAAATTGTTACGTTTCAAAAAATTTTTTTGTATGTGTTCGGTTTAGTCCCAACCTCTTCCTAATGTATGTTTATGGTCTCATTGACCTAAGAAAGGGACTTAATGTTGATGTTTGACTATGATATGACGATGCATGACTTTTGATTGTGAAATGATTGTGAAATGCTTCGATATATCCAGTAATGCCTTTTAACCCTAGTCCGACAATGGATACGGGTTAGGGGTGTTACATTTGGTTGGTATCAAAGCTATGGTTTAGTCGATTCTAGGACTACCACATCATATGTGAGTCTAGCTATACATGCCAAATTTAACCTAAGATAGTGTGATATCTCCCGACTCTGAAGAAAATTATTTTGATGAGACAGATAAGTTTTCCAACTGAGCTAATTTTGATAGTACGGAATGTGTACTCAATTGTTTGAATGGAAATATGTTGATTATGAGTTGGAACTCATAAAGGTATCGATCAAAGAGTATGACATATTGTTATTGATAAATGTTATAACTATATGAGCATATGGGTTATGATAATTGGATTATGATTATTATATGAAATGTTTTGATCGTGAATTAGAGATTTGAGTTGGCATATGAACTATGTGTTAAGAACAAAAGTGATTAAAAGCAAATGTTTTGATAATGTTTTGATAATGTGAAATTAGAAATGAACTGAATATTTGTGATAGTATGTGTTAAGTGCATGTATCAGAGAGTTAAATTTGAGGCTTTACTATCTTCACCCCCTTTTGTAAAATGTTACAGTGAAATTTGTAAGATTTGGGATGAATAAGCCCACGAGTGTGGAATTACAGAAGTCCGTGTTCGGAAGATTAATAATATGGTCAAATAAGTGAATGAAACAGCAAATAAAGATAGTACTAAAGAAGATATTGAAAAGTTCTAAAGACTATTCAAATTATACAAAGTCACTGTTAACAAAGAAGTTGATGAAATAAAAGTATTCAGGTATGATATGGCCGAAAAATTTGGTTCATTAAATTCATAAACACGGCAGGAGCATTCATTAATTCAAATGGCATAACAAGGAACTCCTAGTGACCATACCTCGTTCTAAAGGCAGTCTTATGTACATCAGACTCTTTAACTTGGAACTGGTAATATCCGGACCTCAAGTCTATCTTAGAGAACCATGTCACTCCTTTCTGTTGGTCAAACAAGTCATCAATCCTTGGAAGAGGATACTTATTTTTGATTGTCACCTTATTGAGTTGTCGGTAGTCAATGTATAAACTCATAGAATCATCCTTCTTTTTCACGAATAGTACGAAAGCACCCCACGATGAAAAGCTTGGTCTCGCAAAACCTTTGTCAGTCAACTCTTGCAACTGTAACTTCAATTCTTTCAGCTCAGTCGGGGCCATCCTATACGGAGCAGTAGAAATAGGTGCTGTCCCTAGCATTAACTCAATACCAAATTCACTTCTTTAATTGGAGGCAAACCTGGCAATTCCTCCAGGAATACATCCACATACTCATATACAACTGGCACTGATTCAATTTTTAATTAGGATTCCTTTGCATTTAATATGCATGCCAAATAAGCTTTATACCATTTTTTCATACATCTCTGAGCATTCATCGAAGAAATTACATTTGGCGACTTATCCACGTCATCTGATTCAACCCGAAGAACCTCACCATTTTCACATTTCAATTCAATAACTTTCTGTCTACAATTCACTGTAGCATCATGTAGTGTCAACCAATCCATACCCAGTATGACATCAAGTTCATCAAACGGTAAAAACATTAAATTGGGCAGAAAACAATGACCTCTAATCATCAAAGGGCATCTCTTACATACTTTATCAACTATCACATGCTTTCCTAATAGATTTGACACTTTAATCATAAATTCGGTAGACTCAATAGGTATATTCATAGTAGATTCCAATTTCATACACACATACGAATGAGTAGAGCCAGGGTCTATCAAAGCAATAACATTAGTATCATAGAAAGAAAAATTACCAGTGATCACATCAGGAGAAGTTGCATCTTCACGTGCGCGTATGGCATAGGCTCTAGCCAGAGCCCTAGCTTCAGATCTAACTGTTGTATCTCATGTCACATTTTTACTACTGGACCCATTCCCAACATTTCTCGAGGGTCTTCCCCTAGAAGCTGTGCCACTCGGCCTCGAGTTCTAAAATCTTTTTTTCTCTACCATCTCGGGGTAGTCTTTAATATAGTGATCTTGAGAACCACACTTGAAACAAGATCCCTCACTCACCCTACAGGTTCCAAAATGACATCTACCACATTGTTGACATCGGGGCTTGGAAGGTTTAGCATTACCCATACTTGCCATAGATGCAGCCTGAGATTTAAAACCTGAATTTTGCTTTCTACGGTTCCTGTATGATTGTCCAACTGACACTTGTGAATGAGAGTACATCTCTCTAAATTTCTTAGACTGAGACGGAAATGACTTACTCATATATCTCTTTCTTGTATCTCTTGCCTCAGACTCAGATTTCCTCTTTTCTTTGATCAACTCATTGGCTTTACAAGCTCGTTCAACGAGTACCACAAATTCTTTCAACTCAAGAATACCCACTAATGTCTTAATATCCTCATTAAGTCCATCTTCAAATCTTTTACACATCTTAGCTTCGGAGGATACACACTCTCGAGCGTACTTATTAAGCTTGACAAATTCTCTCTCATATTTACTAACTGTCATACGACCCTATTTCAAATCCAAAAATTCCTTCTGCTTCTGATCGATGAACCGTTTGCTAATGTATTTCTTTCAGAATTCCTCTTGAAAGAATTCCCATGTAACCCTCTTCAGTGGTACCACAGATATCAGCGTTCTCCACCAGTGATACGTCACATCTCTTAACTAAGATATGGAATATTTTAGGCACTTCCCGGGTGAACAGGATAATTCATCAAATACACGTATCGAGTTCTCTAACCAGAACTCTTCTTTCTTACGGTCATCATTGGCATTTTCCCTAAATTCCTCAGCACCTTGTTTTCAAATTTTTTCAACAGGTGTTCTAGAAAATCTCATGAAATCCATACATTGAGGAATCACAGGTACAGGTTGAGGATTTGGGGGAGGTAGGGGAGGTTGAGCATTCGAGTTCGTTTGAACGAACTCCGTATACCATGCATTCATTATGTGGAGAAAGGCCTCTCTGCGTCCTTCTCCTCTACTAATAGTTTCGGGTCTACTCTCAGCTTGTAACATCCCAAATCCCAAAAACACTGCAAAAAAATTATTTTGTGTATACACGACATGGATGTATGGCTGCCTTAGTGGTTTAGTGCTCTGGGAGTGTTACGGGAGGTCATGGGTTCGAGCCCTGGCTTGGGCAAATTTTTGCTCTTACTTGAATAAACCCTGGTTGTCTGATAGTAGGCTTCTTAATTTTTTTATGGATAAGGCATGACATGAAGTGCCTACTAGTCTGGTGGTATGTGGCGTGTTGGGGTGTGTAGAGGTCTTGAGTTTGAGACCTGCCATGCCCAGGTGTGTTTTATTTTAGCCTATTTCTGTGTGGATGGTTGAGTATCACTAGAACTCTTCAACTTGGTCGGTTGGGTTGTTGAGGGAAGTAAGGGATCATGTAGCAAAATTTTAGGTGTAGTTGAAGGAGTTTGCATCGGTCAAGTGAGAAAATAGAGAAGTGATTTGGGGAGAGATTGGTGGAGTGGATCAAAGAGTGTGGGAGCGGTAGTTGACTGCCAAAAGTGGGACTCTTGGTGCCAAATCGGTCTTAGGCACTTAGTGACCAAAACTTTTCCCTCTGGTTATTTAAAAGCTATTACCCTTTTGCCCTTGGTTTTCACTCTTCAGTTGTGTGCTTGTTGATACCTGAAACCTTTTATTGACCACTCGAGTATCTGGCATTTAAGCTCTTTCGCGGATTGCTCATTCTGACTAAATCTATTTTGACTTACTTCTCTTCTTGTTTATAGTCGAATATCATTCTCTCCATTATTTGGTTTTCTTCAAATATCTTTTCTTGTTTAGGTACTTTGCCCGAATACTACTTGTTCTTTCTCTCACAAACCCTTTTCGATTTAGACTTGCTTGTGATCGTTTACTTCTCTTCTCTCTCTCAAAGCTTTTATTCTTCTTGTGTTGGACGAATTTGTTAAGGCCTAAATATTTTCTTCTCTTCTTCCCTGGCCATTTATAGCGGAGGTACTGACAAAATCTTTTCGATTCTTTGGTAAGCGTCGGTGGTTTGGGGTACGCTAGCCGAATCTTATTTGGCTTCTTTCTTTAGGTTTGGTTTTTGGGTCTCTTAGACCGAAAGGCTATTTTCTCATTGCCTATCATGGAAGTATGTTCATTTAACATCTTATTCTTTTTCGTTTGAATATTGCTAGGGGCTCGTTTCCCTTAACCAAGGTGTACGCCATTTTCCTTTCCCCTACAAGGAATCTTTTATTTGTGGTAAGTACTTTAAGCATTATATTTTCATGTGGGGTTGTAGACTCTTATGAATCGGTTAACTATTCTTGTGAAGGTAAAATTATTGGAAGGAGTACGTGGAGTGGGAGCAAGAGAAGGTTGCGATTATTGTTTGGTAAAGAGCAACGGTTTGGCTGAAGCATCTTTAATATTATGGTATTAGATTATCAAGAGTTTGAGACTAATGAGGGCTTGTGGCTGACCATAGGTTCTCGATCTTGGAAGCATTTTCAGCTACAACTCCGTCATAGGTGTATGAACACTACCATTAGATGTGTAACAGCAAAAGCCAAAAAGCCGAAAACTGGGCTGACGATACCACACGAGCGTGTGGCTGCCAGTGTGGCAGGCCGTGTAATCAAACATGGCAGTTTGGTCGATGAGATGGCCACGAGCATTCTCATGGACCAAAATGGTACTCGCCCACATTGGGCTGAACTGGGCCGTGTGGGCCCGATAGGCTTGTGGGCCCCACACAGAAAAATTGTGCTAAATATGGCTAATTGGGGGCTAGGTTGTGTGAACTACATGGCTGAGGCCATTTTTGGGCTATGTGGGCCATACGAGAGTGTGGGCCCATATGGGCCCGTAATATGGGCTATAGGCCCATTAGCACTAATCGATTTTTAAGGTTGCACGAGTCGCTCGAGGCAACTGTGGACCTACTGTTGGGTCGGTAAGTACACTTAGACCCCATACTGATGAAATGACCATTATACCTCTGTGAGGTAAATTGATTGAAATACCCCTGTATTATGTATGACTGTTTTGAGCATGACATTTCTGCATACACGTATGATATTATGTTGCATTTCATGGAGTGGGATACATGATTTTGGAGGAAGTGTATTGAAAGGCTATAAGTCTATTACTAGCAGCTCTACTGCGAATACTGTTTTAGTACCAAAATCGGTATGACTTGGTGTGTAGGGTTGGGTGGGTCGATTTTATCCCCACATGGTGTGTAAGGCTGGTACGAAGATGGTGTGTAGCAGATGGATTGGGTAGGATTCTTTGTTTGCATACTGTACCAAAATGGACTAAGGCCCAGACTACTTCTGTTACTGAAATGGGCTCAGGTCTAGACTGATACAGTTACTGAAAAAAGGGCTAACGCCCTAACTGGAACTAATGGGCCTTGGCCCAGATTGCTTTTACTCTGATTGTTTGATATTTTGGGATTTCACACATTGAGTTTTTGTAAACTTACCCATCCGTTGTCTGTGTAGAAGATCCCCAAGCTTAGACAGATCGAGGTGATGGAGGACCCAGTGGTGGCCACTCGATCGAGTTAATTCTCTTTTTATAATTAAGATTTATTTTGGGTTTTTATTATGTAATAAGGTCGCTTTAATTTTTAATTAATTAGGGAGATTTATTTATCTAATTATTTTATTTCACCTGTTATTAGTAGGACGCTAATTTTCATGAAAATATAAACAAATGTTTTTCTGAAAATATCACGCTCACGCAACATGTTTTAAAAGCTTCCGTAACCAACACGGTTTTAAAATTAGTGATAAACTGGTTTAAATAATATTTTACCTAAACAACTTAAGTTTTCACTATGAACTAGGCCTCCTAACCTTTTGTTATGAATCTAAACAAGTGTTTATAAGAAACAGATTTTTCATCAATTAATGTTTTGGAAAACACTCCAATGTGACATTATAGATTCGGCCATAACGTTTAAGCCGGGTTTGGAGTGTTACACGACTGGCACCGCCCTTTCAGCGGGAGCAAGCGCGTTGCTTTTTACATCATCTGCCACTGCTCTGTTGGGATCCATTTGCTATATGAAAGCACATTTTAAAATTTTTCAAGAGTCGTCACACTATCATAACATATGTATGGCATGTATAGTTAGACTTAAGCACATGCTACGTAGTCCGAGAATCAACTAAATTGTAGCTTTGATACCACTAAATGTAACAAACCTTACCCGTAGCTGAGGCCGAGAAAGGATACAAGGCACTACCTAACCCATACACAGTCATTCATGCAAAAACCGGGCTATAAATTGTTTTCTTTAAAACAACTTCATTCATACATGCACAATTTGTCCCTGGTATGGGCCTGTGAAGCCCAAAAATAACCATCAGAAGGGATTTAGCACTAAATCGAAGACTTTAGAAAAGTTTGGGAAATTTTCCCTAATACAGAGCTACACGCTCGTGTGCTCTCGACACGCCCATGTCCTCCAGCCGTGTAGCTCTTTGACTATGAAATCAGCATCAATTTAGGGTCACACGGCCGTGTGGTCAATTAAAATTAAACGAATTTTTCATAGAAAAGTGCAGAATTTTCACGGCAGAGTACACGCCCATGTGGGGAGGCCGTGTCTCTCACACGGCCAAGACTCACGCACGTGTCTTAGCCCATGTGTTTACTACTGAGCATACTAACTTGCAAAAATTAGGGTGCAGGGGACACACGGCCAGTCAATATATCCATGGGGCAAACTGTGTGTCACACACGACCTAGACACATGCCCGTGTGTCTACCCGTACCCAAGACCGAGACTAGGTACTTGGCCCAAGAACCTAGTGTCCCTATTATGGTCCTACAAGACCCAAAACATACATTGAGAATGGTCCAGGACTAAACCAAGAACCTAAGAAAATTTTAGAAAACTTTTCTAGGTTAAGCCTCACACGCCCTTGTGGAGAGAATGCTTACGCCCGTGTGCTTTGGGACACGTCCGTGTCTCTACTCGTGTGAACACTTTTTAGGCTATAATTTCAAGCCAATGGTCACCCTCATCATTTCCACGCAAATAAGAACCCCAATTGCATTTAACATGAACCAAATATACTCAAGGACTATCCTCAATAAATCTGTTGCATGTCAACCTCATCTCATCGGTTAAATACATACTCAATTATCCAATTTTTATGATAAGGATTTCCATCCCATTGAAACATATTTAGGCTTGGCTCATTATTACATTTTATAGCCAAATATTGCCTAACCATTTCCAAATGTTTTTACCACATTATGAATGCCTATTTATGAAATACCACATTTAATCATCACAAGAACACTTCTAACATAAACATACATGGTTGGTAGGTCATATCCTACAATGAAATGAGCCCTGTCTTATGGCCATACACCAAAAAGAATAAGTTTAACATTTAAGCCTTTACGTTGGCCAACCAATGACATATAACACCAAGTAACCACAAACCTATACATGCCATTTTAACAAAATAGAAGTATCTATATACCAAAATAGGAGAAATAGATAGTGTTGACAATACTCCAACCGTCTTCCAATCTCTACGAGTCCTTGAGCTCTATAAGACAGGAAAAAGAGAGGGGTGAACATTTACATGCTTAGTAAGCCCGAATAATAAGTGGAAAGTAAACTTACCGATTAATTAGCATACAACCATGTTAGACAACCAATCCAATAAATAGAGGATAGCCTCTTATTACATGCCCTCAAACATCAAGTTAGTCCTACAATAATTCATCATGTAATTTGTCTTAGATGAGCTCATCATCCAACATTTTTATTTCTATACCTCATGTTAATCCCGTTGAGTACCTCAGAAATATCGATGGATTATCCATTTTTTGTCAAGTCATAAGAGTGATCTTCTCAAGTACGCACTCCCGCGAACCTCACATCTTATGGTGGGATTACCAGTCCAGGCTAAATCCTACGTAATATAAACCCATGGATTGTTGTCAAGGTTACCATTGAAGGCTAAATCCCTTATAGTGACAAACACCCTCAATGAGCTTGAATCTGAATTACCAGTCCAGACTAAATTCAGACCCTAATCGATTACCCGTCCGGGCTAAATCCTTAATGCACACATATTCTTCGGGAGGCTCGATCACTGAAGGAAGACCTGTCTGAGCTAGATCCTTCCTATATTTGAGATCAACGAATTACCCGTTTGGGCTAAATCCTTTTCTACAACAGATGCAGGATCTCAAGTCACGTAAGACATGGTTTATCCATCAAATTTTCCTTTTAACTTCAACTGGGACATTTATCATCTTGTCATTATTATTATTAACACATTTCATGGATTTTCATATCATCATTATATACAACTATCACACACTCATAAAACATGCATTTAGGCATATTATGGGTTTACCTTAAGTTATTCAAACTAACCTACTATTTGTGTCGATTTTCGCATTTCAATTATTCTAAAACCTTTCGTTTTCCTCGATCAACCTCTGAAATTTATTCCTCGGGGTCTATAACAGTAAAAATGAATTATCAATATCTCACATTATTCTTTTTGAGCCTAAATTTCACGCCCAGACAAAATGATCATTTTTCCCTAACCTTTCACATTATTTACGATTTAATCCCTAGGCTCGTAAAATAATATACATGGAATTCCCTTGGTTACCCAAGCCTAGCCGAATGCATTATAAACTCATACTAGCCCACATTTTCCTCTATTTCACATTTCTACAACATATTTTGTACCTTTTGCAAAAAGGTCCCTTTAGGGGCTTTTCATGAAAATCACTTAGGAAAAGATGTTTAACACACATCTAACTTTCATATTCTCCCATAAAACATCAAAGAACAAACATGTCACACATGGGTCACTTCATATTCATGAGCCCTAGCTTAAAATATAGGTAGAAATGGAAAGAACATGTTACAAGAATATCAAAAATATAAAGAACATTAAAAATAGGGCTAGGAGTCACTTACTATTGAGCTTGAAAATGTTGAAAACCTAGTTATGGAGGGCTTGAGAATTTTGGCTGGTACAAGGGAGAAGATGGCTGATTTTTGCCTTCATTTCCCCTTTTTATTGATTTTATTACCAAATGACTAAAATGCCCCTCTTTACTAAACTTCCAAAATTTTCCATGCATGCCCATTTTTGTCCAAAAACTTATAAATTGGGAAAATTACTCTTTAGGACCTTCTAATTAATAACCTAAAACAATTTCATGCAAATTGTTTCTAGAATCCAAGTTTTGCAATTTATTCAAGTTGGTCTTTATTTTCCAATTGGACACCTTACTCATAGAATTTCTTCATGAAACTTTAACACATGCATATTTTCATATTCTAGGCCTCATAATAATCATAAAACAAATATTTTAACGTTGGATTTTCGGTCCCAAAACCACTGTTCCGACTAGGCCCTATTTCGGGATGTTACATTTCTCCCCCATTTTAGGGACTTTCGTCCTTGAAAGTCTTACCAGTAAATAGGTTTGGATATTGGCTTCTCATGGTTTCTTCTGGCTCTCATGTAGCCTCTTCCACACCTTGTCGATTCCATAAAACTTTTACTAAAGCCACATCTTTATTTCTCAACTGTTTAACCTCACGAGCCAAAATCTTGACCGGTTCTTCACCATAAGTCCTGTCCGGTCTAATATTAATCTTTGTCGATGAAATCACATGAGAGGGGTCTGATCGATATCGCCTTAACATAGATACATGGAACACGTCGTGAATCATTTCCAGTTCTGGTGGCAATGCCAAACGATAGGCTAATGGTCCAACTCTTTCAGTTATCTTATATGGTCTGATAAATCGCGGACTCAGTTTGCCTTTCTAGCCAAATCTAAATAATTTTTTCTATGGAGATACTTTAAAAAATACTCTATCTCCAACTTGAAATTTGATCTCTTCGCTTTTTAGATCAGCATATGACTTTTGCCTATCCGACGCCGCTTTTAAGTAGTCACGTATCACTTTAACATTTTCTTCAGTTTCCCTAATCAGGTTAACTCCATGAATTTGACTCCCTTTGAGTTCTATCCAATACAACGAAGTTTGACACTTTCTGCCATACAAGGCCTCATAAGGTGCCATCTTTAAACTCGTTTGAAAACTGTTATTGTAGGCGAACTCTGTGACAACCCTAATTTGACCTTAGTCAGAAAGTGGTTTCGAGACCACAAAAATCGAGTCTTAAAAATAATTAACCGTCATATTCTATGTTTGTTATATGTGAATTTGCATGTGTGAAAGTTTCATGCTTTAATTTTGTCATTTCTAAGTGAAATTTATTAGTTGGGACTTATGTGAGACAATTGTGAAATGTGATAGGCAAATGTAAAAGTGGACTATTAATGCATGTTGTTAAAAAAAGTGGACTTGCATGTCTAATTAGCCATTTAGAGATAGTGGCCGGCCATGATAATGATTAACTCATATAATATGCATTTTCTTTTAATTTGTTTATTAACATTTTAGTATACAAAATGAATTAATGAATAAATAAATAAGTGAAAATTTGGGTGAAGAAAACAAAGCTTTATCTTTGTCTTCTTGGCCGAATTGAAAGGAAGAAATGGGGCAAAAACATTCGGTCACTTGAAGCTTGAAGAAGGTTAGTAAATTATGTTAGTTTTTGAAATTTTAAGCTTAGTTTAAGTTAATTAACTAGTTTCATATTTAGCCCATTTGAAAACTTTGAAATTTGGATGTTGGTTTGAGCTTTCGATTGTGGTTGTCAAGGGAGGAGATGAGATTTTGTTTGTCTTGAACAATTGTTTGGTATATAAGTGTTAAATGTGAGCAAATGCCGTCTGGGTGATTGAAATAAATAATTAGAGGTTTAATTATCAGAAGGTTCGGCTATGTATATGATTTTTAAGGTATAATTTTGAATAATATAAGTAATGTTATGCATAGATTTCGGCTTGATATTATCTTTATAAGTATAATTAATTCATTTTGATAAAAAAGTATGAGGTGATAGGTAAACTTTTTATGGTAGCTTAGGTTTAATGACATTTGGCTATGGATTATAAGTGTTAGCTAATTCGGCATAAGAGTATAAGTGTTCATTTCTTTGTATTTGAAGTCTTGAAAAATAGGTTGTGGTTAATTAAAGTGATGAAGGTTAAATCTTTAAGTTTGGTTAAATTAGGCATTCGGCATTTCTTATGACATTAGATATAAGTGTATGAAAGGTTAAGTTTAAGTAGTTGGTGCGTTAAAATGTTGGTGATTTGGGTGCTACCTATGGTTGATTTAGGTACGATCTTTGCATGAGTAAAAAATATACTTATGGAGATGGTTATTATATTTTACTAAAGTATCACTATATGCATTTATATTAAGGAATATTCAGCTATGTTATATATATATTGAAATTATTATAATGGATAATATGTAAGAGTAGTTTTGGTTTGTTAAATATGTGAGTATGGCAAATTGTATAACTATGATGCATTGAAGTTACCCTATATGATCGAGTACAAAATTAGATTACTAGTAGTATATATATGTAATTTTTTATTCATGGTAACTTGGCAAGTGGATTGGGTATATGTTAGTCAATATATGCATTGGAGGTGATGTGTTAAAATAATTAGGTATACGGTTTGGTTTCATTATTGAGTATAAGGGTTAAGTGCTTTAAATTACCTTTAATGTTCGAAATGATTAAACAAATTTATTGGTTTAAATTAAGCTTAAGAGCAAAGAGGAGCTAGATCCGATAAGGGAAAGGAGAAAGCAGTCGAATAGCCTATTCACTACTATTCAAAAATATCCGAGGTAAGTTTTGAGTAATTACAATTATTAGATAATTGATATAATGAAATAAGTATGATAAATAGATTGTGTGACAGCCCAAAATTGACCCTAGTCGGGAAGTGGTTTCGGGACCGCTAAACCGAGTCATCGAAATGTTTGAATGTGATATTTATTGTCTAGAATATGTAATTATGAATGTGTGAAAATTTCAAGCTTCGATTTAGTCGATTGCATGTGAATTCAGTTAGTAGGATTTGTGTGACACTTTTGAAATGTGATAGGCTAATCTATAAGGATCTAATAGTGCATGTAATAAAAAGGGAGGACTTGCATGTCAAATTTCCCCCCTAATTAGTAGTGGCCGGCCATGCTATGAGTGGAAACATGTCACAAACATGTTATGTTAGTGAGGTATGTTAGGAAAAATAAAATAAGGAGTATGGGTAATAAAGAAATGGAAAAAAAAGAAAGAATGTGGTCGAATAGCCATCGGAATCGTTCGACAACATCCGAGGGGACTTAAATTATGATTTGATTAGATTATGTCTTAAGTAAATCAAAATCATGCTCTTATATGTGGCTATTGAGCCGAAATTGTAAATGTGATAAGTGTCTTGTGTTTGAGCTTTGGTAATGAAAATGAAATATGAATGTGTCATGATTTATTGATATATGTGCATGGTTACTCGAATGATATCCGGGCTAAGTCCCGAAGGCTTTTGTGCTAAGCGACTACATCCGGACTAAGATCCGAAGGCATTTGTGCTAGCGACTATATCCGGGCTAAGTCCCGAAGGCATTTATGCTAGTGACCATATCCGAGTTAAGACCCGAAGGCCTTGTGCGAGTGGTTATATCCGGCTAAACCCCGAAGATGCTTGATTTGGGAACGAGCGATCTTGCTGTAAAAATTTAAATTAATACGCTCGTAAAATCCCAGCGATGAGGTATGTTTCGTGTGTGCTTTGAATTAGTTGATCCCTTACAAATCTGTATTCGCTCAGTCGATAAATGAGCTACCGGCCTTTGGCTAAGTTGATCTTTTGTGTATGAACATAAGGGTTGGTAATGTGAAGTAAGTATGATATTGAAAATTTGTGCATATGAAATTATCCGTTTAGCTATATGAATGCTATACTTTTGTTGTGCTGGAATCCCTTGCTCAAAACTTACAAAGCATAAATTGCTTACTCCGTTTCTTTGTTTCTCTGTTTTATAGATTTTGGCTCGTCAGCTATCGGACTTGGGATTTTTGGAAGTCGAAGTCTCCCACACTATCAAAGCCCCCTTTTGGTACAATTTTGGTTGAACTTTGAAATGGCATGTATAGGACTACCCTTTTGTTGTTGGTCATGTACCCTTCGGTTTTGTGTAAATTTGGATAGCCATGCGAAAATGGCTTAAATATACTTTGATCATAGCATTATAATCGTTTTGTATGTTGTCCGTCGAGAGGTATGGAAATGTTGGTAACGGTTAGCCATGGGAAGGGTTATTCTTGATCACTTTTGGAATATGTATGACAAACTCTAGTTGATCCATGGAGGATCATGAAATAGGTAAAGTTTACCTTAAAAAAACAGATGCTGGCAGCAGCAGTGATGTGGATGTGAAAAATCACTAAAATAGTAGGAATGGAATTAAATAGTTAATAAATTATGTAAACGAACCTTGATGAATCTATTTTCATAGGAAAGTAACGAAACGATCATATGGACAGTATGTTAAGAGATATTCAGGTTCTCGTGAGACAGGGCCAGAATGGTTTCTGAATTCCCTGTTCCGACTTTGTAAATTCATTATAAATTAACCAGAGATAATTAGAAGTCATTCCATATATGCATAGATTCCTTTTTGAGTCTAGTTTCTATAGAAACAAACGACATCAGTATTGAAGCCTTGTACAGGGAGATATCCAAGTCGTAATGCGCAAAGGTCAGTGTAGTCGATCCCTGTAACATGGGAGACTTTGACTAATAAACTGTACTAATTGGCCCGATCAAAAATTCTAGAAAAAAATTTGTAGATGCATATATGAGTCTAGTTTCAGGGAAAAATCACGAAGCTGATTTTCAAGTTGTGAAACTCAAGATATGATTTTTAAGGTGACAGTGACGCAGTTAGCCAGCTTGCCTGGAAAATTTAAAATGGATTGTGCAAAGAAGTGATTTAAGTCTACAAACCCCTCGTGTCCGACTCCGGCGACGGACTCGGGTACGGGGTGTTACAGATTGAGTATATGGCATATAACCGAATGGATAGTAGAAGTTAAGCTGAGACAAAGAGATGGTTATGTGTTCTTACGTATAAGCGTTGAACCTATGTTATATTGAAAGTATGTTTTAGTTGTGTGCTCATACTCGAATAAAGAAAGTGAAGTACAAATATGATATGTTATATGAGCCAAATTATCATGTAGGTAAATATGCTTAGCTCTCGATATAATATATATCTGGGTTAAATCCCGCAGGCTTCGTGCTGGTAATATATATATCCGAGTTAAATCCCGCAGGCTTAGTGCTGGTACTATATCCGGACTTTGAGTTCCACAGGCTTTGAGCTAGTATCTGGATTCGGGTTTTGAAACCTAGCAGGCTTAACGCCGGTGATTCGAATGAGATTACAAACTCAAATGTTCAAAGTAAACTATTATCGAATATGTATGATACATGGTAATGACCAAGTATGTATTATATACCGTTATGTGAATTGATTGCAAAGTAAGTCATTAGTATCAAACAACGATATAATTATGTGAATGATTAATATATCTATGAAATAGAGTAATGACCTATTTGATCGATGTCTGTCATTGTATGAAAATATGTGAACTAAATTAGTTGTATGAGCCATATAGTAAAGTGAGGCATGTGCTAAAAATTTCTTTGTGTATTATATTCGGCCAATAGTCTTTATGTATGGTATACTTGTGCATATTTGGCCAAATGATTGTAATTAGAATATGAATTTGGTAATATTCATTGTTCGATTTAAATGATATGTTTTAAATTGTTGAAATGCTTAAAACTTACTAAGCCTCAAAAGCTTACTCTGTTTCTTATCTCTCTGTTTTATAGATTGTTGATTTTGGCCACCGACTCGGGGATCGTCAGCAGTTCATCGTACTATCGATCTTGTTGGTACAGTTATATTTTGGTCTCGATATGGCATGTATAGTTTGGACTATTGACAAAATACGTTTTGTAATTGTAAATATCTTGGCCGTATGAAAATGACAGTTTATAACTTATAAATCTGTATGTATTCAGTTTGATTTCTGCTTTTGTTGTATAATTATGTGATTGAAATTAAAGGTTTAGCTCGCTAATACCTCATAGCCTAAACCGGCGATTGGACTCGGGCTAGGGGTGTTACAAACTCTACCAATGGCAGGTATTTTTCCCAACTGCCCTGAAATTCGAGGATGCAACATCGCAACATATCCTCAAGAATCTAAATCATCCGCTAAGACTGGCTATCAGTCTGAGGGTGAAAAGCTGTACTAAAGCTCAACCTAGTACCCAAGGCTTCTTGTAGCTTCTTCTAGAATCTCAAAGTGAATCTCAGGTCACTATCTGAAATAACTGATAGCGGAACCCCGTGTAATCTCACAATCTCAGATATATACAAGTTGACCAACTTATCAAGTGAATAATCTGTCCTTACCGGGATAAAATGAGCTGACTTTGTTAACTTATCCACCACAACCCATATAGCATCTTTCTTTTTCGGGGTCAATGGTAATCCTATCACGAAGTCCATAGTAATTCTGTCCCACTTCTATTTTGGGTCCATCACAGGCTGTAACAAACCTGAAGGTACTTGATGTTCAGCCTTGACTTGCTGACATATCAAACATTTCAATACAAATCCGGAGATGTCTCTTTTCATGCCGTTCCACCAGTACATTTTCTTCAAATCATTGTACATTTTGGTGCTTCTAGGATGAATAGAAAAACGGCTATCATGTGCCTCTTGCAAAATTCTCTGAATAATTTCATCGTTCCTCGGTACACATATTCTGTCTCTGAACATTACACATCCATCAGAACCGATTTGAAAAATCTAATTCGATGCCTGACTCAAATTGAGTTCGTTTAGCTTGCATGTCACTATCATTAGTCTGAGCATCATAAATTTTCTGAAGAAATGCCGGCCTAGCCTTTAGCTCTGCCAAGACCAATCCATCAACAAACAATGCCAATCGGGTGTTCATGGCCCTCAATGCAAACAAAGATTTTCTGTTTAGCGTGTCAGCAACCACATTCGCTTTTCCCAAGTGGTAATCGATGATCAACTCGTAATCCTTATTTAATTCTAATCATCTCCATTGTCTTAGATTCAATTCTTTTTGAGTCATCAAATACTTCACACTCTTGTGGTCCGTGAATATACGACAAGTCTCACCATATAAATAATGCCTCCAAATTTTCAAGGCAAAAACAATGGAGGCAAGCTCTAAGTCGTGTGTCGGATAATTCTTCTCGTGTGGGTTCAACTACCATGAAGCGTAAGCTATCACCTTGCCATTTTGCATAAGCACACAACCCAGTCCATTTAAGGACACATCATTGTAGACCACAAACTCTTTTTTCGACTTGGGTAATACTAGAACTAGAGCTTTAGTCAGCAATGTCTTCAACTTCTTACTCTGCTGACACTTTTTTGACCATTCAAACTTAACGTCTTTCTGTAGAAACCTTGTCATTGGAGTTGCTATCATGGAGAATCCTCTGACAAATCTTCGATAGTAACCGACTAAGCCCAAAAAGCTTCTAACCTCGGTTATAGTTTTAGGTGGCTTTCATTCAACAATAGCAGAGATCTTACTTGGATCAACTCGAATGCCATCACCTGAAATAATATGACCCAACAAACCCTACCTCTTGAAGCCAAAACTCACTCTTACTAAACTTAGCATACAATTGTTTTTCTCATAAGGCTGCAACACAGTCCTTAGATGCTTCGCATGCTCTGTCTTATCCTTGGAATAAATCAAAATGTCGTCAATGAACACAACGACAAACTTGTCCAAGTATGGCTAAAATATCCTATCAATTAGGTCGATAAATATGGCTAGCGCATTCATCAACCCAAACGGCATGACAAGAAATTCATAGAGACAAACCTCATTCTGAAAGCTATCTTAGGCACGTCTGATTCCTTAATTCGCAACTGATAATAGCAGAATCTCAGGTCTTTCTTAGAGAATACAGCGGCTCCCCTCATCTGGTCAAAAAAATCATCGATCCTTGGCAAATGATACTTATTCTTGATAGTTACCTTGTTCAATTGCCGATAATCTATACATAGCCTCATGGACCCATCTTTCTTCTTTACATATAGTACGGGAGCACCACAAGGCGAAAGGCTCAGCCTTGTAAAACCTTTATCCATCAGTTCTTGCAGCTATGCTTTTAAATCTTTCAGCTCTGTTGGTGCCATCCTATATAGAGCAATAGAAATAGGAGCTGTTCCTGGCACCAGTTCAATACCAAACTCTATCTCTCTACCGGGAGGTAATCCGGGTAATTCCTCTGAAAACACATCTAGATATTCACATACTATTGGTACGGACTCAATCTTCAACTCCATTTCCTTAGTGTTCAGTACAAAAGCAAGGTAGGCTTCGTTCCCTTTCCTCATATATCTTAAAGCCATCATTGATGTAGTTACAACCGGCGGTGTACCCAATTCTCTTGAATCAACCCGTAGAACCTCACTATCTGGGCACTTCAATTCAATATACTTGCTACCACAATTTACAATTACATCAGGCAGGGTTAACAAATCTATGCCAAGTATTATATCAAACTTATCAAATGGAAACAACATGAGGTTAGCCAGAAAACAATGACCTTGAATCGTCAAATGACAATTATTACAGACCTTATCAACCAGGACTGACTTGCCTTATGGGTTCGGCACTCGAATTATAAATTCTGTAGGTTCAATGGATATATCCATACTAGACACCAATCTTATGCAAATTTATGAATGCATCGACCCTGGGTCAATTAAGGCAACAACACAAGTGTTAAAAAGAAAAAGAAGTACCTATGATGACGTTAGGAGCAGAGGCTTCCTCTCGAGCACATATTGCATATGTTCTTATCGGGGTTCGAGCCTCTAACTTTGCAGTGTCTTTGGCAGCAACTAGACTACCACTAGCACTTCCTGAATATCTCAGAGGTCTACCTCGTGAAATAAGAGCACTCAACTTTGGGGCTAATTCCACCCCTTTATCGGTTCGTTCTGGGCAATCTCTAAGGAAGTGGTCAAGAGAACCACATCTATAGCATGCACAGCTCTTCATTCGGCACTCTCCGAAGTGAAATTTATTACAGCCTTTACACTTCAGCTTTTGGTCATCTACACTCCCCACGCTAGGCACCATTGGGGAGGAAGACTTCTGGTTACATCGTTTGGAGCTTCTCGCTCTGCCCGAATATCCTACAGACGAAGTGGAGCGTTCATGTTGGCTTATGGATTTCTTAGTAGGAAATGAGAGCGTCTTACCACTAGACCTCTTACTCAAAACTCGAGCTTCTCTCTTTGCTTGCTTCTTTTCATTATTGAGCTCCTCGGCTTTCTTGGCCCAATCATCTAATGCAGCAAACTCTCGAATCTCAAGGATCCCAATTAATAGCTTGATTTCCTCATTCAGACCTTCCTCGAAGAGTTTACACATTTCTGACTCTGCTGAACCCATTCAGTCGTATACTGACTTAGTCTTACGAATTCCCTTTCGTATTCTGACACCGTGTGTCTACCTGTGTGGAAAATATAAGGCTATTTATCAAGACTCTTAGCCACCCTTATTTACACAACCTGCACAATGGCAACCAAAACCAACATAAGGCTATCTCATGCAACCAAATCAGCCACAATAAGCAACATTCCATTTGTGCATTTTACTCATCCATGAAAATAACATCTTTACATATAAATCAAAATGAATCTTAGCCATCATTCAAGGCTTAATACAAAATGAGGGATTTATCCCAAGCAAACACATTTGGCCAAGTTAATAATAACACAAAACACAAGTCTAATTCTCTATACATGCCATATTCAAAAATATAAATCAAACTATACCGAATGCTTCGATCGATAGTGTGATCGATATCTCTGACTTCCTTTGGTCCTTGAGCTAGATAGGCAGCACTATAAGAAAATGAAAAAGGAGAGGGAGTAAGCATAAAGCTTAGTAAGTTGCATATAAATAAATATACATCATAACTTTACCATTCCTCAACAAGTATCATAATACATAAGTGGTATAAGCAAAACTTACTTATCAATATTCAATACACCGCATATAGTACATATTGGATTCACATTTTATACATACCAAATAGGTACCTATATCACTCACAACACGGTTATACTTTCCTTATTAACCAGAAATCATAACTTTCACCGTTGAACCACTTGGAACACTATCGGATATTCCATAAGCCTTAACATAGGGTAAGGTACCAATGCCATGTCCCAGACATGGTCTTACACTGACACATTTCATGGCTGATGCATGTCCCAGACATGTCTTACACTAGCTTACATCTTCAGGTCGATGCATGTCCTAGACATGTCTTATACTAGCGCACGCCTCAATGCTGATGCCATGTCCCAGACATGGTCTTACACTAGCTCTCATAATGTGGGCAATGCATGTCCTAGACATTTCTTACACTAGCTCATACAAGTGACCCCAAACGTCATGGCATGAATATTCGATTTATTTCCTAAGGTTCGTTTGGGAATTCTACTATCTCTATTCTCATCTCATTTTCTCATTTCCACAATCAAGCAATTTATGCTATAAAAATTTCAATACAATTCAAACACACATATATTATCAATGTAGTTGTATTATTTACATACAACTTACCTCGGATCACAAAATGTGGCGACAAGTCCATTTAGTCGATTTGCTTTGCTTTCCCTCGGTTTAGGCTCGGATTCAATATTTCTTGATCTATAATAACAAAATGCACTTATTTAATCACTAATTAAAATTAGGCAATCAAAAATTCATATCTTTGGTAAAACAACCATTTTGCCCCTAGACTTTGACAAAATGACCATTTTGGCCCTAGGCTCAAAAATCAATTTTTATCAAATTTCTTCTTATCTTAAGTCTAGCCGAACCCTTTTTACTCTTATAGAAACACCAAATTTCCACTATATCATACATTTATCATCTATTTTACAACTAATGCAAAATAGTCCTTTTAGGTGTTTTCATGCTAACACCTTTCACAAAAATTATTTATTAGACACCCAAGTCTCATTTTATTCCTTAAAAACTCAAAAAACATTACAAATCTTCATGTCGAAACCCTAGACTCTTAATCATTTTGAAAAATAGTACCCTCATTTGAAAGCTCATGCTTCAAGGGTCTGAAAAATGTAAAAATCATCAAGAAAAACTATTAAAATCACTTATTATAAAAATGTAAATGAGTATATAAGGTTAAAATGATTAAAACAAAAACATTTCTCAATTTTCACTCATTTTCTTCCACCGAAATTAAAAGAAGAAACACCATGGAAGCTTGCTAGGCATTCGACTAGGTTGTTGTGCTTGCATGGTATTATTTACAACTCTGTTTTTAATGATTTTTATGTTTTCGAGATCGTTGTAGCTTAATCTAGCTAGCCCAGGGATTAAATTCCAAAAAAATTAAAGATTTAAGGTTTTTCCATGAATATTCTTGTATGGTTTTTTATGTTTAATGGAAGAATATAAGTCCTTGTTGTTAAATAAAAAAGTTTTGTAAAGGGATTTTTTGATGAAATTGTCATTTAGGGACTTATTTATAAAAGTAGTACAATTCCATGGTAAATTTGTGAAATGATGATTTGTATGAGTTGGTATAGGTCCGTACTGAATTTGGCTAGCATGAAATGTTTATGACATTGCTTAAATTTCAATTTACGAGCTTAAGGACTAAATCGTAAAGAAGTTAAAATATTAGGACCAGAATTGTAATTTTACAAAAATATGAATTTTGGACTGATTTGAATAGTATAAGTATTAAATGGATTGAATTTTCCTATTTAAATCAAGATAGACCTCATACGGTTCTAGATCGAGGAAAAGCTAAAGCCTCGAATTAGGTGATCTCATTTCTACGTCTTTATCATCGAGGTTAGTTCGTATGATTAAATGATATTTTAATGTTATGTTGATATATATATATTAATGTATTATTTTCCATGAAATTAAATGGTGGAAATCCACGATAGGGGAATTTAGGTAAAGATAGGGGAAAACAACATGCGAGTTCAAAACCTCAGGCTACATCCTTAGTGAACGTGGGTAGTGTTAAAAACAATAAGCTCGAATGTCAGAAATGTGGACGACGACACTTTGGTGATTGCAGGATGAAAGATGAGGCATGTTTTAAATGTGGTTCGTATGAATATTATATTAGAGATATCCTGAAAAAGTCTGACAAAGAAAAGGCTTAGACTACTCGACCAAGTAACACTGCTGCGAGAGGTAGACCGCCACAGAACACTGGAAATGTGGGCAATTGCCATAGTGGGAAAAAGGACTCTGCTGTGAAATTTGAGACACGAGCGCCGACTAGAGCTTATGTGATCCGTGATCGAGAGGAAGCTGTAGTGCCAAATATTATCACTAGTATATTTTCTATCTTTGATACTGATGTTATTGGTTTGATTGACCCGAGATAGCACATTCATATGTATGCATAAATTTAGTGTCAAATAATTACCTTTTGAGTCTATTGAGTTCGTAGTTAAAGTAATAGCCTCCTAGGTCAGTATGTGTTGGTTGATAAAGTTTGACTTTATGATATCCCGAATTAGGGCCTAATCGGAATAGTGGTTTCGGGACCACAAATCTGAAATAGAAATAATTATTTTATGATTATTTTGAGGTCTATGATATGATTTCATGATTGTGTGAAAATTTCGTGAAGAAATTCTATGCATAAAGTGCTTAATTTGAAGTTAGGGACTAAATTGAATAAGTTACAAAACATGCATTCTAGAAGTTTCTAGTATGAAATTACTTTGAAATATTAATTAGGAGTTCTTAAATAGCAATTTGACCAATTTCTAAGTTTATGGACAAAAATTGGACATGGATGGAATTTTTGAAAGTTTAATAAGGAAGGGCATTTTGGTCATTTTGATATTAAATGAAATAAAATGGGAAAAATAACACAAAAATGATCATCTTCTCCATAAGTTGCTGCCAAATTTTGTTCTCCACCATAGCTAGGGTTTCAACACTTTTAAGCCTTGATTGTAAGTGATTTTTATGCCCGTTTTTAATGTTCTTTACATTTTTGAAATCTTTGTAGCTAGGTTTACCTGTTTCTACCAATATTTTGAGCTAGGGTTTATATTTAAAAATTTACCCATGAATGATATGCATGAATTTTGATGTTTTATGGTAGAATATGAAGCTTGAGATTGTGTTAAACAACTTTTGCTAAGTGATTTTACGTAAAAACGACTAAAATGACATAATCGGTAAAAATACCTAATGTTCATAAGTACATGTTAGAGTGAGAATTGGATGTTGCTGTAGAAGGGAAAAATGATCAGCATATCATAAAATATAATAAAATAGGATGAAGTTTAATTTACGAGATTTGGGGCAAAAGTGTAAATATGTGAAAGTTTATGGGCAAAATTGTAATTTTTCCAAAATATGATTTTGGGTTGATTTGAATAATATGAGTCCTAATTAGACTATGTTTGAAATGATTGAGCAAGGAAAATCGAAATTCGGGCTAAAATCGGCAAAATAGCAAGTTGTGGACAAAATGATAAAAATGACCATTTTCGCATACGAGGTAAGTTCAAATGTAAATATTGTAATATAACCGTTATTTTAAATCATTTAATGCTATTTATACGATATTATGATTGTTATCATGCAATTCTATTCTTTGTGGTCATTGTTGGACAACATGCAAAAATTTTATGAATTATGCGAAAAATGTGAACGACTACCGAAGTATCGTCATGGGTATTCCAAGGAGAATGGTAAAGGAGTACGAACAGGAAAGTCCCGTTGAACCTTAGGAATAGATTCGGATATTTGGGCATCCGAACTCGTTGAGTTGAGTTTGAGTTCACTTATGGATGCGAACGTCCGAACTCGTTGAGTTGAGTCCGAGTTCACTTATGGGCGGGTTACATGGTAGCTTGGCTACATATGTGGCACTTATGTGCAAGCTTTCCATGTATCCGAGTTATATTCCGATGTGTTCAACGGGTAAAATTCTAGTGAAATGGAAGAATACTCAAGATGCAAGTGACGTATTGGTAAATGTTGTGGAATGGGCACTTTGGACAGGTATGTACTTAACCCTCGGGTTGAGACTTGATATGACAACAATAATGTAGTAAGACGATGAACGATGAATAGAAATGTGATATATGTTTTGGTGATATTATGCTAATGTTGGTTGGTATAATTGCTTTGTTAAGTTATTTTTTATTTGCATGTGAACTTACTAAGCATTTATGCTTACTCCTTCCCTTCCATTCTTTGTAGTTTTGACAAGCCAGTTTGAAGATCAGGACGGTCGGAGGCACGCTCACACTATCAACGGACCATCTCGGTATGGTGGCTTGCATATTTTGGGAATATGGCATGTATAGCATTATAATCCTTTTGTGTATATAATCTTATGATATAGCTCATGGATGGCATGGATTAGCTATTGGAGTGGCTAATCGAGATTATATTTGATAACACGTATGCTTTATGTGCTAACTAATCTATGGAAATCCATAAAATGGTGAAATTGGCTATAAAACAGAATCACACAGCAGCAGTGATGTGAGTTTGAAAAATCACTAAAAATAGTAGAGATAGAATTAGATGATGAATAAAATATGGAATTAAAGCTTAATGAATATATTTTCATGTGGAAGAAATAAAATAGGTAAAAAAGTTGTATTTTATGAGCTATTTACGTTTTGGTGAAATAGGGTCAGAGCAATTTTTGGATTCCCTGTTATGAATTTAGAAATTCACCATAATTTGTGTAAAAATAATTAGGACTCAAAATTTATATGTATAGATTTCTTATTGAGTATATGTTTAAGTGAAACAAACAAAAATGTCATTGGATTTCTGTACAGAAATAAATTTGATCCGTAGTGCACAGGGGTCAGAGTAGCTGAACCCTGAAACAGCTGAGACTTTAACTAATAAACTGTACTAATTGGCCCAACCAAAAATTCTAGAAAACCATTAGTAGATAGATATATGAGTCTAGTTTCAGGAAATATTTACGGATCTTAATTTCGAGTTTTGAAACTCGAGATATGAATTTTTAAGCGACTGTGACGCAGTTAGCCAGCTTGTCCGGAAATTTTAAAAATAAATTGTTTGAGCTGTTAAATTAAGGAATTAAGTCTGTTAACACCTCGTGCTCGACTCCAGCGATGGTATAGGGTACGAGGGCGTTACATTTGGTGGTATCAGAGCTATGGTTTAGTTGGTTCTCAGACTAACTAGGATGTGTAAGAGTCTAGCTATACATGCCATGGATCCGTGATAGTGTGATGCCTCCCGACACGTATGAGCACTGTCTGGTTTAGACAGAGGTACTCTCCAACCGAACTGTACTGACCATGTTCAATGTGATGCGAAGGTGTTTGAATAAAATTACGATTATGATGAGTCTCGATTCAGAAAAGTATGAATAAAAGTTTATGATATGTATATGATGATGCATGAAATGAAAGTTACGATTGTGATGCAAATATCTATGTTTGTTTAGCCCTTATATGATGTATGAGTATGATTTGTTTGAGTAAATGAATGGATAAGTCAAGCTATCCAGAAAACATAGGATGCATGCATAAGTATACTTGTCTAAATGGGATAACTAGAAAATTTGTGTAAACCAACATGAATGATGCATTGCCTGAATGAATGATATGATTTTGATGATGTTGTTATGATGATGGAAATTGTGTCATATTTATATATATGAGAAAGTCGAGTCAGAGGCCCTACAACCCCTCCCCCTTACCGAAGTGGAGCTTATAATGAAATTTCATGAGATTTGTACTGAATAAGTTTCCGGTTGAGAAACTAAAGAGTTCAGTGATAGAATAATCATAAACATGATTGGAGACTGAGAATGAGTTGGTAAATAAAGTTAGAGCTAGAAAAGTATTAGGTTGATATAAAGATTATTGGAGCTATGCACTGTCCCAGTTAAAGAATGAATTTACTTTGGTAAATTGAATTACTCAAATACAAGGTCTAGAAAAGTGTAAATCAAAATTTATTCAGAACTGGTCTTCTTTAGTGAAAGGTCTAACATGAAATTTGTGATGGCAGAACTAGTTGTGGGAAATGATATTTGAAATGTGTAATATCTGAGTGTGACAGTTACGGCTGGACAGATTTAACAGTTTCTTCTGAGATGTTCTATGTATTTATCCGTTTTCAGAAAAAAATTTCTATGGTTGTTGATCTTTTGAAGAAATTCTTGTTATATGGGAATGTTTTCTAATCTTGGGGTTAGATGGATGCATTGGTAGTCCGACTGGTTTATAATTTGTATACTGTATTTCCTCGGGCATTTTATTACATTTCGTCTAATAAGAATTGATGAGAGGATATGTATGATATTATGATACTATTTCTTCTACTTAATGTTCCATTTGATACATATGTATGGGAAGATACATTGTTCTTGTTGTAAATGGGCCAATTTTCCCGGACCTACGTCAGAACCAAAATAAAAAAATAATAATAATAAAAAATAAAACAATAATTAAGTAAATCTCCATTTACAAATCTAGCCCAAATACAAGACCAAAAATTTTAAATGATAGCAGCCCAGTTTACAGTCCAATTACAAAAATTATGGCCCAACTGCAAGAATAGGCCCGAAAAGCCCAAAATGTCAATGCTTCAGAAACCCTAGGGCTCTCTCCCACTTTGCGCCGCAGCCGAGCCCCCTAGCGCCTTCGTACACTCCAGTCTCCAACAACCACGCCAAGCCTTCAGCACTGTACGACCAGCGCACAGCCCTCATACGCCACGTCCACCCTCCGTACGCCTCACGCTAAGGGCCAGCGCATGTCCTCTACCCTGTACCTGCGAACAAGACAAACACAGCAGCAACAAAAAGCTACAAAATTCTGTATTTTGATTTTTAATTTTTTCTTTTTTTAGTTTCGGCTATAAAGCCAAGAACGGATCGATTGTATTTGGTTATGCACATTTACGAACACACGCAATAGAGGGCAATCGAATATAAAAAAAAAAAGAAAGGAGATTTTACTTTCGTTTTTTTTCATACCTTGTTTTCTTTTTCTTCTTTCTGTTACCGGCATTGATTCAAATCCATCATCGTTACATTTAGAAAAATAAAAGAATAAGGATAAGATAATACCTTGCGAATATGCCGTAAACCTCTTTTTGTTTAGTCAAAATTGAAGTCAAAATGGAGTCACGAGGCTAAAAAATGTCCCTCAAGGCATGAAAATATCGATCGCCATCTAGGGAGACGAATCGGTGCCTAAAGAGGAGGGCTAGAGGTCAGCTAGTGAAGCAACATGGGGGCTAGGGTTAAGATGGCTGATTGACATTCTTTTTGTTTTTGAGAAAGAAACGAAACAGTGCCATTTCAAAGGGGAAGGGTCCGCGCGTTGACCCGCTCCAAGACCCAAACCCGCGCCATTATGCCCCTAATGGTTTATTTTCGATGCAAGCCCTTCCCCTTTCGCGACGCATTTAAATCAGTTCTGCTTGTGTTTCTTTTTTTTTAAAATTTTCCCTATAATTTATGCGCGTTTACATTTTAGTCTGCGCTTGTGTGCTGCGTTTTGGGAGCCTGGAATATTTCCAGTTTGAGCCCCTACGCATTTGCGCGTTTTACTTATCGGTCCCTTTTATTGTTATTACTTTATTTTTAAATTATCCCTTTTGTTTTGCGTTAATTCTGATTAAATCCTTTTAGCTTATAACCTTTATTCTTAATTACTCATTTGTATAATTGTTTTGAAGATTTTTTTGTGTTAATATTTCGCATTTCTTTTATTTTCTATATATATATATTTGTACATGCATTATTTTGTTTTGTTTTATAAAGTCATCTTAAATTTCTTTTTTGCGTTAAGCTATTTTAATATCCTTATATAATCTCTTGTTTAAATATTAATATATGTATATGTGTATACTTTGTATTCAAGTTAATTTTATTGCACGTATATATTATTAACCTTATATTATTTTACGCATATGATTTCTTTTAAATTTATTCTTACACTTTATTATATAATCCTACGTAGTATATATTTTTTAAGCTATTATCATATATGTATATACATATATGGATATCCGTATTTAATCTATACGTTACTAAACCCGTGTATTTTATACATATATTTTTCTTTATATATATATAAGCATGTTCTTAAACCTATTGTGTAATTTATAATAAAATTAATTTAGTCCTATACATGTTATCATTTCTATGGTATTTCATATGTACTAGCTTTTAAATTTATATGTATAATATATTAACACACTTATTACTTTAATAGAATTTTTTTATTTTATTTTATTCGAAATACTTTTTTCTTTACGATTTATCAAGTATTTTCTTTATATATATGAAATAATTTCAGAAACTTCATTTTTCTTAGTAATTATAAAATTATTATTTTTTGAGTATATCTTTATATTATATTGCTTTTGTGTTTATATAGTCCATTATTTTAAATGTTTTGATATAAGGATATGTATAATTTTTAGACTAATTTTAAAAATATGTATATATATCTTATTATTAACCTCATGTTTTTTACAATAGATTTACATGTACATACATCTTTTAAATCTATTTTGTGTGTTATGTCTCGTCTTGTATCCTTATTATTCTTTTGCATTATATACTATCAAAGTTAGCATGTGGTTTGTCAACTTATAAATACACTTGTGTTTAAAATATTTTACATGCAATTTGATTCAAACTTTCATTCTATAATATCTATTTCAAAAATTATATGTCTATCCCTAGTTTCTTTTTTTAGATATACAAATTTGTCAACCTACATTTTATGTGTCCATTTATTCGTCGTTATTTTAAAATAGTTTTATGCCATATTACTTCTTTGATTTGCATTTTGTTTTGTGTATCTAGTAGTAGTCATATTGCATTATGCCATGCATGTTATCGTTGCATTATTTATTTATTCGTTGTTTTATATTGCCATATTAATTATTCTCCATGCATGATTGAAATTGAGCTATATTTCCAAGTTAGTTATACTTAGTTTTAAGTGTTTGTTAGTTGGTTAAATAAATTGTATTGCCTCCACTCTTCCATTGTCGTATTTTATGCGTACACATATTACCCCATATCATCATTTTCCACTTGGTTTATGAAATGTGGTTTTATAAAATCCAAATTTTTATGATTAATTTCGTCTTATTGCGAGTCGTATTAATATGTTTTAAGCTATTTTTATAATTATTCATTTAAAAATTCCTTAAAACGAAGGCGAGATTTGATATTTGGCAACTCGCGAATCGTGCCCTAACGTGCTGGGTTGCAATTTCTCGTTTGCTCAAAATAATCAAATGTCCCTTTTGAATTTCATTCATGTTTTCTAAAGACTCTTTAAAACGAAGGTAATACTCAATGTTTGGCAATTTGGGAGTCGTGCCCTATCGTGCTGGGTTGTAATTTCTCGTTCGTTCAAAACAATCGAATATTCCTTTAAAATTTCACCCATGTCTTTAAAGATTCTATAAAATGAAGGTAATGTTCGATGGTTGGCAATTCGGGGAATTGTGCCCTATCGTGCTGGCTTGCAATTTCTTGTTGGTTCAAAATAATCGAATATCCCCTTTAGAATTTCACCCATGTTTCCTAAAAATTCTAAAAAATAAGGCAATGCGCGATGATTAGAAATTTAAGGAATCGTGCCCTACTGTGCTGGGTTTCGATTTTCTCATTGGACTAAATAATCAGGCATCCTTTTGCAGTTTTCAATATATAAATTTTTGAAAGTCAAAATTTATCATTGTTTTTGAGGGCATAAAGGATCATGTCCTATCGTGTTGGATGTGGTGCTATATTTCCCTTAAGCAAGAGAATTTTGACGACCAACCCGGGCTATTCAAATCTTTGTACAAAGAACTACATTTCGAAAACATTTTAAATCTTAGACATAAGGACAGTATTTAATCAATTTGGTACCAATTTTGGGCGTAGTGAGGGTGCTAATCCTTCCTCATGCGTAACCGACTCTCGAACCCGTTTTCTCAAAAATTCATAGACCAAAATCGTTGTTTTTAGTAAACCAAAAATGTTTTATTAAAATAACCAAATTCTTAGGTGACCCGATCACACCAAAACAAAAAGACCGGTGGCGACTCCATTTTCATATTTCAAAAAGTATGGTTTCGACAGCTTGGCGACTCCACTGGGGAATCGAGAGAGTCAAGCCATAAAGTTGATTGTCTACTGTCCTTTTGTCAAAAATAAAAAATTTGTTTTAAAAATCATGTATCTTTCAAATGCATTTGTTTGTATGGTTGTTATGGTCCGGGTCTCGTAGAATAATACTGCATTTCATTGCATGACCGCTATGGTCACACCTTCTAAGTGGGAGTAAGAAACTACGCTTTCGTGAGGTTTTCACCTCCGCATGGGCTAGTGGATTGCTTCCGGGGTACATCCGTACCTATGATTTCGTGAGATTTGCATCTCCGCATGGTCATAGGGAAATGTATCCCCCTGAACCGAACTCGATCTATATGAGCCTATAATGGGTGAGGATTGAGGAATCTGCTAGTTCGGGTACCTTATCTCTAGAACCGAACCACATATAGTTAAGCTTAGGAGCTATCCTTGGGTGGAGCCGTGTCAAGCCTTAGTATTTACCCGTATATGTGTTGTAATTATCGTTTATGTGCTTGCACCTTATCACTATTATTTGATACTAACCCGTGTTTGGTTTTGATTGTGTTTTGCATGAAATTTCATACTAAAGGATGTGTTGGTTAGTATTTAATTACTAAGTTAGAAAATTTGACATGGAGAATGAATTTCTTAGTAAAGTCGAGGATAATGCAGCCGTTCGTGCATGGTCAGAGAAGCTACAATCAGAAAAAGGGGATAGCCTGGCAGAAGGATATATATCAGAGTTGCAGGATTTCACTCGTGTCAATGTAGCACAGAATGAGCTACAAGAGTTGAGAGATATTTGGGCTAGTTGGGATAAAGGGACCAAGCAGTTGTTTTATCAAAGCTATGGCGATATATCCTACTTGCTAGATATTAGGGTGGACAAGCATCTATTCTGAGTTATGGTTCAGTTTCGAAATTCTGCTTATAAGTGTTT
This sequence comes from Gossypium hirsutum, assembly GCF_007990345.1. Classification (NCBI taxonomy): domain Eukaryota; kingdom Viridiplantae; phylum Streptophyta; class Magnoliopsida; order Malvales; family Malvaceae; genus Gossypium; species Gossypium hirsutum. The sequence continues at coordinate 57,721,130 of NC_053435.1, forward strand.
CACTTTTGGAGAAGTGGATTTAGTACCTACCATGGAGGAATACACTACTCTGCTCAGGTATCCAAAAATTCAGATTAGAAAGACTTATGCCCAGGTATTTAGTGGTCAGAATTTCATGAAGAATTTGATGAGCATTTTAAGGATGAGTGAGCCTTGGGTCACTGCTCGGATTCAACAAAAAGGAAACAGTAAATGTATCTCTCGGGAAAATTTGCGAGGCTTGATTTTGACGCATCCAGATGAAAGAAAGAGGGTCGATATCTTCGCCTTAAGCATCTACGGATTGGTAATTTTTCCTAAGGCTTTGAGGCATGTGGTTGAGGCAGTCATTGATTTATTCGATCGCCTTGAGAAGGGAATCACACCTGTACCAGTGATATTGGCTGAGACATTCAGATCCTTGAGCACGTGTCGAAAGATAGGTGAAGGGCGGTTTATTGGATGTGTACAATTATTGATGGTATGGTTTCATTGGCACTTTTGGAAAGTAGACAAGGTTTCTTATTGGGTCTTTTCCGAAGGTTATTCCCCGTTAAAAGAGGAGGCGGCCATACAAAGGAGAGAAGATATCTCAGAGGAGAAGTGGATCGAAATCCTCCAAAACCTCAAGGAGGGGGATATAGAGTGGAGAGTTTATTGGATGGTACCTGATGAGATCATGTATCGATGCTGTGACTTTGAGTGGGTGCCATTGTTAGGAATTTGGGGAGCTATCGGGTATATTCCATTGCTTGCGTTGAGGCAATATAAGTCGAGGCAATTTGTACCCACGACCTACAGACTTGCTCAGTGTGAGTTCTCCTTTAAAGGTGCCCACTATAAGAAGAAAGTTCGGGAGCTATCAGATGCTTGGAAGCAAACTCGTTGGATGAAGAGGTTGGCCATCGGTTCCATGATGACTCCTGAATATGATGTATGGTTTAAGAAGAAGGTTAATGATAATGTTCCTAGGCCAAGCTTGGAGAATGCCCAACCTATGGAGGAACAATTGCAGGTCGCCCCGTCAGAGTTGGAAATTATAAAGCAACATTTTGAGAAGAAGAGTTCAGAGCTTGGGGAAAAGATTGAACAATTGGAGGAAGAGAAGATGCACCTAAGATTAGACACTGATGTCTAGAGGCCAGAGGCAGAAAAGTGGAGAAAGGGGAAAACTAAGGCCGAAGAAGATCTAGACAGCTTAAAGACTAACTATAAGAAGCTGCGCCTGTCTATAAGGACTGCGAGGTTAGGTAAGACTTCTGAGCAATGGTGCCATGAAATTCGAGAAGAAAAGACCAAGGCCGACCGATGGCAAAGGAAATTTCGAGAAGTTCAGGCACGAAATGAAGATCTAGAGAAGAGTCTATCAGAAACCAGAAATGAGTGAGGTGAATTAAAAGCTACAGTGGCAGAACTCGAGAAGTCTCTTCACCAGTACCAAAACCACAACACTGCAATGGAATTGAGGGCAAGCTTGAGCAAGATAGAAGAAATGAAAGGAAAAATAGAATAGTTAGAGGCGTCACTGCAAAACTGTGAGATACGAATTCAGTTTTTAGAAGCAAATGAGGACCGTTGGAAAGAGCAGCTTCACCATGTGCAAGACCAAGTCAGAAACAGAGATTACCTTATGGGTGAAGCCATAACCCAGATTCAGGAGGTAGCTGACTACTTGCAAGCTTTAGCGGTACAGGCGGACACACTGAGCGTGAAGTACGAGTTGGAGTCAGATCGCGGACAGGAGCTGGCCTCGTTGCTTAGGAAAATTAAGGCTTTCACCATTAGAGCAAAGTTTTATTTTTAACTCAACTTTATGTTTATTTTTAACTCAACTATATGTAAAAGAATTTTATTTTCTAGTGAAGTTTTCTAAAGTGAATTGAATCAAAAGTTGATGCCTCCTTTGCATTCATGCATTTGCATTACATCATATCATTATGCATTAAAGGTCATAAAAGGTTTCTAATTAATTAAAAATCATTTCAGTAACCTGGGAACCAACGAAAACCTACCAACTACGCACCCTTACGGTACAAGGAAAAAGTCAATGGATAAAAGACTTGAGAAATTGGAGCAAATGCAAAAGGACATGCAGGAACAAATGCAGTCTCAGATGCAAGAGCAGCTAGCCAAGATTCAGTGAGAAATGAAGGAGAAAATGATGGAATCCCGAAGGGAAATGATGAGTCAGTTATCCCAACTCCTGATGGGAAGAACGGATAAAAGAAAGGGCCCAATGGACAATGTTGAGGAAACTAATGAAGATCTTCAATACCCCCTGGCTTCACTCTGACACATGTACCGATGAAGCCCGAGATTAATTTACAAAAACCATCTGTCACGATCATGCCTCAGCAGATTCAGGTTGGAGCTTCGATACCGATGAATTTCCAAGCCAACTCAGGCTCTAAACTCGTTAATAACCCGAATTATTTGCCCGTCCCCGATTTGGATGAAGTTGCAGAAGAAGAAAAGGGGAGGCTAGAATCGCAAAGACAATTAGAAGAACGTTGTAAATGGCTGAAGGAAACATTTAGAGCTATGGAAAGCATAGATAATCATCAAGGAATTGATGCTAAGGACCTGAGTTTGGTTCTTGCCCCCAAATTCAAAATGCCTGAATTTGAGAAATATAATGGAACGAGCTGCCCTGAGGCTCACATCACTATACTCTGCAGGCGAATAACGGGATACGTTAACAACAACCAGCTATTAATTCACTACTTTCAAGATAGTCTGGTTGGGGTGGCATCTAAGTGGTATAACCAATTAAGCCGCGCTAAAATTAACTCATGGAAGGACCTGGCTCAGGCCTTTATGAAACAATACAATCATATGACGGACATGACCCCCGACAGAATCACTCTCCAGAACATGGAGAAGAAATCAAATGAAAGTTTTAGGCAGTATGCGCAAAGATGGAGAGAAGTGGACATACAAGTTCAGCCGCAGCTTCTAGAAAAGAAAACCATAATGCTTTTTATCAACACACTGAAGGCCCCTTTTATCACTCATATGTTGGGAAGCGCCACCAAAAGCTTCTCAGACATAGTGATGACGGGGGAAATGATCGAAAATACTGTAAGGAGTGGTAAGATAGAATCAGGGGAAAGTACCAGAAGTTTGCCCCGAGGAAAAGAGATAATGAAGTAAACAATGCGAGTGCATTCGGTAAGGGTCAGTCCAAGTCATTCACCATAAATCAACCCAAGACGGTGACCACCAATCAACATAGCACTGTGAGACAAGAATCCAACACGAGGAAAAACACAGAAAGGCCACAATTCACCCCTATACCCATGACGTATAGGGAGCTCTACCAGAACCTGTTCAACGCTCATGTAGTGTCCCCTTTCTACTTGAAGCCACTGTAGCCCCCGTATCCCAAATGGTATGATACAAACGCCCAATGTGAATACCACGCGGGAATCACTGGGCACTCGATCAAAAACTACACTGCATTCAAGAAAGTAGTCGAAAGACTCATTAAATGGGGATTGTGAGGTTTGACGACCCAGTCGTGTCCAATGTAGCAGGAAATCCGCTCCCCAATCATTTCGACCAATGAGTGAACAGGATAAACAAAGGTAGGAATAAGAGGATAAAAAATGAGGTTGCAGAAGTCATGACCTCATTGAGACGGGTGTATGAGGAGATGGTCAAGAGAGGGTTAATCACATTGGATTCAAGAAAAGAATCTGAAGAAGAGAGGAATTACTGTGAGTTCCACAATGAGGTGGGGCATGAAACCCAAGAGTGTGTGGAGTTCAGGGCCCTCGTGCAAGACATGATAAACAATAAGGAAATGGAGTTTCATGAATAAGCTAAAAACCCTGTAGAGGGGGATATATGTGCATTGGAGGGGGAATCGATGGCGCAGAATCAAACAGTTAACTACCCCGTGGTTATCATATCGAGACCCAAAAATAATGAAGCTGGAGTGCAAATGTCGCCGCGGGTCATAATTCAGAGACCTGCAGTCTTCCCCTACAAAGATAGCAAAAGGGTCCCATGGAATTATGATTGTAACGTGACGATTCTAGGGAAGGAAAGCCAGGTTGACGAGTCAAAAGAGGATCAAGATAGGGGCTCTTATACATATAGCGGGAGACGCTACGATACAGCAAATGAGAAGGCACAACCCGTAAAAGGAAAAGACCCAGTGGTCGAAGGGGTGAAGAAAAAAACGACCGAATATGAACTTCCCATTAATGAACCAGTTAACGAGGAGGAGGCTAAGGTGGTTTTGAAATTCCTAAAACATAGCGAATACAGTGTGGTGGAACAACTACGTAAACAACCAGCTCGTATCTCAGTGCTGGCCTTACTTCTAAGCTCAGAAGTTCATCGCAGCGCGCTAATGAAGGTCTTGAATGAAACATATGTTGCCAATGATATACCCGTTAACAAGCTGGACCGTTTGGTTAGCAACATAAGTGCCGACAACTATATCTTTTTCAATAACGACGATATACCACCCGGTGGCATGTGGTCGACTAAAGCTTTGCACATCACCACGCGCTGTAAAGGGTATACGCTGCCAGGCGTACTGATTGACAACGGATCGGCTTTGAACGTCCTGCCATTGACCACGCTAAAAAGATTTCCTATAGACAGCTCTTACATGAAGGAGTGCCAGAACATAGCGAATGCATTCGATGGCACGGAGAGAAGGGTGATGGGCAGAATCGAGGTATCTCTTCAGATCGGGCCAAACACATATGAGATGGATTTCCTAGTAATGGATATCAAGCCCTCATACAATTGCTTATTGGGGAGGCCCTGGATACATTCAGCTGGGGCAATGCCTTCATCGTTGCATCAAAAGTTGAAGCTGGTATCAAAGGGGTGGTTGATAACAATCAATGCTGAAGAGGATATCATTACAACTGTAAGCAATAATGCACCCTATTTGGAGACAGATGACGAAGCAATTGAATGCTCATTTCGATCTTTGGAATTTGTTAATGCGACGTTCATTGCCGAGGGAAGCAAGATTCTGATGCCAAAATTGTCCATAACTACGAGGATGAGTCTACAGTTAATGGTTGGAAAAGCGGCCCTACCCGGAAGAGGACTTGGGAGGCATCTACAAGGAAGGAATGAAACGCCGGTATTGAAGGACAAAAGAGACTGCTTCGGCTTAGAATTTAGGCTGGATGTGAGACAAAGGAGAAAGGAGTTGGAGAAGAAGCAAGAAAGAAAGAGAGCACGGTTAATGGGGGAAGAAATCAAATGGGAGACAATGATATTCCCCGATATATCAAAGACTTTTGTGTCTGGAGAAATCATTCATCCCGAGAGAGGCACGCCAAGAAAAGAAGCCATAGAAGAAAGGTTGGAAAGCTTGGACATCAACGCAACATATGAAGAAGAGACTGGAAGAGAAAATTTGTCAAGCATTTGCCCCTACATACCTATAAGTGTTCTGGATAACTGGACTGCGGAAGAGATTCCTATAGTTTTTAGAACTGATTCAGAGTAATGTCCAAAACACACTTATTACTCTAGGCCTAGGAGTAATAAGAATCTTTTGTAAAATAGGCTGATGTTTAAAAACATTATTTCAATGAATGCACGATTATTATCATTTTGAGCAGATGTTTTTTCATTCTTTGAATTTCATTCATAATCATACAAATGAGTACCTTCGGATTCTTTTGTTCTTTAAAGATTCTTCTAAATATTCTTTCATTCTTCATTCATAATCATACCATACAGATAAGTGTTCTTGAATTCTTTTGATTCTTTGTATCTTCTTTCATCCTTATAACAGGTCTCCAGATATCAATGATATGAGTGACACCGCTAGTGGCTCAGAATCTCTTTTTGAGAGAGATGTGTGTATGAAGGATTCTCAGGATCTCGAAGATGACCAAGGCTGTAACCTATCTTTTGATTTGTTGAGAATGGTAGAACAAGATGAGAAACAAATCCTACCTCACAAAGAATCGGTAGAAATTGTGAGTTTAGGAGAGGGACAAGAGGTGAAGATCGGAACGTGTATCACCATAGAGACAAAGCAAGACCTCATTGAATTACTTCAAGAATTCAAAGATGTCTTCGCATGGTCATACCAAGATATGCCCGGGTTGGACACTAATATCGTGGTGTACCGACTCTCTATAAAGGAAGAATGTAAGCCAGTTCAGCAAAAACTCCGAAGAATGAGGCCCGACGTCCTGCTAAAAATAAAAGAAGAGGTTCACAAGTAGTTTGACGCTGGATTCCTGAAGGTGGTAAAATACTCAGATTGGGTAGCCAACATCGTCCCCGTCCCTAAAAAAGATGGAAAAGTGCAAATGTTTGTGGACTACAGAGATATGAACAAAGCCAGCCCGAAGGACAATTTCCCACTGCCTCATATTGAAACCCTAGTGGACAACATGGCAGGACACTCACTGTTTTCATTCATGGACGGTTTCTCCTGATATAACCAGCTCAAGATGCATCCTAAAGACATGGAGAAGACCACATTTGTAACCATGTGGGGGACGGTCTACTACAAGGCGATGCCGTTTGGAATGAAGAATGCGGGGGCAACTTATCAAAGAGCCATGGTAACCTTGTTTCACGACATGATGCATAAGAGATCGAGGTTTATATCGATGATATGATCGTAAAGTCTCAAACAGAGAAGGAGCACATACAAGTCCTGAGGAAATTGTTCTTGAAGTTGAAGAAGTTTCAGCTAAAACTTAACCCAGCCAAATGTACCTTCGGAGCCAAGTCCAAAAATCTTCTCGAATTCGTGGTCAATGAGAAAGGGATTGAGATCGATCCAGACAAAGTCAAAGCCATACAAGAGCTATCTCCGCCGTAAACCCAGAAAGAGGTTCGAGGCTTTCTAGGAAGATTAAATTGCATCGCTCGGTTCATTTCACAACTAACCGAGAAATGTGACCCTGTCTTCTGCCTCATCAAGAAACACAACCCAGGTGAATGGGATGAAGAATGCCAAAGGGCTTTCAACAAGGTCAAACAGTACTTATCCAACGCTCCGGTGCTAACACCACCTAACCCTGATAAGCCATTGATAATGTATTTGGCAGTATTTGAGAATTCCATGGGATGCGTATTGGGTCAGCATGATGAGTCAGGAAGGAAAAAAAAAGCTATTTATTATCTCAGTAAAAAGTTCACTGAATGTGAGACAAGGTACCCGCCGATAGAAAAGTTGTGTTGCGCCCAAGTTTGGACAACCCGAAGGCTGAGGCAGTATATGTTGTATCACACTACTTGGCTCATCTCAAAACTAGACCCTTTGAAGTAAATGATAGAGTCAACAGCTTTGAATAGGAGAATGGCCCGATGGCAGATTCTACTCTCTGAATTCGACATAGTCTATGTGAACCAAAAAGCGGTAAAAGGAAGTGCAATAGCAGATTTCTTAGCCAGTAGAGCTTTGGAAGACTACAAGCCCTTGAACTTTGATTTCTCGAATGAAGGCCTGATGTATGTTGCGACCACTGAAGAAGGTGCTTTGAAAGAACTCCCTTGGAAACTAAACTTCGATGGGGCATCAAATGCCGTAGGTAATGGAATCGGGGCAGTCTTGGTATTCCCAAATGGAGATCATTATCCATTCACTAGTAAATTGGATTTTGATTGTACGAATAACATGGTGGAATATGAAGCGTGCATTATGGGTATCCGTGCAGCCATAGAGCGCAAGATTAAAGTACTAGAAGTGTATGGGGATTTTGCGCTAGTGATTTATCAACTCAAGGGAGAATGGGAGACCAGAGACCCCAAGTTAATCGACTATCAGAAACTGGTCCTTGAATTGGTCAAAGAGTTCGATGAAATTACCTTCTGCTACCTTCCGCGGGACGAAAATCAGATGGCCGATGCTTTGGCCACCTTAGCTTCCATGATCAATGTAAACAAACAAGAAGATGTCAAACCCATCCGGATGAGCATTTATGAAATTCCAGTCCACTGTTACAATATTGAAGAAGATAACGAAAAAGATGATCACTCTTGGTATCACGATATATTGCAATACGTGAAGAATTGTGAGTACCCGGACCAGGCAAGCGAGAATGACAAAAGGACGCTGAGAAGATTGGCCATCGACTATGTCTTAGATGGGGAGATCCTATACAAAAGAAGAAAGGACCAAGTGCTATTAAGATGCATAGACGCTATAGAGGCTAAGAAAATCTTGGAAGAAGTCTATGAAGGCGTCTGTGGGACACACACTAATGGCTTTACAATGGCCAGGCAAATTATGAGATTCGGGTATTATTGGTCCACTATGGAGGGAGACTGTGTCAATTATGCCAAGAGAAGTCATAAATGCCAAATCTATGGAGATAAAATTCATGTGCCTCATTCACCGCTGCATGTCATGACTTCCCCGTGGCCTTTCTCTATGTGGGGATGGATGTGATTAGACCGATATCGCCTAAGGCTTCCAATGGGCATTGGTTCATCTTTGTGGTTATTGACTACTTCACCAAATGGGTAGAAGCCGCTTCGTATGCTAGTGTTACAAAATTGGCAGTGAGTAAATTTCTAAAAAAGGAGATCATATGTCGATATGGAATGCTGGAAAGGATCATATCTGACAATGCATTAAACTTGAACAATAGTACGATAGCAGAAGTCTGTAGTCAATTCAAGATTAGACACCACAACTCGTCACCATACCGTCCAAAAATGAATTAGGCAGTGGAAGCAGCCAATAAAAATATTAAGAAGATTGTGGGGAAGATGACCGAGGCCTACAAAGATTTGCATGAGAAGTTACCATTTCCCCTATTTGCTTATTGAACATCAGTTAGAACCTCAACTGGGGCAACGCCTTTCTCTTTGGTCTAGGAATGGAAGCGGTCTTGCCAATTGAAGTTGAGATCCCGTCCCTTTGAGTGTTGTCGAAACTAAAGTTGGATGAAGCAGAATGGATCCGGTCTTGATATGATCAATTGAACTTAATTGAGGAAAAGAGGCTAAGAGCTAACCGTCATGGTTAGATGTACCAAAAATGAATGATGCGGGCATATGACAAAAAGGTTCACCCTAGAGAGTTCCATGAGGGAGACCTGGTTTAGAAAAAGATCCTTCCCATAAAAAGGATTTTTGAGGAAAATGGATGCCTAATTGGGAGGGGCCTTACGTGGTGAAAAAAGCTTTCTCCGGAGGAGCATTGATCCTAGCCGAGATGGATGGTAAAAACCTGCCCCATCCCGTAAATTCAGATTCTGTCAAGAAGTATTTTACCTAAAAAAGAATGGAAAGGCTAAGGCGAAAACCCGCAAAGGGCGCTTTCAAAAAAAACAATAGAGAGGCCAAGGTGAAAACCCGCAAAGGGCACTTTGAGACCAAAGGGGATTTTGAGTTGAAAACCCGAAAACGGGTAGCTCAAATTTTGAATATGGGGCATGTGGTAGTCTTGTCCTCCCAAAATTAACAAGAGGGAAAGAAGTACAACTTGGAGCATTAGCAAAATACGCAGGATCTCCTGAATAGACATTTAGTTCGAAAGAGCCTTTGAGAAATTGGAATAGTAAAGCTTGTGCTGCGATATCTGGGGCACCTTTTTCTCATCTTATTTTGTGCTTTAGCAGATTTGCTATCCTGTTTAATGTATTCACTTTGAGTTTTGCTCCACAAAATTCCATCTTGTCCATTATGATAATCTCTTTCGAGCATTTTCTGTTAAAATCACGATTTTTTGGACTTATAATATTCACACAAAAGAAGTTATGAATATTACTCTGAAAGGTTTCTAAATAGTACAAGAACCTGAAACAGGGCCACTAGTCAGGACTAATCAGGTTCAAAAGTTAGAAACATTGGAAAAAGAATAGTCCAAATTGTGACTATTACTTCAAATTTTCTCTCAAAGACAACGGCTAAGCAAGAAGACGCGATAGCACATCAATGATAGAATCCGGATGAATTATGAGTAATGATACCTTAAGCTTTTAAAAAGGAATTACTCTCATGACATTTCTACATTCATAATCATTCACTTAGTTAGGAGCACTTGATCCATTTCGATCATAGCATTCTAATTATTTGACATAAGCACCATGCCTAGTTAGGAACATTTGACTCATTCCGATCATACCATCCTAATTATTTGACACACGTATAGGCCTATGAAACTGATTTTACATGTCTTGTCTCCCTGAAGTTGCAGTGGAGTAGTTCGATGACGGTGAATCTTGTCTTCCTGAAGTTGTAGTGAAACAGATTTAAGCCACCATCCTAGCTCCCTAAAGTTGTAGTGGAGTAGGCTGAAGAGTGTAGATCTTGTTTCCCTGAAGTTGTAGTGGAGCGGATTGAAAACGGCGAATCTTGTCTTCCTGAAATTGCAGTAAAGTAGATTTAAGCCACCATCCTAACTCCCTAAAGTTGTAGTGGAGTAGGCTGAAGATTGCAGATCTCGTCTCCAGTGGAGCAGATCGAAGAAAACAAGCCTTAACCCCCTAAGTAGTAGGGCGACAGGCCGGAGATCGCAAGATCTTGTCTCCCTAAAGTTGCAGTGGAGCAGATCGAAGTCACAATCCTTATCTCTCTGAAGTTGCAGTAGAGCAGGATAAAAACACACGAACCATGTCTCTCTGAAGTTGCAGTGGAGCATATTGAAGCTACTTGAAAAAAAGAAGTGCCAAAAGAAGTCGACTCAGCACGTCCTGGCAAAATTAGGCCATTTATAGTCTTTGCTCTATTCTCGTTACATGACAATGAGCAAAGAGGGGTAGCTGTAAATGGGCCAATTTGTCCGGTCCAACGTCAGAACCAAAATAAAAAAAATAATAATAAAAGATAAAACAATAATTAAGTAAATGTCAATTTACAAATCTAGCCCAAATACAAGACCAAAAATTTTAAATCATAGCAGCCCAGTTTACAGTCCAATTACAAAAATTATGGCCCACTGCAAGAATAGGCCCGAAAAGTCCAAAATGTCAATGCTTCAGAAACCCTAGGGCTCTCTCCCACTTTGTGCCGCAGCCGAGCCCCCCCCAACGCCTCCATACACTCCAGTCTCCAGTAACCATGCCAAGCCTTCAGCATCGTACGACCAGCGCACAGCCCTCGTATGCCACGTCCACCATCTGTACACCTCACGCCAAGGGCCAGCGCATGTCCTCTACCCCATACCTGAGAACAAGACAAACACAGCAGCAGCAAAAAGCAAGAAAATTCTTCTATTTTGATTTTTGATTTTTTCTTTTTTTAGTTTTGGCTATAAAGCCAAGAACGGATCGATTGTATTTGGTTACGCACATTTATGAACACACGCAATAGAGGGCAATCGAATATAAAAAACAAAAAGAGAAAGGTGATTTTGCTTTCTTTTTTTTTCATACCCTGTTTTCTTTTTCTTCTTTCTATTACCGGCATTGATTCAAATCCATCATCATTACATTTAGAAAAATAAAAGAATAGGGATAAGATAATACCTAGCGAATATGCCGTAAACCTCTTTTTGTTTAGTCAAAATTGAAGTCAAAATGGAGTCACGAGGCTAAAAAATGTCCCTCAAGGCATGAAAATATCGATCGCCATCTAGGGAGACGAATCGGTGCCTAAAGAGGAGGGCTAGAGGTCGGCTAGTGAAGCAACATGGGGGCTAGGGTTAAGATGGCTGATTGACATTCTTTTTGTTTTTGAGAAAGAAACGAAACAGTGCCATTTCAAAGGGGAAGGGTCCGCGCGTTGACCCGCTCCAAGACCCAAACCCGCGCCATTATGCCCCTAATGGTTTATTTTCGATGCAAGCCCTTCCCCTTTCGCGACGCATTTAAATCAGTTCTGCTTGTGTTTCTTTTTTTTTAAAATTTTCCCTATAATTTATGCGCGTTTACATTTTAGTCTGCGCTTGTGTGCTGCGTTTTGGGAGCCTGGAATATTTCCAGTTTGAGCCCCTGCGCATTTGCGCGTTTTACTTATCGGTCCCTTTTATTGTTATTACTTTATTTTTAAATTATCCCTTTTGTTTTGGGTTAATTCTGATTAAATCCTTTTAGCTTATAACCTTTATTCTTAATTACTCATTTGTATAATTGTTTTGAAGATTTTTTTGTGTTAATATTTCGCATTTCTTTTATTTTCTATATATATATATATATTTGTACATGCATAATTTTGTTTTGTTTTATAAAGTCATCTTAAATTTCTTTTTTGCGTTAAGCTATTTTAATATCCTTATATAATCTCTTGTTTAAATATTAATATATGTATATGTGTATACTTTGTATTCAAGTTAATTTTATTGCACGTATATATTATTAACCTTATATTATTTTACGCATATGATTTCTTTTAAATTTATTCTTACACTTTATTATATAATCCTACGTAGTATATATTTTTTAAGCTATTATCATATATGTATATACATTTATGGATATCCGTATTTAATCTATACGTTACTAAACCCGTGTATTTTATACATATATTTTTCTTTATATATATATAAGCATGTTCTTAAACCTATTGTGTAATTTATAATAAAATTAATTTAGTCCAATACATGTTATCATTTCTATGGTATTTCATATGTACTTGCTTTTAAATTTATATCTATAATATATTAACACACTTATTACTTTAATAGATTATTTTATTTTATTTTATTCGAAATACTTTTTGCTTTACGATTTATCAAGTATTTTCTTTATATATATATGAAATAATTTTACAAACTTCATTTTTCTTTATAATTATAAATTATTATTTTTTGAGTATATCTTTATATTATATTGCTTTTGTGTTTATATAGTCCATTATTTTAAATGTTTTGATATAAGGATATGTATAATTTTTAGACTAATTTTAAAAACATGTATATATATCTTATTATTAATCTCATGTTTTTTACAATAGATTTACATGTACATACATTTTTAAAATCTATTTTGTGTGTTATGTCTCGTCTTGTATCCTTATTATTCTTTTGCATTATATACTATCAAAGTTAGCATGTAGTTTGTCAACTTATAAATATACTTGTGTTTAAAATATTTTACATGCAATTTGATTCAAACTTTCATTCTATAATATCTATTTCAAAATTATATGTCTATCCCTAGTTTCTTTTTTTATATATACAAATTTGTCAACCTACATTTTATGTGTCCATTTATTCGTCGTTATTTTAAAATAGTTTTACGCCATATTACTTCTTTGATTTGCATTTTGTTTTGTGTATCTAGTAGTAGTCATATTGCATTATGCCATGCATGTTATCGTTGCATTATTTATTTATTCGTTGTTTTATATTGCCATATTAATTATTCTCCATGCATGATTGAAATTGAGCTATATTTCCAAGTTAGTTATACTTAGTTGTAAGTGTTTGTTTGTTGGTTAAATAAATTGTATTGCCTCCACTCTTTCATTGTCGTATTTTATGCGTACACATATTACCCCATATCATCGTTTTTCACTTGGTTTATGAAATGTGATTTTATAAAATCCAAATTTTTATGATTAATTTCGTCTTATTGCGAGTCGCATTTGTGACAGTCCTAAGTAGACCCTAGTCGAAAAGTGGTTTCGGGACCACGAAACCGAGTTTTATTAATAATTGAAAGTTATATTCTATGTTCATGATGTTAGTAAATGCATGTGTAAAAAAAAATTTCAAGCATTAATTTTGCCATTTGTATGTGAAATTTTGAAACGGGACTTATGTGAAACATTGGTAAAATAGGTTAGGTAAATATATAAAGTGATCTAATAGAACATGTATTCAAAAATGGGGGCTTGCATGTCAAATTCCCCACTTTAGAGGAAGTGGCCGGCCATGATGGTATGGGATACAAAATATATGCATTTTGTATTAATATTATAATGACTACATGGTTTTATAATAGGAAATAAGTATTAAAAAAAAAGATATTAGATAATAGTTAGTGGGAGGAGAAACCAAAGTTGGTTCATCCTTGTCCTCCATTGCCGTAGCCTAAAGGGAGGTAGAAGAAAGTTTGGTTGCTTTGATTTTTGGCTTAGAAGATGGCTAGAATGAGATATGTATTGAATGATTCTTGAAAATCTATGCATGTTTGAGATGATTAGTTCAAACTCTACTTATCCCATAGATTAAACTTAGAATTTTGAGGTTTGAGATTCGGTCAATAAGCTTGAAACTCATAGTAGTTTGTTTTGGTAAGCTTGGTATACGGATGATAGATGTGTTTTGGTTTTGGTTTGATAACGATGTTAATGATGGTGATTTCCGGTCATGTATTAACTTAAATTGTAAGTATGATTTATGGTATAATTTGTGTGATGGAATGGTCTTGAGATTTGGCTTGATTAAATGGGTAAAATGCTAAGTGTATTAAAGATGATGTAATGGTTATTTCGGTTTATGTGAAGTAAATATAGATGATGGTTATAAGCTGTTTTATGATTTGATAATGGTGATTAAATCTTGTAGTTAAGTGTTTAGATATATATATTAATAATGAATTTAGTTGTACTTGCTATGTGAGAAATGTGCAATGCTATAGGTATTTGATTATTAGATATGGTTATTTTAAGTTGATTTGTAATGGTATGATTGCATTGATGAATTGGTTTGGAAATGGTGGATAATATATACATGAATATTAGGATAGGGCTTTAAGTTCATATTGATAAGTATGCAATATAGGTATTTGGTATGTATATATATTGTTGACGCCGTATGCATTGGTCATTTTTTTTTATGATTTGTAATGGTAAAAATAAATTTGTATCACTTTGTGTTATTTATATAAGTGGCTGTATGTTCGACCATGGTAATTGGCTATCTAGGTTCCATTTATAATGGCAAGTAATGTGAATTCTTGTTTGTGCATGTAAATTAGGTATTAGTGAAATAAACATAAAAGTTAGTCATGGTATATTTCATAAACACATTATGCACTGAAGTTATACGATTATCAACTGTGACTATTAAAGAAGTAATGTTGAATAAGTAATGAAACAAATTCGTTTGTTTTAATTAAGCTCATGAGCAAAGAGGATCTAAATCAGATAAGGGGAAAGAGAAAGCCGTCGAGTAGCCTATCCGCAGTTGCTCAAATAAATAAAGTAAGTTCTTAAGTAATTGAGTTTGATTCCTTTGTAAGTTTTAAGTTTTAAAACGGGATGAGTATGAATTATGTATATACGTTAAGGTCAATGAATTTTCTAAATGACGGCATATATGATATTATGTTTTAAATATGTGAATGAGAACTTTACAGAGTAAATTGTATAAATCTGCTAGGGACAGCAGCAGTAGCATGTTTTGGAAAAATTACCATAAATTGTGGGAGTTGAGTTAAAGGCTGAATAAATTATGTAATTAAAGCTTGATGCGTCTAGTTTCGTATAAAAGAAATCGTGTAAGTAAAGGGGTTGCCGATAATGAGATTTTCAAAGTTGTGTGAGACAGAGTCAGAATGGCTCTGAAATCCCCTGTTCAGTATTTGGAAAATCATTATAAATCGTACAAAAATGAATATAAGATAAAATTATATGCTTAGACTCCTTAATGAGTCTAGTTTCAAAAAAAATAAACGAAAACATATTTTGAATTCGGTACAATGAGAAATTAAATTCTTAGTGAAGAGTAGTCAGAGTAGTCAAGCAGTAAAATAGGGGAAAATTTAAGAAAAATCTGGTATTGATTGACCAAACCAAAAATTCTGAAATTTTTTTGGATAGAGGGTATACGAGTCTATTTTCATGGAAAATTAACGGCACATAATTTGGAATTTCGTAGCCCCAGTTACAAATAATTTAACGACTGTTGCTCAGGAAAACAGCTTGTAGAGAATTTGTGGTTATGTTGTAAACATGGATAAAACTTGTTTTAGTTGCTCATAAGCTATTGATTAAACCCATACGTGAATTCTAAATTGTGATATTGTAAAATGATATATGAGTGTTAGATGGATCTTTGATATTAAAATTTGTGAAATTGTAAGTTTATAAGTGTTCGAATATGAAATGATAGTATGGCATGAAGTTGAATTATTCATTGGAAAATGATAGATGTAGATTCAGCCAAGACAAAGTGTATACATGAAAGTATATGTGGTATGTGAAGTATATTTGGATAATTGTGATGTGAATACATGAAAATTTATATTTTGATTTAGGATTTTATGAGATGAATGTGAATGTGTATATATGTGATAAGGCCGAATGGCCAATGTGATGAATGTGAACATGCATATATGTGCTAAGGCCGAATGGCCAATGTGATGAATGTGAACATGCATATGTGTGATAAGGCCGAATGGCCAATGTGATGAATGTGAACATGCATATATGTGCTAAGGCCGAATGGCCAATGTGATGAATGTGAACATGCATATGTGTGCTAAGACCGAATGGCCAATGTGATGAATGTGAACATGCATATGTGTGATAAGGTCGAATGGCCAATGTGATGAATGTGAACATGCATATATGTGATAAGTCCGAATGGCCAATGTGATGAATGTGAACATGCATATGTGTGATAAGGCCGAATGGCCAATGTGATGAATGTGAACATGCATATGTGTGATAAGGTAGAATGGCTAATGTGATAAACGTGGAAGTGTATATATGTGGCAAAGCCGAATGGCTAATGTGAGATATGTATGAGATGTGTATATATATATTGTGGCCAAATGACAAACGGCGGAAGGTGTGTTTTATTAGATTTTGATGAGGTAAATGAATTAAAGATATGATAGTCGATGTGAATGTTGTAACATGTGAATAAATATGCATGAAACTCTATGATGTAAACCCGGGATTAAAGACCAGATGACCATATGTGGTGACTATGTCTGGGTTAAGACCCGCTGACTTTGTGTGGAGATTTCATCTGAGCTAAAGGTCTCGCCGATAATCCGAGTAGGGTTTAAAGCTATAAGACTTCGCAATAAGAATTGATTATAAATATATTCAATACGAAAGGTTGAACAGGTATGTACTCGAAGTTTATATGTGAGCTTGATTTGAACTAAATCATAAGGTAGTTATGTGATGCATACGTGAGCAATCTATGAGACTATTCCTATGATTATGTGACATCGGATCAGTGTGAGGGGTTATGTGAAATTATACAATATATCTATGTCATATGAGCTCACTTTTATGTGAAAGTTTATCTGCCTATTATATATGATGAGTTGTGCATATTCGGTAAAGGGATGGTATGCCTGAAGGAAGAGTGAAATAAAAATACGAACAACTATGTTATAATTTGATTGTTATCTGTTGACACTGCTTAAAACTTACTAAGCATTGTAATGCTTACTCCGTTTACTTTGTTTCCTTTGTTTTATAGATCTCATTTGGAAGGTACAGGCTCGGGGATCGTCAGCAAGTAGTCACACTATCACTATCCACTGCTTGTTACTGTTATGTTTTGAATTAATTTATGGCATGTAAAGAATAGACCAGTGGCCGAAGAATATTTTGGTTAATATATATAAGCCATGCGAAAATGACATCTTTTGAATGTGTACTTATAGAAGTTAAATTGTATCCCTGACTGTCTTTAGTATTTACCTAAAGGAATGTTCTTTATTAAAAGAAAAAAAAATATATTCGAAATTTTTACTGTTCTGATATGAGTTTCAAGTCCAGTAATGCCCCTTACCTATTCCGGCGACAAATATGGGATAGGGGTGTTACATTTTATTGGTATCAGAGCTACGGTTTAGTCGATTCTAGGACTAACGTAGCACGCGTGAGTCTATTTATACATGCCATAAAGTGATAAAGTGATAGTGTGATGATTTTTTGCTATTAAAATGTGTTTGTTGTATTGTAATGAATTTTGATCCCGATCGAGCTGTAGCAAGCTTCTGACTATGAGAATTTGTGATATAACTTCACTTGGATATGCTTAAATTATTAAGTTGATCAGGTACGTATCATGTACTTGTATTTGAATTTTGATATGGATTGAATTATAAGGGTATAAGTGATGCAATTTTGAAAGAGTGTTACGACTATAAATGTGATCTTTGTATGTGGCTATGGAAGTGAAAGTTGAATGGTCGATAAGCATGTTGTGTTTGTATTCAAGTAATGTAAATGATATACTAATGTGTATTGTTATATATGTATATGTACATGAGAATTGAGAGTTATATAGCCGGGCTAAGTCCCGAAGAGCATTCGTGCTGGTGTTATGTCCGGGCTAAGTCCCGAAGAGCATTCGTGCTGGAGTTATATCCGGGCTAAGTCCCGAAGAGCATTCGTGCTAGTGTTATGTCCGGGCTAAGTCCCGAAGAGCATTCGTGCTGGTGTTATATCCGGGCTAAGTCTCGAAGAGCATTCGTGCTAGTGATATATCCGGGCTAAGTCCCAAAGAGCATTCGTGCTAGTGATATATCCGGGCTAAGTCCCGAAGAGCATTCGTGCTAGTGATATATCCGGGCTAAACCTCGAAGGCATTCGTGCTGGAATTATGAGGCACTGTGTCTGCAAGTTCTTCAACCGAGCACTATGTGTGCCAGATCAATAGTTGAGGCACTGTGTGTGCAAGTTCTTCAACCGAGCACTATGTGTGCCAGATCTGTAGTTGAGGCACTATGTGTGTGAGTTCTTCAATCGAGCACTATGTGTGCGAGATTGGTAATTGAGGCACTATGTGTGCGAGTTCTTTAATCGAGCGCTATGTGTGCAAAATCAGTCAGTGGGCACTGCGTATGCGAAGTGTGTTTCATGTATGACCTCGTGTGAGACGATGGCATTGATTTGTAATAGTAAGTAAGACCTAAAGAGAAAATTCGTTAAACGGACTAAAACGGGATGAGTATGAATTATGTATATACGTTAAGGTCAATGACTTTTCTAAATGACGGCATATATGATATTATGTTTTAAATATGTGAATGAGAACTTTATAGAGTAAATTGTATAAATCTGCTAGAGACAGCAGCAGTAGCGTGTTTTGGAAAAATTACCATAAATTGTGGGAGTTGAGTTAAAGGCTGAATAAATTATGTAATTAAAGCTTGATGCGTCTAGTTTCGTATAAAAGAAATTGTGTAATTAAAGGGGTTGCCGATAATGAGATTTTCAAAGTTGTATGAGGACAGAGTCAGAATGGCTCCGAAATCCCCTGTTCAGTATTTGGAAAATCATTATAAATCGTACAAAAATGAATATAAGATAAAATTATATGCTTAGACTCCTTAATGAGTCTAGTTTCAAAAAAAATAAACAAAAACATATTTTGAATTCGGTACAATGAGAAATTAAATTCTTAGTGAAGAGTAGTCAGAGTAGTCAAGCAGTAAAATAGGGGAAAATTTAAGAAAAATCTGGTATTGATTGACCAAACCAAAAATTCTGAAATTTTTTTGGATAGAGGGTATACGAGTCTATTTTCATGGAAAATTAACGGCACATAATTTGGAATTTCGTAGCCCCAGTTACAAATAATTTAACGACTGTTGCTCAGGAAAACAGCTTGTAGAGAATTTGTGGTTATGTTGTAAACATGGATAAAACTTGTTTTAGTTGCTCATAAGCTATTGATTAAACCCATACGTGAATTCTAAATTGTGATATTGTAAAATGATATATGAGTGTTAGATGGATCTTTGATATTAAAATTTGTGAAATTGTAAGTTTATAAGTGTTCGAATATGAAATGATAGTATGGCATGAAGTTGAATTATTCATTGGAAAATGATAGATGTAGATTCAGCCAAGACAAAGTGTATACATGAAAGTATATGTGGTATGTGAAGTATATTTGGATAATTGTGATGTGAATACATGAAAATTTATATTTTGATTTAGGATTTTATGAGATGAATGTGAATGTGTATATATGTGATAAGGCCGAATGGCCAATGTGATGAATGTAAACATGCATATATGTGCTAAGGCCGAATGACCAATGTGATGAATGTGAACATGCATATATGTGCTAAGGCCGAATGGCCAATGTGATGAATGTGAACATGCATATATGTGATAATGCCGAATGGCCAATGTGATGAATGTGAACATGCATATGTGTGATAAGGCCGAATGGCCAATGTGATGAATGTGAACATGCATATGTGTGATAAGGCCGAATGGCCAATGTGATGAATGTGAACATGCATATGTGTGATAAGGTAGAATGGCTAATGTGATAAACGTGGAAGTGTATATATGTGGCGAATCCGAATGGCTAATGTGAGATATGTATGAGATGTGTATATATATATATTGTGGCCAAATGACAGACGGTGGAAGGTGTGTTTTATTAGATATTTGATGAGGTAAATGAATTAAAGATATGATAGTCGATGTGAATGTTGTAACATGTGAATAAATATGCATGAAACTCTATGATGTAAACCCAGGATTAAAGACCAGATGACCATATGTGGTGACTATGTCTGGGTTAAGACCCGCTGACTTTGTGTGGAGATTTCATCTGAGCTAAAGGTCTCGCCGATAATCCGAGTAGAGTTTAAAGCTATAAGACTTCGCAATAAGAATTGCTTATAAATATATTCAATACGAAAGGTTGAACAGGTATGTACTCCAAGTTTATATATGAGCTTGATTTGAACTAAATCATAAGGTAGTTATGTGATGCATACGTAAGCAATCTATGAGACTATTCCTATGATTATGTGACATCGGATCAGTGTGAGGGGTTATGTGAAATTATACAATATATCTATGTCACATGAGCTCACTTTTATGTGAAAGTTTATCTGCCTATTATATATGATGAGATGTGCATATTCGGTAAAGGGATGGTATGCCCGAAGGAAGAGTGAAATAAAAATACGAACAACTATGTTATAATTTGATTGTTATCTGTTGACACTGCTTAAAACTTACTAAGCATTGTAATGCTTACTCCGTTTACTTTGTTTCCTCTGTTTTATAGATCTCATTTGGAAGCTACAGGCTCGGGGATCGTCAGCAAGTAGTCACACTATCACTATCCACTGCTTGTTACTGTTATGTTTTGAATTAATTTATGGCATGTAAAGAATAGACCAGTGGCCGAAGAATATTTTGGTTAATGTATATAAGCCATGGAAAAATGGCATCTTTTGAATGTGTACTTATAGAAGTTAAATTGTATCCCTGACTGTCTTTAGTATTTACCTAAAGGAATGTTCTTTATTAAAAGAAAAAAAAATATTCGAAATTTTTACTGTTCTGATATGAGTTTCAAGTCCGGTAATGCCCCTTTACGTATTCCGGCGACGGATACGGGATAGGGGTGTTACAGCATTAATATGTTTTAAGCTATTTTTAGAATTATTCATTTAAAAATTCTTTAAAACGAAGGCGAGATTTGATATTTGGCAACTCGTGGAATCGTGCCCTAACGTGCTGGTTTGCAATTTCTCGTTTGCTCAAAATAATTGAATGTCGCTTTTGAATTTCATTCATGTTTTCTAGAGACTCTTTAAAACGACGGTAATACTCGATGTTTGGCAATTTGGGAGTCGTGCCCTATCGTGCTGGGTTGCAATTTCCCGTTCGTTCAAAACAATCGAATATTCCTTTAAAATTTCACCCATGTCTTTAAAGATTCTATAAAACGAAGGTAATGTTCGATGTTTGGCAATTCGGGGAATCGTGCCCTATCGTGCTGGGTTGCAATTTCCTGCTGGTTCAAAATAATCGAATATCCCCTTTATAATTTCACCCATGTTTCCTAAAAATTTTAAAAAATAAGGCAATGTGCGATGATTAGAAATTCGAGGAATCGTGCCCTACTGTGCTGGGTTTCGATTTTCTCGTTGGACAAAATAATCGGGCATCCTTTTGCAGTTTTCAATATATAAATTTTTGAAAGTCAAAATTTATCATTGTTTCTGAGGGCATAAAGGACCATGTCCTATTGTGCTGGATGTGGTGCTATATTCCTCTTAAGCAAGAGAATTTTGACGACCAACCCGGGCTATTCAAATCTTTGTACAAAGAACTACATTTCAAAAACATTTTAAATCTTAGAAATAAGAACAATATTTAATCAATTTGGTACCAATTTTGGGCGTAGTGAGGGTGCTAATCCTTCCTCATGCGTAACTGACTCCCGAACCCATTTTCTCAAAAATTTGTAGACCAAAATCGTTGTTTTTAGTAAACCAAAAATGTTTTATTAAAATAACCAAATTCTTAGGTGACCCGATCACACCAAAACAAAAAGATCGGTGGCGACTCCATTTTCGTATTTCAAAAAGTCAATTCCCCGTTTTTTTATTAAATTTAAAATTTTATAAAAAAGATGGTTTCGACACTTGTTATATTTGATTCTAGTCGGATTAAATCATGTTTTCTTCTGGACTTCTTTTCTCTGAGGAATTTTCGAGATCTTCTATATTTTCCTATGAGTTAGGTTTTTGATTTTCCAGCATAGTATCGTATCTTGGATTTCTTTATTCGGTTTTCTTATTATCTTTATTCCATAATTTGTCAATTATGACTTATGTTCGAAGTGCACTCTTCAGCTCGTGATAATCATGACAAGCATGACTCTACTTTTGATTTGATCTTGGTAATGTGGTGATTTTAATATTGGAATTTCTCAAATTTCTGTGTAAGGATTTGACAACAGTAAAAGCATAAGTGATAAAAGTGCGAGTTTCAATTGGTATGGTGGATTATTTCTCTCAAGTAAGTCAATTATAATTAATGACTTCAATTGAGATATTTTGGTTACTTCAGCTAATGCAATTCAGATGGTTTTGATTAGCGTAAGAAATGAATAGTAAAGGGCTACATGATGAATTGTTTAGTAACTAGAAGAAAGGATTACTTGAAATGTCATTCAACGGTGTTTAGATTGGCTTGGGTGTTTAATCTGTATGAATTATTTATTTGAAATATTTCATATGACAATTATGTCAGGATCATTTTTTTTTAAGTTTGATAATAGAATTTCATTTCTTTACGAGTAAAAGGCAAATAGTCTGAACGAGAAGTGTATATCTCTTAGAAAATTTTGATATGAGTTGAAGCTACTAAGAATGATAAAGTTTTCATCTTACAAAAACTGAAAAGTTTATTACATGTTAGCAAGGTTTGGACAAATGAAAATATTGCTAACCAAAGCGTCTAAACTGGACTAGTCCGCATTGAGTAAAGATTTCCTAATTTTCAGTAATGCACTGTTGTATGAATAGTGATGTGTTCCATGAAAATAAGGTAATGTGATAGTTTGGAGCATTCGATGTCACAGAAAATTTGAGTTGTTGATGGGGTTAAAGTCGAGTATTAGGATCTACCAGAATTATCTTTGCCAGTATTGATATTAGGATGAGAATGAGAAGGATTATGTTCGAGGCTATATCAGAATTATTTCCGTAGCGGAAAGACGAAAATGTGATAGTGAGTAGTAAACTAAAAGAGTACAGTGAGGATCAACTTCTGATGTTGAGTTTTAGATTGGATCTGATTCATGGTATTATTATTTCGAGGCTTATACACAAAGAATTGTATGAAGCTTACAGTGAAAATTTGCCTATTCATTCAGAGAGTAATGACGTGTACTGTAATTTGATTCAGATGTTATTGGATTATGATTTATCGATGATGAAAATTTGTATGATTATTTTGGGAAGAGTGTAGGTCCCTTTGATTGTTGGATTTCTTGAACTTCTAGTCTCCATTAACCAAATTGAGATCTGGGTTTTATGTCAAGATGACAAGTGAAACTGAGAAGGGTTGAAAATTTAAGAATAATTTAGATATGAGTCCGTAGGCTTTCAGAATATATGAGAAATTATAGAGATATATTGGAGGCACCGCCTGAGCGAAAGTTCTTCGGCACTGAATATGAAATTGAGGAATCTAAATGAAGACCACTTTTCTGGTAAGATTTTAGGGGACGAAAATCCCTAAAGGGGGAGAGTTGTGATATCTCGAATTAGGGCCTAATCGGAATAGGAGTTTTAGGACCAGAAATCCGAGATAGAAATAATTATTTTATGATTATTTTGAGGTCTATGATATGATTTCATGATTGTGTGAAAATTTCGTGAAGAAATTCTATGCATAAAGAGCTTAATTTGAAGTTAGGGACTAAATTGAATAAGTTACAAAACTTGCATTCTAGAAGTTTCTAGTATGAAATTGCTTTGAAATATTAATTAGGAGGTCTTAAATAGAAATTTGACCAATTTCTAAGTTTATGGACAAAAATTGGACATGGATGGAATTTTTGAAAGTTTAATAAAGAAGGGCATTTTGGTCATTTTGATATTAAATGAAATAAAATGGGAAAAATAACACAAAAATGATCATCTTCTCCATAAGTTGCTGCCAAATTTTGCTCTCCACCATAGCTAGGGTTTCAACACTTTTAAGCCTTGATTGTAAGTGATTTCTATGCCCATTTTTAATGTTCTTTACATTTTTGAAATCCTTGTAGCAAGGTTTACTTGTTTCTACCAATATTTTGAGCTAGGGTTTATATTTAAAAATTTACCCATGAATGATATGCATGAATTTTGATGTTTTATGGTAGAATATGAAGCTTGAGATTGTGTTAAACAACTTTTTCTAAGTGCTTTTACGTAAAAATGACTAAAATGACATAATCGGTAAAAATACCTAATATTCATAAGTACATGTTAGAGTGAGAATTGGATGTTGTTGTAGAACGGAAAAATTTTCACATACGAGGTAAGTTCAAATGTAAATATTGTAATATAACCGTTATTTTAAATCATTTAATGCTATTTATACGATATTATGATTGTTATCATGCAATTCTATGCTTTGTGGTCATTGTTGGACAACATGCAAAAATTTTATGAATTATGTGAAAAATGTGAAAGACTACCGAAGTATCGTCATGGGTATTCCAACGAGAATGGTAAAGGAGTACGAACGAGGAAAGTCCCGTTGAACCTTAGGAATAGATTCGGATATTTGGGCATCCGAACTCGTTGAGTTGAGTCTGAGTTCACTTATGGATGCGAACATCCGAACTCGTTGAGTTGAGTCCAAGTTCGTGAGATGTAACTAGGCATCCAAGCTCGTTGATTTGAGTCCAAGTTTGCTTATGGGCGGGTTACATGGTAGCTTGGCTACATATGTGGCACTTATGTGCAAACTTTCCATGTATCCGAGTTATATTCCGATGTGTTTAACGGGTAAAATTCTAGTGAAATGGAAGAATACTCAAGATGCAAGTGACGTATTGGTAAGTGTTGTGGAATGGTCACTTTGGACAGATATGTACTTAACCCTCGGGTTGAGACTTGATACGACAACAATAATGTAGTAAGACGATGAACGATGAATAGAAATGTGATATATGTATTGGTGATATTATGCTAATGTTGGTTGGTATAATTGCTTTGTTAAGTTATTTGTTATTTGCATGTGAACTTACGAAGCATTTATGCTTACTCCTTCCCTTCCATTCCTTGTAGTTTTGACAAGCCGGTTTGGAGATCAGGACGGTCGGAGGCACGCTCACACTATCAACGGACCATCTCGGTATGGTGGCTTGCATATTTTGGGAATATGGCATGTATACCTTTATAATCCTTTTGTGTATATAATCTTATGATATAGCTCATGGATGGCATGGAAATGTTTGAGAATGATTAGCTATTGGAGTGGCTAATCGAGATTATATTTGATAACACGTATGGTTTATGTGCTAACTAATCTATGGAAATCCATAAAATGGTGAAATTGGCTATAAAACAGAATCACACAGCAGCAGTGACGTGAGTTTGAAAAATCACTAAAAATAGTAGAGATAGAATTAGATGATGAATAAAATATGGAATTGAATCTTAATGAATCTATTTTTACGTGGAAGAAACAAAATAGGTAAAAGAGTAGTATTATATGAGCTATTTACGTTTTGTTGAAACAGGGTCAGAGCAATTTCTGGATTCCCTGTTCTGATTTTAGAAATTTACCATAATTTGTGTAAAAATAATTAGGACTCACAATTTATATTTATAGATTCCTTATTGAGTTTATTTTTAAGTGAAATAAACGACATAGTCATTGGATTTCTGTACAGAAATAAAGTTGATTCGTAGTGCACAGGGGTCAGAGTAGTCGAACCCTGAAACAGGGGAGACTTTAACTAATAAACTGTACTAATTGTCCCAACCAAAAATTCTATAAAAACATAAGTAGATAGATATATGAGTCTAATTTCAATAAAATTTTACGGATCTTAATTTTGAATTTCAGAACTCGAGATATGAATTTTTAAGGGACTGTGACGCAGTTAGCCAGCTTGTCTGGAAATTTTAAAAATAAATTGTTTGAGCTGTTTAATTAATGAATTAAGTCTGTTAACACCTCGTGCTCGACTCCGGCGATGGTTTCGGGTACGGGGGTGTTACAGACTTGATTCTGAGTATGGACTGGTTAGCTCTGCATGATGCTGTTGTGAATTGTAGTTGAAATCATAGTGTGTTTAAATGTCAAAATGGTGAAAAGCCTTGAATTGAGTCAGATAGACTGGATAGTACATCTACTGTTATATCGGCTAAGTCAGCACATAAATATGTTAGGAAAGGTTGTGAAGTGTATCTCGCTTATATATTTGATTCTAGAGTTTCTAAGTTAAAGTTAGAACCAGTTGCGGTGGTATGTGAGTATACAGATGTGTTTCTAGAGGAATTACCAAGGTTACCGTCAATCAGAGAGGTTGAATTCACTATTGAATTAATGTCGGGAACATCTCCAATATCGATAGGTCCTTATAGAATGGCATCTACAGAATTAAAAGAGTTGAAAGCAGAGCTACAAGAGTTGATAGATAGGGCTTTTGCTCGACCCGGTTTTTCTCCTTGGAGTGCTCTTATGTTATTTGTTAAGAAAAAGGATGGATCCATGTGATTATGTATTGATTATCGATAGCTCAACAAAGTCACGATCAAGAACAAGTATCCATTACAACATATTGACGATCTGTTTGATTAGTGAAAGGTGCGACAATATTCTCAAAGATTGATCTTTGTTCTGGTTATTATCAGTTATGAGTTAAGGACTTATATGTACGAAAATCGTGTTCAGAACTAGGTACAAACATTATGAGTTTCTTGTAATGCCATTTTTTTAACTAATGCACCTACTGTATTTATAGGCTTGATGAATAGAATATTCAGACCGTATTTAGACAGAGTTATTGTTGTGTTTATTGATGATATTCTGATCTATTCGCGAGATAAGACAGAGTATGCCTATCATTTGAGAATATGCCCAGCATTTGAGAATTGTTTTGCAAAATTTACGCGAAAAACAATTGTTTGCTAAGTTTAGCAAATGTGAGTTTTGGCTTCAAGAAGTTGGATTTTTGGGACATGTTGTATCGATCGATGGCATTAGAGTCGATCTGAGCAAAATTTCAGCTGTGGTAGATTAAAAGCCTTCATGAAATGTATTTGAGGTCAGAAGTTTTCTAGGTTTAGTCGGATATTACAGAAGATCCGTCAGGGGATTCTTGATGATTGCTACGCCATTGACGAAATTGTTGTAAAAAGATGTTAAATTCGAATGGTTCGAGAAATGACAGGAAAGCTTTAATCATTTGAAAGCATTGTTAACAGAGGCACCTGTGTTAGTTCAACTAGAGTCCAATAAAGAATTTGTGACTTATAGTGATGCTTCGTTAAATAGTTTGGGTTGCGTTTTGATGCAAGAGGGCAAAGTGATAGTGTCTGCTTCTAGATAGTTGAAATCGCACGAAAAGAATTATCCAACACATGATTTAGAGCTTGCAACTATTGTGTTTGCTTTGAAGATTTGGTGACACCATTTCTACGGAGAAAAATGTCATATATTCACAGATCATAAAAGTATAAAGTATTTGATGTCACAGAAATATTTGAATTTGAGACAGCGTAGATGGCTCGAGTTATTTAAAGACTACGACTTGATCATTGATTATCATATGGGAAAGGCTAATGTTGTTACTGATGCTTTGAGTAGAAAGTCTTTCTTTGCTTTGTGAGCTTTGAACATGTGGTTGACATTGATTGATGATGGTTCGATTTTAGCTGAATTAAAAGCTAGACTAACATTTTTACGACAAATTTGCAAAGGTCAGAAATGTGATGATGTGTCGATAGCTAAATGGAAACAGATTGAGACAACTCCTGATTTAGAATTTCATGTTGGTTCTAATGATAGTTTTTATTTCAAAAGCAGAATTTTAGTACCGAGAAATTTTGATCTTGTTTAGAATATACTAAAGGAAACTCACAGTAGTAGCTTGTCTATTCATCCTAGTAGTAATAAAATGTACAACGATTTGAAACAAAAGTACTAGTGGCCAGGAATGAGACGAGAGATTTCAAAGTTCATATCGAGATGTTTAGTTTGTTAGCAAGTTAAAGCCGAGCATCAAGTACCCTTTGGTTTGTTACAATAAGTGATAATTCCAGAGTGGAAATGGAAACTTATTACAATGGATTTTGTTTTAGGGTTGCCTCTATCTTTAGGAAAGAAAGATGTTGTATGGGTCATTGTTGATCGTTTGATGAAGTCTACACATTTCATTCCAGTACATACGGATTTTTCACTCGAGAGATTAGCAAAGTTGTATGTAGTTGAGATCATTAGATTGCACGGTGTACCAGTTTCTATTATTTTCAATAGAAGTCCGTGGTTTATGTCTCGATTCTGGAGCAAGTTAAATGAAACTTTAAGTAATCAATTGCATTTTAGTACCACATTTCATCTTTTGACCGAAAATCAATCTTAACAAGTGATTCAGATACTTGAGGATATGTTTTGATTTTGTGTTTTTGAGTTCGAAGGTAATTGGGAGATATTTCTACCGTAAGTTGAATTTGCTTATAACAATAGTTATCAATGAAGCATTAAAATGGCACCATATGAGGCTTTGTATGGTTGAAAGTGTCGAACACCGTTATACTGGACCGAGCTTAGTGAGAAAAAGCTTTTCGAGGTTGATTTGATATGAGAAACTGAGGAAAAAGTTAAAGTGATACGTTTGAAAGTAACTTCGAATCGACAGATATCCTATGCAGATTTGAAAAGGAAAGAATCGAATTCCAAGTTGGCGACAAAGTGTTTTTGAAAGTATCACCCTGGAAAAAAGTTCTTCAATTTGGTCATAAAGGAAAGTTTAATCTGCGATTTATCGTGCTATATGAGATCACTGAGAGAGTCAGGCCTGTAGCTTACGGATTAGCCTTGCCGTCAGAGTTAGAAAAGATTCACAATGTATTCTATGTTTCTATGTTACGACGATATCAATCAGATCCTTCACACGTGATTTCACCTATTTATATTGAGATTCGGCCAAATATGGCGTCCAGTGAAGAACCGATTAGAATTCTAACTCGGGAGATAAGGAATTGAGAAATAAAAGCATAACTTTAGTGAAAGTTCTCTGGCAATGTCAACAGTATAAAATAGGCTATCTGGAAACTTGAAGAAGCTATGAAAGTGCAATACCCGAACCTTTTCTCTGGTATGATTTTTGGGGATGAAAATTCCTTTAGGGGGAGAGAGCTGTAACAACCTGTTTTTAGTGAAATCGAAACAATGGTTTCGCGACCACAAATTTGATGAGAAATTTTTTATTCTATTTTAATGTCTATGGAATATTAGAAAGGTTGTATAAAAATTTTGCTAGGAAATTTTAATGTTTGCATGCTTAATTAAGTGAAAAGGACTAAATCATAAAAGATGCAAATGTGGAGTTCTAGTAGTTAAAGTTGTCAAATAGCTATTAAATTTTAAAGTGAGAGGATATAGATGGCAATTAGTCCAAATGTGTGGTTAGAGGATATTCATGGATTTGTTTTGTTTAAATTATAAATATTTTTAAAGGTTAAAAATGTAATTGAGTAAATAAGGTTAAAATGATTAAAACAAAAACATTTCTCAGTTTTCACTCATCTTCTTCCACTGAAATTAAACGAAGAAACACCATGGAAGCTTGCTAGGCATTCGACTAGGTTGTTGTGCTTGCATGGTACGTTTTACAACTCCGTTTTTAATGATTTTTATGTTTTCGAGATTGTTGTAGCTTAATCTAGCTAGCCAGGGATTAAATTGCAAAATTGTTAAAGATTTAAGGTTTTTCCATGAATATTCTTATATGTTTTTTTTTGTTTAATGGAAGAATATAAGTCCTTGTTGTTAAATAAACAAGTTTTGTAAAGGGATTTTTTATGAAATTATCATTTAGGGACTTATTTATAAAAGTAGTGTGATTTGTATGAGTTGGTATAGCTTCCTAGTGAATTTGGCTAGCATGAAATGTGGATGAAATTGCTTAAGTTTCAATTTATGAGCTTAAGGACTAAATTGTAAGGAAGTTAAAATATTATGACCAAAATTGTAATTTTGCAAAAATATGAATTTTGGACTGAATTGAATAATATAAGTATTAAATGGATGGAATCTTCCTATTTAGATCAAGATAAACCTCGTACGATTTAAATCGAGGAAAAGCAAAAGCCTCAGATGATTTGATCTCGTTTCTACGTCTTTGTCATCGAGATAAGTTCGTATGATTAAATGATATTTTAATGTTATATTGATATATATATTCGTGTATTATTTTCCATAAAATTAAATGGTGGAAATCCAACAATTTTATGGCAATTATCGCGGCTCGTTTGAACCTTAGCATTACATAGGATACAAATGATATGTCATTAGGGCTACCATGTTTCGGGTACTGGTCCTAAATGTCCTACCAATGGCTGCGGTCGTGCATTTTTTATTCGTGTAGCATACATTTCGATCTACAGCTTGTATGTGCAGACCCATTTCACAACTAGAGTGAGCAACGATATAAAGGAAAAGGAAATTTTACGACTATATGTTTAGCACACTTCGTGTGAGCTTTCCCGCATATCCAATGTTATTCTAAATGGTTCAATGGGATAAAAAGGAAAGGAATGGTAAGTGTTAAAATGACTTATGTCATGAATCTATGAAAAGGATTGAAAAGGAAATGTTCAATGAAAGTACATCTATGTTCATGAAAATGATGATTTCAAATGATGTTGTTCATGTATAATGACTTACCTTATGTTAATTCAAGTGAATTACGAGTTGATGCACTAACATGTGTTATTAATGGTGCTTAGGCTTGTACCAAGCTTATGGTTGGGTTGTATCATGTTTAATTTTAAGGTTATGCATTGAAATGGTAAGTTATGTTCATGTTTTACGAACATACTAAGCATTTTATGCTTACGTAGTTTTTTTTCCTATGTTTTATAGATAATCGAAAGCTCGTTGGAGATATATCACACTATCCAGTAGTTATATGGGTAGTTTTTGATGCTTTGGCCATGGTTATAATGGCATGTATAGGTGGACTTGTGTTTCATGTTAGTTGATAAGTTTGAAATGTATATGTTATTTTGGTTGATGTACTTTTCAAACTTTTGGTGCTTTGTTGGTGTGTGTTAATATGGTTAAGTCGATAGATGTTTCAATAGCCAATTTGGTATGTGATGGAATAGTTTCAATGTGGTCAAGTTTTGGTATTTTTTGAGATGGAAATGAGCTAGATGTGTAGGACTGAAATATGGTCAAATATGCACATGTTTAAATAAGTTGTATGTTTGCATTTGAGGAGCCTTGTATGGCAGATTGGTTGAATGTTAATGGTCTATTGAATTGGTTGTTTCATGCATGTTTTGGTGCTTTGAAGTTGTGCATAAAATGCTTGTGGATACACATTTGGGTTGGTGATGGAAATGGCTTGATTTTGGCCAATTTCATGTCTATAGGGGCACAGACACAGGCTAGGACACGACCATGTGTCCCTAATTTGAATGTTACATAGCCTGGCCTGAGACATAAGAGTGTGTCTTAGCCGTTTGAGTCACACGGCCTGGCCACATGGATATGTGACCCATGCAGTTCAAATTTTCTAACTTTTTCCTAAACTTTTCGAATGATTTCAATTTAGTCCAGAATTTTTTCTAAAGTATTTTTAAGGCCTCGAAGGCTCAATTAAGGGACGATATGCATGTAGATGAACGTTTTATGCCATGTTTATATTGAGGTACCAAATGTATGTTTTTTAATGTTACGATTTTACTGTAATGCTCTATAACCCTATTTCGGCGACAGATACGAGTTAGAGGTGTTGTAGTTTTCTTCCCCCACTTAGTAACGACCTTGTACAAAAGATTTAAAGTTACAATGTTGACCACCGAGCAGTTTATGAAGACTTCAAAAAGTATCATAAGGGATACACTATATATGCAATACACGAAGCTTCAAAGAAAACAAATTAGGGATTGGAATAAATGCTAGAAAGAAATGATTGATGTCCCAACCTCGCTTAAACAGAAAGAAAAGCTGACATCTTGACAAGAAGTTGGCGAGAGAAGCAATCCAAAAGTAGATTGGATGATAAAATGGATGCAAGAGGCAGGCTCGGTTTTACAATAATTCGCGTGACATAATAATATAAGAGTACCAAATTATTCGCTAGATATGTTTGGCCCAATGCATTCCTAGCATGAAGAGAAGAGCAAGGTAGCGAGGAAGGGAAGATA
Organism: Gossypium hirsutum; assembly: GCF_007990345.1. Lineage (NCBI taxonomy): Eukaryota > Viridiplantae > Streptophyta > Magnoliopsida > Malvales > Malvaceae > Gossypium > Gossypium hirsutum. The sequence goes on from NC_053435.1 coordinate 57,753,568, forward strand.
GTGAGGGTGAGGAAGATGAAGAGGAAGGGAATGAGATGGATTTTAAGGAGGAAGATGATTGAACTATACTTTTAATTTTTATTTTTGAGGATTATAGTTAATTTAGGATAATTTTATTTAGCAGTAGGAGTAACATTAGATTTTTATATATTTGTTTTATTTTATGTTTCTTGTTTTCTATGTTGGAACCCTACATGAAAGATACATAACAATCTTGAGCTTATAACAAGAAAGGATGCACCCACTATTAAACTATAGCACTATCACGATTAATCAAGTAACTTCTTTCCTTATCTCTTCAGGGCTGCACATTAGGGATAATGTGCTATCTAAAGTGTAAGGGTAACATAGGAAACTTGTTTTAAATTTTATATTTTTCTTTTAATTTTTACTACTAAATGGGTGCTTGAGCTTGTAGAAATACAAGTGATTGGTTAGCAGCATGTGTAGAGGTTGATTGTGTTTACTATAACTTTGGCATGATAATGAATAATTTTAAGTTTTTATCATTAGCCTACTAAGTTTTATATATTACACTGTAACATAGGAAACGGGCATGTTAGTATGTATGATAAATTGTTGAATATGTGATTGTTTGATTGATTAAATTTCTAAATATTGAGATAACTAGGGATCACCTAAGACATTATTTGGTAAAAACCTAGATCCAAAAATCTAACCCTATTTATTCATATTTAGTACCTATATTTGAGCCATAAAAACACTTCTCAATGAAGCTTCATACAAAACCTGAGCAAAAAAAGCGTTAATTTGTTTCTACCCTTTTTCTTTGGTCTTGAACTGCACGACTATAGATGTCTGACCATAGGTATTGATATCAACTTTGCATAGAATTAGGATTAGTTTAAATTTGATCATATTTTAGTTAATAAGTTTTTATTTTAATAAATTAATAGCAAATAATATTTTAATATGCATTATATTAATTATTAATTGTTACTTTGTGTAAAGTTAGAACTTAGAATATCTAAATTGTTAAAGTGTTCTAAGAATTCTAATTAAACTCCTATTCCTTTCACCTATAAATTTCACCCACCTTTTTCCTTTTTTTTTCACTCATCCCTTACCCGTACCTAAGACCGGGACCAGGAACGAGGCGTTACTAGACACATACTCAGACATTTTAAGAAAATATGGGTTATAAAATTTCGTTCCAAATTAAAACCAATCAGACAACATCTTAGTGTCCCTATTATAGGCCTACGAGACCCAAAACATACATTGAGAATGGTCCGAGACTAAATCGAGAACATAAGAAAATTTTAGGAAAATTTTATAGGTTAAGCCTCACAAGCCCGTGTAGAGAGAATACTCACGGACACGCCTGTGTCCCTAAGCCATGTGGAATTAATTGAATCTATTTTCTATCTCGAACCTACAAGGGTTTTCACATGGCCAAGCACACGCTCGTGTCCCTAGCTCGTGTCTTTCACATGGCCTAGACACGCTCGTGTTGTCGCCCGTGTCCAAAAACCCAGACGTTCTGTTTATGACGTCAGCATGTATTTAAGGGCACATGGCCAAGACACACGCCCGTGCGCTAGGCTGTGCCTTCCACACGGTTGAGACACACGGCCATGTCTCTTCCCATGTTTCTACTATGTTGCATTCTGACTAAAGAAATTTTAGATGCAGGGGACACACGATCGTACCACACGCCCATGGGGTTGATCATGTGTCACACACGGCCTAGACATACTCCCATGTGTCTACCCGTGCGGACCCTTTTTAGGCTATAATTTCAAGCCAATGGTCACCCTCATCATTTCCTCACATATAAGAACCCCATTGCATTTAACATGACCCAAATATACTCAAGGACTATCCTCAATGAATCTATCGCATGTCAACCTCATTTCATCGGTTAAATACATACTCAAATATCCCCTTTTTATGATAAGGATTTTCGTCCCATTGAAACATATTTAGGCTTGGCTTATTATTACAATTCATTGCCAATTATGGCCTAACCATTTCCAAATGTTTTGACCACATTACGAATGCCTATTTATGAAATACCACATTTAACATTTCTAACATAAACATGCATGGTTGGTAGGTCATAACCTACAATGAAATGAGCCATGTCTTATGGCCATATACCAAAAAGAATAAGTTTAACATTTGAGCCTTTTCGTTGGCCAACCAATGACATATAACACCAAGTAACCACAAACCTACACATGCCATTGTAACAAAATAGAAGTATCTATATACCAAAACAGGAAAAATAGATAGTGTTGACAATGCATCAATCGTCTTCCAATCTTTAAGAGTCCTCGATATCTGTAAGACAGGGAAAAGAGAGGCGTAAGCATTTACATGCTTAGTAAGCCCGAATAACTGGAAAGTAAACTTATCGATTAATTGGCATACAACCATGTTAAACAACCAATCCAATAAATAGAGGATAGCCTCCAATTACATGCACTTAAACATCAAGTTAGTCCCACAATAATTCATCATGTAATTTGTCTTAGATGAGCTCATCATCCAACATTTTCATTTCTATACCTCATGTTAATCCCGTTGAGTACCTCGAAAATCTCGATGGAATTTCCATTTTCTGCCAAGTCATAAGAGTGATCTTCTCAAGTACGCACTCTCACGAACCTCACATCTTAGGTGGGATTACCAGTCTAGGCTAAATCCCCCGTAATATAAACTCATGGAGTGTTGTCAGGATTACCAGTCCAGGCTAAATCTCTTATAGTGACAAACACCCTCAATAAGCTCGGATCTGAATTACTAGTCCAGGCTAAATTCAGACACTAATCGGATTACCCGTCCGGGGCTAAATCCTTAATGCACACATATTTTTTAGGAGGTTCGATCACTCAAGGAACACCCATCTGGGCTAGATCTTTCCTATACTTGAGATCAGCGGATTACCCGTCCGGGCTAAATCCTTTTCTGCAACACATGCAGGATCTCAAGTCACGTAACCCATAGTCTATCCATCGAATTTCCCTTTTAAGTTCAACTGGGACATTTATCATCTTGTATTAACACATTTCATGGATTTTCATCCCATCATTATATACAATTGTCACACACTCATAAAACATGCATTTAGGCATATTATGGGTTTACCTTAAGTTATTCGAACTTACCTGGTATTTGTGTCGGTTTTTGTGTTTTGATTATTCTGAAACCTTTCATTTTCCTCGATCGACCTCCGGAATTTGTTCCTCAGGGTCTATAACAATAAAATGAATTATCAATATCTCACATTATTCTTTTCGAACCTAAATTTCACCCCCGGACAAAATGATCGTTTTTCCCCTAACTTTTCACATTATTTACGATTTAATCCCTAGGCTCATAAAATGATATACATGCAATTCCTTGGTTACCCAAGCCTAGCCGAATGCATTATAAACTCATACTAGCCCACATTTTCCTCTACTTCACATTTCTACAACATATTTTGTACCTTTTGGAAAAAGGTCCCTTTAGGGGCTTTTCATGAAAATAACCTAGGAAAAGATGTTTGACACACATCTAACTTTCATATTCTCCCATAAAACATCAAAAAACAAAAATGTCACACATGGGTCACTTTCAATACATGAACCCTAGCTTGAATATAGGTAGAAATGGAGAGAACATGTTACAAGGATCTCAAAAATATAAAGAACATTAAAAACAGGGCTAGGAGTCACTTACTATTGAGCTTGAAAATATTGAAATCCCTAGCTATGGAGGGCTTGAGAATTTTGACTGGTACAAGGGAGAAGATGGCTGATTTTTGCCTTCATTTTCCCCTTTTATTGATTTTATTACCAAATGACCAAAATGCCCCTCCTTACTAAACTTCCAAAATTTTCCATGCATGCCCATTTTTGTCCAAAAACTAAGAAATTGGGAAAATTTATCTTTAAGACCTTCTAATTAATAATCTAAATCAATTTCATGCAAATTGTTTGTAGAATCCAAGTTTTGCAATTTATTCAATTTGGTCCTTATTTTCCAATTGGACACCTTACTCATAGAATTTCTTCATGAAACTTTAACACATGCATATTTTCATATTTTAGGCCTCATAATTATCATACAAAAAATATTTCAACGTCAGATTTGTGGTCCCGAAATCACTGTTCTGACTAGGCCCTATTTTGGGATGTTACAATCCTAGCATCCAAAACCCACCAAGTACTGAATCACCTAGAGCCGAACTTTATAGCCGCAACACCGCCCAGCTCCACAAATCACCCTCACACCTAGCAGTAGCCCCATTCAGTAAACAGCCCACGCACACACCCAACAGTTGACACCACTATTGTCGCTCGCCCTAGACCTGCTCTTACGCACCCGTTCGCGCACTCTAATGCACCAGCCCTACTGCTCACCCTAGAGGGCCGCATATTGCCCGCGCATCTGTTCACACTACTCCTTACTACTTGCACCAACACCCTTGCCTATCATACCACACCATCAAGACACCCTACAACCATCCCTAAACCAACCTCTTATGCTTTATATTTATTTTCTTTGAGTTCTTAACTTCTATAAAAAGGAGGTAAGACAAATTTTTCTCCTAAATTGCAAATTTATTTAATTGTTTAATTTATCAAATTATTGAATTATTAATATTTTATACTAATTAAAATTTTCAGAAAATATTTGTTCTATCTTATGATCAGGTTAATCATGTCTCACAAAAGAACTCGTGCCTCTGCTCAAATTGATGGATCACAAAACAAATTCCACTTTGAAGAAGCCAAAACAAGATAAGAAAGCATTTTCAAGAATCAATAGATACACACAGAAAATGGCTTTACACTGAAAGAAAGTAACTATATCAATTTCATGGCGCGCATTCGACAAATTGCTGAAGCTCTCAATTTGGAGTTATTTTGTGAGAAAAGACCTAGTGCAGATATGAAGTTAGTTCGTGAATTTTACGCGAACTTGACCTCAAGCGAATTGACAAAAGTTTCTGTTCACGGAATCAAGGTACCAATAACCTCAAACACTATTAATGAATTCTTTAAATTACCTGATTTCGAAGACGATGAATATTCTTCCTTGATGAGCAATATTGAGTCTGAAAATCTACAAGAAATTCTCGAGGAACTTAAAGTTTCAAGTTCTAAATGGACTGTGTCAAAGTAAGAAATTCACACTTGTGGCAGAGAATATTTGACACCACTAGCAAATGTATGGTTCTATTTCATTCGATTCATCCTTATGCCTATTCCAGATGGGACTACAATTTCATGAAAGTGAATGGCCTTATTATACTTGATTTTAATTTGAAAGACCATTGATGTAGTAAAAATCATCTTGAGAGAAATTCAGAATTGTATCACTAGACGTTCTAGCCCAACTTACTTTCACTTTACAATAACAATTTTGTGGTTGAAAGCTAAAATCCTTGCAAACGTAAAGATGAAAGGTTATAGCTAGTGCACAATCACAGATTGGGACCTCTACTGAATAGCCGGAGACTCTATCCTATAGCAATGAGTTGAAAAAAGTGAGGATCCTAAAGAAGAGGAAGAAGAAGATCCCATAAAGATCGAACCAATGATTGCAGCTTAATCTTGAATAAGGGAATAAAATCAAATTGGTAGGGATTTAACATGTCTTTATTTGGAAGCATTTAGTCTATTTTTTTCTATAACAAGAATAATTGAGATTAATTTGAATGATATGTATACTGAAGTAGCGTAGATATCAAAATTCTTGTTGTTGAGCATAAGTATACTAAAATCATAATTTTGGGAAGAATGTTGTTTCAAAGGAATTTTTCAAACGGGTTTTCGAGAAATTCTTTTCAAATTTTTGCATTACTCAGGACGAGCAATGAATTAAGTTTGGAGGTGTGGAAACACAAAAATATCACACCTTTTCTTGCCCTTTTTAACTCAAATTCATACAGTTTCGAAAAAATTCTTGTCGAAAAATAAATAATAATTATAAAATAATTAAATTGCACTCAAATTTTTAATAGATTTGCACAAAGGGCGAAAAACGACTCGGCAGACTCAACTAGAAGCGCAAAACTGAGAAGCAATTTTGAAGCATCAAGGCGAATTAAATTTTCAGCCTAATATGGTCCAAATTATGTGTATTAACTCATAATATAATTAATTTTATTTTTAATCCAATTTAATTTGGGTTAAATAAATTATTATTAATTAATTATGAAAATGGGTCCAGTTGAGCTATACCGAGAAAATTGATCCAACCAAGCACTGGGTAGCCTAAAACTGTCCCACATGTTGACTGAATAAGCCTGTTTGGCTGGTTACTTGGATTGCAAAATGGCCCTTGAAGACTTCTTCAATCTGCATTCAAACCCCTCCACTATTCATGCCTTTCAAGATTTACCTCTACCTAAAAATAGCATGTTTGAAATCTTCAAACCTGCCACATGTGTGGCCGTCCATGGGGGGAGTCTTTGGCTGCTGATTTTGGCTATTTTTAGCAGCCTTCTCAACCTATAAATACCCTCCTTGGCTGCTCACTTCAAACACATCTCAAACCCATTCATTTCTTAACTTCTTTCTCACTTTTCTTTCTTCATTTCCTTCCATTGTTGTTCATTTTCTTCCCCTATTCCTTTGCTAATATCACCTCTTGGAAAGAGTCATTCAATTACAATTTGGAGAAGTATTCAAGTGTTTGTGGAAGCCTCAGTTCAACAAGAACAAGCGAAGAAAGAGGAGTGGAGCACACTAGTCAAGCCTCGGAGAAACACCATATTTGATTCTTGTTCCCTATCCTTTCAATTTTGTTGTTGTTATGATAATCATGTCTATGAATATTTGTGATTTTGATATGTTTAATTTAATTAATATGACTTCAATTTAATTTTTGTTAGGTTTATTGCATTTCGTCTACTTGAGTTATTAAAAATGTGTTTGTGTCGTTATAGGCATCGGTAAGATGTTTGATTAAGTAAAACCATGACTAAGTTATTCTTGCATTACAATTGTAAGGTGACTAATGAATTAATTATTTAAACGGTTTGAAATTGTAATTAATTTAAATGATACTTAATTAGTGCATGTTTAATCATCTAAGGTAGTTGAAGGTTAAATTAGCAACGGTATCTAATGATACATTAACCTTTCATAACTTGCAAGATTATTGTGATTAAACTATTTCAAGGTAGAAATACATTGTTACCTCACGTAATTTTTTATGTGCTTATGAGATTGAATTAATTGTTTGAATTGGCGTAGAGATAGGTACAAGAGATTATTTTAATTTCATAAGTATGTATGTGCATTAACACATTTGCTTATTAAAATTTGTTTAACCGGTTGAATTGACATAGAGATATAGGCAAGAGATACATGGATTTTGGTAGGTAAGTATGTTCATAAGTTAGCAAATTACCGAGTTTCCGTGAATTTATTCGTAACAACATGAACTTGAGTTTAATAATTCTAAGTTAAGAAATGTAATTAATCTAACACAATTATGTCATCTTGATTAAAATCAGCTTTTGAAATCATGCATTGGAACTTTTATTTTATTTATATTTATTTTACTTAGTTTAAATCCTAGTTTTTAATCACCTCTTCTAATCAAAATATTTTTCCTCACCAAAGTGTTTTTAAAATTGCATTCATAAATAATTCTTTTCACAGTTCCTATGGGTACGATAACTCGACATTTACGTGTCAATTTATTGCTTGTTGCGATTGTGTACACTTGTACATTTTCATCATTCCAGGTCACGAATGATGCTATTCGTCTTCAGTTGTTCCCCTTATCATTAATCGATAATGCCTTCTCTTGGTTAGATTCGCAAGCACCACGATCTATCATGACATGGGATGAACACATAGGAAAATTCTTACAGAAGTTTTTACCTATCAGTAAAATGGTCCAACTAAGAAAGGAGATCGCGACTTTTAAAAAATTAGAAGGAGAAAGTTTTCACGAAGCTTGGGGGCATTCTAAAATGCTAATTTAGATATGCCCACACCATGGATTACCTGAGTGGTTACGACTACAAATGTTCTATAATGGGTTGGATGCACTGTAACACCCCTTACGCGTGTCTGACGCCGGGATAGGGTACAAGGCATTACCAGACTTAAGCATACACATACATGAAAAACTAGGCCATAAAATTTTAACCAATTCAAAAACATTCAAACACAAGCATATTGTCCCTCATATGAGCCTACGAGCCCCAAAACATACATTGGGGGTGGTCAGGGACTAAATCGAGAACTTTAGAAATGTTTAGGAAAAATTATTTAATACAGAGCCACACGCCCTTGTGAGACGGGGGACACGCCTGTGGGCTCTCGACACGCCCATGTCCTCCAACTGTGTATGTGACAGCCCAAAATTGACCCTAGTCGGGAAGTGGTTTCAGGACCGCTAAACCGAGTCACCGAAAGGTTCGAATGTGATGTTTATTGTCTAGAATATGTAATCATGAATGTGTGAAAATTTCAAGCTTCGATTTAGTCGTTTGCATGTGAATTTAGTCAATAGGACTTATATGAGAAAATTTTAAAATGTGATAGGTCAATGCATGAGGACCTATTAGTGCATGTGAAAGAAAAAGGGGACTTGCATGTCAAATTCCCCCTCCCTAATATGTAGTGGCCGGCCATGCTATGGGTGGAAACATGTCTCCAACATGTTATGCTAGTGATGTATGTTAAGAAAAATAAAATAATGAGCATGGTGATTAAATAATGAAAGGAAGGGTGATGAAAAAAAAAATAACATGGTCTCATCCATACCCCCTTGTTGCCGTGAATTGAAGAAAGAAAACAAAAAAAAAAGTGTTCATTCTTGAACATCCTTGGCCGAATAGAGGAAAGAAAGGAAGGGGAAAAGCTTGAGAAAATCGGCTATGGTGGTTTGCTAGACTAAGGTATGTTTGATATTATTCTTTGAGATGCATGTATATTTTAAGTTGTAAGTGAAAATCTACCTAGCCATGGTTCAAATTTTGCTAATTGATGGAGATGATATTCGGCCATGAATGTTACATTCTTGGTTGGTATTTTGATGTCTTTGGTGATGAGGTATGAAGATGGTTGATTTTGAGTGTTTAATAAAAAGGATGCATGAATTATTGTTAAATAATGGTCGAATGTAGCATGATTAAAGATGTGAATAAATTGAAGTTAAGGAGGTTGTCAATGAAAAATATGAGTTGGATGAGGCTTAAAGAATAAAAATCTAGGTGACTAGAGGTCAAGGACATTCGGTCATAGGCTTGTGTGCTAGCAAAATCGGCCAAGTGTTTATGTGGTGGAAATTAAATGTTAAATGGAATGAAAATGATATTATATGGGGGTATGTATATTCGGCCATATGAGTAAATATATATATGATGTTAAATTTGATTATGTATAATGGGCATTAAGATGTGGAACTTAAGAAATGTAGTCATATGTGGAATTACATGATGTTATAGTTGACATTGTACACACATACATCCATTCGGCCATCAACATGAGTAATTAGTGAGGATGGTTGCCGAATATACAAACATACATAAGCATGTGTAATTGAATTATGAATGTTTAACAAGATGGTTAAACTAGTGAATTATTGATTAAGCTCAAGGAGCTAAAGGAGGAGAATCAAGCAAAGGCAAAGAAAAGATCACTGAGTAGCCGAGTTGGAACCGTCTTACCCAACACAAGGTAAGTCATTAAGCATGTAGTTGGTATTATTTCAAATGGTCATAATGTTTATGTATTGATGCTGAATGGAATGAATAAATATACATATATATATGCATGTACGTATGTGATGATGAAATTGTTGAATGAAAAGAAAAGAGGTAAGTTGTACTGAGTTGTTGATCTCGGCACTAAACGTGCGGGTATAACCATTTATGACCATGAGATTGGCGCTAAGTGCGCGGGATTAAATTGTACAGCACTAAGTGTGCGATTTGACTATGTTGCACTAAGTGTGCGAATTGACCATGCGGCACTAAGTGTGCGAGTTTGACTATGTGGCACTAAGTGTGCGATTTGATTACGTAGCACTAAGTGTGCGAGTTGATTATATAGCACTGAGTGTGCGGACTCAATATACATTCGTGAATCATTATGGACACTATGTGTGCGACACTATTGAGTCGATCGCGGACAGCGGATCGGGTAAGTGCCTTGAGTACATGGCTAATAGGTGCTATGCTTATACTTGGTGTTGAGCTCGGTAAGTTTAAACCTATGTGACAAATATACTTGAAGTCACGTACATAAAATTTATTGTAGGATGGGTGAAAGGCCGTTTAGTCGTTTGATTGTAACAAAAATAAATTGATTTATGAAAATGCTTCAATGTCCTATTGATGAGTATATGGAATGTGAATGCATGAATTGATATGAAACTGAATCGATAGGTTGGAGGAACTATGGTATGGTTCGGTATGGATGGAGTAAATTGTCTCGTTCCATTTTGTTTCCTCTTGTGATAATGTTATTGATGGATGGTAGTGCATTGCTTATGACTTACTGAGTTATAAACTCACTCGGTGTTTCCTTGTCACCCATTATAGGTTGCTTGGACTCATCTATTTTTGCGGGGTCAGGCCGTCATCGAAGTCATCACACCGGATAGCAAGTTTTGGTACTTTCTTCTTAGTTGGCTTAGAAGAACATTTTGGCATGTATAAGCTATTACGTTGTGTTTGAACTTTGGCATGTAAACTTTAAGCCATGCGAAAATGGCACGAATGTTCGATTGAGTTGGATCAAGGGTAGGCATGAAATGGACCTAGTTACTTTCGTAACAGATGCTGGCAGCAGCAGTGTCATGAGATTGAAAAATCACTAAAAATAGTAGGAGTGGAATTAATTGATGAATAAATTATGTAATCGAAGCTCGATGAGTCTGTTTTCATGAGGAAGTAATGAAAAGATCATATGGGCAGTATATTAAGAGATAATCAGATTTTTGTGGGACAGGGCCAGAACGGTTTCTGGATTCCCTGCTCCAACTTTGGAAATTCATTATAAATTAACCAGAGATAATTAGGGGTCTTACCATATATGTACAGATTCCACTCTGAGTCTAGTTTTCATAGAAACAAACGGCATCAGTATTGAAGCCCCGTGCAGGGAGATATCCAAGTCGTAATGGGCAAAGGTCAGTGTAGTCGACCCCTGCAACATGGGAGACTTTGACTAATAAACTGTACTAATTGGCCCAACCAAAAATTCTAAAAAAAAAATACATAGATGGGCACATGAGTCTAGTTTCTGGGAAAAATCACGAAACTGATTTTCGAGTTACGAGACTCAAGATATGATTTTTAAAACGACTAGTACACAGATTGGGCAGTGTCTGGAAAATAAATTTTATAAGGGGTTAAAATCAGTTAACACCTCGTGTCCGACTCCGGTGTCGGTTTCGGGTTCGGGGTGTTACATTTGATTGGTATCAGAGCTATGGTTTAGTCGGTTCTAGGACTACCATAGCACGTATGAGTCTAGCTATACATGCCGAATGTTAATGTTTAACTGTGTGATGACTTCTGACGGTTAAAATTTATGTTTTGATTAGTAAATGGATCCCGGTGTAGAGAGAACCTTGGCGGATGACATTGAAAGTGTAGCGGCTGCTCCTGCACAAGGGACGCCGCCTGTTGAACCTCAGTCATCTGCGAATAATCAAGGTGAGGGGGCTAAACAAGCCTTCTTTACCATGATGAATGAGTGGGTCGCGCAATATGCCCGAACCAACCCGGCTGTCCAACAATTCCCAAATTTGAATAATCCACCCCAAGAGCCTGTAATGCCATCAGTCGCTGATCCTGTGAGGCTGAGTAAGCCACCTGTAGACTTGATTAGGAAGCGTGGGGCCGAGGAGTTCAAGGCCATAGTAACTGATGATGCCGAAAGGGCCGAGTTCTGGCTTGATAACACCATTCGGGTGTTCGATGAATTGTCATGCACACCCGACGAATGTCTAAAATGTGCTGTATCTTTGTTGCGAGACTCAGCCTACTATTGGTGGAGGACCTTGATTTCCATAGTCCCGAACGAGCGAGTAACTTGGGACTTCTTTCAAACGGAATTCCGAAAGAAATTTATTAGCCAACGGTTCATTGATCAGAAGCGTAAGGAGTTCTTGGAACTCAAGCAAGGCCGTATGACTGTATCTGAATACGAACATGAATTCATAAGACTCAGTAGGTATGCCCGGGAGTGTGTAGCTGATGAGGTTGCTATGTGCAAAAGATTCGAGGAAGGATTGAATGAAGATTTAAAGCTACTAATGGGTATTTTGGAAATAAAAGAATTCGTAACAATAGTCGAACGAGCCTGCAAGGCGGAAGAACTTGGAAAGGAGAAGAGGAAGGCTGAATTTGAAGCTAGAGATTATCGTAAAAGATCGACGGATAAAGCTCCGTTCTCAGCTGTAAAGAAGTTCAGGGAGGACATTAATAAGTCGAGGGCGACTGCAGGAATTTCCATCAGGGCAAGACCATCGATGGGCTCCCGAGCTACTTCGGTAGCTAGTGTGGGCAATAATCGTCACGAGAAACCTGAATGTCCCCAATGTGGAAGAAGACACCTAGATGAATGTTGGGGCAAGTCTACTAGCAGGGCCTGTTACGGATGCGGTTCGAAGGACCACTTTATTAGAGATTGCACGGAGCTGGATGAGAAGAATAAGATTCAAGGTGCAAGACCTAGTGGAGTGACATCTAGAGGTAGACCACCGAGAATTTTAGGAGGCAGGGGTGGTAGTCAGAGGGGGGCCTCTGATACGGCCGATCGAGCCGAGAACCGTACTCCTGCTAGAGCATATGCCATTCGCGCACGAGAGGAGGTATCCTCCCCCGACGTCATCACTGGTACCTTCACTCTCTTTGATACTAATGTGATTGCATTGATTGACCCTGGCTCTACTCATTCATATGTATGTGAAACCTTAGCATCCAGTAAGACTCTACCTGTTGAGTCTACTGAGTTCGTAATTTGAGTGTCAAACCCTTTGGGTCAATGCGTACTAGTTGATAAAGTGTGTAAGAGATGCCCTCTAAAAATTCGAGAATCCTGTCTTCCGGCCGATTTGATGCTTTTGCCGTTTGACGAATTTGACGTTATTCTTGGTTTGGATTGGTTGACCGCGCATGATGCGGTTGTGAATTGTAAAAGCAAGACTATTGATTTGAGGTGCGCAAATAACGAGATAATTCGAATTGAGTCTACGGACTTAAGGGGATTGCCAGCTGTAATATCGGCAATGTTGGCCCAGAAATATGTAAGAAAAGGGTGCGAAGCATACCTTGCGTATGTACTTGATGACAAAGAGTTAGAAAAGAAACCCGAATTTGTGCCGGTGGTTTGTGAATACCCGGATGTTTTTCCTGAAGAGTTACCGGGTTTGCCACCTGTTCGGGAGGTAGAGTTTGGTATTGAGCTTGTACCTGGAACTACGCCAATTTCAATCGCTCCGTATCGTATGGCACTAACCGAGTTAAAAGAGTTGAAAGCTCAGTTGCAAGAATTGACGGATAGAGGTTTCGCTCGACCGAGTTTCTCACCTTGGGGTGCACCAGTATTGTTCGTGAAAAAGAAGGACGGAACCATGAGGTTGTGCATTGACTATCGACAACTGAATAAAGTGACGATAAAGAATAAGTATCCGTTACCGCGTATTGATGATCTGTTCGATCAATTAAAGGGAGCATCGGTGTTTTCAAAGATAGATTTGAGATCAGGTTATTATCAGTTGCGGATTCGAGATTCGGACGTACCCAAAACTGCTTTCAGAACGAGGTACGGTCACTACGAGTTCTTAGTGATGCCGTTTGGGCTCACTAATGCCCCTGAGGTGTTTATGGATTTGATGAATCGGATCTTCAGGCCGTATTTGGATCGGTTCGTAGTTGTGTTTATTGATGACATCTTGGTCTATTCAAGAGATGAGACCGAACATACTGAGCATCTGAGGCTAGTGTTGCAAATTTTGCGGGATAAGCAGTTATATGCTAAGTTCAGTAAGTGTGAGTTCTGGTTAAGAGAGGTTAGCTTCTTGGGTCATGTGGTATCCGCATCGGGTATTCGAGTTGACCCGAGCAAAATTTCAGCCATACTTAACTGGAAGCCTCCGAGAAATGTTACCGAAGTCCGGAGCTTTCTAGGGCTCGCCGGTTATTACCGACGATTTGTCAAAGGTTTCTCGATGATAGCCACACCAATGACGAAGCTACTTCAAAAGGATGTTAAGTTCGAATGGACGGAGAAATGTCAGAAAAGCTTCGATCAACTGAAAACTCATTTGACTGAAGCTCCAATTTTGGTGCAACCCGAATCGGGTAAAGAGTTTGTCATTTATAGTGACGCATCCCTACTTGGGTTGGGTTGTGTATTGATGCAAGAAGGTCGAGTTGTGGCCTATGCGTCGAGACAATTGAAGCCACACGAGAGAAATTATCCGACCCATGATCTCGAACTAGCCGCCATTGTGTTTGCATTGAAAATATGGCGACAGTATTTGTTTGGTGAGAAGTGCCATGTGTTTTCGGATCACAAAAGTCTCAAATATTTGATGACTCAACGAGACTTGAATCTACGACAAAGACGTTGGCTTGAGTTGTTGAAAGATTACGAGCTTGTCATTGATTACCACCCGGGAAAGGCTAATGTGGTTGCGGACGCCTTAAGCCGGAAATCACTGTTTGCTTTGCGAGCGATGAATGTACACTTGTCTGTTATACCTGACAATGTGTTAGTAGCTGAATTAAAAGCCAAACCATTATTGACTCATCAAATTCGTGAAGCTCAGAAAGTCGATGATGAATTGGTTGCAAAACGAGCTGAGTGTGTTCCGAACAAGGAATCGGAGTTTCAGATTGATGATGATGGTTGTTTGAGGTTTAGAAGTCATTTGTGTGTTCCAAGGAATTCGGAACTCATTCCGATGATTCTGAACGAAGCCCATTGTAACCGAATGTCAATTCACCCGGGGAGCACGAAAATGTACAACGACTTGAAACGTCGGTTTTGGTGGCATGGTATGAAACGAGACATCTCCGACTTTGTTTCGAGATGTTTAATATGTCAACAAGTGAAAGCGGAACATCAAGTGCCTTCAGGGTTACTTCAGCCGATCATGATACCCAAGTGGAAATGGGACCGAGTCACAATGGACTTTGTGTCCGGACTGCCATTGTCCGCAAGTAAGAAGGATGCGATTTGGGTTGTTGTTGATAGGCTGACTAAGTCGGCTCACTTTATCCCCGTGCGTACGGATCTTTCATTGGATAAACTAGCCGAATTGTATGTCTCTCAGATTGTGAGATTACATGGAGTACCTATTTCTATCGTGTCGGATAGAGATCCGAGATTCACCTCACGATTTTGGAAGAAATTGCAAGAAGCTTTGGGTACCAAGCTGAATTTTAGCACCGCTTTTCACCCCCAAACCGATGGTCAATCTGAGCGGATAATTCAGATACTTGAGGATATGTTGAGATGTTGCATCCTCGAGTTCGGTAGTTCATGGGAACGGTATTTACCTTTGATTGAATTCGCTTACAACAATAGTTTTCAATCAAGTATTAAGATGGCACCTTATGAGGCTTTGTACGGTCGTAAATGCCGTACGCCATTGTTTTGGACCGAGCTTGGTGAAAGTAAAATTTTCGGAGTTGATTTGATTAAAGATGCCGAACAAAAAGTAAAGGTAATCCGCGAAAGTCTGAAGGTAGCCACAGATCGTCAAAAATCGTATGCGGATTTAAAACGAAAGGACATTGAATATCAGGTGGGAGATAAAGTGTTTCTTAAAGTGTCACCTTGGAAGAAGGTACTCAGATTTGGCCGTAAAGGCAAGTTGAGCCCGAGATTCATTGGGCCGTACGAAATTTCCGAACGAGTGGGGCCGGTTGCATATAGATTGATTTTGCCCCCTGAACTTGAAAGGATGCACGATGTCTTCCATGTTTCAATGCTTCGACGTTATAGATCCGATCCGTCACATGTGATTAATCCCTCAGAAGTTGAAATTCAATCTGACTTGAGCTATGAAGAAGAACCGATTCGTATCCTAGCTCGTGAAGTGAAAGAGTTTCGAAATAAAAGGGTTCCGTTGGTTAAGGTGTTGTGGCTCAAACACGGGA
Source organism: Gossypium hirsutum (assembly GCF_007990345.1). Classification (NCBI taxonomy): domain Eukaryota; kingdom Viridiplantae; phylum Streptophyta; class Magnoliopsida; order Malvales; family Malvaceae; genus Gossypium; species Gossypium hirsutum. The sequence continues at coordinate 57,769,670 of NC_053435.1, forward strand.
TCGAGGAAGCAACCTGGGAACCCGAGAGCTCGATGAAAGAACGATATCCAAACCTATTTGCCGGTAAGATTTTCGAGGATGAAAATTTCTTAAGTGAGGGAGAGTTGTGACAGCCCAAAATTGACCCTAGTCGGGAAGTGGTTTCGGGACCGCTAAACCAAGTCACCGAAAGGTTCGAATGTGATGTTTATTGTCTAGAATATGTAATCATGAATGTGTGAAAATTTCAAGCTTCGATTTAGTCGTTTGCATGTGAATTTAGTCAATAGGACTTATATGAGAAAATTTTAAAATGTGATAGGTCAATGCATGAGGACCTATTAGTGCATGTGAAAGAAAAAGGGGACTTGCATGTCAAATTCCCCCTCCCTAATATGTAGTGGTCGGCCATGCTATGGGTGGAAACATGTCTCCAACATGTTATGCTAGTGATGTATGTTAAGAAAAATAAAATAATGAGCATGGTGATTAAATAATGAAAGGAAGGGTGATGAAAAAAAAAATAACATGGTCTCATCCATACCCCCTTGTTGCCGTGAATTGAAGAAAGAAAACAAAAAAAAAGTGTTCATTCTTGAACATCCTTGGCCGAATAGAGGAAAGAAAGGAAGGGGAAAAGCTTGAGAAAATCGGCTATGGTGGTTTGCTAGACTAAGGTATGTTTGATATTATTCTTTGAGATGCATGTATATTTTAAGTTGTAAGTGAAAATCTACCTAGCCATGGTTCAAATTTTGTTAATTGATGGAGATGATATTCGGCCATGAATGTTACATTCTTGGTTGGTATTTTGATGTCTTTGGTGATGAGGTATGAAGATGGTTGATTTTGAGTGTTTAATAAAAAGGATGCATGAATTATTGTTAAATAATGGTCGAATGTAGCATGATTAAAGATGTGAATAAATTGAAGTTAAGGAGGTTGTCAATGAAAAATATGAGTTGGATGAGGCTTAAAGAATAAAAATCTAGGTGACTAGAGGTCAAGGACATTCGGTCATAGGCTTGTGTGCTAGCAAAATCGGCCAAGTGTTTATGTGGTGGAAATTAAGTGTTAAATGGAATGAAAATGATATTATATGGGGGTATGTATATTCGGCCATATGAGTAAATATATATATGATGTTAAATTTGATTATGTATAATGGGCATTAAGATGTGGAACTTAAGAAATGTAGTCATATGTGGAATTACATGATGTTATAGTTGACATTGTACACACATACATCCATTCGGCCATCAACATGAGTAATTAGTGAGGATGGTTGCCGAATATACAAACATACATAAGCATGTGTAATTGAATTATGAATGTTTAACAAGATGGTTAAACTAGTGAATTATTGATTAAGCTCAAGGAGCTAAAGGAGGAGAATCAAGCAAAGGCAAAGAAAAGATCACTGAGTAGCCGAGTTGGAACCGTCTTACCCAACACAAGGTAAGTCATTAAGCATGTAGTTGGTATTATTTCAAATGGTCATAATGTTTATGTATTGATGCTGAATGGAATGAATAAATATACATATATATATGCATGTACGTATGTGATGATGAAATTGTTGAATGAAAAGAAAAGAGGTAAGTTGTACTGAGTTGTTGATCTCGGCACTAAACGTGCGGGTATAACCATTTATGACCATGAGATTGGCGCTAAGTGCGCGGGATTAAATTGTACAGCACTAAGTGTGCGATTTGACTATGTTGCACTAAGTGTGCGAATTGACCATGCGGCACTAAGTGTGCGAGTTTGACTATGTGGCACTAAGTGTGCGATTTGATTACGTAGCACTAAGTGTGCGAGTTGATTATATAGCACTGAGTGTGCGGACTCAATATACATTCGTGAATCATTATGGACACTATGTGTGCGACACTATTGAGTCGATCGCGGACAGCGGATCGGGTAAGTGCCTTGAGTACATGGCTAATAGGTGCTATGCTTATACTTGGTGTTGAGCTCGGTAAGTTTGAACCTATGTGACAAATATACTTGAAGTCACGTACATAAAATTTATCGTAGGATGGGTGAAAGGCCGTTTAGTCGTTTGATTGTAACAAAAATAAATTGATTTATGAAAATGCTTCAATGTCCTATTGATGAGTATATGGAATGTGAATGCATGAATTGATATGAAACTGAATCGATAGGTTGGAGGAACTATGGTATGGTTCGGTATGGATGGAGTAAATTGTCTCGTTCCATTTTGTTTCCTCTTGTGATAATGTTATTGATGGATGGTAGTGCATTGCTTATGACTTACTGAGTTATAAACTCACTCGGTGTTTCCTTGTCACCCATTATAGGTTGCTTGGACTCATCTATTTTTGCGGGGTCAGGCCGTCATCGAAGTCATCACACCGGATAGCAAGTTTTGGTACTTTCTTCTTAGTTGGCTTAGAAGAACATTTTGGCATGTATAAGCTATTACGTTGTGTTTGAACTTTGGCATGTAAACTTTAAGCCATGCGAAAATGGCACGAATGTTCGATTGAGTTGGATCAAGGGTAGGCATGAAATGGACCTAGTTACTTTCGTAACAGATGCTGGCAGCAGCAGTGTCATGAGATTGAAAAATCACTAAAAATAGTAGGAGTGGAATTAATTGATGAATAAACTATGTAATCGAAGCTCGATGAGTCTGTTTTCATGAGGAAGTAATGAAAAGATCATATGGGCAGTATATTAAGAGATAATCAGATTTTTGTGGGACAGGGCCAGAACGGTTTCTGGATTCCCTGCTCCAACTTTGGAAATTCATTATAAATTAACCAGAGATAATTAGGGGTCGTACAATATATGTACAGATTCCTCTCTGAGTCTAGTTTTCATAGAAACAAACGGCATCAGTATTGAAGCCCCGTGTAGGGAGATATCGAAGTCGTAATGGGCAAAGGTCAGTGTAGTCGACCCCTGCAACATGGGAGACTTTGACTAATAAACTGTACTAATTGGCCCGACCAAAAATTCTAAAAAAAAATACATAGATGGGCACATGAGTCTAGTTTCTGGGAAAAATCACGAAACTGATTTTCGAGTTACGAGACTCAAGATATGATTTTTAAAACGACTAGTACACAGATTGGGCAGTGTCTGGAAAATAAATTTTATAAGGGGTTAAAGTCAGTTAACACCTCGTGTCCGACTCCGGTGTCGGTTTCGGGTTCGGGGTGTTACAGTGTAACTCTCTGATTATGATGTCAGCACCAATTTAGGTCACACGGCCGTATCACACGCTCGTGTGGCTAGACCATGTGGTCAATTAAAAATGAATGGATTTTTCATAAACTGGTGCAGACTTCACACTTCCAGAGCACACGCCCGTGTGGGTAGGCCGTGTCTCTCACACAGCCAAGACACACACCCGTGTCTGAGCCCGTGTGTTTACTACTGGGCATTCTAACTTGCAAAGTTTAGATGCAGAGGACACACGGCCGGACCACACGCCTATGGGGCAATGGAATGACGGAAAAATGTGCAAGTGTACACAATCACAACAAGTAATAAAGTGACAAGTAAATGTCGAGTTATTGTACCTACAGGGACTGTAAAAAGAATTATTTATGAAATTAATTGTAAAACACTTTGGTGAAGTAGAAATAATTTGGGTTTAGAACATGGGCAAAAACTATTTAAAAACTTAAGTAAATGATTTAAATAAAACAAAAGAGTTCTAGTGCACGATTTCAAATAAGATTTAATCAATGTAACATACTTGTGTTGGATTAATCATATTCCTTTAACTTAGAATTATTAAACTCATGTTTACACTGTTACGAATAAATTCACAGCAACCAGGTAATTTGCTAACTGAACCAATTTACATACAAAAATCCATTCATCTCCTGACATATCCCTATGGCAATTCAACTGACTAAACAGATTCTAGAAAGCAAACATGTTATTGCACATATATACTCATTAAATTGAACCAATATCATGCATATCCTTATGTCAATTCAAACGATTAATTAAATATAATAATCATATAAAAGACTTTGTGAAGTAACAAGATATTCCTACCTTGAAACAATTTAATCACAATAATCTTGCAAGTTATGCAAGACAATAATATTGCCAGATATATTGCTAATTTAACCTTTAGCTACCTTAGAAGAATAAACATGCACTGATTAAGTATTGTGTCAACTACTTACAATTGCAATCCGTTTAAATAATTAATTCATTAGTTACCTCACAGTCGTAACGCAAGAATAACTTAGGTATGGTTTTACTTAATTAAGCATCTTACCGAGGCTTATAACAGCATAAACATCATTTTAACAATTTAAGCAGGCAGAATATAATCAACCCAACACAAGCATAATTTAAGCTGAATTGATTAAAATAACCATTTCAATAGCATAAATATTCGTAAACATGTTCGTCAAAACAACAACAAAAATTAAAGAGTTAGGGAACAAGAGGCAAATCCGGTGTTTCTCCGTGGCTTGACTAATTGCTCCGTTCTTCATTCTTCGTTGGCCTTGGCTATCAAGGTGGCTTATGAACACCTAATTGCTGCTCCAAAATGGTTGATGGAAGCCTCTTTCCCAAGAGAAGAAATCGACACTTGAACAAAAAGGAATGGAATGGAAAAAATGAGAGAAAAGTGAAAGAGGGAATGAAAGAATGATGTGAAATGAGGGATGCTTTGAATGATCAGCAAGGGGTGGCTTTTATAGCTGATTTTGGCTTCTAAAAATATCAAATTCCAGCAGCAAAAGATCCCTCCCTTGGTTGGCCACACACATGGAAAAGTTGAGAGTTTCAACTTTGCTATTTTAAGCTTGGAGCAAATCTAAAAAGCCATAATTTAAGGTGGGGTTTGAATGCAATTTAGAAGTCTTTTGAGGACATTTTGCAAGCATATTTAGTCAGATAAAATGCTGATTTGGGTCAGCATATGGACGGCTCTGGGCTGCCCATTTAGTGGCTGGTTTGGTTCACTCAATCTGGCTCGACCAGTGCGGTTCAACTGGACCCTTTCTCCATAATAAATTAAAAATAATTTATTTAACCCAAATTAAATGGGGAATAAATTAAAATTAATTAAATTATGAATTAATACACATTTCTAGACCGTCTTAGGCTGGAAATTAAAGTGCCTCGATACTTCAAATTGCTTCTCGGTTTTGTGCTTTCAGCAGTGTTAGCCGAGCCAATTTTCACCCTTTGTGCAAATCTGTCGAAAATAGTCAAAATTATTCGAAGTTAAGTATAAAATTAAATAAATTCACCATGTTCATATTTTTAACATCACTTAATTATTTTATAATATTTAATTATTTTTCTACAAGAATTTAACCGAGTTTGTATGAATTTAAGAAAAATTGGGTATGAAAAAGTATATAAATTTTTGTGTTTCCACACCCCCCAAACTTAATTCATTGCTCGTCCCGAGTAATGCACAAATTTTGAAAATAATTTCTCGGAAAGACCTTTGAAATATTCCTTTAGAACAAAATTTTCTCAAAATTATGGATAGAAAATACTTATGCTTAAAAACAAGAAATCTGATAATTATGCTAACTTAAGTATACATATTGTTCAAATTAAATTCAACAACTTATTGTAATAGCAAAATTTAGACTAAATGCTTTTGTAAAAATACATGTTAACCCTTACCAATTTGATTTTTATTCCTTTATTCAAGACTAAGTTGCAATCATTAAGCTTAACTTATGTCTTCATATGTTGATCATAGCAAATTCTCTCCACTAATGTAGGTAGCATAAGGCTTTGAATTAATAGGTCTTTAACAAGGTTGTAACGTGGCTAGGCTAGGGGTAGGTGAAGAATGGATAAATTTGGTTAAAAAACCCTAGACTCAGCCTCAATCGAACCTTCAGAGTTTTTACCTTCGATACACTAACTTGACTTTTATATGCTCTTTTGTACATCTCTTTCAAATACATGTGCTCTCTCTCTCTTTTTTACACGAGCACTTACTTTGTGTACTACAATTCTCGAACAATTGATATTTCTTTTCAACTTCCCCAAACTTATTTTCGAAGTACATCTTGAATATTACTGAGTCTAGTGTTTGGGACAATTTTAAGATCATTAAGCGAAAAGTAATGGCTAATTATTGTAAGGGTCGAAATAAAATTAGGCCATATAGTCTCAAAATTGGGTTTCAGAGGATAAAATTTTACTACAGTGGGCTTGAAAGGCTCAAACGGTCCAACAATAGTTGCCTAAATCATTTCCAACGTTCTATGCTCCCTAGGATTTCGCCTCAAGAAACTACTAAGTCAATTCTAAAGACTTAAAATTTCATGCATACCTAACTTTCCTAAAGACAAAAATTTTATGGTACGAATTTGCATGCTTTATTAAAAATACATTCATGTCATTATTAAGCTAACATAAAAATTTATTGAAATAATAGAACTTTATTCATACTCAAATTGAGCATACTTAGCAAAATTAAAATTTTTGAACAAAATATCCTAATCATATTTTAAAAGAAGAATTTTATTCTGAGTGGAAATAATTCAAATTTTCGATCCCCCCAACTTAAAATGAACAATTTCCTCATTGTTTAAAGTGAACAGATACTATACACCAGGTAGGATTTTAGAAAAGAGGAGGTGAGTCAATTTGACTGCTTAAGTACCAAGCACTTTCTAAATCCAATCCTAGACATGTATATATTTATTGCCATACTTTATACTTTGTGACTTACTCACATTTTATTAGTGATTTCCCTCTCTTGTTTTATTATGCAACAAAAAAAATAAAATAAAATATTCCTAATTAAACTTAATCCTAAAATAACCTAAGAACAGAAATAAAATAAATTCAAGGTCCCCCCTTTATTTATTTGCAGACCCTTTTGAATTTGACTCATCTTTTGCTCCATCATTATCGCCTTTGTATGAATCGCTTCGCTCCTTTTTTGATAATGGACTCCATGGTTCAAATATAAAATCTTCGCGAGTGGAGTCAAATATTCTCTTCGACAAGTGTGGATTCCTTGTTTTGACACAGTCCATGTAGAACCTGGAACTGTCAGTTCCTTGAGAATTTCTTGCAAATTTTCAAGCTTGATATTGCTCATCAATATGGAATATTCATTGTTTTTGAAACCTGGTAATTCAAAGAACTCATTAATAGCATTTGAATTTATCGGTACCTCGATTCCGCGAACTGGAACTTCTGTCATCTTGCTTGAAGTTAAATTTGCATAGAACTCACGAACTAGTTCCTCCTCTACACTATGTCTTTTTTCACAAAACAACTCCCAATTGAGGGTTTCAGCAACTTGACGAATATGTCCCATAAAGTCTCGGTAGTTCCCTCCTTTAAAGTGAAGCCTTTTTCTAGATGCATCCGTTGATTTTTGAAGATACTTTCGTATCTCACTTTGGTGTCTTCACAGTGGAATTTGTTTTGTGTTTCATCAATTTGAGCAGAAGCACGAGTTCTCCTACGAGGCATGTTTAACCTGATCATAAGATGGAAAAATTAGTTTCTTAATTAAATTTAATAAAAAATATTAATAATTTAATTAATTAAAAAATTAAAAAATAAAAGTAAAATTAAAAATTAAGAGAGATTAGGTCTTACCACTTTTTTTTGTAAAAATATAAGAACTCTAGAAATTAATAATAATAAAAAATGAGAATTAAAAAGAAGAGTTGGAGGGTTTGTGGCTTAGGGTGGATGGAAGAGGAATGCCGCACAAGCAGCTAGGCTGTGCGGGCGTGGTGCGTTTGGGAGCAGTGATGCGCAGTAGGGCTAGTAGCAATCAGCAACACGGGCGTTCGGCAGCAGGTAGGACTTGGGTGCGTGCAGGATGGTGTGGAGGGCCGGTGCCACGCTCGGGGTGAAGGCCTGGCGCGAGCTGAGGCTGGGGCCGCTCGAGGCAAAGCGCTCGTTGGGTGCGCGGGATGTGCGTGCGATGGAGCCGACTGCTTGGTGCTGCTGTTGCTTGAGGTTTCGGCACTTTGATATTTTGCTCGAGGCAAAGTGTTAGATGAATGGGAAGATGGGTGGTATTTATAGGGGGAGAAATAGGAATTAGAGTAGAATTCTTAAAACAATTTAATTAATAAAAATTCTAAGTTCAAATCCTATATGAAGATAACAACAATTAATAATTAGATATAAGCATATTAAATTATTAATTGCTATTTAATTTATTTTAAGCAAAGATAAAATAAAATTAATGCTAATTCTATACTAAGTTGATAAAGATTAATATATAAATTATAATAGATATAATTATATATTAAAGATTATCATCTTATTATCTTTATTAAAAACTTATCGAATAAAATCCTAAAATTGATAATAATTAATATATATTATAACGGGTTTAATTATATATTAATAATTATCATTTTTTTAAACTAAAAAAAACATTTATTCTAGAAGCCTTTTGGAAATATTTACAAAAAGAGGCATCTAGTTTTTATTAGTTACGAAAAGAGCAACCAAATTTTAAAAATACTTCATTAAGTCCCTAGACTTAATGAAATTTTGAAATTGAGTCGCAATTTAAAACTCAGGTCAAAATTGACCTTTTTATTTGAAAAATCAAAAATTAAAATCTCTATTTGGAGAATAATTTTTAGGAAAATTATGTTAAAATCAATTCTCAGGAAAGACTGGAATGGTCACAAGCGGTCCCACTTATGTTCCAATCTCCTAGACAAAATTTATTTAAACATATTAATCCCAAAAATCTGCTCTAAATATTTTATTAAAACAGAGAATAAGTAAATTTTAAACATTCGATAAAATGAATGAAATTTCATTCCGTTCAATCTTATCTCCCCAATAGTGTTTCAAGCGCTGAGCATTAACTTGAAAATTACCTCCCTTATCGTGGAGCTCGATAACTCCGTATGGATAGACGCGATGGATCGTAAATGGACCGACTAACGTGATTATAACTTACTTGGAAAGAATTTTAGTCTGGAATTAAATAACAAAACTCTCTAACCTGCTTCAAATTCTCGAATTCGAATGTGCTTGTCATGCCATTTCTTAAGTCTCTCCTTGAGTAATTTGGGATTTTCGTAGGAGAATGGCCGAAGTTCCTCTAGCTCATTGAGTTGGAGCATCCGCTTTTCTTTAGCAAGCTTAGGATCCAAGTTGAGTTGTAGAAGAGCCCAGTAAGCCTTGTGCTCTAACTCTAAGGGTAGATGACATGTTTTCCCAAAGACCAACCTATAAGGTGACATCCCTAGAGGTGTCTTGTATGCTGTTCTGTAAGCCCATAAAGCATTATCCAACCTTTTGGACCAATCACGTTGGTTTGGGCAGACTACCTTCTCAAGTATGCCTTTGATTTCCTTATTTGCCAGTTCAGCTTGCCCATTCGTCTGCGGATGGTAAGCTGTTACAACCTTGTGTTTCACTCCGTGCTTGTCTAATAACCATCTTAACCACTTGTTCACGAAGTGGGACCCTTCATCACTAATGATAGCTCTTGGGGTTCCAAACCTTGTGAACACGTGTTTCTGTAAGAACTTAATTACAACCCTAGCATCATTTGTCGGATAAGCTTCAGCTTCGACCCACTTTGACACATAGTCTACTGCTACCAATATATACTTGTGACCAAAAGACGGATGGAAAGGACCAAGAATGTAATACCCCTACCCGTATTCATTGTCGGAATAGGGTACGAGGCATTACTGGAGTTTACGAATTAATTTTTTTTATATTCAATATAGCCCTTTTATAAATATCTAACCTTCCCTGTAATATTAAATCGAGACCAATCCACATCAACCAAATCAATTCAACATATTTTCATGATAGATTCATGCATTTATATAAGATAACGTCATCACATATCTATAACCAGGTTTGTTAACCATACTAATGGCTAACTTTACATTCATTTCACGTTAACATTTACTTTGTTAGCTTATACATGCCATTGATTTCCAAAATAAAGTTTCTTTATATACCGAAATCCTGAGGTTGACAGTGTGATGTGTCTCCGATCAAATCCGACCTCCGAGCTCTTAACACTACAAAACAGGGAAAAAGGAAACGGGGTAAGCACTTTGTGCTTAGTAAGCTCATGTAACAAGAATTATACTTACCTAATATTCTCAATACAATACAATAAACATCCATATATAAATTCAATGCATTATTACCCTAATATGCACAAACTCAACATTCAAGTTTGTACAATAATTTCCATGTATCAATAATATATACCATGATTGATGAGCTCGTCAATACCATGATTTCCATTTCCTTGTTATTTTTTCATATTTATCCCGTTGAATTTATCGGAATTTCGATGGATTTTCAGAGGTACACTTTTTGTAACACCCCGTACCCGAGCCCGTTGCCGGAGTCGAACACGAGATGCTAACAGACATAATACATTTATTTCCACAGTCTATTTAAAAATTTCTAGACAAATGGGTTACTGCATCACTGTCGCCTTAAAAATCATATCTTGAGTTTCAAAACTCGAAAACCAGTTTTGTAAATTTTTCCTGAAACTAGACTCATATATCAATCTAAAAAATGTTTTCTAGAATTTTTGGTCAAGCCAATTAGTACAGTTTATTAGTTAAAGTCTCCCCTGTTTCAGGGTTTGACTACTCTGACCTTCACACATTACGACTTAGATATCTCCCTGTACAGGGCTTCAATACTGATGCCGTTTGTTTCTATAGAAACTAGCTCGAATAGGAATCTATACATATATGGCATGACTTCTAATTATCTCTGGTTAATTTGTATTGAATTTCCGAAGTCAGAACAGGGAATCCAGAAACTGTTCTGGCCCTGTTTCACGAAAACTTAAATATCTCTTAACATACGACTCATATGATCGTTTCGTTTCTCCATATGAAAATAGATTCATCAAGGTTCGATTACATAATTTATTCACTATTTAATTCCATTCCTACTATTTTTAGTGATTTTTCAAATCCACACCACTGCTGCTGTCAGCATCTGTTTTTAAGGTAAACTTTACCTATTTCATGGTTTTCCATGAATCAACTAGAGGTTGTCATACATAGCACCAAAATGATCATGATTAACCATTCCAATGGCTAATCGTTACCAAACATTTCCATACCTCTCTACGAACAACATACAAAATGATTATAATGTTATGATCAAAGTATATTTAAGCCATTTTCGCATGGCTATCCAAATTTATACAAAACCCAAGGGTACATGACCAACAACAAAAAGGGTAGTCCTATACATGCCATTACAAAGTTCAACCACAAGACACTTATCACACTTACAAATTTCGGCTTAATAGCCACATACAAAGAGCATTATTTTGATTTGCTTGTGACATAATCTAATCGAATCATAATCTAAGTTCCATTACTCGAAAACTTACCTCGGAGGTGGTCGAACAATTTCGGCGGCTATTCGATCACTTTTTCCTTTCCCTTATCCAACTGTGGTCCTCTAAGCTCTTGAGCTAATCCAAACAAATTTAACTTATTAAAGTCTCATTATGCTTGCTTATGGCCGAATATGACAAGGAGTTTGATAGGTCATATGGCCACCTTTAGCTCAAATACAAAATGGTCATAGGCATTTTTAATCACATTGAGCAATTTAGTACAATTAATCAAACATTTCCTCATGTGCACCTTTATGACCAAATACACACATCATTAACCTAATATCAATTAACTAAGCACTTAACAAATTCTCCTTGAGCCGATTGTCTAAGTCAAGATAGGATCATCATTATGCTTACCTATAGCCGAATGTACAACATCAATCTATGCATTCATTCGTGTGGTCGAACATGCATGTCTATGTTGAGGCCGATTGCATACTTAATACATTCTACAAGTATGGTCACTTGTATTGACCAAATACCATTTTGTTTCAAGTTCAAAACTTGGGTAATACACATATATGCACTATTAAAACATCCTCTCCATTCCATCAATTCAACACATGCATTACTCATTAATATACAAAATTATATTCGGCCTTAGCACACCTCTTGCTGGCCGAATTTTTTTCTCCATCTAGCAACATTTTATGTACTATGCCGAACCAAAAAGATCAAACACCTAGCTTAATCATTTCCAAAACACTTAACCGGCCTTTGACCAAGACTTTAAACAAAGTCTATGTTCGGCTATCACACATATGGGCATTATTAGTTCAAAGTTTTAACAAGATTAATTTCTTTGATCTTAACCTAAATGACAACCCCCATTGTTCATCTAGATTTAGCATGAAACAAACACCAACCAAGAAAACAACACCCATGGCCGAGTATCATCTTCATCACATAGCAATATTTAAACCATGGGCTAGGTAGAACTCAAACTAACATAAAAAATATGCATGAATCTCATGGAACAACATCAAACTTACCTTAGCCTAGCTACAAGCATGGCCGAATCTCTTCAACGTTTCCTCCTTTCTTTCCTTTTGAATTTCGGTCAAGAAGAATGAAAAAGGATGGACATTTTTTTCTTTGTTTTCATCATTTTCCTTTTTCCATTTCTTTATTACTAGCTTTTTATTTTCTTGTTTCCTACATACCACATTAGCACACCATGCTTAAAATATGTTATGCCCCATAGCATGGCCGGCCACTAGCTCAAATATTGGGCAATTTGACATGCAAACCCACCATTTCTATAACATGCATTAATAGGCCACTTTACATTTGCCTAGCACATTTCTAAATTTTCTCACATAAGTCCTATTTACTAAAATTCACCTACAATTAAACAAAATTCAAATATAAAATTTTCACACATGCATATATACATATAATAAGCATCAAATATGACAGCTAATTATTTTTCTGACTCGGTTTTGTGGCCCCGAAACCACTTCCCGACTAGGGTCACATTAGGGCTGTCACAACTCTCCCCCACTTAAGAAATTTTCGTCCCCGAAAATCTTACCGGTAAATAGGTTTGGGTATCGTTCTTTCATAGAGTTCTCGGTCTCCTAAGTAGCTTCTTCCATTCCGTGTTTGAGCCATAACACTTTTACTAAAGAAACCCTTTTGTTTCGTAACTCTTTCACTTCACGAGCCAGGATACAAATCGGTTCTTCTTCATAACTCATATCAGGTTGAATTTCAACCTCTAATGGATTAATTATGTGCGATGGATCAGATCTATAACGTCGAAGCATCGAAACATGAAAGACGTCGTGAATCTTTTCAAGTTTAGGGGGCAAAATCAATCTATACGCAACTGGACCAACTCGTTCGGAGATTTCATACGGCCCAATGAATCTCGGACTCAATTTGCCCTTACGGCCAAATCTGAGTATCTTTTTCCAAGGTGAAACTTTAAGAAACACTTTGTCTCCCACCTGATACTCAATGTCTTTTCGTTTCAAATCCACGTACGACTTCTGGCGATCTGTGGCTGCCTTCAGACTTTCACGGATTACTTTTACTTTCTGTTCAGCATCTTTAATCAAATCAACTCCGAAAATCTTACTTTCACCGAGCTCGGTCCAAAACAATGGTGTACGGCATTTACGACCGTACAAAGCCTCGTAAGGTGCCATGTTAATACTTGATTTAAAACTGTTGTTGTAAGCGAATTCAATCAAAGGTAAATACCGCTCCCATGAACCACTAAACTCGAGGATGCAACATCTCAACATATCCTCAAGTATCTGAATTATCTGCTCGGATTGACCATCGGTTTGGGGGTGAAAAGCGGTGCTAAAATGCAACTTGGTACCAAAAGCTTCTTGCAATTTCTTCCAAAATCGTAAGGTGAATCTCGGATCTCTATCCGACACAATAGAAGTAGGTACCCCGTGTAATCTCACAATCTGAGAAACATACAATTCAGCTAGTTTATCCATTGAAAAATCCGTGCGTACGGGGATAAAGTGAGCCAACTTAGTCAGTCTATCAACAACAACCCAAATCGCATCTTTCTTACTTGCTGACAATGGCAACCCAGATACAAAATCCATCGTGACTCGATCCCATTTCCATTCAGGTATCATGATCGGCTGAAGTAAACCCGTAGGCACTTGATGTTCCGCCTTCACTTGCTGACATATTAAACACTTCGAAACAAAATCAGAAATGTCTCGTTTCATACCATGCCACCAAAACTGACGCCTCAGATCGTTGTACATTTTCGTACTTCCCGGGTGAATTGACATTCGGCTACAATGAGCTTCGTTCAGAATCATCGAACTGAGTCCTGAATTTCTTGGAACACACAACCGACTTCCGAACCTCAAACAATCGTCATCATCAATTTGAAACTCTGATTCCATATTCGGAACACATTCAGCCTGTTTTGCAGCCAATTCATCATCGACTTTCTGGGCTTCACGAATTTGATGAATCAATAATGGTTTGGCCTTTAATTCCGTCACTAACACATTGTCGGATAGAACAGACAAGTGTACATTCATCTCTCGTAAAGCAAACAGTGATTTACGACTTAAGGTATCCGCAACCACATTAGCCTTTCCCGGGTGATAGTCAATGACAAGCTCATAATCTTTTAACAACTCGAGCCAATGTCTTTGTCGCAGATTCAAGTCTCTTTGAGTCATCAAATATTTGAGACTTTTGTGATCCAAATATACATGGCACTTCTCACCAAATAAGTAGTGTCGCCATATTTTCAAAGTGAATACGATGGCAGCTAGTTCGAGATCATGGGTCGGATAATTTTTCTCATGTGGCTTTAATTGTCTCGACGCATAGGCCACAACTCGACCTTCTTGCATCAATATGCAACCCAACCCAAGTAGGGATGCATCACTATAAATGACGAACTCCTTGCCTGATTCGGGCTACACTAGTACTGGAGCTTCCGTCAAGTGAGTTTTCAATTATTTGAAACTTTTCTGTCCATTCAAACTTAACATCCTTCTGAAGTAGTTTCGTCATTGGTGTGGCTATCATCGAGAAACCTTTCACAAACTGTCGGTAGTAACCGGCAAGTCCCAAAAAGCTCTGAACCTCAGTAATATTTCTCGGAGGCTTCCAGTTAAGTATGGCTGAAATTTTACTCGGGTCAACTCGAATACCCGATGCGGATACCACATGACCCAAGAAGCTAACCTCTCTTAACCAGAACTCACACTTACTGAACTTAGCATATAACTGCTTATCCCGTAAAATTTGCAACACTAATCCCAGGTGTTCAGCATGATCGATTTCATTTCTCGAATAAACCAAAATATCATCGATAAACACGACTACAAACCGATCCAAATACGGTCTGAAGATCAATTCATCAAATCCATAAATACCGCAGGGGCATTAGTGAGCCCAAACGGCATCACTAAGAACTCATAGTGACCGTATCTCGTTCTGAAAGTAGTTTTGGGTATATCCGTATCTCGAATTCGCAACTGGTAATAACCCGATCTCAAATGAAAACACTGAGGCTCCCTTTAGTTGATCAAACAAATCGTCAATACGTGGCATCGGATATTTATTCTTTATTGTCACCTTATTCAGCTGACGACAGTCGATGCACAACCTCATGGTTCCGTCCTTCTTTTTCACAAACAATACTGGTGCACCCCAAGGTGAGAAACTTGGTCGAGCGAAACCTCTATCCGTCAATTCTTGCAACTGAGCTTTCAACTCTTTTAACTCGGTTGGTGCCATACGATACGGAGCTATCGAAATCGGCGTAGTCCCAGGTACAAGCTCAATACCAAACTCTACCTCCCGAACAGGTGGTAAACCCGGTAATTCCTCAGGAAAAACATCCGGGTATTCACAAACCACCGGCACAGATTCGGGTTTCTTTTCTAACTCTTTGTCATCAAGTACATACGCAAGGTATGCTTCGCACCCCTTTCTTACATATTTCTGGACCAACATTGATGATATTACAGCTGGCAACCCCTTTAAGTCCGTAGACTCAACTCGGATTATCTCGTTATTTGCGCACCTCAAATCAATAGTCTTGCTTTTGCAATTCACAGCCGCATCATGCACGGTCAACCAATCTAAACCGAGGATAACATCAAATTCATCAAACGGCAAAAGCATCAAGTCCGCCGGAAAACAGGAACCTCGAATTACTAGGGGACATTTCTTACACACTTTGTCGACAAGCACGTAATTACCCAAGGGATTTGACACCCGAATTACGAACTCAGTAGACTCAATAGGTAAAGTCTTACTGGATGCTAAGGTTTCACATATATAAGAATGAGTAGAACCAGGGTCAATCAAAGCAATCACATTAGTATCAAAGAGAGTAAAAGTACCGGTAATAACATCTGGCGAGGAAGAATCCTCGCGTGCGCGTATAGCATAAGTCCTAGCAGGAGCACGAGCCTCAGATCTGGTTGTAGCATCTCTAGATCCTCTCTGACCACCACTAGCATTGCCCGTATTTCTAGATGGTCTACCTCG
Organism: Gossypium hirsutum; assembly: GCF_007990345.1. NCBI lineage: Eukaryota > Viridiplantae > Streptophyta > Magnoliopsida > Malvales > Malvaceae > Gossypium > Gossypium hirsutum. The sequence continues at coordinate 57,786,024 of NC_053435.1, forward strand.
AGCAGTGGTAGCACCCGGTTTCCCACTCTGATTTACATTCTGTTCAGACAACCTCGGGCAATCTTTAATGAAGTGGTCAACTGATCCGCACTTGTAACAGGAGCGGTCATGGAATCTACAACTCCTCGAGTGCCATTTACCACAATACTGACACTCCGTTCTGTCTCGACGGTCATTCCCAACACTGGCGACCGAAGTGACTTGTGCACTCACAGGGGGTCGATCACGGTCTCGTCTAGAAAAACCCGAAGTGTCCCTAGACCGGCCTAAGTCATCTCTAAATTTCTTCGATGACTGTTGAAAGGGCTTTCCTGAAGATCTCTTACGAAACTCCTTTGCTCCCACATCGGCTTTCCTTTTCTCCTTACTGAGCTCCTCAGCTTTGCAAGCTCGCTCGACAAGTACCACAAATTCTCGGATTTCTAAAATGCCAACATACAACTTTATATCATCATTCAGTCCATCTTCGAAACGTTTACACATCACAGCTTCTGAAGAAATGCATTCTCGTGCGTACCGGCTAAGCCTCACAAATTTTTGTTCATAGTCGGTAACCGACATGGAACCTTGTTTGAGTTCAAGAAATTCCTTTCGTTTTTGGTCAATGCATCTCTGAATGATATACTTCTTTCGAAACTCGGTTTGGAAGAACTCCCAAGTTACTTGCTCTCTGGGCACAACAGAAGTCAACGTATTCCACCAATAGTAGGCAGAATCACGTAGCAAGGAGATAGTACACTTTAGGCACTCATCGGGTGTGCAAGATAGCTCGTCGAGTACCCAAATAGTGTTGTCCAACCAAAATTCAGCTTGCCGGCATCATCGCTGTCCGTAGCTTTAAATTCAGTAGCCCCATGCTTTCGGATTCTGTCAATTGGGGCTTATTTGACCTTATTTGGTCAGCTACCAGAGGTATCGTAGGTGCGGGGGTTGTGTTTGTCGGGAATGGAGGTTGTGGAACAGCCGTATTAGTTCGAATGTATTGGTTGAACCAATCATTCATCACGCTATAAAAAGCTTGTCTAGCTTCATCATTCGGATTACTAGCATTAGGTTGAGAGTCCGCCGGCACTGTCCCTTGTGCGGGAGCAGGCACTACACTCTTGAGATCATCAGCTACCGCTCGGTCAGGATCGGGATCCATTACTATAAATACACACATTTGCAAATGTCAGAAATCACCACACTATCAAATAATCACATAATGGTATGTATAGCTAGACCCAAACGTAGTACGGTAGTCCTAGAATCGACTAAACCGTAGCACTGATACCAATGAAATTGTAACACCCCGTACCCGAGCCCGTTGCCGGAATCGAACACAAGGTGCTAACAGACATAATACACTTATTTCCACAGTCCATTTAAAAATTTCCAGACAAACGGGTTACTGCATCACTGTTGTCTTAAAAATCATATCTTGAGTTTCAAAACTCGAAAACTAGTTTTGTAAATTTTTCCTGAAACTAGACTTATATATCAATCTACAAATTTTTTTCTAGAATTTTTGGTCGAGTCAATTAGTACAGTTTATTAGTTAAAGTCTCCCCTGTTTCAGGGTTTGACTACTCTGACCTTTACACATTACGACTTGGATATCTCCCTGTAAAGGGATTCAATACTGATGCCGTTTATTTCTATAGAAACTAAACTCGAAAAGGAATCTATAAATATATTGCATGACTTCTAATTATCTCTGGTTAATTTGTAATGAATTTCCGAAGTTGGAACAGAAAATCCAGAAACTGTTCTAGCCCTGTTTCACGAAAACTTAAATATCTCTTAACATACGACTCATATTATTTTTTCGTTTATTCCATATGAAAATAGATTCATCAAGGTTCGATTACATAATTTATTCACTATTTAATTCCATTCCTACTATTTTTAGTGATTTTTCAAATCCACACCACTGCTGCTGTCAACATCTATTTTTAAGGTAAACTTTACCTATTTCATGGTTTTCCATGAATCAACTAGAGGTTGTCATACATAGCACCAAACTGATCATGATTAACCATTCCAATGGCTAATCGTTACCAAACATTTCCATACCTCTCAACGAACAACATACAAAACGATTATAATGTTATGATCAAAGTATATTTAAGCCATTTTCGCATGGCTATCCAAATTTATACAAAACCCAAGGGTACATGACCAACAACAAAAAGGGTAGTCCTATACATGCCATTACAAAGTTCAACCACAAGAAACTTATCACACTTACAAATTTCGGCTTAATAGCCACATACAAAGAGCATGATTTTGATTTGCTTGTTACATAATCTAATCGAATCATAATCTAAGTTCCATTACTCGAAAACTTACCTCGGAGGTGGTCGAACAATTTCGGCGGCTATTCGATCACTTTTTCCTTTCCCTTATCCAACTGTGGTCCTCTAAGCTCTTGAGCTAATCCAAACAAATTTAACTTATTAAAGTCTCATTATGCTTGCTTATGGCCGAATATGACAAGGAGTTTGATAGGTCATATGGCCACCTTTAGCTCAAATACAAAATGGTCATAGGCATTTTTAATCACATTGAGCAATTTAGTACAATTAATCAAACATTTCCTCATGTGCACCTTTATGACCAAATACACACATCATTAACCTAATATCAATTAACTAAGCACTTAACAAATTCTCCTTGAGCCGATTGTCTAAGTCAAGATAGGATCATCATTATGCTTACCTATAGCCGAATGTACAACATCAATCTATGCATTCATTCGTGTGGCCGAACATGCATGTCTATGTTGAGGCCGATTGCATACTTAATACATTCTACAAGTATGGTCACTTGTATTGACCAAATACCATTTTGTTTCAAGTTCAAAACTTTGCTAATACACATATATGCACTATTAAAACATCCTCTCCATTCCATCAATTCAACACATGCATTACTCATTAATATACAAAATTATATACGGCCTTAGCACACCTCTTGCTGGCCGAATTTTTTTCTCCATCTAGCAACATTTTATGTACTATGCCGAACCAAAAAGATCAAACACCTAGCTTAATCATTTCCAAAACACTTAACCGGCCTTTGACCAAGACTTTAAACAAAGTCTATATTCGGCTATCACACATATGTGCATTATTAGTTCAAAGTTTTAACAAGATTAATTTCTTTGATCTTAACCTAAATGACAACCCCCATTGTTCATCTAGATTTAGCATGAAACAAACACCAACCAAGAAAACAACACCCATGGCCGAGTATCATCTTCATCACATAGCAAGATTTAAACCATGGGCTAGGTAGAACTCAAACTAACATAAAAAATATGCATGAATCTCATGGAACAACATCAAACTTACCTTAGCCTAGCTACAAGCATGGCCGAATCTCTTCAACGTTTCCTCCTTTCTTTCCTTTTGAATTTCGGTCAAGAAGAATGAAAAAGGATGGACATTGTTTTCTTTGTTTTCATCATTTTCCTTTTTCCATTTCTTTATTACTAGCTTTTTATTTTCTTGTTTCCTACATACCACATTAGCACACCATGCTTAAAATATGTTATGCCCCATAGCATGGCCGGCCACTAGCTCAAATATTGGGCAATTTGACATGCAAACCCACCATTTCTATAACATGCATTAATAGGCCACTTTACATTTGCCTAGCACATTTCTAAATTTTCTCACATAAGTCCTATTTACTAAAATTCACCTACAATTAAACAAAATTCAAATATAAAATTTTCACACATGCATATATACATATAATAAGCATCAAATATGATAGCTAATTATTTTTTTGACTCGGTTTTGTGGCCCCGAAACCACTTCCCGACTAGGGTCACATTAGGGCTGTCACACTTTTAGTGTACAATTCCGGGTCCGTCAATTCATATTCATGTTCGCCCATTTCCATTTTAGAGAGCACACTCCCGCGAACCTCAACCTTGCAGCAGGATTACCAGTCCAGGCTAAATCCCCTGCAACGACAATTACTCTAATGAGCTTGGATCTGAATTACCAGTCCAGGCTAAATTCAGACCCTAATTCGGATTACCCGTCCGGGCTAAATTCATTTTACACATATTCTTCGGGAGGGCTATATCGGGATAGGATCACCCGTCCGGGCTAGATCCTTTTTACCGTCAACTCCTTTTCAGATATCCATCGAATTTTCCTTTCATTCAACCGGGATTTCTTCCCATTTTATCAAATATATCAATGTTTCATTAATTTTCATACAACGAACACTCAAATCATATTCACATCAAGAACATACAATCTCAAGCATTTCAGAATATAATTCAAGTTACACGAACTTACCTTGATACTTGTTTGTAAACAGTAAAAATCTACTAATCCCGAACTTTTTCCTTTCCTCGATCTAGCTTCGTATTTGAATCTTCTGGATCTAAATAAATAAATTTAATTATCAATTTAATACATTTCATGTTCATATGCAACATTCTCTATAATTCAACTATTATTTATAGTTCAATCAAAGCTGTCTACTTGAGTCATAGTCTCTAAATTATTTATAACTTGAGCTACGGAACACAAAATTAAGATCCGTTAATTTTCCCTGAAACTAGACTCATATATATTTTTACCATAAAATTTTCATAATTTTTTGCTTAGCCAATCGGTACATTTTATTCTTCAAAGTCACCCCTTTTCTGTTGTCTAACGGTTCTGACCCTTCTTCACTAAAAATAAATTAACTCTTTATACAGAATTAAAATGATGTTCTCGTTTATTTCTATTAAAAATAGACTCATTCAAAATTCTATACATATAAATTTAAGTCCCTAATTATTTTTATTCTATTTTTTATAATTTTTCAAAGTCAGAATAAGGGAACCCAAATTCATTCTGACCTTGTCTCACAAAATTCATTATATCTCAAAATTTACAAATCTATTGCTTACAATAATTCTTCTATGAGAAACTAGACTCAATAATATTTAATTCCATATTTTTTTAATCTTATAATTCGATTCCTACAATTTTTGGTGATTTTTCAAAGTTAGTCTACTGCTGCTGTACAAACTGTTTTAGTGCAAGCTGTTTATTACCATTTTCCCCTAAGCTTTTAATAAATGATAATTTCGTCCCTACTCAATTAGCCTCTCAATTGAGCTGATTTTTCTCAATTAACATTTTATTCTATCACCTTAAACTAGTTTACAGCCTTTAGAAATCAGAATTTCAGCAATAGACTTTAATTCCAAACATTTTCACAATTAGGTCCTAAAAATCAATTTCCATTGAAATTGCCTAATAAAATCATCTCATAAACAAATTAAAGCTTTAATTTCATTCTTTTTCATCATAAACTTACAGCACTCAACCATGGTGACTTTCAATTTCATCCATGAAATCAAAAACTAATGAATTTAATAGTAGGACCTAGTTGTAAAAGTCTTAGAAACACAAAAATTATAAGAAGAAGGCAAGGATTAACTCACTTGGTGCAAAAATTATGAAATACCAGCTTAGAGAACCCTCCTATGGCATTTTTAGCTGCTGGAATTGAAGAGAAATGAAGAGAAATCTAGATATTTCCTATTTAGTCCTAGTTTTATTTAGTTAATTTTGCAATATTCCAATTTTACCCTTAATTTATCAATTTTTCTGCTGATTTCATACCCTTGCCGTCCAGCCCAAATAAATTTTGGGTCTAATTGCCTTTTAAATCCTTTCTCATTAGACTCTTAAGTTATTTAATCACTCTAGCAACTTTTACACCTATTACAATTTAGTCCTTTTCATTTAATTGACTACCCAAACATTAAAATTTCCTAACAAAATTTTAATACCACATTAATAACATTTCATAAATATTTATAAAATTATTTTTGACTTGGTTTTACGAGATAGAGGTCCCGATACCTTATTTTACCCAATTTCTTCAATAATTTCTTTTTCTAACTAATCACTAAATCGATAAAATTTTCCTATCAATATTTTCATACGATTTTCCTATCATATAAATTTTCAAGCAAAAATATTGAAATAAATTTCTCTTTAAATCGGATCTATGATTACGAAACCATTGTTCCGATAACCTTGAATTTAGGCTATTACAAAGAAAGTCAATACCCCATACATCGAATAATTCTACCTCAATGATGTTTGTTCGAGGCATCTCATTTCTGTTGGTGATATTTCCAACCCTTTGACATCGGTCACAACTCTTTACGTACGCGTATGCATCCTTGAATAGTGTTGGCCAAAAGAATCCGGCTTGCAATACTTTGGCCGCTGTACAAGTACCTCCGAAGTGTCCCCCACTAGGAGCTGAGTGACAATGATATAAAATCTTTTGTACTTCATCTTCTGCCACACATCCCCTGATCATCTGATCTGCACACTTTTTAAACAAATATGGCTCTTCTCAGAAATAGTACTTAACATCGTGAAGAAACTTCCTCCTTTGTTGATAAGTCTTATCAATTGGCATCAAACCACAAGCTAAATAGTTAGCAATATCAGCAAACCAAGGGGTACTATGGACATGACTTACCTTCAGTATGTGTTCATCTGGAAACGTTTCTTGAATTGGTATAATAGGAGAATTCGCTTCTTGAGGCTCCAATCTGGACAAGTTATCTGCTACTTGGTTTTCTACTCCCTTTCGATCTTGAATTTCTAGATCGAACTCTTGTAGTAGAAGCACCCACCAAATTAGTCTTGGCTTAGTATCTTTTTTGGCAAGTAAGTACTTGATTGCCGAGTGGTCCTTATAAACAATTACTTTGGTACCTACAAGGTAAGATCGAAACTTGTCAAAAGCAAATACAATAGCAAGTAACTCTTTTTTTGTTACCGTATAGTTCAGTTGAGCTCTTGTAAGAGTCCGACTTGCATAGTAGATGGAATGAAAAACTTTGTTCCTTCGTTGGCCCATGACAGCTCTTATTGCAAAATCACTTGCGTCAGACATTTATTCAAATGGTAGATCCCAATCTGGTGTGACAATTATGGGTGTCGTAACTAATCGACTCTTCAAATCCTTGAAAGCCTTTAAGCATTCAACATCGAACTTGAACGTCGTGTCCTTCTCCAATAATTTGCATAAAGGTTTAGCAATTTTGGAGAAGTCCTTGATAAATCTTCGATAAAACCCAGCGTGACCCAAGAAGCTCCTAACACCCTTTACAGATGTCGGAGGTGAGAGTTTCTTGATAACATCTACCTTTGCTTTATCTACCTCGATTCCATGTCTTGTTATCCAATGCCCTAGAACAATCCTTTCTCGTACCATGAAATGGCACTTTTCCTAGTTAAGTACTAGGTTTGTTTCTTATTATCGTCTTAGTACCTTAGCTAAATTGGCTAAGCAATCATCGTAAGTATTTCCGAACACTAAAAAGTCATCCAGAAAAAATTACAAGTACTTTTCAACCATGTCAGTAAAAATAGACATCATACATCTTTGAAATGTAGCAGGTGCATTACATAAACCAAATGGCATACGTCTAAATGCAAATGTACCATACGGGCATGTGAACATTGTCTTGTGCTGATCTTCTGGTGCTACTGTAATCTGATTATACCCCAAGTATCCATCGAGGAAATAGTAATAGTCTCGCCCAGCGAGTCTATCCAGCATCTAGTCCAAGAACGGCAAAGGAAAATAATCTTTCCTAGTCTCATTGTTCAGCTTCTGGTAATTGATGCAAATCCTCCATCCCGTAACTGTTCTAATTGGTATCAACTCGTTATTCTCATTTTCTATGACTGTGATACCTCCCTTCTTTGGCACGTATTGGACCAGACTTACCCACGAACTGTCTGATATGGGATAAATGATTCCCACATCTAACCACTTGATAATCTCCTTTTTCACCATGTCCTTCATAATGGGGTTCAGTCCTCGTTGTCCATCAATTGTCCCTTTTTCGCCATGTTCTAGGATAATATTGTGTATGCATACAGATGGACTAATACTGCGGATATCGGCTATGGTCCATCCGATAGCCTTCTTGAATTGTTTCAACACCAAGATGAGTTTCTCTTCTTACTCAGTAGTTAATTCTGCTGAAACGATCATAGGTAAAGTAGAAGCGTTACCTAAATAAACATATTTCAAATGTGAGGGAAGTACCTTCAGTTCTAATTTAGTTGGCTCCTCGATTGATGCTTTTGGTTGGGCATAATCCCTTTTCTCTAACTCCAATGATTCAAAGCGAGATTGCAGATTAAACCCCCTTTGATTAGCTTCTAACAAAGTTAAATATTCATCCTCCTCTTCATCATTTGGAGATCTGATGTCAGAATTTGTTCCAATGGATCTTTAACATAGTTGAGCTCCTTTTCCACTATTAAATCCTCTAAATCAGATACTACAGAATAATCATCAATTGTGTCAGGAAATCGCATAGACTTAAAAACATTAAATGTTACCTGATCATCCTGAACATGCATTATAAGCTTACCCTTCTGAACATCTATAAGGGTCCTTCCGGTTGCTAAGAACGGTCTTCCTAGGATAATCGGCACTTCTTTGTCTATTTCAGAGTCTAAGATAACAAAATCAGCAGGAAAGATAAATTTATCTACACGTACCAATACGTCCTCGAGTTTTCCTTCTGGATGTGCTAAGGATCGATCTGCTAGTTGAAGTGTAACCGTAGTAGGTCTAACTTCACCTATCCCCAACTTTCTAAATATTGACATAGGCATCAAGTTAATAGTCGCACCTAAGTCACATAATGCCTTACCACAATATATTGCTCCAATGTTGCAAGGTATGGTAAAACATCCAGGATCCTTCAGCTTTGAGGGTAGTTTATCTTGAAGATATGCGCTGCATTCCTTCGTCAGAGCTACCGTCTCAAATTCTCCAAGTCTTAATTTTTTGGACAGGATATCCTTCATAAACTTGACGTAATTCGGCATTTGTTCAAGTGCTTCAACCAATGGGATGTTGATATGAAGTTGCTCGAGTACGTCTAGGAACTTCTTGAATTGGATTTCCTGCTTCTACTTCTGAACTCTTTGAGGGTAGGGTGGTAGAGGTTTCTTTAGTAGAACTGGTTGATTCATTTTCTGCTGCAATTCTGCATCTAACGGAGTTGTTAATTGATCAGAATTAGCTGGTTCTGGAATTACCTTGTCGGGTTTTGTAGATTCTGGTTCTTGTGTAACTGGAATTTCAACACTCGGTTGAACTTCCTCTGAGTCTTGAGTATTGGCTGGCTCCTTTTCAGCTTCGATAGTGTTGGGCTCTACTGTCTTTCCGCTCCTCAATGTCAACGCTTTACAATGTTTCGTCCTCGAATTCCTCGGATTCTCCATATCACTAGGTAAAGCACCTTGTGGTCGGTTCCTGAGTTCAGTATCCAGCTAGCCCACTTGATTCTCCAAATTCCTTAGTGGCATCGTTTTTTGCCATGTATGCCTTCAATAAATTCTATAAGCTATTGGATGATTCAGCTTGAGCTGGTTTCTGAGCTTGTTAGGAAAACCTAGTTAGCTGAGTCGGTCTAGATTGAGCATAGTTGTTACATGTTCCAGCCCCTTGGTTACACAAAGAAAAAGAGAGAATAAGAACTCTAGGGTTCAGCCATTGATTTCCTTGATTAAGGTATCAGTTTTTGTGACAGCCCAAAATTGACCCTAGTCGGGAAGTGGTTTCGGGACCGCTAAACCGAGTCACCGAAAGGTTTGAATGTGATGTTTATTGTCTAGAATATGTAATCATGAATGTGTGAAAATTTCAAGCTTCGATTTAGTCGATTGCATGTGAATTTAGTCAATAGGACTTATATGAGAAAATTTTAAAATGTGATAGGTCAATGCATGAGGACCTATTAGTGCATGTGGAAGAAAAAGGGGACTTGCATGTCAAAGTGCCCAATTCTTGATAAGTGGTCGGCCAAGCATGACTCCATTCCTCCAAGTTTATGTTGTTTATTATTTAATATTGGTAAGTAAATTAAAATAAATTAAAGAAAGGAATTAAAAAGGAAGAGATGAATAAAATAAGGAGGGAAGAGGGAGTGTTCATCTTTTTTTTCTTTGGCTATTGCCGTGAGTGAGGAGAAGGAAGGGAGATTTGGTTATTGGATTTTGGCTTGGAAGATGGCTAGAATGAGGTATGTATTGAATGATTCTTGAAAATCTATGCATGTTTGAGATGGTTAGTTCAAATTCTACTCATCCTATAGATTAGACTTAGGATTTTGAGGTTGAAATTCGGCCAAGGAGCTTGAAACTCTTAGTAGATGTGTTAATGTCATTAAAATGGATAGTAATGTAGGATATGGTGAGTGGTTAATTGCTTTTAACTTGAAAGTTGAGGTTAAAGGGGTTAAGTGATTGCCGAATCTAATTTAGGGGTGGAGGATTGTGTTCATGTTATATTGGATAGGTAGAGGTTGTAATGAGGTTGAAATTGTTGAATTGTTAGCTTGGTAACTAATGAAGTAATCGGCCATATGGGGTAAAAATGGGATGTTCATTTTAGTTGTTGTTTCATTTTTGTGAGAAATGGGTCAAGTATTCATGAGATGAAATTGTGTGATTAGATAAATTAAAGGTAATAGTATAGTTGATGAATATATATAGATATACATATTCGGCCATCACTTAGGAGCTTATGTGATGTTGAGTTAAGCTTTGCATATTCGGCTATATATATATATACATATATATGTAAGCCCATTCGTGATACTACCTTAGGACTATGTATATATAACCGACAAAAGAATGGGAAAAACTAGTAAGGGTGAAGGCCGAATGAGCTATAGGTGGTGTGGATGACTTTTATACATGTGGGTGTGTGTGTATGCCATTTAGTTGGTGACATTCGGCATTTCTTAATTAACATTAGAGATGAGTGAATGAAATCGGCATGTGTGTTTGTGGAAATGCCGAATGTGAATTTGGATAATATTGAGTAATGTATGTGCTTTAAAATGATGGAATGGAGTGGATGCTTTAAATGTGTTACGAACAATTATAAGTTAAATTAAGGGTTGCTAAGTTACCATTGTCATTGCCGAATATACAAACATACATATGCATGTGCAATTGAAGAATGAATGTTTAGCAAGATGGTTAAACTGGTTAAATTATTGATTTAGCTCAAGGAGTTAAAGGAGGTGAATCGAGCAAAGGCAAAGAAAAGGTTATCGAGTAGCCGAGTTGGAACCGTCTTACCCAACACGAGGTAAGTCGTTAAGCATGTAGTTGGTATTATTTCAAATGGTCATAATGTTTATGTATTGATGCTGAATGGAATGAATAAATATACATATATATATATATGCATGTACGTATGTGATGATGAAATTGTTGAATGAAAAGAAAAGAGGTAAGATGTACTGAGTTGTTGATCTCGGCACTAAACGTGCGGGTATAACCATTTATGACCATGAGATTTGGCGCTAAGTGCGCGGGATTAAATTGTACAGCACTAAGTGTGCGATTTGACTATGTTGCACTAAGTGTGCGAAATGAATATGATGCACTAAGTGTGCGAATTGACCATGCGGCACTAAGTGTGCGAGTTTGACTATGTAGCACTAAGTGTGCGATTTGATTACGTAGCACTAAGTGTGCGAGTTGATTATATAGCACTGAGTGTGCGGACTCAATATACATTCGTGAATCATTATGGACACTATGTGTGCAACACTATTGAGTCGATCGCGGACAGCGGATCGGGTAAGTGTCTTGAGTACATGGCTAATAGGTGCTATGCTTATACTGGGTGTTGAGCCCGGTAAGTTTGAACCTATGTGACAAATATACTTGAAGTCACGTACATAAAATTTATCGTAGGATGGGTGAAAGGCCGTTTAGTCGTTTGATTGTAACGAAAATAAATTGATTTATGAAAATGCTTCAATGTCCTAATGATGAGTATATGGAATGTGAATGCATGGATTGATATGAAATTGAATCGATAGGTTGGAGGAACTATGGTATGGTTCGGTATGGCTGGAGTAAATTGTCTCGTTCCATTTTGTTTCCTCTTGTGATAATGTTATTGATGGATGGTAGTGCATTGCTTATGACTTACTGAGTTATAAACTCACTCGGTGTTTCCTTGTCACCCATTATAGGTTGCTTGGACTCATCTATTTTTGCGGGGTCAGGCCGTCATCGAAGTCATCACACCGGATAGCAAGTTTTGGTACTTTCTTTTTAGTTGGCTTAGAAGAACATTTTGGCATGTATAAGCTATTACGTTGTGTTTGAACTTTGGCATGTAAACTTTAAGCCATGCGAAAATGGCACGAATGTTCGATTGAGTTGGATCAAGGGTAGGCATGAAATGGACCTAGTTACTTTCGTGACAGATGCTGGCAGCAGCAGTGTCATGAGATTGAAAAATCACTAAAACTAGTAGGAGTGGAATTAATTGATGAATAAATTATGTAATCGAAGCTCGATGAGTCTGTTTTCATGAGGAAGTAACGAAAAGATCATATGGGCAGTATATTAAGAGATAATCAGATTTTTGTGGGACAGGGCCAGAACGGTTTCTGGATTCCCTGCTCCGACTTTGGAAATTCATTATAAATTAACCAGAGATAATTAGGGGTCGTACCATATATGTACAGATTCCACTCTGAGTCTAGTTTTCATAGAAACAAACGGCATCAGTATTGAAGCCCCGTGCAGGGAGATATCCAAGTCGTAATGGGAAAAGGTCAGTGTAGTCGACCCCTGCAACTTGGGAGACTTTGACTAATAAACTGTACTAATTGGCTCAACCAAAAATTCTAGAAAAAAATACATAGATGGGCACATGAGTCTAGTTTCTGGGAAAAATTACGAAACTGATTTTCGAGTTACGAAACTCAAGATATGATTTTTAAAACGACTAGTACACAGATTGGGCAGTGTCTGGAAAATAAATTTTATAAGGGGTTAAAGTCAGTTAACACCTCGTGTTCGACTCCGGTGTCGGTTTCGGGTTCGGGGTGTTACAATTTTGTTTCGTTTTTGATAATTTCTACGTTTTTGTAATCGTTGCTTTGTTTATTATCAAGCCCATGCCCTAATTTCTGATTTTGTTGATGATTGTGAGTTATGTCATTGATTAAACTATGAGTTTTATGAAGTTTGATGATTGTATATTAAAGATATGTGTGGGGTTAGTATATTTTGTCTTTGAATTTTTGATGAATTTGAGTAATTTGGACAAAATTGAGAAATTAGTAAATTGAGGGACTAAAATTTGAAATAAATGAAATATGTGGGCTTGTATAAGGTATATGAAAATTTGGCTAGACATGTGTATAAAGAAATTTTGTGTATTTTGTGATTTTGGGAAATAGGGACTAAAGTGCCTAGGACGTTGGCATTGTATGAGCTTTTCGAGCTATCCGTGTATCCTTATGATTCCGAATGGTTCAACGACCATTCTGAGAAATGAATGATAACGAGAAATATGTATCCGATTCAGGTACATTTGAAGTTGTATATCATATTTGATGTTGAAAGGTAAGTATATGTATCTTTATGATCAAGTGAGTATATGTGACAAAAGTATAAAAAAAATATGCATTATGTGTGAATGAATGAAGAAAGTAAGAAATGTATTTGAGTTATGTGTTTTGTGGTTTCATGTGGTTAAAGAATATATATATTATGATGCTTATATGTTTACATTGTTATTTTTATTTGTATATGGCTTACTAAGCTTTTGAAAGCTTACTTTGTGTGTGTTTACATTATTTTTTTTAGATATCATAGCTATCTGAGCTCAGGGATTGTTGAGGATCGTCACCACACTATCAAATCTTGTTTTGGTACCTTTTGACATTGTGAATATAAGAGTATGACATGTATAGGCTAGAAGTATTTAGATATGTTTTGTAATGTATATATCATGCCATGTGATATGGCTAGTTTGTGGTGGAACTTATGGTTTGATTTTGGTATATGATATGTGATGCAAATTATGCTTATGTGATGTGTTTATAAATGACGAAATTAAATGGTCAATATTGGTAAGTTTTGGTATGTGCAAATTTGAGATATTGGTAAGTTTATAACATGTGTTTGAATGATGTAAAATGAGGTTATGAAACAAAAGTTTATATATGATTTGGTCTTATGTTTTGGTGTGATTTAGTATGACTAATAAGCATGAAATTTGTTGATAATGTTATGGTATGAATGAGGTAAGTTTTGGTATTGAAATTGGTTGAAATTATAGTGCAAATGTGTTTGGTTTGATGCTTATATGTTTGACCCAAATTGGGTGGCAAATTGGCTTTTCAAATGGCCTATTTTTGTCCACAAGGGCAGAGACACGGGTGTGTGTGTGAGCCGTGTGCGACACACGGTCATGTTATACGGTCGTGTGTCCCTTGGGGTTCCCTATGATTTTAAGCCAGTCTTGAGCACGGCCAAGGCGCATGGGTGTGTGGGTAGCCATGTGAGCCAAGACACAAGAGCATGTCCTGTGGCCGTGTGATTAAGTCAGTATGTATGCCCTGATTTGACACGATCTAGACACACGAGCGTGTCTAATACCGTGTGAGGCACACGGCCACTTTATACGGGCATGTGACCTGTACAACTTTGAAAAAGTTTAAATTTTGAAAAAAAAAATTGTATGAGCTCGGTTTAGTCTTGACCCTTTTCTAATATATGTTTAAGGTCTTGATGACCTATATAAGAGACATTATGATTATGATTGACTATGATTGTGGATAATGTATGTGAATTGTTTGTAAAATGTTCTGATTTGTCCAGTAACGCCTTTAACCCTAGTTCGGCGACGGGTAAGGGTTGTTACATTTGGTTGATATCAGAGCTATGGTTTAGTCGATTCCAGGACTAATGTAGCGTATGTGAGTCTAGCTATACATTCCATATTTATGAACTGCGATAGTGTGATGAATCCTGACAAAAAAAATGTGGTTTTATATAGCATATGGATCTCCAATGAGCCATAGCCGACGATGTCGAAAGTAATACGCCTGCTCCAATGCAAGAGACAGCACCATCTGATTCTAGACCGGCTACCAGTAGCCATGATGGAGAGGCTAGACAAGCCTTCTATCAAATGATGAATGATTGGTTCAGTCAGTATATTAGAACTAATTTGGCTGTACAACTACCCCTAACCCGGTCAATCCTCCTCAAGTCCCTGCTATGTCACAAGCTAATCTGAAATAGTTGATTAAGCCTCCGGTTGATAAAATTAGAAAATATAGAGCTAAAGAATTCTGTGCTACAACAAATGATGATGCTGAGAGAGCCGAGTTCTGGTTAGAAAATATGATAAGAGTATTTGATGAATTGTCCCTAACTCCAGATGATTGCATAAAATGTGTCATTTTACTTCTGAAAGATACTGCGTATCACTGGTGAAAGACTTTGATATCAGTGGTTCCGAGGGAACGAGTTACTTAGGATTTCTTCCAAGCTGAATTCTAAAAGAAATACACCAGTCAGAGATTTATCGACTAGAAACGTAAAGAGTTTCTTGAGCTTAAACAAGGCGTATGTCAATTACAGAATACGAGTGAGAATTTGTAAGATTGAGTCAGTATGCTCAAGAATGTGTATCTACTAAGGCAATAGTATGTAAAAGATTTGAAGATGAATTGAATGAGGATATCCGTTTATTAGTCGGGATTATTGAGATCAAGGAATTCGTTGTGCTTGTTGAACGAGCATGTAAAGCCGAAGAAATCAGAAAAGAGAAAAGAAAAGCTGATTCAGAAGCTAGAGAAGTGCGAAAGAGATCATCGAGCAAGTCATTTCAATCTGCACCGAAGAAGTTTCGAGATTATTATAGCCATTTAAAGGCTAATGTGGGACATTCGAGTAGAGGTCGTGCTAGATCACATTCGAGTTTCAGAGCTCCAGCTACATCTATTGCCAGTGTTGGAAATGTTCAATTTGATCGACCCAAGTGTAAACACTATGGTGAAAGATGTGACAGCCCAAAGTTGACCCTAGTCGGGAAGTGGTTTCGGGACCGCTAAACCGAGTCACCGAAATGTTTGAATGTGATACTTATTGTGTAGAATATGTAATTATGAATGTGTGAAAATTTCAAGCTTCAATTTGGTTGATTTCATGTGAATTTAGTCAATAGGACTTATGTGAGAAAATTCTAAAATGTGATAGGTCAATGTGTGAGGACCTATTAGTGCATGTGGACAAAGGGGGGGACTTGCATGTCAAATTCCCCCCCCCCTAAAGAGTAGTGGCCGGCCATGACAAGGAAGGATGGGTAAAACATGTCATGAAACATGTTTTGTTAGTGGAAGAATAAAATAAGGAGTATGGGTAATAAAGAAATGGAAAACAAAAGAAAAAAAAATGTGTGTGTAGTGTTTGTCCCCCCATTGCCGTGAGCTAAAGAAGAGAAAGGGGGGGATTTTGTTCATCCTTTTCTCATCTTCATGCTTGCCAAAAACTAGAAAGAAAAACAAAGAAAAATTTTCTCATCCTTTGGTTCATCCTTGGCCAAAAATTTTAAGGAGGAGAGAAGAAGAAAGGTGAAGAGATTCGGCCATGCATGTAGCTAGGCTAAGGTATGTTTGATGATGTTCCATGAGAGGCATGCATGTTTTAGTTGTTAGCTTGAGTTCTACCTAACCCATGGTCTAAATCTTGCTATGTGATGGAAATGGCACTTGACCATGGATGAATCATTCTTGGTTGATGTTTGATGATGTGGTGATGAGGCATGAGGATGAGTTAAGATTCGGCCTAGGTGGAGGTTGTGTTAATGCCATTGCATGCAAAATATGAAGCTTTTTAATGATGCATGTGATGATGGCTTGATGATTCTTGAACCTCCTTTTTAGCATTTTTGTGTGAGCACATATGTGCATTGATTGCTAAATGGAGAAGAATCGGCTAGCAAGATGTGTGCTAAGGCCGAATGTAACTTTGCATGTTAATGAGCAATGCATGTGTTAAATTGATGAAAAGGGGGAGGATGCTTTACTAGTGTGTATATGTGTGTATTAAGTGTTGAAATCGACCCCAAAAATGGACATGCATATTCGGCCAAGGGGAAAGAAATTAGCTAATATGTTGTGTTGATGCATGATTTTTGCATGTATGAGACTTTAATGTCTAATGTATAAATATGGGCTAAGTGCCTTGTGTTCATCTTTCGATGCCTAAATGATGAAATCAATTTATTTGTTTGATTAAGCTCAAGAGCAAAGGGGAAATAAAACCGATAAAGGGAAGGAAAAAGTGGTTGAATAGCTAGCGGAATCGTTCGACAACACCCGAGGTAAGTTCTTGAGTAAGAGAGCCTAAATTTCGATGTGATTAAATCATGCTCTATGTGTGGCTATTGAGCCGAATGTGCAAGGACAATATGCGCCTTGTGTTTGAGTTTCGTAAACGAAAATGAAATATGAATGTACCATGAATTATTGTTAGATGTGTATGATTAATTGAATGCTGTCCGGGCTAAGTCCCGAAGGCTTTGTGCTAAGCGAATATATCCGGACTAAGATCCGAAGGCCTTTGTGCGAGAAACTAAATCCGGGTTAAGTCCAGAGGGCATTCGTGCGAGTTATTAAAGCCGGGTTAAGTCCCGAAGGCATTCGTGCGAGTTGTTAAATCCGGGTTACGTCCCGAAGGCATGGTGTGAGTTACTAAAACCGGGCTATGTCCCGAAGGCATGTGAACGAGGAGCTATATCCGGTTAAATCCCGAAGGTACGCGAATTGGTAACGAATGAGCTTGCTGTAAAATTCCAGCGAATATTCGAAAAACATCCCAATATGGGGATATGTTACGTATGTGTTGAATTAAATCGAGCCCTTACAAATAAATGTTCGCTCAGTTGATAAACGAGCTATCGGCCTTCGGCTAAGTTAGTCTATTGTGTATGTGTATAAGGGTTGTTAATGTTGTGAAGCAAGTTTAAAATCGATAAATTGCGTATTATGAAATATTCCGTTTAGCTAAATGTGTGATATTCTTTGTGCATGCTGGAATTCCTTGCTCAAACTTACTAAGCATAAATTGCTTACTCGTTACATTGCTCCTCTGTTTTATAGATTTTTGGTTCTCCAGCTATCGGACTCGGGATCTTGAAGTCGAAGTCGCCCACACTATCAAAGGCTCTTTTGGGTACAATTTTGGTTGAATTTTGTTATGGCATGTATAGGACTACCCGTTGTTGTCTTTCGAGTACTTTATGAAATGTATAAGTGTACAGCCATGCGAAAATGGCTTGTAGAAGTGGAGTATGGCATTAGACCATTCGTATTTATGAATGTATAGATGGTTTCATGATGTAACTATGTTGGAATGGAAGTGTTGAGCAAATGATCAGCCACTAGAATGGCTAAGTATGATCATATGTGGGCTTATGTATGACAAGGCCCTAGTTGGTCCATGAAACCCCAAATTAGGTAAGGTTCACTTTGAAAACAGAAGCTGATAGCAGCAGTGGTGTGGATTGGAAAAATCACAAGAATTCGTAGGAGTGGAATTAAATAGTGATTAAATTATGTAATCGAACCTTGATGAATCTACTTTCATATGGACGTAACGAAAAAATTATAGGAACAGTACAGAAAGAGATATTCGGGTTCTTGTGGAACAGGGCCAGAACAGTTTCTGGATTCACTGTTCCGCCTTTGGAAATTCACTATAAATTGACCAGAGATAATTAGGGGTCATACCATATAGGTATGGATTCCTCTCTGAGTCTAGTTTCCATAGAAACAAACGGCATCAGTATTGAAGCTCTGTGCGGAGAGATATCCCAGTCGTAATGGGAAAAGGTCAGTGTAGTCGACCCCTGTAACATGGGAGACTTTGACTAATAAACTGTACTAATTGGCCCTACCAAAAATTCTAGAAAAAAATCCATAGGTGGGGACATGAGTCTAGTTTCAGGGAAAAATCACAAAACTGATTTTTGAGTTGTGAAACTCAAGATATGATTTTTGAAGCGACTAGTACTCAGACTGGGCAGTGTCTGGAAAAATTTTTCAAAGTTTGTTAACATCTCGTGTCCGACTCCGGTGTCGGTCTCGGGTTCGGGGTGTTACAAAAGACATCTCTGCAATTGTAGATTATATGATCGAGCTTGCTTCAAATATGGATCTTTAGACCATTTTATCAGTGATTGCACCGAGTCTGTCGAGCAAAAGATTGTGCAAAATCCAAGGCCAACTGGCAATGCATCTTGTAGTAGACCTACCAGAAATACGGGAAATGTGAGTGGCAGTCAGAGGGGAACAAAAGACACTGCTATTAGATTCGAGGCTCGTGCACCTGCCAGAGCCTATGCCATTTGAGCTCGTGAGGAAGCTTCGTCTCCAGATGTGATTAAGGGTATTTTTACACTTTATGATACTTCTGTGATTGCTTTGATAAATCCTGGATCAACGCACTCTTATATATGCATGAATTTAGTGAATAGTAAGACGTTGCCTGTAGAGTCTACTGAATTCGTAATTAAAGTATCGAACCCCTAGTGTTTTGGTTGATAAAGTTTGCAAGAATTGTCCGTTAATGTTTCGAGATATTTTTTGAGAGTTTGATATAATTTTGGGTATGGATTGGTTAATTTTGCACGATGCTATTGTAAATTGCAAACGGAAAACTGTTGATTTGAGATGCAAGAATGATGAAGTAGTTCAAATTGAATTTAATGATTTAAATGGTTACCGGTTGTGATTTCGTCAATGAAAGCTCTGAGTATTGTGAGAAAAGGTTGTGAAGCTTACTTTGCCTATGTGATTGATTTGAAAATTTCAGAAAATAAAATTGAATCAATGCTTGTTGTCTGTGAATTTTCTGATGTGTTTCCTGAAGAACTTCCGGGATTACCTCTGATACGAGAAGTTGAATTTGGCATTGAGTTAGTATCAGGAACTACTCCGATTTCGATAGCTCTGTATAGAATGGCTCCAACTGAATTAAAAGTATTAAAGTCTCAGTTGCAAGAGTTGACCGATAGAGGATTTGCAAGACCGAGTTTTTCACCTCGGGGTGCTCTTGTTCTGTTTATGAAAAAGAAAGACGGTACGATGAGAATGTGCATAGATTATTGTCAGTTGAATAAGGTGACTATTAAGAATAAATACCATTTGCCCCGAATTGATGATTTGTTTGATCAATAGAAAGGAACTACTGTATTTTCGAAGATAGATTTGAGATCAAGCTATTATCAGTTGCGTGTGAAAGGCTCAGACATTTTGAAAACTACATTTAGAATGAGGTACAACCACTATGGGTTTTTAGTTATACCTTTTGGATTAACTAATGCACCTGCTATCTTTATGGATTTGATGAATAGAATTTTCAAATTGTATTTAGATCGATTTGTTGTCGTATTCATTGATGACATATTAATTTATTCGCGTGATGAATCCGAGCATGCTGAGTATCTGAGAATAGTGCTACAGACTTTGCTAGATAAGCAATTTTATGCGAAGTTCAGTAAATGTGAATTCTGGTTATGAGAAGTTGGTTTTCTGGGCCATATTGTATCAGCATCAGGTATCCAGGTTGATCCGAGCAAAATTTCGGCTATTTTGCTTTGGAAGCATCTGAAAAATGTTTCTGAAGTTTGTAGTTTTCTGGGATTGGCTGGTTATTATCGGCAGTTCATAAAAGGCTTTTCAATGATTGCGACTCCGTTGACGAAGTTACTTCAGAAAGATGTGAAGTTTGAATAGTTTGAATGGTCTGAATGGTCTGAAAAATGTCAAAAAAAGTTTTGATCAGTCGAAAGCTCTATTGACAGAAGCTCCAGTATTAGTGCAACCCGAATCAGGTAAAGAATTTGTGATCTACAATGATGCTTCATTAAATGGTTTAGGATTTGTTTTGATGCAAGAAGGCAAAGTCATTGCTTATGCTTCGAGACAGTTAAAGCCGCACGAAAAGAACTATCCGGCGCACGACCTTGAGTTAGCTGTGATTGTGTTCGCTTTGAAGATATGGCGTCACTATCTGTTCGGTGAGAAATGTCATGTATATTCTGATCATAAGGGTCTGAAATATCTGATGAGTTAGAAAGATCTCAATCTGCTACAGAGAAGATGGTTAGAACTGCTAAAAGACTACGATCTTGTAATTGATTATCATCCAGGAAAAGAAAATGTTGTTGCTGATGCTTTGAGTCAAAAATCATTGTTTGCTCTGCGTGCGATGAATGCTTATTTGGTTCTGTCAGATGATGATTCAGTTTTAGCCGAATTAAAAATAAGACCGTTATTCATTCAATAGATTATTGATGCTTAGAAAGTTGATAATCAAATAATAGCAAAATGAGCTTAGTGTGATTAGATTCAGATTCAGAATTCAGAATTGATAAAGATGATTGTTTGAGAGTTAGGGATCGGATTTGTGTTCTAAGGAATCCAGAATTGATTCAGATGATTTTGAATGAAGCTCACAACAATCGTTTATCTGTTCATCCGGGTAGTATGAAGATGTATAATGATCTGAAACAGCATTACTGGTGGTCTGGAATGAAAAGAGATATCTCTGACTTTGTTTCTAAATGTTTAGCTTGTCAGCAAGTCAAAGTTGAACATCAGATGCCATCTAGGTTGTTACAACCTATTATGATTCCATAATGGAAAAGGGATAGAGTGACAATGGACTTTGTATCAGGTTTGCCCCTATCTCCGAGAAAGAAAGATACAATCTGTGTTGTAGTTGATCGATTGACGAAATCAGCCCATTTTATTCCGGTACGATCAAATTACTCACTTGATAAGTTAGCTGAGTTATATATTTTTGATATTGTGAGATTGCATGGTGTGCCATTATCTATTATGTCAGACAGAGATCTAAGATTCACATCACAATTTTGGAAGAAATTGCAAGATGCTTTGGGTACGAAATTGCATTTTAGCACTGCTTTTCACCCACAAACGGATGGGAACAATATTGAGATGTTAAGATGTTACATTCTTGAGTTTGAAGGTACGTGGGAACAATATTTGCCTTTGATTGAATTCGCTTATAATAACATATTTCAATTGAGCATTAAAATGGCACCATACGAAGCCTTATATGGTCTCAAATGTCGTACACATTTGTATTGGACTGAGCTCAATGAGAATAAGATACATGGGGTTGATTTGATAAAATAAATTGAACAGAAAATAAAAGTGATCTGAGATAGTCTGAAAGCAACTTTCGATCGACAGAAATCTTATGCAGATTTGAAACAAAAAGATATTGAATTTGAGATCGGCGACAAAGTTTTTTTGAAAGTATCTCCATGGAGGAATGTACTTCGGTTCAGTAGAAAATGCAAATTGAGTCTGAGGTTCATCAGGCCGTATGAGATTATCGAGCATATCGGACCGGTTGCATATAAATTGTTGTTGTCACCAGAGTTAGAAAAGATTCACAATATCTTTCATGTATCGATGCTTCGACGATATAGATCCAATCCTTCGCATGTAATTTCTCTGTCTGAGATTGAGATTCAGTCTGATGTGACCTACGATGAAGAACCAATCCATATCTTAGCTCGTCAGATTAAAGAATTACGAAATAAGAAAATTCTGTTAGTAAAAATAATGTGGCATTTTCACGGTGTTGAATAGGCTACGTGGGAGCCAGAAGAGGCTATGAGACAACAATATTCGAACCTATTTGATGGTAAGATTTTCGGGGACGAAAATCTCTAAGGGGGAGAATTGTAACAGTCAGGTTTAGACCCTAGTCAGAATAGTGCTTTTGGGACCACAAATTCTAGTTAAAAAAATATTTTAATATTATATTTTCGTGCTAATAGTATGTGGTTAAGCATGTGTGAAAGTTCCATATGAAAATTTGATCATTTGTGTGTTTAATTTGATAAAAGGACTTAATCAAAGAAAATGCAAAAGTGGCCTTCTATTTGATTAAGTGCCTAATTTATTTGTCTTGTTAAATGTGAGGTCTTTAAGATGGAATTAGACCATTGATATATTAAATGGACATTGTTGGACATCCATTATAAGCTTAAATATTTATTATAGTAAAGTTAAATTGGTAAAATGTTTATTATAATGTTTATAATAAAACACAATCAAAATTAAAGCTTTATTTTCACTTGTCTTGCCAAAATTACACAAAGAAAAAGAAAGAATAAGAACTGTAGGGTTCGTTGATTTCCTTGATTAAGGTATGAGTTTTGTTCTATTTTTGATAATTTCTACGTTTTTGTAATCGTTGCTTTGTATACTATCAAGCCTATGCCCTAATTTCTGATTTTGTTGATGATTTTGAGTTATGTCATTGATGAAACTATGAGTTTTATGAATTTTGATGATAGTATATTAAAGATATGTGTTGGGTTAGTATATTTTGTATTAGAATTTTTGATGAATTTGAGTAATTTGGACAAAATTGAGAAATTTGTAAATTGAGGGACTAAGATTTGAAATAAATGAAATATGTGGGCTTGTATAAGCTATATGAAAATTCGGCTAGACATGTGTATAAAGAAATTATGTGTATTTTGTATTTTGTGAACTAGGGACTAAAGTGTCAAAATGTGAAAATGTGAGGGCTAGTTTGTAAATTGCCCTAAATATGTTTTTTGGATTGATTTGAATGAATGTGAAAGTGAATAAGTTAAATTTGAATTTATATAGAATAAGAACCAAAGAAAACAAAATTATATCGGGGAAAGTCGAAAGTCGTTGAGTAGCCGATCTTGTTTATTCGAATCCGTACGAGGTAAGTCCATATACAAATAAATGTATTTGAAATGGTTTATTTATGCTTATATGCTATTGAACTATGATGAATGGTTATATGCCTTGAATACAAGACATCCAGGAAATTATCACAAAGACTCGACGTCCAAAAAGCCCCTTACAAACCATAGGAATAGTTAGGATACATATGTCTTGACATAGGATCCGATATGTGTTATCGTGTAAGACCACGTCTGGGACGTTGGCATCGTACTTGATTTCGTGTAAGACCCTGTCTGGGAAAATGGCATAGATATTTGATTACATGTAAGACGACGTCTGGGACGTTGGCATTCTACGAGGTTTTCGAGCTATCCGCGTATCCTTATGATTTTGAATAGTTTAACAGGCATTCTGAGAAATGAATGATAACATGAAATATGTATCTGATTCAGGTACATTTGAAGTTGTATATCATATTTGATGTTGAAAGGTAAGTATATGTATCTTTATGATCAAGTGAGTATACGTGACAAAAGTATAAAAAAATATATGCATTATGTGCGAATGAATGAAGAAAATGAGAAATGTATTAGAGTTATGTGTTTTGTGATTTTATGTGGTTAAAGAATATATGTATATTATGATGCTTATATGTTTATATTGTTAAGTTTATTTGTATATGGCTTACTAAGCTTTTGAAAGCTTACTTTGTGTGTGTTTGCATTATTTTTTTTTTAGATATCGTAGCTATAGGGAGCTCGAGAATCATTGAGGATCGTCACCACACTATCGAACCTTGTTTTGGTACCTTTTGACATTGTGAATATAAGACTATGGCATGTATAGTCTAGAAGTATTTAGATATGTTTTGTAATGTATTTATCATGCCATGTGACATGGATAGTTTATGGTGGAACTTATGGTTTGATTTTGGTATATGATATGTGATGCAAATTATGCTTATGTGATGTGTTTATAAATGACCAAATGAAATGGTCAATATTGGTAAGTTTTGGTATGTGCAAATTTGAGATATTGGTAAGTTTATAACATGTGTTCGAATGATGTAAAATGAGGTTATGAAACAAAAGTTTAGATATGATTTGGTCTTATGTTTTGGTGTGATTTAGTATGGCTAATACACATGAAATTTGTTGATAATGTTATGGTATGAATGAGGTAAGTTTTGGTATTGAAATTGGCTGAAATTATAGTGCAAATGTGTTTGGTTTGATGCTTGTAGGTTTGACCCAAATTGGGTGGCAAATTGGCTTTTCAAATGGCCCATTTTTGTCCACAGAAGAATAGACATGGAATACTTTCATCATCCATTGCATTACTCGTTAAACAATCGGAATACTATTGGATACACGGAAAACTTGCACATAAGTGCCACATATACATACATAGCAAAGGCTACCTCATAACATGTAACGCTTATGAAGGAGCTACTCATGGTCTTGCTCATATAAGCTATTGATCAAGTGTACTTACACGGGCTGCTCACATAAGCTATCAGGTATCCAACCCGCTCAAGGATTACCTAGCCACTGGTAGGACACACAAAACCATTGGCCAGAACCCAATTAAATGTATCGCATCCATAATGAACTCGGACCAACTCAACGAGCTTAGATGCCTCATATATATCACGAACCCAGACCAACTATTCCTAAGGTTCAAACGAGATTCTTTCTCATATACACATAGCATCTCCATTGTACTTGCTCGTAACATCGCGGATAACGACCAATATCATTCATACTTACAAGGTTATCATTAGGCATAGCATACATAATATTGATAAAATATTTATCACATAATTTCAACACATCAAAATATAATACATTGTCACATTATTTACACATGTACTTACCTCGGTACAAAATGATGGTAATCAAGCCTAATCGTCGTATACTTTATTCTTTCCTTGATCAAGACCCGATTCATGTTTTTCTTGATCTATAATATCAAATTTAACTTGTTTATTAATCGCATTATTCAAATCAATCCATAATTCATGCTTTGGTAAAATTACCTTTTTACCCTATCTTTTCACTTATTTACGAGTTAGTCCCTAGGCTTGTAAAATGAGATGCATGCATTTTCTTTGTTACCCAAGGCTAGCGGAACCTATACCATGCTCATATCAGCCCACATTTTCCTTTATTTCACATTTTTACTACCCACTTTTACACTTTTATAAACAAGTCCCTTTTTTGGTGTTTTCACTAAAAATCACCTAGTAAAATATGTTTATCATGCATCAGACATTCATATTCCTTCATTAATCATCAAAATACATGCATGTTACACATGGGAAAAATTTCATACATGAACCTTAGCTCAAAATATATCTAGAAATGGGTAGATCATGCTTCAAAGACTTCAAAAATACAAAGAACATTAAAAACGGGGCTAGGGAGCACTTACAATCAAGCTTGAAATGTTGAACAAAACCCTAGCTATGGCTATTGAAAAATTCAGCTATCACTTGGAGAAGATGAGCACATTATTGACTTATTTATCCCTTTTTATTCTTTTGTTTACCAAATGACCAAAATACCCTTTGTACCTTTCTTTCAACTATTTCCTATGCATGCCCATTTTTGTCCAAAATTATAGAAATTGGTCAAATTGCTAATTAAGACCTTTTAAATCATAATCTAAAGCAATTTCATACTTAAAGCTTCTAGAATTGAAGTTTTGCATTTTATTCAATTTGGTCCATAAAATTCAATTAGACATTTTATGCATAGAATTTCTTTATGAAACTTTCACATAAGCATGCATTCATATCATAGACCTCATAAGAATCATATAATAATTATTTCTATCTAAGATTTGTGGTCTCAAAACCACTGTTTTGACTAGGCCTTAACTCGGGATGTTATAATTATTCGAAGAGATCATGACCAAAATGGGTTAATCATGTTTTTAGATATTTGATCAAGATTGGACCAAAATGAAACTTCTACAAAGGAGCAAACGGTTTAGATCTACATTAAGGTGTGGGATTTTACTCTAGTTGTAAGTGAAGTTTAGTATTACTATTTAATTAAAATGTTATTTAATTAATTAATGTGTGAGTACCTTACATACTCGTTCGGAGTTGAAAAACTCAATCGAAGAGAAAACCAAGTAAGTGACCTAAACTATTAAGTGTTCTGAAAATCCAGGATTTATGATATCGGATGTATGTAATGTTGATCTCAACTCTATATTATGTGATTAATGGCTAGATTGATATGTGATGATCTAAACGTGCGTTATATGTCTATGAGTATGCTAAGATACATGTTTTAATATAAATAGTATATTAAAGCATGCTAAAGTGAAAACTATGTGATATGAGAAAATGTAAGCATGATACTTGCATGTGTAAAAATCAAGATATATGAGTTGTGAGCATGGATATGTGAAAAATGTGAAAAGTGAAACATAAGTGTTAAACAGCCATATCATATGCATGGGGTGGGTTTGTGAAAGGAGGAAGCTATTTGGCATTTTAACTACAATTATGTGGTTGTTTTTAGCAATTATGTTGTGGCTTGTCCACGATGTGTTATGTGACTGTCCATTGGTATTTATGTGGTCGCTTGTCTACAAATTGGTGTGTTATTGGATAGACGAGTTCTAGGGATCTCAATATTGGTGTCTCGTGCAGATGGGTACGAAATCCTATAATTGTCCATTGTTCACAAGCATGCCATGTTTTGATTCAATAATGTGATAATATTTGAATTCAATGAAAGATGCCTTTTAATATTTTGATGTATTATGTTATGTGTTAAAATAAGTGTTTGTGTTGATATCACACTAAGTTTTTTTAAAGCTCACCTAAGATTTTCGTGTGTCTCAGGTAACCCTCATACTTAAAGCTTGGATTTGGATTTTCGAGGAGGCTCTCAATATAATATGTTTTTCTGGTTAAGGATTTTCGAAATGGTTTGGTTTTTTATATGGACTTTTTGAACTTCTTTTTATCTTTAAATTGGGTTTGTTTAAATGATTTTGGGACTTTAAATTTTATTTTATGAATAATGGTAAGGGACACTATTTGGATATAATAAGGTATTATGCATGAATTGCTTTTATGTGATTTCTAAAATGATCAAAGAAATGTTTTAGTGATTATTAGCCACTGGAAATATGTGTTTTAAAAACTAAATTACATTTCAAATAATTTTTAATTATAAAGGAACAAATAAATCTATAACGAACAATACAAGATGTTTTACAAAATTAAATGTTTTGAAAAGGTAAGTGAAATTTTTTTTTAAGAATCATTTTGGAATTTTTTTTCTAAGAATCATTTTGGCCATCTTTAAGGCCCATGTAATCATTTAGATTGGGCCATAATGTCTAGGCCCTATTGTAGGGGTTATATTTAATGGTACTAAAGCCTAGTTCAAAACTCAAACTTTGGGTAAAATGTTCTCATAAAACTTCATACATAAAAAAGGGTATTTTTGAAAAAAAATGCTACATTTGATTTTGTTATAAAGAAATTTGAGACCTCCCGAAGACCGATTCGAGGTAAGTGTTCTTTAGATGTGAAAACTATAGATGGTGAGACTATAAAAAACTATAGAAAACTTTTTACTGAGACAAAATTTAGATTGTGAGAACAATAAATAGTGAAACTCATATAAAAGTGATAAAACAAAAATTTTGATTCAAAAAATATTCAAGTAATAATAATAAAACTTATCTCTTTTGACAAAATAAAATTTTAAAATGAGTACTCACAGTGTTAGAACTAGGGGAATGAGAGCACGTGGGGAATCAGGTCAAGGAACCCAAATCGACTCATCTTCGTATTAGGTGTGAACCTTTGAACATGTTGCGGACAATGTGGAGCGGGCACCTACTGTTGACGAGAGTCAGCAAGAGCCATCAAGTTTTGGAACGAGTGGTGGGTGCCCAATCAAGTGTTAACAATTGTGGCACTACTGCTGAGAGGCTCCGATCGAGTAGGGCCGAACTATTTAGGGGCATTGCTGGGATGACCTCTACTGTAGTCGAGTATTATTTTGAGGCTTTAAAGAGGATTCTTGACGATATAGAGTGCACCCCTAAACAAAAGCTTAAGGGGACTGTGTCAATACTACGTGATAAGGCACCCAAGTTAATGTGGGATTACTTTCTGTAGGCATTTTAGAAGAAATATGTGGGAGTGAGATATGTGGAGGCCAAGAGGCTTGAGTTCATTGAGCTGAGGCAAGGTAATATGTCTCTGTCTCACTACGGGGTGGAGTTCTTAAGGCTCAGTTGCTATGTTCCATGAATGGTATCTCATGAGCAAGATAAATGTGTCTGATTTGAATTTGGGCTAAGATCTGATTTGATGTTGCAAGTGGCTCCACTGCACGAGAAGACTAAGATCTTTGAGGTGGTTAGACACATTGAGCGCAAACAGAAGGAGCAAGTGAGAGCACTATTTAAGAGACATTCCAGTCTTAATAGACATGCTCAATGTCTAATTAAGCGAGCCAGAAATGATTGACCCTGCTAGAACTTTGCTGTAGCAAGGGATAGGATCCAAAATTGTGTAACCTGTGGTAAGAGAAATTTTGGTGATTGTTGGAAAGGCATGGGTGCATGCTTAAAATGTGGGTTGCTAGACCATAAAATTGGAGAATGACTATGGTTGAATGACTAGGTGCAAGCACAAGGCCAAAATCATGCATTGAATTAAAGAGCTGGTCAGTAGCCACAACGAGCTCAATGACAAAAAAGAAAAGGTAATGCAAGTCAAAGATAGCGAGTACTAGGTTAGAGTACTAATTGAGTTTATGCGAGGTAACCAACACTTGTGTATACGGCTAGGCGCCAAAAGGATCGTGATGTTGTCGATGTGATAGCAGGTACCTTTACGATTAATGGCATTTCTTATTTTTTATTGATAGGCAAGGGTTCTACTTATTCGTATGTATCATGTATGGTGATTGAGAAATTGGGTATTCGAGTAAAGGAAACAATTAGTGATGTGATAGTACTTAGTCCCTTAGGACAACATATACAAGGGAACAAAATCTATAAGCATTACACAATGCATGTACAAGGTGAGGTGTTTTCATGCCGACCTTATGGAACTACACTTTGGAGAATTTGATCTCATATTAGGAATGGATTGGTTGATCGAGCATCGAGTCATCTTAGATTGCAACACTAAACGAATTACTTTGATGACTATTTCTGGGAATGAGATTATCGTGATTGGAGAGCGCCAAAATTGTCTTACAAATGTGATTTCCATCTTGGTAGTAGAGTAGCTAATGTATAAGGGTGTGATGCCTACCTCGTATACATCTTGGACACGAATGTGGATAGTGCTGCATTGAAGAACATTTGAGTAGCGAAGGAATTTCGTGACGTTTTTCCTAAGAAGCTGCCTGGTCTATCTCCTGAACCTGAGGTTGATTTTGGAATTAAGTTACTGGCTAGGACAACACTGGTGTCCATTGCACCCTATCGCATGGCACCTAAAGAACCCAATGAGCTTAAGGATAAGTTACAAGAATTGTTGGATCATCGTATCATAAGGCCAAGTGTATCGCTGTAGGGGGCTTTGGTCCTTTTTGTGAAAAGAAGGATGGATCTATGACGCTGCGCATCGATTGTCATCAGTTGAACAAGTTGACTGTGAAAAATAGATATCCATCGCTGAGGATCGATGACCTATTTGACCAATTCTGAGGTGCTATAGTCTTCTCTAAAATCGATCTGAGGTCAGGATACAATCAGTTGCAAGTAAAGGAGGTTGATGTGCCAAAGGCTACTTTCAGGACTCGGTGTGGGCACTACGAGTTCTTAGTGATGCCTTTCGGTCTTACGAATTTTTTGGCCATATTCATGGAGTTAATGAATAGGGTCTTTCAATCCTATTAATGAATAGGGTCTTTCAATCCTATCTTGATCGATTTTTTTTTAGTCTTCATCAATAATATCTTGATCTACTCCAAGTTTGAGTTGGAGCATGAGGAGCACTTGAGGTTGGTCCTTCAAACCTTACATGAGAAAAAGTTGTATGCGAAGCTAAGTAAGCGCGAGTTTTGGCTCTGAGAGGTGATGTTTTTGGAACATGTAGTGTTTGTTGAGGGTATTTGCGTGGATCCAAAAAAAATCAAGGCAATCTTAAATTTGAAGCAGCCTAAGAATGTTAGTAAGAGTCAGAGTTTTCTCGGACTTGCTAGATATTATAGGAGGTTTATCTAAGGATTTTCGATGATTACAGCTTCAATAACTAAGCTGTTGAGAAAGGTTACACCATTTAAGTGGACCAATGAGAAGCAAGCTAGTTTTTAAAAACTTAAGGTAGTTTTGACTCAAGCATCAGGGTTGATTTAACCTTGGTTTGGGAAAGATTAGGTGGTCTATAGTGATGCATCTCATTCTGGTCTTGGATGCTAGTTGATGCAAGATGGAAAGGGTGTAGAATACGCTTCAAGGAAACTCAAGCCACGAATGCAACTATCTAATGCATGATTTGGAATTGGTTGCTGTGGTATTCACAGTTAAGATTTGGAGGAATTATCTTTATGGGGAGAGATGTGTCATCTATACAGATCATAAGAGTCTTAAGTATCTCCTTACCCAAAAGGATTTGAACTTAAGACAGAGGCGTTGGATCAAGCTTTTGAAAGATTATGGCTTTACCATCGAGTACCATCCTGGTAGGGCTAATGTTGTGGCGGATGCGCTCAGTAAGAAGTCTATGTCAGAGTTGAGGGCAATGTTCACTAAGTTAAGTTTATCCGATAATGGTGATTTGCTTACAGAGTTACAAGTGCGACCAACTTTGATTGAAGAGATTAAGTTGAAGTCGATTTCATATTCATCATTAGAGCTCTATGTGAAGCTTGTTAAAGAGGGTAAGACTTCAGATTTTGCTTATAATTCTAAAGGAATCTTTTGTTATCATGGAAGATTCTATGTGCCTTCTGATTTGGAGTTGAAGCAATCTATACTTTGAAAAGTACATAGTAGTTCCTATGGTATGCATCCTGGAGGTAGTAAGCTGTATAGAGATATTCGTGAGCAGTATTGGTGGCCGAGATTGAAATATGATGTGACAAACTTTGTGGCTAGATGGTTGACATCCCAACAAGTCGAGGCTGAACACCAATTTCCTTTTAGTTTGCTCCAGCCTATTCAAGTTCCTCAGTGGAAGTGGGAGCATATCACCATGGATTGTGTTAGTGGATTACCATTGACGTTATCCAAGAAAGATTCTAATTGGGTGATTGTGGATCGATTGACGAAAATGGCTCATTTCTTACATGTGAGCACCAATTATTCATTGTAAAAGTTTGTGAGGTTGTACGTCGCTGAGATTGTGAGAGTTTATAGCGTACCAGTGTCTATCATTTCCGATAGAGATCCTCGCTTTACATCATGATTTTGGAAAAGTCTATCTGAGGCACTCGACACAAGATTGAATTTCAGTAATGCTTATCATCCACAATCTGATGGGCAGTCTGAGTGGGTTATTCAGATTCTCGAGAATATGTTATGAGGTTGTGTAATCAAATTTTAAGGTAATTGGGAAAAGAATTTAACGCTTGCAGAATTTTCTTATAACAATAGTTTTTAGTCGAGCATTCAGATGGCTCCGTGTGAGGCAGCATATGGGCGTAAGTGCAGGACATATTTGTGTAGGATATCTTCAAGTGAGGCATTGTTGGACTGATTTGGGAGAAAAGAAAGTCTTGGGATCAGATTTAGTTCAAGAGATGGAGAACAACGTGAATATTATTCGGGATCAATTGAAAGCTACATTAGATCGATAGAAGTCCTACTCTAACTTGAAGGGGAGGGACATTGAGTATAATGTGGGTGATGAAGTTATCCTTAAGGTTTCACATTGCAAGAAGGTATTGACATTTGATCGTAAGGGGAAGTTGAGTCCAAGATTCGTTGGACCTTATCACATCATTAAGAGGATTGGACCAGTGGCTTATCAATTAGAGTTACCTCAAGAGTTGGATCATATTCACAATGTGTTTCATGTGTCCATGTTGCGATGTTATCAATCTGACCCTTCTCATGTGATTCCAATAGTGGATATTTAGGTCCATTCTAATTTGACATTTGAGGAGAAACCGATATAGAAAATTTATTATAATGTTAAAGTTTTAAGAAGGAAACAAGTTCCACTTGTGAAAGTGTTGTGGAGAAATTATGGTTCGAGTGAGGAAACTTTGAAACCTGAAGATGCGATGCGGTAACAATATCCTCACCTATTTCCATCAAGTAATTTCGAGGATGAAATTTCTTTTAAGAAGGTTAGAGTTGTCACATCCCATTTTCTTAATTAATTTAATTTAGTAAAGAGGGTGAATCTGTTAGCTCTTATGTCTTCAAATTATTCACACATTATTGAAAACAAGTGTTGTGGCTTAATGGTAGGAAGCTCCTTATATATCTTTGAGGTCTTTTGTTTGAACCTTTTTGTACACATATTTTTTTATTTAATATTTGCACATTTTTAGCATGTGCTGTAACACCCCTCACCCGTATCGAACACCGGGACAGGGTTCAAGGTGCTACCGAACTTAAACTCAACTAACTATATAAAATTGGGCCGTAAAATTTTGATCAATTTAAAACTTTTCATTTCACATACATTTTCTCCCTTAAACGGGCTCACGAGGCCCAAAACATGCATTAGAAACAATTCGGGACTACACCGAGAACTTAAGAAAAACTTTGAAAATTTTCAAGCTTTAAGGCTCCACACACCCATGTGGGTATAAACCACACACCCGTGTGCTAGGGACACGCCCGTGTCCCAAACCAGTGTTCAAAAACCTAGATATTCTGCCAATTTGGTCATGAACAAATTAAAGCCACATGGCCAAGGCACACGCCCGTGTCCTATGGCCGTGTCCTTCACACGGATGAGACACATGGTCATGTCTCTTGCCCATGTGCTATTACCATGCATACTGACTTGAAAAACTTAGGTTCAAGGGACACACGGCTGGACAACACACCCATGGGGGTGGATCGTGTGTCACACACTGTCTAAACACACGTCCATGTGTCTACCCGGGTGGACAAATACAAGGCTATTTTCCAAGCCATTTTGTCACCCCCACAACACATGCACACATACCTATACAATAGCATACAACATGACAAAATTAGGCACTAAAACATTCCTAACATGTCATGACCATGGCAATTTCACATGCAATAGATATCATAGATATTACTCACATCTTTACCACATTCATGCCATAATCATTATAAACTTATCACGTAAGACCATAGCACATGCATACATATTTAAAATGGGTTTACAACCCCATAATCAAAATAAGCCAATACATTTGGCTAAAGCAATATCACATACCCGAATATTTAAACTTCTATACATGCCATAGACTCAAGGTACTTGAAATCACTTACATCAATAGCGATAGCTTGACAATGTGATAATATCTCCGAGGAACTCAAACCTGAGCTAACCTGGCAACACTAGAGAACATGGGAAAGGAAGGGGTAAGCTTTACGCTTAGTAAGTTCATATGAAAGTAATAAGCAACTCATTAACATGATTTATCAAATGTTCCCATCATATTCTCAAGTTCATGATAAGATGTCTTCTTGTACAATAGTCAATAAAATATTTATATCTAGAGATACGAAACTCAAAATTAAGTTCTGTTAATTTTACTTGAAACTAGACTCATGTACCTTTCTACCATAAAATTTCCAGAATTTTTGATTTAGCCAAATAGTACAGTTTATTCCTCAAATTTACCCCTGATTCACTGTCTGACAGTTCCGACCCCTCTACAATAAAGTTCAATTATCTCGTACCACAGAACTTGAATAATGTTCTCATCTATTTCTCTTGAAAATAGACTCAATGAGGATTCTAAAAATATAAATTATAACTCATAACAATTTTTAAAAAAATTATAATGATTTTCTCAAATCAGAATAGGGGATTTCGAAGTCATTCTGACTCTGTCTCACACAACTTCAAATATCTCATTATAGGAAATTCTTTTTCTTACAAGGTTTATTTTATAAGAAACTAAACTAAATAAGCTTTAATTTCATATTTTATTCAGCCTCTAAATCATTTTACACTATTTTTAGTGGATTGTCAAAGTCGGACTATGGTTGCTGTCCAAAACTATTTTAGTGTAAATTAACGATACCAAGTTTATCACACCATATTAATTCATTTCTACCACATTAGTAAGGCTACATATTCATAAATCATAAGTATAGACCTATAATCAGAAGGTCATCACAAAATCATTCTCATAGGCATGAATTACCTATTTACATCTTTACCAAATGTGCATCATAAACTGAAATTATTTCTCATGAGCTTGGCATACATACTTGTATTACTTAACTTGCTCATTTTCATTCCTTACTAATCATATAACATGAATTGAATTTACATTTCATCAATTTCATGTAGGTACCTTACCACTCTCAATATGGTCATAACCTTTCTCATTTAGCTTAAATCGTAATTCTCACCGTTGAACCATTCAAAAAACTATCGGATATTATTCACTAAGCCTCAAACATAGTGCATAATGCCGATGCCATGTCCCAGACATGGTCTTACACTGACTATCGAAATCGTGGTCGATGCCATGTCCCAGACATGGTCTTACACTAGCTCTCACATATCCGTGCCAATGCCATGTCCCAGACATGGTCTTACACTGACACATCTCATAGCCGATGCATGTCCGAGACCTGTCTTACACTGGCTTACATCTCGAGGCTGATGTATGTCCCAGACGTGTCTTACACTAGCTATCGTCTCAATGCTGATGCCATGTCCCAGACATGGTCTTACACTGGCTCTCTTAATATGGCCGATGCATGTCCCAAACATGTCTTACACTAGCACACACACATCGCCCAATGTCATGGCATGAATATATGTTTATTCCTAATGTTCAACTGGGAGGTTCCTCTACATCAATTCTCATCATACATAATCATTTCCACAATCAAGAAATTTATGCTATATCAATCCAAATACGTATAATAACGATGTAGTTATATTATTTACATACAACTTACTCGTTTCTATGAGATATCATATTCCATTGAATTTCTAATGTATTCAACAGAGCTTTCGTCTAATATCACAGTCGCTAGCATCCTCATGCACTAAGAATTTCACTGGAAATGAACAACCATATATATTCCCAAGGATAGAGGAAAATACAAAATACTCAAAAGAGAGAGATAGGTAAAACTTTACTTAATTGGATCTGTCATGCTCAAACATCTTTGCGAATCCGACATCATTCCTTTGATTATTTTTGTCATCACTAATCCCATGATTCCCCATTACTGCACTTTTTAGTTTCCCATTTGTAAACTTATACAACATATCTCTCGTGAATCTCCTCATATAACTCTATTCTGGTAAGGGGGTGAAGATTGTAAAGCCTCTAAACTTTCGACTTTCACACATATACACATTTAACAACAACATAGTATCATGCACATCGATTTAAACATTTCAAATTTCCAACTTGTTATGAACACACTTTCACATATCTTAGTAACACGTGCAACTTTATTTCATATTAATACTAGCCAAACATCAATGAACTTATCACAATATAGATTTTCAATTCTTTTACTCGAATCACCATTAATGTCTAATCAAGTTTCAACACTTAGCCTTATTTTACTTAACAACATTTACCAAATTAGAGAACATCTTACGATTTTGAGTACATCATTCAATTGATGCCATAGTCCAACTATGGTCTTATCCGTCAATTCATAATCGAACGATCATACTCAATTCCAGCGTTCTACTCAATTTGATCTTTCATTT
Source organism: Gossypium hirsutum (assembly GCF_007990345.1). Classification (NCBI taxonomy): domain Eukaryota; kingdom Viridiplantae; phylum Streptophyta; class Magnoliopsida; order Malvales; family Malvaceae; genus Gossypium; species Gossypium hirsutum. The sequence goes on from NC_053435.1 coordinate 57,822,467, forward strand.
CAGTTTTCATGCTATCATAACACTTATGACATCTTTAATTCAGAGATTCAAACATAAATGTCAATCACATGTACATATTGATTACACATCATTAAACAAAAGTACTTATACACACATTCTATCATTTCGAGTAAAGTTTTCTTTTCATAATCACTAGACCAAACGAGTTAGGCACGTAACATCGTACGAATACTAATATGCATGAAAGAGCTTATCACAACTTAATTTTCATTTCATTCCACGATTCCACATTCTTTAACTTATGATTATCACATATTGAGTATTAATTCATGTAAAAAAATCATGAATCTATTTTCATACCTTTCCAAATTTCAACATATCACAAGCACATTCCAATCATCTTAATATTACTTCTATCATTAACAAGATTTGCTCGGTTGGAAGTCTTTCCTGTCTTAGCAAACAGTTTCGTTAGCGTCAGAAGATATCACACTATCACGATTGTACTATGGCATGTATAGCTAGACTCTCTTACCTATGTTAGCCTGAAAACTGACTAAACCATGCTCTGATACCACTAAATGTAACACCCCTCGCCCGTATCCAACGCCGGGACAGGGTTCGAGATGCTACCGGACTTAAACTCAACCAGCTATATAAAATCGGGCCCAAAATTTTGATCAATTTAAAAATTTTCATTTCACATACATTTTGTCCCTTAAACGGGCTCATGAGGCCCAAAACATGTATTAGAAACAATTCGGGACTACACCGAGAACTTAAGAAAAACTTGGAAAAATTTTACGCTTTAAGGCTCCACACACCTGTATGGGTATAAAGCACACCCCCTTGTGCTAGGGGCACGCCCATCTCCTGAACCCGTGTTCAAAAACCTGGATATTCTACCAATTTGGTCATGAACAAATTGAAGCCACACAGCCAAGGCACACACCCGTGTCCTATGGCCGAGTCTCTTGCCCGTGTGCTACGACCATGCATACTGACTTGAAAAACTTAGGTGCAGGGGACACACGACTGGAAAACACACCCATGGGAGCAGACCATGTGTCACACACGATCTAGACACACGCCCGTGTGTCTACCCGTGTGGAAAAATACAAGGCTATTTTCCAAGCCATTTTGTCACCCCCACAACACAAGCACGCATACCTATACAATAGCATACAACATGACAAAATTAGGCACTTAAACATTCCTAACATGTCATGACCATGGCAATTTCACATGCAATAGATATCATAGATATTACTCACATCTTTACCACATTCATGCCATAATCATTATAAACTTATCACGTAAGACCATAGCACATGCATACATATTTAAAATGGGTTTACAACCCTATAATCAAAATAAGCCAATACATTTGGCTAAAGCAATATCACATACCCGAATATTTAAACTCCTATACATGCCATAGACTCAAGGTACTTGAAATCACTTACATTAATAGCGATAGCTTGACAATGTGATAATATCTCCGACGAACTCCAACCCGAGCTAACCTGGCAACACTAGAGAATATGGGAATGGAAGGGGGTAAGTTTTATGCTTCGTAAGTTCATATGAAAACAATAAGCAACTCATTAACATGATTTATCAATGCTCCCACCATATTCTCAAGTTCATGATAAGTTGTCTTCTTGTATAATAGTTAATAAAATATTTATATCTAGAGCTACGAAACTTCAAATTAAGTTCTGTTAATTTTGTTTGAAACTAGACTCATGTACCTTTCTACTATTAAATTTTCAGAATTTTTGGTTTAGCCAAATAGTACAGTTTATTCCTCAAATTTACCCCTGATTCACTATTTGACAGTTTCGACCCTTTTATACTAAAGTTCAATTATCTCATAGCACAAGACTCGAATAATGTTACCATCTATTTATATTGAAAATATACTAATTAAGGATTCTAAAAATATAAATTATAATGCATAAATATTTTTGTACAATTTATAATTATTTTCTCAAATTAGAATAGGGAATTTCAAAGTCATCCTGACTCTATCTCACACAACTTCAAATATCTCATTATAGGAAATTCTTTTTCTTACAAGGTTTATTTTATAAGAAACTAGACTCAATAATCTTTAATTTAATATTTTATTCAGCCTCTAACTCATTTTTCACTATTTTTAGTGGATTGTCAAAGTCGGACTATGGTTGATGTCCAAAACTATTTTAGTGTAAATTAATAATACTAAGTTTATCACACCATATTAATTCATTTTCGCCACATTGGTAAGGCTACATATTCATACATCATAAGTATATACCTATAATAACAAGGTCATTACAAAATCATTCCCATAGGCATTTATTACCTAATTACATCTTCACCAAATACGCATCATAAACTGAAATTATTTCTCATGAGCTTGGCAACATACCTGTTTTACTCAACATGCTTATTTTCATTCCTTACTAATCATATAACATGAATTGAATTTACATCTCATCAATTTCATGTAAGTACCTGTACCACTCACAATATGGTCATAACCTTTCACATTTAGCTTAAACCGTAACTCTCACCGTTGAACCATTCAGAAAACTATCGGATATTCACTAAGACTTAAACATAGTGTATAATGCCGATGCCATGTCCCAGACATGGTCTTACGCTGGCTCATCCATCAAGTCGATGCCATGTCCCAGACATGGTCTTACAATAGCTCTCACATATCCATGCCGATGCCATGTCCCAGACATGGTCTTACATTGACACATCTCGTAGCCGATGCATATCCAAGACATGTCTTACACTGGCTTACATCTCGAGGCCGATGCATGTCCCAGACATGTCTTACACTAGCATACACACTTCGCCCAATGTCATGGCATGAATATCTGTTTATTCCTAAGGTTCAACCGGGAGCTTCCTCTACATCAATTCTCATTATACATAATCATTTCCACAATCAAGAAATTTATGCTATATCAATCCAACTACATATAATAACGATGTAGTTATATTATTTACATACAACTTACTCGTTTCTATGAGATATCATATTCCATTGAATTTCTAATGTATTCTACCATCACGTCAATGTTATTAAATTTTGGCATCACTTTCATCGTACTCAATATCATCAACATATAATTCAATACAACTGAAGCAAGATAGATTCAAGTATATTAACAATAACATGGATAACATACTTATTAGTCATACGAACTTACCTCAACATCAATTTCTTGTTTTTCCTCGTTCTAAGCCCGAATCTCATTTTTCATCATCTATAACATCACATTTAACTTATTAACACAATATACTAATCAAATTAGTCTAATGACACATTTTGGGAAAATTTTTTATTTTGCCTCTATACTTTGCCAAAATTACCAAATTGCCCCTAGCCTCGTAAAATGATTTTATAACATTTTCTTACTCATTAAGCCTAGAAAAACCATTTTCATAACTATAGCAACTCACAATTCAATTATTTCACACTTTTACACTTATTCTACAAACTTTACAAAATAGCCCATTTAGATGTTTTTAAGCAAACTCTCTTCATGAAAGTTGTTTATAGCACGTTTAAGACTCATATTCTTCCGTAAAAACTCAGAAAACAATACATATGCTTTCATGATCACGAGTCACCTTTTCCACCATCGATTTTCTTCTTTTCCTTCTTTTTCTCCTCTATTTCAATTAAAAATGACTGAACCCTTCTCCTTACATGTATTTTTCATCACCACCAGACAACCGCACCCTTGTAGCCGTACCGCTGCAGAGTTGTCGCTTTTGATGGTAACTGATTTCTTCCTTCTTCTTTTTTTGTCTTTCGCTTGCTGATTACCCTAGTGACTAAAAATCATATTTTATTTTTTTATTTGATTATTTTAGATTATCCAACCATCAATTTTGCTCCATTTTTGTTTCTTTGTTCATTTAGTAATGAAATAAGTGTAAGTGATGTTTTGGGATTGAAAATCCTTCATCTTAAAATATTGTGACATGGTCTGTGACACCCCTAAAGTGACCCTAGTCGGAAAGTGGTTTCGGGACCACTAAACCGAGTCATAAAGATAATTAACCGTCATAGTTGATGCTCATTATATGTACATATGCATGTGTGAAAATTTCATGTTTGAATTTTGTTAATGGTAAGTGAATTTTTTCAAATAGGACTTATGTGAGAAAATTTGGAAATGTGCTAGGCAAATGTAAAGTGGCCTAATAATGCATGTTGTGAAATGATGGGTTTGCATGTCAAATTCCCCACTTTAGAGGAAGTGGCCGGCCATGAGGGTATGGGATACAAAGCATATGCATTTTGTATTAATATTATAATGACTACATGGTTTTATAATAGGAAATAAGTATTAAAAAAACATATTAAAGACATTTTATGCTAATATGTGTGGGAAGAATAATAAAATATGAGGGGAGTGGGAGGAGAAACCAAAGTTGTCTCCCCCTTACTCCCCATTGCCGTGACTAGAGAAAGGGGAGGAAAAACAAAATTCTTCCTTTGTTGTTCAACATGGCCGAATGGAAGGAAGAAGAAGAGGGGAAGTTCGGCCAAGGTGGTTCTTGAGATTAAGGTATGTTCAATGTTGCTTTTGGAGGTTTACACATCCTTTGGAGGGTTAGCCTACTTCTATTTATCTCATGGATGAAATTAGAGTTGTTGGAGAGTTAGGATTCGGCTAAGAGGCTTCAAAATTTTAGTTGATGCCTTGATACTACTAGCATGTTAGCTATATGGATGTGTTAAATTACTTGAAATGCTAGATAAATTTGAACTCCCTACCAAACTCTTTAGGCAACCCATGTTAGAAATTTCGGTATTGAGATGTCTAGATCTTTCGGCCATTGTAGCTATGGAGGAATAAAGTTTTTGTTTCTTGTTAAATTGGATGAATCTTGTTGTATGAGTGCTTAAACAAACTATGATTAAATGGATGCATAAATTCAAAGTGGGAAGAAATGGGCTATTATATTTGATGCTAATGCCGAATATGAAGATGATGAACTTGAATAAATAATATTCAGCTAGCATGATAAGTTATGAAATATTAAGTAGATGATATAATTGATTGATGAAGTGGCTAATAAGGATTTCTAATGAAATTGTTGCCAAGGCCGAATGTATCATGAAGTAAATAAAAAAAAAATTTCTAAATGTGCATTATGTGCTTATATGTGTATTCGGCCAGGGAAGTTTGACATGAAACTTTGATAGGTTTGAGAGATGAATGACCGAATGAGCTAGAGGTTATGTATGGATGAATTTTATGCACATGTGTGTGTGTGGCATTAGTAGCTAATGGCATTCGGCATTGTTTAATTAAAATTAGAAATGAATGCTTGAAAGTTAAATAGGTCACTCTAATGACCAAATATGCTAAAAGCTAATATATGGACAAATGATACGAACAAATTGGTTTTTGAAATGTATATGGTTGCTATATATATGTGTTTGATTGAGAAGTAAATTTGTTTGATTTAGCTCAAGAGCCTAGAGGATCAAAGTTGGATAAGGGAAAGGAAAAAAAGTGATCGAAGAGCCGTCGTAATCGTTCGGCAACTTCCGAGGTAAGTTTTAAGTGATTAAACGTTGAGTAAATTCAATTATAAAGGGACATGATGAGTTGATTTAATAAGATATGATGTGGCCATGATATGTTCTAAGCTCAAATGGTAAGTTCTTAAGTGTTTGAGCTTGGGAATTCAAGGGTAATTTGAAATAGTCTGCTTAGGACAGCAGCAGTAACGTGACTTTAGAAAATCACCATAAATTTATGGATTTGAATTAGAGGCTGAATGAGACATGAAATTAAAGCTTAATGAGCCTAGTTTCTTATAAAAGAAACCGTGTAAGCAAAGGAATTTCCAATAATGAGATACTTAAAGTTGTGTGAGACAGCGCAGAATGACACTGTAATCCTCTGTTCTGTTTTTAGAAAATCATTATAAATTGTGAAAAAATGGTTATAAGATAAAATTTATATGCTTAGACTCCTTAATGAGTCTAGTTTCAAATTAAATCAAATACAACACATTTTGAATTCTGTAAAATGAGAAATTTGATTCTTAGTGAAGAGTGGTCAGATTAGTCAAACAGTGAAATAGGGGAAACTTTAAGAAAAATCTGGTATTGATTGGCCAAACCCAAAATTCTGGAAATTTTATGGATGGAAGATATACGAGTCTATATTCAGGAAAAATTAACGGAAAGTGATTTGGAGTTTTGTAGCTCCAGTTATAAATAATTTAGTGACTATTGCTCAGAAAAAACAGCTTGTGCTGAATTTGAGATTATGTTGTGAACCTTGATAAACTTGTTTTAGTTGCTCATAAGCTATTGATTAAACCCATACTTGAACTCTAAATCGTGATATTGTAAGTTATGAGTATTCGAATATGAAATGATAGTAAGGCCTAATAGCCGATGTGATGAATGTGAAAGTGTATATGTGTGATAAGGCCTAATAGCCGATGTGATGAATGTGAAAGTGTATATGTGTGATAAGGCCAAATGGCCGATGTGATGAATGTGAAAGTGTATATGTGTGATAAGGCCTAATAGCCGATGTGATGAATGTGAAAGTGTATATATGTGATAAGGCCTAATAGCCGATGTGATGAATGTGAAGGTGTATATATGTGATAAGGCCTAATAGCCGATGTGATGAATGTGAAGGTGTATATATGTAATAAGGCCTAATGGCCGATGTGATGAATGTGAAAGTGTATATATGTGATAAGGCCTAATGGCCGATGTGTGAATGTGAAAGTGTATATATGTGACAGGGCCGAGTGGCCAACGTGATGGATGTGAAAGTGCATAAATGTGATAAGTCCCGAAGGGCATTTGTGTCAGTACTATATCCGGGTTAAAACCCCGCAGGCATTATGCGAGAATATTATCACTGATTAATGTCCTTAAGCTTCGTGCTTGTACTATATCCGAGCTCTAAAGACCCGATGACTACGTGTGGGGATTTTGTCCGGGTAAGACCCGATAACTTCGTGTGGAGATTATGTCCGGGTAAGACTTCGTAATAAGAATTGCTTATAAATATATTCAATGCGAAAGGTTAAACAGGTATGTACTCCAAGTTTATATGTGAGCTTGATTTGCACTAAATCATAAGGTGGTTATGTGATGCATACGAGAGCAATCTATGAGACTATTCCTATGATTATGTGACATCGGATCAGTGTGAGAGGTGATGTGAAATCATACGATATATCTATGTCACATGAGCTCACTTTTATGTGAAAGTTTATCTGCTTATTGTATATGATGAGATGTGCATATTCGGTAAAGGGATGGTATGCCCGAAGGAAGAGTGAAATAAAAATACGAACAACTATGTTATAATTTGATTGTTATCTGTTGACACTGCTTAAAACTTACTGAGCATTGTAATGCTTACTCCGTTTACCCTGTTTCCTCTGTTTTATAGATCTCATTGCGAAGCTACAGGCTCGGGGATCGTCAGCAACTAGTCACACTATCACTATCCACTGTTTGGTACTGCTACGTTTCGGATTGTCTTATGGCATGTATAAAATAGACTAGTGGCGGAAGAATATTTTGGTTAATGTATATAGCCATGCGAAAATGGCTTATATATGTTTGAGCATAATGTTATAATCATTTGGTATGGAATGGTTAATCACTATCATAATTTGTGCTATTTATGCTAAAAGGGCTAGTTGAATCATGGAAACTATGAAATAGGTAAAGTCTACCTTAAAGGCAGATGCTGGCAGCAGCAGTGATGTAGATTTGGGAAAATCACTAAAAATAGTAGGTTTGGAATTAAATAATGAATAAATTATGTAAACGAACCTTGATGAATCTATTTTCATAGGAAAGTAACGAAACGATCATATGGACAGTATGTTAAGAGATATTTAGGTTCTCGTGAGACAGGGCCAGAACAGTTTCTGGATTCCCTGTTCCGACTTTGGAAATTCATTATAAATTAACCAGAGATAATTAGGAGTCATTCCATATATGTATGGATTCCTCTCTGAGTCTAGTTTCTATAGAAACAAACGGCATCAGTATTGAATCCCTGTGCAGGGAGATATCCAAGTCGTAATGCGCAAAGGTCAGTGTAGTCGATCCCTGTAACATGGGAGACTTTGACTAATAAACTGTACTAATTGGACCGACCAAAAATTCTAGAAAAAAATATGTAGATGGGCATATGAGCCTAGTTTCAGGGAAAATTTACGGAACTGGATTTCGAGTTTCAGAACTCAAGATATGATTTTTAAAGTGACTAGTATGCAGACTGGCAGCTTGTCTGGGAATTTTTTTTTAAGTGGTTTGAAGTCTGTTAACACCTCGTGTTCGACTCCGGCGACGGCCTCGGGTTCGGGGTGTTACATGGTCGAATGGTATAAGGCCTAAATAATTCATATTTTATTTTTTTTATTTCAAAAATCATTAGTACTAACACAATCTTGTGTTAACATGAAGGACAGATTAATAATCATTCGAGAAATCAATAGTGAAACATCGCGAGAGTGACGAATCCGAGCATTCAAATTAAGGGTAAGTATTGGTGAGATTTTCACATTAAATCTCATAATAATGCCATGTTATTTGAATAGGTGATGACTAAAATGGGTTAATCATGCTTTTAGAATTGTGATCAAGATTGGGCCTAAACGAAACTTCTACAAAGGAGCAAAAGATTTAGATCTATATTAAGGTGTGGGATTTAACTCTAGTTTTAAGTGAAGTTTATTATTACTATTTAATTAAAATGTTATTTAATTAATTAATGTGTGAGTACCTTACGTACTTGTTTGGAGTTGAAAAACTCAATCAAAGAGGAAACCAAGTAAGTGACCTAAACTATTAAGTGTTTTAAAAATCCATGATTTGTGATATGGGATGTTTGTAATGTTGATCGCAACTCTATATTATGTGATTTATGGCTAGATTGATATGTGATGATCTAAACGTGCATTATATGTCTACGAGTATGCTAAGATCCATGTTTTAAAATAAATATGTATATTAAAGCATGCTAAAGTGAAAACTGTGATATGAGAAAATGTGAGCATGATACATTCATATGTGTAAAAATCGAGATATATGAGTTGTGAGCATGAATATGTGAAAAATGTGAAAAGTGAAACATATATATTATGTAACATCCCGAATTAGGGCCTAATCAGAATAGTGGTTTCGAGTCCACAAATATGAGATAAAAATAATTATTATATGATCCTTATTAGGTCTATGATATGAATGCATGCTTTTGTGAAAGTTTCATGAAGAAATTCTATGCATAAAATGTCTAATTGCACTTTAATGACCAAATTGAATAAGATGCAAAGCTTGCATTCTAGAAGCTTTAAGCATGAAATTGCTTTAGATTATGAATTAGAGGGTCCTAATTAGAAATTTGACCAATTCCTATAATTTTGGACAAAAATGGACATGCATAGAATAAAATTTGAAAGAAAGGCCTTAGGGGCATTTTGGTCATTTTGTAATTAAAAGAATAAAAAGGGAAAATCAAAGAAAAAAATGTGATTATCTTCTCCAAGCGCTAGCTGAATTTCTCAATAGCCATAGCTAGGGTTTTGTTCAGCATTTAAAGCTTGACTGTAAGTGCTCCCTAGCCCCATTTTTAATGTTCTTTGCATTTTTTAAGTCTTTGAAGCATGATCTACCCATTTCTAGTTATATTTTGAGCTAGAGTTCATGTATGAAATTTGAACCATATGTAACATCCATGTATTTTGATGATTAATGGAGGAATATGAATGTTTGATGGATGATAAACATCTTTTACTAGGTGATTTTTTAGTGAAAACACCAAAAAGGGGGACTTGTTTTGTAAAAGTGTAAAAGTGGGTAGTAAAAATGTGAAATAAAGGAAAATGTGGGCTGATATGAGCATGGTATAGGTTCAGATAGCCTTGGGTAACAAGAAAATGCATGCATCTCATTTTACGAACCTAGGGACTAAACATAAATAAGTGAAAAGATAGTGGTAAAAAGGTAATTTTACTAAAGCATGAATTATGAATTGATTTGAGTAATGTGATTAATAAACAAGTTAAATTTGGCATTATAGATCAAGACAAACATGAATTGGGTCTTGATCGAGGAAAGAATAAAGTATACGCAGATTAGGCTCGATTACCATCATTTTGTACCGAGGTAAGTACATGTGTAAATAATCTGACAATGTATTATATTTTGATGTGTTGATATTATATGATAAATATTTTATCAATATTATGTATGATATGCCTAATGATAACCCTGTAAGTTTGAATGATATTGGTCGTTATCCACGACGTTACGAGCAATTACAATGGAGATGCTATGTGTATATGAGAAAGAATCCCATTTGAACCTTAGGAATAGTTTAGGATACAAGTGACATCTCACTAGGAATTAAGAAATCCGAGCTCATTGACTTGGTTTGGGTTCGTGATATATATGAGGCATCCGAGCTCATTGAGTTGGTCCGAGTTCATTATGGATGCGAGCATCTGAACTCTTTGAGTTGGTCTGAGTTCATGATGGATGCGATACATGTGATTGGGTTCTGGGCAATGGTCTTGTGTATCCTACCGGTGGCTAGGTAATCTTTGAGTGGGTCAAATACCTGAAAGCTTATGTGAGCAGCCCGTGTAGTTTCACCTTGATCAATAGCTTATATTTACAAGTCCGTGAGTGGTTCCTTTACGAGCATTACATGCTATGAGGTAGCTTTGGCTACGTATGTATATGTGGCACTTATGTACAAGTTATTCTGCGTATCCAATAGTATTATGAGTGTTCAACAGGTAATGCAATGGATGTGATGAAAGTCCTGAGAAGGTCATGTTAAAGAGGTAAGGTTATATGATATACTATGATGAGTATAGGTATGTACGCTAAACCCATGAATAAATGCCTTGATAAAGAATGATTTGTGATGAGAACGTATATGTGTACATTTTATAAGTATGTCAAAAGGTTTAAATGATGTATAATCCTTATGTATATGTCACTATGTCTTTGCATGTTAATTGCTTATTATCATTGCATATTATTTGCATGTAGACTTACTAAGCTTTAATGCTTACCCCCACTCTTTCCATCCTTTGTAGTTCCACCAAGCTAGCTCGGGGATCGAAAGTTGTCAGAGCATTCGATCACACTATCAAAAGATTATTGGGTATAGTGAATTTGCTATTTTGAGTATGGCATGTATAGGGGACTTGGACATATTGTGATATGTTTCATGCTATTTGGCCAAATTGTGAAGGCCTATGATGTTGATAATTCATTTTGTAATAGCCATGTGATATGGCTCATACTTGATTATTGGGTTGTAATGTCTAATAATTCATGCATGCATGTGTTAATGCCTTGATGATGTGCTATGTGGTTTGTGTAACACACTGAATTTGGGACCTAGAAGAGTTGGGTTTTGAGTTTGGGATTTGGATAGAAGAAAACCTGAATAATTAAGAAGTTTTAAATATTATCGTTTAAGAAAAAAAATTTGAATTAAATTACTACTAGAAAATTTTCACTGTATTTATTATTACGGATATTTTAAATTTTTATGATTAGATATATTTATAAAATTATTATTATAATTATTATTATTAGATAGGAAATATATATATATATATATATATAATTATTGTTGTTTTGGTGTTTAAACTCTAGGAAAAAAATTATTTTAATTTTTGCCTCATAGAGGGAATCTGGGCATAAGGCTTATAAAATAAATTGGGCAAGATTGGGCATGAAGAAGCGTACTTGGCCAGTGGTTAGCATGCTAGGTAATGGGAAGGAGAGCTGGGGTTCGACTCCCAGCATGTGCAAAAGTGTTTTATTTTTTATTTATATCAGGGAACGACGCATCGAAGCCTCATATATAGTTGGGGTTAAAAGGTAACACAAAGGGAAGCTCGGTCCAGTGGCAGAGGCACTGGGAGTGTGGTAGAGTACCTAGGTTCGAGAGTTGGCGCACAGAAAGGCTTGTTTTACCTTTTAACCCCAACTATATATGCTACAAGGATCTGAGGCTAGGTACTCTCGAACTCGGTTGGCTCATCAGACCTAACCCATATTTCGGGAAAAGGTAAAGAACTCTAGGATCTGAGGCTGTGTTGGTCGAATACGGTAAGGGGTTAAATACGAAGTTTGTTTTTGATATTTAGATTAACGTGTTAGTAATCCAATTGTAGGAAGTTCGTGTGAGGATCTTGCCAACGTACTGTTCTAAATCAGGTGTGTATCGAACACCCTCTCATAGTTCAATTCAGCAAAAGCCGAAATGTCGAAATTCCGGCATTTCGTGGGCTTGTGAGTATGCGGGCTTGTGAGTATGCGAGTGCTCACAAGACGTTTAGAAATCATTAGATTTGAAATCGCAAAGTGGTAAGTTAGTCGTGTGTGAAATTTTGTGCACTTCAGTAATTGGGACTCGATAGGCTAAAATTGGGCCCAATGGACTTACAGGCCCATACGGGTAAAATAATAAAAAAATAGGCAATAAGTATGTTCTGTTAGACTGTGGAATTGAAACTGCTTAAACCGGTAAACTGGTCATAAGACTTGAATTAAATGGGCTTAAATTGCTAGTGGACACTGTAGGGCCCATTAGGGGTTTTAGGGCCCAATGGCTAAAATTGTGAAATTGAGACAAATAAATTATTGCGATGACAAATGGGCTAGTAAGGATAGTAACATTCGTGAGAAACCTTAAAACTGATAAAATTACTAAAATACCTTTATAGGTGGAAAATTTACAAATTTACCCCTATGAGCAAAATTACTGATATACCCCTAGGGTTAAGTTGACCTGAGTGCATGTTTGACTGTTACTATTTAATGCATGTCATGTTATTATTATCTGATGCATGGGACAGGGTTATTGATGGAGGAAGTACTGAAAGTGGCTTGTCCACGTACTGGAGGCTTTGCCTCAACTTACTGATATCTGAGCAGCAACGCTGCAACTGTGGAGTGTAGGGCTGGGTGGGTTGAGCTATTCCCTACATTGAGTGTAGGGCTGGTACGGGTGGAGTGTAGCGGTTGGTTATTGGCTGGGTTGGGCTTGCATACACGAATATGTCTGTTCTGTTCTAGAATGGGCGTATGGGCCATACTGTTATCTGAAAAGGGGCTAGGCCCAGTTTACTGTATTCTAAAAAGGGCTTCGGCCCAGTACCCGCTGCTATCTGAATAGGGCTTAGGCCCAATGGGCTGGAGCTGACTTGGGCTTTGGATGGGTTTTCCATACACACTGAGTTTTCTCACCCCTTTCTCTTCCATCCTTGCAGGTGAGCCCTAGTTGGTGGACTTGGAGCTGGGCGGGATTCAGAGTGGCCACGAAGATTAAATTTATTGTTTTTAAATAGGTTTCAATTAGCTTCCTTTTAAATTTCTCATTTATTTTTGATTATTTCTATTTTGGTTAAAGTTGTAATAATGCCGCTTTATTATTTTTATTTTGGGTTTTCAAATTACTTAAATCGTTTTCAACTTGAGATTCACATCACTTAAATTGATTCCTTAAAATTGGTTAGCTCTAGGACGCATTTTATAAAAGTTACTTATTTTCAAAATATCACGATAACCGAGCAAAGCTTCCGCAACGTAAATGTTTTCAAAAGAAATAAATATTTTAAATAGACTTAAACTTAATTTGTTGTTCATGGACAAGTAATAAGCTTAAAGTGTGGCAATGGATTGTGCATGTCTAGGATTGGATCATGGAAGAGCTAGGTACTTAAGTAGTCTAATTGACTCACCTCCTCTTTTCTTGAATCCTACCTGGTGCGTAGCTTCCATTCACTTTAATTTAAAACGAAAATATTCTTTAAACATTAAGAAAGATTTTAGATAAAACATGACTTCTCTAATAACGGTTCAATGTGACACGCCAGATTCGGTCGTAATGTAACGCCCCGTACCCGATACCGTTTTCGGAGTCGAACACGAGGTGTTAACGGACTTAATTCATTACTTAAACAGCTCATACAATTCATTTTAAAATTTCCAGACAAGCTGGCTAACTGCATCACAGTCGCTTTAAAAATCATATCTCGAGTTCCGAAACTCGAAATCCAATTCCGTAAATTTTTACTGAAACTAGACTCATATATATATCTACTACTTTTTTTATAGAATTTTTTGTCAGGCCGATTAGTACAGTTTATTAGTTAAAATCTCCCCTATTTCAGGGTTCGACTACTCTGACCTCTGTGTATTACGAATCAGATATCTCCCTGTACAGAGCTTCAATGACTATGCCGTTTATCTATAATAAAACTAGACTCAATAAGGAATCTGTACATATAAATCATAACTTCTAAATATCTTTTTAAAATTTATGGTGAATTTCCAAATTCAGAAAAGGGGATCCAGAAATCGCTCTGCCCCTGTTTCACAAAAATTTAAACATCTCATAAAATATAGCTCATATACCTGTTTCGCTTCTTCCATATGAAAATAGACTCATCAAGCTTCAATTCCATAACTTATTCATTATTTAATTCCATTTCTACTATTTTTAGTGATTTTTCAAATTCACGTCACTACTACTGTCTGAATCCATTTTATGGTAAATTTTACCTATTTCATGGTTTCCATGGATTAGCTAGCAAATTTGACATACATAACACCAAATATGATCATGATTAGCCATTCCAATGGCTAATCATTACCAAGCATTTCCATACCACTCAATAACCATATCATAAGACCATATATACAAAATGATTGTAATGCTATACATGCCATACTCAAAATATACAAGCCATTATGCCAAGATGGTATACGGATAGTGTGAGGGAGCCTCCGACCGTTCCCGATTTCCGAGCTGGCTTGTCAAAACTACAAGGAATGAAAAGGAGGGAGTAAGCATAAATGCTTAGTAAGTTCACATGCAAATAGCAAGTAACATAACTATATAAGCAAACATAAAACATCATTTACATAATCATCACCGAGACATTCATATCACATTTTCTAAATATCATTCATCATCTTACGATCTTACCGTTGTTGTATCTATTTCCAACCCGAGGGTTAAGAACATACCTGTCTAAAGTGTCCATTTCACAACACTTACCAATACGTCCCTTTCATCTCGAGTATTCCTCCGCTTGAGTAGAATTTTACCCGTTGAACACATCGGAATATAATTCGGATACATGGAAAGTTTGCACATAAGTGCCACATATGTAGCCAAGCTACCATGTAACCCGCCCATAAGCGAACTCGGACTCAACTCAACGAGCTCAGGCGTTCGCATCCATAAGTGAACTCGGACTCAACTCAACGAGTTCGGATGCCTAGTTACATCTCACAAACTCGGACTCAACTCAACGAGTTTGGACATTCGCATCCATAAGTGAACTCGGACTCAACTCAACGAGTTCGGATGCTCAATCATCCTAGTGACATGTCACTTGTATCCTAATCTATTCCTAAGGTTCAAACGGGCTTTTTTCCTCGATCTCACATCTTTGCCGTCTTCCACGGAATATCAGAACCGATACTCGGTGATAGTTCATACTCATCAAGTAATTCACATAATTACATATTATTCAACAATAACCACAAAACATAACGTTTCATGATAATAATAAGCATCATATCATATAAACAACATTAAATTCCTTAAAACAACAATTATGTTACTACATTTACACATGAACTTACCTCGTATGCAAAAATGGCTACTTTTACCATTTCGTCCACAACTTGGTATTTTCCCCATTTTAGCCCGAATTTCAGTTTTCCTTGCTCTATCATTTAAAATATAGTCTAATTAGGACTCACATTATTCAAATTGACCCAAAATCATATTTTGGAAAAATTACAATTTTGCCCCTAAACTTTTGCATATTTACACTTTTGTCCCAAAGCTCGTAAATTAAAATTCAGCCTATTTTCTTATGTTTTATGACATTCTGATCATTTTTCCCTTCTATGGCAACATCAAATTCTCACTCTAACATGTACTTATGACTATTAGGTATTTTTACTGATTAAGCCCTTTTGCTCGTTTTCACTTAAAACCGAGTAGCACAAGTTGTCTAACATAATTTAAAACCTCATATTCTATCATAAAACACCAAAAAACACAAATTTCACCTATGGGTATTTTTCCAAATATAAACCCTAGGTTGAATTATTGCTAACATAAGCTTAATCGAGCTACCGGGACTCCAAAAACGTAAAAATCATTAAAAACGAGGCTAGAACGGACTTACAATCGAGCTTGGAAGCTTGAAAAACCCTAGCCATGGTTTCTCCTTGCTATATTCGGCCATGGGGTTGAAGATGAGCAAAATTGGCTTTTAATTTTGTATTTTAATTCATTTTACCCCTAAATGACCAAAATGCCCTTACTACTAAACTTTCCAAAAATTCCATCCATGTCCAATTTTTGTCCATAGACTTAGAAATTGGTAGAATTGCTATTTAAAACCTCCTAATTAATATTTCAAAACAATTTCATACTAGAAACTTCTAGAATGCAAGTTTTGCAAATTATTCGATTTAGTCCCTAATTTCAATTTAAGCACTTTATGCATAAAATTTCTTCACGAAATTTTCACACAATCATGCAATCATATCATAGACCTTAAAATAATCATAAAATAATTATTTCTATCTCGGATTTTGTGGTCACGAAACCACTATTCCGACTAGGCCCAAAATTAGGATATTACAACTCTCCCCCCCTTCAGGGATTTTCGTCCCCGAAAATCTTACAAGAAAAGTGGTCTTCACTTTTAATCTCATATTCGGTGCCGAAGAACTTGCGCTTAGACTGTACCTCCAATACATCTCTTCAATTTCTCATATGATCTAAAAGCTTACAGTCTCAACTCTCAACTGTTCTTAAACTTTCAACCCTTCTCAGTTTCCCATGATATCATGACATAAAACCCGGATCTCAACTTGATTTAATGGAGACCAGAATTCCAAGAAATCCAACAATCAAAGAGACCTGAAATTCCATGGATCTGATGAGTAGGAATTCATTCAATACATATATGATTTATAGATCTCGCCAAACATTTAATAATAGGATACATCACATTTTCCTCTTTCTGCCATAGAAATGATTCTGATATGGCCTCAAGAATAATCCTTCTCATTTCCATCCCAATATCAACACTGACAAGGATAATTTTGATAGATCCCAATGCTCGGCTTTAACCCCTTTAACAACTCCGATTTTATGTAACATCAGATGCTCTAAACTATCACATTACCTCACTGTCTTGAAACACATCACAATTCATACAACAATACATTACTAAAAGTCAGGAAGTCTTTGCTCAATGTAGACTAGTCTAGTTCAGACGCTTCGGTTACCAATATTCTCATCTATAAGAACTCTGTCAACATGTAATAAACTTTTCAGCTTTCACAAGATGGAAACCTTATCATTCGTAGTGACTTAAACTAATATCCAACTCTTTTCTAATAAATATACACTTCTCGTTCAAACTATTTACTCTTTTATCCGTACAAAATGAAATTCTATTATCAGACTTGGGAAAAATAATCCTGACATAATTGTCACATGAAATCTTTCAAATAAATAATTTACCATACCGACTGAAACTTGCGCTTTTATCACCTATGCCTTTACTGATGTCAAATCCTTACACAGAAATTAGAAAAAATCCCAATACTAAAATCACCACATTACTAAGATCAAATTAGAAGTATAGTCATATTTTACATGATTATCACGAGTTGAAGAACCCACTTCGAACATGAGTCATAATTGACAAATTATGGAACAAAGATAACAAGAAAACTGAATAAAGAAATCCAAGATAGAGAAACCCGGAATAAAGAAATCCAGAATAAAGAGATCTAGGATAAAGAAACCCAAGATACGATACTATGCCGGAGAATCGAAAACCAAACTCATAGAGAAAATACGGAATACCCCGATAATTCTTCAAAGAAAGAAAGTCCAGAAGAAAACATCATTTAATCCCACTGAAATCAAATATAACAAGATCAATATATCTTCCCATACATATATATTAGATGAAGCATCAAGTAGATGAAACAGAATCATAATATCATACGTATTCTCTCATCAATTCTTATCAGACGAAATGAAATAGAATACCCGATGAAATAGAGCAATATAAATTATAAACCAGTCAGACTACCAATGCTTTCATCCAACACCGGAATTAGAAGACATTCCCATATAACAAGAATTTCTTCAGAAGATCAATAGCCATAGAAATATTTTTGAGAACGGGTAAACACATAGAACATCTCAAAAGAGACTGCTAAATCTGTCCAGTCATAACTGTCACACTCAGATAGTTCACATTTCAATTATCATTTCCCCAACTAGTTTTGCCGTCACAAATTTCATATTAATCCATTCACTAAAGAAGGCCAATTCTGAATAAATTTCGATTTACACTTTTCTCAACCTTGCACCTGAGTAATGCGGTTTACCAAGGAGAATTCATTTTCCAACTGGGACAGTGCATAACTCCAATAATCTTTACGTCAATCCGATACTTTACTGGCTCTGACTTTACTTATCAGCTCATTTTCAATCTCTAATCATACTTATAATTATTCTATCACTGTACTCTTTGGGTTCTCAACCGGAAACTTATTTAATACAAATCTCATGAAATTCCATTATAAGTACCATTTCGGTAAGGGGAGGGGTTGTAGGACCTCTGACTCGACTTTCTTATACATACACATATGACACAACTTCCATCATCATAGCAACATCATCAAAATCATGTCATTCATTCAGGCAATGCAACATTCATGTTGGCTTACACAAATTTTCCTATTGTCCATTTAGACAATATACTTATGCATACATTCTATGTTTTCTAGATAGCTTTACTTATCCATTCATTTAATTAAATTAAGTCATGCTCATGACATTATATAAGGCCAAACAAACATAGATATTTGCATCACAATCACAACTTTCATTTTGTGCATCATCATGTACATATCATTACAATCATATAATTCAGTCCAACAATTTAACATAGATAAGTTCATTTCATTATAATCCTTTATCTCATAAAAATTATATATCATTAACATTTATCAACATTCGACGTCCAAATCAAGACAAGGACATTTTCACTCGTATCATAATATTATGACCTTTATTCATACCTTTACTACTTTCTATTTATTCCGTTCATCTTATCAAGTAAGCCACATACACTACATCATATGAGCATTAAGCAAATATGAATATTTATCACATATGTATCATAAACCTTTATTCATACTTTTCTGAACCGAGACTTATCATAATCATAATTTTACTCAAATACCTTCACATAACATTGAACATGGTCGGCACAGCTCGGTTGGAGAGTACCCTGTCTAAATAAGACGGTACTCATACGCGTCGGAAGACATCACACTATCACAAATCAGTGGCATGTATAGCTAAACTTTTACACATGCTCGGTTAGTCCGAGAACCGACTAAACCTGCTCTGATACCACTAAATGTAACGCCCCGTACCCGAGACCGTTTCCGGAGTCGAACACGAGGTGTTAACGGACTTAATTCATTACTTAAACAGCTCATACAATTCATTTTAAAATTTCCAGACAAGCTGGCTAACTGCATCACAGTCGCTTTAAAAATCATATCTCGAGTTCCGAAACTCGAAATCCAATTCCGTAAATTTTTAATGAAACTAGACTCATATATATATCTACTAATTTTTTTTATAGAATTTTTGGTCAGGCCAATTAGTACAGTTTATTAGTTAAAGTCTCCCCTGTTTCAGGGTTCGACTACTCTGACCTCTGTGTATTACGAATCAGATATCTCCCTGTACAGAGCTTCAATGACTATGCCGTTTATCTATAATAAAACTAGACTCAATAAGGAATCTTTACATATAAATCATAACTTCTAATTATCTTTTTAAAATTTATGGTGAATTTCCAAAGTCAGAAAAGGGGATCCAGAAATCGCTTTGGCCCTGTTTCACAAAAATTTAAACATCTCATAAAATATAGCTCATATACCTGTTTTGCTTCTTCCATATGAAAATAGACTCATCAAGCTTCAATTCCATAACTTATTCATTATTTAATTCCATTTCTAATATTTTTAGTGATTTTTCAAATTCACGTCACTACTGCTGTCTGAATCCATTTTATGGTAAATTTTACCTATTTCATGGTTTCCATGGATTAGCTAGCAAATTTGACATACATAACACCAAATATGATCATGATTAGCCATTCCAATGGCTAATCATTACCAAGCATTTCCATACCACTCAATAACCATATCATAAGACCATATATACAAAATGATTGTAATGCTATACATGCCATACTCAAAATATACAAGCCATTATGCCAAGATGGTATACGGATAGTGTGAGGGAGCCTCCGACCGTTCCCGATTTCCGAGCTGGCTTGTCAAAACTACAAGGAATGAAAAGGAGGGAGTAAGCATAAATGCTTAGTAAGTTCACATGCAAATAGCAAGTAACATAACTATATAAGCAAACATAAAACATCATTTACATAATCATCACCGAGACATTCATATCACATTTTCTAAATATCATTCATCATCTTACGATCTTACCGTTGTTGTATCTATTTCCAACCCGAGGGTTAAGAACATACCTGTCTAAAGTGTCCATTTCACAACACTTACCAATACGTCCCTTTCATCTCGAGTATTCCTCCACTTGAGTAGAATTTTACCCGTTGAACACATCGGAATATAATTCGGATACATGGAAAGTTTGCACATAAGTGCCACATATGTAGCCAAGCTACCATGTAACCCGCCCATAAGCGAACTCGGACTCAACTCAACGAGCTCAGGCGTTCGCATCCATAAGTGAACTCGGACTCAACTCAACGAGTTCGGATGCCTAGTTATATCTCACGAACTCGGACTCAACTCAACGAGTTTGGACATTCGCATCCATAAGTGAACTCGGACTCAACTCAACGAGTTCGGATGCTCAATCATCCTAGTGACATGTCACTTGTATCCTAATCTATTCCTAAGGTTCAAACGGGCTTTTTTCCTCGATCTCACATCTTTTCCGTCTTCCACGGGATATCGGAACCGATACTTGGTGATAGTTCATACTCATCAAGTAATTCACATAATTACATATTATTCAACAATAACCACAAAACATAACGTTTCATGATAATAATAAGCATCATATCATATAAACAACATTAAATTCCTTAAAACAACAATTATGTTACTACATTTACACATGAACTTACCTCGTATGCGAAAATGGCTACTTTTACCATTTCGTCCACAACTTGGTATTTTCCCCATTTTAGCCCGAATTTCAGTTTTCCTTGCTCTATCATTTAAAATATAGTCTAATTAGGACTCAAATGATTCAAATTGACCCAAAATCATATTTTGGAAAAATTACAATTTTGCCCCTAAACTTTTGCATATTTACACTTTTGTCCCAAAGCTCGTAAATTAAAATTCAGCCTATTTTCTTATGTTTTATGACATTCTGATCATTTTTCCCTTCTATGGCAACATCAAATTCTCACTCTAACATGTACTTATGACTATTAGGTATTTTTACTGATTAAGCCCTATTGCTCGTTTTCACTTAAAACCGAGTAGCACAAGTTGTCTAACATAATTTAAAACCTCATATTCTATCATAAAACACCAAAATACACAAATTTCACCTATGGGTATTTTTCCAAATATAAACCCTAGGTTGAATTATTGCTAACATAAGCTTAATCGAGCTACCGGGACTCCAAAAACGTAAAAATCATTAAAAACGAGGCTAGAACGGACTTACAATCGAGCTTGGAAGCTTGAAAAACCCTAGCCATGGTTTCTCCTTGCTATATTCGGCCATGGGGTTGAAGATGAGCAAAATTGGCTTTTAATTTTGTATTTTAATTCATTTTACCCCTAAATGACCAAAATGCCCTTACTACTAAACTTTCCAAAAATTCCATCCATGTTCAATATTTGTCCATAGACTTAGAAATTGGTAAAATTTCTATTTAAAACCTCCTAATTAATATTTCAAAACAATTTCATACTAGAAACTTCTAAAATGCAAGTTTTGCAAATTATTCGATTTAGTCCCTAATTTCAATTTAAGCACTTTATGCATAAAATTTCTTCACGAAATTTTCACACAATCATGCAATCATATCATAGACCTTAAAATAATCATAAAATAATTATTTCTATCTCGGATTTTGTGGTCACGAAATCACTATTCCGACTAGGCCCAAAATTAGGATATTACACGCAACGTCTAGGCCGGGTTTGGGGTGTTACATTTAGTGGTATCAAAACCAAGTTGCAACAACTCGGCTGTGGATCGGGTCCAAAAAGGCTTTCGAAAATTTTTAATCCCAAGAAGGTTATTTTTGGAAAAAATTCCGATTTTCTGGAAATTTTTTTTTTAAAGAGACCTTTTTTTCTTCAAAATACACATGTTTTGAGAATTTGATTTTAGAGAGGTTAGATTCTTCTAAGTTTTCTGAAATCTGATGTGGCACACTGAATCCCCGGCACCAAGTCTGTAAGTACTTTTGCCTTAAATACTGTACTATACTAAAACCTTACTGTAGATAGGATTGAGACTTTACTATGATACAGTAGCTAGGTTGATACTGAAACCATAGAGACTGAGATAGTAGGTACTAAAAACCCAAAAAGATTGAGACTATAGCTAGGCTATGATTCTGTAAAGAACAAAAACTCTAAAATACTATCTCTGCATAAGACGTATGAATAAATAGTAAAATTTTTTGAGATCTTTGTAGTTATTTGATATGTGTACTGGTAATGTAGAGTATTGATATGGATTCTGAGGGTAAGCAAAGTCTGCCAACTTCGGGTAGCGATAACTCGGAGCTTGGTACTGAGGCACTGGCCGAGTTAGTAAGGAAAGTGGTAGAGGAAGTATTGGATACCAAAATTAAGGAAATTAGGGAAACGATTCAAGTAGGGTGCTTGAAGTGTAAGAAAAGGAAGGATCCTAGTTCTCAGAGAACAGAGCCTCGTTCTGTTAAACATATTAAGACACGACCAAACTTTCCGACCTGTAAGAACTGCAACAGGCGTCATCCTGGTGAGTGCCATAGGAAGACAGGAGCATGCTTTAGATGCGGGTCACGGGAACATCGAGCTCAAGATTGCCAAGCTTATTCTAGTTAGGAGTGCGTGATGTTTGGGTACGAATTGTATACGTGTGCGATAAAGTGTTTATTTATTTCGGTAATTAGATGTTCTGGGTCGTATTAGAATTATTTAGATCAAATTGCGCAGCGGTAGCGTAGTAGCATAGTGTTACACGATTATTTTAGTTTTGGAAAATTTGAGGATGAAATTTCTTTAAGGTGGGTAAAGTTGTAACACCCTGAATTTGGGGCCTAGAAGAGTTGGGTTTTCAGTCTGGGATTCGGATAGAAGAAAACATGAATAATTAAGAAGTTTTAAATATTATTGTTTAAGAAAAAAATTTTGAATTAAATTACTACTAGAAATTTTTTACTGTATTTATTATTACAGATATTTTAAATTTTTATGATTAGATATATTTATAAAATTATTATTATTAGATAGGAAAAAAATATATATATTTATAAAATTATTGTTGTTTTGGTGTTTAAACTCTAGGAAAAAAATTGTTTTAATTTTTGCTCATAGAGGGAATCTAGGTATAAGGGTTATAAAATAGATTGGGCAAGATTGGGCATGAAAAAGTGTACTTGGCCCAGTGGTTAGCATGCTAGGTAGTGGGAAGGAGAGCTGGGGTTCGACTCCCAGCATGTGCAAAAGTGTTTTATTTTTTCTTTATATTAGGGAACGACGGAGGGAAGCCTTATATATAGTTAGGGTTAAAAGGTAACACAAAGCGAAGCTCGGTCCAGTGGTAGAGGCGCTGAGATTGTTGTATAATGCCTAGGTTCGAGGGTTGGTGCATGCAAAGGGTTGTTTTTATTTTGGAAGCCAGGTCGCACTAAGGAAGGTTTAATAATAGTTCCGACCGAGTTATGTTACAAGGACGCTTGTGGCGCTGTGGCAGTAGGGTGCTAGGAGTTCCACAAGGGCATAGGTTCGAATTGCGTGGAAGGCGAAATTCCCCTTTTATTTTTAAGCGGACCAAAGCTTCAGCAGGTAAGGTTTATAATTAATTGTAACCATATATTAGTAAAGGAGTAAACGTGGTGCAGTGGCCAGCAGCTCGGGCAAAGGCGAAAGACGGGACGGGAGGTCTGGGGTTCGAGCTTCATCTCGATCACGCAGGGTTGGGATTTTTGCTGCATGCGTGGGGAAGGAGTTGCGGTCTGATCAGGACTCTTGGCAGCATGCTGAGGCGGTGCAAACGGTGGGCTTGATCGGTCAAGAGTTTGAATGGAATTCCAACATTGAATGTCGCAAAAAATCAAGGAGCAATTCGGGGAATTGGAATTTAGGAAGAAATTCCTATGCCAAAATACACTCACTCGATCGACCATAGCTAATAAGTGCGGTATATTTTGGCCTTTAGGATTTAGTTTTTTCTTCTTCTTTTCTTTTGTTTTCTCTTCATCTACTTTCTCTTCTTCTTTTCCCCCATAGCCGTATCCTTCTACTATTTTACTCATCTCCACTTTCTAATCATTTGTTCCTAAGCTTTATACACAAAAGCCGAAATCCCAAAAGCCTATATTTCTTCTGTGCCGATTTCTCATAGCCAAACCCTCTGATTCTTCTCCATATTGTGGCCGATTCTTTCTTCTTCTAAACCCTAAAGTTCTGTCGACAAAGCCACTACAAAACTCTCATATCTCATCTTCTTTACTGTTTCAAAAAGCCGAAAACCCCATAGTTTAGGGGCATAGCCGAATCTTTAGACTAGAAAAGGACCGACTTCTGCTAGGGTTTGAAGGTTAGATCTACATCATAATCGAATAAGAACTAAAGTGGAATCATTGGCTGAAGGAACCGGTGGTAAGTTTTCGAAACTATTTGTTTATGTCGGGAGTTAGGAAAAGCTGAAACCCTTATGGGTGGCTAGTGTTTTGGACTAAGGGTTTTGTGCCTCTTTTTGTTTGGTTGTGTACGCGTTAGAGTGGACAAGGGGGCGTATAGCAAAGGGCTTGAAGACTAATTTGGTTGGCTCATCAGATCTAACCCATATTTCGGCAAAAGGTAAAGAACTCTAGGATCTAAGGCTGTGTTGGCCGAATATGGTAAGGGGTTAAATACGTAGTTCGTTTTCGATATTTAGATTGACGTGTTAGTAATACATTTGTAGGAAGTTCATGTGAGGATCTTGCCAACGTACCATTCTAAATCAGGTGTGTATCGAACACCCTCTCATAGTTCAATTCGAAAAAAGCCGAAATGCCGAAATTCTGGCATTTCGTGGGCTTGTGAGTGTACGAGTGCTCACAAGACGTTTAGAAATCATTAGATCTAAAATTGAAAAGTGGTAAGTTAGTCGTGTGAGAAATTTCATGCACTTCGGTAATTGGGCCTCGATAGGCTAAAATTGGGCCCAATGGGCTTACGAGCCCATAAGGGTAAAATAATAAAAAAATAGGCAATAAGTATGTTCTGTTAGACTGTGGAATCGGAACTGCTTAAACCGGTAAACTTGTCATAAAACTTGAATTAAATGGGCTTAAATTGCTAGTGGACACTGTAGGTCCCATTAGGGGTTTTAAGGCCCAATGGCTAAAATTGTGAAATTGAGACAAATAAATTATTGCGATGACAAATGGGCTAGTAAGGACAGTAACATTCGTGAGAAACCTTAAAACAGATAAAATTACTGAAATACCGTTATAGGTGAAAAATTTACAGATTTACCCTTAGGAGGAAAATTACTGATATACCCCTAGGGTTAAGGTTGACCTGAATGCATTTTTGACTGTTACTATTTACTGCATGCCATGTTATTATTATCTGATGCATGGGACAGGGTTATTGATGGAGGAAGTACTGAAAGTGGCTTGTCCACGTACTGGAGGCTTTGCCTCAACTTACTGATATCTGAGCAGCAATGCTGCAACTGTGGAGTGTAGGGCTGGGTGGGCTGAGCTATTCTCCACATGGAGCGTAGGGCTGGTACGGGTGGAGTGTAGCGGTTGGTTATTGGCTGGGTTGGGCTTGCATACACGAATATGTCTGTTCTGTTCTGGAATGGGCCTATAGGCCAAACTGTTATCTGAAAAGGGGCTAAGGCCCAGTTTACTGTATTCTGAAAAGGGCTTCGGCCCAATACCCGCTGCTATCTGAATAGGGCTTAGGCCCAACGGGCTTGAGCTGACTTGGGCTTTGGATGGGTTTTCCATATACACTGAGTTTTTGAAACTCACCCCTTTTATCTTCCATCCTTGCAGGTGAGCCCTAGTTGGTGGACTTGGAGTTGGGCGGGATTTAGAGTGGCCACGAAGATTAAATTTCTGGTTTTTAAATAGGTTTCAATTAGCTTCCTTTTAAATTTCGCATTTATTTTTGATTATTTCTATTTTGGTTAAAGTTGTAATAAGGCCGCTTTATTATTTTTATTTTGGGTTTTTAAATTACTTAAATCGTTTTCAACTTGAGATTCACATCACTTAAATTGATTCCTTAAAATTGGTTAGCTCTAGGGCGCGTTTTATAAAAGTTACTTATTTTCAAAATATCACAATAACTAAGCAAAGCTTCCGCAACGTAAATGTTTTCAAAGGAAATAAATATTTTAAATAGACTTAAACTTAATTTGTTGTTCGTGGACAAGTAAAAAGCTTAAAGTGTGGCAATTGATGTGTGCATGTCTAGGATTGGATCATGGAAGAGCTAGGTACTTAAGCAGTCTAATTGACTCACCTCCTCTTTTCTTGAATCCTACCTGGTGCGCATCTTCCATTCACTTTAATTTAAAACGAAAATATTCTTTAAACAGTAGGAAAGATTTTAGATAAAACATGACTTCTCTAATAATGCTTCAAGGTGACACGCCAGATTCGGTCGTAACGTCTAGTCCGGGTTTGGGGTGTTACAGTTTGTTTGATGGATATGTGATGAGGAATGAATTAAGTACTTGGAAATAAGGAATGACTTAATGACTTAAGATGACTATAGACATGAATGTGTAATTTCAGGTTATGGTAACAAATTTGATTATGCATGAAATTGGTGTGGAATGTTTCGAAATGGTGTGACTAGTTGAGTGTAATAGAATGAAATTATGAAGGTGTTAAAGTGCCATGAGGTTGAATATTTGAGTGTCTAAATATGTCATGTTGCATGCTATGAAATATATTTGAGTGTATGAATGATTAAGGGTGGCAATTAGCTTGGAAAATAGCCTTTAAATGGTCCACACGGGTAGACACATGGGCATGTGTCTAGACCGTGTATGACACATGGTCTGCCCCACGAGCGTGTTGAACGGCCGTGTGTCCCCTGCACCTAAATTTTGCAAGTCATTATGCCTAGTAGTAAACACACGGCCTAAGACACGAGCGTGCGTCTTGGCCGTGTGAGAGGCACAGGCTACCCACATGGGCGTGTACTCTGGACATGTGAAGTCTGCACCTTTTTTTGAAAAATTCATTTATTTTTAATTGACCACATGGTCTGGCCACACGGGCGTGTGAAACGACTGTGTGACCCTAAATTTGTGCTGACATCATAGTCAAAGAGTAACATGGCCGAAAGGCACGGACGTGTCCCTTGTCTCACACGAGCGTGTGACTTTGTATTAGGGAAAATTTTCCAAACTTTTCTAAAATTCTCGGCTTAGTCCCAAACCACCCCTGATGTATGTTTTGGGCCTCGTAGGCCCATATAAGGGATAATATGCATGTGTTTGAATGTTTTTGAATTGGTTGAAACTTTATGGCCCGATTTTACATGATTGTGTATGTTTAAGTTCGGTAATGCCTCGTATCCTATCCCGGTGTTGGACATGGGTAAGGGGTGTTACAATAACAAAGATTTTATTACGAGATTTGATGTGAAAATCTCAATAATACTTACTATAACAGCCCTATTTTAGCTAAGTCAGAACAGTGGTTTTTGAACCACAAATCTGATGTCAAAAAATTATTTTAATATTATTTTTGGTGTTTACAGCATGTTATTTGATATGTGTGAAAATTTTGTGAGTCAATTTTATCATTTGAATTGTCAATTTGAGAAAAAAGACTAAATCGCATATAATGTAAAAGTTGTATTCTATTTGTAAAGGTATCAAATGGCCTTGGCATTTAAATATGATTGCCTTAAATGGTAAGTAGACCATTTTAAATGATAGTGGACTTTTATGGACAACATTTATGTGTTATTAAATGATTTATAATAAGGTTAGTTTTGTAATTTGATAATAAGGTTAATTAAAACATAACAAAACAAATTATTGTCCATCTTTCTCTTTTATGGCTGATTGTTGAGGAAGAAGAAAGAATTAATGGAGTTTTAAGGTTCGGCTAGTGCATGGTTAATTTGGTAAGTGTTTTGAGCTCGGTTTTTTAATAATTTTTAGTTTTTGAGATCGTTGCTTTGTATTCTAGCTAGTCCATGCCTTAATTTTGAAATTTGTTAATGATTTTGTGAGATTCCATTAATGAATACTTGAGCTTTTGAATGTTTGATGATGAAAAATGAATATTTGTTGATAGTTACATAAGTTTTGTTAAGTGATTTTAGCTAAAAATGCATTTTAGGGATTTAATTGTGAAAAGTGTAAATTGGGTGGGTGAAATGTGAAATAAATGAAAGTTTTGGGCTACTAGGGACTTATATGAAACTCGACCAAGCATGAGTATTTTTGAATTGTGTGAATTTTGTGTATTTGTAAAATAGGGACTACATTGTAAAATGTGGAACTTTAGGGGCTAACGTGTAAAAATGCCCAAATATGTGTTTGTGAACTGAATTGAATAATTTGATGAATAAGTGAGTTAATTTTGAATGTATATAGATCAAGAATGAAAGAAATCAGATTTAGATCGGGGGAAATCAAAGGTTATCGAATAGTTGATCCAGTTTGTTTATCCCGAATACAAGGTAAGTTCATATGCAAATAAATGTCTTTAAATTGAATTATATATGTTTAATTGTCATTAAACTACTATGAATGTTGAATGATCAAATAAGAGCAAGAATCAACAGGGTTACAATATCCGAAAGTCCCGTACGAACCTTAGGAATAGTACAAGATAAGAATGTCATGACATTAGGATTAACGAGGTGTAAGACCATGTCTGGGACATTGGCATCATTTTGTGATTACGTAAGACCATGTCTAGGACATCGACATTGTTATTTGATTTCGCGTAAGACCATAGCTGGGCTATCGGCATCGATATGTGATAACATGTAAGACCATAACTGGGATAAGGCATTGTACGAGTTATATGTGATTTTCAAATATCCTTAACAATTCCAAAAGGTTCAACGGGAAAATTCAAGTCAAGAAAGAATGTGTGAATGAGTTAAGTGACTCAGGTACGTACGAGATTCATACAAGTATTGAAAAAAGAAGTTTTGATGAATTCACTCATGATATTGAATATGTATACATTGGAAAAGGTTTGTGAGCTTATATGTGTTTACTCATAGTTTGCCTATTGATGGAATATGATGTTGATTCATGTGGTAATTTTATTTGTATATGGCTTACGAAGCTTTTAAAGCTTACTTTGTGTGTTCTTTCCCTGTTTTATAGATAATCAAAGCTAGCTCAGACTCGGGGACCATCAAGAACACTGTCACACTATGGATCAACTTCGTATTTTTGGTGCTTTGGAAATATGGTATATGGCATGTATATGCTAGTGATATGATGATGTGTTTTGAGATGTGATATTAGCCATGAGATTTGGCTCATAAATGATGTAAATGTTGGTGTGTATTTGGCCATCTGGGTTGGCTTATTTTATGAATTTGGTAAGTGAAATATGATGTATATAAATGGCCTTGTGTTTTGGCATGTTTGTCATGGATGTTGTGATGATTAATTAATATGATTTGAGGTTTAAAATAAATAATGCATAAAGAAGATAAGTGAAATTGTTGGTAATGGCATATTGTTTTAGTATATTTTGGATTATGATTTGAGTAGTGAACGGATAGATTTTAAATGGCATGATTTGTATATGAAATAGCATGTTTTGATTGCCTATAAATGTATTGAAATGGTATGAAATGATGTGGTTTTGGTTTGCTTGAGGATGGTGAGAAATGTGGCTTAAACCAAGCCTATTTGCGCCCCACACAATTGAGCACATGGGCATGTGACTCGACTGTGTGTCTACTGTAACTTAATTAAACAAGTCAGTGAGTTACACGACTTAGACACACGGGCATGTCTACTGGCCGTGTGTGACACACGAGTTGGCACATGTGCGTGTGGTCGGCCGTGTGACCCAAGTCAATATACCTTTTAGATTTCACACGGCCAAGGTAGACGGGCGTGTCTCCGGCCGTGTGATGCAAGTCAGTATGTATGACCTGTTTCCACACAGCTTGTGACACGGGCATGTCTAGTGGTCGTATGAGGCACACGGCCTGTTCACATGGGCGTGTGATCCCTGTATGCATGAAAATTTTACAAGTTTCCCAAAATTTTCAAATGTTATCGGTTTAGTCCCGGACCTCTTCGAAGCATGTTTTAAGGTCTCATAGAGCTTTATAAGGGACAATGTGACTATGTTGGATTGATGTTTATGTATTAATGGATTCTTCGATGAGAAATGTATGTTGTATGTTGTGATTTGATAGGTAATGCCTCGTAAGCCTATTCCGGTGACGGATACGAGTTAGGGGTGTTACACTTACTCTCAATTCGAATGCTGAGATTCATCACTCTCGCAATGTTTCATTGTTGATTTCTCGAAGGATTGTTTATCAGTCCTTCATGTTAACACAAGATCGTATTAGTACTAATGATTTTCAAAATAATAAAAATAAAATACCAATTATTTAGGCCTATACCATTCGGCTAAGGACTCACGGTGGTGGAAAGAAAAGGGTGGTGGTTGTGGTGGCCCAAAAGAGAGAAAAAAAAAGGGGGAATGAAATGAAAAAAAAATTGACAGTAGGGTGCAAATGGGGGTGATGGACAGTACAAGGGGTGGTGTAGCTTGGTCAACCACGACTAGGTTCAATGCATCACAAGCTTATAACTTATAGCAAGAGCAAAGCTTTTGGCTATGGAGTGAGACAATGATAGAATAAGGGGACTTATTTCTTTTTAAAAAGGCAAGTTTGACTTACTAATGAAGGAAAGGAATCCTCTCTATATGGTAACATAGGTGGATGGCAAGGCTAGGTAGCACATGCTAAAATTGTTCAAATCTTAAATAGAAAAATCTGTACAAAAAGGTTTGAGACAGAGACCTGAAAGATAGCTAAGGAGCTTCCTACCACTAAGCCACAACACTTCTTTGTTTTCAATAATGCGTGAATAATTTTAAGACATAAGAGCTAACATTTTCACCCTTTTTACTAAATTAAATTAATTAAGAAAATAGGATGTGATAAACAACGATCGGATTTCTAGTTTTACTAGCTTCTTTTTCTCTGTGATTGGGATTTGTTTATTTAGCTCGCCTCACAGTTTCTTATTATCTTCTCCTTTTTCTAAAAGTTCATTCAATTTCAGGGTCAACTAGAAGTAGATCGATATTTCGATCTATGTTCATATACATCTAAAAAATAAAAATAAAAAACCAAATTGCATTACAAAAAATTTCACAAATATTATCTAAAACAGTCATCGACAATGGTGCCAAAAACTTGTCGCAAAATATTCAAACAATATGCAAGTGTACACAGTCACCAACAAGTAATAAAGTAGTAAGTATAGAGTTACTATCTCCACAATGACAGTATATGTAAGGAAAAAAACTGTGAAGATAAAGACTTAGCAAATTGGTGATGGAAATAATTGTGAGTAGATTTGTAGCACCCTAAATTTGGCAGATTCAAGGCTTTGGCTTGTAGGCCTAAATAGTCAATTTGGTGTGGAAGTATCCACCCAAGAATTTATTTTGGTGCTCAGGATGGGTGCATTCCATTACATGTGAAAGTTAATGGTGGTTCAACATCAGACTTCTATGTTATTTGAAATAAGATGTAAGTCAAGTGAAAGGGATAAGTATGGAATGAGTGCACACCAGAGGTGTAGTGCGCCTTCTTGTCTAAAGCACTGTGCAAGTTAAGATACAGTGTAAGATAGTTAAGAATCAATGAGATGAATAATTGGGTAAATAAAATATTGGATTTTCATGTATAGTTGTATACCATTAATAAAGGTAATTCTGTAGGAATGTGACACATGTATGGTTATACTTTGAGGACATAAGTCTTGTGTATATATTTATTTATGAACTTAAGAAAAGGGGATTTTCTTCTTCCTTCATTCTTATTCCATTGAAAATGTTGTTGTGGTTTTCTTTGGATGCTGACTGAAGTTTTCTATCGTTACGCTAGAACCAAAGATCTAAGCTTAAGTAGAATATTATTTCATATCATAGGTAAGTATTATAGTTATGCTTGTGGGATTCTATAAGAGAAAGTCTGTTAACTATGGTTGAACATTAAGATTAAACGAAAGGGGCTTTGTATGGGGTTTGTTATGCTTGTGATGATGGTAAAATGTATGTGAATGATTTTGATGATGTTTCTATGTTTCGTGAGCAGTGGATGCTACTGATTGCGTGTCAGATGTTCAGATCTAGTGTTAAGGCTATAATATGTAAACTTCAGGTGAGTTTCTACTCTTACTACTAACTATTAATATATTGTGTAAGATAAATTTGAAATGTCCAGTAGACAAGTAAAACATAGGAGAAATGATACAAGAGCAAAGAAAGTATATGTGAAAATTTTCATGATTTCGAAATGGACTGATAAGTATGCAGGAGAAATCTGTTTGTACAAAGGTATGAACTTTCCAAGTGAGTTCATCAAATGAATGACTACAATCTTTCTAGGTAAGTGTATTATGAGCAATGATATGGTAAACAGATTGAGGTACATAGATTATGATTGATAAAGATTGTTTGTATATTTGACAAAATGTTAGATGAGTCTAAGTGGATGGTAATTTGTGTATGGATTGAATTATGTTTATATGCGTGTTGCGTAATATGAATCTTGAGGTGGAAAGATGCTTGCATATGAAAATCTTAAAAGTAAAGTGTATGTGTCTTGAAAACATATTATGGAATGTGTCAATTATGAATTAGACAGTATGTGTGATGAGTCTGTGTCTATCTTTAGTGTTTTCTAAAGAGGTCCGTTAGGACTTTCAACATGAAACTCTAAAAGGAAAAGTCCATGGTCGTGTTTTGCGTGCAAGTATACACGTCGAATCAATTAATATAATGATAAGTAAGACCGTCTCCACAGGGATCGATTAGGATTAATTACGTTACTACTATAAAGTGTACGAATTATGCTATGGCAAAAAATAGTGACAGAAATGTAATGATAATTAAAATGATATTAATGTATGCAAAATGTAAAAAACAAATATATAAGAAAAATACTATTGCAAATTTATCAGTGCAAGAATGAGAGGATCAAATTTGTTGAATGGGAAGGTTAAGATTAGTAGGAATCTACCCTTATAAACCAAAAATGCCTCAGCAAACTCTTAACCATTTTACCGCTTAGAACAGACCTATGATAGTCAAATTCTTTTGAAAGCAAGACCTCAGGTTACCCCACCTAAAGTGATATATATCTATAGGCCTCAGATGTGATTCCTAATAATAATTTCTCTTCGTTTTGTACAAACACTAATCTATGTGTAGAAACTGCTATCGGTATTCTGTCAAACAACCTATCATTCAATTTCAGTCATACTAACCTAACCTTTTTAAAATTAGATTATGTTTTTAAGCATACTAAACATTCATCTATGTCTAGAGTTAGCATACATGCAATTCTAGAAGAATAAATTGAATGAAATAGTAAAATTGTGACAGCCCAAAATTGACCCTAGTCGGGAAGTGGTTTCAGGACCACAAAACCGAGTCATAAAAATAATTGATTTCCATATTCTATGCTTATTATGTGTGTACATGAGTATGTGGAAGTTTCATTCTCCAATTTTGCCAATTGCATGAGAAATTATTAAATAGGGATTGATTTGAGACATGGTGAAAATATGATAGGCTAATTTAAAATGGTCTATTAATGCATGTTGTGAAAATGATGGGTTTGCATGTCAAATTACCCAAAATTTGAGCTAGTGGTTGGCCATGCTATGGGTGGAAACATGTTGGGAACATGTTGGCCTAGTGAGGTATGTAGGAAAAAAATAAAATAAGGGGCATGGGCATAAAATAATGAAAAGGAGTATGATGAATACAAAAAAAATGTGTGTAGTTGTTTTCCCCCCCATTGCCGTGAGCTAAAGAAAGGAAAAGAAAAACTTGTTCATCCTTTTTCATCCTCTTTTGACCGAAAATTCTAAGGAAGGAGGAAGGAGTTCTTGCTTCATGTTTGGTTTGGAAGAGGATTAGGAGGAAGTTTGGCCATGCATGTAACTAGATTGAGGTATGTTTGATATTATTCTTTGAGATTCATGCATATTTTAGTTGTTAGCTTGAGTTCTACCTAGCCCATGGTCTAAATCTTGCTATGTGATGGAAATGACACTCGGCCATGGATGCATCATTCTTGGTTGATGTTTGATGTTGTGGTGATGAGGCATGAAGATGAGTTAAGATTCGGCCTAGGTGGAGTTTGTGTTAATGCCATTGCATGCTAAATATGAAGCTTGTTAATGATGCATGTGATGGTGGATTGATGATTCTTGAATCTCTTTTTTTAGCATTTTTGAGTGAGCACATATGTGCATTGGTTGCTAGATGGGGAAGAATCGGCTAGCAAGTTGTGTGCTAAGGCCGAATATAATTTTTGTAGGTTAATGAGTAATGCATGTGCTAAATTGATGGAAAGGGAGAGGATGCTTTACTAGTGTATATATGTGTGTATTAGCCAAGTGTTGAACTTGAAACAAAAGGGTGTTTAGTCAATACAAGTGACCATACTTGTAGAATGTATTAAGTGTTGAAATCGGCCCCAAAGTAGACATGCATATTCGGCCAAGGGGGAAAAATTAGCAAAAAAATGTTGAGTTTGATTCATGATTCCGTACATACGTGACCTTAATGTCTAATGTATAAATATGGGCTAAGTGCCTTGTGTTCCTCTTTTCGATGCTCAAATGATTAAATCAATTTATTTGTTTAATTAAGCTCAAGAGCAAAGGGGAACTAAATCCGATAAAGGGAAGGAAAAAGTGGTCGAATAGCTATCGGAATCGTTCGACAACACCCGAGGTAAGTTCTTGAGTAAGAGAGCTTAAATTAAGATTTGATTAGATCATGTTTTAAGCAAATCAAAATCATGCTCTTTGTGTGTGGCTATTGAGCCGAAATCACAAGAATGATAAGTGTCTTGTGTTTGAGTTTTGCTAACGAAAATGAAACACGAATGTGCTATGATTTATTGTTAAATGTGCATGGTTATTTGAATGATGTCCGGGCTAAGTCCCGAAGGCTTTATGCTAAGTGACAATATCCGGACTAAGATCCGAAGGCATTTGTGCGAGATACTAATTCCGGGCTAAGCCCGAAGGCATTTGTGCGAGATACTAATTCCGGGCTAAGCCCGAAGGCATTTGTGCGAGATACTAATTCCGGGCTAAGCCCGAAGGCATTTGTGCGAGTTATTAAATCCGGGTTAAGTCCCGAAGGCATTTGTGCGAGTTACTATAACCGGACTATGTCCCGAAGGCATTTGAACGAGGAGCTATATCCGGTTAAATTCCGAAGGTACGTGATTTGGGAATGAATGATCTTGCTGTAAAAATTTCAGCTAATACTCTAGAAACATCCCAACATTGAGGTATGTTTCGCATGTGCTTGAATTTAGTTGAGCCCTTACAAATAAGTATTCGCTCAGTTGATAAATGAGCTACCGGCCTTTGGCTGAGTTGATCTTTTGTGTATGTAAATAAGGGTTGGTATGTGAAGCAAGTATGATATCGAAAATTTGTGCATATGAAATTATCTGTTTAGCTATATGAATGCTATACTTTTGTTGTGCTGGAATTCCTTGCTCAAAACTTACTAAGCATAAATTGCTTACTCCGTTTCATTGCTCCTCTGTTTTATAGATTGGTTCTCCAGCTATCAGACTCGGGATCTTGAAGTCGAAGTCGCCCACACTATCAAAGCCCCCTTTTGGTACAATTTTGGTTGAACTTCGAAATGGCATGTATAGGACTACTCGTTTGTTGTGGGTCGTGGACCCTTTGGACTTGTATAAATTTTGGATAGCCATGCAAAAATGGCTTATATGTGTTTGAGTATAATGTTATAATCATTTGGTGTGGATATGCTTGACAAGGATTGGCCACGGGGATGGTTAATCACTTTCATAAATTGTGCTATTTATGCAAAAAGGGCTAGTTGAATCATGGAAACCATGAAATAGGTAAAGTCTACCTTAAAGGCAGATGCTGACAGCAGCAGTGATGTAGATTTGGAAAGTCACTAAAAATAGTAGGAATGGAATTAAATAGTGAATAAATTATGTAAACAAACCTTGATGAAGCTACTTTCATAGGAAAGTAACGAAACAATCATACGGACAGTATGTTAAGAGATATTCAGGTTCTCGTGAGACAGGGCCAGAACGGTTTCTGGATTCCCTGTTCCGACTTTGGAAATTCATTATAAATTAACCAGAGATAATTAGGAGTCATAACATATATGTATAGATTCCTCTCTGAGTCTAGTTTCTATAGAAAGAAACGGCATCAGTATTGGAGCCCTGTACAAGGAGATATCCAAGTCGTAATGCGCAAAGGTCAGGGTAGTCGATCCCTGTAACATGGGAGACTTTGACTAATAAACTGTACTAATTGGCCCGACCAAAAATTCTAGAAAAAAATATGTAGATGGGAATATGAGTCTAGCTTCAGGAAAAAAATCACGAAACTGATTTTCAAGTTGTGAAACTCAAGATATGATTTTTAAAGCGACTAGTACGCAGATTGGCAGTGTCTGGGAAATATTTTTTATAAGGGGTTTAAAGTCTGTTAACACCTCGTGTTCGACTCCGGTGTCGGTCTCGGGTTCGGGGTGTTACAAAAATAGATCAGATTAAATCTTCAACACTAATAGAAAATTAGAGTATCATCTAGTACATCCAACCCAATGAGATTTAGCTCATGAGTTGATTAATCAAATCCAAATTTGAAATATAATTCAACATCTAAAACATTCAATCACACAGAGAAGTAATGTAAAAGAAAATAAGGAAGAACTTCAACAAGCACGCTTTCATTTATCCAGCCCTCAACTACGACATTGCAATGTTTCGCAATGACCTAGTTAACTGCCTTCATCTGCTTTCGCACATTCTACTTTGCTTTTCGGCTACTACTGCTACCCTCTATTTCCACCTCAAGATCCTTCCTTTAAGAACTTGTTTTCTCTTCCCTCTTAATTTCCCGATCTTCCTCACTTTTTATAGGGTAGATCCCTCTCTCAGCACACAATTTTTCCTCCCTCTTTTTCAGCTAGATATTTCTGGTACAAGTACATCTGGCTGAGAGTGGCACTATTTGAGTGCTGGCTCGGTGTCTTCCTAGAATTTCCACCGTACAAATGTTGGAAATCTATCCAACCTTTTTCCATGACAATACTTCACTCATTCATTTCTTTTCCGCATTCTACACCTTCCATTCAAACACAAACAAATCCTTTCCATTGACAAGGAAATGTAACACCCCTCACCCGTATCCAACGTTGGGACAGGGTTCGAGGCGTTACCGGACTTAAACATTCACAATATGAAAAATCGGCCCACAAAATTTCACCAAAAATTAAAACATCTCGAATACATGCATATCATCCCTTATATAGGTCTTCGAAACCTATAACATACATTGGGGTGGTTCGGGACTAAACCAAGAACTTTGAAAATCTTTGGGCGACTTAACTAATTTTCTTGCTTCGGAGAGTCACACACCCGTGTGGATTGGGCCGTGTGGTCAATTTCAAGGCTATTTTTCAAGTCAATTGTCACCCTTAATTACCTGCATACACTTATACATTTTCATAGCAATTGACATGGCATATTTGAGTAATTATATATTCACAATCAAGAAACAAGCATGACATTCTTACAACAACACATAACATATTACCAACCATGCATGGAAAACAAGCATATGCACATCACCAATATCAGACATAACATGAATAGCTAGACTTATAAGTCAGAATCATTAGCTTACTAAAGACCAATATATTTGGCCAAATTATAATAACACATGTTATAAAACTAGGTCCCTCTACATGCCACTCACTTGATAATTCTAGCATATGTGTTTATACTGTCAAGGTGTTGGCTTGATAGTGTGATGGTGCCTCCGACGATCTCCAACCCCGAGTTAACCTAAAAACACTAAAAGAAATGGAAAGGAGGGGGTAAGCTTTACGCTTAGTAAGCTCGCATGAAAATAATAAGCAATTTACTAACATGCTTTCCATAGTAAAACTATCCCAATTGTACATTTACACATGTTTTGGTTAAGTTGTTTTCTTGAGTCACAGTCACTAAATCATTTATATCTGTAGCTAAGAAAATCACAATTAAGATCCGTAAATTTTTCAGAAACTAGACTAATATATATTTCCACCATAAAATTTTCATAATTTTTGGTCTAGCCAATAAGTATATTTTATTATTTAAAGTCTACCTTTTTTTTCTGTTTGACAGCTTCGACCACTCTTTACTAAAATTTAATTATCTTTCTATAAAAAATCAAATTAAGTTCTCGTTTCTTTATTATGAAAATAAATTCAATAAGGAATCCAACCATATAAATTATGTTCCTTAACTATTTTTTTACAATTTGTAATGATTTTTACAATTCAGAACAGGGGATCACGAAATTAGTCTGAACCAGTCTTACAAAAATATAAATATCTCAAATACAGAGTTCTTTGTTTTCTATATTTCTTTTATATGAAAATAGATTCAATAAGATTTAATTCCATATCTCATTCCACTTCTAGTTCAACTTCTACTATTTTTGGTGATATTTCAAAGTCACTCCTATGTTGCTGTTTTAGACTGCTTATCCCAAATTTCATTCCTTCACTAAAATTTCTTATTATCATCTTTCAAGATAATACTTATCTATATTCATATTATCAAAAATTCAATCACATATCTAACTCATAATTCAAAACTCATATATTCATATTCCGGTATTATCCCACATTTTTTTTCACGTTAAATTTTATTTAGCAAACTTGTTTCTCCCGGTGAACACTTCGGAAAGTAACAATATCAGGTGGTTTTAGCACATAGCTCCACACTATTGGGCTAACATGTAATTGTGGCATACGCACTTAGGGCCACTTTTCAAATTAACATGTATAACCGTGGCATATCCACTTAGCACCACGTTACATGTTTAACCGTGATATATCCACTTAGCACCACATTAATGAATCAATATATGTAACCCTGGCATATCCACTTAGCACCACGTTAGATGTTTAACCGTGGTATATCCACTTAGCACCACGTTAATGAATCAATATATGTAACACCATGTTAATGAATCAATATATGTAACCGTGGTATATCCACTTAGCACCACGTTACATGTATCAATATGTGTAATCGTGGTATATCCACTTAGCACCACATTACACGTATAACCGTGGTATATCCACTTAGCACCACGTTTTTTTCATTCCGAAGGTTCAACCGAGATTTCCTCATTTAATCTCAATTCATCAACCACAAATCACCGTTTGTGTCCATTAATTGAACAATACTAAAACTTATTTCATTTGCACTCTCTTCAGAAGTCCTTTTCATTTCACATGTCAAACATGTACTCATGAGTTTTGAGTATGTACCTGTGCTATCCCTTAGCACAACCACTCATACAGACAGGACAATCATATCCAAGATCTCATATTCTCGGTAATCACCCATTTCTTTTC
Source organism: Gossypium hirsutum (assembly GCF_007990345.1). Lineage (NCBI taxonomy): Eukaryota > Viridiplantae > Streptophyta > Magnoliopsida > Malvales > Malvaceae > Gossypium > Gossypium hirsutum. The sequence goes on from NC_053435.1 coordinate 57,862,481, forward strand.
AATATCATATTCCATCAAATTTCTATTAACATCAAATTCAATACAATTATAACAAATTATATTTCATGTGTATCAATAATAACATGAACAATTTACCATTCTAGTCCATAACCTTGTATTTTTCCGATTTAAGCCCAAATCTCGATTTCCTTGATTATTAAGCTTGAAAGCTTGGCCAAACCCTAACCATGGCTGCTCTTGGTACATTCTACTGTAGCAAGAAGAAAGAGACACATTTGGGGTTTAAAATTTGTCTTTTAATTCATTTTACCCTTAAATGACCAAAATACCCTTTTTACTATTCTTTCAAATTTTACCCAACCAAGGCCATTTTTGTCCAGCAAGTTATACAATGGTTTAATTATCATTTAAGGACCTCCCATGTAAAATTTCATGACAATTAGACACCTCTAACATGTAAAACTCAACTTTTTCACTTTTTACAATTTAGTTCTTTTTACTAAATTGAGTGCCCAAACGTCGAAATTTTCGAACGAAATTTTCACGAAATCATTCTGTGAAATTGTAGACCATAAAAATATAATAAAAATGAAATTTTATCATCGGATTTGTGGTCCCGAAACCACTGTTCTGACTAAACCCAAAATCAGGATGTTACAGGAAAAGTAACATAATAACATTTAAACACAATCCAAGCTCCATAATGAAATGTTCTAAAAATACTAATATAATATCCTAAAATGAAAATACATCTACTTAAGTAGAAACAATTAATCAAGTCTAGAGGCCTAAAATATAACTCTTTTCAAGAGTTATCACACCTCCAAACCTGAGTTATAGCTTATACTGAAGCAAAATATGCACGAATGCATAAATTGCCACAACAACATAGTCACCTTAGTAATGTGATCTGCTAATAGCGTCACAAAAATAATGTGCAAGTGTACACTGTCGATGCAAGTATAGTAGACAGATGTGAGTCTGTTGAATATCGATACCACAGGGATGGCTGCCTTTTGTCTATTAATGACAGTGCAATAGCTAGATAGAAACGAGATAAATTGTGAGGATAGTTGTCAGAGTAGTATCTTGAAAACTGAATTAAAATATGATGATGATAAACTGGGATCCCCAATATGAATCTTCAGCAGAATACTAAGTGTTCACAAGGTATAAAAGATAGGTGATTGTCGATGCAATAAAATTAATGTATATCTTACCAAATGCCACTATTTGGTTTAATTTGAGACTTAACCATGCACATTAACCTCACCTTTTGATGATGGAAATGGGGCACTATTAAGAACAAGTGGATTAAATTCCTTTAGTCCTTACTCAACTTTTGCTGAAAAGATTATTAGCTCAAACTGTCACTACACCTTCCAGTGTTAGTGACTGTAATAACACTTCCGTGTTTAGAACATTCAAACCCCTAAGATTAAACAACAAAAATAAGATTTAGTAAGATAACATTCAACAAAGCATTCATTGCACTTTCATACAGTAGAAAACAAATAGTAGTCACCAGCGTTTTCAAGATATGAGTAAGAATCAAATGGATAATACTATTCCTAGGCTACTCGATTTAATCTACCCATTTCCCATTATTTTGCACTTAGATCTCCTCATTAGGAATTGATTTGCATCAGTCTTTACGTTGGCTCACTCAAGAGAAACTCAAGCTACCATACTCGCAAGCTTCAAAATAGGGTAAGAGAATCATGGTCCACCAAAAATTCCTCCCCTTCTATTCTTCTCACATTATCCTTTTATGTTTTCCTAAACAGTATAGGTGTCCTTCTCTCAGGGTTCTTCTATCCTTGTTCGTACAGGGTAGTTACTTAAGATTGGACAGCTTACTCATGGTTGGTTCTTATCAGACAGCTATCAACTACGACCATAATTCTAAAAACCATCTAAAATTAACTCGTATAGTGACATTATAGATATCTATCAACTGTGCTAACAATTCCGAGCACAATCTGGATTTAACTCATGTAGCAACATTAGTGCAAAAAGAAAGCAAAAATCAAAGATAAGATAGGCTAAGATTCACTAAGTTATAAAATGCAATTTACTAAGTTGAACATGTTAAAATGCATGCTAAGGGTAACTAAATGAGAACAATTTAAACAATAAGTAAGGAGAAAACATATGTTCTTTCTACTACAATCACACCCCCAAACTTGAATTTTTACTTATCCTCAAATAAAATAGAAGCCAGCAAGGCAGCAAAACAGTGCTAGGTAAGGCAAAAGAACATTCTAACAACTTGAATCACCTAAAATCCCAATGAATGAGTTATATTCAAATGAAAGAATATTGCATCGACAATACATAAGCATGAATGAGTAAGATTGCACTTTTATCACAGCCAGCATCATGCTTCAAAAACAAAATTCTGTCTACCAATACAACATTTATTGTACAATACTAAGTATTTATAAATATGAATGAGTTTTTTTTTTTACAGAATGAGGGATATCGTTGCATTATTGTATGCATGTTTCTGAGAAGTAATAATGGGGTGCAACAAACCTCCAGGGAGTATGTAATTGCTCCGACACATACTCATGCAATGACAACCGTTGGCAGATTCATTTTCTAACGCTTGTATTGGAGTGTTCCCTTTTTAACATTCCACAATACACCCACTTTAGAGTGTCACTTATTTATAACTATCTATATATATAAGCAGTTGTAGAAGGCAGTTTCATTCAAGATTCTAGGAATACTACTAGTGATTTATTACTAATGCAACCTAAATTATTCACCAAAGTATTAAAGATACAACATTCAGTCAAATTTATCCAACTCATTCATTGACAATTCACATGATCCAAGAATTAAGCATCGAATGTAACAAAAAAAATTCGAACAATTGTGCATAAACCTTGCATGCTTAAAAAAATTGAAATATGGGTGTATTTCCAATTCCATATACATTCCCCCAAGCTTAAAGATTGCAGTGTCCCCAATGCACTCATAGGAATATGTAATGATAATGAAAATGCAATGATAATGTATACTTATCAAAATAAAACCTACAGCTACATGCAATGCATGAATACTATAACTAAAGCTTAAAACACACTAACTCAGTTATCCACAGCTGTCAATGTGCCTGCATGATGTTTGTTTCTCCTCATTTTCTTTTCTTTTTTCTTTCTTTTTTTTTAATCTTTGGAACACTTCCTTTTCTTTTCGTTGTGCTTTGCCCGGCCTTCGTATTGCTCCTCAGTTCTTGGCTCAGCTCCGGCATCATCGACTACTATTTGTGTAGGAGAAGCCACTTGAGTGGTCCAGTGTAGACCATGATTTCCCATGAATTGCATTTCCCCTCATTAGTGACCTCAGCAACTTCTGCCAGTGTCACTCCAGTTTGCTCATAATTATCAATATTTGCACCCATAGATCTAGGTACGGTGACAACCTTCTCAACAAAAATTTTTAGCAACTTTTTCTTCCTTAACAACAACTTCCACTTCGACAACAACTTCTTCTTCGGAAGCATCAATTTCCTTCTCAACAACAGTGTCCTCTTGATTAGGAAATATACCATCCCCGAACAAGCTATCAATCTTACGTAGATATTCCTTAATGTAGCTAGATTCTTCATCTTTGTTATTATCAAAGACTTGTACAATGGGAGGAGATGCCATTGATCGATCTCGGTCTTCAAAGTCGTCAGTCGCAAATAAATGCTCATAGTTCCTAATGACTGGTGGAAACACTGAGAAGTTTGGTATTGGAGATGGGCTCAATTGGCTTATTTTGGCCACAATGGAACTGTTCCAAGCTTTAGTATAAGCATAAAATAGATTCTAAGAATTCTCTATGTCCTCAATTGTAGCGACAAGTTTTATCTGCCCATTGCTGATGGAAGTAACCATTTTTCAACATCTTTCATCTTGCACCATAAGGATGTCTCTATATCCAGGGTTGTTCCTTTATTATCAACTTTGGCTTTGCCTTTCTTTGTCTTGCTAGTTCCTGCCTCTTTCCGTATTTGTGTTTCTGTGCCACGAGTCATCCTTTCGACAGAGGCTTCATTAATTGCATCCTTATTCTCCATGATTTCTTCATCTTCCTGGGGCACAATTCTTGTCTGCTGACATAGTGACATTACCAATGATGGGAAAACCAAAATACAGGTCTGCTGGGCAGCACATTCAACAATTTCTCGGTGGAGAATTGCACCTACATCAAATTTTCTACTCTTGATAATGGAATGTATCAGACACATTCTGTCAAGATTGACAGTGGTATTGTGGGTAGACGGCAGTAGTTTGCAGTTAACAAAGTGAAACCATATTTTGATGTGCAATGTTAAGAAATGGTGATGCATTGTAAAATTCTTAGGATGCGACCTTTTCCACCGTGCTCTTTCAATACACAAATCTTGTACGAGCAGGTCCTTTTTCTCGTCTGTCACTTCCATAAAGAAATCAGAGTGTTCATCGACATCGACAGTAAGGTTATATAGCTCATTGATTGTGTTGGCATCCCATGGGAGTAGACCTTCACGAATAAAAATAAACTCTAAATCTTGGTCCTAGAGGTTGGCACAAAATTCGCGTACTAGGGAAGGGGACTAACTTCCAAGGTGCGTGCAGAAATTTCCCCATTTCAGTTTAGGAATGGTTTGGTGAATTTGTTTTCCCAACTCCTATTTTTATGACAGGGAAATGCTTTATTCGGGGTGAAAATTTTGGCGTAATATATTGTTTTGAAATCGTTCCCTTGCCGCTTTATTCAAAAAGATTGTTGGTTCCTTTTTCTGCACTGGCCTTGAAGATTCCAACTCATGAACTACGGTGGTGGAGGATGCATGTTCTTCAGTAGGTCTACTGGATTTCTTGGTCAAACCTCTTGTTCTTGCCATCTTTTGTAGAGGAAAAAATATTTTAAGTGAAAAAAGTGGGATCTTGAATGAAGAAAAGAATAAAAATGGTTGCTTGGATGTTTTGCAGTCAGCACAGTGGTGCAGACTTTATAGCGGGTGAAAAAAGAATATGTAGAGTCATGATATTTTTTAGAGAGATACAAACTAGTGGGAAGAGTGGCGTCCAATAAGAATTGTGCCCACTCACACGGATCAAACTGCTGGGTGGGTTTTGATCCAATGATGAAGATTAAACTTCCCTTAATTTTGATTAATGGTAACACGGTGGTAGGAAATGCATTGACAACCAAATCTTGTTACTTTGACATTGGTACCTTATTAGTCTACAAAAAGGAAAGAAAACAAGCTTTACAAAACATGAATAAAATAAGATGAAATCTCGGAATAATAAATTAAAATTTTAAAATGTTTGAACCAAATTAATGGTCTCTTCCTACTCATGATTTTTATTCCAAAATAGTGTTTCAATCTCTATCCATTGAGTTTGGACTAGTGTCCATCACGTAAATCTTGAATGGTGACTACACCATGGGGAAATACGTCGACAACTTCTGTAACATCCCAAATTAAGGCCTAGTCAGAATAGTGGTTTCAGAACCACAAATTGGACACAGTAAAAGTTTTTTTATTATGTTTTTATGGTCTACAATTATGCAAAATAATTTTGTGAAAATTTCATTCGAAAATTTTGACGTTTGGGCACTCAATTTAGTCAAAAGGACTAAATCGTAAAAAGTGAAAAACTTGAGTTCTAGAAGCTAGAGGTGTCTAATTGCTATGAAATTTTAAATTGGGAGTCCTTATGTGGTAATTAGACCATTAGTTTAGTTGTGAAAAAAAAATGGACATGGTTAGGTATGTTTTAAATTGTTTTTCATTAAGTGTATTTTAGTAATTTGGCTAATAAAGCCAAAATAACATGAAAAAAAGATGTCTTCTTCATTTTCCATGCCATGGCTAAATTTTGCAAGGGGAGACCATAGTTAGGGTTTTCCAAACTTTCCAAGATCCATAGTAAGTCCATTCTAGCCCCATTTTTAATGATTTTTACGTTTTTGAAGTCGTTATCACTCGATCTATCTATTTCTACCAATAATTTGAGATATGGTTGAAGTCTAGGGTTTTTACCCATGATAAATACGTGTGTATTTTGATGTTTAATGGTATATTATGCAAGTTTATTGTGACAGCCCAAAATTGACCCTAGTCGGGAAGTGGTTTCGGGACCACAAAACCGAGTCATAAAAATAATTGATTTCCATATTCTATGCTTATTATGTGTGTACATGAGTATGTGGAAGTTTCATTCTCCAATTTTGCCAATTGCATGAGAAATTATTAAATAGGGATTGATATGAGACATGGTGAAAATATGATAGGCTAATTTAAAATGGTCTATTAATGCATGTTGTGAAAATGATGGGTTTGCATGTCAAATTACCCAAAATTTGAGCTAGTGGTTGGCCATGCTATGGGTGGAAACATGTTGGGAACATGTTGGCCTAGTGAGGTATGTAGGAAAAAAATAAAATAAGGGGCATGGGCATAAAATAATGAAATGGAAAAAGGAAAGGATGTGTGTAATTGTTTCTTCCCCTCCCCATTGCCGTGAGAGTAAGAAAGTAAACAAAGAAAAAAAAAGTGTCCATCTTTCTTCATTTCCCCTTGGCCGAATGTTCTAAGGAAGAAAGAAAAACAAGTTGTGTTCTTTGGTTCTTCTTGGCCGAATTGAAAGGAAGAAGAAGGGAGTGAAGCAATCGGTCATCTTAGGTCACTATTAAGGTAAGGAAGTTTGTACTAGCTTTTGAAATTTTAGTTGATATTGAGTGAGTTATCAAGTGATTTTTGTAAACATGTTGAAATTTCGATTTTGGGGGTGAGTATGGTTTTCGGCTATAAAAGATTAATAAGGGTGATGATTGTGTTTCATGCTAAACTTAGATGAATAATGGTAGTTGCTCACATCTTGATATCTATGAGTTCCTTTCTTGGTTCTACCATAGACCCCCAAAGTATATGTTTATTGGGTGTTGTTGGAGGTTTATGATAGAAGCTAATGAGTGAGAGTTTGATAGGTACCATGAGGTTAAACTTCATGAGATTGTAAGCTTGTAAGTTGGATGATGAAATTCATGCTTTGTGAAGGTAAAAGGAGTAGAAGGAGCATTCGGCCATGAAGAAAAAAAAAGAGAGCAAAGGGGGAAATTTATGATGAATTAAGTTGGAAGCTATTATAATGTACTTGTACATTCGGGTATGGGATGAAAATTTATGAGATGGCTATAATTAGCCTTGTGATTCGGCTCTTGTATATATATATATATGCACATGATGTATTGGTATGATACAAATATATATCACCCCAAAGTATATGTTTATATATGGTGGTGGTTTAGTTATGGACTAAATGATGGATGCATCTTGAGTTATAATATGTAATGCATTAGTTAGTAAAATGTATGTCATTTATATGTGGTACTAAGAATATAATTTGGCCTCAAAGTAGACATGCATATTCGGCCACATGAGATGGATTGGCGTTGCATGAATTCGGTTAGAGGCAAACATATTGATGCCTATATCTTGGTTAGGACAATCGGCTAAAGGGGAGTGTGGGTTAATATGTTGAGTTGATGCATGATTTCACATGTATGTGACTTTAAAGTCTAATGTATAAATATGGGCTAAGTGCCTTATGTTCCTCTTTTCGATGCTCAAATGATTAAATCAATTTATTTGTTTAATTAAGTTCAAGAGCAAAGGGGAAATAAATCCGATAAAGGGAAGGAAAAAGTGGTCGAATAGCCATCGGAATCGTTCGACGACATCCAAGGTAAGTTCTTGAGTAAAAGAGCTTAAATTATGATGTGATTAGATCATGTTTTAAGCAAATTAAAATCATGCTCTTTGTGTGGCTATTGAGCCGAATTTGCAAGAATGATAAATGTCTTGTGTTTGAGTTTTGCTAACGAAAATGAAATACGAATGGGCCATGATTTATTGTTAAATGTGCATGGTTATTTGAATGCTGTCCGGGCTAAGTCCCGAAGGCTTGTGCTAAGTGACAATATCCGGACTAAGATCCGAAGGCATTTGTACGAGATACTAATTCCGGGCTAAGCCCGAAGGCATTTGTGCGAGTTACTAAATCCGGGTTAAGTCCCGAAGGCATTTGTGCGAGTTACTAAATCCGGGTTAAGTCCCGAAGGCATTTGTGCGAGTTACTAAATCCGGGTTAAGTCCCGAAGGCATTTGTGCGAATTACTATAACCGGGCTATGTCCCGAAGGCATTTGAACGAGGAGCTATATCCGGTTAAATTCCGAAGGTACGTGATTTGGGAATAAATGAACTTGCTGTAAAATTCCAGTTAATACTCTCGAAACATCCCAACATTGAGGTATGTTTCGTATGTGCTTGAATTTAGTTGAGCCCTTACAAATAAGTATTCGCTCAGTTGATAAACGAGCTACCGGCCTTTGGCTGAGTTGATCTTTTGTGTATGTACATAAGGGTTGATAATGTGAAGCAAGTACGATATCGTAAATTTGTGCATATGAAATTATCCGTTTAGCTATATGAATGCTATACTTTTGTTGTGCTGGAATTCCTTGCTCAAAACTTACTAAGCATAAATTGCTTACTCCGTTTCATTGCTCCTCTGTTTTATAGATTTGGTTCTCCAGCTATCGGACTCGGGATCTTGAAGTCAAAGTCTCCCACACTATCAAAGCCCCCCCTTTTGGTACAATTTTGGTTGAACTTCGAAATGGCATGTATAGGACTACCCGTTTGTTGTGGGTCGTGGACCCTTTGGACTTGTATAAATTTTGGATAGCCATGCGAAAATGGCTTATATGTGTTTGAGTATAATGTTATAATCATTTGGTGTGGATATGCTTGACAAGGATTGGCCACGGGGATGGTTAATCACTTTCATAAATTGTGCTATTTATGCAAAAAGGGCTAGTTGAATCATGGAAACCATGAAATAGGTAAAGTCTACCTTAAAGGCAGATGCTGACAGCAGCAGTGATGTAGATTTGGAAAATCACTAAAAATAGTAGGAATGGAATTAAATAGTGAATAAATTATGTAAACAAACCTTGATGAATCTAATTTCATAGGAAAGTAACAAAACAATCATACGGACAGTATGTTAAGAGATATTCAGGTTCTCGTGAGACAGGGCCAGAACGGTTTCTGGATTTCCTGTTCCGACTTTGGAAATTCATTATAAATTAACCAGAGATAATTAGGAGTCATACCATATATGGATAGATTCCTCTCTGAGTCTAGTTTCTATAGAAACAAACGGCATCAGTATTGAAGCTCTGTACAGGGAGATATCCAAGTCGTAATGCGCAAATGTCAGGGTAGTCGATCCCTGTAACATGGGAGACTTTGACTAATAAACTGTACTAATTGGACAGACCAAAAATTCTAGAAAAAAATATGTAGATGGGAATATGAGTCTAGTTTCAGGGAAAATTTACGGAACTGGATTCCGAGTTGTGAAACTCAAGATATGATTTTTAAAGCGACTAGTATGCAGATTGGCAGTGTCTGGGAAATTTTTTTTATAAGGGGCTTAAAGTCTGTTAACACCTCGTGTTCGACTCCGGTGTCGGTCTCGGGTTCAGGGTGTTACATTTGATTGGTATCAGAGCTACGGTTTAGTTGATTCTAGGACTACCGTAATGCGTTGGGTCTAGCTATACATGCCATTTTATGTGATTACTTGATAGTGTGGTGATTTCTGACAATTGTAAATGTGTTTATTTATAGTAATGGATCCCGATCCCGACCGAGAGGTAGCTGATGATCTTGAGAGTGTAGCGCCTGCTCCCGCACAAGGGACAGCGCCGGCGGACTCTCAACCTAATGCTAGTAACCCGAATGATGAAGCTAGACAAGCTTTCTATAGCGTGATGAATGATTGGTTCAACCAATACATTCGAACTAATACGGCTGTTCCACAACCTCCATTCCCGACTAATACCACCCCCGCACCTACAATACCTCCGGTAACTGACCAAATAAGGTCAAATAAGCCCCCAGTTGACAGAATCCGAAAACATGGGGCTACTGAATTTAAGGCTACGGATAGCGACGATGCCGAGCAAGCTGAATTTTGGTTGGACAACACTATCCGGGTACTCGATGAGCTATCTTGTACACCCGATGAATGCCTAAAGTGTACTATCTCCTTGCTACGCGATTCTGCCTACTATTGGTGGAGTACTCTGACTTCTGTTGTGCCCCGAGAGCAAGTAACTTGGGAGTTTTTCCAAACTGAGTTTCGGAAAAAGTATATCAGTCAGAGATTTGTTGATCAAAAACGGAAGGAATTTCTTGAGCTTAAGCAAGGTTCCATGTCAGTTACTGATTATGAGCGAAAATTTGTTAGACTTAGTAGATATGCTCGGGAATGTGTTTCGTCCGAGGCTATTATGTGTAAACGCTTCGAGGATGGGCTGAATGAAGATATAAAAATGTTCGTTGGCGTTCTTGAAATACGAGAGTTCGTAGTACTTGTCGAGCGAGCTTGTAAAGCCGAAGAGCTTAGAAAAGAAAAACAAAAAGTTGATGAGGGAACTGGAGAGTTTCGTAAAAGATCTTCGGGAAAGTCTCTTCAACAGGCATCGAAGAAATTTCGAGATGATGTGGGCTGGTCGAGAGGCACTTCGGGCCTTTTTAGACGAGATCGTGATCGACCCCCTATGGGTACACGAGGCACTTCGGTCGCCAGTGTTGGGAATGAACGTCGAGACAGAACGAAATGTCGATATTGCGGTAAATGGCATTCGGGGAGTTGTAGATTCCCTGACCGCTCCTGTTACAAGTGCGGATCAGTTGACCACTTCATTAAAGATTGCCCGAGGTTGTCTGAACAGAATGAAAATCAGAGTGGGAAACCGGGTGCTACCACTGCTCGAGGTAGACCATCTGGAAATACGGGCAATGCTGGTGGTGGTCAGAGAGGATCTAGAGATGCTACGACCAGATCCGAGGCTCGTGCGCCTGCTAGAGCTTATGCTATACGTGCCCGCGAGGATGCTTCTTCGCCTGATGTTATTACCGGTACTTTTACTCTCTTTGATACTAATGAAATTGATTTGATTGACCCTGGTTCTACTCATTCTTACATATGTGAAACCTTAGCATCCAGTAAGACTTTACCTATTGAGTCTACTGAGTTCGTAATTCGGGTGTCAAATCCCTTGGGTCGTTACGTGCTTGTCGACAAAGTGTGTAAGAAATGTCCCCTAGAAATTCGAGGTTCCTGTTTTCCGGTGGACTTGATGCTTTTGCCGTTTGATGAATTTGATGTTATTCTTGGTTTGGATTGGTTGACCGCGCATGATGCGGTTGTGAATTCCAAAAGCAAGACTATTGATTTGAGGTGCGCAAATAACGAAGTAATCCGAGTTGAGTCTACGGACTTGGAGGGGATGCCAGCTGTAATATCAGCAATGTTGGCCCAGAAATATGTAAGAAAAGGGTGCGAAGCATACCTTGCGTATGTACTGGATGACAAAGAATTAGACAAGAAACCCGAATCTGTGCCGGTGGTTTGTGAATACCCGGATGTTTTTCCTGAAGGATTACCGGGTTTACCACCTGTTCGGGAGGTAGAGTTTGGTATTGAGCTTGTACCTGGGACTACGCCGATTTCGATAGCTCCGTATCGTATGGCACCAACCGAGTTAAAAGAGTTGAAAGCTCAGTTGCAAGAATTGACGGATAGAGGTTTTGCTCGACCAAGTTTCTCACATTGGGGTGCACCAGTATTGTTCGTGAAAAAGAAGGACGGAACCATGAGGTTGTGCATTGACTATCGTCAACTGAATAAAGTGACGATAAAGAACAAATATCCGTTACCGCGTATCGATGATTTGTTCGACCAACTGAAGGGAGCCTCAATGTTCTCAAAAATAGATTTGAGATCGGGCTATTATCAGTTGCGAATTCGAGATTCGGACATACCCAAAACTGCTTTCAGAACGGGATATGGTCACTACGAGTTCTTAGTGATGCCGTTTGGGCTCACTAATGCCCCTGCGGTATTTATGGATTTGATGAATCGGATCTTCAGACCATATTTGGATCGGTTCGTAGTTGTGTTCATTGATGACATCTTGGTCTATTCAAGAGATGAGACCGAACATGCTGAGCATCTGAGGCTAGTGTTGCAAATTTTGCGGGATAAGCAGTTATATGCTAAGTTCAGTAAGTGTGAGTTCTGGTTAAGAGAGGTTAGCTTCTTGGGTCATGTGGTATCCGCATCGGGTATTCAAGTTGACCCGAGCAAAATTTCAGCCATGCTTAACTGGAAGCCTCCAAGAAATATTACCGATGATAGCCATGTCAAAGGTTTCTCGATGATAGCCACACCAATGACGAAGCTACTTCAAAAGGATGTTAAGTTCGAATGGACGGAGAAATGTCAGAAAAGTTTTGATCAACTAAAAACTTATTTGACTGAAGCTCCAATTTTAGTGCAACCCGAATCAGGCAAAGAGTTTGTCATTTATAGTGACGCATCCCTACTTGGGTTGGGTTGCGTATTGATGCAAGAAGGTCGAGTGGTGGCCTATGCGTCGAGACAATTAAAGCCACATGAGAAAAATTATCCGACCCATGATCTTGAACTAGCTGCCATCGTATTTGCTTTAAAAATATGGCGGCATTACTTATTTGGTGAGAAGTGCCATGTATTTTTGGATCACAAAAGTCTCAAAAATTTGATGACTCAAAGAGACTTAAATCTGCGACAAATACGTTGGCTTGAGTTGTTGAAAGATTACGAGCTTGTCATTGATTACCACCCGGGAAAGGCTAATATGGTTGCGGACGCCTTAAGCCGGAAATCACTGTTTGCTTTACGAGCGATGAATGTGCACTTGTCTGTTCTACCCGACAATTTGTTAATAGCTGAATTAAAAGCCAAACCATTATTGATTCATCAAATTCGTGAAGCCCAGAAAGTTGATGATGAATTGGTTGCAAAACGGGTTGAGTGTGCACCGAACAAGGAATCAGAGTTTCAAATTGATGATGATGATTGTTTGAGGTTCAGAAGTCGTTTGTGTATTCCAAGGAGTTCGGAACTCATTTCGATGATTCTGAACGAAGCCCATTGTAGCCGAATGTCAAGTCACCCGAGGAGTACGAAAATGTACAACGATTTGAAATGTTGGTTTTGGTGGCATGGTATGAAACGAGACATCTCTGACTTTGTTTCGAGATGTTTAATATGTCAACAAGTGAAAGCGGAACATCAAGTGCCTTCAGGATTACTTCAGCCGATCATGATACCCGAGTGGAAATGGGATCGACTCACAATGGACTCTGTGTCCGGACTGCCATGGTCAACAAGTAAGAAGGATGCGATTTGGGTTGTTGTTGATAGACTGACTAAGTCGGCTCACCTTATCCCCGTGAGATTACACGGGGTACCTATTTCTATCGTGTCGGATAGAGATCCGAGATTCACCTCACGATTTTGGAAGAAATTGCAAGAAGCTTTGGGTACCAAGCTGCATTTAAGCACTGCTTTTCACCCCCAAACCGATGGTCAATCCGAGCGGATAATTCAGATACTTGAGGATATGTTGAGATGTTGCATCCTCGAGTTCAGTAGTTCATGGGAACGGTATTTACCTTTGATTGAATTCGCTTACAACAATAGTTTTCAATCAAGTATTAAGATGGCACCTTACGAGGCTTTGTACGGTCGTAAATGCCGTACACCATTGTTTTGGACCGAGCTCGGTGAAAGTAAAATTTTCGGAGTTGATTTGATTAAGGATGCCGAACAGAAAGTAAAGGTAATCCGTGAAAGTCTGAAAGCAGCCACAGATCGTCAAAAATCGTATGCGGATTTGAAACGAAAGGACAGTGAATATCAGGTGGGAGATAAAGTGTTCCTTAAAGTTTCGCCTTGGAAAAAGGTACTCAGTTTTGGCCGTAAGGGCAAGTTGAACCCGAGATTCATTGGGCCGTACGAAATCTCCGAACGAGTTGGTCCGGTTGCGTATAGATTGATTTTGCCCCCTGAGCTTGAAAAGATTCACGACGTCTTTCATGTTTCGATGCTTCGACGCTATCGATCTGATCCATCGTACATAATTAGCCCATCAGAGGTTGAAATTCAAGCCGATATGAGTTATGAAGAAGAACCGATGCGTATCCTAGCTCGTGAAGTAAAGGAGTTGCGGAACAAAAGGGTTCCGTTAGTGAAGGTGTTATGGCTCAAACTCGGGATCGAGGAAGCTACTTGGGAAACCGAGAGCTCGATGAAAGAACGATACCCAAACCTATTTACCGGTAAGATTTTCGGGGACGAAAATTTCTTAAGTGGGGGAGAGTTGTGACAGCCCAAAATTGACCCTAGTCGGGAAGTGGTTTCGGAACCACAAAACCGAGTCATAAAAATAATTAATTTCCATATTCTATGCTTATTATGTGTGTACATGAGTATGTGGAAGTTTCATTCTCCAATTTTGCCAATTGCATGAGAAATTATTAAATAGGGATTGATATGAGACATGGTGAAAATATGATAGGCTAATTTAAAATGGTCTATTAATGCATGTTGTGAAAATGATGGGTTTGCATGTCAAATTACCCAAAATTTGAGCTAGTGGTTGGCCATGCTATGGGTGGAAACATGTTGGGAACATGTTGGCCTAGTGAGGTATGTAGGAAAAAAATAAAATAAGGGGCATGGGCATAAAATAATGAAATGGAAAAAGGAAAGGATGTGTGTAATTGTTTCTTCCCCTCCCCATTGCCGTGAAAGTAAGAAAGTAAACAAAGAAAAAAAAAAGTGTCCATCTTTCTTCATTTCCCCTTGGCCGAATGTTCTAAGGAAGAAAGAAAAACAAGTTGTGTTCTTTGGTTCTTCTTGGCCGAATTGAAAGGAAGAAGAAGGGAGTGAAGCAATCGGTCATCTTAGGTCACTATTAAGGTAAGGAAGTTTGTACTAGCTTTTGAAATTTTAGTTGATATTGAGTGAGTTATCAAGTGATTTTTGTAAACCATGTTGAAATTTCGATTTTGGGGGTGAGTATGGTTTTCGGCTATAAAAGATTAATAAGGGTGATGATTGTGTTTCATGCTAAACTTAGATGAATAATGGTAGTTGCTCACATCTTGATATCTATGAGTTCCTTTCTTGGTTCTACCATAGACCCCCAAAGTATATGTTTATTGGGTGTTGTTGGAGGTTTATGATAGAAGCTAATGAGTGAGAGTTTGATAGGTACCATGAGGTTAAACTTCATGAGATTGTAAGCTTGTAAGTTGGATGATGAAATTCATGCTTTGTGAAGGTAAAAGGAGTAGAAGGAGCATTCGGCCATGAAGAAAAAAAAAGAGAGCAAAGGGGGAAATTTATGATGAATTAAGTTGGAAGCTATTATAATGTACTTGTACATTCGGGTATGGGATGAAAATTTATGAGATGGCTATAATTAGCCTTGTGATTCGGCTCTTGTATATATATATATATGCACATGATGTATTGGTATGATACAAATATATATCACCCCGAAGTATATGTTTATATATGGTGGTGGTTTAGTTATGGACTAAATGATGGATGCATATTGAGTTATAATATGTAATGCATTAGTTAGTAAAATGTATGTCATTTATATGTGGTACTAAGAATATAATTTGGCCTCAAAGTAGACATGCATATTCGGCCACATGAGATGGATTGGCGTTGCATGAATTCGGTTAGAGGCAAACATATTGATGCCTATATCTTGGTTAGGACAATCGGCTAAAGGGGAGTGTGGGTTAATATGTTGAGTTGATGCATGATTTCACATGTATGTGACTTTAAAGTCTAATGTATAAATATGGGCTAAGTGCCTTATGTTCCTCTTTTCGATGCTCAAATGATTAAATCAATTTATTTGTTTAATTAAGCTCAAGAGCAAAGGGGAAATAAATCCGATAAGGGAAGGAAAAAGTGGTCGAATAGCCATCGGAATCGTTCGACGACATCCGAGGTAAGTTCTTGAGTGAAAGAGCTTAAATTATGATGTGATTAGATCATGTTTTAAGCAAATTAAAATCATGCTCTTTGTGTGGCTATTGAGCCGAATTTGCAAGAATGATAAATGTCTTGTGTTTGAGTTTTGCTAACGAAAATGAAATACGAATGGGCCATGATTTATTGTTAAATGTGCATGGTTATTTGAATGCTGTCCGGGCTAAGTCCCGAAGGCTTGTGCTAAGTGACAATATCCGGACTAAGATCCGAAGGCATTTGTGCGAGATACTAATTCCGGGCTAAGCCCGAAGGCATTTGTGCGAGTCACTAAATCCGGGTTAAGTCCCGAAGGCATTTGTGCGAGTTACTAAATCCGGGTTAAGTCCCGAAGGCATTTGTGCGAGTTACTAAATCCGGGTTAAGTCCCGAAGGCATTTGTGCGAATTACTATAACCGGGCTATGTCCCGAAGGCATTTGAACGAGGAGCTATATCCGGTTAAATTCCGAAGGTACGTGATTTGGGAATGAATGAACTTGCTGTAAAATTCCAGTTAATACTCTCGAAACATCCCAACATTGAGGTATGTTTCGTATGTGCTTGAATTTAGTTGAGCCCTTACAAATAAGTATTCGCTCAGTTGATAAACGAACTACCGGCCTTTGGCTGAGTTGATCTTTTGTGTATGTACATAAGGGTTGATAATGTGAAGCAAGTACGATATCGTAAATTTGTGCATATGAAATTATCCGTTTAGCTATATGAATGCTATACTTTTGTTGTGCTGGAATTCCTTGCTCAAAACTTACTAAGCATAAATTGCTTACTCCGTTTCATTGCTCCTCTGTTTTATAGATTTGGTTCTCCAGCTATCGGACTCGGGATCTTGAAGTCAAAGTCGCCCACACTATCAAAGCCCCCCCTTTTGGTACAATTTTGGTTGAACTTCGAAATGGCATGTATAGGACTACCCGTTTGTTGTGGGTCGTGGACCCTTTGGACTTGTATAAATTTTGGATAGCCATGCGAAAATGGCTTATATGTGTTTGAGTATAATGTTATAATCATTTGGTGTGGATATGCTTGACAAGGATTGGCCACGGGGATGGTTAATCACTTTCATAAATTGTGCTATTTATGCAAAAAGGGCTAGTTGAATCATGGAAACCATGAAATAGGTAAAGTCTACCTTAAAGGCAGATGCTGACAGCAGCAGTGATGTAGATTTGGAAAATCACTAAAAATAGTAGGAATGGAATTAAATAGTGAATAAATTATGTAAACAAACCTTGATGAATCTACTTTCATAAGAAAGTAAGAAAACAATCAGACGGACAGTATGTTAAGAGATATTCAGGTTCTCGTGAGACAGGGCCAGAACGGTTTCTGGATTTCCTGTTCCGACTTTGGAAATTCATTATAAATTAACCAGAGATAATTAGGAGTCATAACATATATGGATAGATTCCTCTCTGAGTCTATTTTCTATAGAAACAAACGGCATCAGTATTGAAGCCCTGTACAGGGAGATATCCAAGTCGTAATGCGCAAAGGTCAGGGTAGTCGATCCCTGTAACATGGGAGACTTTGACTAATAAACTGTACTAATTGGCCAAACCAAAAATTCTAGAAAAAAATATGTAGATGGGAATATGAGTCTAGTTTCAGGGAAAATTTACGGAACTGGATTCCGAGTTGTGAAACTCAAGATATGATTTTTAAAGCGACTAGTATGCAGATTGGCAGTGTCTGGGAAATTTTTTTTATAAGGGGCTTAAAGTCTGTTAACACCTCGTGTTCGACTCCGGTGTCGGTCTCGGGTTCGGGGTGTTACATTTATGGTTAGAGAAATGACTTTTACTTGGTGATTTTTGATAAAAATGCATAAAAGAACTAAATTGTAAAAGTTTTAAAATTTGTCATATTAGTAGAAATTGAGGACTGATGTAGTTATGAAATTTGTTCGAATAGGCTTAAAGTACAAAGAAATTGAATGAAAATCATTTTACGAGCCTAGGGGCAAAAGTGTAAGTATAACAAAGTTTAGGGGCAAAAATGTAATTTTTCCATAGTATGATTTTTTGATCACATTGATTAATGTGACTAATAAATAGACTAAATGTGATATTATAGATCAAAGAAAACGAGGTTTGGACCTAGAACGGGGGAAAAATGAGAAATTGACGGTTAGGTCCCTTTTCGCCATTTTTGGTATCGAGGTAAGTTCGTGTGATAATAATAATGCAACGTTATACTTGAATGTTAGTGCTTGATATTACATGAATTGTAAGTACATGTGTAAATAATGTGACAATGTATTATATTTTGATGTGTTGACATTATGTGATAAATGTTTTATCAATATTATGTATGCTATGCATAATGATAACCTTGTAAGTATGAATGATATTGGTCGTTATACACGACATTACGAGCAAGTATGGCGAAGATGCTATGTGTATATGAGAAAGAATCCCGTTTGAACCTTAGGAATAGTTTAGGATACAAGTGAAATGTCACTAGGAATTAAAAAATCCGAACTCATTGAGTTGGTCTTGGTTCGTGATATATATGAGGCATCCAAGCTCATTGAGCTGGCCCGAGTTCATTATGGATGCGATACATGTAATTGGGATCCGAGCAATGGTCTTGTGTGTCTTACCAGTAGCTGGGTAATCCTTGAGTGGGTCAGATACCTGACAGCTTGTTTGAGTAGCTTGTGTAGTTACACCTTGATCGATAGGTTTTATGAGTAGGCTCGGGAGTAGCTACATTGTAAGCGTTACATGTTATGAGGTAGCTTTGGCTACGTATGTATATGTGGCACTTATGTGCTAGTTTTCCTAGTATCCAATAGTATTCTGAGTGTTCAACGGGTAATGCAATGGATAATGTGATGAGAGACCCAAGGAGGGCATGTTAAAAAAGGTATGGTTATGTGATATACTACGAGTGAGTATAGGTACGTACGCTAAACTCATGAGCAATGCCTTGATGAAGAATCACTTATGGTGAGAAAGTTTATGTATATGTATATATATGAACATATGATAAGTATGCAAAAAGGCTTGAATGATGAATAATATTTATGATTTTGAATTTTGTTGCAATATCATGCTAACTTACATTGTGAAATTGAACACGGAATCCATGAAATGGTGTTTTCATGATTAGTTGAAAATGAACTTATGATAGTTATCATTATATTGCATTAAAATAGTTTTGGACATCAGCGGTAGTCCAACTTTGAAAATCCACCTAAAATTGTGAAACTAGAATTAGAGACTAAATAAAATATGAAATTAAAGCTTATTGAGTCTAGTTTCACATAGAGGAAACGGTGAAAGCAAAAAAATTTCATATTATGAGATATTTGAATTTTTTTGAGACAGGGTCAGAGTGATTTCAGGCTCCCCTATCTTAACTTTGTTAAATCACTAAAACTTTTAAAAAATAATTATGGATTATAATTCATATGACTAAATCCTTAATGAGTCTAATTTCAAGAGAAACAAACGAGAACATTATCCAAATCTCGTACTATGAGATAATTAATTTTTAGTAAAGAAAGGTCGAAGCTGTCAAACAGTAGAACAGGGGTAACTTGTACTTATTGGCTAGACCAAAATTTCTAGAACTTTTATGTTAAGAAGATATGTGTGTCTAGTTTCAGGGAAAATTAGCGAATCTTAATTTGAAGTTCCGTAGCTCCAGATATAAATAATTTAGTAATTATGACTAGAGAAAACAGCTTGACCAGAACATAATTAAATGTGTAATTATGATTGTATTACCTTGAGAAGCATGTTGACATATTGCTTATTATTTTCATATGGACTTACTAAGCTATAAAGCTTACTCCCTCCTTTCCATTTCTTTAGTGTTGTCAGGTTAGCTTGGGGTTAAAGATCGTCGGAGGCAGCATCACACTATGAAATTATCAATTTAAGGTGTTAAGAAACCTTAAGTATTTTCAAGTGAGTACCATGTATAGAGACTTAGCCTTTTGATATTTGTGTTTCATGATTTGGCCAAATGTATTGGCTTATAATGAATCAATTATATATAGCCATGAGATGTGGCTTATATTGATTATTGGGTTGTAACCCTATTAGATGTGCATGCACATGCTTAAAAGTTTCATGTGATGTGAGTATGTGACTTGATGTGGTGTGCAATGTCTTAGACAAGCATGTTATTCTACGCACGTGAAATCTTTTGGTATGATGGTAACCATAATATAAAAGTATAAGTGATATCATAATAGAAAAGGCCAAATGAGTGTGTAAAACACATGAATCATGACATGCAAATGCTATGTTTGTGGCCTAAATGAAGATGTTTAATCGTTAAATGGAGACCATGGTATATGTCTTTGATGTTGTATAAATGTGTGAGGGTTTATGGTGGACCAAGGCTTGGAAATATAGCCTAAGTGTTGGCCAGACGGGTAGAGACACAACAATGTGGGGAACACGGCCTTAGCACACGGGCGTGTGACTTGGCCGTGTGACCCCATTTCATTGTTGACGTCATGAACAGTGAGTTACACACGCTGAAGACATGGGCATGTCCCAAGCCACACGGGCATGTGTGACCACATGGCCTAATCCACACAGGCGTGTGACTCTCTAAACATGGAAAATTCTCTAAGTGTTTTAAAATTTTCAGAAGTTCTCGGTTTAGTCCCGAACCACCTCGGATGTATGTTTTGGGCCTCATAGGCCCGTGTAAGGGACGATATGCATGTGTTTAAATGTTTTTGAATTGATTGAAATTTTATGGCCCAGTTTTATATGTATATGTATGTTTAAGTCTGGTAATGCCTCGTATCTTGTCCCAATGTCGGACACGGGTAAGGGGTGTTACAACTTAGAACGGACCAGACCAAAGTGAATGCAATTTGCATGGGTGCAATTTAAGATGAGAGTTGAATAATAAAACCTATTGTCTGGCGATAAATTGTTGCTGCAAAACAATCTTGTCATGTCATCATTTGGTCTTCTCATTACAAATCACAACATTTTCATAAGCATTTCTTCGAATCTCCTCTAGCTCGGTGATGTCCAGCAACTGTTTCCTTCTAGTACCATCATAGTCCATGTTCACTTGTTTAATTGCCCACATCACTTTGTGTTCTAGTTCAACTAGCAGGTGACATGCTTTCCCCAAAATCGGTTGATATGGAGACATCCCCAAAGGAGTCTTGTATGCTATCCGTAAAGTCCATAGAGCGTCATCCAATCGAGAAGACCAATCTTTTCTCAAAGGGTTCACAACCTTCTCAAGAATGTTCTTAATTTCTCGATTTGAAATTTCAAATTGTCCATTGGTTTGTGGATGATACGTAGTGGTCATTCTGTGATTGACTCCATATCTCTTTAGTGCAGCTGCCACTTGGTTGCAATGGAAATGTGTACCTTGATCAGTAATCAATGCCTTTGGTGTGCCAAAATGGGTGAGTATATGTTTGTGAAAAAATTTGAGCACTATCCTGGCATCATCCTTTGGGACAAAAATAGCCTCCACCCACTTTGAAACATAATCAACAACGACTAATATGTAAAGAGTTCCAAATGAACTTGGAAACGGTCTCATAAAATCCACTCCCCAAACATTGAACAATTCAACTTCTATAATTGGTTGTTGCAACATTTTACTATTAGGAAATAGAACCGGTGCGCTGACATTTATTGCATTGATTCAAAAAATTATAAGCATCCTTGAATAATAATGGCCAAAAGAACCCTGATTGTAGAACCTTAGCAGCAGCTCTCATACCACCGAAATGGCCTCCATAAGGAGCATCATGACAGTGTTTCAGGATTGAAAGCATCTCTTCTTTCGGAACACAACACCGAATGATGTTGCCATTTCATACTTTGAATAAATAAGGCTCGTTCCAATGGTACTTCACTACATCACGATGAAATCTTTCTTTTTTATGGCCCTTGATACTCAATGGGAGCTTACCACAAATCAAGTAATTAACCAAATCTGCATACCAAGGAATTACATTGACAGTGAATAACATCTCATTTGGGAATGTCTAAATAATTTGAAGTATTTGCTACCAACTTCCAATCTAGACAAATGATCAGCAACTTGATTCTCTGACCCCTTGCGGTCTCTTATCTCAATGTGAAATTCTTGCAATAATAAAATCCATTGTATCAGTCTTGGTTTGGCATCTTTTTTCGCAAAGAGATATCGCAACGCCGGATGATCAGTGAATACCATAACTTTTGTGCCGACAAGATATGAATGAAACTTGTTGAAAGCAAAGATGATGGCTAGCAATTCTTTCTCTGTGGTGGTATAATTGAATTGAGTTTCTATAAGAGTTATGCTAGCATAATAGATGGCATGAAAATTTTTTCCTCTGCGTTGTCCTAGCATTGCATCCATGGTGAAATCACTTGCATTGTACATAACTTCAAAAGGCTGAGACAAATCAGGTGCCAGGACAATGGGGGCATTGATCAACTGCTTCTTTAACTGAATAAAGGCATCCAGACATGTCTCATCAAACAGGAATTTTTTATTTTGTTTCAGCAATAAGCACAATGGTTTTGCAAAATTTAAAAAATCCCTAATAAACTGTCGTTAAAATCCTACATCTCCAAGAAAACTAGGAATACCTTTCACATTTGTCGGTGGGGGCTAATTTCTTGATAATTTCCACGTTAGCTTTATCTACTTGAATACCCTGATTAGAGATGCGAAGGCCCAACACAATGCCTTCAGTTGCCATAAAATGACATTTTTCCCGATTCAAGACAAGATGAATGCCCCCACATCACTGCAGTACTTTATACAAATTGTCAGCGCAATGATCAAAATCATTCCCATAAATTGAAAAGTCATCTATAAAAACATCTAAAGAATCTTAAATATATCTGAGAACATTGTGATCACCTAAGAAGATATATTCCAGAGTGGGAGCTTCTGCAATTGATGGTTTGAAAATTGGAGTTGTTCTATTGTTAAGTCTAAAGATTCAATTTGCCATCTATGCTTGACTTCAACAATACTAACGTTAACTGTGCTATAACAATTGTCTATGGATTCAGCCTCAGATGTCACTACAATTTCTTCAGTAAGGACTGTGCTTTGGTTGTTGAATTGTTCCTCAATCAAATCATCAAGCACATCGACAGTATGGCACTCTACTTTATCCTTGTAATGAATAGACTCAAAAACACTAAAGGTAACTTGCTCATCATTTAGTAGCATGGTGAGTTTTACTTTATAAACATCAAGGAGAGTTCGGCCGGTGGTTAAAAATGGTCGTCCTAAGATTATGGGAACTGCCTTGTCTTCTTCGCAGTCAAGTATGCTAAAATCAGCCAGAAAAATGAATTTATCCACAAAAACTAAACATCTTTGATTTTCCCTTCAGGTTGAGCTAAAGATCGATCTGCCAGTTGCAATGTCACTGCAGTAAGTTTCATATGACCAATTCCCAATTTTCTAAAAGTAGATAATGGCATGAGGTTGATGTTGGCTCCCAAATCACATAAAGCTTTACCCAAATATTAATTGCCAATCAAACATGGAATGGTAAAACTGGCAAGATCATTCAATTTAGGGGGTAACTTGTTTGTCAAGACAACACTACAACCTTTTGCGAGTGCAATAGTTTCAACATTAGTGAGTTTTTTCTTCTTGGACAAGAGGTCTTTCATAAATTTCCCATAACTCAAAATTTGTACTAGAGTGTCCACTAAAGAAATATTGATCTGCAATTATTTTAGTGTATCTAAAAACTACTAGTATTATTTATCATTTTCATTCCTCTTAAATCTTTGTGGAAAAGGTACAAGTGGAAGGACTCCAGTTGCGGTGATACCTTTGGTTGCGTCCACAATTTCGAAGGTTGAATATATGGCATATGAGCGAAAATTGGTGGTATTACTTTGCCTGGTACATTAACAAGCTCTTTAGAATCAACCTTTCCATCAGGGTTATGTCACTAGTACCTGGGGATGCTATATTAGAATCAATAATCGATTTACCAGTTTGTTTACCACTGCTAAGAGTGATAGCTTTACAGTGCTCTTTCCCTTCGGGTTGGGGTCTTCGGTGTCACTTGGTAAGGAGCCTTGTGATTGAGTAGTCAGATTTGAAGCAAGCTATCCCAGTTGTGCCTCCAATGCTCAAATAGAAGATGAATTTCCTTGAACAATAGCTTCTGTGCGAGTAATATGCTCTATCATTAATGCCTCAAGAGCTTTTAATGGGTCAAAAGTAGAAGTGTGTGTATACTTTTGTTGTCGTTGTCCTTGGATATTCTTATTCGTAATCGAAGAATCTGTGGTTGCATCTAATTTTGATGAGATTACGTCAGACCTTGTGGTTGATACCTCTGAGGTTGTGGACTATAGTTCAGCTATTGTTGAGTATAATTCCCTTGTCATGGATTATAGTTTCCCTGAGTAGATGCATTCCCATATCTGAATGTCGCAGCATTTTGTCCAACATTTTGAGTTCCCCAAAATCGTTGGTTGCGTGCAGAGTTGTTGGAAGAGTTGCCATAAGAATTGTTGCAAACATTAATAACATAATAGCCATTTTTTGCATGTTGCAGAAAATCTTCATAACTATGGTTGTCACCACAAATTTGGCAGCAAAAGGTAGGAATATCCAATTGTTGAGTAGCCTGTTTAGGTGCAATGTCACTCGCCCCTTGCATATTTTTAATCATGTTTGTTAGTGAGGAGACTTAGCATGGATATTGCATCCAATTCAATAACTCTTGGAGTAGTCTTTGCTTGTGTAGCTCTAGAGATGGGAAATTGGTAATCATTTAGAGCAATTCTCTCAAGAATTCTCACAGCATTATTGTAAGTACAATCCAGTAGCAATCCATTGGTTGATGCAACGACAAGATTCCTTGTATGAGAATTCAAACCATTATAAAAAATCTCAATTTGTGTTTCTGGTTGAATGTCGTGCATGGGACAACGTCCAACCAAAGAATTATAACGTTCCCATGTGGTGTGAAGATTTTCATCATCCAGCTGATAGTAAACATTAACATTGTTTTAAAGATGAGCATTCATTGTCGATAGGTTAAATTGCAACAGAAACTATGTGGTGAAAGCATTCCAAGAAGTGATTGATCCAATAGGTAGCCCAAGAAACCAAGTGCAAGCTCTCCCTTGTAAGGAATAGGGAAATAATTGTATCCTTAAGGCATCATTAGGAACGCCTTGTTGACTAAAGGAAGCACAGATCAATAAAAAGGATTTAGGATGTTCTCTCGTATCTTCATGTGGCAGTTGAGCATATTGGCCACTGGAGTTCAGCATTTGAAACATCACTGGCTTAAGTTCAAAGTTCCCAACTTGAATTGTTGGTCTAACAACTCCTGGTTCTAGATCATCCAGAATAGGTACCACACAATCTCGTATGGTTCTATTGTGGATGTGAGCATTTTGTGGAAACAATGTGTTACGATCATTTTACTATTGTATCGGGGGTATAGTTGCATTGTAACACCCCTTACCCGTATCCAGGGCTGGAACAGAGTACAAGGCATTACCAGACTTAACCATACATAAAGACAAAAACCAGGCCATAAAATTTCATTTAATTCAAAACTTTTCGAACACATGCATAAACTTAACCATAACATATTTGCTTACCATCCTGTATATAATATACATTCTTATATTAACTAGAACTAGACATGCTAAATCTTATTCTCATTTTATACCATCATAACGTAGTTACCAATTTGTCCATTAAACATCCATATTCAAGGCAACATTACTCATTTCCATTTAATTCATGATCTACTGGCCTGCATTTAACTTACCTGATGTATTACCAATCATGCATAACAAACAAAGATAACTATATCATCACATCAAAACATAGGACATGGCATGATTAATTAAACTTATAAACCATAATGGATAAGGACCACATCTCATGATCATATACGATAACTCAATGCAGACTGATACGTATGGTCAAAATCATAATAATAATACATATCATAAACCAACTTCCTATACATGCCACTCACTTGATATTTCTAATATTTGAATTAATTATGCCAAAAATGATAGTTTGATAGTGTGATTTTGCCTCCGACGATCTCCAGCCCCGATTCGACCTGCATGTCTGTTATGGTCCTGCATGTGTAATATATAGCATGAACTACTTTGTTTTTCCTTAGCCCCAATCCTGCACCTATAGCAAAGTCTTTGGCGTCACACATTAGTTCAAATGGCAGTGTCTACTCCGGTGGTATTACAATTGGTGTTGTCACCAATTGCTTCAATTATTCAAATGCTCGCAAGCAAGGTTCATCAAATTGAAAGGTTTATTATGCTCTAACAAAGCACAAAAGGGTTCGGTATCTTCGAGAAATCCTTAATAAATCTTCTATAAAATCCTGCGTGGCATAAGAAACTTCTAATACCTTTAACAATGTTAGGAGGTGACAATTTTGCAATCACCTCAATTTTGGCTTTGTCCATTGAAATCCCTTGCTGTGATATTTAATGTCCCAAAACAATGCCTTCACAAACCATAAAGTGGCATTTTTCCCAAGTTAAAACAAGATTAGTTTCTTCACAGCGACAAAGAACTAATTTCAAGTTCTTCAATTAGCTCTAGAAGGTAATGCCAAACATAGAGAAATTATCCATGAAAACTTCCAGAAAGTTGTCCACCATGTTCGAGAATATCGCTATCATGCAACATTGAAATGTTGCTAGGGCATTACACAACCCAAATGGCATTCGTCTAAACACGAAAGTTCTATATGGACAAGTGAAAGTGGTCTTCTCTTGGTCACTAAAAGCTATGGCAATCTAGTTATACCTTGAATACCCATCCAAGAAATAGTAGAAGGCTTTCCTAACTAATCTATCCAACATTTGATCGATGAACGATAAAGGAAGATGGTCCTTCCTAGTTGCCTTTTTAAGCTTGCAATGGCCCATGCATACTCTCTATCCCATGACAGTACAAGTTGGTTTGAGCTCAATGTTATCATTACTAACATTGTGACACCTCCTTTCTTAGGTACACATTGTACAAGGCTCACCCACAAACTATCTAAAATAGGGTATATAATTCCACAGTCGAGACACTTGAGGACCTCTTTCTTTACAACTTCCTTCATGGTTAGGTTCAACCTTCTCTGCTTTTTGATAGAATTGTTATGGCAATCTTCTAACAAAATCTTATGCATGCAGATAGCAAGGATGATTCCTTGATGTTGGTAATTGTCCATCTCAATGCCTTCTTAAATCTCCTCAAAACATCTAGCAACTTGACCTCTTGATCAAGTTTCAATTCTATAGATTTAACTACTAGTAGAGTATTGTTGTCTCCTAAGTAGGTATACTTTGAATGCAATTGAAAAGGCTTTAACTCTAGTGTGGGATGTTCCTCTATAGAAAGTTTAGAAGGTTTAAAAGAACAATCTGATAAATCCAAGGATTCAAACTTCTTCCTTTGTCTATCCATCAATCGTTTGGTCTCCATGACTTCATCGAGTTCTACAAGCGGTTCTACTTCACTTAGCCTAGATAGATCTTCATTATCATCAAAATTACCGTGACAAAATTTGGAAAACTCCTTCTCCACTATTTTTTTGATCAGCCAACTGGTCTGACAATCCTCATTTTCATTGGCACATTTCAAGGCATTGAATACATTGAAAGTAATTTGTTGATCATTTACCCTCATTGTTAACTCACCTTTGTGCATATCAATTAACATTCTACCTGTAGCAAGAAAAGGTCTTCCAAGAATAATTGGCACATCTTTGTCAGCCTTACATTCTGAAATAATAAAATTGGCTAGAAAAATAAATTTATCTACTCTTTCCAATACATCTTCAATTTTACCTTCCAAATGTGCGTAAGATCGATTAGCTAGTTGGGTGACTATGGTGGGTCTTGCCTTCCTAATTCCTAGCTTTTTAAAAATAGACATAGGCATTAAATTTATACTTGCTCCTAAATCACATAATGCCTTACCAATATAATGATTTCCAATTGAACAAGGGATAGTAAAACTTCCTAGGTCCTTCAACTTTAGGGGCATTTATTCATCAGCATCGTTGTACACCCTCCAGTGAAAGCAACAATTTCAAATTCCCCTAATTGTTGCTTCTTTGAAATATATCCCTCATGAATTTTACATAATTAGGCATTTGCTCCAAAGCTTCCACCAATTATATGTTAAAATGGAGTTCCTTTAGGACATTAAAAAATCTCTTGAACTAAAATTCTTGCTTGGAATTTTGGAATATCTGAGGAAAAGGTGGCAGTGGCCTTCCTTTAAACTACCGATATTGTTTTGCTATGGCATTTAGTTTGACCACATGATTTGATTCTACTGTAACATTCTTTTGTTTGGCATTTTCAGCTGTAAGTTGCTTTTCAAATGGTTCTGTAATCTGCCCTCGATTGAGACTTCAATCTTCCTCTTTCATAGTGGAATCTCTAACAACTTCATTCAGCTAAGTACCACTTCTGAGAGTGATGGCCTTGCAATGCTCCTTCCCTTGTGATCTCACATTCTCAGTATCAATTGACAATGCTTCTCGAGGTTTCAAATTTAGAGCATTGGCAATCTGTCCCACTTAATTTTCCAAGGCTATTCAAAATGCTACTTGACTTTGGATCACGATGTTATTCTTGGCCATGTATTCTTTCAGCAATGTTTCAATAGATGAAGCAGATGATGTTGAATTTTGTTGAACATTTTGCCACTATAACAGCCCGATTTAGACCCTAACCAGAACGGTGGTTTTGGGACCTCGAATCCGAGTCAGAAAAATATTTAAAAAATATATTATGTGTTTATTTTGTGTGAATTTATAATTGTGAAATTTTTGTTCTTTAATTTTATCATTTGAGTGTTCGATAAAATAAAAGGGCTTAATCGCGTAAAATGAAAATTAGGTGGTAACTTGCATAAGGGTCGAATTGTTAATGGTTTTCTAAGTTGGAGTATTTATGTTGCAAATATTTCATTAGCATATTGTTTCGATGGTAATAGACATATGTTATATGATTTTATTATTATTTCATTAAGGTTGATTAGGTAAATTAGTTAATAAGTTAATATATGTTGTTATATCATGAAATAAGCCATGTTTTTCTTTATTCATTCTCTTTAACCGAAATTAAACAAAAGAAGAAATAAATATCAAAGCTAGGGTTCAGCACTTATTCAAGCTCAATCAAGGTTCGTTTTTGTTCGATTTTTGATAATTTCTATGTTTTTCAGATCGTTGCTTCGAGTACTACAAAACCCATGCTTAAATTTTTTTTTGATGAATGTTTTGAGTTGTGCCATTGTTGAGATCTTTTGATTTTTGTTGTTTGATGATGAAGTATGGAAGATATGTTTTAGATTAACATGTTTTGCATTGGAGTTTTTGATGATTTTAAGTAATTTGGACTAAATTGCAAAAATAATAATTTGAGGGACTCAAATGTGAAATAAATGAATTATATGGGCTTGTATGGATATGGGTAATATTCGGCCAAGCTTGGGTATGGAGAAATTTTGTGTATTTTGTGTTTTGTGTAATAGGCACTAAATTGTAAAAATTATAAATGTTAGGGGTAAAATGGTAATTTTCCCATTTATGTGTTTTTGGACTAAATTGAATGAAAATATGTTTGAATGAGCTTAATTTGAATATGTCTAGATCAAGAACCAAAGAAATCGGATTTGGATCGGGGAAAAACGAAAATTGTCCACTAGCAGCTTCGTTCTATTTTATATCGTTCGAGGTAAGTTTATAAGCAAATAGACGTGTTTAATAGTAGTTAAATGTTAAATATATATGTTGTTATGAAATGCTAGAATTTATATTTGTTATGGCCGAATATGAAAAGGCTTGGTTATTACATTTCTGAATTTGTTTCGACCGAATTACGACGTCCGAAAGCCCTGTGTGAACCGTAGGAATAGTTAGGGTACATATGTCATGACATAGGATTCTGACTTATGTGTACGAGTAAAACCATGCCATTGATATGTGATTCAGATATATGTGTACGAGTAAGACCCTGTCTGGGACAATGGCATCGATATGTGATTACATGTAAGACCACATCTGGGATGTTGGCGTTGTATGATGTGTGTGATTATCCGAGTTCCTATACAATTCCGAATGGTTCATCGGGCAATGATTAGTTGTGATCGAATGTATAAACGGGTTGAATGATCAGGTATGAATTAGCTTAATATATAATTGAAATGAGGTAAGTAAGTGTGTTTGATATTTGTTATAGATCATGTATGAGGTAAAGGAAGAATGTATGTGAATAAGGTAGGGTATTCGGCCTTGTGAATAATAATGTGAATATTATTGAAATGAGTTTTGAATAAGGGTATATGTGATATTTGGCCAAATAATATATCTATGTATAAAATGTCATCTTTGATTCATGAGCTTGTGTATGTGAATATAGGTATATTTGAACATAAAATGAAATCATGGCTTTAGAAGTTGAATGGTATTTTACCATTTTAACTAGATAAGCATTCGACCAAGGTAATAATTATGTATGAGAGTTTATACATTATTTATAAGATGGTAAGTTTGTAATTAGATGTGAAAATGATATTATAGTTTGATTCAATTTAATTGAGTTGAATATATTATTGGGTTGCTTATTTTTTTATGACTTACTAAGCTTCAAAAGCTTACTCTGTGTTTTTATGTATGATTCTATTTTATAGATTTTGGATTCAAGTTACAGGCTTGGGGATCGTCAGCAAAGTCTATCACACTATCTACAGCTTCGGTATTTAAATAATCAAATTTGAATTATGGCATGTATAGCCTGGAATGTCTTTTGAAACGATGAATTTTGGTTTTGTATAAAGGCCATGCAAAAATGCTTATTTCTATGCTTGAATTCGGTTCCGATATAATAATGGTTTGAGTCTATTTTGATTAATATGCTATGTGTCACGAATGAACATAATATGTGTTATGTGTTTGTATATTGAATTTGGTTAATTATTTTGCATGAGGTAAGGAGATGTCAGTCGTAAATATGTTTGGTTATTTTGGATGTGCTTTATACTAAGAAATGGCATATATGTGAACTTGCCCATTATGCTTAGTTTTGATTTAGTATGTTCTTAGTATTATTGTTTAATAAGTTTAGTTTTGATAATTCGATGATGGGAATTTTGGTTCTGTATGTGTTTTAAAGTAGTATATTTCAGCTAAGCAAGATGATGAGCAATGAAAAATGTCCGTGTTTGCTTTGATCAATCATTTTAAAATATGTTCAAATGTTAAATGTGGCCTTGGTTTTGGGGTAAATGTGCACCATGCATGTATATATATTGATTAGGTTATACATAAATGTTTAGTCGTATGGTTCATTATGAATGTTATTGAGTTAAGGTAAATTATGAAATTGATAGGTAAAGAGACAGACATATGCATGATACAAATTTTGGTGTTTACTTATGGACTAAGTTAAGACATACGTATATGACATTTGGTCTTATCATATTAGTTAAGTTTTTATGTGCCTTATATATGAGTAAAGATGTTCATAATTATTCATGCTATATACTTATGCATGTCACTATATGAACTTGCTAATTTCGTGTAAGTTTGCAAATGTATACAATGATATATTAGCCGAATAGACCAGGAAATTAAGTGAGTTAACTCATAACCGAATACTTGCTTTTATTTGGTATTAATATGTAAAGCATAATAGATTCATATAAATCACTATGCTAATGCCGCATATATAAAATTATTGATAAATTATATGTTATATTGTTTCATGTAAACAATATGACCATATATACATATGATATGAAATGTTCAAACTTAAGAGTTGTATCAGTTTATGAAATAAATTTTGATTAACTTTCAAGACTTGTTTATGTGAATATATGAATAATTATATTTAATTGTTCGGAATCGTGTTTTGTTTTGCAATGCCTTATAACCCTATTCTGGCAACAGATACGGGTTAGAGGTGTTACAGCTGCATTATAGGTTGATTATAACCAGGCGGTGCACTTATGGCATTCTATAGAATAAAATTCTTAGAATTTCTCACTCCTTGATTATTCCAAATGAAGTTTGTGTGTTGGTTCCAGCCCGGATTGTAGGTGTTGGAATATATTATTACAGTTGAAATTGCTCGTATAATACACAGAGGCTGGGTTTGATGGATATTCATCAAACGCATGATCTTCCCACAATAGATACACAATAGTTCAGCTGATTTCATCTCCTAATCTTTAGCCATTCTCTTCATTTTTTTTGATCATGTTGGCTAGAGATGATACCTGAGTTGTCAACAAAATGATTGCATCGAGCTCCATAGTGCCAACAGCTCTCTTGCCAATCCCAACTCTCATGGTAGTGTGCTGATAATCATTATTGGCTATCCTTTCCAAAATTTCATATGCTTCATTATAGGATTTATCCAACAAGGTACCATTAGCAGAAGCATCAATTACCATCCTTGTATGCACGTTTAACCTATTATAAAACATTTCCATCTATGTCCTATGCTGGAATTCATGCATCGGACATTTCTGAACCAATTCCTTAAATCTTTCCTAAGCTTCACACAACATCTTACCATCTGATTGCCAAAAAGATGTAATGTCATTTTTAAGCTTGGCATTCATATTAGGGGGATTATACCATAGCAAATACCTTTGGCAAAAATCATTCCAAGATGCCACTGTCCCTGACAACAAAGCATTCAACCATGCTCTGGCACGATCTTTCAATGAATATGGAAACAATTTAAATTGTAAGGCATCTTCAGGAACACCTTGTTGCCTGAACGAGTCATAGAGTTTTAAGAAAAGTCTTAAGTGCAATCGTGGATATTCAGTAGGCAACCGACTCAACTTTAACACCCCTAAACCCGTAACCGTCATCGGATTAGGATTACGAGGAATTACCAGACGGATAGAACATTTCAAACCAATCCAGAATCACAGACATCACATAACGTTTATGCATAATCTAACATCAGCAGTTCATCTCTTAAGATGGTCTACGAAACCTAAAACATACTTTTAGGGACAGTCGGAACTAAACCGGAAACAATAAGAAATTTCAGAACTCAAAAAATCTTTCAATTTTGTTGAAGTCACACGCCCGTGTAACCAGGCCATGTCCTTCACACAGGCATCAGACACACCCATGTGAACCAGTCGAGCCAAAACAAGCCACACATACTGACTTTCACCCACGGCCAATAGACATGCCCGTATGCTATGGCCGTGTGATACTTGGCTAGCCACTGACTTAAGCCCACAGCCATATGACACGTACGTGTTCCTTGACCGTGTGGCATAATGCAGGCTTGGTTTAAGCCAACTTGCCACCCCTTTTTTTGGGGTCATTCCTACAAGCAATATTAAACAATATTTATACCAAAATTTCAGTCAATTTCATTCTTAAAACATACTTCATTATAACTAAATCATCATCATTCAATAACCTATTCAAATCCATACCAAAACACAATAAAAATCTTATTACAACTACATGCCAAAATGCTCATTTCATAGCTCACTTATGGCACCTTTCAACTGATTCTTAACTTACCATTTAATTAACTTGACATATTTCAAAATGACCAATACATACAAGGCTATATAAGCATTACAAGCATACACGATTTAGTATCACAAACCATTTACCAAAACCGAGCACATACATACCATTTACTAGGCAACTCTCATGGCATAACATATATACATATCAAAGCTTAAATACATAAACATTCTAGCCTATACATGCCATACTTAAAAATATTTACACTTTCAAAAGTACCAAAATGAGTTTGATAGTGTGATGAAAATCCTCGACTATTCCTGAGCCTTCAGTAGCTACGGTAACTGTAAAACAAACAGAAATCACACAGAGTAAACTACAAAGAGCTTAGTAAGCCAAATACAATTGGTCTATCTACTAAAGCATATAAAGTAAAAGTCAATAGCAAGAATTTATAGTCATATCACAGAGTAATTCATGAGCCTAACCATGCTCATTAGCTTGTATACATTTCATGCATCATTTCCAATTTCCATACATACTTCACATTCAGTATTTCACAGAAACAGAATTTTTCATATTCAAAGATTTAGTACGATACAAACGTACCTGTACAGATTATACATTTCATATATTCATTCCCCTATCTTGTACTCTATCATCAGACGGTTCAGAATCAATACAGATACTCATAAACGGGTACAATGCCGATGTCCTAGACGTGGTCTTACATGTAATTCAATATCAATGCCTCTGTCCCAGACAGGGTCTTACACAAAATCAAATACGATGTGGATGTCCCAGACATAGTCTTACACGTAAATCTCAAATCGAGGCTTGTGTCCCAGACACGATCTTACACGATAACTCAAATCGATGTTCACATTCCTTTAGATAAATACAGAGCTTTTTAGATACGAGCATATTATCAAAATTTAATTGGAATTCATTCATCAGGCTCTGAAGGCCTTCAAATACAGATTTCAGTTTGTATGCGCAGAATTTAGTCAATTTAACACGTAATTGTAATTTGACTTACCTCGTACGGATTTCGGACGAAACGAGTCGACTATTCAATTATTTTGGATTTCCCTCAATCTAAGTCTGATTTTCTTTGTTCTTGATCTATTATAATTCAAATTCAACCATTCAATCATTTATTTCATTCAAAATAATCTATGAACACATATTTAGGGCACTTTGCATTTTAGCCCTTACATTTTCACACTTTGACAATTTAGTCCCTTTTCACACAATCACAAATATGCAAAATTCACCAAGACTAAAACTTGGCCAAATATACATAGCTTCCATACAAGTCCAAAGAACATATTTATTTCACAATTTAGTCCTTAAAAACATCATTTTTACAAATTAGCCCAAATAGCTCAATTCCATCAAAAATTCAAGAACAAAACATGATAATCTCACATATAATCTTTCATAATCCATATAAAAACATCACAAAGCTCATATAATCATCAATGACACTTTTCATAATCTTCAACAAAAACAGAACTTCATACATGGGTTTTGAAGAACACGAAGCAACGATCACAGAAATGTTGAAATTATCAAAAACGGACCAAAGTACATACCTTAATCAACCAAAATAAATGCCGAAACTTAAAGCTCTTCAACTTAGGTTTTTCTTTCCTATTTTCGGTGGATGAACACTAAAATAATGGATGAAACATATTTGTTTTATTTTATTACACATTATAGGCCATATACCAACTTTGCCCTTATTATTAACATATAAAAATCTAGCTACTAATGTCCATATTTGTCCACCATTAAAACAAATGATAAATTTAACATGCAAGGACCCTCACTTAAATAAGCCAAACCAAATAGGAGCTTTTAACATCTAGCACGCAACTTTTACACTTTACATGATTAGGTCCTTTTTCATAATTAAGCACAGAAACAGACAAATTAAATCACAGAAACTTCGCAGATATAAATTCACACATCACAAATGCAGAAAATAATATTAAATATTTTTTTCAGAATCGATTGCATGGTCTCGAAACCACTGTTCCGACTAGGGTCAAAATTAGAATGTTACAATTCTCCCCCCTTAGGGATTTTCGTCCGTGAAAATCTTACCATTAAATAGATTCGGATATTGTTGTCATTAAATCTTCAGGCTCCCACGTAGCCTTTTCAACACCGTGTCGATGCCAGATCACCTTAACTAATGGAATTTTCTTATTTCGTAACTCTTTAACATCATGGGCTAAAATACGGATCGGCTTTTCTTCGTAAGTCATATCAGACTGAATTTCAATCTCAGAAGGGGATATCACATGAGACGGATTAGATCTATATCGTTGAAGCATCAATATGTGAAATACATTATGTATCTTTTCTAACTCAGATGCTAACCTCAATCTATAAGCAACCAGCCTGGCTCGTTCAATGATTTCATACGGTCTAATGAACCTTGGACTCAACTTGCCCTTTTTACCAAATCGGAACAGTTTTTTCGACGGAGATACGTTCAGAAACACTTTATCATCGATCTTAAATTCGATATCTTTTCGTTTTAAATCTGCATAAGATTTCTGATGATCCGAAGCAGCTTTCAGACTATCTCTGATTACTTTCACTTTTTGTTCTGTTTCTTTTATCAGATCAATACCATAAATCTTATTCTCACTAAGCTCATACCAATATAATGGAGTTCTACACTTTTTACCGTATAAGGCTTCGTACGGTGCCATTTTGATGCTCGATTGAAAACTGTTATTATACGCAAATTTGATCAAAGGTAGATACTGTTCCCACGTACCTTCAAACTCAAGAATGCAACATCTCAACATATCTTCGAGTATCTGAATAATCCGTTCAGATTGACCTTCTGTTTGCAGATGAAAAGCAGTGCTAAAATGTAATTTAGTACCCAGAGCATCTTGTAATTTCTTCCAGACTCGCGATGTAAATCTTGGGTCTCTATCTAACACTATCGACAATTGTACACCATGCAGTCTCATGATATCATAAATATATAATTCGGCCAACTTATCAAGTCAATAATCGGATTGAATCAGAATAAAATGAGCTGATTTTGTCAAACGATCAATTACAACCCAAATTGCGTCTTTCTTTCTCGGAGATAGGGGAAAATCAGAAACAAAATCCATAGTCACTCGATCCTATTTCCACTCCGAAATCATAATCGGTTGTAGTAATCCATATGGCACCTGATGTTCAACTTTAACTTGTTGACAGATCAAACATTTAGAAACAAAATCAAATAAATCTCTTTTCATTCCAGACCACTAATAGTACTGTTTCAGATAATTATACATTTTCGTACTACTCGGATGTACTGATAAACAACTATTGTGAGCTTCTCTCAGAATCATTTGAATTAACTCTGGATTTATCAGAACAAAAATACGATCATGGAATCTTAAACAATTATCTTTATCAACTCTAAATTTTGAACCTGTCTCTACATCACATTGGGTTCGTTTAGCCAAAATCTCATTATCAATCTTCTGAGCTTTGATAATCTGCTATAAGAACAAGGGTCTCGCTTTTAATTTAGCTAAAACTGAACCATCATCAGACAGAACTAAATGAGCATTCATCACACGTAAAGCAAATAACGATTTTCGACTTAAAAGCTTCAATAACAACATTTGCTTTTCTTAGGTGATAATCAATCACAAGTTCGTAATCTTTTAGCAGTTCTAACCATCTTCTCTATCGTAAATTCAAATCTTTTTGCATCATTAAATACTTTAGACTTTTATGATCAGAAAACACGTGACATTTCTCACCAAACAGATAGTGATGCTAGATCTTCAAGGCCAACACAATAGTAGCTAACTGAGGTCATGTGTCGAATAGTTCTTTTCATGCGGCTTTAGTTGTCTCGAAGCATAAGCAATAACTTTTCTTGCATTAAAACACAACTGAGTCCATTCAATGAAGCATCACTGTAAATAACGAATTCTTTACCCGATTCAGGTTGCACCAGTATTGGAGCTTCAGTCAATAAAACTTTCAACTGATCAAAGTTGTTCTGACACCTTTCAGACCACTCAAATTTCACATCTTTTTGAAGTAACTTTGTCAACAGAGTTGCAATCACAGAAAAGTCTTTTACCAATCTTCTATAGTAATCGAAAAGTCCCAAAAAACTGCGGACTTCAGAAACATTTCTCGGAGCCTTCCAATCCAGAATAGCAGAAATTTTGCTCAGATCAACTCGGATACCAGAGGCTGATACAATATGACCCAGGAAACCAACTTCTCGCAACCAGAATTCACTTTTACTGAACTTTGCATACAACTGTTTACCTCGCAGAGTTTGTAGCACTATTCTCAGATGTTCAGCATGCTCAAATTCATCACGTGAATAAATCAATATATCATCAATGAATACAACAATAAATTGATCTAGATACGGTCTAAAAATTCTATTCATCAAATCCATAAAGATAGCAGGTGCATTCGTTAATCCAAAAGGCATAACTAAAAATTCATAATGCCTATATCTCATTCTAAAAGTAGTTTTCGGAATATCACAGTCCTTTACTCGCAACTGATAGTAACCCGATCCCAAATCTATCTTTGAAAACACAGTAGCACCTTTCAATTGATCAAATAAGTCACGATTCTGGGCAGAGGATATTTCTTCTTTATAGTCACTTTGTTAAGCTGACGGTAATCAATACACATTCTCATTGTGCCGTCTTTCTTTTTCACAAACAGAACAGGAGCACCCCATGGTGAAAAGCTCAGTCTAGCAAATCCTCGATCGGTTAATTCTTGCAACTGAGATTTTAATTCCTTTAACTCAGTCAGAGCCATCCTATACGGAGCTATCAAAATCGAAGTAGTACCAGGTACTAATTCAATGCCAAACTCGACTTCTCGAATCAGAGGTAAACTCAGTAATTCTTCAGGAAACACATCTGAGAATTCACAGACAACAGGCATTGATTCAACTTTCTTATCATTCGCTTTCAAGTCTACCACATAATCTAAGTAGGCTTCACAGCCTTTCTTCACATATTTTCGTGCTTTCATTGTAGATATCACAGCTGATAGTCCATTCAAATCACAAAAATCAATTCGAATTATCTCATCATTCTTACACCTTAAATTAATGACTTTTCATTTACAATTCACAATAACATCATGCAAAGTTAACCAATCCATTCCCAGAACTATATCAAATTCATCGAAAGGTAAAAGCATCAGATCAGCATGAAAACAGATATCTCGAGTCAATAACAGGCAATTCCTGCAGACTTTATCAACCAAGACACTTTTGCCTAAGAGGTTTGATGCTCTAATTACAAATTCAGTAGACTCTACAGGCAAAGTCTTACTGTGTACTAAATTTATACAAATATAAGAATGTGATGATCCAGGGTCTATCAATGCAATCACAGAAGTATCATAAAGAGTAAAAGTACCAGTAATCACGTAAGGAGACGAGGCTTTCTCACTAGCTCGGATAGCATAGGCCCTGGTAAGTGCTCTAACCTCAGATCTAACAGCAGTATCCCTAGTAGCTCTTTGACCCCCACTTGCATTTCCTGCATTTCTGGAAGGTCTACCTCTAGCTGAGGTGTTGCTCTATCTCAAATTCTGTACATTCTCTTGTTCAGCAGGTTCAGAATAATGTCTTACAAAATGGTCTAGAGATCCACATTGGAAACAGGCTCGGTCATTCAATATACAATTTCTCGGATGTCTTTTACCACAGTGTTTACATTCATGTTTCTCAGATCAGACATTCCCAACACTTGCAACAGAAGTAGCAGGAGCTCTGAAATTCGAATGTGATCTAGTTCGATCTCGATTCCAATGTCCTACATCAGCTTTTAACAACTATTATCATCTCAAAATTCTTTGACAAAGACTGATATGATCTATTCGAGGATCTCTTTCTAACATCTTTAGCTTCAGAATCAGCTTTTGTTTTCTCTTTAATTAATTCTTCAGCTTTACAAGCTCGCTCAATGAGCACTATCATTTCTTTAATCTCCAAAATCCTAACTAATAGACGGATATCTTGGTTTATTACATCTTCAAATCTTTTGCACATTATCGCTTCATTTGATACATATTTCCGAGCATACTAGCTCAATCTCACAAATTCATGTTCGTATTCAATAACAGACATACTGTAACGCCCCAATTTTTGGGTTTTCTGTGTTTCTGTGATTTTTAAAATTTGGGTGTGTTCTGGTTGGTTAATATATATATTTTAGTAGGTTAGTGGGCCTTTGGAAGGCCCAAACTTAAGTTAAATCTGTGGTAGTCTTCGGAATTTTAATTTTATGAACAGGTGATGCAATTGGCGTTTGGGCTTTTAAGAGTAAAGGGGTAAAAGATGACACAAAAAGGAGTGTGGTGTAGTGGCAAGGTGGCGCCACTTAGGGGACAAGGAAGTGACACCATAGAGGAAGCAAGGGGTTCAAGGTTCAAGTCTTGGCTCTTGCAATATATTTTGATTTTTCTTTTCAATAAATCTGGAAGCAAGTAGGTGCGCTTTAAAGTTTAATGTGTTGGATTTATGATACAAATGAGTTGATGGCCTAGTGGTGGTGGCGTGAGTTGGCATGTGAGAGGACTTTGGTTCGAATCCCTTGGCACGCAAAGGTTGATTATTTTGCTATGTTGGGACGGCAAGAGTTGGTGTTGGTTTTAAACTCTGGTGATGGAGGGATCCAACATCGGGAAGCTAACATAAGAGTAGATGGAGAGCTGGCTTTAAATAGAGCAAACCATGAGGAGAGTAGGCATACCCTTCTTGGCTGATCCCTTTCGCTTTGTTATGTGTTCGTTTGGGTTGGGCATCAACTAAGAGTGGTTGGAGCGCGGATTAACTGCAGTCTCCTAATAGGTGTGTATTTCTTATTACTCTAGCAGTAGGCCGGCTATTTTGAGCCGCGATGGCTGAAATGGGCCATGTGGTCCCAATGGGTCCGTAGGCCCAAGTGGATAATTTGTAGAATTACCGAAATACCCTTGTAAGGTAGAATTACCGAAATAACCCTATAGGATAGAATTACTGAAATACCCTTGTAGGGTAGAAATACTGAAATACCCTGTAGGGTAGAATTAATGAGATACCCTTATGGGGTAAAATTACCATTTTGCCCCTAGGGTGTTAAATGACTATTTTGCCCCTCGTGCGTAAATGACTAACTTGTGTGATGATTGGGTTAGTTGATGTGGATTTATGTTAGTTATCGTTAATTCGTAAGTCTAATGTGTTAGTGATCGATTGTAGGATTATCACGTGGGAGATATCGTCATCAACCAGGTGTGTAAACGACACCCTCCCTTAGACTGAATCGGTAAGAGCCGAAATACTGAAACGTTGGTATTTTGTGAACTCGCGAGCGTGCGAGCGCTCGTGAGACAGTTGTTAATGAATATGGTGCATTTGGATGATTAGAGTGCAGAGTGTGCATTTTCGTGCACAATGGTATTTTTGGGCTTAATGGGCCGAAAATGGGCCAATGGGCCAAAGGACCCACTTTGGTAAAAAGACGAGGTAAGTACTTCTGATTACTTGGTAAACGTTAGAATGAGCATGAAACCTTAGCAATAGGTAATAATTACTAAAATACCCTTATGCATGCAAAATTATGATTTTACCCCTAGGGTTATTTTTTTCTGAAAAGCATGATGTTCTGTTTCTGTATACGTATGCCATGACATATTATTTCTGTTGCATGGGACATGGGTTTATATTGACGGAGGAAGCGTTCTGGCAGCCTCGCTGCAATCTGGTAGCCTCACCACATATATCTGTTCTGGTGACTTCGTTATAATATCTGGCAGCCTCACTGCAATTTTTGTGGTGTGTAGCAATTGGGTGGGTCTAGTAGTCTCCCCACATGGTGTAAGGCTGGTACGGGGGTGTTATGGATGGCTCTGGATTGGGATTTCTGCATTCATTATATATTTGTTCTGTATCTGCTATGGGCCTATGGGTTTCATTCTGATTTTTGTACTGGCCAAGGCCCAGATAAGTTTGACTCTGAGGTTTGATCTGTTTTGGGCTATGGTTGGGTTATGTTACACACTGAGTTTACCGAACTCACCCTTTATTTTCATCTCTGCAGGAAATCCCCAACCATAGTGGGCTTGGAGCTGTGAGGGATTCGGAGTGGCCACATCATCTGCAAAGTTGGTTTTTCTAAGTTAGTTTATTTTTATTATTTTTATATTCTGATTTAATTTTGGGTTTTAAGTTGTAATAAGGCCGCTATTTAAATTTATTTTTTCCGCTATGGTTTTATTTTCTGATTATATTTATAGTATGACGAAACTTCTAGTGTTAGGCTGCGCGGGTTTTCAAAATTAATGAACGTTTTCAAGACTCAACAAGCACAACAAATGGATAACCTAAAGATTGATAAACCGGCTTTTCATTCAACCACTATTTTTACAAAGACCACCCCAATCACTTAAACCAGCGAATGCATACTAAGTCGTAAGTCCATGTGACACGTCAGATCTAGCCATAACGTCTGGGCCGGGTTTGGGGTGTTACACATACGGCCTTGTTTAAGCTCGAGAAACTCTTTACGTTTCTGATCGATGAATCTCTAACTAATGTATTTCTTTCAGAATTCAATTTGGAAGAAATCCCAAGTAACTCGTTCTCTTGGAACCACAGATATTAACGTTTTCCACCAATGGTACGCCGTATCTCTCAGAAGGGAAATGACACATTTCGTACATTCCTCAGGATTCAGAGAAATTTCATCAAACACTCTTATTGTATTCTCTAACCAGAATTTGGCTCTTTCAGCATCATCATTTGTTGTAGCTTGGAACTCTTCAGCCCCATACTTTCTAATCTTATCAACTGGTGGTCTACTTATCTGTACTGCATTCACTGGTGGCATATCAGGAGTTTGAAAAGGATTAACCGGGGGTGGAGGCTGTTACACAGCCAGATTGGTTCTATTGTATTGGGCGAACCAATCATTCATCATCTAATAGAATTCTTATTTAGCCTCACAATCACAGCTACTCGTAGCCGGTCGAGAATCAGCTTGCACTGCCCCTTGTACGGGAGCAGGCACATTGCTTTTGACATCGTCAGCTAGAGCTCTATTGGGATCCATTTTCTATATAAAAGCACAATTCAGTGTTAGGATTCATCACACTATTGCAGTTTCAAATATATGACATGTATAGCTAGACTCACATATGCTATGGTAGTCCTAGAACCGACTAAATCATAGCTCCGATACCAATAAATTGTAACACCCTTAAACCCGTAACTGTCACCGGATTAGGGTTACGAGGCATTACCAGACGTACAGAACATTTCAAACCAATCTAGAATCATAGACATCACATAACGTTTATGCATAATCTAACATTAGTAATTCATCTCTTTAGATGGTCTACGAGACCTAAAACATACTTTTAAGGATAGTCAGAACTAAACCGGACACATTAATAAATTTCAGAACTCAAAAAATGTTTTAATTTTGTTGAAGTCACACGCCCGTGTAACCAGGTCGTGTGCCTCACACGGGCATCAGACACACCCATGTGAACCAGTCGCGCCAAAACAAGGCACACATACTGACTTTCACCCACGGCCAATAGACATGCCCATATGCTATGGCCATGTGATACTTGGCTAGCAACTGACTTAAGCCCACGGCCATATGACACGCCCGTGTTCCCTGACCGTGTGGCACAATGCAGGCTTACTTTAAGCCAACTTGCCACCCCTTTTTTTGGGGTCATTCCTACAAGCAATATTAAACACTATTTATACCAAAATTTCAGCCAATTTCATTCTTAAAACATACTTCATTATAACTAAATCATCATCATTCAATAACCTATTCAAATCCATACCAAAACACAATAAAAATCTTATTATAACTACATGCCAAAATGCTCATTTCATAGCTCACTTATGGCACCTTTCAACTCATGCTTAACTTACCATTTCATCAACTTGACATATTTCAAAATGACCAATACATACAAGGTTATATAAGCATTACAAGCATACACGATTTAGTATCACAAACCATTTACCAAAACTAAGCACATACATATCATTTACTAGCCAACTCTCATGGCATAACATATATACATATCAAAGTTTAAATATATAGATTCTAGCCTATACATGCCATACTTAATAAAATATTTACACTTTCAAAAGTACCAAAATGAGTTCGATAGTGTGATGAAAATCCTCGACTATTCCCGAGCCTTCAGTAGCTACAATAACTGTAAAACAAACAAAAATCACACAGAGTAAGCTACAAAGAGCTTAGTAAGCCAAATACATGGTCTATCTACTAAAGCATATAAAGTAAAAGTTAATAGCAAGAATTTATAGCTGTATCACAGAGTAATTTATGAGCCTAACCATGCTTGTAACAGCCCAAAATTGACCCTAGTCGGGAAGTGGTTTCGGGACCGCTAAACCGAGTCACCGAAATGTTTGAATGTGATATTTATTGTCTAGAATATGGAATTATGAATGTGTGAAAATTTCAAGCTTCGATTTAGTCGATTGCATGTGAATTCAGTTAGTAGGACTTTTGTGACACTTTTGAAATGTGATAGGCTAATCTATAAGGATCTAATAGTGCATG
The DNA here is from genome assembly GCF_007990345.1 of Gossypium hirsutum. NCBI lineage: Eukaryota > Viridiplantae > Streptophyta > Magnoliopsida > Malvales > Malvaceae > Gossypium > Gossypium hirsutum. The sequence continues at coordinate 57,906,530 of NC_053435.1, forward strand.
TAATAAAAAGGGAGGACTTGCATGTCAAATTTCCCCCCTAATTAGCAGTGACCGGCCATGCTATGAGTGGAAACATGTCACAAACATGTTATGTTAGTGAGGTATGTTAGGAAAAATAAAATAAGGAGTATGGTAATAAAGAAATGGAGAAAAAGAAAGAATGTGTGTGAGTGTTCTCCCCCCCATTGCAGTGAGTTGAAGAAAAGAAAAAAAAAATTTGTTCATCCGTTTTCATTTCTTTTGGCCGAAAATTCTAAGGAAGAAGGAAGGAGTTCTTGCTTCATGTTTGGTTTGGAAGAGGATTAGGAGGAGGTTTGGCCATACTTGTATCTAGATTAAGGTATGTTTGAGGTTGTGCCATGAGATTCATGCATGTTTTTAGTTGCTAGCTTGAGTTCTAATTAGCCATGGTTCAAATCTTTGCTATGTCATGGGGATGATATTCGGCCAAGGCGGATTTTGTGTTAATGTCATTGCATGCTAAATGTGAAGCTTGTTAATGATACATGTGATGGTGGATTGATTAACTCTTGGATTTTCTTTTTAGCATTTTTGAGTGAGACATTAAGTTCTTTGTTTAACCATGATCAAAATTGAAATGGTAAGGTGTTGTGATGTATTCGGCCATGGTATATCTATAAGTATGATTTATGCTTATTGCATGGTAGGTAAGATTTGTGTTTTGGATTTATGTTTATGTTTGGTTATAATCAACCTTGTGATTCGGCTCTTACACATATATATATATGTTTGCACATGGTGTATTGGCATGACATATATAATATCTCAAGGTATATATTTTCATATGATGGTGTTTCGGTTATGGAGTAAATGATGGATGCGTATTGAGTTATAATATGTAATGCATTAGTTAGTAAAATGTATGCCATTTGTGTGTGGTATGAAGTATATAATTGGCCTCAACATAAACATGTATATTCGGCCACATGAATGAGTACATAGGTTGATGTGTTTGTTCGGCCATAGGTAAGCATATTGAAGGATTTATCTTGACTTAGAAAATTTGGCTAAGGAGAATACTAACTAATGTGTTGAGTTTGATTCATGATTCCGTACATATGTGACTTTGATGTCTAATGAATTATATATGGGCTAAGTACCTTGAGTTCCTCTTTTCGATGCTCAAATGATTAAATCAATTTATTTGTTAAATTAAGCTCAAGAGCAAAGGGGAACTAAATCTGATAAAGGGAAGGAAAAAATGGTCGAATAGCCATCGAAATCGTTCGACAACATCCGAGGTAAGTTCTTGAGTAATAGAGCTTAAATTATGATTTGATTAGATCATGTTTTAAGCAAATCAAAATCATGCTCTTTGTGTGTGGCTATTGAGCCGAAATTGCAAAAGTGATAAGTGTCTTGTGTTTGAGTTTTGCTAATGAAAATGAAATACGAATGTGTCATGATTTAATGTTAAATGTGCATGGTAATTCGAATGATGTCCGGGCTAAGTCCCGAAGGCTTTGTGCTAAGTGACCATATCCGGACTAAGATCCGAAGGCATTTGTGCGAGTTACTAATTCCGGGCTAAGCCCGAAGGCATTGGTGCGAGTTACTAAATTCGGGTTAAGTCTCGAAGGCATTTGTGCGAGTTACTATAACCGGGCTATGTCCCAAAGGCATTTGAACGAGTAGCTATATCCGGTTAAATTCTGAAGGTACGTGATTCGGGAATGAACGATCTTGCTGTAAAAATTTCAGTTAATACGCTTGTAACATCCCAACATTGAGGTATGTTTCGTATGTGCTTTGAATTAGTTGAGCCCTTACAAATAAGTATTCGCTCAGTTGATAAATGAGCTACCGGCCTTTGGCTAAGTTGATCTTTGTGTATGAATATAAGGGTTGGTAATGTGAAGTAAGTATGATATTGAAAATTTGTGCATATGAAATTATCTGTTTAGCTACATGAATGCTATACTTTGGTTGTGTCTAAATTCTTTGCTCAAAACTTACTAAGCATTTAATGCTTACTCCGTTTCTTTGATTCTCTGTTTTATAGATTTTGGTTCTTCAGCTATCGGACTCGGGATTTTGAAGTCGAAGTCGCCCACACTATCAAAGCCCCTTTTGGTACACTTTTGGTTGAACTTTGAAATGGCATGTATAGGACTACCCTTTTTGTTGTGGGTCATTGACCCTTTGGATTTGTATAATTTTGGATAGCCATGCGAAAATGGCTTATATATGTTTGAGCATAATGTTATAATCATTAGGTGTGGATATGCTTAACAAGGATTGGCCATGGGAATGGTTAATCACTATCATAATTTGTGCTATTTATGCTAAAAGGGCTAGTTGAATCATGGAAACTATGAAATAGGTAAAGTCTACCTTAAAGGCAGATGCTGACAGCAGCAGTGATGTAGATTTGGAAAATCACTAAAAATAGTAGGAATGGAATTAAATAGTGCATAAATTATGTAAACGAACCTTGATGAATCTATTTTCATAGGAAAGTAATCAAACGATCATATGAACAGTATGTTATGAGAGATTCAGGTTTTCGTGAGACAGGGCCAGAACGGTTTCTGGATTCCCTATTCCGACTTTGGAAATTCATTATAAATTAACCAGAGATAATTAGAAGTCATGCCATATATGAATAGATTCCTTTTTTAGTCTAGTTTCTATAGAAAGAAAGATACACTATTCAGGTACTCGATGAGCTATCTTGCACACCCGATGAGTGCCTAAGGTGTGCTATCTCCTTGCTACGTGATTCTGCCTACTATTGGTGGAATACGTTGACTTCTGTTGTGCCTAGAGAGCAAGTAACTTGGGAGTTTTTCCAAACTGAGTTTCGGAAAAAGTATATCAGTCAGAGATTTATGGATCAAAAACGGAAGGAATTTCTTGAACTTAAACAAGGTTCCATGTCGGTTACCGACTATGAACGAAAGTTTGTAAGGCTTAGCCGATATGCACGAGAATGCATTTCCTCAGAAGCCGTAATGTGTAAACGTTTCGAGGATGGATTGAATGATGATATAAAGCTGTATGTTGGCATTTTGGAAATTCGAGAATTTGTGGCACTTGTCGAGCGAGCTTGCAAAGCCGAGGAGCTCGGTATGGAGAAAAGAAAAGCTGAGGCGGGAGCAAGGGAGTTTCGTAAGAGGTCTTCGGGGAAGCCCTTCCCACAGTCATCGAAGAAATTTAGAGATGGCTTAGACCGGTCTAGAGACACTTCGGGCTTTTCTAGATGAGATCGCGATCGACCCCTTTCGAGTGCACGAGTCACTTCGGTCGCCAGTGTGGGAAATGATCGTCGAGATAGAACGGAGTGCCAGTATTGTGGCAAATGGCATTCTGGAAGTTGTAGATTCCATGACCGCTCCTGCTACAAGTGCGGGTCAGTTGACCACTTTATCAAAGATTGCCAGAGATTGTCTGAACAGAATGTAAATCAGAGTGGGAAACCGAGTGCTACCACTGCTCGAGGTAGACCATCTAGAAACACGGGAAATGCTAGTGGTGGTCAGAGAGGATCTAGAGATGCTGCGACCAGATCTGGGGCCCGTGCTCCTGCTAGGACTTATGCTATACGTGCACGCGAAGATGCTTCCTCGCCAGATGTTATTACTGGTACTTTTACTCTCTTTGATACTAAAGTGATTGCTTTGATTGACCCTGGTTCTACTCATTCTTATATATGCGAAACCTTAGCATCCAGTAAGACTTTACCTATTGAGTCTACTGAGTTCGTAATTCGGGTATCAAATCCCTTGGGTCGTTACGTGCTTATCGACAAAGTGTGTAAGAAATGCCCCCTAGTAATTCGAGGTTCCTGTTTTCCGGCGGACTTGATGCTTTTGTCGTTTGATGAATTTGATGTTATTCTTGGTTTGGATTGGTTGACCGTGCATGATGCGGTTGTGAATTGGAAAAGCAAGACTATTGATTTGAGGTGCGCAAATAACGAGATAATCCGAGTTGAGTCTACGGACTTAAAGGGTTGCCAGCTGTAATATCAGCAATGTTGGCCCAGAAATATGTAAGAAAAGGGTGCGAAGCATACCTTGCGTATGTACTTGATGACAAAGAATTAGAAAAGAAACCCGAATCTGTGCCGGTGGTTTGTGAATACCCGGATGTTTTTCCTGAAGAATTACCGGGTTTGCCACCTGTTCGGGAGATAGAGTTTGGTATTGAGCTTGTACCTGGGACTACGCCGATTTCGATAGCTCCGTATCGTATGGCACCAACCGAGTTAAAAGAGTTGAAAGCTCAGTTGCAAGAATTGACGGATAGAGGTTTCGCTCGACCAAGTTTCTCACCTTGGGGTGCACCAGTATTGTTTGTGAAAAAGAAGGACGGAACCATGAGGTTGTGCATTGACTACCGTCAGCTGAATAAAGTGACGATAAAGAATAAATATCCGTTACCGCGTATTGATGATTTTTTTGATCAACTAAAGGGAGCCTTAGTGTTTTCAAAGATAGATTTGAGATCGGGTTATTATCAGTTGCGGATTCGAGATTTGGACGTACCCAAAACTGCTTTCAGAACGAGGTACGGTCACTACGAGTTCTTAGTGATGCCGTTCGGGCTCACTAATGCCCCTGCGGTATTTATGGATTTGATGAATCGAATCTTCAGACAGTATTTGGACCGGTTCGTAGTTGTGTTCATTGATGACATCTTGGTCTATTCAAGAGATGAGACCGAACATGCGGAGCACCTGAGATTAGTGCTGCAAATTTTACGGGATAAGCAGTTATATGCTAAGTTCAGTAAGTGTGAGTTCTGGTTAAAAGAGGTTAGCTTCTTGGGTCATGTGGTATCTGCATCGGGTATTCGAGTTGACCCGAGCAAAACTTCAGCCATACTTAACTGGAAGCCTCCGAGAAATATTACTGAGGTTCGGAGCTTTTTGGGACTCGTCGGTTACTACCGACGGTTTGTAAAAGGTTTCTCGATGATAGCCACACCCATGACGAAGCTACTTCAAAAAGATATTAAGTTCGAATGGACGGAAAAATGTCAGAAAAGTTTTGATCAACTGAAAACTTATTTGACTGAAGCCCCAATTTTAGTGCAGCCCGAATCAGGCAAAGAGTTTGTCATCTATAGTGACGCCTCCCTACTTGGGTTAGGTTGCGTGTTGATGCAAGAAGGTCGAGTTGTGGCCTATGCGTCGAGACAATTAAAGCCACATGAGTAAAATTATCCGACCCATGATCTCGAATTAGCTGCCATCGTATTTGCCTTGAAAATATGACGACATTACTTATTTGGTGAGAAGTGCCATGTATTTTCGGATCACAAAAGTCTCAAATATTTGATGACTCAAAGAGACTTAAATCTGCGACAAAGACGTTGGCTTGAGTTGTTGAAAGATTATGAGCTTGTCATTGATTACCACCCGAGAAAAGCTAATGTGGTTGCAGACGCCTTAAGCCGGAAATCACTGTTTGCTTTACGAGCGATGAATGTACACTTGTCTGTTCTACCCGACAATGTGTTAGTAGCTGAATTAAAGGCCAAACCATTATTGATTCATCAAATTCGTGAAGCTCAGAAAGTCGACGATGAATTGGTTGCAAAACGGGCTGAATGTGTTCCGAATATGGAATCCGAATTTCAAATTGATGATGACGATTGTTTGAGGTTCAGAAGTCGGTTGTGTGTTCCAAGAAATTCAGAACTCATTTTGATGATTCTGAACGAAACCCATTGTAGCCGAATGTCAATTCACCCGGGGAGTACGAAAATGTACAACGATCTGAGATGCCAGTTTTGGTGGCATGGTATGAAACGAGACATTTTCGATTTTGTTTCAAAGTGTTTAATATGTCAGCAAGTAAAGGCGGAACATCAAGTGCCTACGGGTTTACTCCAGCCAATCATGATACCTGAATGGAAATGGGATCGAGTCACGATGGATTTTGTGTCTGGGTTGCCACCGTCGACAAGTAAGAAAGATGCGATTTGGGTTGTTGTTGATAGACTGACTAAGTCGGCTCATTTTATTCCCATACGTACGGATTTTTCATTGGATAAACTAGCTGAATTGTATATTTCTCAGATTGTGAGATTACACAGGGTACCGATTTCTATTGTGTCGGATAGAGACCCGAGATTCACCTCGCGATTTTGGAAGAAATTGCAAGAAGCTTTGGGTACCAAGCTGCACTTTAGCACCGCTTTTCACCCCCAAACCGATGGTCAATCCGAGCGGATAATTTAGATACTTGAGGATATGTTGAGATGTTGCATCCTCGAGTTCAGTGGTTCATGGGAACGGTATTTACCTTTGATTGAATTCACTTACAACAACAGTTTTCAATCAAGTATTAAGATGGCACCTTACGAGGCTTTGTACGATCGTAAATGCCGTACACCATTGTTTTGGACCGAGCTCGGTGAAAGTAAAATTTTCGGAGTTGATTTGATTAAAGATGCTGAACAGAAAGTAAAAATAATTCGTGAGAGTCTGAAGGCAGCCACAAATCGCCAGAAGTCGTATGCGGACTTGAAACGAAAAGACATTGAGTATCAGGTGGGAGATAAAGTGTTTCTTAAAGTTTCACCTTGGAAAAAGATACTCAGATTTGGCCGTAAGGGCAAGTTGAGCCCGAGATTCATTGGGCCGTACGAAATCTCCGAACGAGTTGGTCCAGTTGCTTATAGATTGATTTTGCCCCCTGAACTTGAAAAGATTCACGACGTCTTTCATGTTTCGATGCTTCGACGTTATAGATCCGATCCGTCACACGTGATTAATCCATCAGAAGTTGAAATTCAATCTGACTTGAGTTATGAAGAAGAACCGATTCGTATCCTAGCTCGTGAAGTGAAAGAGTTGCGAAACAAAAGGGTTCCGTTAGTAAAGGTGTTATGGCTCAAACACGGAGTCGAAGAAGCTACTTGGGAAACCGAGAATGCCATGAAAGAACGATACCCAAACTTATTTACCGGTAAGATTTTCGGGGACGAAAATTTCTTAAGTGGGGTAGAGTTGTGATAGCCCAAAATTGACCCTAGTCGGGAAGTGGTTTTGGGACCGCTAAACCGAGTCACCGAAATGTTTGAATGTGATATTTATTGTCTAGATTATGTAATTATGAATGTGTGAAAATTTCAAGCTTCGATTTAGTCAATTGCAAGTGAATTCAGTTAGTAGGACTTGTGTGACACTTTTGAAATGTGATAGGCTAATCTATAAGGATCTAATAGTGCATGTAATAAAAAGGGAGGACTTGCATGTCAAATTTCCCCCCTAATTAGTAGTGGCCGGCCATGCTATGAGTGGAAACATGTCACAAACATGTTTTGTTAGTGAGGTATGTTAGGAATAATAAAATAAGGAGTATGGGTAATAAAGAAATGGAGAAAAAGAAAGAATGTGTGTGAGTGTTCTCCCCCCATTGCCGTGAGTTGAAGAAAAGAAAAAAAAATTTGTTCATCCTTTTTCATTTCTTTTGGCCGAAATTCTAAGGAAGAAGGAAGGAGTTCTTGCTTCATGTTTGGTTTGGAAGAGGATTAGGAGGAGGTTTGGCCATACTTGTATCTAGATTAAGGTATGTTTGAGGTTGTGCCATGAGATTCATGCATGTTTTTAGTTGCTAGCTTGAGTTCTAATTAGCCATGGTTCAAATCTTTGCTATGTCATGGGGATGATATTCGGCCAAGGCAGATTTTGTGTTAATGTCATTGCATGCTAAATGTGAAGCTTGTTAATGATACATGTGATGGTGGATTGATTAACTCTTGGATTTTCTTTTTAGCATTTTTGAGTGAGACATTAAGTTCTTTGTTTAACCATGATCAAAATTGAAATGGTAAGGTGTTGTGATGTATTCGGCCATGGTATATCCATAAGTATGATTTATGCTTATTGCATGGTAGGTAAGATTTGTGTTTTGGATTTATGTTTATGTTTGGTTATAATCAACCTTGTGATTCGGCTCTTACACATATATATATATGTTTGCACATGGTGTATTGGCATGACATATATAATATCTCAAGGTATATATTTTCATATGATGGTGTTTCGGTTATGGAGTAAATGATGGATGCGTATTGAGTTATAATATGTAATGCATTAGTTAGTAAAATGTATGCCATTTGTGTGTGGTATGAAGTATATAATTGGCCTCAACATAAACATGCATATTCGGCCACATGAATGAGTACATAGGTTGATGTGTTTGTTCGGCCATAGGTAAGTATATTGAAGGATTTATCTTGACTTAGAAAATTCGGCTAAGGAGAATACTAACTAATGTGTTGAGTTTGATTCATGATTCCGTACATATGAGACTTTGATGTCTAATGAATTATATATGGGCTAAGTAACTTGAGTTCCTCTTTTCGATGCTCAAATGATTAAATCAATTTATTTGTTAAATTAAGCTCAAGAGCAAAGGGGAACTAAATCCGATAAAGGGAAGCAAAAAGTGGTCGAATAGCCATCGAAATCGTTCGACCACATCCGAGGTAAGTTCTTGAGTAATAGAGCTTAAATTATGATTTGATTAGATATGTTTTAAGAAAATCAAAATCATGCTCTTTGTGTGTGGCTATTGAGCCGAAATTGCAAGAGTGATAAGTGTCTTGTGTTTGAGTTTTGCTAATGAAAATGAAATACGAATGTGTCATGATTTAATGTTAAATGTGCATGGTTATTCGAATGATGTCCGGGCTAAGTCCCGAAGGCTTTGTGCTAAGTGACCATATCCAGACTAAGATCCGAAGGCATTTGTGCGAGTTACTAATTCCGGGCTAAGCCCGAAGGCATTGGTGCGAGTTACTAAATCAGGGTTAAGTCCCGAAGGCATTTGTGCGAGTTACTATAACCGGGCTATGTCCCGAAGGCATTTGAACGAGTAGCTATATCCGGTTAAATTCTGAAGGTACGTGATTCGGGAATGAACGATCTTGCTATAAAAATTTCAGTTAATACGCTTGTAACATCCCAACATTGAGGTATGTTTCGTATGTGCTTTGAATTAGTTGAGCCCTTACAAATAAGTATTCGCTCAGTTGATAAATGAGCTACCGGCCTTTGGCTAAGTTGATCTTTGTGTATGAATATAAGGGTTGGTAATGTGAAGTAAGTATGATATTGAAAATTTGTGCATATGAAATTATCTGTTTAGCTACATGAATGCTATACTTTGGTTGTGTCTAAATTCTTTGCTCAAAACTTACTAAGCATTTAATGCTTACTCCGTTTCTTTGATTCTCTGTTTTATAGATTTTGGTTCTTCAGCTATCGGACTCGGGATTTTGAAGTCGAAGTCGCCCACACTATCAAAGCTCCTTTTGGTATACTTTTGGTTGAACTTTGAAATGGCATGTATAGGACTACCCTTTTTGTTGTGGGTCATGGACCCTTTGGATTTGTATAATTTTGGATAGCCATGCAAAAATGGCTTATATATGTTTGAGCATAATGTTATAATCATTTGGTATGGATATGGTTATTGAGAGGTGTGGATATGCTTAACAAGGATTGGCCATGGGAATGGTTAATCACTATCATAATTTGTGCTATTTATGCTAAAAGGGCTAGTTGAATCATGGAAACTATGAAATAGGTAAAGTCTACCTTAAAGGCAGATGCTGACAGCAGCAGTGATGTAGATTTGGAAAATCACTAAAAATAGTAGGAATGGAATTAAATAGTGCATAAATTATGTAAACGAACCTTGATGAATCTATTTTCATAGGAAAGTAATGAAACGATCATATGAATAGTATGTTATGAGATATTCAGGTTTTCGTGAGACAGGGCCAGAACGGTTTCTGGATTCCCTGTTCTGACTTTGGAAATTCATTATAAATTAACCAGAGATAATTAGAAGTCATTCCATATATGAATAGATTCATTTTTGAGTCTAGTTTCTATAGAAACAAATGGCATCAGTATTGAAGCTCTGTACAGGGAGATATCCAAATCGTAATGCATGAAGGTCAGTGTAGTCGCACCCTGTAACAGGGGAGAATTTAACTAATAAACTGTACTAATTGGCCCAACCAAAAATTCTAGAAAAAATATGTAGATGGAAATATGAGTCTAGTTTCAGGGAAAAATCACGAAACTGATTTTCGAGTTGTGAAACTCAAGATATGATTTTGAAGGTGACAATGACGCAGTTAGCCAGCTTGCCTGGAAAATTTAAAATGGATTGTGCAAAGAAGTGATTTAAGTCTGCAAACCCCTCGTGTCCGACTCCGGCGACGGACTCGGGTACGGGGTGTTACAATGCTCATTAGCTTGTATACATTTCATGCTTCATTTCTAATTTCCATACACACTTCACATTCATTATTTCACAGAAACAGAATTTTTCATATTCAGAGATTTAGTACGATATAGACGTACCTGTACAGATTATACATTTCATATATTCATTCCCCTATATCGTACTCTATCATCAGACGGTTCAAAAACAATACAAATACTCATAAACGGGTACAATACCGACGTCCCAGACGTGGTCTTACATGTAATTCAGTATCGATGCCTCTGTCCCAAGCAGGTTCTTACACGAAATCAGATATGATGCCGATGTCCCAGACATGGTCTTACACGTAAATCTCAAATCGAGGCCTGTGTCCCAGACATGGTCTTACACGATAACTCAGATCGATGTTCACATTCCTTTAGATACATACAGAGCTTTTTAGATACTAGCATATTATCAGAATTTAATCAGAATTCATTCATCAGGCTCTCAAGGCCTTCCAATATAGATTTTAGTTTGTATACGCAGAATTTAGTCTATTTAACACATAATTGTAATTTGACTTACCTCGTACGGATTTCGGACAGAACGAGTCGACTATTCAACTATTTTGGATTTCCCTCAATCTAAGTCTGATTTTCTTTGTTTTTGATATATTATAATTCAAATTCAACCATTCAATCATTTATTTCATTCAAAATAATCCATGAACACATATTTAGGGCACTTTTCATTTTAGCCCTTACATTTTCACACTTTGACAATTTAGTCCATTTTTAAAAAATCACAAATATGCAAAATTCACCAAGAGTACAGCTTGGCCGAATATACATAGCCTCCATACAAGTCCAAATAACATATTTATTTCACAATTTAGTCCTTCAAAACCTCATTTTTACAAATTAGCCCAAATAGCTCAATTCCATCAAAAATTCAAGAACAAAACATGATAATCTCACATATAATCTTTCATAATCCATATAAAAACATCACAAAGCTCATATAATCATCAACAGCATATTTCATAATCTTCAAGAAAAATAGAAATTCATACATGGGTTTTGAACAATACGAAGCAACGATCACAGAAACGTAGAAATCATCAAAAACAGACCAAAGTACATACCGTAATCAACCAAAATAAGTCTCGAAACTTAAAGCTCTTCAACTTAGGTTTTTCTTTCCTATTTTCGGTGGATGAACACTTAAAATAATGGATGAAACATATTTGTTTTATTTTATTACACATTATAGGCCATATACCAACTTTGCCCTTATTATTAACATATAAAAATCTACCTACTAATGTCCATATTTGTCCACCATTAAAACAAATGGTAAATTTAACATGCAAGGACCCTCACTTAAATAAGCCAAACCAAATAGGAGCTTTTAACATCTAGCACACAACTTTTACACTTTACGTGATTAGGTCCTTTTTCATAATTAAGTACAAAAACAGACAAATTAAATCACAGAAACTTCGCAGATATAAATTCACACATCACAGACACAGAAAACAATATTAAAATATTTTGTCAGAATTGGTTGCATGGTCTCAAAACCACTATTCCAACTAGGATCAAAATCAGACTGTTACATCAACTATCCTATCATTTGCAACATCTAAAACATTACTTATTTCAAGACAAAATGCAGAGCTTGAATGGGTGGTCTGACTATCACTGGTTTCAAATAATCCATAATTGGTACTACATGCTCATGAATGGGCCTACCTCGGTCATCTATCACATGAGGTATACGCATGTCAACATATTAGGCATTTAGATGCAATGGATCTTCCATAACTGGATCATTTTCGATCCTAACTATATCTCATAGTTCTCTTCTCTTTCTTCGTAAATTTCTCTCAAACTATGGGTCAAAGAATATTATTTATTAGCAGGAATGCCTCTTATCCTGCACTGATGGAAATCCTATAGGAATTAAATACAACAAAGTTAAATAAATCTAATGGAACTAAATAAAATAACAAAACCAAATTTCACTAAATTGTTGATCCTCAGCGATGGCACCAAAAACTTGTCACGTCTAAATATAGTATGCAAAACGTGCAAGTATACACGTCAAATCAAGTAATATAGTGATAATTAGGATCATCTCCACAGGGATCAATTAGGATTAATTTGGTTATGTTACTGCTATAAAGTGTATGAATTAAGCTCTGGCAAAATAATGACATAAATGTAACGATAATTAAAATGATGCTGATGTATGCAAAATGTAACAAACAAATATATAAAAAAATACTATTGCAAAGTTATCAGGGCAAGAATAAGTGGATCAAATATGTTGAATAGGAAGGTTGAGATTACTAGGAATCTACCCTTATAAACCAAAAATGCCTCAGCAAACTCTTAACAATTTTACCGCTCAAAACGAATCTACGATAGTTTGCTTCTTTCAAGAGTAAGACCTCAGGTTACCCCACCTACAGCGATATATGTCTATAGGCCTTACATGTGATTCCCAACACTGATTTCTTCATTCTGTACAAACACTAATCTATGTCTAGAAACTACTATGGGTATTCTGTCGAACAACCACTTGTATCATCCAATTTTAGTCCAACTAACCTAACCTTTTCAAAATTAGATTATGTTTATAACCATACTAAACATTCATCTATGTTTAGAGTCTGCATGCATGCTATTCAAGAAGAAAAAATTGAATGAAATAGTAAAATAGATCATATCAAAGCTTCAACATTAATAAAAAATTAGAGTATCATCCAATAAACCCAACCCGATGAGATTTAGCTCATCAGTTGATTAATCAAATCCAAATTTGAAATACCATTCAACATCTTAAACATTTAATCACAAAGAGAAGCAATGTATATGAAAACAAGGAAGAACTTTAGCAAGCACGCTTTCACTAATCTAGCCCTTAATTACAATGTTGCAATGTTTTGCAAAGACCTAGTTGAGTGCCTTCATCCTCTTCCTCGCTTACTGCTCTACTTTTCAGCTGCGACTGCTACCCTTTATTTTCACCTCAAGATCCTTCCTCTAAGAAAGGCTTGTTTTCTCTCCCCTTTTATTTTTCGGATCTCCATCAATTTTTTTAAGGTAGATCCCCATCTCAGCACAATTTTTCCTACCTCTTTTTTAGGTAGATCTTTCTAGTATAAGTAGAGCCGGCTGAGAGTGGCACGAATTGAGTGTTGACTCGGTGTCTTCTTGAAATTTCCATGGCATTAATGTTGACAATCCACCCAACCTTTTTCCATGAAAAAAATTCACTCATTCATTTCTTTTCCACATTCTACACCTACCATTCAAACACAAACAAATCCTTTCCCCCTACAAGTTAAAGTAACGTAATAACATTTAAACACAATCCAAGCTCCATGATGCAATGTTCTAAAAATACTAATATAATATCCTAAAATACAAATTCATCTACTTAAGTACAAATAATTAACCAAGTCTAAAGGCCTAAAATATAACTTCTTTCAAGAGTTATCACCATGGTACCACAATACAAATGACCATATCGTGTAAGACCATAACTGGTCTACGAAATCATGTGGGAAGAAGTAAAGGTAGGTTATTACCTAAATGGGGTTTTTAATGTGTCCCAAGATGATGAAGGGAAAACCTCATGAAATGTGAGTTTAAGCAAATCCCTATCGCCTAAAACACCAATAAAGAACACTTTCGTGGCAATCTTCGAAAAAGGCGCCTTCGTGGCAATCTCTAAAAATAGACGCCTTTGTTGCAATCTTTGAAAAGGAAGCCTATGTAGTTGTAATACACCAGAGTGTGCGGCATGAATAAGAGAAGTTGTAATGCGCAAGAGTGTGCAATGAATTCAATGTATAAAAAAGGGCGTGAAGAGAAAATCTAAATGACAGTTAGGACAATATAGGAATGGATAAGGAATCATATAATGGCCTAACGAAGAACGTAATTTAAGGACTGAAAGGGTGGAATGTAAAGTGCAACGACTATGGTAAGAAGAATAAGCAGAGTCTGAATGATGAACTAAGAACAATAAGATGACGAATGAAGTTACCTGATGTGTGTAAAACATGATAAAGGTAAATGGGGTTTAACTTTCTAAGTCTCCCAAACTTACCTCTGTGTTTTATGTCACAGGTAAGTTGATTGAGATTGTGCCAGACAGGACAATGCCTGGGCTACACCAATGGAGTGGCAAGGTAGCCTATTATGCATACAGAGTGAGCTTGAGTGGGCATGATCAAGACTGATAGGAATAAGTAAATTAAGTCATGGGGCTCGTTTATAAGTCCTTGTAGCCAATAATATCTCTTAAAGATGAAAATAAATAGATTAATATAATTAATTAATGATATTCACTCATAGACCCTCGTATTATAAAGCCTACCACAATGATTGTTATTATCTATGGAACACTAAGTTGTAAGTTAGTTGGCATAGTATTGCTTAATAAGATGTAAAGATTAATGAAAATTTGTACGAGTAAGTTAAGTAAAAGTTTGTAATGAAAATGCAACACCTAAGATCCAGATCCGGTGAATCGAATCTAGTGGAGGGCGTTATAAGATTGAATTAACTAATTAACTTAACTAAAAATTATCTAAGTATGCTAAAAATGAATGCCAAGTGTAAACATAGAGTAATAAGCAATAATTTAAAAGTTTTATTACTATGGCATAAAAAAGTTAGATTAATTATCTTCTTTAACTTAGAATTTCTTAAGCAATGCTAATAATATTAGAAAGAATTCCATGCCAACTCGGCTATTTATTAACCCATGAAGTCACACTTAATCAATCATTAAGTTATTCCAGCATATGTCTATGTTTAATCAACTTAGTAAATTTTAAAAGCTAACATCAGATTATGTAAGGTAATAGTAATATTTCTATACTAAAATAGTTTATTTACATTAATCCTAAGGTTATGCAAAGTAATAAAGTTCTTTCGATATTATTATTAATTTGACCAAATTTTATCATAAAAAGATCAAACATGCACCATTCAGATATTGTGTCAATTAATTACAATCGGGTTCTAATTTAATAATAAATTCAATTGCATCCCTACATTTATAATGCACAAATAACATGTTCATGATTTTATCTGAATGAATAAGAAACCAAGGCACATAACATCATTAACAAAATTTTAATAAACTAAGGAAAAAGAATGCAATCAATCTAAGATAAAAATTTTAATCCATTTTAATTAATCTAAAGTAGAAATATATTTAGCAGTTATGTTCATAAATTTAGAAAAAATTGAAAAGAATTAAGTAACATAAACTAGAAGACCAAATCCTGTGTTTCTCTATTGCACAGTTTGTATTCATTTTCCTCCTTCCTTCTACTTGTTCCTTTACACAACTGTCTTTAAGATGCCAAATTTTTCTTGCTCACAAGAAATTTTTAAATACTCCTTACAACTCTTGTGTTGCTCTCTCAAATGGGAAGTGAAAGAAGAGAGAATGGGAGAAGAGATGGTAAGTGAGGGATGAGTGAGTGATTAATGAAAGTCTCATTATTTATACAACAGTGGTTCCATGTAACACCCTAGATTTAAGGTGTCCAAAGTTTTGGCGTATAGCAGTAAATAGTCTGTAACGCCTAAAATCCCAGAAACCCTGTTTAAATTATTTTTGTGTGTTTGTGACATGGATGTATGCCTAACTTAGTGATCTAATGCTCTAGGAGTGTCTGAGTAGTTATGGGTTCAAGTCCTAGCTTGAGCATAATTTTGGTCTTATTTGAATAAACCCTTGTATGCTGCTAGAAGACATGAAAATTAATGTGAGTAGGACATTACAAAGTGAGCATGCTAGCCTAGTGGTAAGTGCCATGTAGAGTGTGCATGGAGTTTGAGTTTTGAATCCCTGCTTGTGCAAAGATAGATTATTTTTACTACGTGCTTTGGGGAGGTAATAGTGGTTGATCGAAACACTGATAAAGGGAGAGGAGTTTGAATTGGTAATGGAGGGTTTGTAGGAGGAAGTTGAGGAGAGATATGAGGAGAGTTTTTAGGAGCGAATCAAGGAATTTGAAGTTGTGAGAGTTGGTACCGAATGGAGACTCTAGGCACTCATGAATTTGGCCTAGGGGTCATACTCCTCATTTTTGGTCAATTTAGTACTCTCGTTTTCCCTTTTTTAATAGCCAATTTCTGCTAAGGGTCTTGGGGGTACTTCTCGTTTTGACCATTCCGGCACTTGCCTATTCTTTTTTGGCCCTTCACAACAGCTTATTGATAAACTGTCTTCTTCGCTTCTCCTTCTCAACTTTCGGGTTTTTGTTCATGATTCCTTGACTGATTGTTTTCTTCTTTCATTCGACCTTCTTTTCTTTTGTATTGTGGTGGTCGAACCTAAGATCTTTTGTTCTTCAAGTCGAACAACCTGCTCCCACTTTCTCTCTTTCTTTTCTTGGTCGAATAGTTTTTGTCGATTATTCTTTTACAATTTAGGCGACTTCTAGTTTGGGGTCTCGGCTAAGTATTTGTAAGTCTTCTTCCCAAGGAATGTCGACTTCTTCTTATGTGGGCCGAATGTACCCTTCTTACATTTTCTTTTCTTCACCTTAGTGATTGACTTATAACACTGTGTTTTGCCGAATGTTGCTAGGGGCTCAATTTCATTAAACAAGGTGTTAGGCGATTGTTTTCCCTTTACAAGCTATAATCCCTTTATTGGTAAAAGCATTGAAAGGAGTACGTGGAGTTAGAGTAAGGGAAGGTTGCGATTATTGATTGGTTCTTGATCTCAGAGGCATTTCGGCTACAACTCCATAACAGGTGTATGAAAACTATCATTAGATGTGTGATAGCAAAAGCCGAAAAGCCGAAAAGTGGGCTGTCAACACCAGACAGGCACATGACCGCCCGTGTGGCAGGCCTAGTAGCAAAACGAGGCTGTGATGTCGACGAAATGGCCATGAGCGATTTCATGGGTCGAAATGATATTGGGCCATTCTGGGCCAAACTAGGCCGTGTGGGCCCAATAGGCTTGTGGGTCCCACGTGGAGAAATTGCACAAAATGTGGTAAATTGTGGGCTAGCTTGTGTGAACTACATGGCTGAGGCCATTTTTGGGCTATGTGGGCCATACGAGAGTGTGGGCCTAAATGGCCCGCAATATGGGCTATAGGCACAGAGCACTGATTGACTGATAAGGTTGCATGGGTCGCTCAAGACTACTATGGACCTACTATTGGATCGATAAGTAAACTTAGACCCCATACTGTTGAAATGACCATTATACCGCTACGAGGTAAATTGACAGTAATACCCTTATATTATGTATGACTGATTTTGAGCATGACATTTCTGCATACACGTATGATATTATGTTGCATTGCATGGGGTGGGATATATGATTTTGGAGGAAGTGCACTGAAAGGCTATAAGCCTATTACTGGCAACCTAGCTGCAAATATTGCTTTAGTATCGGAATCGGTACGATTTGGTGTGTAGGGTTGGGTGGGTCGATTTAATCCCCACATAGTGTGTAAGGCGGGTACGGAGATAGTGTGTAGTGAATGGATTGGGTAGGATTCTTTGCTTGCATGCTATATTGAAACGGGCTAAGGCCCAGACTATTACTGTTTCCAAAAATGGGGTTAAGGCCCCTAACTAGAACTAAAGGGCTTAGGCCCAGATTATATTTACACTGGTTGTTTGCAGTTATGGGATTTGACACACTGAGTTTTCATAAACTCACTTATCTGTTAACTGTGCAGGAAATCCTCAGGCTTAGACGGATCAAGGTGATGGAGGACTCAGAGGTGGCCACTCGACGTAGTTCTTTTAATATTATACTTAAGATTTTATCTTGGGTTTTCATTATGTAATAAGGCCTTTTTAATTTTTATTTTGATTTGGGGATTTTATTTTCTTTTACTTTACCTGTTAGCACTAGGACTCAGATTTTCAAGTAGTACAAATAAATGATTTTTTGGACACATCACGCTTACGCAACAAATTTTGAAAGCTTCCGCAACAAACACAGTTTTTAAGTTTAAAAAAAACTTATATAATTAATAATTTTGCTAAACTGACTTGAAGTTTTTACAATGAACCAGACACTCTAAACTTTTCTTGAGATCCTAAAGAAGTTTTTATGTAGAACGGGTTTTCAAAGAACTCGTGTTTTGGAAAAACACTCTAATGTGACATCACAGATTCGGCCATAACGTCCAGGCTGGGTTTGGGGTGTTACATAGTCTATATAGTGTAGTGTTGTTCGCCTAAATGATTATTTTGGCTTATATGTATCGATGTATAGTAACCGGCACAAGAGTAAGTAAGAATTTGATTTTCTGATATTGTTCCATGTATCAAGGAGAAGTTTGTTGTAAGAGATTAAAGGTAAGTATAGAAAGAGTATTCACCAAAAGTATAGTACGCTTGATTTGTCTGGAATACTGTGCTAGCTAGATTTTAAGTAACGTGGTTAGAAATCAATTAAGTAGCCAACGTGGATAATTGTAATTGAAGGCATTTGTTAATATTTCTTTCAAAAACTATAGGCTATTAAGAAGGCAAGTTCTGAAACGTATGAAATTTGTTCAATTTCACTAAGCAAGTTGAGTCATATTTATATGTGAGAGATGAGTTCTAAAGTGGTTTTTTTTCTTCCTCTTCCTTAAGGGGTATTTACTGATACTTTCCCTAAGTCTATTTGTATCTTACATCGATGATTTAAAAGCTATGGTTCTTTTATAATCAGTGGTTATTTCACATCAGGGTAAGTATTTTAGCTCTGCATGTTAAGTTCTGAATAAGTAAATCTGTATGTGATAATTGAACTGGGAAATTGTAAGTATAAGGTTTCTGCATGAGATTGTTAGTGATTGAAATGATTAGTAAATTTGTATGTACAAGAGTAGTATTAGTGAAATTATGTTTCTAAGTAGTGGTTACTACTAGTTCGATATGGATACCTAGATCTAGAGCTTTCAATTGCTGTAGGAAAGGATCAGGTGAGTCTCTACTCTGACTCTTACATGTATACTGTTCATACTGGAGTATAACTATATGAAAGTAATCAAATTGGAATCTGGAAATCTTGGATAGTATAGTATGAACATGATACTTTACAACTATAGGAATAAAGTTATGATCAGATTACGATATAAGTTACTCTACTAGAAAATAAGTTCTATAAGATGTATGAAGAGTATTATGAAATTATGAAATCTTGGGTCTGGGATGTGTCTGGTTCGTAGAGTTTGTAAAGTGAGTCAAGTCACCGCGATGGTAAATAAGGAAGCTGTCGGGACAGTAAACATGAACTCTGATATGAAACTCTAAAGGAAAAAGTCTATGCCATGACATACTCTGAAAATAATAGTTAAATAGTAATTTATCTAATAGGGTTCTCTACGTGCCCTAGGGTGGTGATGGACAAACTACACTCAATGTGAGTTTAGGAAAATACATATCGCAAACACGAAAGTTTTGGGATGCCTATATGGCATCCTGTTAGCCTTTGTGGTGTACTTTGAATGAATCACATTTGTGGCATACTCTATATGAATTGCCTTTGTGGTGTACTCTAAATGGATCGCTTTTGTGGCATACTCAGGATAGATTGCTTTAGAGCGTATTCTATAATAAGGACTTATGGTGTATTATGTATATCTTTTATTGGCCTCTAATGTGTTCGGTGAAGCTTGTCGAGATAGCAAATAAGAGATTTTGTATGATTACCTATATGGCGTGCTCTGTTAGGTTTACATGGTGTGAACTATCAAGAATTTCTAGTAAGGGTTTATATCTATTGTAAAATATGAGTAAGGTCTTTTAATTCTTTATTAAGTAAGACAAAGATAAGTTATAGATATGTTCTGGGGTAAAAGTGAACAAATCGTAAGGATTTCCATGAAAAAGAGATGTGTATTTGTATGTTAATAAAGGTTTTTGTCATAATGATCTGTAAAAATGGAAAGTGAGTGGTCTTGTGTCATCTTCTAAAATTATTCTAAATTTGAATTAATGTTATATTGAGTTATGGGATTTTGATATAACATGATATGGAATTCATCAGAATGGTTTATATAGTAATTTATCAGTATGAATATGTATGGTACTGAATCAGGGTAGATCAAGTATGAATTGATGGCATTAAATTTTGTGTAAGTATTTGCCAAACATATATGAAATCCACCCATGATAAATGTCAATGAACAACTATTTGAAATAAGAGTATGAGTAAGGCATGGAATGTTCGAAGCGATTCTAAGGGTATGTTCTATTAAGAAATTATTGTTGTAACAACCCGATTTTGGGTCTAGTCGAAACAGTGGTTTCGGGACCACAAATTTGACATAGAAAATTTTGTTTTTTATTATATTTTTATGGTCTACATTTTTATGGAATTATTTTGTAAAACTTTCGTTCAAAAATTTTGACGTTTGGGCACTCAATTTAGTCAAAAGGACTTAA
The DNA here is from genome assembly GCF_007990345.1 of Gossypium hirsutum. Lineage (NCBI taxonomy): Eukaryota > Viridiplantae > Streptophyta > Magnoliopsida > Malvales > Malvaceae > Gossypium > Gossypium hirsutum. The sequence continues at coordinate 57,927,177 of NC_053435.1, forward strand.
TTTTTTTAAAAAAGTGTAAAAGTTGAGTTCTAAATGTTAGAGGTGTCCAATTGTTATGAAATTTTAAATTAGAGGACCTTATATGGCAATTAGACCATTGGTTAAGTTGTTGGAAAAAAATGGACATGGTTAGGCATGTTTCCAAAGTTTTTCATTAATGGCATTTTAGTCATTTAGTTATTAAAATGAATTAAAAACAAAATTAAAAGCCAATTTTTGTCCATCTTCAACCCCTTGACAGAATTTCACATGAGGAAGACATAGCTAGGGTTTTTCAAACTTCCAAGCTTGATTGTAAGTCCATTTTAGCTTAATGTTCTTTACATTTTTGAGATCATCGTAGCTTGGTTTACCTATTTCTACTAATATCTTGAGCTAGAGTTTATATTTAAAATTTTACCCATGGATGACATGAATGTATTTTGATGTTTTATGGAAGAATATGAATGTTTGGAGTGTGATAAACAACTTTTACTAAGTGATTTTTGTTGAAATTGCATAAAAGGACTAGTTTGTAAAAAATTGTAAAATGTGTGTAAGTGTGTGATTTAATGCAAATTGTGGACTGCTATAGTTATGAAAATGGTTTGGCTAAGCCTAAAATATAAGGAAATTGAATAAAAATTATTTCCCAACCCTAGGGGTAAAATTGTAATTTTGTGAAACTTTAAGGGCAAAATTGTAAATTTTTCCATTGGATTTTTTTGGGGTTAATTTGAATAATGTGAGCATTTTAAAAAGTCAAATGTGTTATTATAGACCAAGAAAGACGTGGAATTAACCTTGATCGGGGAAAGGAAAAGATTGTGGACTAAATTGCAAAATTCTATATTTTGCACCGAGGTAAGTTTGTAAGTTAATAATATTTGGATTCTTTTTATGTTATTATATTTTGTTACTATATGAGATGTGGCTGCCTATAGAATGATCAATTGATGTAAACTATGAATTGGGATTGACTAAGAACGAGTTAGTAAAATGTTGAAAAGTGAAGAATTTCCCGATTGAACCTTCGGAATAGAAGAGATACGAATGATCCATTGCGAGAACATATGTGTAGTACTATGTGTAGGCTACTATGTGTTTAAGACAGTTTTAGGTCACATGTGTAGTTCTAAGTGCAGGCTATTACGTGTACCAGATTGTTAGGTCACATGTGTAGTATTAAATGCAGGCTACTATGCATACCCGATAGTTTCGATCACGTGTGTAGTACTGAGTACAGGCTACTACATGTATCAGATGGTTAGGTCACGTGTGTAGTACTGAGTGCAGGCTACTACGTGTACCGGATTGATAGGCCGCATGTGTAGTAATAAGTGTAGGCTACTGTGTGTACCCGTTAAATTCGATCACGTGTGTCGTACTAAGTGCGGGCTACTACGTGTATCAGATGGATAAGTCACGTGTGTAGTACTAAGTACAGGCTACTACATGTACCAGATTGATATGTCACATGTGTAGTACTAAGTGCAGGCTACTATGCCTACTAGAGAGCTTCAGTTACAAGGGTGGTATATGCACAGGCCACCGGGTATCTGTTATTATTTCGATGAGTTCAACGGGAAATTTACTAAGAAAAAATACATATGTACATGACTATGTGATGAATAAGTATAGGTATATCGATGTCAAAAGTTGTGAGCAATGTGCTCGATAGTTGAGTGAATCTTTTGGTAAGATAGAATGGAGTAAGTGAAATTATGTAAAAATGAAATTTTATAATAAAACAGTTTTGGATAGCAGCATTGTGTGAATTTGAAAAATCACTAAAAATGGTAGAAATTGAATTATAGGTTGAATAAGATATGAAATTAAATCTTAATAAGTTTATTTTCTCATAAAAGAAACGGTGAAGGCAAAAGAATTTCATATTCTGTGATAATTGGATTTTTTTGAGACAAGGTTAGAATGTTTAAGGAATCCCCTATTCTGATTTACGAAAATCATTAAAAATTTTAAAAAAATAATTATGGGTCATAATTTTCATTTTTAAAATCCTTAATGAGTCTATTTTCAATAGGAATTGACAGGGACAACATCCGAGATCTATACCATGAGATAAATATTTTTTAGTGAAGAAAGATCGAAACTATTGGACAGTGAAACAGGGGTATCTTTAATGAATAAACTGTACTAATTGGCTAAACCAAAAATTCTAAAAATTTTATGGTAAGAATATATATGTGAGTCTAGTTTCTGGAAAAATTAGTGTTTCTTAATTATGAGTCCCTGTACCATGAGATAAATAATTTTTAGTCAAGAGAGGTCGGAATTGTTAAACAATGAAATAGGGGTAACTTTAATGAATAAACTGTACTAATTGGCTAAACCAAAAATTCTAAAAATTTTGAGTCTAGTTTCTGGGAAAATTAACGGATCCTAATTTGGAGTTCTGCAGCTCCAACTATAAATAATTTAGTGACTGTGACTCAAGAAAACAGCTTAACCTAAAATTGAGTAATTGTACAATTATGATTGTTTTACCTTGAGAATCATGTTGACAAATTGTTTATTATTTACGTACTTACTTACTAAGCTTTATGCTTACTCTTTTTCCTTTCCTTTGTCTTATAATGTCACCAAGCCAGCTAGGGGTTCAGAGATTGTTGGAGATCCATTCACACTATCAACACTCTTTTGGTATTTTGAAAACAATATTTTGGATTATGGCATGTATAGAGGACTTAGTTATTTTGTTTTATGTCATAATGAATTTGGCCTAAAATGTTAGCCTTCAATATTTGATAGCTCATTTTGTATATGACCATTGATATTAAATAATATCGTTCAAGCTATAAGGTATGAGGATGCATGATTAAGTATGAAATTTGAATTGTTTTAACTTGGATATATATGTATAAATCTATGTCATGGTTTCATACGATTGCATGTGTTATGTTCCGGTAATGTCTCGTACCCTGTTCTGGCGTAGAACACGAGTAAGGGGTGTTACAATTATGGGATAGGAGAATTATGAAAAGTTTGGAAGGATTCCCAGTTAGTTAGATAAGAAAGATTGAGTATGACAAGAGCATGATAAGTGGCGTATAAGAGAATGGTAAACTGTAGTGGTATCTACCAAAATAAATGATGTAGAGTAATTGGAACCTAGTAGTTCATACAAGATTGCAAAGTATCCATTAACGTATTATTATAATGAGCTCATTAAGTACTCCTATACTTACAAAAGTTGTTATTGCTTTTTAGGTATTTAAGAAGAGACTTTGCTTAGAAGGACGACGTCAGGAGTACGCCAAGGTGGTGGCGGAGTGGACTATTATGCATACAATGGAGATGTGGCATAGTCTAGGAATACGCCTTTTGAGTCTGTATTAAATAAACTTTCATTCTATAAGGATTTTTATCGAGCCTATTGTAATAAGATTATTTTTAGTTACTTCCCTTGTTTTCATACAATAAGTTTCTAATTAAAATGTCGAATCACATGCTTAAGGAAATGAGAAATCGTAAATTGTTTTCTTAATGGTTTAGCTTTATGAAGTAACACCCAAAATGCAAACCTGATAAATCAGGCGGAGTTTATGGCATTACACTCCAATGTTCCCTAACTATTTTTAGCCTCAAATCCCTTGATTTTATCTGTAGGGGTGGTCAACCCTTGAATTAAGGAATGTGGGTGGATGGTCATGCTATCTTAGGAAAAATGTTGCTTGATTCCCTCATGGCTAACTTGGTGGTTGAATTGGCTGATTACCAAGTCTTCATGGATGGTTTGGGCATCTTTATGGATGGTTTGGACTCATTAATTCCTTAGTGGACGGTTTACTCTCTTTCCACCTTGTTGTATTGTCCAATTTTGTTGACCCACTTAAGAGTTGGGTCAAGATGAATTTTGAGGTCTAATTATCATAATTGGGGCATCCAAGGATGGTAATATATCAGCCCGGATCGTGTAGGTCCTTTACTGTAGAGGTGCTATAACATTATGCATCAAAGTGTTCATTTCACTTCCTTTCCTCTTTTGAGTTCACTAAGCACTTTTATGGCTAAAAGTCACCTATTTTAGCTCAGAAATTAACCAAAATGAAATTTTCAAAATAAATATGATAATAAAAATAAATTGTAGCAATTACAATAGAATTTGTTCATAAACACCCCAGACTTGAATGAATTTGTAGATAAAAAGGTCTTAAAATAAATATACATTTAGGAGTTATAAAAAATGTATCTATTATCCTGTATTTGAGCAATGAATAAATTTAATCCTACATGTCACTATTATATCTTTTGTTCTTTTTCCTTTAATGTTTTGCATACATAAAGAAGTTGTGCCAAGCAAGTACTAGCTTTGTAACACCCTTTACCCGTATCCTATGCCTGGATAGGGTATGAGGCGTTACTGGACTTAAGCACATGCATACAAACATTTTTGGGTCAGAAAATTTTGCTCAAATTTAAAATTTTCAAAATTCCTCTTAACGTCCCTAATATAGACCTACGAGGCCTAAAACACTCTTTGGAACAGTTCAAGAATAAACTAAATACTTTAGAAAACTTTAAAAAATTTCAATGTAAACGAGGGCACACGCTCGTGTGTTCCCGTAACTTGGCCACGTTGAAGGCCCATGTAGATTTATTTCTCAATTCAAACCTACAGGGGTTTTCACACGGCCTGGCACATGCACGTGTCCATGGCCTGTGTCCCTCACATGGCCATGACACGCCCGTGTCTCAACCTGTGTATTAAAACCTTGACATTCTGTTTCTGACATCATCAGCCATTTAGGGGCACACTACCAAGGCACACGTCTGTGTGCTAGGCCGTGTGGCGAATTTAATTTTGCATTTAAGGTGCAGACTTCACAAGGCCTGGGCACATGCCCAAGTACTATGGTCGTGTCCTCCACATAATTGAGACACACGGCTGTGTCTCTGCCCGTATGGTTACTACTGGGCATTCTGTTTAGCCAAATTTAGGTACAGGGGATACACGGCGTGACTACACACCTATAGGGCAGACCGTGTGTCACACACGGCCTAGACACACGCCCGTGTGTCTGCCTGTGTGGACAAAAACAAGGCTATCTACCAAGCCTTTTTTCCACCCTTACTTGCACCAACCTACACCACATCAAACATCTTCAATCCAAGCATAAACACATAACCAAAACAACCACAACAAGACATCCACACATCAATTTTAAGCTATTTTCTATCACATACAGCTTCTCCTACTTATCAATACAAACCATGCAATAATCATATCCATAGAAATCCTCATAAAATGCATTTATCAATAATAAATATTTGCCATCATCCATGACCTTATACAAAATGAATCAACCTTCATGACAAGCCAACATATTTGAAAAAAATAATATGACACTTAGCAAAAAGACCAAGACCCTATACATGCCATACTCAAAATGATAAATCTAACTATACCAAATATTCTGATTGATAGTGTGATCGAGCATCCGATGTCCTTTAATCGCCGAGTTAGCTTGACAATTCTATAAAAAAAAGGAAAGGAAAGGGAGTAAGCATAAAGCTTAGTAAGTTGCATGTAAATAAGTAACAACATCAACCATGCATATTTAAACACATAGCATATTGTAAACCAGCACAACATTCTTTATTTAACAATGGTAGATTTACTACATATTTACACATCACAAGTATAAGCCAAAGATTTCAAGATCGTCCTCGAAATCATTCTCATAGATAAAACTTACTCAATTTCATCCTTACCATTAAGGCATCATAGCTAAGTTCATACCTCATGAGTTTCGAGTAAGAACCTGTACCACTCACAACATGATTCTATCATTTCACATCTTTATCATATACTTAAAATAATCCATGGAACTATTTGGAATACTAAAGGATACCCGATAAGCCTCACACAAGAGGGTAAATTGCCGATGCCATATCCCAGATATGGTCTTAAATTGCCAATGCCATATCCCAGATATGGTCTTACACTGGCTCACATGTCGAGGTCAATGCCATATCCTAGACATGGTTTTACACTAGCTCTCATCTCAATACCGATGCCATGTCCCAGACATGGTCTTACAATAGCTCTCATAATGTGGCCGATGACATGTCCCAGACATGGTCTTACACTGGCTCTCATAATGTGGCTGATGCCATCTCCCAGACATGGTCTTACACTAGCACACAAATCAACGCCGATGCCATGTCCCAAACATGGTCTTACATTGGCTCTTATAATATGACTGATGCCATGTCCTAGGCATGGTCTTACACTAGCACACATATCAACGCCGATGCCATGCCCCAGACATGATCCTACACTGGCTCTCATAATGTGGCGGATGCCATGTCCCAGACATGGTCTTACACTAGCATACATATCACCCAATTGTCATAGCATGGATATCCAATCTATTCCTAAGGTTCAACTGAGAGTTTTGTCTACACCAGTTTTCATCATGCATATGCACAACAATAATCAAACACTTTATGCCATATTAATTTTTCAATACATAATAACAATAAAGTTGTATTATTTACGTACAACTTACCTCAGTATACAAAAAGTGGGCGAGTAGATTAAATTAGTCTACTAGCTTGGTCTTCCTCGGTCTAGGTCCGTACTCCATTTTTTCTTGATCTATAATGACAAATTCACTTATTTAATTACTACATTAATCAAGACAATCCATAATTCATACCTGGGCAAAATTACCATTTTGCCCCTAGACTTTTACATAATTATGATTTTGCCCCTAGGCTTGTAAAATAATTTTAATCAAATTTCCTCCTTTAAAAAGCTTAGCTGAACCTTTACTAATTTTATAACAACTCATAAATTTCAATTATTTCACACATTTACAACCTATTTTATAAACTTCACAAATTGGTCCTTTCAAGTGTTTTCATGAGAACCCTTTTCACAAAAGTTGTTTATTTGACAACCAAGATTTATTTTCTTTCATAAATATTCAGAAAACATCACAAATCCTCTCATGGTAAATCTCTAGACTATCAACCATTTTGCAAAATAGTCCTCTCATTAGCTAGATTAAGCTATAAGGGTTCCAAAAATACAAAAATCAACAAAAGCGACCATCAAAATCACTTACTTGCAAGGGATAGAAGTTGTTGAAGTTTTGAGCTCTCAAAATCCCCTCTTTGCTGCAATTTTTGGTGGAGAAGAAAGGAAAATGAAAAAGATGATAACTAGCCTTTGATGTTAATATTTATCAATTAAGTCACCTAACATTTGACCATTCCATGAATTAAGGCTCCATGTCCAGCCACTAATAAATTTGTGGTCTATTTACTCACTAAGGACCTCTAATTTAATGTTTCATAGCCATTTAACACTTTAAGCTAGTAAAACAAATCTTTTGCACTTTATGCGATTTAGTCCTTCTTTAAAATTAAGTAAGAAATCACTAAAATTAGTTCACCAAAATTTTCAAGCATTCATATAATCATGCTGTAACATATAAAATAATATTAAAATAATTTCTCCAACTTTGGATTAGTGGTTCTGAAACCATTGTTCTGACTAGGCCTAAAATCAGACTGTTACAATTCTCCCCCCTTAGGGATTTTCGTCCCTGCAAATCATACCAGTGAAAAGATTTCGGTATTGGTCTTTCATGGCCTCCTCGAGCTCCCATGTGGCCTCTTCAACCCCATGTCTATTCCATAATACTTTCATGAGTGCTATACTTTTATTTCTCAATTGCTTGACCTCTAGATCCAAGATCTTAACCGGCTCTTCGCCATAAGTCATGTCTGATCGAATCTCAACCTCTGTTGGTGAAAGAACATGCGAAGGGTCAGAACAGTAATGGCGCAGCACTGAAACATGGAAAACATTGTGGATCTTCTCTAACTCGGATGGCAAGGCTAGTCGATAAGCTATTGTCCAATTCTCTCAGTCACCTCATAAGGTCGAATAAAACATGGACTTAATTTTTCTTTCTTACCAAATCTGAGGACTTTCTTCCACAGGGATACTTTCAAAAACACCTTATCACCTACTTGAAACTCAATTTCTTTTCGTTTCAAATTTGCGTAGGATTTCTGTCTATCCAAAGTGGCCTTTAAAGAGTCACGTATTACCTTTACTTTCTCTTTGGTCTCTTTGACTAAGTCAACCCCGTGAATCTGATTTTCTCTAAGTTTAGTCCAATACAAGGGTGTTCGGCACTTACGCTCGTACAAAGCCACATAAGGCGCCATTTTCAAACTCGACTGATAGCTATTGTTGTAGGCAAACTCTACCAGCAGTAAATACTTTTCCCAGCTGTCTTGGAATTCAAGAACACAACATCGCAACATGTCTTCAAGAATCTGAATTACTCTCTCTGACTGACCGTCGATTAACAGATGGAAAGCCATGCTAAAATTCAACTTTGTCCCCAAAGCTTCTTGTAACTTTTTCTAAAACCGCGAGGTAATCCTCGGATCTCTATCTGAAATAATCAACAAGGGCAGTCCATAGAGTCTCACATTTTCGCATACATACAAATCAACCAATTTTTCAAGTGGATAATCCATACGCACTGGTATAAAATGAGCTAACTTTGTTAGTCTATCAACCACAACCTATACGACATCTTTCTTCCTTGGCGTCCAAGGCAACTCAAACACGAAATCCATAGTAATATAGTCTCATTTCCATTCGGGAACCATCACAGGCTGAAGTAAACCCGAAGGTACCTGGTGTCTGGCTTTCACTTGCTGAAAAATTAGGCACTTAGAGACAAAATTTGAAATGTCTCTCTTTATTCTCGACCACCAATACATTTTCTTCAAGTCATTGTACATTTTCACACTACCCGAATGGATATATATACAACTACTATGTGCCTCATGCAAAATTTTCTGAATAAGCTCATCATCTTTGGGTACACAAATTCTGTCTCGAAACATTAAACAGCCATCTGCACCAATCCACCCAAAAGGCTGATTCTATACCCGTCTCACACTAAGTTATCTTAGCTTGCAATTCTTTATCACCTTTCTAAGCTTCATAGATTTCTTGCAAAAACATTGGTTTCACTCTCAACTCGGCTAAAATCAAACCATCATCGGTTACTAACAACTGAGTGTTCATAGCCCTCAAGGCAAACAATGACTTCCTACTCAAAGCATCGGCGACCATGTTCGCCTTCCCCGGGTGATAGTCAATCACCAGTTTGTAATCTTTTAAGAGCTCTAGCCATGTTCATTGGTGAAGGTTCAGTTCCGTTTGAGTCATCAAATACTTTAGACTTTTATGGTCGGTGAATACTCGGTATCTCTCGCCATACAAATGGTGTCCCCAAATCTTCAGTGCAAACACTATGGCGGCTAACTCTAAGTCGTAAGTCAGATAGTTTTTCTCATGCAAATTCAGTTCTCTCGAGGCATATGCTATGCATGAGCACGCATCCCAATCCATTCAAGGATGCGTCGCTATACACTACAAATTATTTTCCCGATTTCGGTTGCACTAAAATTGGAGCTTTAGTCAACAACGCCTTTAGTTTCTTGAAACTATGTTGGCATTTTTCCGTCCATTTGAACTTGACATCTTTCTGTAACAACCTAGTCATGGGAGTAGCAATCATGGAGAATCCTTTAACGAATCGTCTATAGTAACCCGCTAAACCTAGAAAGCTTCTAATCTCCGATACGTTCCTCAGTGGTTTCCACTCAACAATAGTCGAGATCTTACTCGAGTCAACTCTAATTCCATCCCCCAACACTATGTGTCCTAAGAATCTGACCTTTCGGAGCCAAAACTCACTTTTACTAAACTTCGCATACAATTGCTTATCTCTTAAAGTCTGCAAAACAATTTTCAAATGCTCCGTGTGCTCACTCTCATCACAAGAATAAATTAATATATCATTGATAAAAACAACAACGAATTTATCCAAGTAGGGTCAGAATATACGATTCATTAAATCCATGAACACTACAAGAGCATTCGTTAATCCAAAGGGCATGACAAGGAACTCATAATGGTCGGTAATAATTGGACCTTAAGTCTATCTTAGAAAACACTGTGGCTCCTTTCAATTGGTTAAATAGATCATCGATCCTTGGCAAAAGATACTTGTTCTTCACAGTCACCTTGTTGAGCTATCTGTAGTCTATACATAACCTTATTGACCTATCTTTCTTCTTCACAAAAAGTACCAGAGCACCCCACAGAGAATGGCTCGGTCTCTCAAAACCCTTATCCATTAACTCTTGTAGCTAAACCTTCAACTCTTTTAACTCCAACGGTGCCATCCTATATAGGGCAACCAAAATAGGTGCCGTACCAAGGACCAACTCAATACCAAACTTGATTTCCCTAGTTGGAGGTAATCCGAGAAACTCATCTGGAAACACATCCAGGTACTCACATACCATAGGCACTGACTCAATCTTTACTTCCGACTCTTGGGCATTCAACACAAATGCAAGATAAGACTCATACCCTTTTCTCATGTATTTCTCAATAGTCATAGAAGAAATCAGTACAGGTAAGCTATCTGGTTCACCTAATTCAACCCAAATAATATCCCTATTTTCACATTTCAGTTCAATAAACTTACTACCATAGTTTACTAACACGTTATGAACAGTCAACCAATCCATGCCAAGAATTAGGTCAAATTCATCAAATGGTAGTAGCATGAGGTTAGCCGAAACACAATGACCTCTAATCATCAAAGGACAATTTCTACACATTTTGTTAACTATCGCATGCGTGCCTAATGGGTTTGACACTTTTATCACAAATTCTGTAGACTCAACAGTCATATTCATGCTAGATGATACGTGATATTCGTGACAAGCTTTAAATATTTATAATGAATCGTTCTTGAAACTAACTATTATCACAATGAAGGCAAGTGTACCTATCGAACAGTAGTATAGCTTTAGCAAGACAGGATTATCGAACCCAAAGGATTTTGTTTATCTAGTATCAACTTTCTTTTTATTATCTAGCCTAAAAAAATAAAATGGTTTTGTTTATCTAACTAATTAATTAAACTAAGAAATCACAGAAAAGAAATTTAGGGAAAATACTTTTTGGAAAATTCGATTGATTAAGACAATACTTAAGGAAAAATCCACCTAGACTTCACTTGTTATTTGACTCTGAATCGGACGATTTATTCATTCAACTTGTTCTGTAGAGATCCCTAAGTTATATTATTATCTCTCTCGAGACAAACAACGTCTAACCCTAGATTGAATAATAATAATTGAAATCTCTTTCTAATTAACGCCCTAGAGTTGCATTCACTCGATCTATGGATCCCCTTATTAGGTTTCACCCTAATCTGGCAAAATCTTGTCACCCTATCTCTAGGCGCATAACCAACTTCGCTCAATTATGACAAATTTACTTTTAGACAGGGTCTATTCCTCCTCTGAATAAGAGCTTAACTTGAATCAATATCCTGGAATATCAAAACAAGAATTAAGAACACATAATTAAGAACTAGTCAAATATTTATCATACAATTCAGATAATAATAACAAGATCCGTCTTAGGTTTCATTCCCCATAGGTATTTAGGGGTTTTAGTTCATACTAATGAAAGGCCACATCTCAAAAGAATAAAAATAACAAAACATAAGAAAACCCAAAACTCCTGAGGGAATTTGAAGGGAGATCTTCAGTCTTGATGGTGAATCCAGCTTCTAAGATGGATCAATCGGCTTTCTTTGACCAATTCCTTGCTGTAACGCCCCAATTTTCGGGAATTTTAAAAATGTTGGAAAAATTTTAAAATTCTGTGTCCTGTTTGTTTTTCGTAGGATTAAGTACGGTAGTGGGCCTCTAGAAGGCCCAAGCTTAAGGTAAAACTCGATAGTTTTAATTAATTTTAATTCCATAAGAAAAAGGGGTTCTGGTTAATTGGGCTTTTAGGTATTAATTGTGTAAAATAAATCACAAGGAAGCATGTGGTAAAGTGGCTAAGTGACGCCACTGGCAAGGCTATAAAAGTGGCGTGTGGATGCTAGGGAGAGCTCAGGTTCAAGTCACAATGACAGCAAATAAGGGATTAATTTTTAGGAATGGAAAAGGTAAGTAGTGGAACTGAAGTGAAAGTTTGTCAGGAGAGGATTTAGGAGTTGATAAGGGATAGGATTTAGGAGTAGATAAGGGAGGAAATTTAGGAGCTGATCAAGGAGCAAGAAGTGGCCGGCCAAGGGACTTTAGCATGGGAATTTTGGCTAGGGTTAGTGCCAATATAAATTCGGCATTAGTGGTAAGTGGTGCCGTTTCCTGACCATTCTCTTCTTCTTTTCTTTTTCTCTTCTCTCCATCCACTTATTCTTTTCTTCTTCTTTTCCCCATAGCCGAATCCTTCAGCCACCCTACTCTATACCACCTTCCTTCCATTATTTTTAAGACTATAACCGATTGGCTCAAATCCCAAAATCCTGAAAACTTAACTCCTTTTGTACTGATTTTTCCCTAGCCAAATCTCTTATTTTTGTCATCATCTTTGGCCGATTCTCTCAACCACTAAACCCCAGGTTTCTGTCGACAATACCACAAGTAAAAACCCTCATATTTTATCTTTCTCTACACTTTTGCAAAAAGTCGAAACTCCCACACTATCCTAAGGACATAGCCGAATACTGAAATCACTGAGGGCTCGACTTTTGTTATCATTTGAGGGCTTAGAACTGCATCAGAATCAAGTAGGAACTAAGGGGGAACGTTGACTGGAAGAATCGGTGGTAAGTCTTTCCAACTTAGTCTATCTTGTATATTTTAAGAAAAGCCGGAATCCCTAAAAGGTTAGGGAAGTTGTCATTTTTTTGGACTTGTAGCCCTAAGGGGTTGTGATAATAGTATTATTTTGGCAATAGTGTGATTAAGAGGCTGTTGATCAAGGGCTTGGACAAATGAAGCGAACGGATCTGGATTGAGACACTATTTTCGGCAAAGGTAGGAACGCTAAGGCCTAGAGTGTTGTTAGCCGAATATGGTAAGAAGTTAATATGTAGTTCGTTTTGGTAGTAAGATTAATGTGGTAGTATTATAATTGTAGGCAGTTCATGCGTGGATCTCGTCAATGAATCGTCATAAAACAGGTGTGTAACTGACACTCTCTCATAGACTAGATCGGCAAAAGCCGAAAAGCTGAAATGCCAAAAAGTTGGTATTTTGGGAATTTGCGAGTGTACGAATGCTCGTAAGATAGTTGGGTCTGTATGTTTGGTATTCTGAAGTTAATAAACTGCAGTACGTGCGATTTCGTGTATTTTGATAATGTGGGCTTAATGGGCCAAAAATCGGGTTCATGGGCCAACGGGTTCAATTTGGTAAGTATGCGCGGTAAGTATTTTGATAGTACGTAAATGGATAGGATATGCATGAAAACCCTAGAAGTAGCTAAATCACTACAATACCATTATGTATGGAAAATTACCATGATACCCCTAGGTGTAAGTGACCAATATGCCCCTAGGGTTAATTTTTTCTGAACAACGTGTTGATTTAATCTGTATGATGTATGCCATGAATGAATATTTGTTGCATGGGGACATGGGTTATATTTTGGAGGAAGCGTCCTGGTGGCTATGCCACAATTTTCTGATCTGGTGGCTCTGCCACATATTTATATTCTGGTGGCTCTGTCACGATTATCTGTATCTGGTGACTCTGTCACATTATCTGTTCTGGTAGCCATGCTGCATAATTCTGTGGCGTGTAGCGGTTGGGTGGGTCGAGTAGTCTCCCCACATGGTGAAAGGTTGGTAAGGGGGTGTATGTGGTTGGTTATGTGTTGGGTTTTGCATATACATGAAATATCTGATTTGATCTGTTATGGGCCTATGGGCTTAATTCTGTATTCTGTTCTGGGCTAAGGCCAATTTATTCTGTTTCTGTGGTTTGAGTTGATCTGGGCTATGGTTGGGTCAATTTTACACACTGAGTTTCCCCAAACTCATCCCCTATTTTCATCCATGCTGGTAATCACCAGCCATAGTGGGCTTGGAGCTGCGAGGGATTCAGAGTGGCCACTCGTTCTGCAATATGGATTTCTTCTGGTGATTTGGACTTCAATTTTCTTTACTTTGATGATTTGGGTTTTGTTATGTAATAAGGCCGCTTATGATTATTTTTAATTGGGTTTCGATTTATAACTTATCATGATGACCTTAAATTATATTAACTATCAAAATGGGTTAGATCTAGGGTTCGTTTTCCAAAAACATAAACTGATTTCGAAGTAGCACGATTACAAACAAGGCTTCTTCTATGATAACGTTTTACAAACCTAAATACGTTTTATTCTAAAATAGACATAATTTCAATGGTAACCTAAAAATATATGCGATGTTAGAGTGTGGCAATGGCGGTGTGCATGTCTAGGATTGGATCCGAAAGAGCTTGGTACTTAAGCAGTCTGATGGACTCACCTCCTTTTTCTGGTTTCCTACCTGGTGCGGAGCTTCCATTCACTTTAACCCTTAATAAATTAATCCTTTGAGCATCAAGTACGATTTCCTAGACTTAGAATGAAAAAATGTTTTAACGTTTTGATGTGGCACGTCGGATCCAGTCATAACGTCTAGGCCAAGTTTGGGGTGTTATATTTAGAGGTATCAGAGCCAAGTTGCAACAACTCGGCTGTGGAATGGGTTTACAAAAAAGAAGATTTCAAAAAAAATTCTATTTTTAAAATCTAGACTTCTGAAGGTGGCCTTCCGAATCTCCGACCCAAGCCTGTAAGTATTCTGAATTTTTTTGAATATATTCTAAATTATCTGTCTGTACTGAAACCTTACTAGAATACTCTAGATAGGATGCTATTGAAATCCTAGAAAAGCTTACTAAAAGATTGAAACTGTAGCTAGACATCGATTCTGCGAAAACCAACTCTGAATTACTGTCTGAATCATAAAACAACTGTAATAAACATTGGAATGATATTAATGCATGAAATTCATAATCAGATAATACGATATGAGTACAAGAGCCACTCGTGGAAGAGGCCGTGGACGTGGCCGAGGAAGGGCTCGAGCGGTATCTTCATCTTCTGGACATATGCCGGCGGCAGATGCACCGGTACCATCGACAACAGAAGTGGAGTCTCATGATCATGGTGCCGGGGATGACGCCCTGTCGCAGGCTATGCTTCGAGTTCTGGAAAGGGTTGCCGGGGCAAGTACAGGCAATAGAGTTCGGTGGTCCATTTCGGAACGACTCCGGGCCACCGGAGCGGAGATTTTTAGGGGTGTGTCTGGTATCGCTCCGAATGTGGCAGAATATTGGTTGGAGGCCACAGAACGAATTATGGATGACTTGGACTGCTCGGTGGAGCAGAAGCTGAAGGGGGCCGTATCACTGCTGCGAGATGAGGCTTATCAGTGGTGGCTCACCGTGAGGGATGGAACCCCAGCCGATAGGGTTACTTAGGAGCTGTTTAAGACAGCCTTTAAAGGAAAGTACGTCGGGGCAAGTTATGTGGATGCCCGTAGGAAGGAATTCCTGAATCTGGTCCAAGGATGTAAAACTGTTGCTGAGTATGAGGCTGAGTTTCTAAGGCTGAGCCGGTATGCTGTGGGGATAGTCGCTACAGAGTATGAGCGTAGCGTTCGCTTTGAGGATGGACTTAGAGATGACCTTAAGGTGCTGATTGCTCCGCAGAGGGAGTGGGATTTCGCGGTTCTGGTGGAAAAAGCTAAGATAGCTGAGGAGGTAAAGCGTACAGAGAGGCAGAACCGTGAGAAAGATCAGAACCGTTTTTGGAGGGATTCTGGACCTTCGGGTGGAGCAAATAAGAATGTCAAAAGGGCGAGAGTGGAGGAGCCAGTTCGAGCAGCTCCGGTGAATGTGGTTAGACCGCCAATTTGTGGAGACTGTGGAAAGGTACATTTGGGTGAGTGTAGGAAACGTTCCGATGCTTGTTTCCGATGCGGATCTATGGAGCATAGAGTTAAGGACTGCCCACAGAAAGCTGATCAGGCTCAGGTTGCTGTACAGAGGGTTGTTCAACCCATGAGAGGTGGACCACAACCACCAAGAGGACGGGGACAAGGTAGGAATGGAAACAGAATTGGTCGAGGTCGAGGGGCACCTAGCAGGGGTGCTGGAAATGCTAAGGCTCGACAGCTAGCGCTGGTGTATGCGGCTCGTCGTCGAGAGGAGGGCGACGCACCTGACGTCATAACTGTACGTTTTTGGTTTCTAGCATGCCGTATACTGCTTTGGTGGATATTGGATCTACTCTTTCCTATGTTGCATGTGCCATATCTGGGTCAATGGGAGTGCATTCTAAAAAGATAATGAGTGGGGTCTTTGTGTTAAGTCCTTTGGGCCACTCGGTTAGGGTAGACAAACTGTATAGGGATGTACCCCTAGAAACTCAAGGTAGGATCTTTCCTGGAGATCTAATGGAGTTGCCGTTCGGAGAATTTGACCTCATTCTGGGAATGGACTGGCTTGTTAGGCATAGGGCGACTTTGGATTGTGCTGCAAAATGAATGGTGTTAAGGACCACGGAGGGTGAGGAGGTTATGATGATAGGTGAGCGAAGGGATTATTTGTCTAATGTGGTGCCGACATTGAGGGTGAAAAGTGGATTCGAAAAGGTTGTGAGGCCTATTTGGCATTTGTAAGCCAGTTGGAAGAGAAGGGATTGATAGTGGATAAGGTAAGGACCATAAAGGAGTTTCAGGATGTTTTTCCAGAGGAGCTTCCGGGATTACCTCCAAACCGAGAATTGGAGTTTGGAATCAACTTGTTGCCTGGAACGGCGCCAGTGTCTATCGCACCGTATAGGATAGCACCGAAGGAGTTGGTGGAGCTAAAGGCACAAATTCAAGAGTTGTTGGATAGGGGCTTTATTAGGCCAAGCGTGTCTCCATGGGGAGCACCAGTGTTATTTGTGAAGAAGAAGAATGGTACAATGCGGATGTGCATTGACTATCTCCAGTTGAACAAACTAACCATTAAGAATAAGTATCCACTGCCAAGGATTGACGATCTGTTTGACCAGCTTAAGGGGGCTTCTGTATTTTCTAAGATTGACCTTAGATCTGGATATCATCAGTTAAGGGTCAAGGAGACGGATATCCATAAGACAGCATTCAGGACTCAGTATGGTCATTACGGATTTCTGGTTATGCCATTTGGGCTGACGAACGCTCCTGTGGCGTTTATGGATCTGATGAATCGGGTGTTTCAACCATTTCTGGATCAATTCGTGGTCGTCTTTATTGACGATATTCTGGTATATTCTGAAACGGAAGCAAAGCATGATGAGCATCTTCGTATAGTGCTACAAGTGTTAAGAGAGAATGAACTTTATGTAAAGTTCAGCAAGTGTGAATTCTGGTTGAGGGAGGTAACTTTCTTAGGACATGTGGTCTCTGCTGAGGGGATTAAGGTGGATCCTCAAAAAATTGAAGCAGTTTTGGAGTGGAAGCCGCCTAGGTCAGTATCGGAGATACGGAGTTTCCTAGGATTGGCAGGATACTACAGAAGGTTTGTGGAAGGTTTTTTGGTGTTGGCTGCACCTCTGACTAAACTCATAAGGAAAGGGGTACAGTTTGTATAGACTGAGACCTAGCAGGAAGATTTTGAAAAGCTGAAGAAAGTTTTGACTGAAGCACCTCTGTTAATTCAGCCAGAGTCTGGGATGGATTTTACTGTGTACAGCGACGCATCACATGTAGGTTTGGGCTGCGTGTTAATGCAGGAGGGTAAGGTGGTTGCATATGCGTCACGGCAGCTTAAGCCTCACGAGGGGAACTATCCTACTCATGATTTAGAATTAGCAGTAGTGGTCTTTGCACTTAAGATTTGGAGACATTACTTATACAGAGAAAGGTGTATTATATACACAGACCATAAGAGTCTTAAGTATTTGTTGACTCAGAAGGAGCTGAACCTTAGGCAAAGGATATGGATTGAGTTGCTTAAGGATTATGACTATTCAATCGAGTATCACCCAGGAAAGGCTAATGTGGTAGCCGATGCTCTGAGTCGTAGAACCGTATCTAATCTGAGAGGAATGTTTGCTCGTTTGAGTCTGTATGATGATGGCAGTTTGTTGGCTGAATTGCAAGTAAGGCCAACCTGGGTGGACCAGATTAAGGAAAAGCAATTGGAAGATGAGTCTTTGGTCGCTCGTTTTCAACAAGTTAAGGAAGGGGAAATTTCGGAGTTCAATTTAAATGGTGATGGAGTTCTGTGTTTCCGAGGAAGAATTTGTGTTTCGAAGGACTTTGATCTAAGGCAGACAATATTAAAGGAAGCTCATGGGGGACTATGTGCCATGCATCCTAGAGGGAATAAGTTGTATCACGACTTGCGAGAATTGTACTGGTGGCCTGGACTTAAGCGAGAAGTGACGGAATTTGTAGGAAAATGTTTGACGTGCCAACAAGTGAAAGCTGAGCATCAATTACCTTCTGGACTGTTGCAGCCGGTAAAGATACCACTTTGGAAGTGGGAGAGGGTAACCATGGACTTTGTGAGTGGGTTACCATTGACACCATCGAAGAAAGACTCAGTATGGGTGATTGTGGATAGGTTGACCAAATCGGCCCATTTCATACCAGTACGTACCGACTTTTCACTTCAAAAGTTAGCCAAACTGTATGTGGCGGAGATTGTGCAACTTCATGGAGTCCCAATTTCGATTATCTCTGACCGGGATCCCAGATTCACATCTCGATTTTGGAAAAAGTTGCATGAGGCATTGGAGATGCGGTTGAACTTCAGTACGGCTTTCCATCCCCAAACTGATGGTCAGTCGGAAAGGGTCATTCAGATTCTGGAGGACATGCTAAGGGGATGCGTGATTGACTTTCGAGGTAGTTGGGAGAACTACTTACCGTTGGCAGAATTTGCGTACAATAACAGTTATCAGGTGAGTATTCGAATGGC
Organism: Gossypium hirsutum; assembly: GCF_007990345.1. Classification (NCBI taxonomy): domain Eukaryota; kingdom Viridiplantae; phylum Streptophyta; class Magnoliopsida; order Malvales; family Malvaceae; genus Gossypium; species Gossypium hirsutum. The sequence continues at coordinate 57,946,032 of NC_053435.1, forward strand.
ACCGTATGAAGCACTGTATGGTCGAAGGTGTCATACACCTAGTTGTTGGACAGAGCTAGGGGAGCGACAACTTCTTGGACCGGAATTGGTGGCTGATACTGAGGCTAAGGTCAGAATAATTAGGGACCGTTTGAAAGAAGCATCTGATAGGAAAAAATCGTATGCAGATTGGAAGCGTAAGGAGATTGAGTACTCAGTAGGGGATATGGTCTTTTTAAAGGTTTCTCATTGGAAGAAGATATTGAGGTTTGGTAAGAAAGGCAAGTTGAGTCCGCGGTTCATTGGGCCTTATCGGGTTTTGAAGCGAGTAAGCCCAGTTGCTTATCAGTTGGAATTACCTCCAGAGTTGGACAGGATTCATGATGTTTTCCACGTCTCCATGTTAAGGCGTTATCGTTCTGACCTTACTCATGTCGTGCCGGTTGCAGAAATTGAGGTGCAAACTGATTTGACTTGTGAGGAGTAGCCTGTGAAAATTTTGGATCGAGATGTTAAGATTCTGAGAAGGAAATCTGTCCCATTAGTAAAGGTGCTTTGGTGTAATCATGGCAGAGAGGAAGCTACTTGGGAGCCAGAGGAGGCGATGCAGCAACAATACCCTCATCTGTTCGGATCAGGTAAATTTTGAGGATGAAATTTCTTTAAGGAGGGTAGAGTTGTAACGCCTCAATTTTAGGGAATTTTAAAAATGTTGGAAAAATTTTAAAATTTTGTGTCCTGTTTGTTTGTCGTAGGATTAAGTATGGTAGTGGGCCTCTAGAAGGCCCAAGCTTAAGGTAAAACCCGGTAGTTTTAATTAATTTTAATTCCATAAGAAAAAGGGGTTCTGGTTAATTGGGCTTTTAGGTATTAATTGTGTAAAATAAATCACAAGGAAGCATGTGGTAAAGTGGCTAAGTGACGCCACTGGCAAGGCCATAAAAGTGGCGTGTGGATCCTAGGGAGAGCTGAGGTTCAAGTCACAATGATAGCAAATAAGGGATTAATTTTTATGAATGGAAAAGGTAAGTAGTGGAACTGAAGTGAAAGTCTGTCAGGAGAGGATTTAGGAGTTGATAAAGGATAGGATTTAGGAGTTGATAAGGGATAGAATTTAGGAGCAGATAATGGAGGAAATCTAGGAGCTGATCAAGGAACAAGAGATGGCCGGCCAAGGGACTTTAGCATGGGAATTTCGGCTAGGGTTAGTGCCAGTATAAATTCGGCATTAGTGGTAAGTGGTGCCGTTTCCTGACCATTCTCTTCCTCTTTTCTTTTTCTCTTCTCTCCATCCACTTATTCTTTTCTTCTTTTTTTCCCCATAGCCGAATCCTTCAGCCACCCTACTCTATACCACCTTCCTTCCATTATTTTTAAAACTATAGCCGATTGCCTTAAATCCCAAAATCCCAAAAACTTAACTCCCTTTGTACCGATTTTTCCCTAGCCAAATCTCTTATTTTTCTCATCATCTTTGGCCGATTCTCTCAACCTCTAAACCCCAGGTTTCTGTCGACAATACCACAAGTAAAAACCCTCATATTTTATCTTTCTCTACACTTTTGCAAAAAGCCGAAACTCCCACACTATCCTATGGACATAGCCGAATACTAAGATCACTGAGGGCTCGACTTTTGTTATCGTTTGAGGGCTTAGAACTGCATCAGAATCAAGTAGGAACTAAGGGGGAATGTTGACTGGAAGAATCGGTGGTAAGTCTTTCCAACTTAGTCTATCTTGCATATTTTAAGAAAAGCCGGAATCCCTAAAAGGTTAGGGAGGCTGTCGTTTTTTTGGACTTGTAGCCGTAAGGGGTTGTGATAATAGTATTGTTTTGGTAATAGTGTGATTAAGAGGCTGTTGATCAAGGGCTTGGACAAGTGGAGCGAACGGATCTGGATCAAGACACTATTTTCGACAAAGGTACGAACGCTAAGGCCTAAGGTGTTGTTGGCCGAATATGGTAAGAAGTTAATATGTAGTTCATTTCGGTAGTAAGATTAATGTGGTAGTATTATAATTGTAGGCAGTTCGTGCGTGGATCTCGTCAGCGAATCGTCATAAAACAGGTGTGTAACTAACACCCTCTCATAGACTAGATCGGCAAAAGCCGAAAAGCTGAAATACCGAAAAGTTGGTATTTTGGGAATTCGCGAGTGTGCGAATGCTCATAAGATAGTTGTGTTTGTATGTTTGGTATTCTGAAGGTAATAAACTGCAGTACGTGCGATTTTGTGCATTTTGAGAATGTGGGCTTAATGGGCCAAAAATCGGGTTCATGGGCCAACGGGCTCAATTTGGTAAGTATGCGCGGTAAGTATTTTGGTAGTACGTAAATGGATAGGATATGCATGAAAACCCTAGAAGTAGCTAAATCACTACAATACCCTTATGTATGGAAAATTACCATGATACCCCTAGGTGTAAATAACCAATATGCCCCTAGGGTTAATTTTTTTTGAAAAACATGTTGATTTAAATCTGTATGATGTATGCCATGAATGAATATTTGTTGCATGGGGACATGGGTTATATTTTGGAGGAAGCGTCCTGGTGGCTATGCCACAATTATCTAATCTGGTGGCTCTGCCACATATTTCTGTTCTGGTGGCTCTGCCATGATTATCTGTATCTGGTGACTCTATAACTTTATCTGTTCTGGCAGCCATGCTGCATAATTCTGTGGCGTGTAGCGGTTGGGTGGGTCGAGTAGTCTCCCCACATGGTGAAAGGTTGGTAAGGGGGTGTATGTGGTTGGTTATGTGTTGGGTTTTGCATATACATGAAATATCTGATCTGATCTGTTATGGGCCTATGGGCTTAATTCTGTATTCTTTTCTGGGCTAAGGCTAATTTATTCTGTTTCTGTGGTTTGAGCTGATATGGGCTATGGTTGGGTCAATTTTACACACTGAGTTTCCCCAAACTCATCCCCTATTTTCATCCATGCAGGTAATCCCCAGCCATAGTAGGCTTGGAGCTGCGAGGGATTCGGAGTGGCCACTCGTTCTGCAATATGGATTTCTTCTGGTGATTTGGACTTCAATTTTCTTTACTTTGATGATTTGGGTTTTGTTATGTAATAAGGCCGCTTATGATTATTTTTAATTGGGTTTCGATTTATAACTTATCATGATGACCTTAAATTATATTAACTATCAAAATGGGCTAGATCTAGGGTTCGTTTTCAAAAAACATAAACTGATTTCGAAGTAACACGATTACAAACAAGGCTTCTGCTATGATAACGTTTTTACAAACTTAAATATGTTTTATTCTAAAATAGACATAATTTCAATGGTAACTGAAAAATATACGCGATGTTAGAGTGTGGCAATGGCGGTGTGCATGTTTAGGATTGGATCCGAAAGAGCTTGGTACTTAAGCAGTCCAATGGACTCACCTTCTTTTTCCGATTTCCTACCTGGTGCGCAACTTCCATTCACTTTAACCCTCAATGAATTAATCCTTGAACATCAAGTATGATTTCCTAGGCTTAGAATGAAAAAATGTTTTAACGTTTTGATATGGTACGTCGGATCCGGTCATAACGTCTAGGCCGGGTTTGGGGTGTTACACTTGCTTCCTCCTGTGCGTCCCCTGTCTAAGTGTCTCCTCAGGTGTTTAAATAGGCTTTGGAATGCCTAAGAGCCCTCAAAATTGGCCTTTTCCAAATTGTACTAAACTTGGGCTCGGCAGGGACACGCCAGTGTGACACGCCTGAGTGCGATTGCTTAATGCCGTTGTAATATCCCGAATTAGGGCCTAATCGAAATAGTGGTTTCGGGACAAAAAATTCGAGATACAAATAATTATTTTATTATCATTTTAAGTTCTATGGCGTGATTTCATGATTGTGTGAAAATTTTGTTTAGAAATTTTATCGATAGAGGGTCCAAGTTGATATTTAGGACTAAATTGCAAAAGTTGTAAAATGTGTGTTCTAGTACACAAAGGTACTAAGTACTTGTGAGTAATGGGTTTTTAAAGTGGAGGTCCTTGGATAGTAATTAGACCGTTATGCTAGTTTGGACAAAAATACCTAAAGGAAGATAAAACACCATAGTTTTTAATTAAGGGCATTTTGGTCATTAATTATTAAAATGAATTAAAAACAAAATTAAAAGCCAACTTTTGTCCATCTTCAACCCCTTGGCTGAATTTCTCATGAGGAAGACATAGCTAGGGTTTTTCAAGCTTCCAAGCTTGATTGTAAGTCCATTTTAGCACCATTTTTAATGTTCTTTATGTTTTTTGAGTCCCGGTAACTTGATTAAGCTTATTCTAGCAATAATTTAACCTAGGGTTTATATTTGGAAAAATACCCATAGTTGAAATGTGTTTATTTTGATGTTTTATGGTAGAATATGAAGCTTGAAATTGTGTTAAACAACTTTTGCTAAGCGATTTTACGTGAAAACGAGTAAAACGACAAAATCGGTAAAAATACCTAATGTTCATAAGTACATGTTAGAGTGAGAATTTGATGTTGCCATAGAAGGGAAAAATGATCAGCATGTTAGAGAACATAAGAAAATAAGATGAAGTTTAATTTCTGACCTTGGGGCAAAAGTGTAAATATGCAAAAGTTTAAGGGCAAAAATGTAATTTTCCCAAAGTTTGACTCAATGACTGTTTTAATAAATGTGAGTATTGAATAAGCTAAATTTTTTATTTTAGATCAAGAGAAACAAGATTCGAGTCGTGATCGTGGGAAAAAAAGTTTACGAGGAATAGGCTCGATTTCTAACATTCTGTACCGAGGTAAGTGCATGTGTAAATGTAGTAACATAAATGCCATTTTAAGTAATTTAATGTTATTTATATGATATGATGATTATTATCATGAAATATTATGCTTTGTGGATTATTATTTAGTAACACGCAAATTATGTGAGCTGCTTAATAAATATGAAATGCTACCAAGTATCGGTTCCGACATTCCGTGGAAGACGGAAAAGATGTGTGATTGAGGAAAATCCCATTTGAACCTTGGGAATAGATTAGGATACAAGTGACATGTCACTAGGATATTTGAGTTCCGAGCTCGTTGAGTTGAGTCCGAGTTCGTGAGATGTAACTAGGCATCCGAACTCGTTGAGTTGAGTTCGAGTTCATTTATGGATGCGAACGCCCGAGCTCATTGAGTTGAGTCCAAGTTCGCTTATGGGCGGGTTATATGGTAGCTTGGCTACATAATTTTCACAGGCTATTGAGTTTGTCTAGCTGCGGGTATGGCACTTATGTGCATCCAAATTATATTCTGATGTGTTCAATGGGTGAATCTTAAGTGAATAAGGAGAATACTTAAGACGAAGGTGACATGTTGGTAAGTGTGGTGAATGAGAAAATTTGGGCAGGTATGCGCTTAAACCCTCGGGTTGAGAACTTGGTATGATATAATCGTGGTAAGATAGTAAATGCAAATGTAACATGAATATCTTGGTGATATTTATACAAATGATGTTTTATGTTGGATTGCATGATTATGTTACTTGCTATTTACATGTGAACTTACTAAGCATTTATGCTTACTCCCTTCTTTCCATTCTTTGTAGTTTTGAGTATGACATGTATAGCATTATAATCATTTTGAGTATATGATCTTATGATATGGATATTGGGTGGTAAGGAAATGTTTGGTAATGATTAGCCATTGGAATGGCTAATCAATATCATATTTGGTATTATGTATACTTAATGTGCTAACTAATCCATGGAAATTCATAAAAAGGTGAAATTTGCTATAAAATAGTATCATACAACAACAATGACATGAGCTTGAAAAATAACTAAAAATAGTAGGCACATAATTAGAAGATGAATAAAATATGACATTAAATCTTATTGAGTCTATTTTCATATGGAAGAAACAAAACAGGTAAATGAGTTGTATTTTATGAGAAATTTGAGTTTTGGTGAAATAGGATCAGAGTGATTTCTGAATCCCCTATTCTGACTTTAAAAATTCACTAAATGTTGTAAAAAAATAATTAGGAGTCATAATTTACATGTATAGATTCCTTGTTGAGTCTACTTTTAATAGAAAGAAATGGCATAGTTATCTGAATTTTGTACAGAGAGAAAAGTGATTTGTATTAAATAGAGGTCAGAGTAGCTAAACACTAAAATAGGGGAAACTTTAACTAATAAACTGTACTAATTTTCCAGACCAAAAATTCTGGAAAAAAATTAGTAAATAGATATATAAGTCTAGTTTCAGAGAAAATTTACAGATTTTAATTTTGAGTTTTATAACTTGAGATATGATTTTTTTTAGCGACTGCGACGCAGATGGGCAGTTTATTACGAAAGGTGCAATAAATTGTTTGAAATTGTTTAAGTGATAATTTAAGTCTGTTAACGCCTCGTGCTCGACTCCGGCAACGGTCTTGGGTAAGAGGGTGTTACCTTTGGTGGTATCAGAGCTACGATTTAGTCGGTTCTCAGACTAACATGGCATATGTACGGGTTTTTTTATACATGCCATATATATATTGTGATAGTGTGAAGACTACTAACCTTTAAAATGATTTTTTTACAGTAAATGGATCTCGATCCAGCTGTTACCGTTGATGTAGAGAGCAATGGGTAAGCTCTTGCTGAAGGGGGCAGTGCCGACTAAAAGTTGACCTCCTACTGTTAGTCAAGGATGAGAAGAAGGGGCTTGGGAAGCCTTTCTCCAGATGATGAATGCATGGTACACCGAGTTCATTCAAACCCGAATGCTCAATAACCTCCCTCACCTTTCCCAATTCCTCAACTTGTACCCCCGATGCCTCAAGGTATGGATCTGATGAAATTTCATAGAACCCTAGTTGACAGAATTCGTAAGCAAGGGGCTAAAGAATTCAGTGCAAATGTTGATGATGATGCCGAGAAAGCAAAATTTTGGCTTGAGAATTCTATTCGGGTATTTGATGAATTGTCTTGTACACCTGAAGAGTGCTTAAAATGTGCTATATCCTTGTTGAGAGATTCAACCTATTATTGGTGGAAGACATTGATTTTAGTAGTACCGAAAGAAAAAGTGACTTGGGAGTTCTTTCAAAAAGAATTTCGGAAGAAATACATCAGTGAAAGATTTGTTGAACAGAAGCATAAAGAGTTTCTCAAGTTGAAACAAGGCAACATGACAGTTACTGAGTATGAAAAGGAGTTCGTTCGGTTGAGTATGTATGCTAGAGAATGTATTCCTTCAGAGGCTAAAATGTGCATACGATTTGAAGGGACTTAATGAAGACATCAAAGTATTTGTGGGAATTCATGAGTTGAAAGAGTTCGTAGTACTTGTTGATCGGGCTTGGAAAAGAAAAAGGCAAAGGCTGAGACTAGAAATTTGAAGAAAAGACCGATGAACAGTGCATTCCCACCGTAATCTAGAAAATCCAAAGATATGTTTTCTCGTTCTCATGTTTCGGCTGGACATTTGTATGGGAATTGTAAGAAGCAAAATGCCGGTTTTAAATCTCAGACTACTTCTGTGGCTAGTGTGGGAAATTCGAGACTTGTTAGACCCGAGTGCCAACGATGTGGTAAAAGTCAAATTGGTCCATGTAGAACTAACGAATGTTACCAGTGTGGTTCTCCAGATCATTTTATTAGAGATTATCCCGAGAGAATTGAGAAAGAAAAATTTTAGAGTGCAAAACCTAGTGGTGCAATTTCGAGAGGAAGATCTTCGAGAAATGCTGGGAATGAGGCAAGCGGGAAGAATGTATTCAGAGATTCAGCGTTTAAATCTGAAGCTAGAGCTCCGGCTAGAGCTTATGCCATAAGGGCACGTGAAGATGCTTCATCTCCCGATGTGATCACTGGTACTTTCTCTCTTTATGATGTTAACGTTATTACTTTAATTGACCCCGATTCTACTCATTCATATGTGTGAATGAAATTGGTGTCTAATATGAGTATACCTGTTGAGTCTACAGAATTTATGATTAAAGTGTCAAACCAGTTAGCCAAATGTATTATAGTTGATAAAGTATGCAAGAAATGTCATTTGATGATTAGAGGTCATTATTTTCCAACCGGCTTGATGGTTTTCAAAGATTGACTTGAGGTCTGGATATTACCAGCTGCGAGTAAAAGAGTCAGATATGCCTAAAACTGCTTTTAGAACAAAGTATGGCTGTTATGAATTTTTAGTTATGCCATTCGGTTTGACAAATGCTCCTGTTGTGTTTATGGATTTAATGAATCACATATTTCGACCATACTTGGACAAGTTTGTTGTGGTATTTATTGATGATATATTAATTTATTCGAAAGATGAAATAGAGCATGCTGAGCACTTGATGATAGTTTTGCAAACTTTGAGAGATAAGCAGTTGTATGCCAAATTTTGTAAGAGAAAATTTTGGCTTCAAGAAGTTGGATTTTTGGGTCATATTGTTTCAGGTGATGGTATACGAGTGGATCCTAGTAAAATTTTGGCTATTGTTGATTGGAAACCACCGAAGAATGTAACTGAGGTTAGAAGTTTCTTGGGTCTAGCTGGTTATTATCGACGATTTGTAAATGGATTTTCTATAATTGCTACTCCTATGACCAGACTACTCCAAAAGGATGTTAAATTTGAATAGGTGGAAGAATGTCAACAAAGCTTTCAGAAATTGAAAAAGTTACTGACTGAGGCAGCAGTGTTAGTACAACCTGAGTCAGGTAAAGAATTTGTGGTGTATAGTGATGCTTCTCTAAATGGCTTGGGATGTGTACTTATGCAAGAAGGAAAAGTGGTGGCTTATGCTTCGAGGCAGTTCAAACCTCACGAAAGTAATTATCCGACTCATGATTTGGAACTAGCTGCTATAGTGTCTGCTTTGAAGATTTGGTGACATTATTTGTATGGCGAAAAGTGCCAAGTATATACCGACCACAAATGTCTCAAGTACTTGATGTCACAAAAAGACTTGAATTTGAGACAGCAGAGATGGTTAGAATTATTGAAAGATTACGACCTTGTGATTGACTAACATCTGGGGAAAGCAAATGTGGTTGTTGATGCTTTGAGTAGAAAGTCGTTGTTTACTTTAAGAGCTATGAATACTCAGTTGAAGGTGTCTGATGATGGTTCGATTCTAGCAGAGTTGAGAACAAGACCGATGTTTTTACAAGAGATTTGTGAAGCTCAGAAAAGTAACAAAGATTTGCAAGCCAAGAGGAAGCAATGTGAGGCTGATACAGGATCAAATTTCAGAATCGGTTTTGATGGTTGCTTGATGTTTAAAGATCGGATTTGTGTACTGAAAAATGATGAGTTGATTCAAAAGATCTTGCATGAAGCACATAGTGGTTGTTTGTCAATTCACCCGGGCAGTACAAAAATGTATAATGACTTGAAAAAAATGTATTGGTGGAACGGAATGAAAAGAGATGTCACCGAGTTCTTATCGAAATGCTCAATTTGTCAACAAGTGAAAGCTAAACACCAAGTGCCTTCGGGACTACTTCAGCCTATCATGGTTCCCGAGTGGAAGTGGGATCGAATTACTATGGATTTTGTATTAGGGTTGCTGTTAACTTCGAGGAAGAAAGATGCCATCTGGGTAATAGTCAACAGATTAACTAATTTGGCTCATTTTATTCCGGTATGTACTAATTATTCTCTTAATAAGTTGGTTGAACTGTATATCAGTGAGATTGTTAGACTTCACGGAGTACCTTTATCGATCATTTCGGATAGAGATTCGAGATTTACATCGCGGTTTTGGCAAAAGTTGCAAGAGGCATTAGGTACGAAGTTAAATTTTAGCACTGCCTTCCATTCATAGACTGATGGGCAATCAGAGAGAGTAATTCAGATTCTTGAAGACATGCTCAGATGTTGTGTATTGGAATTCCAAGGTAGTTTGGAAAGATACTTACCGTTGGTAGAATTTTCCTACAATAATAGTTATCAAACGAGTTTGGAGATGGCACCTTATAAAGTATTGTACGGTCGTAAGTGTCGGACACCATTGTATTGGACTGAACTCAAAGAAAATCAGATTTACGGAGTTGATCTAATTAAAAAAACTGAAGAAAAAGTGAAAGTGATTCGAGATTGTTTGCAAGCTGCTTCAAATAGACAGAAATCCTATGCGGATTTGAAACGAAAAGAAATCGAGTTTCAAGTCAGCGATAAGGTATTTTTAAAAGTGTCTCCATGGAAGAAAGTTCTTAGATTTGGTCGGAAAGGCAAGTTGAGTTCGTGTTTTATCGGACCGTATGAGATAATTGAAAGAGTTGGACTGGTAGCATATCGGTTAGCATTACCACCTGAATTAGAGAAGATTCATGATGTGTTTCACATATCTATGTTACACCGGTATCATTCGGATCCTTCACATGTAATTTCACTGATAGAAATTGAGCTACAACCGGATATGACTTACAATGAAGAACCGATTAAGATTTTAGCTCGGGATGTCAAGCAACTAAGAAATAAAAGTAACGCTCTCGTGAAAGTATTGTGGCAAAAGCAAGGGGTAGAAGAGGCTATATGGGAGCCCGAGGAAACTATGAGGAATCAATACCCACACCTGTTTACCAGTAAGATTTTCGGGGAAAAAAATCCCTAAAGGGGGGAGAGTTGCAATATCCCGAATTAGGGCCTAATCGAAATAGTGGTTTTGGGAACACAAATCCGAGATAGAAATAATTATTTTATTATCATTTTAAGGTCTATGGCATGATTTCATGATTGTGTGAAAATTTAGTTTAGAAATTTTATCGATAGAGGGTCCAATTTGATATTTAGGACTAAATTGCAAAAGTTGTAAAATGTATGTTCTAGTTCACAAAGGTACTAAGTACTTGTGAGTAATGGGTTTTTAAAGTGGAGGTCCTTGGATAGTAATTAGACCATTATACTAGTTGGGACAAAAATACCTAAAGGAAGATAAAACACCGTAGTTTTTAATTAAGGGCATTTTGGTCATTTAGTTATTAAAATGAATTAAAAACAAAATTAAAAGCCAATTTTTGTCCATATTCAACCCCTTGGCCCAATTTCACATGAGGAAGACATAGCTAGGGTTCTTCAAGCTTCCAAGCTCGATTGCAAGTCCATTTTAGCCCCGTTTTTAATGTTCTTTACGTTTTTGGAGTCCCCGTAACTTGATTAAGCTTATTCTAGCAATAATTTAACCTAGGGTTTATATTTGGAAAAATACCCATAGGTGAAATGTGTTTATTTTGATGTTTTATGGTAGAATATGAAGCTTGAAATTATGTTAAACAACTTTTGCTAAGCGATTTTACGTGAAAACGAGTAAAAAGACATAATCGGTAAAAATACCTAATGTTCATAAGTACATGTTAGAGTGAGAATTTGATGTTGCCATAGAAGGGAAAAATGATCAGCATGTCAGAAAACATAAGAAAATAATATGAAGTTTAATTTTCGAGCCTTGGGGAAAAAGTGTAAATATGTAAAAGCTTGGGGCAAAAATGTAATTTTTCTAAAGTTTTAGTCAAGGACTGTTTTAATAAATGTGAGTATTGAATAAGCTAAATTTGTTATTTTAGATCAAGAGAAACAAGATTCGAGTCGTGATCGAGGGAAAAAAAAGTTTACAAGGGATAGGCTCGATTTCTAACATTTTGTACCGGGGTAAGTTCATGTGTAAATGTAGTAACATAACTGCCATTTTATGTAATTTAATGTTATTTATATGATATGATGATTATTATCATGAAATATTATGCTTTGTGGATTATTATTTAGTAATACGCAAATTATGTGAGCTACTTAATAAATATGAAATGCTACCAAGTATCGGTTCCGACATTCCGTGGAAGACGGGAAAGATGTGTGATTGAGTAAAATCCCATTTGAACCTTGGGAATAGATTAGGATACAAGTGACATGTCACTAGGATATTTGAGTTCTGAGCTCGTTGAGTTGAGTCCAAGTTCGTGAGATGTAACTAGGCATTCGAACTCGTTAAGTTGAGTCCGAGTTCATTTATGGATGTGAACGCCCGAGCTCGTTGAGTTGAGTCTGAGTTTGCTTATGGGCGGGTCTTGGTAGCTTGGCTACATAATTTTCGTAGGCTATTGAGTTTGTCTAGCTGCGGGTATGGCACTTATGTGCATGCAATCCGTGTATCCAAATTATAATCCGATGTGTTCAATGGGTGAATCTTAAATGAATAAGGAGAATACTTAAGACGAAGGTGACATGTTGGTAAGTTTTGTGAATGAGAAAATTTGTATAGGTATGCGCTTAAACCCTCGGGTTGAGAAGTTGGTATGATGAAATCGTGGTAAGATAGTAAATGCAAATGTAACATGAATGTCTTGGTGATATTTATACAAATGATGTTTTATGTTGGATTGCATGATTATGTTACTTGCTATTTACATGTGAACTTACTAAGCATTTATAGTTACTCCCTCCTTTCCATTCTTTGTAGTTTTGAAAAGCCATCTCGAAAATTGGGAACGGTAAGAGGCTCACTCACACTATCCGTGGACCATTTTGGTATACTGGCTTGTATATTTTGAGTATGGCATGTATAGCATTATAATCATTTTGTGTATATGATCTTATGATATGGATATTCGGTGGAAAGAAATGTTTGGTAATGATTAGGCATTGGAATGGCTAATCAAGATCATATTTGGTATTATGTATACTTAATGTGCTATCTAATCTATGGAAATTCATAAATAGGTGAAATTTGCTATAAAATAGTATCATACGACATGAGTTTGAAAAATAACTAAATATAGTAGACACATAATTAGATGATGAATAAAATATGAAATTGAAGCTTATTGAGTCTATTTTCATATGGAAGAAACAAAACAGGTAAATGTTGTATTTTATGAGAAATTTGAGTTTTGGTGGAACAGGGTCAGAGCGATTCCTGAATCCCTTATTCTGACTTTAAAAATTCACTAAAAGTTGTAAAAATATAATTAGGAGTCATACTTTATATTTATAGATTCCTTATTGAGTCTAATTTAAAGAGAAAGAAATGACATAGTTATCTAAATTCTGTACAGAGAGAAAAGTGATTCGTAGTGAACAGAGGTCAGAATAGTCGAACACTGAAACAGGGGAAACTTTAACTAATAAACTGTACTAATTGGCCTAACCAAAAATTCTGGAAAAAAATTAGTAAATAGATATATGAGTCTAGTTTTAGAAAAAAATTACGGATTTTCATTTTGAGTTTCGTAACTCGAGATATGATTTTTTTTAGCGAATGTGATGCAGATGGGCAGTTTATTACGAAAGGTGAAATAAATTGTTTAAAATTGTTTAAGTGATAATTTAAGTCTGTTAATGCGTTGTGCTCAACTCCGACGATGGTCCCGGGTAAAGGGGTGTTACAGCCGTGGTCAAGGCTGTTAAATGGGCACGGGCGTGTGATCTTCCCGTGTAAATCATGCTTTAACCTTGCCAAAGGGACACGGCCGTGTGGTCTGCCCATGTGAGGAAGTTCAGGCCGTGTTGATTTCGTACATTGGCCCATTTTCTCTGTTTTTGGCCCGTTTCTCGTTCCTTTCACTCTCCTATGCTCACCTAAGTATAAAACATGAAATTAAGGCATTAGGAGCTTTGAATTCACCAATAAGGAAAAATCATTCATGAAATGTGCTAAGCATGGGATAGAAATATGTATAAATTACGGTTTATCAAATACCCCCACACTTAAGCATTTTCTTGTCCTCAAGCAAAATCCTCAACTCATAATCAAAATAAATTCTTCTCAACTTATAATTTCTATCGATAATATCTCAAAATAATCCATAAGTAATCATACATTGAGAATTTGACTGAAAGAACATCAAAGTTCCAAAGCATTCCAAGTTGAGTATTTTATCATGAAAGCATAGGTGTCTCCCCTAATCTAAGTAATTACCTTCGACTCAAAATATCACAGGGCTTCACATCCTCACTAAAGATTCACTCAAATCACTCAAGGTGTTTAAGGACAATACATGAAGCACTCAATAGTCAATAATGAAAAGTCATTACCATAGGCTTGCATGAAAATCAAATCTCCACCACTATATATTGAAATGAACATCAATCAAAAGGTCTTTAAAGGGTCGTAACGTGGCTTTGGTTAGGGGGTGTGGTCACAAGCTGAAAGAAAAGGTTAGAATCAAGATTGAATTGAAAAATTACTAACTAGAAAAAGTAATTAAACATCAATTGAGTATAATTGAGCTTCTTCTCAAAAGATGGAATTTAGAAACTACGGCTCAACACTACCAAATTATTACTAATATGTAAGTATGATTTTTTTTTAACTTGAATCAATTCAAATACATAGAAGATAAAAACATAGCTAAGAAATTAGTTCAAATCAAGTCTCGACAAAAATAATGATCAAATTAGGGGATTTCAACAATAATGGTTTACGGGTTAATATTGAGGGTAAATCAATTAATGGCTTGTTAGGCTCAAAGGGGTTTACTAAGGGTTAATTATGAAGGTAGGCTTTTGTGGAGTGAGTGGGTTAAACCTAAGTGCCTTTATCCTTTTGACATATCAAATAAAATGGTGTGGTCTTGATATGCATAGTCAAGCAAGTTCTAGAATAACAATTCAATACTAACGCACTCAAAGCAACACTAAAAGTGAGCATGAAAGAAATGATAGATGCTCTAAAGGCTTAAAATCTCACAAAAATTATGGCTTTTTGATGTTTAAACCTGTGAATTTCAACTCAAGATAATACCTAAACTTGGGAGAAACAACCTATAAAATTTTAAATTCAAAAGTCAACTTATCATGCTTGATATCTTAAAGTTTAAATAATCAATGCATGAATGCCTAAGTTTTAATTCAAGATATATCAATAAGAATCATAAATTAATCAAAATTCATTCTAATCATGGCATGAGAAGATCACATGAGAATTCAGGGATTTCTAATGACGATATGAAAGACCCCCCACACTTAAGGTGTACATTGCCCTCAATGTACAAAGATAAATATATTGAAAAGGATAGATTGATAATCATAAGATACAGAGAGAAGTGAAACTTCCTAAATGATGAATGAACTCTTTGAATTGGAGTTATGGAGAATAATCGGCCAAAGAAATGATGAGGGTGAAGGAGGGTACTCCCGTGGTGGTAGAGGTTGGGTTCCACAAATGCTGTGCCAAAAGAATATTATATCTCAAGTTGGCTATGGTCGTGGTCGAGCAGGGCATGGCAGTCGTGGAGAACCTTTCCCAGTGGAGTGCCAAGTTCTTGAGTAATAGTGAGCTTTGGAGCTGTTTATAACTGTGATAGAATAAAAAACTCTTTTAGGAAATATATAAGGAAGAATAATTAGTCGTAATGAAATAGCTGAAATTGAAAATTATAAAAACTCAAGATAAAATAGTAAAAACAGGAAATAAAAAGTAATTTCAAAATATAAAGATAAAGTTAAGATAGAAAATAAGGAAATTGGTGCGCACGGCCGTGGGGCATGCCCGTGTGCCTTCATTTCAGCCCGTACATTTCGTGGTTTTTGAAATTGGGTGCATCGGTGTACTTGGCCATGTTGCACAACCTTGTCAATCATCGTTCGCTTCTCCCACACCCGTGTCTGCAGGCACACGCTCATCTTAAATCGACAGGTTTGCCCACGGTTTCAAAACACGGGTGTGTCACATGCCCGTGTTATTTTGGCAGTTTCTCCCACGGCCATGTCGCACGACCATGGCAACTTATCGCATCCTGTGTTGAGGAAGAAATTTTTTCCCTATTTTCACACAGCCGTATTGCACGGTCGTGTTTCATCCTGTGGTATGTGCACGACCTATGGCACGCCCGTGTGCCTGGCCGTGTGGTTTTGAAAATCCTGTGTTCAGTGACTCAGTTAGTTAATTAAATGTTAAAGACTAAAATTAAAAGAAGTTAGCATCGTTAGTGCTCGGGGTACCTCCAGAGAAGCGCTTGTTTATAGTCTAAGCTCGACTCTATGTTGTGGGTGAATTTAGGTAACTTTATGGAGCCGTATCTCCTCTTTATCGTCTTTGAAATTCTCACCATTATACATTTTCAAACGATGTCCATTTACCTTAAAAGTGTCTTGTGATGGATGACTTACCTCTACTGTACCATATGGAAACACAGTTTGAACTAAGAAAGGACCTGACCATCGTGATTTAAGCTTTCCAGGAAACAATTTGAGCCTTGAGTTATATAACAGGACAAGATCTCTAATTTCAAATTACCTTCGTTGCTTTAAACGGGCGTCGTGGCGGTGCTTCGTCACTTCCTTATATAGGCACAAATTTTCATATGCATTGGCTCGCCACTCATCTAACTCGTTCAACTGCATCAACCTATTTTCACCAGTAAGTTTGGGGTCAAGGTTTAGAAATTTTATAGCCCGGAATGCCTTGTGTTCCAACTCAAACGGTAGGTGACAACTTTTCCCATAAACAAGCCTATAAGGTGATGTTCCTATGGGAGTTTTAAAAGCAGTTCTATAAGCCCATAAAGCATCATCTACTTTCATCACCCAATGCTTCCTATTTAATTCTACTGTCTTTTCTAGGATACATTTAAGCTCTCGATTTGCTACTTCGACTTGGCCACTAGTTTGAGGGTGATAAGTGGTAGCTGTTCTGTGATGAACTCCGTATTTCTTGAGGGCCTTGTCAAATTGGGCGTTACAAAAATGAGTACCCCTATCACTGATAATTACTCTAGGTGTACCAAATCGAGAGAAGACTTTCTTAAGGAATCGTACTACTACTCTAGCATCATTAGTAGGTAAAGCTTGGGCTTCAACCCATTTGGACATATAATCAATAGCTACTAAGATGTATTTAATCTCGAATGAACTAGGGAATGGACCCATGAAGTCGATACCCCAAAACGTCAAATATTTCACATGAGAGCATATATGCCTAAGGCATTTCATCACGTTTGGATATATTACCTGTCCTTTGACATTTGTCACAAGAAGTGACATACCTATTGGCGTCTTTGAATAGAGTGGGCCAATAAAAACCTGATTCGAGGACTTTATGTGTGGTCTTATTTCCACCGTAATATCCTCCAGCCTGTCCTGAGTGGCAATGTTCCAAGATTTTCCATGCTTCTATCCTTGTAACGCATCTCCTAATGATTTGATATGCATATTTACGGAAAAGAAAAGGGTTTTCTCAGAAGTAGTTTTTCACATCAGTGAAGAATAGCTTCTTTTGCTGATGTGTCAACCCTTTTAGGATAATGTTGGCGGCTAAAAATTTGCAATATCTGCAAACCAAGGTACCCCAGAATCAGATATAACAAAAAATTGTTCTTTAGGGAATGAATCATTTATTTCAATGTCATCTGGTTCTTTGGTACTTGAGTTTTCAAGCCTGGAAAGATGGTCAGTCGCAAGATTTTAAGCTTCTTTTCTTATCCTTAATCTCCAAGTCAAATTCCTGCAGTAATAAGATCCATCGAATGAGTCGAGGTTTTGCATCAGTTTTAGTCAAAAGGTGGCGAAGAGCGGAATGGTCAGTATAAACGGCAACTTTAGACCATACTAAATTTGGCCTAAATTTATCGAATGCAAAAACCACAGCTAGCAGCTCTTTTTCCATGGTGGTGTAGTTTTCTTGTGCGACTGTCAAAGTCCTGCTAGCATAATAGATAGGTTGAAAATGTTCATCTCTTCGCTGTCCCAAAACTGCACCTACTGCAAAATCACTCGCATCGCACAATAGTTCAAAAGGTGAGTTCCAATCAGGTGCAATTATAATTGGATCTTTAGTCAGTTTATCCTTTAAAGTGTTAAATGCTTCTAAACACTCCTAATCGAAATTAAAAGGCACATCTTTTTCTAATAATTTAGTCAAAGGCTTAACTATTTTAGAAAAGTCTTTAATAAATCTTCTATAAAACCCAGCATGTCCTAATAAACTTCTAATAGCCTTAACCGAATTAGATGAAGGTAGTTTTTCAATGGTTTCAATTTTAGATTTATCATCCTCAATCCCTCTACTAGAAATTTTATGTCTTAACACAATACCTTCTTGAACCATAAAGTGACATTTTTCCCAGTTAGTACAAAGTTTGTTTCCTCACATCTTATTAACACTCATTTTAAATTTTCTAGGCAAATATGGAAAGAGTTACCGAAAATTGAAAAATCATCCATAAATACCTTCATGACGTCTTCTACGAATTCGACAAAAATGGCCATCATGCAGCACTGGAAAGTAGCAGGAGCATTACATAATCCAAAAGGTATTCTACGATAAGCAAACATACCGTATGGACATGTTAATGTCATTTTTTCTTGATCTTCAGGAGCTATTGGGATTTGAAAATAGCCAGAGAGTCCATCCAAATAGCAGTAGTACATGTGTCCTGACAATCTTTCCAACATTTGGTCAATGAATGGAAGGGGAAAGTGGTCTTTTCTTGTGGAATCATTTAGCTTCCTATAATCAATGCACACTCTCCAACCTGTGACTGTCTTTATTGAGATTAATTCATTCTTCTCATTGGCTAAAATAGTCATGCCTCCTTTCTTAGGAACAACCTGCACTGGAATCACTCAAGAACTGTCAGAAATAGAATAAATAATTCCAGCATCTAAGAGTTTAATTACCTTAGCTTTAACAAGTTCCTTCAGGTTGGGGTTCAGTTGTCTTTGGGCTTGCACGCATGGTTTATATTCATCTTCCATTAAAATTTTGCTGGTGCAAAAAGAAGGGATGATCCCTTTAATGTTAGAAATTTTCCAACCTATGGCCCTTTTATGCTCTCTTAATACTTGGAATAATTCCTCTTTCTCCTTGGGTTGCAAGTTGGATGCAATAATTACCGATAATATGGAATTACTTCCCAGGAATGCATATTCCAAGTGATTCGACAATTGTTTAAGTTCCAATTTGGGAGGTTCATCAATAGAGGGTTTTTGCTTAAGTTCATTTTTTACCTTAATTCCCTCATATTCAGCTAGTTTTTGAGAGGTTTCATTGGAGTTTAGTTCGGTTCCTATTTCAGAATCATCATCCATCCCCTCTCCTTGGGCGAGATACAGTTCCATCGTGTCCTTATGTACGATTTCCTTAAAGGAATCTTGAGTAGTATGATCAATAGAGTCGATAAAATAACATGAGTCATCCTACTCTAAGTACCAATTTACCATCACCCACATCAATTACAGCTCTAGCAGTGGCCAAAAATGGCCGACCTGAAATTAAAGGCACCTCAACATCTTTATCCATGTCAAGCACAACGAAATCAACAAGGAATATAAATTTATCTACTTTTACAAGTATGTCCTCTATAATTCCCCTAGGATATTTAACAGATCTATCAACTAATTGAATACTCATCCTAGTGGGTTTAGGTTCCCCAAGACCAAGTTGTTTAAACATTTTATATGGCATCAAATTAATGCTGGCACCTAAATCAACTAGTGCTTTATCAACATTCAAACTACCAATTAAGCAGGGAATAGTAAAACTTCTTGGATCTTTCAGTTTGGTTGGCAATTTATTTTGGAGTATGGCTGAGCACTTCTCATTAAGTTCCACTGTGGATAAGTCTTCAAACTTCCTTTTGTTTGTTAGAAGCTCCTTTAAGAATTTTGCATATGTAGGCATCTGCGATATAGCTTCAACAAAAGGTAAGTTAATATGCAATTGTTTAAAAAGTTCAAGAAATTTACTGAATTGTGCATCCATGTAGTCTTTCTTCAACTTTGCTGGGTATGGGATTGGTGGTTCATATTCTTTTGGCATTAGGTTGTCATTGTTTTTGAGTTCGACCTCCTTTCTGTCAGCTTATTGTGGTGGCTTCTTTTCAGATTCAGCTAACACTTTCCCACTCCTTAGGGTAACTACTTTCACGTGCTCTTTTGGGTTGGGTTCAGTGTTACTAGGTAGACTTCCTAGTGGTCTTTCAGATATCAATTTAGTGAGCTGACCTATCTAAGTTTCGAGCCCTTGGATCGACGATTGTTTATTCTTAAGAACTGTATCGGTATTCTGGAAACGAGTTTCTAACATCGAGATGAATTTTATTAACATCTCCTCAAGGTTCGGCTTCTTTTCTTGCTGGTAAGGTGGTTGTTGAAAACCCGGAGGATGTTGTGGATGTTGACTTCCTTGACCGCCCCACAAATAATTGGGATGGTTCCTCCAACCTGCATTATAAGTGTTACTATACGGGTTATTTTGAGGTCTTGAGTTATTGTTACCCATATACTGGACTTGTTCCTCCTTGATGCTAGGGTTGAAAGGTTGATATTTGAAGCATGCTCCTCCTCCATTCGAATCGCACCTCATCACTGGATGTACCTAAGTAGAACCACACAAACCTTTAATCTTTTTATTTAAGAGTTCTACTTGGTTAGATAACATAGTAACTGCGTCGAGGTTGAAAACACCGGCTGCTTTCCTCGGCTTTTTTCTCATAACTTGCCACTAATACTTATTCAGTGACATCTCCTCAATAAATTCGTAAGTCGCCTCAGGTGTCTTATTATTGATAGTTCCTTCAGCGGCTGCATCAATCATCTACGGAGTCAAAGGATTCAAGCCATTATGGAACATTTGAACCTGTAGCCAAAGCGATAACCCATAGTGAAGGCACCTTCTCAAAAGGTCCTTGTATCTCTCCCATGCATCGTACAGTGTTTCTAAATCCATTTGCACAAAAGAAGAGATATCATTACGTAATTTGGCTATTTTAGCCGGTGGAAAATATTTTAATAAAAAAATTCGGTCATTTGTTCCCAAGTAGTGATTGACCCTCGTGGTAACGAGTTCAACCATTGTTTAGCCTTATTCCTTAACGAAAAGGGAAAAAACCGTAAGCGAATGGCGTCATCAGAAACACCATTAATTTTAAAGGTATCGCAAAATTCTAGGAAATTTGCCGAGTGCGCGTTGGGATCCTCGTCCTGCAAACCATCAAACTGAACAAACTGTTGTATCATTTGAATTGTGTTAGGTTTCAGTTCAAAATTATTTGCAGCAATAGTAGGTCTAACTATTCTTGACTCAGTTCCTGTTAAATTAGGTTTAGCATAATCATACATAGTGTGTGGAGCAGGATTCTGATTTATTGGGTCAGCAGCAATCGCAGGAGGTAGCGGATTCTCTTGGTTTTCAGCCATCTCCTCCGTTGTGGTTGAAGTATCGTCCTCTTGCTCGTCCTCAATGTATCTTAGGCTTCGCCTTATTTTTCTCCAGTTTCTGCAAATTGTGCGGTCGATCTCACAGTTAAAAAGTAGTGGTCCTGACGGGTTTCTTCTGGTCATAAACTAGAAAAACCTGTCAGAAGGAAATAAATGAAGAATTAGAGAAGAAAATAAAAATTTAAATTTCAATAAAAGTAAAATGGCTAAAGAAATAGAAATTGAGTGTTCCTAATATCTTAGTTCCCCGGCAACGACGCTAAAAACTTGATACATTCATGACAGGTTTTAAATATTTATAATGAATCGTTCTTGAAACTAACTATTATCACGATGAAGGAAAGTGTACCTATCGAACAGTAGTATAGCTTTAGAAAGATCAGATTATCGAACCCAAAGGAACTAACAGTACTAGTATCAACTTTCTTTCTATTATCTAGCCTAAAAAAATAAAAGGGTTTTGTTTATCTAACTAATTAATTAAACTAAGAAATCACAGAAAAGAAATTTGGGGAAAATACTTTTTGGAAAATTCGATTGATTAAGAAAATACCTAAGGAAAAATCCACCTTGACTTCACTTGTTATTTGACTCTGAATCAAACGATTTATTCATTCAACTTGTTCCGTAGAGATCCCTAAGTTATATTATTATCTTTCTCGAGACTAACAACGTCTAACCCTAGATTGAATAATTGAAATCTCTTTCTAATTAACGCCCTAGGGTTGCATTCACTCGATCTATGGATCCACTTATTAGGTTTCACCCTAATTCAGCAAAATCTTGTCACCCTATCTCTAGGCACACAACCAACTCCACTTAATTATGACAAATTTACTCTTAGGCAGGGTCTATTCCTCCTCTAAGTAAGAGCTTAACTAGAATCAATATCCTGGAATACCAAAACAAGAATTAAGAACCCATAATTAAGAACAAGTCAAATATTTATCATACAATTTAGATAATAATAACAAGATCCGTCTTATGTTTCATTCCCCTTAGGTATTTAGGGGTTTTAGTTCATACTAATGAAACACCACATCTCAAAATAATAAAAATAACAAAACATAAGAAAACCCAAAACTCCTGAGGGAATTTGAAGGGAGATCTTCGGTCTTGATGGTGAATCCGGCTTCTGAGATGGATCAATCAGCTTCTCTTGAGCAATTCTTTGCTTCCTCTTGTACGTCCCCTGTCTAAGTGCCTCATTAGGTGTTTAAATAGGCTTTGGAATGCCTAGGAGTCCTCAAAATTGACCTTTTCCAAATTGGACTAAACTTGGGCTCGGCAGGGACATGCCCGTGTGCGATTGCTTAAGGCCGTGCCCAAGGCTGTTAAATGGGCACGGGCGTGTGATCTACCCGTGTAAATCGTGCTTTGACCTTGCCAAAGGGACACGACCGTGTGGTCTGCCCGTGTGAGGAAGTCTAGGCCGTGTTGATTTCGTACGTTGGCCCATTTCTCGTTCCTTTCACTCTCCTATACTCACGTAAGTATAAAACATTTCCTCACTTAAACTCATATCCTACACCATACCCGTATCCTACACTGTGATGGAATACGAGCCATTACCTCACTTAAACTCGTGCTTACAGCCATTTCCGAGTCCCCATGACTTGGACAAATTTAAAACTTTCTCAAACAGACCAAAATATCCTTAATATGGGCCTTCGAGGCCCAAAACACACATAGTAAATCACTCAGAACCAACTCGGGTACTTTTGCCAACTATAGAAAAATGTCACTTGACATAGGGGTACACGCCTGTATGAAAGGGGCACACGCCCGTGTCGCCAATTCAACATGGTCGTTTGATGGCCCGTATGGCTCACACGGCCTACGTAATATAGTGACACGCCCGTGTCCTCCACTCGTGTGGAGTTTATTTTAAATGCACACCTACAAGGGTTTTCACACGGCCTGGCACACGCCCGTGTGCCTGGCCCATGTGTCCTAGCCCGTGTACAAAAACATGGATATTCTATTTCTGATGTCAGCAACACCAAAATGCCACACGACCAAGGCACACGCCCGTGTGCTAGGTCGTGCCCTTCACTGAGACACTTGGCCGTGTCTCTGACCGTGTGTTTATTATCATGCATACTGACTTAAAAATTTTACGTGCAGGGGACACACGACTAGACCACACGCCCATGGGGCTGGCTGTATGTCACACACGGCCTAGACACACGCTCGTGTGTCTACCCGTATGGACAAAATCAGGCTATTTACCAAACCTCTTTGCTACTTTTACTTACACAAAAGCAACTAAAACTAGTACAAGACTATTTCAGGCAATAAAATCAGCCCAATAGACAACATTTCATTTGAACATTCTACTCATCCATGAACATAACACCATTTGCATATATCAAAATGAATATTAGCCATCACTCAAGGCTTAATACAAAATGAGGAATTTATCCTAACCCAACACATGTGGAAAAATTACAAACACACAAAACACAAGTCTAATCCTCTATACATGCCATATTCAAAAATATAAATCAAACTATACAAAATGCTTCGATTGATAGTGTGATTGATATCTCTGACTTCCTTTGATCCTTGAGCTAACTAGGCGGCACTATAAGAAACAGAAAGGAGAGGGAGTAAGCATAAAGCTTAGTAAGTTGCATATAAGTAAGTATACAACAACAATCTATCAATAATCAACATGCTCATAACACCAAGGTAGGCAAATGCATAACTTACTCATTACCATCCATACAAGTCACATATTATATATTGAGCTCTTATCTCATATGTATGAATTAGGTACCTGTACCACTTACAACAAGGTTATATTTTCCTTATTAGCTTAAGAACATAACTTTCACCGTTGAACCATTCAAAATACTACCGAATATTACATAAGCCTCAAGCATAGGGTAAGGTGCCAATGCCATGTCCTAGACACGGTCTTACACTGGCTCATATCTCAAGTCAATGCCATGTCCCAAACTTGGTCTTACACTGACTATTCTCTTATAGCCGACGCATGTCCCAGACATGTCTTACACTGGCTTACGTCTCGTGGCCGATGCATGTCCCAGACATGTCTTACACTAGCCCTCGTCTTAATGTCCATACCATGTCCCAGACTTGGTCTTTCACTAGCTCACACACGAATGACCCAAATGTCATGGCATGAATATTCGATTTACTTCCTAAGGTTCCAACGGAAATTCTACAATCTCATTTATCATTATACATTCTCAATTTCAAAATCAAGCAATTTATGTTGTAATAATTCAAGCACTTATAATTAACAATGTTGTTGTATTATTTACATACAACTTACCTCGGATTACAAAATGTGGCGATTAGTCGATTTAGTTGATTTACTTGGCTTTCCCTCGGTCTAGGTTCGGATTAGGTATTTCTTGATCTATAATAGCAAAATGCACTTATTTAATCACTAAATAAAATTAGGCAATCAAAAATTCACTTTTTTGATAAAATGACCTTTTTACCCCTAGACTTTGACAAAATGACCATTTTACCCTTAGGCTCGAAATTGATTTTTATCGAATTTCTTCATATATTAAGCCTAGCCAAGCCTCTTTTACTCTTATAGCAACTCCAAATTCCCACTATTTCACACATTTATTAACTATTTTGCAACTTGTGTAAAATGGTCCTTTTAGGTGTTTTCATGCTAACACCTTTCACAAAAGTTGTTTATAAGACACCCAAGACTCATTTTCTTCCATGAAATTTTAGAAAACTACACATATGATTTCATGGAAAAACCCTACACTCTTAACCATTATACAAGATAGTCCCCTCATTTGAAACCTCATGCTTCAAGGGGTCCAAAAATGTAAAAATCATTAAGAAAAAGTATGTAAAACATTTATTTGCAGGAGTAATAAGTTGCTAAAATTTTTTAAGCTCAAAACCCCCAAAAGTGGCTAAAAATCGGTAGAGAAGAAATGGAGAAGTAGGATGATATCATCTTTCTTTTATTTATTCAATTAAGTCACCAAACCACCTAAACCTTTGACTTTTTGACCAATTTGTTCCCTATGGCCGGCTAGGCTCTTAGGAAAGGGTCTAATTGATATTTAAAGAACCCCAATTTTTATTCTCTAGCTATTTGACACCTTTAGCTATCAATTTAGGACATTTTCACTTTATGTGATTTAGTCCTTTTTCTCAATTAGGCTTCGAAACGCTAAAATTAACTCACCAAATTTTTCACGTTCTCTTAAAAACATGCTAATACATCAAAATAATAATAAAATAATTTTTTTGACATCAAATTTGTGGTCCCGAGACCACTATTTCGACTAGGCCCTAAATTGGGCTGTTACATTTCTCATCCCTTAGGGATTTACGTCGTGAATCCTTTCCAATTCTAGTGGCAAAGCCAATCGATAGGCAACCGGCCCTACTCTTTCGGTAACCTCATAGGGTCCTATGAAACGAGGACTCAACTTACCTCTTCTACCAAATCTGAGAACTTTCCTGCATGGGGATACTTTCAAAAATACTCAGTCACTGACTTGAAATTTGATCTCCTTCTGTTTCAAATCCGGATAGGATTTCTGCCTATCCGAGGTAGCCTTCAAACAGTCACGAATCACTTTAACTTTCTCTTCAATCTCCTTGACTACATCGACCTCATGAATCTGACCTTCTCTGAGCTCGGTCCAATATAAGGGCGTTCGACAGTCTCGCCCATATAATGTCTCATAAGGTGCCATCTTCAAACTTGACTGATAACTGTTGTTGTAGGAAAATTCAACTAATGGTATGTACCTTTCCCAACTACCTTAAAATTCGAGAACACAACACCGTAACATGACTTCTAAAATCTAAATCACTCTTTCCGACTGACCGTCGGTTTGCGGGTGAAATGCCATGCTAAAACTCAACTTTGTTCCCAAAGCCTATTGTAATTTTTTCCAAAATCTCGAGGTAAATATTGGATCCTTATTCAAAACAATCGACAAGGGTATCCCGTGTAGTCTCACAATCTCAGAAATATACAAGTCAGCCAATCTCTCAAGGAAGTAGTCTTTATGCACTATTATGAAATGTGCCGACTTTGTTAGCCTATCCCCAATAACCCAAACAGCATCCTTTCTCTTCAAGGTTAATGGCAAACTCGTCACAAAATCCATGGTAATTTGATCCCACTTCCACTCGGGGATCATGATAGGCTGAAGTAAACTCGAAGGTACTTCGTGTTCAGCCTTCACTTGCTGACACAGTAGACATTTGGAAACAAACTTTGAAATGTCTTTTTTCATCCCTGACCACTAGTACACTTTCCTTAAGTCATTGTACATTTTCACACTACTCGAGTGGACGGACAAACAACCACTATGTGCTTCTCGCAAAATCTTCTGAATAAGCTCATTGTCCTTGGGTACACAAACTCTATCATTGAACATTAGACATCCATCGGTGCCAATCCAAAAATTTGATTCAATCCCTGACTCACACTGAGTTCTCTTAACCCGTAAATCTTTGTCACTATTTTAGGCTTCATGGATTTCATGCAGAAACATCGGTCTAGCTCTCAACTCTACCAGAATCGAACCATTATCTAACAATGCCAAATTGGCGTTCAATTCTCTCAACACAAATAATGATTTTCTACTCAATGCATCAGCGACCACATTCACCGTTCCATGGTGGTAGTCGATAATCAACTCATAATCCTTTAATAGCTCTAGCCATTGTCATTGCCATAGGTTCAACTCTTTTTTAGTCATCAAGTACTTAAGACTCTTATGATCGGTGAATACTCTACATTTCTCACTGTACAAATGGTGTCTCCAAATCTTTAATGCTAACACTATAGCTGCTAGTTCCAAGTCATGGGTCGGGTAATTTTGCTCATGTGTTTTAAGTTGTCTTGAGGCATAGGCTATAGCATTCCCTTCTATCATAAGCACACACCCCAAACCATTCAAGGAGGCGTCACTATATATCACAAACTCCTTGCCCAACTCAAGTTGCACTAACACTGGGGCTTCGGTCAACAAAGCCTTTAATTTCTTGAAATTCTGTTGGCACTTTTCTGTCCATTCAAACATAACATCTTTTTGCAGCAGCCTAGTCATTGGCGTAGCTATCGTAGAGAATCTGTTTACAAATAGTCTATAATATCAGGCCAATCCCAAGAAGCTTTGAACTTCAGTCACATTCCTCGGCGGTTTCCACTCAACAATAGTCGAGATCTTGCTAGGGTCAACTCTAATCCCATCATCCAACACAATGTGTCCTAGAAATCCGACCTCTTTAAGCCAAAATTCAATCTTATTGAACTTAGCGTAAAGCTGCTTATCACTCAAAGTTTGCAAAACCATCCTCAAATGCTCTGCATGCTCACCTTCTTCTTGCGAGTAAATCAATATGACATCAATGAAGACCACTACAAACTTATCCAATTACAGCCAAAAAATGCGGTTCATCAAATCTATAAACACTGTCGGGGCATTAGTCAAACCAAAGGGCATGACGAGGAACTCATAATGCCTGTATCTCATCCGAAACGCAGTCTTCGGTACATCTTGCTCTTTCACTCTTAACTGGTTGTATCCGGAGCTCAAGTCAATCTTGAAAAATACAGTGGCTCCCTTTAACTGATCAAATAGATCATCGATCCTTGGCAAAGGATACTTGTTCTTCACTGTTACTTTATTTAGCTGTCTATAGTCAATACATAACCTCATTGACCCATCTTTCTATTTCACAAAAAGTACTGGAGCAACCCACGGTGAATATCTAGGTATCGCAAAACCTTTATCCGTTAACTCTTGCAGCTGTACTTTCAACTCTTTCAACTTTGTTGGGGCCATTCTATACGGAGCGATCAAGATAGGTGTCGTACCAAGTACCAACTTGATGCCAAATTCAATTTCACTAGCTGGTGGTAATCCTGGTAACTCTTCTGGGAACACATCTATAAACTCACAAACCACTGGTACCGAATCAGTATTCGACTCAGACACTTTGGTATTCAACACAAAAGCTAGGTACACCTCATATCCTTTTCTTAAATATTTCTCAGTAGTCAAAGACGATACTATTACAGGCAAATTATCCAATTCATCTAGTCCAACCAGAAGGATATTCCCATCTTCACATTTCAGTTTGATAACTTTTCTCCCACAGTCCTCTACAACACTATGAGAAATCAACCAATCCATCATAAGGATTACATCAAATTCATTAAACGGAAATAACATCAAGTTAGCCGGAAAACAATGATCTCTAATTGTCAAAGGACAATTTCTACACACTTGATCAACAAGCACATGTCTGCCTAAAGGGTTGGACACTTTTATCACAAACTCAGTTGACTCTACTATCAAGTTCATACAAGGTATCAATTCCATACAGATATAAGCATGGGTAGACCCCGGGTCAATTAAAGCAACAACAGATATTTCATGGATAGAAAAAGTACCCGTGATCACATTGGGAAACTCTGCCTCATCTCAGGCACGAATAGTGTAAGTCCTTGCAGGCGCTCTGGCCTTGGACCTCATCGCAATATCTCTTGGCGTGCCTTTACCACTCGTCCCACTTTCGGGGTTCTTTTGTGTTCTACCCTTCAAAGGAGCACTACTTGCCTTCCCTTCTTGCTATTTCTCTCTCTTTTCCATTTCGGGATAATCTCAGATGAAATGTTCTAATGATCCACACTTGAAATAGCCCCTTCCACTCCCTCGGCACTCGCCGAAATGATGCCTACCACATTGTGGACATTCAGGCCTATTTGGCCAAGAACTACCTACACTCGCTACAAAAGCGGTCTGGGCTCTAGATCTCGTGTTCTGTTTGTTTTTGTTTCTATTCGATAACCCTACCGAAGTATTCGATCAGGTCATGAAATCTCTTGATCTTTTTGATGAGGACTAGTGTGATTTCCCCATTTGTCTTTTCTTTGTATCACGCAACTCAAAAGCTGATTTCCTCCTTTCCTTAATCAGCTCTTTGGCATTACAAGATCTTTTAACAAGTGTTACAAATTCCCACAGTTCTAAGATGCCCACAAACACTCGGATATCTTCATTGAGGCTGTCCTCAAACCTCTTCCACATGGTGGCTTCTGTAGATACGCACTCCCACACATACTTGATAAGCCTCACAAACTCACATTCATATTCAGTTACTGTCATACGACCTTGCTTTAACTCTAGAAATTCCTTCCTCTTTTAGTTTATAAACCTCTAACTAATATACTTCTCTCGGAACTCTTTCTGGAAGAATTCCCAAGTTACTCTCTCTCTCGGTACCACAGACACGAGATTGCTCCACCACTGGTAGGTCGAAACTCGCAAGAGCGATACTGCACATTTCATGCACCCCTCAGGCGTGCACGACAATTAATCAAACACTCTGATGGTATTCTCTAACCAAAACTCTGCTTTCTCCGGGTCATCATCTATGTTAGCTTGAAATTCCTCGGCCCCTTGTTTCTGGATCTTCTCTACCAGAGGCTTCTCTCTCCTAAATACGTCAGCACCTTGCGGAGCTACCAAGGCATAATGAGGAATTAGAGGAGGTGGGGGAGGTGGAGTGTTCGGGTTCGTACGAACGAACTCCGTGTACCAAGCATCCATCATTCGGAGATAGGCTTCTCTAGCCCCTCTGCCTTGGCCCATAGTCACAGGCTCACTTTCTACTGGCGCGGTCCTTCAGTGGGGGCTAGTACATTACTCTCCATGTCATCCGTTGTGGCTCTATCAGGATCTATTTACTATATAAAAACATAATTTATAATCATCAGAAGTCGTCACACTATCAATATACAGTTATGGCATGTATAGTTAGACTCGTACTCTCGCTAGGTTAGCCCTAAAATCAACTAAACCATATATCTAATACCACTAAATGTAACACCCCATACCCGTATCATACACCGTGATGGAATACGAGGCGTTACCTCACTTAAACTCGTGCTTGCAACCATTTCTGAGTCCCCATGACTTGGACAAATTTAAAACTTTCTCAAACATACCAACATATCCTTAATATAGGCCTTTGAGCCTCAAAACACACATCGTAAATCACTCAGAACCAACTCAGGTACTTTTGCCAACTATAGAAAAATGTCACTTGACATAGGGGCACACCCCCGCGTGAAAGGGGCACACGCTCGTGTGACCAATTCAACATGGTTGTGTTGATGGCCCGTGTAGCTCACATGGCCTAAGCAATATAGGTACACGCCCATGTCCTCTAGTCGTGTGGAATTTATTTTAAATGCACAACTATAGGAGTTTTCACACGGCCTGGCACACACCTGTGTGCCTGGCTCGTGTCCTTCACACGGTCATGACACGCCCATGTACAAAAACATGGACATTCTGTTTCTGACGTCAAAAACCCCAAGATGCCACACGGCTAAAGCACACGCCCGTGTGCTAGGCCGTGCCCTTCACACAGCTGAGACACATGGCCATGTCTCTGCCCGTGTGTTTATTATCATGCATACTGACTTAAAACTTTTACATGCAGGGGACACACGGCCGGACCACACGCCCATGGGGCTGGCCGTATGTCACACACGGCCTAGACACACGCCCGTGTTTCTACCCATGTAGACAAAATCAGGGTAATTACCTAGCCTCTTTGCTACCCTTACTTACACAAAAGCAACCAAAACCAATACAAGACTATTTCATGCAATAAAATGAGCCTAATAGACAACATCTCATTTATGCATTCTACTCATCCATGAACATAACACCATTTGAATATATCAAAATGAATATTAGCCATCACTCAAGGCTTAATACAAAATGAGGAATTTATCCTAAGCCAACACATGTGGCAAAATTACAAACACACAAAACACAAGTCTAATCCTTTATACATGCCATATTCAAAAATATAAATCAAACTATACCGAATGCTTCGATTGATAGTGTGATTGATATCTCTGACTTCATTTGATCCTTGAGCTAACTAGGCGGCACTATAAGAAACAGAAAAGAGAAGGAGTAAGCATAAAGCTTAGTAAGTTGCATATAAGTAAGTATACAACAACAATATATCAATAATCAACATGCTCATAACACCAAGGTAGGCAAATGCATAACTTACTCATTACCATCCATACAAGTCACATATTATATATTGAGCTCTTATCTCATATGTATGAATTAGGTACCTGTACCACTCACAACACGGTTATATTTTCCTCATTAGCTTAAGAACATAACTTTCACCGTTGAACCATTCAAAATACTACCGGATATTACATAAGCCTCAAGCATAGGGTAAGGTGCCAATGTCATGTCCTAGACACGATCTTACACTGGCTCATATCTCAAGTCGATGTCATGTCCCAGACATGGTCTTACACTGGCTATCCTCTTGTAGCCGATGGATGTCCCAAATAATGTCTTACACTAGCCCTTGTCTCAATGCCGATGCCATGTCCCGACATGGTCTTACACTGGCTCACACATGAATGACCCAAATGTCATGGCTTGAATATTCGATTTACTTCCTAAGGTTCCAACTGAAATTCTATTATCTCATTTATCATTATACATTCTTGATTGCGTGATTCGTAACAAGTAATAAATATTTATAATGAAGATCAAACCTAAACTAACTATTATCATGACGAAAAGGCAAGCGCACCTATCAAATAATAGTATAGTAATGGCAAGACCGGGATATCTTACCCAAGGGAACCAAAAGTACTAGTAATAACTATCTTTTTATTATTTAACCTAGAAATAAAGAGGGGTTGTTTACTAACTAATTAACTAAACTAATTAACTAACTAAACTAAAGCAAAGAGAAAAATTGGAAAAAGACTTGAAGAAAAGTAATTGATAAAGACGACACCCAAGGAGGAGTCCACCTAGATTTCACTTGTTATCTGACTCTGAACCAGACAATTTATTCACTTGACTTGATCCGTGAAACTCCCTAACCTATATTATTATCTTTTTCAAGACTAATAACACCTAACCCTTAGTTGAACTAATCTAAATTTCTTTCTTAATTAAAACCCCTAGGGAAGCAGTAAATCGATCTATGGACTCCCATATTAGGTTTCACCCTAATCTGGCAAAATCTCGTAACCCTATTTCTAGGCGTTCGATCAACTCCGCTTAATTATGCCAAATCTATTATTCGACAAGGACTTTTGCTCCTCTTCCTAAGCACATCAAATCATGAATTAATACCCGGAATATTAACTCAAGCATTAAGAACACATAATTAAGAACAAATCAAGTATTTATCATACAGTTCAGATAATAATAACAAGATCCATCATAGGTTTCAACCCCCTTAGGTATCTAAGGGGTTTAGTTCATAATAAAATAAGAGTACACCTCAAAAGTATGAAAATAACAAAACATAAAGAAAACTCTAAAACCCCTGAAGGAATTCTGAGAGAGATCTTCAGTCTTGGAGTAGCTCCGGCTTTTGGGATGGATCGTCTGGCTTTCTTCAAGTAATTCTTGGCGTGCAGTTCTCTACTCCAGAAAAGTTTTAGAGGAGGGCCTCTCTCTAAGTCATACTTAGGGTGTTTATATAGGCTTTGGATTGGCTTTCTTCCTCCCTAAGTATCCTTTTCCGTGTAAAATACGGCTCTTTGAAAAAAGGACACGCCCGTGTGCCACGGTCGCGTGACGTGATTGCAAGGCCGTGTTTGATCCATTAAATTGCACATGGCGGTGTGGGTCAATGGCCAGGCCATGTGAATCATGAAAACCTTGGTCAACACCCTCGAAAGACACGGGCATGTGAGCTGCCCGTGGCCATGTCATCTTCTCGATTTGGTCCGTTTTGTCCCTTTTTGGCTCGCTTTTGGCTCATTTTGACTCTTGTTGCTCTCTTGAGTACAAAACATGAAATAACCAGATTAAGAGCACCAAAATTCATAAATCTAGTAATAAACATCCATAAATATGCTAGGTATTTGGGGTAAAAATTATATAATTTGGTGTTTATCAATTCTCAATTTCACAATCAAGCAATTTATGCTGTAATAATTCAAGCACATATAATTAACAATGTAGTTGTATTATTTACATACAACTTACCTCGGATTACAAAATATGACGACTAGTCGATTTAGTCGATTTGCTTGGCTTTCTCTTGGTCTAGGTTTGGATTTAGTATTTCTTGATCTATAATAGCAAAATACACTTATTTAATCACTAAATAAAATTAGGCAATCAAAAATTCACTTCTTTCGTGAAAAGACCATTTTGCCCTTGACCTTGACAAAATAACCATTTTGCACTTGGGCTCGAATATCATTTTTTATCGAATTTCTTAATATCTTAAGCCTAGCAAAACCTCGTTTACTCTTACAGAAACTCCAAATTCCCACTATTTCACACATTTATCAACTATTTTGCAACTTGTGCAAAATGGTCCTTTTAAGTGTCCTCATGCTAACACATTTCACAAAAGTTGTTTATAAGACACCCAAAATTCATTTTCTTCAATGAAATTTTAGAAAAATACACATATGATTTCATGGAAAAACCCTACACTCTCAACCATTATGCAAGATAGTCCCCTAATTTGAAAGCTCATGCTTCAAGGGGTCCAAAAATGTAAAAATCATTAAGAAAAAGTATGTAAAACACTTACTTGCAAGAGTAATAAGTTGCAAAAAATTTTGAAGCTCTAAAACCCCCAAAAATGGCTGAAAAATTGTTGAAGAAGAAATGGGGAATTAGGATGATATCATCTTTCTTTTATTTATTCAATTAAGTCACCAAACCACTTGAACCTTTGACTTTTTGACCAATTTGTTCCCAATGGTCGGCCAGGCTCTTAGGAAAGGGTCTAATTGCCCTTTAAAGACCCCCAATTTTTATTCTCTAGCTATTTGACACCTTTAGCTATCAATTTAGGACTTTTGCAATTTATGCGATTTAGTCCTTTTTCTCAATTAGGCTTCAAAGCGCTAAACTTGACTAACCAAAATTTTCACATTCTCTTAAAAACATGTAATACATCAAAATAATAATAAAATAATGTTCATAACATCAAATTTTTGGTCCCGAGACCATTATTCTACTAGGTTCTAAATCGAGTTGTTACATTTCTCCCCCTTAGGAATTTTCGTCCTCGAAAATCTTACCGGTGAATAAGTTCGGGTACTGATCTCTCATAGTCTCCTTGGGTTCCCATGTGGCTTCCTCGACTCCATGTCTATGCCACAAAACTTTCACAAGTGCTATACTTTTATTCCTTAGCTCTTTGACTTCCCGAGCCAAAATCTTAACCAGCTTTTCACCATAAGTCATGTCCGGATAAATTTCAATCTCGGTTGGCGTAATCACATGCGAAGGGTTTGATCTATACCGACGTAGCTTGGATACATGAAACATGTCGTGAATCCTTTCCAATTCTGGTGGCAAAGCCAATCAATAAGCAAAAGTTATTTATTTAACAACCAAGATTCATTTTCTTCCATAAATGCTCAGCAAACATCCCAAATCCTCTCATGGTAAATCTCTAGACTATCAACCATTTTGCAAAATAGTCCCCTCATTAGCTAGGTTAAGCTATAAGGGTTCCAATAAAATAGAAATCAACAAAACTGACCATCAAAACCACTTACTTGCAAGGGATAGAAGTTATTGAAGTTTTGAGCTCTCAAAATCCCCTATTTGTTGAAATTTTCGATGGAGAAGAAAGGAAAATGAAAAAGACGATAGCTAGCCTTTTAGGTTAATATTTTATTATCAATTAAGTCACCTAACATTTGATCATTCCATGAATTAAGGCTTCATGTCCAGTAACTAATAAATTTGTGGTCTATTTACTTACTAAAGACCTCTAATTTAATGTTTTATAGCCATTTAACATTTTTAGCTAGTAAAACAAATCTTTCGCACTTTATGCGATTTAGTCCTTCTTCGAAATTAAGTAAGAAATTGCTAAAATTAGTTCACCAAAATTTTCAAACAATCATATAACCATGCTATAACATATAAAATATTATTAAAATAATTTCTTTGACTTCAGATTAGTGGTTCCAAAACCACTATTCTGACTAGGCCCAAAATCGGGCTGTTACAAGCTCATTGGTTGTCTAAGTTTGAAATGATGATAAGTGACACTCTAAGAATGTTTATTTTATGAGAAAAACAACTTACTTCAGTAGATAATGTAAACGAGTCCATATTCCCATAAAAGAATCAAAGTGAACATTTGATTCAAATACTTAGAAGTATTATTATCTCCTCTACTATTCCAATTGGGGAGATGTCTAGTCTTGGCTATCGAAGCAACTAACTTATTAGGTAGAGACATAGATGTACTTTCTAGAAAAATTACACATTGGACTGGACCCAAGTTGAATTAATTTTGAATCCGTTTGTGAATTCATTCACTTGTGATGTTCATGGTGTGACTCATCTAAATCCTGAGTTAGCCATTGACCATGCGTATGCAACTAATGTGTTTTGATATTAGTGGAGACTTATGCTCTAAAGATGATCAAGTCGATAGCTGGTAAACTGGGTACAAGAGTTGTGTATGGCATGACTATACTAGCAACAATGGAATCCATAGCTCGATTAAAGAGTTAATGATATCCTCTCATTAGCATTGTGTAGATTGATAAATATGGAATGTGGCCATGGGTTCCCTGTTCTCAAATGAGCAATTTATCACATCCATTATGTGAAAGTGATCATATTAATCATTAAGAACAAACAATAATGACAATAAGATAAAATAGGATTGTATTGAGTGAATGAATTTAACTCAAAGGAATCAATGATATCATATGAAGGTAGCACACACATGACGAGGTCATTGGACAAAGAAATTGGATGAATTACTTTCGTAAATAGTATACAACAATTATTTTTCAATCATGGTACTTCTTGTGGACGGGCTTCATGATTAAGTAAATTACGAATTATCATAATGATGCTTCTAGACATAAATGTAATTACTCAAGCGTAATTGTCTATGTCTGATTGGCCTCTTCGCTAGCTCAAAAAAGCTAGCCCGGACTGTATTTGAATCAAAAGAAAATTATACGACTTTGGAAATAATTTAACTTTGTCCATTTATTTGATGTGGAATTAAATTAGGCGGTCGTGAGATTTTGTTCAACTAAAGAATTTGGTTAAAGAATTTTCTTGAAAAATTAATTTGGAAAAACTTAGTTATTTTTGGAAAAAATATTTTTTATCAAGTAAAATTAAATTAATCAAATTAATTAAAATAAATATAATTTTTGGAAAATTAATTTTCAAGTCAGAAACTTGACTCAATGTGTAATTGAATTTGAAAATTGGACCTAAGATAAAAATTGGACTTGAAACTGAAACCCAAAACCGATTGAACTAGGCCCTGTTTGTAAAATAAGGCCAAAGGTCCAACTGACGGTTTGACCAAACCGATTGAGGCATCACTGGCCTGGACCAAACCAACTGATGGTGCCTCAGTCATGGTAGCAAGGTGTTAGAACAACCTGCTAGAGGTTTTAGCCAATCCTATCGTATGTAAAACAAGTCTCAATAATTTTAAATTTTACAAGTTGATATGAATTAGAGGAAAAGAAGGTTGGGCTACCTAAAGTGGAAAAGAAGCTTGAGAAACAGTATAAACCCTTAAGATTCCATATGGTTTTCCCATTGGTTTTCCAATTGGTTTGGGAGAAACCACCTTAGTTTTATTAGCTATAACCATTGCATTTATTTACTGTGTTATATTTTTCTTCTATATGATACAATTTTAGAAATAAGGGTCACACAGCCGTGTGGCCAGATCGTGTGACATTACCTAGACCATGTGAGCATTTGAAGTATGGGGCACACGATCGTGTCCCAGCCCGTGTGGGTATTCAAAATAATGCCACACTACCATGTCACAGACTGTGTGCCAAACCGTGTGTATATTCAAAATATGGTCACATAGCCATGTCACGGGCCGTGCTATAGGCCATGTGCTAGACCATGTATATATTTGAAATATGGTCACACGACTGTCTCATAGGCCATGTGAAATTGCACTTAAAATAATAATGACACACGGCCGTGTGGGGTGGCCGTGTGTGGAACACGGTCGTGTGACAGCTCGTGTCCCAGGCCATGTGCTTCACAAATTGCCCTTAAAACAAGCAATTTTCTACTTATTTTCTTACACACCAAGCCAACCCAATCCCATATGCATTCATATGTCTAAATCACATTGGAACATACTAAAAAAACATTTAAAATTCAATCAACCTATGTCTAACCAATATGCCATCATTTGGCACATAATTCACATTCTAAAACTAACCAAATTCAAGGCTATAATCCATATCACATTCATACACTAATCAAAATAACAAATTTTCATTCAACTCTCAAATCGTATAATATCTCATACTAAAACTTACCATTTCTTTTCTCATTAAAACATATATATTCATTTCATCATTCCAACACCTATATAAAACTTATACCAAATGAGTAAATAACGTAACATGAACATAAAAACAGACAAGTTAATATCAAACATCGCTTTCACAATTACCACATAACATACAATAAAAAAAACTACAAATTTCACCTATTACATGCCATATAACCCAAAAGTTAACTTTCAAAAACTACCAAAATGTAACTAGATAGTGTGATCCTCATGTTGATCCGATCACCAGATTCCACAAAACGCTATCTATAAGAAAACAAGAAAATAATACAAATAAGCCTCTAAAAGCTTAGTAAGTTCAATGGTTAAATGATAAAGCTTACCAAAATAAACGTAGCAATTTTAATAACAAGATTAATAGATAGTGCTTTCTTGTCAACCACAATTATTAACAGGTGAGGTCATATAAAATCATATACAAGTTACGTATTAATTCAATCATATAGCTCATTCAATATCAAGTCACAGTCCTATCGGGAAATTCATGTACAGCCTTTATAAGATTCATTAATGAAGCATTTAACACTAAAAATTATGCCCGATGAGCAATATAACAGATATGAGTACATAATTATCAACCTAAAACATGCCAAAAGCTCAAACGAGGTAATCCAACTAAAAACATGCCTTGGCACCAAGTGCGTAGCCCGTAGGCCAACATCGCTCTAAAAACATGCCTGGGCACTAAGTGCCAAGCTTAAAGACTTTACATTCACCCCGGTAATATTTAGAATCACTGTAATATATTGTGATAGCCTACAAAAAATGCTGGACTTCAGTATATTAAGTGTACAATCACAAGTCAGGAATTATCGTCTCATCTCAAATCAGCCTCGTACTATGCGTGATATAACCTATTGACATGCCAATCATACTCTATCCTACGTTTATCTGACTCACAACACAACATCGTTTAACAAGGTTCAAAGCAATTTTTCCCTAAATTTACAGTAGTTTATAATCAAGAATTCACTAAAATATTAAGTAACCAATTCCATAATCAATGTAAATTTCAAAATATGTTAAAATAAACCGAACGTACTTACCAAGGCTAAACTACAGAGTTTGTAAAAGTTCAGGGACTAGTTAGCAACTTTCACTTTTCCTCGATTATCTACTTGTGTTTGATCTATAAAATAGTTTATTTCACTTTATTCGCTTCAATTTCATGTATCATTAAATTTAATACATATTCCTTTCTATTTATAATTTTTCACATTTGCCCCAAACTTTTACACTTTATTCAATTTAATCCCTAAACCAAAAAGTTACAGAATTAACCTTATTTGAACACAATCCATACTAATCGAATATTTAGGATCTCTATACAGCCCTTTATTTAACATGATTTCATGAAAATACTATGAAGTTTTACCGTTTAAACAATTTAGTTATTTAACATTAAAATCAACAAAATTTACTTTACAAAATAGTTTTATTCAACAACAAAACTTAGTAATCTATCACAAACTTTCACAAACACCTCAAATTCATCTATGGCACATTCTAAAACATTTAACAGTTTCAAAACGGAGGTACATGTTAGCTAGACCTAGCTACAACGATCTCAAAAAATAAAAATTACAAGAAATGGGTGAAAGATAGCTTACCATGCAAATATTTTAGCTTGGCCGAAGCTTCCAAGGTATGAATATGGTGGTTTAGTCATCGAAATAAAGAAATGAAGAAGATGGAAGCTTATCTTTTCACTTTTTGTTTTATTAATGTTATTTTTTTCTTTAATAATTAACTAAAGCATAAAACATATAAAATGCAATAAATCTTAATGTTTAACCATCCATGTAGATATATAAGGTCTAATTACCATATAAATCCTCCATCAATCACTTATTAATCTATTTAACCTATAAAATTCAATAGTGATTAAGTTTTACATATTTTACGATTTAGTCCTCTTCATTAATTAACTATCTAAATGTTAAAATTTCCTAACCAAAATTTAATATGACCCTAAGGACCTCATAAATATTAAATAATTAATATGTTCGGATACACACATCAAAATTGTGGTCCCAAAACCATTGTTTCTGACACCACTAAAAATAGGTTGTTACAAAGAATATGTTATTTGAATATTCACGGAGCTATACATGCATGTACAACAAAGGGGGAATCATAGCATTAAATGCACAAACATTGAATGTGAATATACATGTATCTACACAATAGGGGTGAATTTACCCATTCATGCACTTCAAAAGAGGGTAAATTACCTTTACAAGCACCCAAATGATACATTAATGTCTATGGAAGATGAATATGACCATTCGGTTATACATTGCACCTATTTTTTCATGTACTTCATCATACAATGTACGACACTCATATATGTACACACATTAATAACCAAATGTGTCAATTGGTGCGCCTAGGTGTATAAATAGCTTTGTCGTTATATTTGTAAAGGTTAATCAATCATTCAACTTTTTAATATAAATCATATTGTGAGAGTTTATCTCTTGGTTCTTCATTAAACTTTTTCAAACCTATCAAAACATTGATTTTGTGGCATTCCCTTTTTGGAGTATGGCGACACCAATACTTCTTATTCTAAGGTTCAAGTATTTGTCAAGTTTAAGCAACTCAGGTTCATATAACTTCGGTTCCTTAAAGCTTCCAAGCACCTCAGTCAAGTTCCTTATTTGTTTTTCTTGTTTAAAATAGTCCATCGAAAATATGAAATTTCTAACTTCGAGTATGATTCTTGTTAGTATATTATTGAGGTTCTATTCGAGTTCAAGAAATCACATTAAAATGGCCCATACATCATTTCCTAGACATACAAAACTTAAACTAATAACTCTAGATAGACAATTATACATGCAGAACCAAAAACATGTAAATAGCCTTAAAAATAACCTAGGGTTCATCAGTAATTACCAGAGAACTATGGAAAACATATAAATTGGTTGACTACAGTGAACCCAACTTCAAACGAGTTTTGTGGACTTTGGTTTTTTAGAAAATGCAAAAAAGATCAAGGAGGAAGATGAACACAAATAAAATGCAAAAGTTTTTTAGTGAAGGCACTGGTATCCTTATATACTAAAGCACGGAAACAATGTTTAGTGGAAATATCAGATAATTCCACTAACACTCTTGATTCTCATGATTAAGTGCACTTATAAAAAATTAAGTCTTTCCATCTACAATAGCTTAGTTCCATGCTAACTAAGTCTCAAATTAACTAACTAATTTTCCTTATTTAATAATAAACAAATCCATTTAACAGTAAACCAAGTGAGGTTACCAAAACATCTGGGTGGCATACACTTAAAGGAAGAGTCCACCAAACCACAGATCTTCCCCAACCTAAGACTTCGCCAAATTGCACATACACACCAAACCATAGATCTTCCCCAACCTAAGAGTTCGCCAAACACGCCAGGTGGGTTGTTACAACTTGTATGTCTGTTTGAATTCCATGGTGATGTGTGATCACGGTGTATGAGTATTCTATGCATGCATAAAGTTGTGAAAATATATGGATGCTTGCATGTATGTTTTTTGGGTTCTAAATGTGGTTGCGTAAAGACGTGTTGATAAGTGTGTACTATATGTTATATTGATAAGTGTAATGTTATGCGTGTAATGCATGTTTATAATATGTAGAGTGCAGAGTGAGTTACTTTGATAAGGCATATGTAGATAGGAAAATTTGGCATAATGGAGGAATGTGAAGATTTGCAACAGCTCGGTTTTAGCTAAATCAGAATAGTGGTTTTGGAACCACAAATCCAAGGTCAGAAAATTATTTTAATATTATTTTTGGTGTTTATAGTTAGTGATTATATATGTGTGAAAATTTCGTGATATAATTTTAGCATTTGAATTCTTAATTTGAGAAAAGGACTAAATCGCGTAAAATGCAAAAGTAGCATTCTATATGTTAAATGTGTTTAATTGCTATGGTTGATTAAATTTGAAGTCCTTATGTTGTAAATAGACCATTGATAGTGGGAATGGACATAAATGGTCGTATATTTTATGGTTCAATGGTTTAATAACCAAAGGTAAAATGGTAAACTATGTATTAATAATAAATAAATAAAACAAAGTTAAAATAAGCCTAATTATCATCATACATAATCGATTATTAAGAGAAAAAGAAGAGGAAAATATGGTTTTAGGGTTTGACCATTGTTGTTCTTCATTAACGTATGTTTTGAGCTCAGTTTTTTATGATTTCTATGTTTTTGTGATCGTTGCTTCGTGTTCTAGCTAGCCCATGTCCTAATTTTTGAAATTGTTGATGATTTCATGAAGTGCCATTAAGGATAGCTTGATGTTTTTGAATGTTGATGATGGAAAATGAATAATTGTTTATATATTTTCATGTTTTGTAATGTGATTGTTGATGAAAATGCTTAAATAGGATTAAATTGTGAAATTTGTAAATTGAGGGGTTGAAATGTGAAACATGGGCTACTAAGGGCATTATGGTAATTCAGATAAGCATGGGTCTTATTAAATTTTATGAATTTTGTGTATTTGTGAAAAAGGAACTAAATTGAATAAATGTGAAACTTTAGGGACTAAAGTGCAAAAATACCCAAATAGGTATTTTTGGATGAAATTGAATGAATAGGTGATTAAATGAGCTAAATTTGAATTTATATAGATCAAGAAAGATAGAAATCAGATTTAGATCGGGGGAAATCGAAAGTTGTCGAGTAATCAATTTGATCCGTTCATCGTATATACGAGGTAAGTTCATATGCAAATAAACTTCTTTAAATTGATTTATATATGTTTATTTGTTGTTGAATTTCTATGGATGTTGAACGAGCAAATATGAGCAAATATCGATGAAGTTACAATATCCGAAAGTCTCGTACAAACCTAGGAAAAGTACAGGATATGAATGTCATGGCATTAGGATTACCGAGATGTGATTACATGTAAGACTATGTCTGGGACATTGGCATTGTATTGTGATTACATGTGTCTGGGACATTGTCATCATTATATGATTTCCTGTAAGACCCTATCTGGGACAGCGGCATTGATATGTGATAACATGTAAGACCATATCTGGAATATGACATTGTACGAGCTTTATGTGATTTTCGAGTATCCTTAATGATTCTGAATGGTTCAACAAGTAAAGTCAAGTCAAGAAAGAATGTGTGAGAATGTTAAGTGACTCAGGTATGTATGAGATTTATATGAGCTTTGAAAAAGGAAATAATATATGAATTCAACTATGATATTGAATATGTGTATAATGAGAAAGGTTTGTGAACTTATAAATGCTTACTCATAGTTTTCCTATTAATGGAAATGATGTTGATGCATGTGGTAATTTATTTGTATATGGCTTACTAAGCTTTTAAAGCTTGCTTTGTGTGTTGTTTCCCTGTTTTTTAGATTGTTGAAGCTAGCTCGGACTCGGGGATTGTCAGGAAAATGTCATCACACTATCAATCATCTTGTTGGTACTTTTAAAGCTTTGTATATATGCTATATAGCATGTATAGGCTAGTGTTAAGATGGTAAGTTTTGAG
Source organism: Gossypium hirsutum (assembly GCF_007990345.1). NCBI lineage: Eukaryota > Viridiplantae > Streptophyta > Magnoliopsida > Malvales > Malvaceae > Gossypium > Gossypium hirsutum. Next base: position 57,989,031 of record NC_053435.1, read on the forward strand.
TTATGATTTTAGCCATGAGATTTGGCTTGCAAATGATGTAAATGTTGGTGCGTATTTGGCCATTTAATTTGGTTTGAATTATGTGTTTGATAATTATTATGTGATGTATAAGTTGTCTTATGTTTTGGGCATGTTTGGTATGGTTTTATGATTGCTCTACTAGCTAGATGTTAATTGATATATTATTGCTTGGAAGATGGAATGTTATGGTTTGATTTTGAGATGATGAGATGGTATGTTTTGAGGCATGAAATAGATGATAAGATGATGAGGAAATCCATTTAAAAGTTATGTAAGTTTGATGATTTTGGCATATTGACTTAGTATGTTTTTGCTATGGAATTAAGTAGTTAGGACGATGGTTTCTAAATGGCATAAAATGTGTATAAAATAGCATGTTTTGGTTGCTTATATATGTATGAAAATGGTGCAATTTGATGTGGTTTAGGTGTGCTCAAGGAGGGTGAGAAATGTGGCTTCATCCAAGCCTATTTTCACTCCACACAGCCGAGCACGCGGGCGTGTGGCTCGGCTGTGTGTGACACATGGCCTTGGTACACGCACACATGGCCTTGGTACACGACCGTGTGTCCCTTGGGGTAGCCCTTCAAATTAAGTCAGTATACCCTATAGGTTTGATACGACCTAGACACACGGCCATGTCTACTGGCCGTGTGTGACACACGGCCATGTCTACTGGCCGTGTGTGACACACGGGCTGGCATATGAGCGTGTGGCTGGCCGTGTGACTCGATTTAGTAACCCATCCAGATTTCCCACGGCCATGGTACACGGACGTATCTCCAGCCGTGTGGTGCAAGTCAGTGTGTATGCCCTGTTTTCACAGGGCTTGAGACACCTACCTCACACGGCCTGTTCACACGGACGTATGACCCCTGTATGTTTGAAAATTTTCTATGTTTCTCAAAGTTTTCAAAGTTATCGGTTTAGTCCCAAACCTCGTACAAGCATGTTTTAGGTCTCATAGAGCCTTATAAGGGACAATGTGATTATGTTAGATTAATGTTTATGTGATAATGGATTCATGTATAAGAAATGAATTTTGTATGTTTTATTTGATCAGTAATGCCTCGTAACCCTATTTCGGTGACGGATACGGGTTAGGGTGTTACATTTTATTGGTATCAGAGCTGCAGTTTAGTCGATTCTTAGATTAACGTAGCATGTGATATTCTAGCTATACATGCCATATATATAAATTGTGATAGTGTGATGATTCCTAACAACTTAAAGTGTGTTTTCATATAGCAAATGGATCCCGATTGAGCTTTATCTAATGATGTGGAAAGTAATGCACCTGCTCCCACTCAAGGGCCAGTGCCGGCTGATTCTAGGCTGATCTCAAGTAGTTACGAAGGAAAGGCTAAGCAAGCCTTTTTCCAGATGATGAGTGAGTGGTTCACGGAGTTCGTTCGAATGAATCCGGTTGCTCAAAAACCTCCACCCCCACTTGTTCCTCAACAAAACCCTGCTATTCCTCAAGTTATAGATTTGACATGGTCGAACAAGCCACCAGTGGATAAGATTTGGAAACATGGGGCTGAAGAGTTCCAGGCTACCATTGATGATGATGCTAAGAGAGCTGAGTTTTGGCTTGAGAACACGATTCGAGTATTCGATGAATTATCTTCCACTCCTAATGAATGAATCAAATGTGTGGTATCTTTACTTGGAGATAATGTGTATCATTGGTGGAAAATGTTGATATCTGTAGTTCCTAGAGAATGGATTACCTGGAAGTTTTTTCAATCTAACTTCTGAAAGAAGTACATAAGTCAGTGATTTCTCAATCAGAAACATAAAGATTAGAACTAGAAAAAAACAGAAATAGAATTTTTATTATTAAATTTATCAGCAAATGGTCTTAAAATACAAGATCATATTATTATAAAAATAAAAGAATTTCTTGAAAATATTAATGAACAAAAACAACTTCAATAATTTTTAGCAGTTGTTAATTATGGAAAAAATTTCTTTCCTAACTTATCTAAAAAAGTAGGTGAGTTATATGAAAAATTAAAAAAGCATAAACCTTTTATCTAGCCTAAAAAAGATTCAAAAATTATAAAAAATATAAAATCAGAAAAATATAAAATCAGAAATAAATTATACTCCAAAGGCTTATTTACCTAAATAATGTGATAAATTAATTTTAGAAATAGATGCATCACAAAATTATTGGGGTTGTATTTTAAAAGCTAAAACAGTTAAAAATAAAGAATTAATATTTGGATATAGTTCAGGTAAATTTAAACTAAATGAAATGAATTATGCTATTAAAAAAAGGAATAAAGACTTTCCTTATATGTTTAGCATCTGAAAATTTTATTATAAAAACTGATAATCAGGCTATTAAACAATTTCTTACTAATAAAAGTTTAGATACTGTACCTAGAAGAATTAGATGGTATAATGAAATATGTACTTTTATTTCTATCAATAAGAATTAGCTACTCTATTTTGATATATGTGTTTTTGTTATTACGATACTGACGTATTATCAAACCCAAGCAGGGATTGATTTATTGTCAACAGCTCAACATGTTCTTCAACATCAGACTTATAGACTGATGACTGATGGGAGAAGAATAGTAGTAGATGAAACTAGAAATATCTAGAATAATAGAGATGAAGAATCCATACAACTATTAAAAAAGATAGCTAATATGGAAATTGATGATTTCCCATCACAAATAATAGAGGAAATTAGAAATACGCGGGAGCTTTGGAACTCGCCAAAACTGTCAACAGATTCATTACATCTAGATGAAATAGAGTTAATGAATCTAGATAATATCCAAGAAGGATAAGCCAAAACAAGCCAGCCATATGGAGAGATAATGTCCAAGAAACACTAATGGACAAAGAGAAGATAACTTGAAGAAAAAGGCATCAGAAAAAGTTGCAACGTGGAAGACAAATGATGTGACAAGACTATGCAACATGGAAGCAACTATACTGATGACAAGACAGGATCCTTATCAGAAACACTGTGCAGGATTGAAGAAAAATTAAATAGAGTTTTGAATAAAAATAGAGGTATGCAGCCTAAACAAGGTATCGATATCAAAATCCAAACTAGTTTTAGAAACTTTTAACTTTCCTTTCAAATATCCTTTCCTTGTAATCTTTTCTTTTGTAAACTTTCTTCTGTAATTATATAATCCTTCTTTTTTCGCATCCCTTATTCCCGTGTAATTGGTACCAGAGGCCCCCCCGAGTAACGATACTTGGAGAATTAATATCAAAGTATTCATTGTAAGTTCTTATCTTAATTTACAATTCAGTTAATTTTGTGGTTATTTATCTTAAAACCCATACAACTGTTATTTTGTCTTACTTTTGCCTACTTAAGTCTGAGTGAGAGACGTTAGGCCTTTGAGTGTTAAGACATAATAACATAACAGATGGTTTTAGTTTCCATAGATAAATATCATGGAAGAAACAGACTGTTTATATAAAGATAAAACCTGCAATCATACTATGCATATAGACTCTAAGAATGAAAATAATATTTCAGTGCTTAGTAAAGGATTTAATAGTTTAATGGATATAACCTCTATATATTTTAATAAATTATATAATAAAGTTAATAAAATTGAACAACAAGTTAATAATTTAAGAGAGGTAACTGAATTAGATTTCAACAACGAATCTAAAGAATTATTATCTAATATAAATAATAAATTAGATCAGGTTCTTATTAACAAAAATATAGATAAGAAATAGACTTGGTCCTTTATATTACGGTAATAGTAATATAATATTAACTTTATCTGAGGAAGAAGACACTTCTTCAGAAAAATCATCTTCTACTAATAAAAGAAGTAAAAATCCTGAAAAATAGAAAAGAAAATATACTCGTCAACAAAAATATGATTTCCAATCTTATAAAGAACTTATAGAACATTGGAAATTTAAATTTACTAAAAGTATGGATAAAACTGAAAGAGTAGAATATTTAAAATTAATAGAACAATTTAATGAAAAACATAAAGATTTATTTACTTTATTTAACTATCATTATATGTTAAATTATGACACTACAGATAGCAGTAGTTCTAGTAATTCTGATAATCAAGAAGATTTAAAGGTTACTAGTTATAAATCTGATGAAGAAAACACTTCAACAGATGAGGAAGAAAATATAGAAATTCCAATACCAATGGATACTGAAGAAATAGATCCTTATGGAAAAAGGAAAATAGAGACAGATATTCAAAACGATGATTATCTAAGAGCCTTAAATTATGAAAATAATATCAAAAATTAAAAAATGAAAATATAGAATTTTGGGAAAATCAATATTTTCATAAATTACCACCACCATGGGATGAAATTTGCATACAAAAATATGTAAATTATCTAGAAAAATATAGCAAAAAAGCTAGAGTAGAACAAGAAAATATAAATTCTATAGGTAGTAGGATAAATTTTGCAAAAGAAAGAATAACTTTACATTGCTTACAAACTAAAGCTTCTAAACAGACTTAATAATTGCAGGAAAATCTTTTAATAAATGAAAAGAAAATTTTTGAACTACTATTTCTTTGACAAAACCCCATTCAATACTTTTTATATCAAATAGTTCATGATCAAGTCTAAATTTAATAGTAGGAAAATTTTCATCTATATCATTTGTAAAAACATATGCTTGTAAAAAGTATTCTGAAAAAAGGATTTTTAAATTGAGTTTGCTGGTTGCAAATAACTCTATTTATTTTTGAAAAAATTTCTACTAGTAATATTTTTCTAACTTTATTATATAGACATAATCTAAACATTTTATTCATGATAGGACTATTTGTCCATTTATTAATAAAATATTGAAATATATCAAGAAGATTATTTATCTTCTTAATATCTATATATTCTATTTCAAGCTCATACCAATCTCTATATAAAATAGATTTTAATAATAAATCATGAGCTTCATTTTCTTTAGTTGTTTTTTCAACTAAGAATTGTGAGAATTTTGTAAGAGCTCTTCTGAAATTAGCAATTTGTTCAGAAATATGGATTTTCCATATTTCATTTATAAAATTATATAATTCTAGTGATAATCCTGGATTATAAAAATCTTTTATTTCTATAATTTGTTGTTGTTTCGAACGACTGTTATTGAATATGAAAGAGAATTCATATGTTTAAGTAAATATGCTCGAGAGTATGTGTCTACTGAGGAGATCATGTGTAAACAATTTGTTGATGGGTTGAATGAAGATATAAAACTGTTACTCAGGATTCTTGAATTGAAGGAATTTGTCGTTCTGGTTGAGAGGGCTTGTAAAGCCGAGGATCTCAGCAAAGAAAAGAGAAAAGCAGACTTATAAGCTAGAGACTCGAGAAAGAGATCAATGAGTAAGCCGTATCAATCTTCATAGAAGAAATTTCGAGACTTGTTTAATCATTCTATTGCATCAGTGGGACATTCAATCAAAGATTGTGAAAAATAGCCTGTGAGTTCTAAAGCTCAAGCTACATCTATTACTAGTGTTGGTAGTGTGAGACAAAACCGACCCGAGTGTAGACATTGTGAAAAACAGCATATCGGTGATTGTAGATTGAATGATCAAGCCTGTTTTAAATGTGGATCATTAGATCATTTCATTCGTAACTGTCTTGAATTGGATGAGCAAGAGACAATACAAAACACGAGGCTGAGTAACACTACAGTTAGAGGTAGACCACCCAGAAACACAAGAAATGTGAGTGGTAGCCAGAGAGCAACTAAAGATTCTACTGTGAGGTCAGAGGCCAAAACACCTGCACGAGCCTACGCTATTCGCGCTCGCAAAAAAGCGTCTCATCTCTAGATGTTATTACTAGTACTTTCAGTCTCTATGATACTAAAGTTATTGCATTGATAGATCAAGCATCAACTCATTCATATATATGTGTGAATTTAGTATCCAGTAAGACTTTTCCTGTAGAGTCTACAAAATTTGTGATTAGAGTATCGAACCCCTTAGGCAAGTGTGTTTTGGTTGATAAAGTGTGCAAAAACTTTCCATTGATGATTTGAGATTTCTGTTTTCTGACTGATCTGATGTTGTTTCCATTTAATAAATTTGATATAATTATGGGTATGGATTGGCTACCGCTACATGATGCTATAGTAAATTGTAAACGAAAGACGATTGATTTAAGATGTCAAAGTATTGAGATTGTTCGGATTGAGTCAGATGGTTTGAATGGTTTACCAGTAGTGGTTTCATCGATGCTAGCTCAGAAATATGTGAGAAAGGTTGAGGAAGCTTATTTTGCTTATGTGTTAGATACGAAAGTGACTGAAAAGAAGATCGAATCAATGCCAGTTGTGTGTGAGTATCTAGATGTATTTCCTGAAGAGTTACCGGGTTTACCACCAATTCGAGAGGTTGAGTTTGGCATTGAGTTAGTGCTAGGAACTACGCCGATATCAATAGCTCCGTACAAAATGGCTCCGATAAAGTTAAAAGAATTGAAAGCCCAGTTGCAAGAATTGATGGATAGAGGTTTTGCTAGATCAAGTTTCTCGCCTTGGGGTGCTCCTGTGTTGTTTGTGAAAAAGAAAGATGGCACTATGAGAATGTGTATAAAATACCGATAGCTCAATAAAGTGACAATCAAGAACAAATACCCTCTACCGCGGATTGACAATTTGTTTGATCAATTGAAATGGGCTATAGTGTTTTCAAAGATAGATTTGAGATCAAGTTATTTCCAATTGTGAGTTAAAGACTCTGATGTGCCAAAGACTGCATTTAGAACGAGATATGATCGCTATGAATTTTTAGTTACGCCTTTCGGACTAACGAATGCACCTGTTGTCTTTATGGACTTAATGAATCAGATTTTTAGATCGTACCTAGATCGATTTGTCGTTGTATTAATTGATGACATTTTGATTTACTCACATGATGAATCCGAGCATGCTGAGCATTTGAGAATTGTACTACAGACTCTGCGAGATAAACAGTTATTTGCAAAGTTAAGCAAATGTGAGTTTTGGCTACGAGAGGTTGGATTTCTGGGACATATTGTTTCAGCTGATTATATTCGGTTTGATTCGAGTAAGATATCTGTGATTGTGGATTTGAAGCTTCCAAGAAATGTATTCAAAGTCTGCAATTTTCTGGGACTAGCTAGCTATTACCGACAGTTCGTGAAAGGATTCTCTATGATTGCAACTTCAGTGACAAAAATTGCTTCATAAAGATGTTAAGTTCGAGTGGTCAGATAAATGTCAGAAAAGTTTCGATCAGTTGAAAGCTTTATTGACAGAGGCACCAGTGTTAGTTCAGCCTGAATTGGGTAACGAGTTCATAGTGTTCAGTAATGCATCGTTGAATAGTCTGGGTTGTGTTTTGATGCAAGAAGGAAATGTTATAGCTTATGCCTCGAGACAGTTGAAACCACATGAAAAGAATTACCCGATGCACGATTTGGAGTTAGCAACTATTGTGTTCGTGTTGAAAATTTGATGTCACTATTTGTTTGGTGAGAAATGCCACATCTATACCGATTACAAGAGTTTGAAATATTTGATGACTCAGAAAGATCTGAATTTACAACAATGGAGGTGGCTTGAATTGCTAAAAGATTACAAGTTAGTGATTGATTATCATCCAAGAAAGGCTAATGTCATTGCTAATGCTTTGAGCCGAAAATCCATATACGGTCTACGTGTAATGAACACTCAAATAGCTTTGTGTAATGATGGTTTGATTGTAGCTGAGATGAAAGTGAGACCATTATTTTTACTGTAGATTTGTGAAGCTTAGAAAATTGATAATGAAATGTTATTAAAACGAGCTCAATGTGATTCGAACCTTGATTAAGAGTTTCAAGTTGATTCCAATGATTGTTTAAGATTCAGAGGCAGAATATGTGTTCTAAGAAATTCAGAGTTGATTCAGATGATTTTGAAAAAAAAACACATAGTAATTGTTTATTAGTACACCCGGGAAACACGAAAATGTATAATAATGTGAAACAATTTTATTGGTGGCATGGTATGAAATGGGATATTTTAGAATTTGTTTCGAAATGTTTCATTTGTCAGCAAGTCAAAGCTTAACATCAAGTGTCGTCAGGTTTATTACAGCCTATCATGATTCCTGAGTGGAAATGGGATAGAGTAATTATGGACTTTGTTTCGGGTTTACCCTTATCTCCAAGAAAGAAAGATGCGATTTGCGTCATTGTAGACAGATTGACGAAATCAACTCATTTCGTTCCGGTACATACGAATTATTCACTTGATAAATTGGCTGAGTTGTATATCTCAGAGATTGTTCGCTTGCACAGAGTGCCATTCTTTATTATTTCGGATAGAGATCCGAGGTTCACTTCATGATTTTGGAAGAAATTGCAAGACGCACTGGGTATAAAGATACATTTCAGTACCTTGTTTCACCCACAAATGGATGGTCAATTCTAGCGAGTTATACAGATACTCAAGGATGTGTTGTGTTGTTGTATTCTTGAGTTGGAAGGTAGCTGGGAGAAATATCTACCGCTGATTGAATTTGCTTACAATAATAGCTTTCAATAAAGTATAAATATGGTACCATATGAAGCTCTATACGATCCTAAGTGTCGAACACTGTTGTACTGGATTGAGCTAAGCGAGAATAAGATTCACGGGGTTGATCTAATTAGAGAAACAGAAGAAAAAGTGAAAGTAATTCGGAATAGTTTGAAAGTAGCTTTGGATTGACAGAAATATTACGCAGACTTGAAACGGAAAGATATTGAGTTTTAGATTGGAGATAAAGTGTTTTTGAAAATGTCACCATGGAAAAAGATAGTGCAGTTTGGTCGAAAAGGGAAACTGAGCCCTAGATTCATTGACCTTATGAAATTATTGAGCGAGTTGGACCAGTGGCATATCGGTTAGCATTACCATCGGAGTTAGAAAATATTCACAATGTATTTCATGTGTCGATGCTACGAAGATACAGATCTGATCCCTCGCATGTTATTTCCCCAACCGAAATTGAGATTCAGTCAGATTTATCGTATAGTGAAGAACCAATCCAAATTTTAGCTCGTGAGATCAAAGAGCTGAGAAATAAAAGAATAGCATTAGTGAAAGTCTTATGGCATTGACATGGGGTTGAAGAAGCTACGTGGGAACCCGAGGATGCTATGAGAAATCAATACCATAACCTATTCATAGGTAAAATTTTCGGGGACAAAAATCCCTAAAGGGGGAGAGTTGTAACAGCCTGGCTTTAGCTAAATCAGAGTAGTGGTTTTGGAATGACAAATCCAAGGTTGAAAAATTATTTTAATATTATTTTTGGTGTTTATAGCATGTGATTATATATGTGTGAAATTTTCGTGAAATAATTTTAGCATTTGAATGCTTAATTTGAGAAAAGGACTAAGTCGCGTAAAATGCCAAAGTGGCATTCTATATGTTAAATGTGTTTAATTGCTATGGTTGATTAAATGTGAAGTCCTTATGTTGTAAATAGGCCATTGATAGTGGGAATGGACATAAATGGTCTTATATTTTATGGTTAAATGGTTTAATAACCAAGGGTAAAATGGTAAACTATGTATTAATGATAAATAAATAAAACAAAGTTAAAACAAGCCTAATTATCATTATCCATAACAAATTATTAAGAGAAAAAAGAAGAGGAAAATATGGTTTTAGGGTTCGGCCATTTTTGTTCTTGATTAAGGTATGTTTTGAGCTCGAATTTTTATGATTTCTATGTTTTTCTGATCGTTGCTTCGTGTTCTAGCTAGCCCATGTCCTAATTTTTGAAATTTTTGATGATTTCATGAAATGCCATTGATGATAGCTTGATGTTTTTGAATGTTGATGATGGAAAATGAATAATTGTTGATATATTTTCATGTTCTGTAATGTGATTTTTGATGAAAATGCTTAAATAGGATTAAATTGTGAAATTTGTAAATTGAGGGGTTGAAATGTGAAATAAATGTGAAATATGGGCTACTAGGGGAATTATGGTAATTCGGCTAAGCATGGGTCTTATTGAATTTTTTGAATTTTGTGTATTTTTGAAAAAGAGACTAAATTGAATAAATGTGAAACTTTAGGGACTAAAGTGCAAAAATGCCTAAATAGGTATTTTTGGATGAAATTGAATGAATAGGTGATTAAATAAGCTAAATATGAATTTATATAGACCAAGGAGGAAAATTGGATTTAGATAAGGTGAAATCGAAAGTTGTCGAGTAGTCGATCCGATCCGTTCATCGTTATATGAGGTTAGTTCATACGCAAATAAACATTTTTAAATTGATTTATATATGTTTATTTGTTGTTGAATTGCTATGGATGTTAAACGAGCAAATACGAGCAAGAATTGATGAAGTTACAATATTCGAAATTCCTGCACGAACTTAGGAAAAGTATAAGATACGAATGTCATGACATTAGGATTACCGAGATGTGATTACATGTAAGTCCATGTCTAGGACACTGGCATTGTATTGTGATTACGTGCAAGACCATGTCTGGGACATTGGCATTGTTATATGATTTCGTGTAAGACCCTGTTTGGGATAGTGGCATCGATATGTGATAACATGTAAGACTATATCTGGGATATGGCATTGTACGAGCTTTATGTGATTTCTGAGTATCCTTAACAATTCCGAATGGTTCAACAGGAAAAGTCAAGTCAAGAAAGAATGTGTGAGAAAGTTAAGTGACCCAGGTATGTACGAGATTCATATGAGCTTTAAAAAGGGAAGTAATTGATGAATTCAACTATGATATTGAATACGTGTATAATGAGAAAGGTTTTTGAACTTATAAATTCTTACTCATAGTTTGCCTATTAATGGAAATGATGTTGATACATGTGGTAATTTATTTGTATGTGGCTTACTAAGCTTTTAAAGCTTACTTTTTGTGTTGTTTCCCTGTTTTATAGATTATCAAAGCTAGCTCAGACTCAGGGATTATCAGGAAAACGTCATCACACTATCGATCATCTTGTTGGTACTTTTGAAGCTTTGTATATATGATATATGGCATGTATAGGCTAGTGTTAAGATGATAAGTTTGAGTTATGATTTTAGCCATGAGATTTGGCTTGCAAATGATGTAAATGTTTATGTGAATTTGGCCATTTAAGTTGGTTTGAATTATGTGTTTGATAATTATTATGTGATGTATAAGTTGTCTTATGTTTTGGGCATGTTTGGTATGGTTTTATGATTTCTCTACTAGCGAGATGTTAATTGATTTATTACTGCTTGGAAGATGGAATGTTATGGTTTGATTTTGAGATGATGAGATGGTATGTTTTGAGGCATGAAATAGATGATAAGATAATGAGGAAATCTGTAACAGCCCAATTTTGGGGCTAGTCAGAATAGTGGTTTCGAAAGCCACTATTTTGAAGCCGGAGAAATTATTTTATTATTATTTTATCTGTTATTTCATGATTATATGAATGCATGAAAATTTTGGTGAAATAATTTTAGCGATTTCATGCTTATTTGCGAAAAATGACTAAATCGCATAAAGGGCAAAGGTTTTGTTTTACTACCCAAATGTGTTAAATAGCTAGAGAACCAAAATTTAAGGCCTTTAAAGGGAAATTAGACTATTTTAAACAGAGGTGGTCAGCCATAGGGGACAAGATTGGTCAAAATGTCAAAGTTAGGTGACATTTGGTGACTTGATTGAATAAAATAAAACAAAAGAAAAAGGGCTATCATCTTCCTCACCTCTCCACCGAAATTTTCAGCCATTCTAGGGGTTTTAGAAGCTCAAAATTTCAGCAACTTCTCATCTTTGCAAGTAAGTGATTTAGATGGTTTTTATTGATGATTTTTGCATTTTTAGGACCCTTGTAGCATGAGCTAGCTAATGAGGGGACTATATTGCAAGATGGTTAAAAGTCTAGGGTTTTTCCATGTGAGTATTCATGTTGTTTTTTGAAATTTTATGGAAGAAAATGAATCATGGTTGTGAAATAAACAACTTTTGTGAAGTAGTTTTCATGGAAACCCTAACTAAGGACCATTTTGCATAAGCTATGAAATAGGTGATAAATGTGTGAAATAATGAGAAATTTGAGATGCTATAGTTATAAAATGAATTCGTTTAGGCTTGGCTAATAAGGAAATTTGATAAAAATTGACTTTCGGGCCTAGGGGTAAAATTGTAATTTTTACGAAGTTTAAGGGCAAAACGGCCATTTTACCAAAGTATGAGTCTCAAGTTGAATTGAATGATTTTGTATTAAATAAGCTAAATTTTGACGTTTTAGATCAAGAGAAACGTGATTCAGGTCTTGATCGAGGGAAGAACAAAGTTTACGAGAATTAGGCTCGTTCCCATCATTTTGTGCTGAGGTAAGTACATATGTAAATAATGTGTCATTGCAACTTATTTTTAAATGTTTTATTGTTATCATGTATTATAATCTTACTTGTTATCATAGAAGCATAAACATTGTGATATAAGAGTAATCTACATGATGAATAAGTACGACGACATCAGGTTAAATATGAAATCCCATTGAACCTCAGCAATAGTATAGGATACAAAAGGTATGTCATGAGGAACAATATGGTCTGAACTTATGAGTTATGTCTGAGTTCATGAGATGAATGTTATATGTAATGTGGGTCCAGGTACTAACCTTAAGTGCAGACCCATGAGTAGCTCAATGAGCGGGCATTACATGATAGAGTTATGGGGTCCGGGTACTAACATGGCAAAAAGGCCCATGAGTAACTCAGAATACGAGCATTATAAAGTACGAGGTAGCTCTGACTACTCATATAACATTTAAGTGTAAACTTTCCGTGTATCTATTAGTATTTTGAGTGTTTAATGGGTAGTTTGAAGAACAAGTTGGAGAAAAATTTCAAGGAGGTATGTTATTTTTACTGATGATTGCAGGTATGTATACTAAACCCATGAACAAGACCGTAGTGTGTGATGAAATGTAGTAAGTATGTATAAAGGAAGTGAAGAGTAAGATAGTAAGCTTAAAATAATATATCATTTAAGTATGATAAGCCATTGTTTGATGAATTTTTTTTATTACTACACTTATTTGCATATATGTTCTTATTAAGCTCCCATGCTTACCCTCTTTCCTTTCTATTTTCTCATAGTGCCGCCAAAATAGCTTGCAAATCATAGCCTACGTCGGGGAAGCTAGCCACACTATCCTTGAAGCACTTGGTATAGCTAGTTTTATCATTTTGACTATGGCATGTATAAGAACTTTTGATTTTATTTTGGTGTCACATTGTTTTGGGGCCAAATGTGTTGGCTTATTTTAGTATTTGACTCCTTTTGTATAAGGTCACAAAAATGGCTAATTTGAAAGTCATTATATGAATGCAAGATAGTCTTTCATGAATGTGAAATTGTTGGCATGGTTGAATATAAGAAGTGTATATAGGCCTTAGCTATGGTTTTTGGTTGAGAAATCATATTAAGTTGACTTTGATATGTTGGTTAGCTGTAAATTTTGTTTCAGGGTGGCATAGGGCTTGGTAAATAGCCTTATATTCTCCACACGGGTAGAAACACAGAAGTGTGTCTAGGCCATGTGTGGCACACGGTCAGCCCTATGGGCGTGTTACATGGTTGTGTGTCCCCTGCACGTAAAATTTACAAGTCAGTATGCATGGTAGTAAACACACAGGCAGAGACACGGCCTTGTGTCTCATCCGTGTGAAGGGCACGGTCTAGCACAGAGGCAGAGACACGGTCGTGTGTCTCAGCCATGTGAAGGGCACGGTCTAGCACACTGGCGTGTGCATTGGCCGTGTGACCCTCAAGGGTTGCTGACGTCAGAAACAGAATGTCAAGGTTTTTAAACATGGACTAAGACACGGGCATGTCACGGTCGTGTGAAGGACAAGGGCCATAGACACGGGCGTGTGTCAAGTCATGTGAAAACCCTTGTAGGTCTGAATTTAGAATTTAATTCACACGGGCATGGGACACGGGCGTGTCCCTAGATGCTTAGGCCATGTGTGTCACATGGCCCATCAGCACGGCCATGTTATAATGACCACACGGGCGTGTTGCCCTTCCACACGGTCGTGTGCCCTATTTCAAGGGTTATTTATCTAAAGTTAGTTAAAGTACTCGGGTTGGTCCCGAATGGTTTCCAATGGAGTTCTTGGGGCCTCATAGGCCTATATTAAAGAGTTTAGACAAAGTTCAAAAAAGCTTTTAATTTGACCGAGTCTCAATGATATAGAAATGATTATATGCATGTGATTAAGTGTGGTGATGCCTCGTATCCCATCCCGGCGTAGGGCTCGAGTTTGGGGTGTTACAAAATCCATTTAGAAGTTATGCAAGTTTGATGATTTTGGCATATTGATTTGGTATGTTTTGGCTATGGAATTGAGTAATTAAGAGGATGGTTTCTAAATAGCATAAAATGTGTATGAAATAGCATGTTTTGGTTTCTTATATATGTATGAAAATGGTGCAGTTTAATGTGGTTTAGGTGTGTTTAAGGAGGGTGAGAAATGTGGCTTCATCCATAGCCTATTTTCACTCCACACGACTGAGCACACAGGCATGTGGCTCGACCGTGTGTGACACATGGCCTTGGTACACGGCCATGTGTTCTCTGGGGTAGCCCTTCGAATTAAGTCAGCATATCCTACAGGTTTGACACGGCCTAGACACGCGAGCATGTCTACTGGCCGTGTGTGACGCATGGGCTGGCACATGGGCGTGTGGCCTGTCGTGTGACCCAAGTCAGTAACCCTTCCAGATTTCCCATGGTCGTAGCATACGAGCATGTCTCCGGTCGTGTGGTGCAAGTCAGTAAGTATGCCCTATTTTCACACGGCCTGAGACACGGGCGTGTCAGGTGGCCGTGTGTGGCACACAGCCTGTTCACACGGGTGTGTGACAGCTATATGTTTGAAATTTTTCTAAGATTCCCAAAGTTTTCAAATGTTATCGGTTTAGTCCCAAACCTCGTACAAGTATGTTTTAGGTCTCGTAGAGCCTTATAAGGGACAATATGGTTGTAACACCCCTTACCTGTATCCAAGGCCGGAACAGGGTATGAGGCATTACCAGACTTAACCATACACATAGACAAAAACTGGGCCATAAAATTTCGTTTAATTCAAAACTTTTTAAACACATGCATAGACTCATATTTAAAGACATATAACGTGGCATAAATGAGCACCTACACATCCATAATCATGCAATAACAAACAAAGCTAACTATATCATCACATAAAAACATGGGACTTGGCATGATTAATTAAACTTACAAACCATAATGGATAAGGACCACATCTCATGATCATATACAATAATTCAATGCAGACCAATACGTTTGGTCAGTGTCATAATAATAATACATATCACAAACCAACTTCCTATACATGCCACTCACTTGATATTTCTAATATTTGAATTAATTCTCCCAAAAATGATAGCTTGATAGTGTGATTTTACCTCCGATGATCTCCAACTCCGAGCTGACCTGCCAAAACTGAAGAAGTAGAGAGGAGGGGTAAGCTTTACGCTTAGTAAATCCATATGAAGTTAATAAGAAATTACCCACATGTTTTTTTTAAGGTAAAACATCATAATTGTACAATTTACTCTTGTTCAGGTTTAGTTGTTTTACCAAGTTACAGTTACTAATTCATTTATATCTGGAGCTATGAGACTCCAAATTAAGTTTTGTTAATTTTCATTGAAACTAGACTCATATACCTTTCTAGCATAAAATTTCTATAATTTTTGGTTTAGCCAATTAGTACAGTTTATTCATTAAAGTTTCCCTTGTTTTGCTATCCAACAGTTCTGACCTCTCTTCACTAAATATTATTTTTCTCATAGTATAGGATTCGGATTGCTCTCATCTATCTTTCTATAGAATAGACTCATTAAGGATTTTAATAATATAAACTACAACCCATAATTATTTTTATACAATTTTTAATGATTTTCTCAAATCAAAACAAGGGATCACAAAGTCATTCAGACTCTGTCTCACAACAATTGAAATATCTCATAAATAAATTTTGATTGCATATATTGTTTCTTCTATGTGAAACTAGACTCATTGGGCTTTAACCTAATATTTTATTTAGCCCCTAATTAAATTTCCACAATTTATGGTGAATTTCCAAAGTTGCACCACTACAGTAACCCAAAACTGCCAAGGCTAAATTTACTCATACATTACTATTATTCACCAAATCCATACAATATCATTTCATTCATAATGTTAAGAACACATAATTATGCTTCATAAGCATAAATCCATAATCTCAATGTCATCAAGTATCAAGGAGTTATTCCAAATATGTCATTTTCATAATATTCACCAAATACTATATACATCATAGATCATCACATGTCAAGGCATCACACATAAGTTTAGTGTACATAACTGTACAACTGTTAAACATAACTTAAAGACATACTCACCAATGACTTATCTCATTGGGATCATCAACGAATACTTCACCAAATTACCCATTGAACACTCGGAATATAATCGGATACACGGAATACATGCACATAAGTGTCATGCCCATAGCTAGACAAACTCAACAGCCTGCAGAATATATGTGTAGCCAAGCTACCATGTAACCCACCCATAAGTGAACTCGGACTCAACTCAACGAGCTCGAGTGTGCGCATCCATAAGTGAACTCGAACTCAACTCAATGAGTTCAGATGCCTAGTGACATCTCACGAACTCGGACTCAACTCAACGAGTTCGGAACCCAAATATCCTAATGACATGTCACTTGTATCCTAATCTATTCCCAAGGTTCAAATGGGATTTTCCTCGATCACACATATTTGCCGTTTTCCACAGAATGTCGAAAACGATACTTGGTAGCATTTCATATTTATCAAGTAGCTCATGTAATTTGCATATTGCTAAATAATAACCACACAGCATAATATTTCATGATAATAATCATATCAAATAAATATCATTAAATTACTTAAAATGACAATTATGTTACCAAATTTACACATGAACTTACATCTCATTTAATATCAAGGCAATAACATTAAATTAGACATTGCATTATTAAAAATCATATGAACTTACCTCGTATGCGAAAATGGCCATTTTTACCATTTTGTCCACAACCTGATATTTTTCAATTTTAGCCCGAATTTTGATTTTTTCTTGATCTATCATTTCAAATATAGTCTAATTACGACTCACATTATTCAAATTAACACAAAATCATATTTTGGAAAAATTACAATTTTGCCCCTAAACTTTGTCAAAATTACATTTTTGCTCCTAGGCTCGTAAATTAAACTTCATCCTATTTCCTTATTTTTATGACATGCTGATCATTTTTCCCTTTTATAGCAACCTCAAATTAGCACTCTAACATGTAACACCCCTTACCCGTATTCGTCACCGGAATAGGGTACGAGGCATTACTGGAGTTTACCGAATTAATTTTCCATTAATACGAGTTAAATACTATTCATTTACTAAAACATGTCATGGCGTCCTTTAGATGGCCTCCAAAGCCCAAAACATACTTCGAGACCAAACCAGAATTAAATCGAACCATAGAGAATTTTTCGCAAAATCCCAAAGTTTTTTTTTGCTCAATATAACCCCTTTCTAAATATCTAACCTTCCCTGCAAATTTTAAAACCGAGACCAATCCAACCAACCAATTCATTTCAATCAATTTGATACCAAATTATACTATTATAATTATACTATTTAACATATTTATCATTCTTTACTTTAATGTATATTCATTAAACAAGTCTTAGTATTTATATAATCATCAAACCTTATACATGCCATATAAATTAAAAAGGAAATTTACAAAAGCTACCGGAGATAATCTGGATACTGTGATCCTCTTTGTTGATCCGATCCTCCGTATTCTTCCACGTCAATCTACAAGAGACATTGAATTCATTCAAGTAAGCTTATAGAAGCTTAGTAAGTTCATAGGCATAAAACATAAATCTTACCAAATATTTATACACTTATACAATATACACAACTATTAAGTTCACCTGTCAACCACAGTCATTGGTGAGTTCCCTTGTATAAACTTATTACCACTCATCCATTTCCTTTAATTCTTTTGGGCCCGTTTGTCACATATCATTCTTCAACCAAATTAGGGAACGGTTACGGAAAATTGAGTACTTCACTTTCACTTTGCCATAGTATAACTATGGTCTTGCGTATGATCACTTATCACTTTTTGACGTCATAGTCCTGCCATGGCCTTACACTGATCACATTTATCACTTGCCACTGATCAGATAAGTGTAGCTAAAGCTACCACTTATCATTTATCACTTGTCACTGATCAAATAAGTGTAGCTGAGGCTACCACTTATCACTTGTCACTGATCAGAAGTACTCAAATCCGACGTTCCGCTCAATTTGATCATTTATTTGATTTTCGGGTTATTATTTTATTCTCTATTCATCAATAAATATATTTCACCATACATTATATAAGTCATAAAATTTACATATAATCATTAAACTTCAACCATATGAACTTACCTGGGTCGATTTGTAAAGTTTGTGAAAGTTCAGGGACTAATCAGCTACTTTTTCTTTTCCTCGACTTGCTTCGGGTTCTCGATCTATCTTTGTAAAATCATTCACTTATCGGTATTGACTTCATCTTCAACCCGCTTATAAGTAATATTATCTATAATTTAATTGTTTACTTATGTATATTCCAATGCTGTCCATCAGTGCTATAGTCAGTAAATTATTTTTATCTTTAGCTACAGAACTCCAAATTAGGATCTGCTAATTTTCCCTAAAACTAGACTTATATATCTTCTTATCATAAAATTTTTAGAATTTTTAGTTTAGCCAATAAGTACAGTTTATTCTTTAAAGTCACCCCTATTCTGCTATCTGACAATTCCGACACTTCTTCACTAAAAATTAATTATCTCTTAGTACAGAATTTGGATTGTGACAGCCCAAAATTGACCCTAGTCGGGAAGTGGTTTCGGGATCGCTAAACCGAGTCACCGAAATGTTTGAATGTGATATTTATTGTCTAGAATATGTAATTATGAATGTGTGAAAATTTCAAGCTTCGATTTAGTCGATTGCATGTGAATTTAGTCAATAGGACTTATGTGCGACATTTTTTGAAATGTGATAGGTGTGACAGCCCAAAGTTGACCCTAGTCGGGAAGTGGTTTCGGGACCGCTAAACCGAGTCACCGAAACGTTTGAATGTGATACTTATTGTCTAGAATATGTAATTATGAATGTGTGAAAATTTCAAGCTTCAATTTGGTTGATTTCATGTGAATTTAGTCAATAGGACTTATGTGAGAAAATTCTAAAATGTGATAGGTCAATGTGTGAGGACCTACTAGTGCATGTGGACAAAGGGGGGACTTGCATGTCAAATTCCCCCCCCTAATGAGTAGTGGCCGGCCATGACAATGAATGATGGGCAAAACATGTCATGAAACATGTTTTGTTAGTGGAAGAATAAAATAAGAAGTATGGGTAATAAAGAAATGGAAACAAAAGAAAAAAAAATGTGTGTGTAGTGTTTGTTCCCCCCATTGCCGTGAGCTCAAGAGAAGAAAGGAGAAAAGTTTGTGTTCATCCTTTCTCACCTCCATTCTAGCCTAAACTAGAAAGAAAAACAAAGAAAAATTTTCTCATCCTTTGGTTCATCCTTGGCCAAAAATTTTAAGGAGGAAAGAAGAAGAAAGGTGAAGAGATTCGGCCATGCATGTAGCTAGGCTAAGGTATGTTTGATGATGTTCCATGAGAGGCATGCATGTTTTAGTTGTTAGCTTGAGTTCTACCTAACCCATGGTCTAAATCTTGCTATGTGATGGAAATGGCACTTGACCATGGATGCATCATTCTTGGTTGATGTTTGATGTTGTGGTGATGAGGCATGAGGATGAGTTAAGATTCGGCCTAGGTGGAGGTTGTGTTAATGCCATTGCATGCAAAATTTGAAGCTTGTTAATGATGCATGTGATGATGGCTTGATGATTCTTGAACCTCCTTTTTAGCATTTTTGTGTGAGCACATATGTGCATTGGTTGCTAAATGGAGAAGAATCGGCTAGCAAGATGTGTGCTAAGGCCGAATGTAACTTTGCATGTTAATGAGCAATGCATGTGTTAAATTGATGAAAAGGGGGAGGATGCTTTACTAGTGTGTATATGTGTGTATTAAGTGTTGAAATCGACCCCAAAAATGGACATGCATATTCGGCCAAGGGGAAAGAAATTAGCTAATATGTTGTGTTGAGGCATGATTTTTGCATGTATGAGACTTTAATGTCTAATGTATGAATATGGGCTAAGTGCCTTGTGTTCATCTTTTGATGCCTAAATGATGAAATCAATTTATTTGTTTGATTAAGCTCAAGAGCAAAGGGAAAATAAATCCGATAAAGGGAAGGAAAAAGTGGTCGAATAGTTAGCGGGATCGTTCGACAACACCCGAGGTAAGTTCTTGAGTAAGAGAGCTTAAATTTCGATGTGATTAAATCATGCTCTAAGTGTGGCTATTGAGCCGAATGTGCAAGGACAATATGTGCCTTGTGTTTGAGTTTCGTAAACGAAAATGAAATATGAATGTGCCATGAATTATTGTTAGATGTGCATGATTAATTGAATGCTGTCCGGGCTAAGTCCCGAAGGCTTTGTGCTAAGTGAATATATCCGGACTAAGATCCGAAGGCCTTTGTGCGAGATACTAAATCCGGGTTAAGTCCCGAAGGCATTCGTGCAAGTTGTTAAATCCGGGTTAAGTCCCGAAGGCATTCGTGCGAGTTATTAAATCCGGGTTAAGTCCCGAAGGCATTCATGCGAGTTATTAAATCCGGGTTAAGTCCCGAAGGCATTCGTGCGAGTTGTTAAATCCGGGTTATGTCCCGAAGGCATTGTGTGAGTTACTAAAACCGGGCTATGTCCCGAAGGCATTTGAACGAGGAGCTATATCCGGTTAAATCCCGAAGGTATGTGATTTGGTAATGAATGAGCTTGCTGTAAAATTCCAGCGAATACTCGAAAAAAACATCCCAATATGGGGATATGTTACGTATGTGTTGAATTTAATCGAGCCCTTACAAATAAATGTTCGCTCAGTTGATAAACGAGCTATCGGCCTTCGGCTAAGTTAGTCTATTGTGTATGTGCATAAGGGTTGTTAATGTTGTGAAGCAAGTTTAATATCGATAAATTGCATATTATGAAATATTCCGTTTAGCTAAATGTGTGATATTCTTTGTTAATGCTGGAATTCCTTGCTCAAACTTACTAAGCATAAATTGCTTACTCGTTACATTGCTCCTCTGTTTTATAGATTTTTGGTTCTCCAGCTATCGGACTCGGGATCTTGAAGTCGAAGTCGCCCACACTATCAAAGGCTCTTTTGGGTACTATTTTGGTTGAATTTTGATATGGCATGTATAGGACTACCCATCGTTGTCTTTCGAGTACTTAATGAAATGTATAAGTGTACAGCCATGCGAAAATGGCTTGTAGAAGTGGAGTATGGCATTAGACCATTCGTATTTATGAATGTATAGATGGTTTCATGATGTAACTATAGTTGGAATGGAAGTGTTGAGCAAATGACCAGCCACTAGAATGGCTAAGTATGATCATATGTGGGCTTATGTATGACAAGGCCCTAGTTGGTCCATGAAACCCCAAATTAGGTAAGGTTTACTTTGAAAACAGAAGCTGATAGCAGTAGTGGTGTGGATTGGAAAAATCACAAGAATTCGTAGGAGTGGAATTAAATAGTGAATAAATTATGTAATCGAACCTTGATGAGTCTACTTTCATATGGAAGTAACGAAACAATCATAGGAACAGTACAGTAAGAGATATTCGGGTTCTTGTGGAACAGGGCCAGAACAGTTTCTGGATTCCCTGTTCCGACTTTGGAAATTCACTATAAATTGACCAGAGATAATTAGGGGTCATACCATATATGTATGGATTCCTCTCTGAGTCTAGTTTCCATAGAAACAAACGGCATCAGTATTGAAGCTCTGTGCGGAGAGATATCCCAGTCGTAAGGGGTAAAGGTCAGTGTAGTCGACCCCTGTAACTTGGGAGACTTTGACTAATAAACTGTACTAATTGGCCCGACCAAAAATTCTAGAAAAAAATCCATAGGTGGGGACATGAGTCTAGTTTCAGGGAAAAATCACAAAACTGATTTTTGAGTTGTGAAACTCAAAATATGATTTTTGAAGCGACTAGTACTCAGACTGGGCAGTGTCTGGAAAATAAATTTTTCAAAGTTTGTTAACATCTCGTGTCCGACTCCGGTGTCGGTCTCGGGTTCGGGGTGTTACAATAGGTCGAAGCATAAGGACCTATTAGTGCATGAAATAAAAAGGGGGGACTTGCATGTCAAATTTCCCCCCTAATTAGTAGTGGCCGGCCATGACAAGCATGGTAGACCAAGTGTGATGGGCAAGACATGTCATAGACATGTTGTGTTGGTGCATCATGGGTGGAAAAAATAAAATAAGGAGAATGGGCATAAAATAATGAAAGGGAATATGATGGAAACAAAAAAAAGTGTGTGGTTGTCTCCCCCCCCCCATTTTGCCGAAACTAGAAAGAAAAACAAAAAAAAAGTGCTCATCCTTTGGTTCATCTTTGGCCAAAAAAAAATTTAAGGAGGAAGGAAGAAGAAAGGTTGAAGGGGTTCGGCCATGCATGTAACTAGGCTAAGGTATGTTTGATGATGTTCCATGAGATGCATGCATGTTTTAGTTGTTAGCTTGAGTTCTACCTAGCCCATGGTCTAAATCTTGCTATGTGATGGAAATGACACTCGGCCATGGATGCATCATTCTTGCTTGGTGTTGATGTTGTGTCGGTGAGATACCAAGTTATTTTCGTGACCAAGTTGAGATTTGAATTTTTGGAATAAGTAAGGTTTTCGGCTATGGAGATTAATAAGGGTGATGGTTGTGTTTCATGCTAAATCTAGATGAAAAATGGTAGTTACTTACATCTTGATGATTATGAGTTTCTTTCTTGGTTCTACCTTAGATCCATGAAGTATATTTTTATTTGGTATTGTTGGAAGTATCGGCCATGGTATATCCATGAGTGTGATTTATGCTTATTGCATGGTAGGTAAGATTTATGTTTTGGATATATGTTTAAATTTGGTTATAATCAAAATTTGGGATTCGGCTCTTGCACATATATATATATGATTGCACATGATGGTGCTTCGGTTATGGATTAAATGATGGATGCGTATTGAGTATAATATGGAATGCATTAGTTAGTAAAATGTATGTCATTTATGTGTGGTATTAAGTATATAATCGGCCTCAACATAGACATGCATATTCGGCCATAGGAAGAAGATTGGTGTTGCATGTATTCGGTTAGAGGCAAGCATATTGATGCTTTTGTCTTGGCTTAGAAAATTCGGCCAAGGGGGAAAATTAGCTAAAACGTTGAGTTTGATTCATGATTCCGTACATATGTGACTTTAATGTCTAACGTATAAATATGGGCTAAGTGCCTTGTGTTCCTCTTTTCGATGCTCAAATGATTAAATCAATTTATTTGTTTAATTAAGCTCAAGAGCAAAGGGGAACTAAATCCGATAAAGGGAAGGAAAAAGTGGTCGAATAGCTATCGGAATCGTTCGACAACACCCGAGGTAAGTTCTTGAGTAAAAGAGCTTAAATTATGATTTGATTAGATCATGTTTTAAGCAAATTAAAATCATGCCTTTTGTGTGGCTATTGAGCCGAAATTGCAAGAATGATAAATGTCTTGTGTTTGAGTTTTGCTAACGAGAACGAAAAACGAATGTGCCATGATTTATTATTAAATGTGCATGGTTATTTGAATGATGTCCAGGCTAAGTCCCGAAGGCTTTGTGCTAAGTGACCATATCCGGACTAAGATCCGAAGGCATTTGTGCGAGATACTAATTCCGGGCTAAGCCCGAAGGCATTTGTGCGAGTTACTAAATCCGGGTTAAGTCCCGAAGGCAATTGTGCGAGTTACTATAACCGGGCTATGTCCCGAAGGCATTTGAACGAGTAGCTATATCCGGTTAAATTCCGAAGGTACGTGATTTGGGAATGAATGATCTTGCTGTAAAAAATTTCAGTAAATACTCTAGAAACATCCCAACATTGAGGTATGTTTCGTATGTGCTTGAATTTAGTTGAGCCCTTACAAATAAGTATTCGCTCAGTTGATAAACAAGCTACCGGCCTTTGGCTAAGTTGATCTTTTGTGTATGTACATAAGGGTTGGTAATGTGAAGCAAGTATGATATTGAAAAATTGTGCATATGAAATTATCCGTTTAGCTACATGAATGCTATACTTTTGTTGTGCTGGAATTCCTTGCTCAAAACTTACTAAGCATAAATTGCTTACTCCGTTTCTTTGATCCTCTATTTTATAGATTTTGGTTCTCCAGCTATCGGACTCGGGATTTTGGAGTCGAAGTCGCGCACACTATCAAAGCCCCCCCCCTTTTTGGTACAATTTTGGTTGAACTTCGAAATGGCATGTATAGGACTACCCGTTTGTTGTGGGTCATGGACCCTTTGGACTTGTATAATTTTGGATAGCCATGCGAAAATGGCTCATATGTGTTTGAGTATAATGTTATAATCATTTGGTGTGGATATGCTTGACAAGGATTGGCCATGGGAATGGTTAATCACTATCATAAATTGTGCTATTTATGCAAAAAGGGCTAGTTGAATCATGGAAACCATGAAATAGGTAAAGTCTACCTTAAAGGCAGATGCTGACAGCAGCAGTGATGTAGATTTGGAAAATCACTAAAAATAGTAGGAATGGAATTAAATAGTGAATAAATTATGTAAACGAACCTTGATGAATCTATTTTCATAGGAAAGTAACGAAACAATCATACTGACAGTATGTTAAGAGACATTCAGGTTCTCGTGAGACAGAGCCAGAACGGTTTCTGAATTTCCTGTTCCGACTTTGGAAATTCATTATAAATTAACCAGAGACAATTAGGAGTCAAGCCATATATGTATAGATTCCTATCTGAGTCTAGTTTCTATAGAAACAAACAGCATCAGTATTGAAGCCCTGTACAGGGAGATATCCAAGTCGTAATACGCAAAGGTCAGTGTAGTCGATCCCTATAACATGGGAGACTTGGACTAATAAACTGTACTAATTGGCCTAACCAAAAATTCTAGAAAAAAATTTGTAGATGGGCATATGAGTCTAATTTCAGGGAAAATTTACGGAACTGGATTCCGAGTTTCTGAACTCAAGATATGATTTTTAAAGCCACTATTACGCAGATTGGCAGTGTCTGGAAAATTTTTAAAGTCTGTTAACACCTTGTGTTCGACTCCGGTGACGGTCTCGGGTTCGGGGTGTTACATTTGTTTGGTATCAGAGCTACGGTTTAGTCGATTCTAGGACTACCGTAATGCGTTGGGTCTAGCTATACATGCCATTTTATGTGATTATTTGATAGTGTGGTGATTTCTGACATTTGCAAATGTGTTTATTTATAGTAATGGATCCCGATCCCGACCGAGCGGTAGCTGATGATCTTGAGAGTGTAGCGCCTGCTCCCGCACAAGGGACAGCGCCGGTGGACTCTCAACCTAATGCTAGTAACCCGAATGATGAAGCTAGACAAGCTTTCTATAGCGTGATGAATGATTGGTTCAACCAATACATTCGAACTAATACGGCTGTTCCACAACCTGCATTCCCGACAAATACCACCCCCGCACCTACAATACCTCCGGTAACTGACCAAATAAGGTCAAATAAGCCCCCAGTTGACAGAATCCGAAAACATGGGGCTACTGAATTTAAAGCTACGGATAGCGACGATGCTGAGCAAGCTGAATTTTGGTTGGACAACACTATCCGGGTACTCGATGAGCTATCTTGTACACCCGATGAATGCCTAAAGTGTACTATCTCCTTGCTACGTGATTCTGCCTACTATTGGTGGAGTACTCTGACTTCTGTTGTGCCCCGAGAGCAAGTAACTTGAGAGTTTTTCCAAACTGAGTTTCGGAAAAAGTATATCAGTCAGAGATTTGTTGATAAAAACGGAAGGAATTTCTTGAGCTTAAGCAAGGTTCCATGTCGGTTACTGATTATGAGCAAAAATTTGTTAGACTTAGCAAATACGCTCGAGAATGTGTTTCGTCCGAGGCTATCATGTGTAAACGCTTCGAGGATGGGCTGAATGAAGATATAAAAATGATCGTTGGCGTTCTTGAAATACGAGAGTTCGTAGTACTTGTCGAGCGAGCTTGTAAAGCCGAAGAGCTTAGAAAAGAAAAACAAAAAGTTGATGTGGGAACTGGAGAGTTTCGTAAAAGATCTTCGGGAAAGTCTTTTCAACAGGCATCGAAGAAATTTCGAGATGATGTGGGCTGGTCGAGAGGCACTTCAGGCCTTTTTAGACGAGATCGTGATCGACCCCCTGTGGGTACACGAGGCACTTCGGTCGCCAGTGTTGGGAATGAACGTCGAGACAGAACGAAATGTCGATATTGCGGTAAATGGCATTCGGGGAGTTGTAGATTCCCTGACCGCTCCTGTTACAAGTGCGGATCAGTTGACCTCTTCATTAAAGATTGCCCGAGGTTGTCTGAACAGAATGTAAATCAGAGGGGGAAACCGGGTGCTACCACTGCTCGAGGTAGACCATCTGGAAATACGGGCAATGCTAGTGTGGTCAGAGAGGATCTAGAGATGCTACGACCGGATCCGAGGCTCGTGCGCCTGCTAGAGCTTATGCTATACGTGCCCGCGAGGATGTTTCTTCGCCTGATGTTATTACCGGTACTTTTACTCTCTTTGATACTAATGTAATTGCTTTGATTGACCCCGGTTCTACTCATTCTTACATATGTGAAACCTTAGCATCCAGTAAGACTTTACCTATTGAGTCTACTGAGTTCGTAATTCGGGTGTCAAATCCCTTGGGTCGTTACGTGCTTGTCGACAAAGTGTGTAAGAAATGTCCCCTAGTAATTCGAGGTTCCTGTTTTCCGGCGGATTTGATGCTTTTGCCATTTAATGAATTTGATGTTATTCTCGGGTTGGATTGGTTGACCGTACATGATGCGGTTGTGAATTGCAAAAGCAAGACTATTGAATTGAGGTGCGCAAATAACGAAGTAATCCGAGTTGAGTCTACGGACTTGGATGGGTTGCCAGCTGTAATATCCTCAATGTTGGCCCAGAAATATGTAAGAAAAGGGTGCCAAGCATACCTTGCGTATGTACTTGATGACAAAGAATTAGAAAAGAAACCCGAATCTGTGCCGGTGGTTTGTGAATACCCGGATGTTTTTCCTGAAGAATTACCGGGTTTACCACCTGTTCGGGAGATAGAGTTTGGTATTGAGCTTGTACCTGGGACTACGCCGATTTCGATGGCTCCGTATCGTATGGCACCAACCGAGTTAAAAGAGTTGAAAGCTCAGTTGCAAGAATTGACGGATAGAGATTTTGCTCGACCAAGTTTCTCACCTTGGGGTGCACCAGTATTGTTCGTGAAAAACAAGGACGGAACCATGAGGTTGTGCATTGACTATCGTCAACTGAATAAAGTGACGATAAAGAACAAATATCCGTTACCGCGTATCGATGATTTGTTCGACCAACTGAAGGGAGCCTCAGTGTTCTCAAAAATAGATTTGAGATCGGGCTATTATCAGTTGCGAATTCGAGATTCGGACATACCCAAAACTGCCTTCAGAACGAGATGTGGTCACTACGAATTCTTAGTGATGCCGTTTGGGCTCACTAATGCCCCTGCAGTAATTATGGATTTGATGAATCGGATCTTCAGACCATATTTGGATCGGTTCGTAGTTGTGTTCATTGATGACATCTTGGTCTATTCAAGAGATGAGACCGAACATGCTGAGCACCTGAGACTAGTGTTGCAAATTTTGCGGGATAAGCAGTTATATGCTAAGTTCAGTAAGTGTGAGTTCTGGTTAAGAGAGGTTAGCTTCTTGGGTCATGTGGTATCCGCATCGGGTATTCGAGTTGACCCGAGCAAAATTTCAGCCATACTTAACTGGAAGCCTCCAAGAAATATTACCGAAGTTCGGAACTTCCTGGGGCTCGCCGGTTATTACCGACGATTTGTCAAAGGTTTCTCGATGATAGCCACACCAATGACGAAGCTACTTCAAAAGGATGTTAAGTTCGAATGGACGGAGAAATGTCAGAAAAGTTTTGATCAACTAAAAACTTATTTGACTGAAGCTCCAATTTTAGTGCAACCCGAATCAGGCAAAGAGTTTGTCATTTATAGTGACGCATCCCTACTTGGGTTGGGTTGCGTATTGATGCAAGAAGGTCGAGTGGTGGCCTATGCGTCGAGACAATTAAAGCCACATGAGAAAAATTATCCGACCCATGATCTTGAACTAGCTGCCATCGTATTTGCTTTAAAAATATGGTGACATTACATATTTGGTGAAAAGTGCCATGTATTTTCGGATCACAAAAGTCTCAAATATTTGATGACTCAAAGAGACTTAAATCTGCGACAAAGACGTTGGCTTGAGTTGTTGAAAGATTACGAGCTTGTCATTGATTACCACCCGGGAAAGGCTAATGTGGTTGCGGACGCCTTAAGCCGAAAATCATTGTTTGCTTTACGAGCGATGAATGTGCACTTGTCTGTTCTACCCGACAATGTGTTAGTAGCTGAATTAAAAGCCAAACCATTATTGATTCATCAAATTCGTGAAGCCCAGAAAGTTGATGATGAATTGGTTGCAAAACGGGCTGAGTGTGTTCCGAACAAGGAATCGAAGTTTCAAATTGATAATGAGGATTGTTTGAGGTTCAGAAGTCGTTTGTGTGTTCCAAGGAATTCGGAACTCATTTCGATGATTCTGAGCGAAGCCCATTGTAGCCGAATGTCAATTCACCCGGGGAGTACGAAAATGTACAACGATTTGAAACGTTGGTTTTGGTGGCATGGTATGAAACGAGACATCTCTGACTTTGTTTCGAGATGTTTAATATGTCAACAAGTGAAAGCGGAACATCAAGTGCCTTCAGGATTACTTCAGCCGATCATGATACCCGAGTGGAAATGGGATCGAGTCACAATGGACTTTGTGTCCGGACTGCCATTGTCAGCAAGTAAGAAGAATGCGATTTGGGTTGTTGTTGATAGACTGACTAAGTCGGCTCACTTTATCCCCGTGCGTACGGATTTTTCATTGGATAAACTAGCCGAATTGTATGTTTCTCAGATTGTGAGATTACACGGGGTACCTATTTCTATTGTGTCGGATAGAGATCCGAGATTCACCTCGCGATTTTGGAGGAAATTGCAAGAAGCTTTGGGTACCAAGCTGCATTTTAGCACTGCTTTTCACCCCCAAACCGATGGTCAATCTGAGCGGATAATTCAGATACTTGAGGATATGTTGAGATGTTGCATCCTCGAGTTCAGTAGTTCATGGGAACAGTATTTACCTTTGATTGAATTCGCTTACAACAATAGTTTTCAATCAAGTATTAAGATGGCACCTTACGAGGCTTTGTACGGTCGTAAATGCCGTACACCATTGTTTTGGACCGAGCTCGGTGAAAGTAAAATTTTCGGAGTTGATTTGATTAAGGATGCCGAACAGAAAGTAAAGGTAATCCGTGAAAGTCTGAAAGCAGCCACAGATCGTCAAAAATCGTATGCGGATTTGAAACGAAAAGACATTGAATATCAGGTGGGAGATAAAGTGTTTCTTAAAGTTTCGCCTGGGAAAAAGGTGCTCAGATTTGGCCGTAAGGGCAAGTTGAGCCCGAGATTCATTGGGCCGTACGAAATCTCCGAACGAGTTGGTCCGGTTGCGTATAGATTGATTTTGCCCCCTGAACTTGAAAAGATTCACGATGTCTTTCATGTTTCGATGCTTCGACGTTATAGATCCGATCCGTCACATGTGATTAATCCCTCAGAAGTTGAAATTCAATCTGACTTGAGTTATGAAGAAGAACCGATTCGTATCCTAGCTCGTGAAGTGAAAGAGTTGCGAAACAAAAGGGTTCCGTTAGTTAAGGTGTTATGGCTCAAACACGGGATCGAGGAAGCTACTTGGGAAACCGAGAGCTCGATGAAAGAACGATACCCAAACCTATTTACCGGTAAGATTTTCGGGGACGAAAATTTTTTAAGTGGGGGAGAGTTGTGACAGCCCAAAATTGACCCTAGTCGGGAATTGGTTTTAGGACCGCTAAACCGAGTCACCAAAATGTTTGAATGTGATATTTATTGTCTAGAATATGTAATTATGAATGTGTGAAAATTTCAAGCTTCGATTTAGTCGATTGCATGTGAATTTAGTCAATAGGACTTATGTGCGACATTTTTTGAAATGTGATAGGTCGAAGCATAAGGACCTATTAGTGCATGAAATAAAAAGGGGGGACTTGCATGTCAAATTTCCCCCCCTAATTAGTAGTGGCCGACCATGACAAGCATGGTAGACCAAGTGTGATGGGCAAGACATGTCATAGACATGTTGTGTTGGTGCATCATGGGTGGAAAAAATAAAATAAGGAGAATGGGCATAAAATAATGAAAGGGAATATGATGGAAACAAAAAAAAAGTGTGTGGTTGTCTCCCCCCCCCCATTTTGCCGAAACTAGAAAGAAAAACAAAAAAAAAGTGCTCATCCTTTGGTTCATCTTTGGCCAAAAAAAATTTAAGGAGGAAGGAAGAAGAAAGGTTGAAGGGGTTTGGCCATGCATGTAACTAGGCTAAGGTATGTTTGATGATGTTCCATGAGATGCATGCATGTTTTAGTTGTTAGCTTGAGTTCTACCTAGCCCATGGTCTAAATCTTGCTATGTGATGGAAATGACACTCGGCCATGGATGCATCATTCTTGCTTGGTGTTGATGTTGTGTCGGTGAGATACCAAGTTATTTTCGTGACCAAGTTGAGATTTGAATTTTTGGAATAAGTAAGGTTTTCGGCTATGGAGATTAATAAGGGTGATGGTTGTGTTTCATGCTAAATCTAGATGAAAAATGGTAGTTACTTACATCTTGATGATTATGAGTTTCTTTCTTGGTTCTACCTTAGATCCATGAAGTATATTTTTATTTGGTGTTGTTGGAAGTATCGGCCATGGTATATCCATGAGTGTGATTTATGCTTATTGCATGGTAGGTAAGATTTATGTTTTGGATATATGTTTAAATTTGGTTATAATCAAAATTTGGGATTCGGCTCTTGCACATATATATATACATGATTGCACATGATGGTGCTTCGGTTATGGATTAAATGATGGATGCGTATTGAGTATAATATGGAATGCATTAGTTAGTAAAATGTATGTCATTTATGTGTGGTATTAAGTATATAATCGGCCTCAACATAGACATGCATATTCGGCCATAGGAAGAAGATTGGTGTTGCATGTATTCGGTTAGAGGCAAGCATATTGATGCTTTTGTCTTGGCTTAGAAAATTTGGCCAAGGGGGAAAATTAGCTAAAACGTTGAGTTTGATTCATGATTCCGTACATATGTGACTTTAATGTCTAATGTATAAATACGGGCTAAGTGCCTTGTGTTCCTCTTTTCGATGCTCAAATGATTAAATCAATTTATTTGTTTAATTAAGCTCAAGAGCAAAGGGGAACTAAATCCGATAAAGGGAAGGAAAAAGTGGTCGAATAGCTATCGGAATCGTTCGACAACACCCAAGGTAAGTTCTTGAGTAAAAGAGCTTAAATTATGATTTGATTAGATCATGTTTTAAGCAAATTAAAATCATGTCTTTTGTGTGGCTATTGAGCCGAAATTGCAAGAATGATAAATGTCTTGTGTTTGAGTTTTGCTAACGAGAACGAAATACGAATGTGCCATGATTTATTGTTAAATGTGCATGGTTATTTGAATGATGTCCGGGCTAAGTCCCGAAGGCTTTGTGCTAAGTGACCATATCCGGACTAAGATCCGAAGGCATTTGTGCGAGATACTAATTCCGGGCTAAGCCCGAAGGCATTTGTGCGAGTTACTAAATCCGGGTTAAGTCCCGAAGGCAATTGTGCGAGTTACTATAACCGGGCTATGTCCCGAAGGCATTTGAACGAGTAGCTATATCCGGTTAAATTCCGAAGGTACGTGATTTGGGAATGAATGATCTTGCTGTAAAAAATTTCAGTAAATACTCTAGAAACATCCCAACATTGAGGTATGTTTCGTATGTGCTTGAATTTAGTTGAGCCCATACAAATAAGTATTCGCTCAGTTGATAAACGAGCTACCGGCCTTTGGCTAAGTTGATCTTTTGTGTATGTACATAAGGGTTGGTAATGTGAAGCAAGTATGATATTGAAAAATTGTGCATATGAAATTATCCGTTTAGCTACATGAATGCTATACTTTTGTTGTGCTGGAATTCCTTGCTCAAAACTTACTAAGCATAAATTGCTTACTCCGTTTCTTTGATCCTCTATTTTATAGATTTTGGTTCTCCAGCTATCGGACTCGGGATTTTGGAGTCGAATTCGCGCACACTATCAAAGCCCCCCCCCTTTTTGGTACAATTTTGGTTGAACTTCGAAATGGCATGTATAGGACTACCCGTTTGTTGTGGGTCATGGACCCTTTGGACTTGTATAATTTTGGATAGCCATGCGAAAATGGCTTATATGTGTTTGAGTATAATGTTATAATCATTTGGTGTGGATATGCTTGACAAGGATTGGCCATGGGAATGGTTAATCACTATCATAAATTGTGCTATTTATGCAAAAAGGGCTAGTTGAATCATGGAAACCATGAAATAGGTAAAGTCTACCTTAAAGGCAGATGCTGACAGCAGCAGTGATGTAGATTTGGAAAATCACTAAAAATAGTAGGAATGGAATTAAATAGTGAATAAATTATGTACACGAACCTTGATGAATCTATTTTCATAGGAAAGTAACGAAACAATCATACTGACAGTATGTTAAGAGACATTCAGGTTCTCGTGAGACAGGGCCAGAACGGTTTCTGAATTTCCTGTTCCGACTTTGGAAATTCATTATAAATTAACCAGAGACAATTAGGAGTCAAGCCATATATGTATAGATTCCTCTCTGAGTCTAGTTTCTATAGAAACAAACAGCATCAGTATTGAAGCCCTGTACAGGGAGATATCCAAGTCGTAATGCGCAAAGGTCAGTGTAGTCGATCCCTATAACATGGGAGACTTGGACTAATAAACTGTACTAATTGGCCTAACCAAAAATTCTAGAAAAAATTTGTAGATGGGCATATGAGTCTAATTTCAGGGAAAATTTACGGAACTGGATTCCGAGTTTCTGAACTCAAGATATGATTTTTAAAGCCACTATTACGCAGATTGGCAGTGTCTGGAAAATTTTTAAAGTCTGTTAACACCTTGTGTTCGACTCCGGTGACGGTCTCGGGTTCGGGGTGTTACATGGATGATATCCATGTTTGTTTCTATTGAAAATAGACTCATTAAGGATTTTAAAAATATAAATTTAATCCCATAATTCTTTTTATCCAATCTTTGATGATTTTCCAAAGTCTGAACAAGGGAACCCGAAATCATTCTAACATTGTCTCACAAAATCATGATCTAAAATTCCGTTGCTTACACCGTTTCTTCTATGAAAAACTATACTCAATAAGCTTTAATTTCATATTCTTTTCATCTTCTAATTCGATTTCTACAATTTATGGTGATTTTTCAAAGTTAGACTACTGCTGCTGTCCAAAACTGTTTTAGTGCAAATGTTGATTTCGTTTTTTGCCCCAAATTTTACAGTTCATACAATTCAGTCATTGCTCAATTAATCCCTCAATGAAGCTAATTTTTCCCAATTAATGCTTTACCTAGACATTATAAGTTATTTCACAATTATTTAAATTCATAATTTCCACATAAAACCCTAACGTCAAACTCTTTCACCATTAGGTCCCAAACATTCACTTTCTATTCAATTCTTTCAATAAAATCAGCATATAAACAATTTAAAACTCTAATTCCATGCTAAATCATCATATACTTCCAACACATATTCATAACAACTTCCAATTTCTTTCATAGAATCAAAAACTAATGAATTCAACAAATGGACCTAGTTGTAAAAGTCATAAAAACACAAAAATTTCAAGAAATAATCAAGAATTGAACTTACTTGCAGTAAAATATGAAAAACTAGCTTAATAAAACCCTTCTATGGTGTTTTTGCTGATGAGAATGCAGAAAAATAATGAGAATTCTAGATAATTCCACTTTAGTCCTAGTTTATTAAGTAAATTTTGCAATATTCCAATTTTGCCCTTAATTCATCAATTTTCCTGCTGATTTCATGCACCTTGCCGTCCAGCCCAAATAGACCTTGGGTCTATTTTCCTTTTAAACCCTCTTTCTTTTATCATTTAAGCTATTTAATCATTTCCCATAATTTTACATTTGTTACAATTTAATCATTTTTATTCAATTAACTATCAAAACTTTAAAATTTCTTGACGAAACTTTAATACTAACTTATTAATACTCCATAAATATTTATAAAATATTTATGGCTCATTTTAAAAATTTTCAAACTCTCGATATCTCGTTTCTGATTCTAATTTAATTTTTATTTCTAGTACACTATTTGCTATTTCAAAAATTTTCCTAACTTCACACTTAACTTATATTCACTAAATTATTAATATTTTCTACTCATTTGTCGGATTTAGTGATCTCGAATCACTGTTCCGACACCACTGAAAATTTAGGCTATTACAATTCTCCCCCTCTTAAGAAATTTCATCCTCGAAATTTGTTACCTGAAAATAGGTTCGGATATTGTGATTTCATTGATTCCTCTGTTTCCCAGGTTGCCTCATCCACACCATGTCGATGCCACAACACTTTTACTAACGGTACCCGTTTGTTCCTTAACTCTTTAATTTCCCAAGCTAGAATTTTCACCGGTTCTTCTGAATAAGTCATGTCGGGTTGGAGCTCTATTTCTGTATGAGGAATTACATATGATGGATCTGATCTATACCGTCTCAACATAGACACATGAAACATGTTATGAATCTTTTCAAGCTCCGGGGGCAAAGCCAATCTATAAGCTACCAGACCGATTCTTTCAATGATTTTATACGGCCCGATAAATCATAGGCTGAGTTTTCCTTTTCAACCAAACCGCAAAACTTTATTCCACGGTGACACTTTCAAGAATACACGATCACCCACATTAAACTCTATATCTCTTCTCTTTAAATCTGCATATGATTTTTGCCGATCAGAGGCAGCTTTTAAACAATCTCGAATAATACGAACTTTTTTTTCGGTTTCCTGAATCAAGTCCACTCCCATTAGTTTTCGTTCACTTAATTCAGTCCAATATAATGGAGTTCTACACTTTCTTCCATACAGAGCTTCAAATGGTGCCATTTTAATACTAGTTTGATAACTATTATTATAAGCAAATTCGACTAAAGGTAAATACCTTTCCCAGCTGCCGCCAAACTCAAATACACAACACCTTAACATATCTTTTAAAATCTGAATCACTCGCTCTGACTGCCCGTCTGTCTAAGGATGAAAAGTTGTGCTGAAATTTAATTTAGTGCCCAAAGCCTCCTGTAATTTACTCCAAAATCTCGAAGTAAATCTCGAATCCTGATCTGAAATAATAGATACTGGAACTCCATGTAATCTCACAATCTCAGAAATATACAATTCCGCTAACTTCTCCAATGAAAAATTTGATTTGACTGGAATAAAATGTGCCGAATTTGTCAATCTATCAACGATAACCCAAATTGAATCTTTCTTTTCAGAGTCACAGGCAATCCTGATACAAAATCCATCGTAATGTGTTCCCACTTCCATTCAGGAATCATAATAGGTTGTAATAAACCCGTTGGTACTTAATGCCCTGCTTTCACTTGCTGACAAATTAAACATTTTGCAACAAATTCACAAATCTCTCGTTTCATACCAGGCCACCAGTACATTCTTTTTAAATCGTAATACATTTTTGTAGTACTCGGATGAATAGAATACTTACTATTATGAGCTTCAGCAAGAATATCATTTTTCAATTCTGAATTATTCGGAACACAAATTCTATTACGATAACGCAACATACCACCATCATCAACGCTATATTCTAAACTCAAATTATCCTGAACCGTTTGTCGTTTCAGTACTAGTTTCGAATCATCACTCTGTAATTCAAGGATCCGTTGAAGGAATGTAGATTTTGCTTTCAATTCTACTAATACTGAACCATCTTCATTAACAGACAAATGAACATTTATTGCTCGAAGTGCAAACAATGATGATTTTCGGCTAAGTGCATCAACGACCACATTAGCTGTAACAGCCCAAAATTGACCCTAGTCGGGAAGTGGTTTCGGGACCACAAAACCGAGTCATAAAAATAATTAATTTCCATATTCTATGCTTATTATGTGTGTACATGAGTATGTGGAAGTTTCATTCTCCAATTTTGCCAATTGCATGAGAAATTATTAAATAGGGATCGATATGAGACATGGTGAAAATATGATAGGCTAATTTAAAATGGTTTATTAATGCATGTTATGAAAATGATGGGTTTGCATGTCAAATTACCCAAAATTTGAGCTAGTGGTTGGCCATGCTATGGGTGGAAACATGTTGGGAACATGTTGGCTTAGTGAGGTATGTTAGAAAAAAATAAAATAAGGAGTATGGGTAATAAAGAAAGGAAAACAAAAAAAATGAGTGGTTGTTTCCCCCCCCCCCATTGCCGTGAGCTAAAGAAAGGAAAAGAAAAATTTTGTTCATCCTTTTTCATCCTCTTTTGACCGAAAATTCTAAGGGAGGAGGAAGGAGTTCTTGCTTCATGTTTGGTTTGGAAGAGAATTAGGAGGAAGTTTGGCCATGCATGTAACTAGATTGAGGTATGTTTGATATGATTCTTTGAGATTCATGTATATTTTAAGTTGTAAGTTTGAAATCTACCTAGCCATGGTTCAAACTTTGTTAAATGATGGAGATGATATTCGGCCATGAATGTTACATTCTTGGTTGGTATTTTGATGTCTTTGGTGATGAGGTATGGAGATGGTTGACTTTGAGTGTTTGAACTAACTAAGGATCAAATAGATGCATGGGTACAAAGTAGGAAGAATCGGCTACTATGGTTGATACTAATGCCGAATGTGAAAATGTTATATTAAGTAATGTATGTGAATTGTGTTAATAATATGAAAAAAATATTTACATGTATTATAATTGATAAAGTATTAAATCAAAAGTTGCTAAAATTGCCATTTCTTTAGCCGAATATGTGTTTGATCAATGAAGAATTTGTTGAAGAATATAGGTGAACTTGGTAAGAGTACTCGGCTTAGTGTATAAATGATATAAAGATTTTAGAAATTATTTTTGGTTAGGTGTATGTATGGTTAGGTATATTCGGCCATATGAGTAAATATATAGATGATGTTAAATTTGATTATGTATAATGGGCCATATAGGGTACACATTGTGATATTAACTTTGATTCTCTATAATTGATCAAGTGGGTGATTAGTAAGGGTGATTGCCGAATATACTAACATACATATGCATGTGTAATTGGATTGTAAATATTTAGCAAGGCGGTTAAACTAGTTGATTTATTGATTAAGCTCAAGGAGTTAAAGGAGGAGAATCGAGCAAAGGCAAAGAAAAGATCATCGAGTAGCCGAGTTGGAACCATCTTACCCAACACAAGTAAGTCATTAAGCATATCTTTGGTATTGATTTAAATGATCGTAATACCTATACCATTGTGTTTAATGAGAGGAAATGTATACAAATGTATATGTAAGTAGAGATGAAATTGTCGAATGTAAAAAGGAAGTGAAGCCTATAGAGTGGCTGGTTTTCGGCACTAAGTGTGCGGGCAAGAAGTGTTCACGGTCATGAGATTGGCACTAAGTGTGCGGGTTTAAATTGTACAGCACTAAGTGTGCGAGTTTAAAGTACATGGCACTAAGTGTGCGCGGTTGATTATTAAGCACTATGTGTGCGAACCCAATATATATTTTCTATAAATTATTTACATTAAGGGTGCGACTTTACCGAGTCGATTTTGGACAGCGGAAAAGGTAAGTGTGCGAACTTGAAATGCATGGCACTAAGTGTGTGAGTTTAAAGTGCATGGCACTAAGTGTGCGTGGTTGATTACTAAACATTATGTGTGCAACCCAATATATATTTTCTATAAATTATTTACATGAAGGGTGCGACTTTACCGAGTCAATTTTGGACAGCGGAAAAGGTAAGTACCTTGAGTTCATGGCTAATAGGCGCTATGTTTATATTTGGAGGTGAGCTTGGTAAGTTTTGAACCTATGTGACGATTATAGTTGAAGTCATGTACATAAGGTTCATTGTGGAATAGGTGAAAGTTCGTTTAATTGTATGATTATGACGAAAATAAAATGATGTATGAAAGGTCAATGTAGGACTTGGTATGAGATTGAACCATAGGGTTTAAGGAACTATGGTATAGTTCGGTATGGATGGAGTACTTAACCTCATTTCATTGTTTCCTGTTGTGATAATTTTATTAATGGATGGTTGTGGAATGCTTATGGCTTACTGAGTTATATACTCATTCGGTGTTTGCTTGTCACCTATTCTAGGTTTCTTGGACTCGTCTCTTTTTGCGTGATCGTGCCGTCGTCGAAGTCATCACACCGGCTAGCAACCTTTGGTATTTTCTTCTTAGTTGGTCTAGGAGAACATTTCAGCATGTATAGGCTAATATGTTTTGTTGAAATTTGGTATGTAAACTTTTAGCCATGCGAAAATGGCATAATGTTCGGTTGAATTTGGTTCTAATGTTGGGTCGTAAGTCTTGGTAATACGATTTTTATGCCATATGTCATGGCTGATTAATTTTGGTGTTAAGATTCATGATACGGCAATAGCATAGTAGGGAGATGTTTGACAATGATTACCCTTTGGTATGGCTAGTCATGATTATAATTTTGTGATATGTATGATGAATTACTAGTTAGATCAATGAGAAATCACGAAATGGACGTAGTTGCTTCAGTAACAGATGCTGGCAGCAGCAGTGACGTGGGATTGAAAAATTACAAAAATTAGTAGGAATGGAATTAATTAGTGAATAAATTATGTAATCGAATCTCGATGAGTCTATTTTCATATAGAAGTAACGAAACAATCATATGGACAGTATGTTAAGAGATATTCAGGTTCTCGTGAGACAGGGCCAGAACGGTTTCTGGGTTCCCTGTTCCGACTTTGGAAATTCATTATAAATTAACCAGAGATAATTAGGAGCCATGCCATATATGTATAGATTTCTCTCTGAGTCTAGTTTCTATAGAAACAAACGGCATCAGTATTGAAGCTCTGTACAGGGAGATATCTAGGTCGTAATGCGCAAAGGTCAGTGTAGTCGACCCCAGTAACATGGGAGACTTTGACTAATAAACTGTACTAATTGGCCCAACCAAAAATTCTAGAAAAAAATATGTAGATGGGCATATGAGTCTAGTTTCAGAGAAAATTCACGGAACTGGATTTTGAGTTCTAGAGCTCAGGATATGATTTTTAAAGAGACTAGTACGCAGATTGGCAGCTTGTCTGGAAAAATTTTAATAAGTGGTTGGAAGTCTGTTAACACCTCGTGTTCGACTCCGGTGACGGTCTCGGGTTCGGGGTGTTACATTTGATTGGTATCAGAGCTATGGTTTAGTCGGTTCTAGGACTACATAGCACGTATGAGTCTAGCTATACATGCCTTAATGTTAATGTTTAAATGTGTGATGACTTCTGACGGTTAAAATTTTTGTTTTGATTAGTAAATGGACCCCGGTGTAGAGAGAACCTTGGCGGATGATGTTGAAAGTGTAGCGGCTGCTCCTGCACAAGGGACGCTGCCTGTTGAACCTCAGTCATCTGCGAATAATCCAGGTGAGGGGGCTAAACAAGCCTTCTTTACCATGATGAATGAGTGGGTCGCGCAGTATGCCCGAACCAATCCGGCTGTCCAACAATTCCCGAATTTGAATAATCCACCCCAGGAGCCCGTAATGCCATCAGTTACTGATCCTGTGAGGCTGAGTAAGCCACCTGTAGACTTGATTAGGAAGCGCGGGGCTGAGGAGTTCAGGGCCATAGTTACTGATGATTCTGAAAAGGCCGAGTTCTGGCTTGATAACACCGTTCGGGTGTTTGATGAACTGTCATGCATGCCCGATGAATGTCTAAAGTGTGCTATATCCTTGTTGCGGGACTCAGCCTACTATTGGTGGAGGACCCTGATTTCCATAGTCCCAAACGAACGAGTTACTTGGGACTTCTTCCAAGCGGAATTTTGAAAGAAATATATTAGTCAACGGTTCATCGATCAAAAGCGTAAGGAATTCTTGGAACTTAAGCAAGGCCGTATGACAGTATCTGAATACGAACATGAATTCGTAAGACTCAGTAGGTATGCCCGGGAGTGTGTAGCTGATGAGGTTGCTATGTGCAAAAGATTTGAAGAAGGATTGAATGAAGATTTAAAGCTACTAGTGGGTATTTTGGAGATAAAAGAATTCGTGACACTAGTCGAACGAGCCTGCAAGGCGGAAGAACTTGGAAAGGGGAAGAAGAAGGCTGAATTTGAAGCTAGAGACTATCGTAAAAGATCGACGGGTAAAGCTCCGTTCTCAACTGTAAAGAAGTTCAGGGAGGACACTAATAAGTCGAGGATGACTGCGGGAATTTCCATCAGAGCACGACCATCGACGGACTCCCGAGCTACTTCGGTAGCTAGTGTGGGCAATAATCGTCTAGAGAAACCTGAATGTCCCCAATGTGGAAGACGACACATAGGTGAATGTTGGGGTAAGTCTATTAACAGGGCCTGTTACGGATGCGGTTCAAAGGACCACTTCATTAGAGATTGCACGGAGCTGGATGAGAAGAATAAAATTCAAGGAGCAAGACCTGGTGGAGTGACAACTAGAGGTAGACCACCGAGAATTTTAGGAGATAGGGGTGGTAGTCAGAGAGGGGCCTCTGATACGGCTGTTCGAGCCGAGAACCGTACTCCTGCTAGAGCATATGCTATTCGCGCACGAGAGGAGGCATCCTCCCCCGACGTCATCACTGGTACCTTCACTCTCTTTGATACTAATGTGATTGCATTGATTGACCCTGGCTCTACTCATTCATATGTGTGCGAAACCTTAGCATCCAGTAAGACTCTACCTGTTGAGTCTACTGAGTTCGTAATTCGAGTGTCAAACCCTTTGGTTCAATGCGTACTTGTTGATAAAGTGTGTAAGAGATGCCCTCTAATAATCCGAGAATCCTGTTTTCCGGCCGATTTGATGCTTTTGCCGTTTGACGAATTTGACGTTATCCTTGGTTTGGATTGGTTGACCGCGCATGATGCGGTTGTGAATTGCAAAAGCAAGACTATTGATTTGAGGTGCGCAAATAACGAGATAATCCGAGTTGAGTCTACGGACTTAAGGGGGTTGCCAGCTGTAATATCAGCAATGTTGGCCCAAAAATACGTAAGAAAAGGGTGCGAAGCATACCTTGCGTATGTACTTGATGACAAAGAATTAGAAAAGAAACCTGAATCTGTGCCGGTGGTTTGTGAATACCCGGATGTTTTTCCTGAAGAATTATCGGGTTTACCACCTGTTCGGGAGGTAGAGTTT
The DNA here is from genome assembly GCF_007990345.1 of Gossypium hirsutum. Lineage (NCBI taxonomy): Eukaryota > Viridiplantae > Streptophyta > Magnoliopsida > Malvales > Malvaceae > Gossypium > Gossypium hirsutum. The sequence continues at coordinate 58,030,780 of NC_053435.1, forward strand.
GGTATTGAGCTTGTACCTGGAACTACGCCAATTTCGATAGCTCCGTATCGTATGGCACCAACCGAGTTAAAGGAATTGAAAGCTCAATTGCAAGAGTTGACGGATAGAGGTTTCGCTCGACCAAGTTTCTCACCTTGGGGTGCACCAGTATTGTTCGTGAAAAAGAAGGACGGAACCATGAGGTTGTGCATTGACTATCGTCAACTGAATAAAGTGGCGATAAAGAATAAATATCCGTTACCACGTATTGATGATTTGTTTGATCAATTAAAGGGAGCCTCAGTGTTTTCAAAGATAGATTTGAGATCGGGTTATTATCAGTTGCGGATTCGAGATTCGGACGTACCCAAAACTGCTTTCAGAACGAGGTACGGTCACTACGAGTTCTTGGTGATGCCGTTCGGGCTCACTAATGCCCCTGCGGTATTTATGGATTTGATGAATCGGATCTTCAGACCATATTTGGATCGGTTCGTAGTTGTGTTCATTGATGACATCTTGGTCTATTCAAGAGATGAGATCGAACATGCTGAACACTTGAGATTAGTGTTGCAAATTTTGCGGGATAAGCAGTTATATGCGAAGTTCAGTAAGTGTGAGTTCTGGTTAAGAGAGGTTAGCTTCTTGGGTCATGTGGTATCCGCATCAGGTATTCGAGTTGACCCGAACAAAATCTTAGCTATACTTAACTGGAAACCTCCGAGAAATATTACTGAGGTTCGGAGCTTTTTGGGACTCGCCGGTTATTACCGACGATTTGTCAAAGGTTTCTCGATGATAGCCACACCAATGACGAAGCTACTTCAAAAGGATGCTAAGTTCGAATGGACGAAGAAATGTCAGAAAGGCTTCAATCAACTGAAAACTCATTTGACTGAAGCTCCAATTTTAGTGCAACCCGAATCAGGCAAAGAGTTTGTCATTTATAGTGACGCATCCCTACTCGGGTTGGGTTGCGTATTGATGCAAGAAGGTCGATTTGTGGCCTATGCGTCGAGACAATTGAAGCCACACGAGAGAAATTATCCAACCCATGATCTCGAACTAGCCGCCATCGTATTCGCCTTGAAAATATGGCGACATTATTTGTTTGGCGAAAAGTGCCATGTATTTTCGGATCACAAAAGTCTCAAATATTTGATGACTCAAAGAGACTTAAATCTGCGACAAAGACGTTGGCTTGAGTTGTTGAAAGATTACGAACTTGTCATTGATTACCACCCGAGAAAGGCTAATGTGGTTGCGGATGCCTTAAGCCGGAAATCGCTGTTTGCTTTACGAGCGATGAATGTGCACTTGTCTGTTCTACCCGACAATGTGTTAGTAGCTGAATTAAAGGCCAAACCATCATTGATTCATCAAATTCGTGAAGCTCAGAAAGTCGACGATGAATTGGTTGCAAAACGGGTTGAATGTATTCCGAATATGGAACCCGAATTTCAAATTGATAATGACGATTGTTTGAGGTTCAGAAGTCGTTTGTGTGTTCCAAGGAATTCGGAACTCATTTCGATGATTCTGAACGAAGCCCATTGTAGCCGAATGTCAATTCACCCGGGGAGTACGAAAATGTACAACGATTTGAAACGTCGATTTTGGTGGCATGGTATGAAACGAGACATCTCCGACTTTGTTTCGAGATGTTTAATATGTCAACAAGTGAAAGCGGAACATCAAGTGCCTTCAGGATTACTTCAGCCGATCATGATACCCGAGTGGAAATGGGATTGAGTCACAATGGACTTTGTGTCCGGACTACCATTGTCAACAAGTAAGAAGGATGCGATTTGGGTTGTTGTTGATAGACTGACTAAGTCGGCTCACTTTATCCCCGTGCGTACGGATTTTTCATTGGATAAACTAGCCGAATTGTATGTTTCTCAGATTGTGAGATTACACGGGGTACCTATTTCTATCGTGTCGGATAGAGATCCGAGATTCACCTCACGATTTTGGAAGAAATTGCAAGAAGCTTTGGGTACCAAGCTGCATTTTAGCACCGCTTTTCACCCCCAAACCGATGGTCAATCCGAGCGGATAATTCAGGTACTCGAGGATATGCTGAGATGCTGCATCCTTGAGTTTAGTGGTTCATGGGAACGGTATTTACCTTTGATTGAATTCGCTTACAACAATAGTTTTCAATCAAGTATTAAGATGGCACCTTACGAGGCTTTGTACGGTCGAAAATGCCGTACACCATTGTTTTGGACCGAGCTCGGTGCAAGTAAAATTTTCGGAGTTGATTTGATTAAAGATGCCGAACAGAAAGTAAAGGTAATCCGTGAAAGTCTGAAGGTAGCCACAGATCGTCAGAAATCGTATGCGGATTTGAAACGAAAGGACATTGAATATCAGGTGGGAGATAAAGTGTTCCTTAAAGTTTCGCCTTGGAAAAAGGTACTCAGGTTTGGCCGTAAGGGCAAGTTGAGCCCGAGATTCATTGGGCCGTACGAAATCTCCGAACGAGTTGGTCCGGTTGCGTATAGATTGATTTTGCCCCCTGAGCTTGAAAAGATTCACGACGTCTTTCATGTTTCGATGCTTCGACGCTATCGATCTGATCCATCGCATATAATTAGCCCATCAGAGGTTGAAATTCAAGCTGATATGAGTTATGAAGAAGAACCGATACGTATCCTAGCTCGTGAAGTGAAGGAGTTGCGAAACAAAAGGGTTCCGTTAGTGAAGGTGTTATGGCTCAAACATGGGATCGAGGAAGCTACTTGGGAAACCGAGAGCTTGATGAAAGAACGATACCCAAACCTATTTACCGGTAAGATTTTCGGGGACGAAAATTTCTTAAGTGGGGGAGAGTTGTAACAGCCCAAAATTGACCCTAGTCGGGAAGTGGTTTCGGGACCACAAAACCGAGTCATAAAAATAATTAATTTCCATATTCTATGCTTATTATGTGTGTACATGAGTATGTGGAAGTTTCATTCTCCAATTTTGCCAATTGCATGAGAAATTATTAAATAGGGATCGATATGAGACATGGTGAAAATATGATAGGCTAATTTAAAATGGTCTATTAATGCATGTTATGAAAATGATGGGTTTGCATGTCAAATTACCCAAAATTTGAGCTAGTGGTTGGCCATGCTATGGGTGGAAACATGTTGGGAACATGTTGGCTTAGTGAGGTATGTTAGAAAAAAATAAAATAAGGAGTATGGGTAATAACGAAAGGAAAACAAAAAAATGAGTGGTTGTTCCCCCCCCCATTGCCGTGAGCTAAAGAAAGGAAAAGAAAAATTTTGTTCATCCTTTTTCATCCTCTTTTGACCGAAAATTCTAAGGGAGGAGGAAGGAGTTCTTGCTTCATGTTTGGTTTGGAAGAGAATTAGGAGGAAGTTTGGCCATGCATGTAACTAGATTGAGGTATGTTTGATATGATTCTTTGAGATTCATGTATATTTTAAGTTGTAAGTTTGAAATCTACCTAGCCATGGTTCAAACTTTGTTAAATGATGGAGATGATATTCGGCCATGAATGTTACATTCTTGGTTGGTATTTTGATGTCTTTGGTGATGAGGTATGGAGATGGTTGACTTTGAGTGTTTGAACTAACTAAGGATCAAATAGATGCATGGGTACAAAGTAGGAAGAATCGGCTACTATGGTTGATACTAATGCCGAATGTGAAAATGTTATATTAAGTAATGTATGTGAATTGTGTTAATAATATGAAAAAAATATTTACATGTATTATAATTGATAAAGTATTAAATCAAAAGTTGCTAAAATTGCCATTTCTTTAGCCGAATATGTGTTTGATCAATGAAGAATTTGTTGAAGAATATAGGTGAACTTGGTAAGAGTACTCGGCTTAGTGTATAAATGATATAAAGATTTTAGAAATTATTTTTGGTTAGGTGTATGTATGATTAGGTATATTCGGCCATATGAGTAAATATATAGATGATGTTAAATTTGATTATGTATAATGGGCCATATAGGGTACACATTGTGATATTAACTTTGATTCTCTATAATTGATCAAGTGGGTGATTAGTAAGGGTGATTGCCGAATATACTAACATACATATGCATGTGTAATTGGATTGTAAATATTTAGCAAGGCGGTTAAACTAGTTGATTTATTGATTAAGCTCAAGGAGTTAAAGGAGGAGAATCGAGCAAAGGCAAAGAAAAGATCATCGAGTAGCCGAGTTGGAACCATCTTACCCAACACAAGTAAGTCATTAAGCATATCTTTGGTATTTATTTAAATGATCGTAATACCTATACCATTGTGTTTAATGAGATGAAATGTATACAAATGTATATGTAAGTAGAGATGAAATTGTCGAATGTAAAAAGGAAGTGAAGCCTATAGAGTGGCTGGTTTTCGGCACTAAGTGTGCGGGCAAGAAGTGTTCACGGTCATGAGATTGGCACTAAGTGTGCGGGTTTAAATTGTACAGCACTAAGTGTGCGAGTTTAAAGTACATGGCACTAAGTGTGCGCGGTTGATTATTAAGCACTATGTGTGCGAACCCAATATATATTTTCTATAAATTATTTACATTAAGGGTGCGACTTTACCGAGTCGATTTTGGACAGCGGAAAAGGTAAGTGTGCGAACTTGAAATGCATGGCACTAAGTGTGTGAGTTTAAAGTGCATGGCACTAAGTGTGCGTGGTTGATTACTAAACATTATGTGTGAAACCCAATATATATTTTCTATAAATTATTTACATGAAGGGTGCGACTTTACCGAGTCAATTTTGGACAGCGGAAAAGGTAAGTACCTTGAGTTCATGGCTAATAGGCGCTATGTTTATATTTGGAGGTGAGCTTGGTAAGTTTTGAACCTATGTGACGATTATAGTTGAAGTCATGTACATAAGGTTCATTGTGAATAGGTGAAAGTTCGTTTAATTGTATGATTATGACGAAAATAAAATGATGTATGAAAGGTCAATGTAGGACTTGGTATGAGATTGAACCATAGGGTTTAAGGAACTATGGTATAGTTCGGTATGGATGGAGTACTTACCTCATTTCATTGTTTCCTGTTGTGATAATTTATTAATGGATGGTTGTGGAATGCTTATGGCTTACTGAGTTATATACTCATTCGGTGTTTGCTTGTCACCTATTCTAGGTTTCTTGGACTCGTCTCTTTTTGCGTGATCGTGCCGTCGTCGAAGTCATCACACCGGCTAGCAACCTTTGGTATTTTCTTCTTAGTTGTCTAGGAGAACATTTCGGCATGTATAGGCTAATATGTTTGTTGAAATTTGGTATGTAAACTTTTAGCCATGCGAAAATGGCATAATGTTCGTTGAATTTGGTTCTAATGTTGGGTCGTAAGTCTTGGTAATACGATTTTTATGCCATATGTCATGGCTGATTAATTTGGTGTCAAGATTCATGACACGGCAATAGCATAGTAGGGAGATGTTTGACAATGATTACCCTTTGGTATGGCTAGTCATGATTATAATTTTGTGATATGTATGATGAATTACTAGTTAGATCAATGAGAAATCACGAAATGGACGTAGTTGCTTCAGTAACAGATGCTGGCAGCAGCAGTGACGTGGGATTGAAAAATTACAAAAATTAGTAGGAATGGAATTAATTAGTGAATAAATTATGTAATCGAATCTCGATGAGTCTATTTTCATATAGAAGTAACGAAACAATCATATGGACAGTATGTTAAGAGATATTCAGGTTCTCGTGAGACAGGGCCAGAACGGTTTCTGGGTTCCCTGTTCCGACTTTGGAAATTCATTATAAATTTACCAGAGATAATTAGGAGACATGCCATATATGTATAGATTCCTCTCTGAGTCTAGTTTCTATAGAAACAAACGGAATCAGTATTGAAGCTCTGTACAGGGAGATATCTAGTCGTAATGCGCAAGGACAGTGTAGTCGACCCCAGTAACTAT